>NC_139397.1:106397096-107635310 GCF_054392235.1 Sus scrofa | reverse complement strand
TTCAGAACAATTTTTAGTGCAACAATTCTTATGTGTTTTTTAAGGTAATAAAAATTTTTTAATTAAGGAAATGTAATTAAGCCAATTTTTATTGTGGGAAATACACTAGAAGATAGTACGTTTTATTACGGATATTCTTTATATAAAACTGAAGCATAAAATTATCACTAGTAGCAAAGATTACTTACTAGAAGCCATATAACTCACTATGGCAAAATAGGGTTCAAACTCGGGATTTAGAGACATAGACCCACTACTCATGACAATATTCTGATACCCTATTATAATATTATACCATCACTCGTGATAGATCAAGTTAATAATTATTTACGAGTTAGACAAGTACGGATCTAGTTTTTTATTGTTATGTTTAGCATTTCTCTGATCATTAACTTACTAAATTGGAAACTGGGAGATATTAGATCTCTATTCCAATTTAGAACTGAGGAATTTTGACTTTAAACTCTTTGTGCTTCACTTTCATTGTGTGTATAATGGGATTTTTAGAATAAATATTGTACAAAGTCCCTTTTGCCCCCTAATGCCAACTCTTCATTCTGTAGAATTTGCCCATTTATTTCAGTAGCCACTTTATCGTTAAAGTATCAAAATTGAACTAGGATAAAGACGGTAGTGGGGAGAAAAAGACATAGAATATTCCTCTCTCCAAAGTTTGTCACATTTTTGAAATAAATCTGGAAAAAAAAAATATATATACACATACACACTCATATACACATATATACACTCATATACACACATACACATATATATACACATATACACATTCTCTTACTTTTTAAGGCTATGGGTATGTATTTATAGTCTTTTATATATATGGATATACACACATACACATATAGTCATATATATACATATAGTCATATATATACATATAGTCATATATATACATATAGTCTCATATACAGATTAAATTCTGTATAAAAGTTGTGGATCTTGGAACTTGAAGAATGATTCATATTTAGATAAGTGGAGTGGATGAAGCAAGAATTCCACATAGAGGACACATCATCGGAACAAGTACAGATGCAGGAATGAGAACCATGTGTTTAGGGGCAAAATTAGGAAAGCTGGAAGTACTGAAAAAATGTTTTCGTTCTGGCTTATCTTGAGAAATACCCCAGGATAGATAAACCAAGTTTGAGTTGTAGAGTGTCTTAAATGTTTGTCATAAGTGATCAATTGCCACATAAAAATTACCACAAATGTAGTGACTCAAAACAACACATATTTGTTATCTCAGTTTCTATAAATCAGGAGTCCAGGCATGGCTTAGCTGGATTCTCTGCTCAGTATCATACAAGGCTGAAATAAGGCTGGAGTCAAGTTCCAAAACTGGAACTGCTTCTTATCTGAGACTTGGGGTCCTCTTTTAAGCTCATTCAGGTTATTGACAGAATTTGTTACTTTGTGTTTGTGTGATTGAGCCCTCAGTTTCTTGCTAGCTGTCAGTCACGGTTCTCTCTTAGCAGCCAGAAGCCTTCCATTCCCAAACATTCTGACAGCAAGGGAGTGTGCAGCTTCTTAATGGTCACGGGTAGACCGTCTTCCTCACCCTGATTTTTCTTTTTTTTTTATTGGTTGCACATGCAGCATATGGAAGTTCCCAGGCTAGGTGTTGAGTAGGAGCTGCAGCTGAGGTCTATGCCACAGCCACACCAACACTGGACCTGAGCCACACTATGACCTATGCTACAGCTTGCAGCAAATGCGAGATCCTAACCCACTGAGGGAGGCCAGGGATAGAACACACATCCTCACAGAGGCAACATCATGTTTTTAACCTGCTGAGCCACAATGGGAACTCTCTTCACTGTTTTTTATTAGGCTCACTTGAGTATTCCAGACCCACTCAAGATAATCGCTTCCTTTGGATTAACTCAAATTCAATAGATTAGTAACACAATCATGGGAATGACTGATGGCCCACTATGTTCACTGGTCCTGCTCACATTGAGAAAAGGGAATCATACAGGACATGTAAACTACAGGGTGGGAATCTGGAGGCTCTTTTTAAAATATACTTACCACATCTGGACACTGGGAATGTTACGACAGAATATCATTAAAATTTATTACTGAGTGAGATTATTTTGTTTTACAAATCAAGCACAGTGATGCATTTTACTACCATACAGTGTTTGAGACTGATGCTGAATGGTATGCCTCTGCCTCTCAGATACTTCCACAGAGCTTGAGGTACTCATTCTCCCAAATGCTGGTAGTGTTGCCCCCTGATGGATCTATAGCTGAATGTGTCCCTAGGAATTGCCCTCTGCCAAAGGGAGCTACCTCACCTAACATTACACACCATCCTCAGGGAGGGCTATATCTGATGACTAATCTAAATAGGATGTACAAACTTTCTTTAATTTGGGACATTTCTGAAAAGAGATTACAACTACAGGGTTCCATATGGGATCATTTTAAGTCTTTGTTGCAACTACATTGCACTGCAATTTCTCCCTCTGCCCAATCCTACTTTCTTTACAAGTGTTGGTACTGCAAATTCCCAAGACAGAGTCTATTTCCTCAGGAAACTGACCTATGACAGTTAATACAGGGTGTGGTCCTAAAAGGCAAACTCTAAGGTGATATTTTGAAGCAAGTAAATTTTTGGCAAATTGACGGTTAAGACCAATCACTGCTGATGGGCAGAATACCAAGGGCCTGGGATGCAGCAAAAATGAAGTTGATAAAAGTGATGAAAAGGATCAGGTACCATTGGAAGGGAACACACTGCTAGATGCAATACCATATATTCTCAAGGGTTTGGATAATGTAGTAATTATAAGGACTGTGGAATCTGATAGCTGTTGCTTGAGTATGTGGATAGATTAGGAAAAGAAAAACAAAAGAAAACAATAGTTGTAAAAAACAATTAATCAACAATTTAAGACAAACTATGAAAACCAGAGAGCCTTGACACAATGTAAAGAGACTCTTTGATCATCACAATCCAGTTTTATAGGATTTCCATCCCACATCCCCATTGCACAACTTTTTTTTTTTAAATATAATATCCTACCGCCTTCCAAAAGGGAAATATTTGAGAACTCATTAAAACACCTTGCAAAAAAAAAAAAAAAGGAGAGAGAGAGAGACTCTTATCTGCTTCATCTAAAGGGAAGGAAAAAACTAAGGAAAGATTCAGGATATAAAGAAGAGGCTGGCTCCAGAAAAGGTGGAATTCTCAAACTGAGAAATCCATTACACAATGTCAGGGCTATGACTGGGAAGAAATGGAGTGGGACACATGAGTAAATGCATTAAAATCTTGAATACTAAGATTGCCTTAAACCCTCTGAAGCCACAGAAAAGGCCCAATCTTTTTTTTTTTTTTTTTCAGCATAACTGTGGCATATAGAACTTCCCAGGTTAGAGATTGAACTGGAGCTGTAGCTACAGGATTATGCCATGGCCAGGGCAATGTCAGATCTGTGCTGCATCTGCAACCTACGCCACAGCTTGTGGCAATGCTAGATCCTTAACCCACTGAGCGAGGGCAGGGGTCGAACCTATCCTCACAGACACTGTGTCGGGTTCATAACCTGCTGAGAAATTTTCACAGTTGCTTTTGAACTCTGGTTTGTCCTAGATAAGATTTTATATTAATTTTAGGTTTCTTGCACCACACTGACAGTATGTATTAGAACTCCCCTCACTGCTTTTTTTTTCTTTCATTTATTTTTATTTTTATTTTTTTTATTCCGCAATACATTATTTTTTCTTTTCTATTGTACAGCATGGTAACCCAATTACACATACATGTATACATTCCTTTTTCTCACATTATCATGCTCCATCATAAGTGACTAGACATAGTGCCCTCACTGCATTTTTAAGCCTGGAATTTGATTACTTGATGATGAATTTTCTCCCATTCAAGACCCTGTACAGACAAAAATTTCAAACAGTTTACCTGGATCAGTGAAAAGTGAAGGATAGATAATCAGGAGACTGAGTTCAGCTACTCCAATAAAATTTCATAATCCTTTGTCTAGAGCTATAATTAAGCATGTTTTCAGAATTAGAGCCCACTGACTGAAGAAGACAAATCCTCAGAAATAAGGACTCTGCAACACTGTATCAAGTGTATATGATAATGATGACATATAGCAAACTTTCTCCCAAAGGATCTATGGACTATTATTTGAGTAATTGTATACTGAGGAAAAAAAATTAACTTGTGAAGACACAAGACTTCATCATAGACCCTCTGTTAAAGTGACAGTGTTTGAGGCCTAGTGATAAATGAATTCCTGGCTAAAGTTTAACTTGCAATGCGTCAGTTGGGTTCTTGGTCATTCCCCTGGTATATAAATTTATAACTTTAATTAATGTATGTATTATTAAGCAAAACTCCAAAATTCATTCTTTGGTCCATAGAGTCAGAGACATTGCAGTGCAATAATTAAAGTAGAAACCATTGAAACTATATCCTCTCCTTCTCCAGACAAGAGAGTAAATCAAAAACAATAAAAACTGAATTCCAAGAGAATGGAGAGTGGGAATGGGAGTAAATATTTCTATTATTAAAGATCTGAAGGATGCAGAATCAATGGTCCCATCAAAACTCTATTTAATGCAAAAGTCTGATTCTCACTGCTGGTAGATGAGTGTTCCAAAACAAATTCAACCCATCAGTAGTCTCAATTACAGCTCTTCTGCCAGAACAGATTAACTGGGTCTCAGATAAATGATATGTGATTTGACCTGGAGAATGGATGTTTTTCCATTCCATTTCCCAGTAAGACCATCATGACAGGAAATCCTCAAAATAAGCATATTATTGATGATGCATTTAATCATCCACTTTGTGAAGAAGTGTCTTCTTGTAATAATATACATACAGACTTAGAGGCAGTGATGAGTGAATTGGTTTGTTGGTCTGAGACCTAGAGAAAAATTGTAGGATCAAGAACAAGTAAATCTGAGTTTATGGCATGTGGATGGCATTATGGAAGTTGTAATTAACATTCAGGTCATAAGAATGACTTAGAAAGTTTTGTAGACACAGGCATACTCTGTCTCCAGAAAAATTTGTACAAGAACAGAGTATCATTGTGACAGAGATGGGAGCAATGCATGGTCCAGCAGCCTAGGCTCTCATTCGCTAAGGCTGACAATGTCACTGGCATTGCCCAATGTCAGTCTTCTAGTAGTGGAAGACATCCCAAATTCCCCAAATACATTCTCTGAGAAGGAAAAGTAGCATTCAATGGCAACTTGACTATATTGGACCACTTTTACCATAGAAGGCATAGCAATCCATCTATAATATAATAGATATATGTTCTGGGTATGGCTTTACCTTTCTTGCATATAAGACTTCAGGACTTAAAATGGGTTTGTTATATTAACAAGGAATTTCTGAGTAACATCGCTTTTGACTGAGGGACTGATTTTACAGAATAGAAGGTACAGTAGTGAGTACATATCCTGGGGGTCCAGTGGTCCAGTCACATATTGTATAATTCAAGAACTGCACTCCTGAGAGCATGATGGCCTTTTGACAATGAACCTAAGCTACTAACTTGGAGATGATTTTCCATTAGCATGAAGAGTCATCATCCAAAGCATAATATATACCTTCAATTAATTACCATTATCAGTGATGTGTCACTGACAGGTGTAATACATGGTACCCATAACCGAGGAGTAAGTGTGGCCCTGCTTACAATTTCTCCCAATGACCCCCCAGGAGGAATTTATGCTTCTAGTTCCTGCAATTTTTGGCTCTGTGGCTTCAGAAGTCTCAATTCCTTGTTCAGAAGTGCTTCTACCAGGAAAATAGCAAGAGTCCCATTAAATTTTATGCTATCTATGCCATCATTTATTTGATGCTCCTCATGTTAGAGGTCTTCTGGCAAGGAAAGGCGTCACTATCCTGGTAGGAATAATCTATTCTGATCAACAGGTGGAAATAGGGCTGCTGCTACACAATGGGGCCAGGTGATCCACTGGGGGTACTGCTTGGTAATTCCTCTGCTCAATTCTAATTATAAATAAACAAATGTAGAAGTTATAAACTAGAAAATTATGTCAGGCAGAGCCTCAGTCTCCTTGTTAATAAGTGTCTTGCTTTCCCCACTAGAGCAAGCATTTATACCAAAAAATGTGCCAGTTATGACAGGGATTTAAAATGGATAGTAGTAGAAGATAATGATAAAAATTATTTGCTTTGTAAATACCGGCTGCAGTGGAGGAAGCCCTAGTTTTTCCCATCAATCTTACTCATGTACATTTCTTCATGAAACAAAGACCAACCACAATCACTGAGGGGCTGTTTCCAAATGGGAAAATCTTAGATCCCCACATACCTCCATTAGGATGTTCCAAGGCATTGATGTTTCTGGTTGCCAGAAATATTGCCTTCTAACAGCTCCTAGTCAAATCCTTCTCCAGTAATTATTTTCGGCTGAAGGGAGATGCCTCAGTCAAATTAACTGGGATACTCCAAAGCAACTTGCATATAATTACTAAACCAGGAGTAGACATAGCCCACTTTATTCAGTTCAGAGTATCTTTGAAGGTTCATTCCAGCCCCAGAGCTCCCTGCTGGATGACTGAAGCCTGTGTTGCATCACAGTTGAACATCTCCTTCTGCCCAACCCACCTCTCTCACTCATGCAAAGACAGCATTGCCTGCCAAAAACAATCCCCACTGAACCACCTGTATGCAAATATCCATCTCAGAGTCCTTTTCCTAGGGAACTTGTCCTGTGACATTATTACATCTTAATTATTTTGCATATATTTCAAACATGTTAATTTGACTCTCACCTCCCAGTGCCACACTTCCAAAGTGGTCTTTCCTTGGGCGATTCTTTGATTCTTGTAATTGCTGTAAGCCCCTTGTCCCCTGGACTCTGGGCCCTTTCTTCCCAGGATTCTGGAGAAATGGAGTCTTTTCCAAACAGGCTCTTTCACATGGAAAAGGCTGCTGTACTGCTTATATTGTTTCTTGTTTGTGAAAGCTCAAAAGATCTTTACTAAGTTATAGCTCAAACTGCCCAAATTCAGCAGCATCTCCTGCATTCACCCTCTTTTATTTCTCTGATTTGAAGCCCAGTTTGGGATTGTTTACTCCAGATATTCCATTCTGGGTAATCCATCCTTTAATAATTCTCAAGTTTCCATTTTTACCCAACCTCCCACATTTTTGCTGAAAGTATCTGTACTCTCTTCTGACTTTATGCAAGGAGAGCAGCTTGGTGGTTTCAATGCCAGGAATATCTTAAACACACGTTTTTAGAGATTTATGTAGGACAAATACAGTTTTAAATTGTGCCTTTATTAAGCAAAGTCCCACATGGACTGACTTGAAAATATTTAAAAATAGTTTTTGTTTCCTCGGTTAAAACTAATCAAATATTTCTCTGAGTCAACCCTCAGACCATAATTATATTTGAGGAAAAATATAATTTTGTATATATGATAGCAATAAAACCAAGAAAAATGATGAGTAGACAGATGAAAGGGTTTATGAGCAAAATGCATGCTTATTAATACATTGTATATATAACTGCACTGTGCTAGACACTGGGCAGGACATAAAAAAGTATACTTTATAGTTGCTGTTAGTAAGCACCTAAAAGCTAGATGGAAAGGCAAAAGATGTCACATAAGATAACATTAAATCTAAGGATTTAACAGTATCCAAGTAGAAGTGGATAAAAACAATAAGAACATGAGGGGAGACCTACTAGTGAGAAAGAAAGAATCTCTTCTTGTATAAAATGGAGTATCAGAAGAGTGTAGATTCATGGAAACAAAAATTCAAATTGTCAAGCAGAAGAAAGATAAGGGCAGTCCATCTAAGCTTTATGCATCACTTTCTAGTCTGTCTACCATGTTCAACGAAGCAAAATTGAACAGATCCTCTGTCAGCAGCCATTTACAGTTCAGCACATTTGAGTTGCCTGAGTACTCATATTTTCTAAGACTGTTAGCCAGTTTTGGCTTTGGTTTGAATTCTTCTTTGGGAAAATTTCAAACCAAAGAGAAAACACATAGTTTTTTGGCTTACCAGTAAGGCAACCCAGATTATACTTTGTGGGACTCTCAGTTCTCCAGCCATGCTCAGCGCAAAGGCTTCTGGCAGACACAGACCCATTTTGAAAGCCATGCCAATGGCCACTATTGCAGGGGTAAGCCCTTCAAAAGACCAATATTCCTGTTTTCAATTATGTAGGTCTTGTTATGATTTATTTAGTTCTGGATATCAAATCCTGGAAAGATTGAATCTTACTTTCATTAAAGATATCATATGGAGCAAAGAAGCAGCTCAACATTACAGGACATTTATTGGCCAGACCAAATGAAATTATTCTAAAAAATGTATCCAGATAATATTTGTTATTAAGTCATTTGATGATATATAAAAGAGTGAAAGAAATACAAGGTTAAGCCCTTTTATATTAATTTCCTTAATGCTTTATTTTTATTACCTAAGAATTGTTTTGAAGCATAAGAATTGACATTGCTGTAACAGTACCTTGACATACATTGGGCATTTTTATAATAATAGCTATCACTTATTTAGTTCCTATCTAATTTAGATGCTTTATGTATTCATTTTCATTTTATACTTAACTCTGTCATTAAATATTGTTTATATTTTATAGGCAAGGAGACTGAAGCTTAAAGATACTAAGTGTTTTTCCAAGGTCACAAAGTTTTTTCTAAGGTCACAATAAGTGTTTGAGGTATTTAATGAGTATGATGGATTATGTCAATGCTTGCAAAATTTGGTTTCCTTCCTTGTAGTTTCCCACTATATCCCTTTCCTGATGAACCCAGGAAAAGGCATGTCCTTGTTTTGGCCAATGAAATAATGTATGTTCACTTCTAAGCAAAAGTGGTGTGTGCCACTGCCAAGCAGAAGTGTTAAGAGTCAGCAAATTGCTCATCATGACTTTTTCCTTTTTTACCACACACTCAGTAATGCTCCAGTTAGAGACAGCTCCTTTAGCCTGGAGTAGATCCATCTTGGGGTAAACAGAAGCAACATTTTGTAATGGGCATGAAATGTGAGTGAAAAAACTGTTGTTCACTTCTGAAAATTGGGGGTCACTTGTTGACACAGTATTTCCTGGCCTGGATTGATTTAATAGAATTGACAAATAGAAGTCACTTCGACTTGATTCAACACCTTTTCCATGATTGTTGCAAACATAATGTGTTATGTTTACACTTTCACGTTTCTCTCCAACAAAAAAAAATTGCTCTACTCAAAGTATTTATGTGGCATCTGATGTGACTGAATGAGATTATATTCATTTGCCTTCATTGGTTTTGTTTTTTGTTTGTTTGTGTTTGTTTTTTTAGGGCAGCACCTGCAGCATATGGAGGTTCCCAGGCTAGGGGTCCAATCGAAGCTGTAGCCGCTGGCCTATGCCACAGCCACAGCAATATGGGATCCAAGCCGAGTCTACACCACAGCTCATAGCAATGCCAGATCTTTAACCCACTGAATGAGGCCAAGGAGCAAAACTGCGTCCTCATGGATACTAGTCAGATTCATTTCTGTGGAGCCACAACAGAAGCTCTGCCTTCATTGTTTTTGCTTCTGCACATTTTAAATTTTTTTTAAAAATTGTGTTGAAGTATAGTTGATTTACAATGCTGTATTAATTTCTGCTGTAAGGAAATGTGATTCAGTTATATATATATATATATATATATATATATATATATATATATATATACACATATCCAGTCCCATATGGATTATCATAGAAAATTGAGTAGATTTCCCTGTGCTAGATTGCAGGTCCCTATGGACCATCCATTCCATATATCATAGCTGCCATGACATCCCATCCTCCCAAACCCTCCCTACCCTGAAACTTCCCCTTTGGTAGCAATAGTTTTGTTTTTGAAGTCTGTAAGTCTGTTTCTGTTTTTAAATAAATTCATTTGCATCATTTTTTCAGATTCCACATATAACTAATATCATATAATATTCATCTTTCTCTTACTGATAATCACTTACTATGATAATCACTGGTCCCACCCATGTTGCTGCAAGTGGCATTATTTAATTTTTTATGGCTGAGTAATATTCCATTTTACATATGCACCACAATTTTTTATCTATTCATCTGTTGATGGACATTTAGGTTGTTTCCATGTCTTGGCTACTATAAATAGTTCTGCAATGAACAGTCTGCAATGAATATCTAATCTTTTCTTTTTTTTTTTTCTTTTTACTTTTTGGCTGTACCCATAGCATATGAAAGTTCTTGGGCCAGGGATTGATTCTAAGCTACAGCTGCAACCTATGCTGCAGGTGTGGCAATGCCTGGCCCTTAACCCACTACACTAGGCCAGGGATCAAACTTGCACCTCCACAGTGACCCAAGCCACTGCATCAGATTCGCAACCCACTGCGCAACAGCAGAAATTCCTATCTTTTTGAAGTATGGTTTTCTCTGGATATATGCCCAGGTGTGGGACTGCTTGATCATATGGTAGTAATATTTTTACTTTTCTAAATAAACTCCATACTGTTTTCCATAGTGGTTGTACTAATTTACATTCCCACCAACAGTGTAAGAGGGTTCCCTTTTCTCCACACTCTCTGTAGCATTTATTGTTTATAGACTTTTTGATGAGGACCATTCTGACTGGTGTTAGGTGATACCTAATTGTAGTTTTGATTTGGATTTTTCTAATAATTGGTGATGTTGAACATCCTTTCGTGTGCATTTTAGCCATCTCTATTTCTTCAGACCATACTACAAAGCTACAGTCATCAAGACAGTATGGTATGGAAACAAAAACGGAAGTGTAGATCAATGGAATTGGATAGAAAGCCCAGAAATAAACCCATGCACCTATGGTCAATTAATCTTTGATGAAGGAGGCAAGAATATACAATGGAAAAAAGATAGCTTCTTCAATTAAGCAGTGCTGGGAAAGCTGTATGGCTACATGTAAAAGAATGAAATTAGAACACTAACACCATAAACAAAAATAAACTTAAAAAGGATAAAGATCTAAATTTAATTCTGGATACCATAAAACCCGTAGAAGAAAACGTAAGCAGAACACACTTTGACATAAACTGGAGCAATATCTTTTTGATATACCTCCTAGAATTATGACAATAAAAACAAAAATAAATGAATGGGATTTAATTAAACCTAAAAGCTTTTGCACAGCAAAGGAGACCATAAACAAAATGAAAAGACAACCCACAGAAGGGAAGAAAATATTTCTGAAGAAGTGACCAACAAGTGATTAATCTCCAAAATACAAGAACAACACACGGAACTCAATATCAAAAAAACAAACAAACCAATTAAAAAACTGGGCAGAAAATCTGAATAGACACTTGCTTTTGCACTTTTAACCTGTGACTGCACAATAGTATATGTGTATATCTTTTCTTCTGTGTAACCTTAAGTATATTATATATGCCATACTATTTTTTCATCTCCCAAAGTTACTTTATTTACACTTGGCAGACACTAACCCTTAAAATGAAATAAACAGGTTCTTTGGAATACCATTGTAAAATATCATTTTGTAACATTTCTACAACTTAAATAATCTAATATTTTACTGAGTTTATGTAAAATTAATTCTCACATATTTCTAGTTTATCACCACTTCTGTATTTATGATGCACATTTCTCTTATTTTTTTTAGATTTAATCATCTTTTCTTCTATTGCTTAGGTCTAGAGAAAAACTGGCATGTCTAAAGTTAATTTCTTCTTTTATCTTTATTTTGCTTTGTAAATATTTGAGTGTTATGTTAATTAATTTAAAAAATTCCCTAGAAAACATTTAAGTCATGTTTAAAATAAACTTTTAAATTCAGAGATCATTTTAGATTTGGAGGAAAATCACGAAGATAGTTCAGTGAGTTCCCATGTACTGCACACATATACCTCTCTTATTCACTTGTCTTGATTAGTGCATTTGTTACAATTAATGACTAATATTGATGTATTATTGTTAACTAAATTCCAAAAATTATTCAGATTTCCTTAGTTTTTACCTAAGGTCCTCTTTCTGTTTCTGAATCCCATCCAGATACCACATTCTATTGAGTAGTCACATCTCCTTAGGTTCCTCTTGGCAGTGTCAATTTCTCATGTTTTCCTAGGTTTTTTGCTTTTGTTTTTGCTTATTTTTGGCCATGCCTGTGGCATGCGGAAGTTTCCAGGCCAGAGATAAAACACGCACTCACCACAGCAGCAACCCAAGCTGCAGCAGTGACAACACCAGAACCTAACTTGCTATGCCACAGGGAATTCCACGTTGGCTTAGTTTTTGATGACCATGAGAGTTTTGAGTCATCCTAGTTAGCTATTTTGTAGAACAGCCCTCTATTCTGACTTGTCTGATGATTTTTCCTTGTGAGTAGATGTGGCCGTGGTTTATGAGAGGACGTTCTCAGAGGTAAAGTGCCATTTTGATTCCATCGTTTCTAGGGTGCATAATATCAACATGGTTGATTACTTTTGATGTGAACACTGATTCCCTGTCAGAGGTAGTGTCTCTCAGGTTTTTCCACTGCAAAGTTAACTTTTCCCAACTTCTGATGCTGTACTATTTTCCATTTTTTTTTCCCTATGTTATGCTTTTCTCTAAACAGTCCACACTTAAGGAGTGGGGAGTTCTGCTTCACCTCCTTGAGGGGAAAGTATCTGCACAAATTATTTGGAATTCTTCTGTATGCCATATTTATCTTTTCTCCACAATTTATTAATTTATTCAATCACTTGTTTATATCAAGATAAACTCATGGATATTTATTTGTAACTTTGGATTGTAATCCAATTCTACTTTATTTTGGTGCTCAAATTTTTCCATCTTTGGCCATTGGAAGTTCTTTCAGTTGACTCCTGTATCCCTCTGATGCAATCCATCAGTGTGTTTTCCTTTTCTTGCTTTTCTTTTTAACTGTTTCCTTATTTTCAGATACTACAAGATGCTCCAAACTCATTGGGGGTATTTTTTACACAAATTATAGAATCAACCAACATTTCAAGGAGGAGCCCTGGTTCCTTTTATTGAAAAATGGTATTAGAAGCCAAGATCTAAGTAACACATGTGCTCATTGCTACTAGGATGTCACTGCTTCTAGAGCCTCTGAGCTGACAAAGCAAGGAATGTTTGTATTCTAATTGGTGTATACATGCTTATCTATAAATATATCTATATGTAACTATTTATATCTATATTAAGTTAAAAATGGGTCTTTGCTGGTGTATCCAAATCTAATCCATTTCCACATAGATCACTGTGTGGGCTTCTTCCCTTGCTTATCTGTAAACGTCCACTCCAATAGTGAGAAACCTGGTTACCATCATTGGCCATAGATTTACTTAATTGTTTAATTCCAACATGCATATATAGTGGTATTAGAATTATTTACTCACATCCCCATGTGAAATAACTATAAGACCTAGAGCATATTGCTTATGCACAATTCACTTTGCCTTGAAGACCCACTAATTTCCAAGATGACTTAGGTCAGCACATTTACTTCCTCCCTTTTCTGTGAACCTGTTCCATACATTCTTACAGTTAGATTGTTTTTGCTATGTTCCACATTTCATTCTAGGATCTCCCAATATCCTAAGTGACTTTTAAAATTTTTCATGCATTAAGTTTCTGCATGTGCTGCACAGTGTCATTTATCCACCATTATAGTATCATACAAAATAGTTTCACTGCTTTAAATTTTTTTTCTATGCTTCATCTATTAAATTCTCTCTCCTTATCTAAACCCTTGGCAAATACTGACCTTTTTTTTTACCATGACTGTACTTTTGCTTTTTCCACAATACATAGTTTTGGAATCATACAGTACATAGCCTTTTCAGAGTGACTTCTTTGGGGTAGAAATATGTGTTTAAGGTGTTCTCACTGTGGTGCAGTGGATTAATGATCCATCTTGTCCCTGTAGCATTGTCAGTTAGATGCCCTTCCTAGCACACTGGGTTAAGGATCTGGTGTTGCAGCAGCTGTGGCATAGGTCACAGATGTGGCTCAGATTCGATTCCTGGCCTATGAACTTCCATGTGATGTGGGTGTGGCCAAGAATGGGAAACAATGTGTTTTAAATTCATCCACATCTTTTTGTGGTCTGATAGCTCATTTCTTTTTTCCTTTAATAGTATTTTATGGATGTACATTGTACAAATGTACCACAGTTTATACATTCACCTCTTGAAGGACATCTTGGTTGCTATCTGCGGCAATCATGAATAAAGTTGATTTAAGCATTTACATACAGGTTTTTGTGTAAATTAGTTGGATAAACACCTATGAGAGTTATCGTTGAATCAAATGGTAGGACCGTGTTTAGTTTTGTAAGAAGCTGCCACACTGTGCCATTTTCCATTATCATCAGCAATGAATGAGAGTTTCTATTGTGCTACATCCTTGTCTGCAATCAGTACTGTATTGTATTATTGCATTGTATTGTATTGTATTTTTATGGGCACACCCACAGCATATAGAAGTTTCCTGGGCCAGGGATTGAATCTAAGCCACAGCTGCAACCTATGCTGCAGTTGCAGCAATGCTAGATCCTTTAACCCACTGTACCCAGCTGGGCTTCAAACCCGAGTGACCATGGTGACCCTAGCTGCTGCAGTCAGATTTTTTTTTTTTTTAAATGGCTGCACCTGCCATGCCATTGGAAGTTCCCAGGCTAGGGGTTAAATCCCAGCCACAACTGCAGCAATACTGGATCCTTTAACCCACTGCATCTGGCCAGGGAGAGAATCCAGACCTCTACCAGTGACCCGAGCCACTGCAATCAGATTATTAACCCACTGCACCACAGCAGAAACTCCTTTCAGCTTGCAAATTTTTGACTATTCATATCAAAAACTCAATAGTCCATGTTGCACTTTCACATGTATAGGAATAAAGGGTTATGACATCACAATGAGAAATTTCTCTACCACTTTATGTACTCTGTGAAAAACCTAAGCTAGAACATTTGATAGTAAATAATCCTTCTATCACAGCACTAATAGATGATTTCTGCTCTACTGAAATAGCTCAATGGAAGACACTGAATAAAATTTTCTGTATGGTGCCATATTAGAGATAAATTAATAGGGAACAGAAAAAAGCATTATTTATATGAGTAAGCTAACTTTAAAAAATATCTTGTAGAGCAAATGAACATTATGTAGTACTAAAGTATACAGTAAAATTAAGAAATAGAAACATTTTGTGAATTTATTTTCACAAAATCTTGATATAAAAACAAACATGCTTAATGAATATATGCATAATCATTAGATTTTAAAATTTGAAGTTCTTACAGAAGCTTAAATATAGTGGATATGTTTGCCTTTCATACAAAATCTGTCTGGAATATATCTATAAATAAATAGAAGTAACATTTTTCTATATCCATAATTGCCTTGGCTCTAATTCGTATTAATTTACAACTATTATGAAATATTATGTCAAATAATAAAGTCAAGAATAATGTTAGTAAAATATCTGAATAAGTATGTACTTTAAAATGAGAAAAATTGTTTCTATATAGTGACCTGTATTCTATACAAAAGTCTTCCATATTTTGGGTTAAAATTTATTTAGGCAGGACAGAGATATTTAGATGCAAACCAGCTTGACTGAATGTATAACTGATTTTGTTTGAACTTTCTTTTGTTTAAACCTCCCTAAGGGAAAGAATAAGGCAGCATGAATTGCTGTTCAACACCATCTACTTTAGAATCACATTCTGTAGTTTACTAATAATCTTGCTATATTATGCTGATCCGCAATTTTTTGGGGACATATTTTTATCCCAAGTAGTTGGCAGAGTTTCTAGAGCAACTGCTTTATTCTGGGAAATCTGGCTGCCATGATTAGTGGTTTGAGTATAGTATTTCCATACAAGTAAGTACCCACTGATGCATTTGTGGTTTCACATATACCAAGAAATATTCTGTGATGAGTGCCAAATGGAAAAGATTGTTCATCTCACAATGATCTTTCTGGCCACATAGACATACCACAATCTGTATCAGTAGTCTTGAAATTTTGGCAGTCCTAAATATACATTATTCTTGTCAATATAGATTCATTATTCAGACCATTTCTTTTGATATATTAGCCTTTAGGAAATGAGAAAAAAAGAAGTATGTCTCTATTTTTTCCAAATTTTTATTAAATAACACAAGCTACTTTAATAATTGACTTAGACCAAACTCAGAACCACATTTCTAGAAGCTTCTCTTTCTTTCTATCTTTTTTTCTTTTTTTCTTTTGAGAGAAAGATTTATCTTGTTGAAATGAGCATAGTCAGAGCGGAGGTGCAGCCAGGGCACAGAAATTTCATTTCTCCCTTCAAAATATGTACAGTTAGGGCACATAAAAGAATCAGTGAAGCACAATAACTTATTTTTTCTTTCCATCTATACCCACCCAGGAGAGTAGACTTCAGTCAGCACAAAAGGCATCAGAGAAGCCTTTTAACATAAGGCATCTGTCTTAAGTATTAAAAATGTGACTTCAGTTTTCTTCTTAAATACCATCACAGCTGACCTTTTGAAACAGAGCTGAAGTTTCTCTCTACTTGAAATTGCTCATTCTCATGAAGAACAATAACCAATTAATGCATTTATTTTAATCTCACTTGGCCTTTTTTGAGAGCAAGCACATTCCAAAATAGCTCTCTGTGTTCTTTAAATCCTAGCTACACTGTTTCATTATACATCTGAAAAAATGAATTCACTATGGCAATTTTCTTGATAATTGCTAGAGGAAAAAATGAGTGGTATTATATGCAAGTTAATATTAAATATTATATGATGTAAAAACTGTTGAAGTCTCTAACACATAAAATTCAAACTGATAAAACATAGTCTTCCTTTTACTTTTCCATTTAATTTTTTTGTTGGTTGTTAAACAATTTTCATGCATTGCTTTTGGGGACATTTTTGTACAATTTTCCCTTGACCTTCTAATTTTGAGTTGGGGAACAGTACGGGAAACAATCTGGTTTTGATGGAATCCCAAAATTTTAAGTGTGTGTGTTCTAAATAAACTCAACTAGGTCATATGACTCATGGGCTTTCCATGGTCTGACTTTATTTTATGTCTACAAACTTTCTAATTAATTTTTTGATTATATATATGTTCTTAATTACTTTTTTTAAAAAATTGAACGGTTCGCTAAGAATGAGGTACTGCTTTAGGGTTTTTTGGCAAGATATCTTCTAAAGGTTTGTACAGATCTGATCAATTTGCATAGCAAAAATAAATACTTAGCCCCTTGTGGTTTTCAAAGACAGCTGTTTTCTCTAGTTTCAGTTCTATGATTAAGCCTTAAGGAAGGGATACAGAGTGATGAGAAATGCAATTGCTGCCTTTGGAAGATATAACAGGCATGCTGGGGAATTTTTATGTTCTGTTTTTCTTTTCTTTATAAGTACAGCAATAAGAAAAATGCTACCAAAAAACTGATAACAAAGGATTAAACACAACATATGTCAAAGGAAAGTTTTATCTGAATACATTTCAAGAAAATATTCTACTATTCACAATCTCACATATGAAGCTTCATTACAAAACCTAAGCACATACAAGTAGGTGTCTATAAAATCCAGAAATATAACAAATTTTTTGTGAGTCTAAATATTTGACTCCATGTAAACATTTAAGAATATTTATGCTTTGATAGTTTGATCTAGGATTATCTTATACATTTCAGCATTTTTTTTTTTTTTGCTGGCATTTTTAAGGTTTAATGTGTACTTGGAAAGATGGGAATTCCTTTGAGACATCATTTATCTTAAAGTTATTTTGAAAATATGGAAAAGCCAATAGTACTTTTGAAGGAAGCACAGGTCCCATTTCTGCCCTGTAAATACATGTACTCTGAGGTCTGTGTCCCTGGGATTAGGAAAGGCTGAGAAAGGAGAGAGTTTTTGAATCATGCTTTTGCCTCCCATTCAACTTAGTTATGAAGGGACAGAACTCTACACATGGATTTTAAGATGATAAACAGATACAAAAGCCAAGACAGTTTTGTGGTTTCTGTTGTCTTCTTTTATAGGACCCTGGTCCTCCAGAGGCACTATTTACCTAGGAGCCATTGATTCAATTTTTGTTTATAACTAGTATGTGTAAATAAAAGAGGAAATATGTGCTTTCTATGACAGTGTTTTCTAATCTTTGGTTTATTTGGAAGACTTCCTTTTTTATGCCAAGAATAGCTAATGTTCAGGAACTTTATGAACCCCATTACACAACTTTCCCAAAGTCAAAGATCAGTCTAGAGCTATAACTGTAAGTTAACATCAAAGAATGAAGTTTTCAATCTAGTTCAGTGGTTGCCTATAGCTCAGACTGAGTTGTTCTAAAGCAAATGCAGTTTATGTAAGTAATCTTCTTAAAAAATTACTTAATTCACGTAACTATGGTTTAGAAATTTTCAAAATCATGTGATTCAAAAAAAGTGATATATATTTTTCTAATGGCCATTGATGGCAGGAAGGCATGAAAGAAGTGGCCAGCTTTTCTTCAGGCACTTTCCTGTTTAATTCCTTTTATGTAGAAAAGATGAAAACTGGAGGCATTATCAGAGAATTAAAAGGAATTAAAGAGGAATTACTATAGAAACAGCTTTTTACATAATTGCATCATACTTATCACTCCCTAGCCTGCAAATGGTCCAAACTGTCTGAAAAATGAAGGGAGAACAGGTCAGGTATCTGTGCTAGTCACTTTGCCAAGTGTGGGTTAGTTGGTATCTTTGAACATTTGTGATACCCACTCACTATCTGTCTCCTCCCACCCCTTGTACTGTCTAGTACAAGTTTTTTTTTTTTCTCAGTTGAAGAAGATGCCAAGAGTAAAATAAATGAAGAACTAAATAGCTAAATGAAGCGTGTGTTTGTCTATGTACAAGAGAAATTAATATAAACTGAATCTTGGCCAAAATCTGTCTTCATACCCTTTCTACATGTACTTAGCTATTTAATACCAATCAATAAATGATACTAATATTACATTTTGAAAACTATATAGAAAAGCAAAATAATACAAAGCACTGGAAAATAATAACCCTTTCAGTTAGTCTCAGAGTTACATTAATTTTTTTCAACTACTAGTAGATTCAGCCATAAATTTTTTTTTCCTTTCAAAATGTAGCCAAGAAACAAACATCTTTCTTTGCTTTCTTTGCAGGAAAGAACCAGTATCTGGATTATTTCCAGGCCATCCAGACAGCTATTTCAACTGGAACAAGTGACCTTTGGAACAGACTAGAACATAGCAGCTTGGCCAGACAGAGGGGAAGGAGTAGTCAACTGGGAAGGGTCCCAACATGTTCCTATGAAATGTCATTTGAAGTAAGAGGACAATAAAAAGCTAAGGACAAATAAATGAACTTAAAAACATTTAAAGCCAATGAAAACCGTGTGACCACAACATTGGATTCAAGAAAAGACTCAATTTGAGCCTTTCCTATCATTTTTTACTTCATATGTTCAACAAATATAGTTCTCCACCTGCTGAGTGTAGGCAATGTCCCTTAATTATACAACATTAATCTTTGAATCTTCACAGCCTCATTGAAGTTCTAATAATCAATTAATAAATAATACTAACATAATTAATATAACATAATCATATAAACAGTAACCAATTGTTTTTCCTCCCTTTACTGAGCCACATTTTCTTAGTCTATGAAGCTATGGTGGTTAATAGATGCTCTTAGAGAATGTCAAAATCTTTATGTAGAAAATCATTGTTACATATGAAGACAGTTAAAATACTGATTAAAAAAAAGAGAGAACAAAATGGTTATCTCCTAATATTTACTTCGAAGGCGTGTCATTCTTTTCTTTCATAGAGAGCCTAAGAAGGTTTAGTTCACATCATTAGCAAAAAACATGCTTAAGAATCATTCAATCTTTCACTGAATGCTTATAGCACCAAAGAAGATATAAAATTGTAAAGCAAACCTCCTTTAAGATTTTTGGAGAATAAACAGAAGTTTAAAAAAAAACTTTATTGAAATATATTTAAAAGATGTTTCCAATACAGTATTTTATTGATTTTTACAAAATATATTAGTAACAATAAGTTGATAAACTACAATTGACAGAGAAAATGCTGTGAGATTTCAGAATGTCCTTGAACAGAAAACCTAATTAGGCCCAGTGTGTACTGGGGAATTCTTCTAAGAAGATAGCTCCTACAGCTTCTAGCTAGATTCTTTTAATGAAAACAGCAACATTTAAAAGGTCAATTCAAGTTCCAAAATGCCTAGAACGATGCTTACAAACTGGAAAAATTTGGTTCAATGAATTTTGAGTGTGCATCTGAATAAATACCAAAAATGTAGCTAAAGGTAACTATAAGGCATAGTTTTAGCATAGTTTTGGTTATACAGTTGTGATGGTACTTACTGTTAGCTCACACAGAACCCAATGTTGGTGATATAGAAATAAGAAAATCAGATCTTTCAGTTTATCCTGTAGTGTCAGAAAAATTTGAAGTGAACTTTTAAACTCAGTTCCTTCTTCAGTATGTATATTGTTTAACTATGATTTTGGAAGTTGTATGTCTTAGGATTCATGAACTAGAGTGGAAAGAAATGAATTCAGAGAAAGATAATGGCTTTTGCTATTTAAATAATATCCAGTTTCATAAAATTTCACTTGAAAGTAAGGAAATAGAAGATACAAATTATTTTAGGAGGCAGTCTCCTCACTACTGTAAGGAATCCTGCTTTAGATGAATTCCAGAGAAAATATGTTTTGAGGGAGAGAATTCTAGAAGTGGGTTATATTTGGACCTTAATAACATGAGATCAAGACATGTAACAAGTGTATAAGAATTAAGGTTTGTGTCAAGTTTATGAGATGGGTGTTGGAGGGGGAAGTTCTTGAGACATTTGTCTGAGGTTATCTAGGAAGGAGAGGCCACTTAAGCTAGGCACTTCCTGCATGAGACTTAGGGGTCCAAGGGTAATGATACCCATGTCCATATCAACAGTGTGTTATTTGCCGGTAAAAAGTGTAGTTTGGGTGGAGCTGGGATTCAGTTGTCAAAACTGAGTCCAAGATTCTTCAAGTAATTCAACAGAGGCTGAAACCCAAAATCATGAATAAATATTGAATTTGGAACTATAGAGGGAAACACTGGAACAGAAAAATATTAACAGCCAGTTGTTTTCATGGTTATGTTAAGTAACATCAAAAAGGGTAAAAATAAAAGTCAGTATTTAGAAATGCAACAACACAAAATTTATTAGAATTCTGTGAAAACAAATTCCCATAATGTGACTAAAATTAAAAAAAAAATTTAAAGCCCAAACACAAAAAACAAGAAGAGATAAAGAAAATTACTGTCATTGGCCTGTCTTTCTAAGTCTCACACTGGTTATCTAACATTATATAAACTAGCCAGTGCTAGGTACCCAAATTTAAACATAGTTAAATATAAGTGTTTTCAAGATCCATTTTGGTTCACATAGTACTTTAATATATATTAACTTTCATTTATTTATTCATATATTTGCCTTACTTTTCCTTTACAATGATAAATTCACTAAAGGCAAGGCTCCTATCATCTTCAATTTAACAATGACTATTAGCAAACTTGCCAGACATGCCTACCCACCCAATACATGTCATTCACATAGAGTGAGTAATAAATGAACTTTATTGAATGGCTGGATGAATTGTTCATAGGTGTGCAAAGGCTGTGCATGTGAGTCCTGTGTGCCATTCGAATACTTTACATTGTGTTTTAAATAGGTTCAAAACGTCTTCACGATATTCCAATTAGCCACAGCTCAAATCCTATTATCAAGTCCACCTTTTTAAGACCATTGGCCAAGACACTCTTTGTATTACCAGGATAAAAAGGCTCTCCATTTTCAAAAGAGATACTTACATAATATAATTATTATACCAAATGCTTCGTGAATGGAACCAAACTATGATCTCTCTCATCAACAGGATGAAGTCCACTGTTTTCACAACCAAAGGATGTTTCATCATAAGGCTAAAATGTGTGTGGGCTGTAAGAAATGAAATTAAAGGTAAAATATCTTCATGCTTTCTTCTTTCTCATTCTGTCTTTCTTTTGGCTTTAATTTATGACCAGGAAAATCTGGCATGAAGTAGCTTCAGAATGTGCCTAAATTAATTAGAGGTTATTAAATGAGTAAATTATACAATATAATTTATTTAAAATTATTTATTCTCAGCAAAATCAAACATATCACTGAGTTTACATAGAAATACAATTTTCAACTGGATCTTCATAAAAATGCACTGGTGAAATAAATGTTCATAATTAATGACCAATTATGTACTGTTTAATCATGCCAGTAGCAGAATTGATTACCATTAAAAATTGGTAAAGGAACATACCTTAAATGTGCAAAGTACTCTATTGTGTTACCATTGATAATAAATTGCCACTAAATATATACCTATTACATAAAGCTTTTTAAAGTACAATAAAAATACAAATTCTATCTGTTAAAAAAAGCCATTGATATGGCTTCTAAACATTCTCATTATACAAATTCCAAAATACTATATGACAAACAAAATTAAAAAGACTCCTCTTTATGAAACATATACTACCTCTAGTTAAGGTACAACTTAGCAAATAACAGAAAACAAACAAGAAGGCTTATATATACCATAGAACATTATGAAGATACATACAAATATAATATTGCATAAGCATATTTGATCTCTTTTCCTAGTGAAAATATACCTTTAGCACTTAAAGTAAATCCCCATGACTAAAAGAAAAGAAAATTTTTGAGATCTACCCTCAATCTAAGCTCACAGGTTCATTAATTTATTTTTCTTATAATGTGATGAACCAAATTATAAATTTGACCATAAATTTTTGCTGCACTGAGGACAAATTAGAATCTGTTACGTAACTGGCAAAGGCATAGGAAAGAAACATTTTTAAAAGTCAGAGTTCATCAGCATGTCAAGAATCAGGTACAAGAAAATGTTATTGTTCATATTAAAACCAAACTGAGCAGTAATTTGATTTTTGTGAAATATGACATTCTGACTTTAACAAATCAAATACAAATTAAATTTGCTAAATAACATTGACAATTCATAAGTAGAGGTGCCATAGATTTTTTAAAGTATCAAAACAAATGTGCCATCACAAAATAAACTTTGGTGAGAAAATATCTTTTTAAAGGAGAAAAATATAAGAAGGACAGTCTTATTCAGTGAGAAAAAATATATTTGGTAAAGTAAATATGGGCAATAGATACTGAAACAATAGCATATATTCCAAACATTTTTTAGAAAACATCAGATCAGATGATGTTCAGTAAACATCTGTCTGGTAATGTAACTTACCTCATTAGAAATTAAATTTTAAGTGTAAATAGCAAGTTTTTGTTTTTTCCACAAATCTTTATTGACGAAATAAATAAAATATTTAGAGTATAATTGATAATAATAACTAAAATTATTACCTTGACTTTACTAATAAATACTCTAAATACATTTGGTGTAATTAATATTGGAATTTATATTTTTGTTATCTTACCTGCTAAAAATAACCTGGTGATATTATATTCAAAGTTTACATTTTCCCAATAATATGAACAACATTTCATACATAAAATGCCATCTGTCTCATGAGTGATAACATGTTTCTTGGTTTGAATACAGAACCTATTTAGTCTGGCATTGGTGTATCTCTTTAGGACTTTCAAACACATTATTAAGGTATGGCTTTTGGGAAATCAGTAATAAATTAGTAGCCTGCAGTGTGGGCAGAAATTCGAAAAAACTAATTATTTAGAACTCAGACAAGGCAGATATTTGGATAATTTGTCTTTCAATTATAAATTTTACAAACAGAAACAGAAAGGAACATAAAAGTATGACCTACTTTACAGTGGTTGTTTTTCAAACAAAATATTACAGATCTACAGTGGATGTTGGGAAATTTTACTGAAATAATCATCAAAAAGTTAAGATATTCAAAAATATATTGGCACATGTATAATACCTGTCGTAAGTAAATGATGAATGATACATATGTATACAAAACAAATTTAACACATTCAGGACCTCTTCTTCTTGACATCAGCACCTACTGTCTAATGGGTCGAGACAAAATACTGTGCCTTCAAGAGTTAGTCCCATTTTGAACCCCTCCTATAAAACAAAGTAAAATCATTAAAATAGGAAATGTTCATAGCAAAAAAAAAAAAAAAAAAAAAAGAAAGGAAAGAAACCATAAATGAGACAGTATGAACAGAAGTTGAAATCTTCACACTTTGATCAACTAAGAAATAATCATGTCAAATGTTGGCTTGTCAAATTTTTATCAAGTGCTTTCTTACCCATTAGGGCGCCCTTTTTTTTTTGTCTTTTTGTCTTTTCTAGGACTGCACCCACAGCATATGGAGGTTCCCAGGCTAAGGGGTCTAATCGGAGCTGTAGCCGCCGGCCGGCCTAGGCCAAGGCCACAGCAAGTAGGATCCGAGCCATGTCTGCGACCTACACCACAGCTCAGGGCAACGCCGGATCCTTAACCCACTGAGTGAGCGAGGCCAGGGATTGAACCCGCAACCTCAACCTAGTTGGATTGGTTAACCACTGAGCCACAGGGGAACTGCCCATTATCCCTTTAAAAGTTTTAAATATTCATGAGGTTAGCATGTATAAGAGATAGAAGAAAACAGAAATATGTGGAATTAAGTAGTTTTAAGACTTAAACGCTTCTTTTCAGAAAAGTCTAATTAATTATGTCATTCTCCTGTAGCTTAAATCCCTTGGTTTGAAAGGGCAATATTCATTTAAACATAAGATAGCTAGACTGCAAGTTGATAACAGTTTGATGATTTTCACCTTTTCTTCCTGGTTACCACTGTCCAGAGCCTGGTAAAATACTTTAAAATATTTTCCCTAAATGCAATGCTGTATCCTATATGGAACACAGGATTGCAGACCACTTTGCCACAGAGAAAGCTTCCTTTATCAGCCTTGCAGCTGCCTGTAGTAGCAAATTACTGCTTCAAATCCCACTCTCCCCAAGTATGTTTTAGATATTTCTGGAAATTACATTGCCTTTGATTTATTGAGAGCAAGAATACAATTACCATGAATTGTCTTGGTTTTCTTTCTTTCTTTTCTTTTTTTTTTTTTTTTTTGTGGGGGGGAGTTGAGTTAAAAGTTAGTGGCAAAGGAGTTTGTCCTTCCCTACTCAAAGCTCTCTTTTCTGTATAAGATAACTGAACTGAGGACCATCTCTGGTCTTATCACCTTCTCCGCCCCCCATCCTTGCTCATAAAATGAAATGTGAAGGGCAGTCTATTCCCCAGGAGAAGAAAATTTCTCTCAAAGAGAAGACTTCTGTCCTCTGTTCTGCTTTATGTTTTGTTTTTTATCTACTTGTGTGTTAGCCAATTGCGTATCTATTTGCATTTACTCAAATTACTTTCGCTTAGATCAGGTATCCAATGTATCTATCTTATTATACATCCAACGTAAACAGTATCATATAGAGGAAGAATTCATTACAAAATGCAAGCAACACCCTTTTCAGGATTAATGTTTATAGAGACCACTCTTCATTATGTCTACAGCACAAAGACCACACAGCAATGCTGTCACTTTAAGGGTTTTTCAAAACTACTTCCTGGTACTTAGAATACAAATTATATCTATGAGTGTGTGTGTGTGTGTGTGTATACATTTTTTTTTTTTTTTTTGCTTTTTAGGCCCACAGGTATGGCATATGGAAGTTCCCAGACCAGGGGTCAAATCAGAACCACTGCTGCCTACGCCACAGCCAGAGCCACACGGGATCTGAGCCGCATCTGCGACCTTCATCACAGCTCAAGGCAACCCCAGATCCTTAACCCACTGAGCGAGGCCTCATGGATACTAGTCAGATTCATTTCTGCTCAGCCATGACAGGAACTCCTTAAAGACTAAGACTAACACCAGGAGAAATATTTTGCCACATGTACGTATATTTTTAAATAGCTGCCAAATACTTAGAGAAGTCTCTACTTCAAATTAAAAATATTGAAAGCAAACTGTTTTTAAAAATCTTTTATTTGGATATCTAAGAATCTAGGTACTATGTCATCTTCTGCTAAACTAGATGGATAGATAGATAGATAGATAGATAAGAAACGTGGATATATATTACTTTTGGAAAAATTTGATACAATTGTTTTTTAAATGTTACATTGCTATCACTTCAATTACCCTGAAAATACTATTTATCAATGTATTATAAATATATGAAAGGCAGAATAACAATCAAAGTAAAATAGGAATCTATCATTATTTCAACAAAGTCATATCACAAGAATTTCTCCATGATTTTTTAAGGATTCTTTTGGAGTCCTCTTAGATTAACTTAATTATCCCTATTGACAGACAGATTGTTTTATATCTCCTTGGTTTTCTTTCCTCCTAAAATAAAATGTCCCACACATTTTCTGACCTTTCCTTCTAGGTCTCATTTAGTAAGTTATGATATAATGGGTTCTAAATCCTTCTAAGGTTTTCATATCTCTTGAATTTTAAACCTCTGAAGGAAAATAAGGCTTTATTTAATTTATGTTGTAATGGAAACTATTATAAACTAATATCACACAAAAGACTGATTTTGTTATTAATATGTTATTACTAATATAAAATATTTTGCCCAGTTGCATTTTGTTACCTTGACATAGGGAAAAAACCATATCAAGGAAAAAAAAACTACTCATATGCTGCAATTTACATGTTGACGCATTCCCTTTAAGTCTCCCTTTACTCTACCTATATAGTAAAAAATAATTTTAATAATATTACAAATAACTATACATTATATATAATGTATTTACTGAATCACATATATATATATATACACATTTCTATTTTTTGGTAATCTTAGAAGAACAACTTTATTAGTTTGAGTCCCTAAAATGATTTTATAATGTTCTATTAATTTTACGTGATTCATTTCCTATACTTCATAATTACATATAAGATTGACTGGATGCTTTTATGAATTGAGATTTTCCATATTTATAGTTATTTTCTCCTCAGAATAGATTTTATTAAAGTTTTAATATCAAATACAAATCCAAGTATTAGTAACAAATTACTCTCCAAAAGGATGCTATGAACTGACCCTGGCCCAGAAATGATTTAGAGTGTTTATTTCACACTTTTATTTGTACTTATATTAGTAAACAAATAAAAGTTCTATTTTAATGAGCAAAACAGCATTTATAGTTCTTAATTTGTATGTTTTCTTTGATAAGACTTAACATGTCTACAAGTAAGTAGCCACCTGTGGTCTTCTTTTGTGAACAACTACTTTTTTATTTATCTGTTGATTATTTAGTGACCTAATAACTTGTCTACTTAAATTATGCGTATATGCTATATTTATATTTTTTAAGAGAAAATTTAAAAGAACTATAGAAGTTCTTCTATAGGAGACTATATGTATATATTTTTATTTTGTTAGTAAAAATTTCTTTCCAGTTCAAAAATCTGATAAATATTGAATCACATTTCAAACATTTTAAAATGCCAATGCTTCTAAAATTTATGTATTTGTTACACATTTCAGCTATACATTGATCTTCTCCCAAATTATTAAGTAGTTGACTTAACACCATTTACTGCGAAACTCTTTCATTGACTTGCTATGCTTCTTTTTTAATGTATGGAATTATTATAACATACAAGGTACACTTCTGGGTTATCAATACTATTACATTGATTTGCCTGTTGGTAACATGTATTGAGAAGTTTAAATTTTGTCAAATCATACATCTAAACTGATTTCAAACAAATATCTAACAAGTTTAAAAAATCATATGGCTTAATATTTCTGTTTAAATTCTTATATTCATGAAATATTTCTTTGATTTCTTCTGCAAATAAAAGAGGAAAACCAAAAGTTCACTAGGCTTACTCAGTATGGTTTATGCAATCCATTATACTGTATTAGGTTTTTGCATTATATGCAAAGATTAAAAACAGTGACTAAATGTGTTCATTCAATTAACTAGGCTAATAAGATTAATAATGAAAGTCACCACAGCCTTCAGATAAAATACTATTTTACTTTAGTTAAAGTGACCTTGCAAACAAACTGTGGACTAAAAGAAAGACAAACAATGAGGTGGACAATGTGACCAAGTAATTGAAAAATGAGGTGGACAATGTGACCAAGTAATTGAAAAATAACTCCCAAAATATGGCTTATAAAACCTCGCTAAACACAACTAATAATCAGACATATCCATATGAAACTGCTACTTGAGTACTTACTAAATAAAACATGCAAATATTAAGGTTTAGCTTTAAGAATAAGTTGTTTAAAATTATGAAAACAATATACCAACCATCTCTGGCGCTACCCACCATGAAAGCAGAAAAAAATAAAAAAGACATTAAGAATATATTAGAAATAACAAAAACAAAACCAAAAGCAAAAATACCACAGTGTAGCATTATTTGACTAACACATTATTAAATCATTCTAATACAGTATTTCCCAAACTAAGTCCTGACAAGAATCTGGAAATATAGGCTTATCTTCAAAAAATCTATAGAAAATATTTATTGTGTGAAAATCTAAAAAATATTAATAGACATTCTGTTGTTATATATAATCTTTGAGAACAAATACTACCACATCAGTGCCCATGTTTGTGTTTATTTCTACAAAAGCATTAGTCTCAAGTAGTACAAGCATAATTGGTAGAATTGATGAAAAAGGAAAGAAATTAATTTCATATGAAGTAAATAAAGCATTCTTACTAAATAATCATGCACTATTTGAGTGAAATTCTCATAGTATTTGAACTACAGAAAAGATGAAGGGAAATTGTATCATCAAACAGGATACATGCTGAAATCAATAGAAGTTTGATGTTGATGGTTTTAGTTTCTTTTTTTTCTTTTTAATGGCCGTACCTGCAGCAAATACAAGTTCTCAGGCTAAGGGTCGAATCAGAGATATAGCTGAGGACTACTCCACAGCCACAGCAACGCTGGATCCAAGCCACATCTGTGACTTACACCACAGCTTGTGGCAATGCCAGATCCTTAGCCCACTGAGTGAGGCCAGGGATGGAAGCCACATCCTCATGGAGACAAAGTTCAGTCCTTAACCCACTGAGCCACAATAGAAACTACTAAAGTTCTTAATTTGAATTTTATTAGGTGTTGTAATTTTGTTTTTATTTAATTTATGTTTTGAATTAATAGTTGTATAAAAGCTATAAGGATATAATTTTCATAATTTTTTTGTAAATATTTTAAGAAATGTTATAATAATAGCTATAAGGATAAAATGTTTATAACTTTTTCGTAAATACTTAAGAAATGCTATAATAATAGTTTAAGTCAATATTAAGAATTAAAATAATTTTTCATGTAAAAGGGAATTATAAATAACCCAACTTGAGAAATTTTGTTTTAACATATACTTTAAAATCTAAATTTTAAAATGCAAAGTTATTATGAGATCTAGAACAATAAGGAAATTCATGTAATACCTAGAAAAAAAGACTGCTTCATACCTGCAGTCTAAAATCTGTGAAAGCATATTTATTTTCCTTCTAGGAGGCAGTGTTTCATCAGTGTGATCATAATCCACTAACTAATTTTTTTCCCAGGAAGTGAAGCATAGAGAGTGAATGTATTAACCTAGGCCTGATAAATAAATATCACGCCTTCTTTTCACCACATCTCCTTAATCAGCTTCATACCATTGGTCTGTGTCAACATTCTACCATATATCTAGCCTTTTTGATGAAAAATAAGACATAATAATTTCATCAAAATATAAAGGGAAATATGAAGAGAAGGCTTTATTATAGTGCTTATAAGATTGCTTACTAATCATGCTCCACTCTACAAAGCTTTCGAAACCAATATGTTCAAAATTCCAGAGCAATTAAGAATTGAACAATAAAAGGGAGAGAAATAAATGAAAACCCAACTGGACTACATTCCTGAAGACGTTGTCATTGGGTATCTGCTTTTTCAGTAAGAGCCCAGAGGTTATGAACTGCAGTTACAATGCTTCTTTTTTTTTTTAATACCCACCCTGCTCCTCTGGAACTCTCTGTTTTAGCTCACAGCTCTAACTTTTTGTTTAATTAATTGAGGTAACACTGGTTTGTAACATTATATGTTTCATGTGTACAATATTATATTGCTACCTCTATAAACACTATAGTGTGCTTACCACTAAAAGTTTAATTTCCATCCATCACCAACCATATAGTTGACCTTATTTACAATGGTTCTTTCTAAGAGAGACTGATATCATTCTTACAAAGATTTTCCTTCATCCACCCATTCACAATTTTGAAATTCATAATTGTTAAAACTGAGATCAAATCTTGGAAATCTAGTTCAATGACCTTTTAATTTTTGAATTTTGAATAATGAATCTTTAGAATTCATGTAATTTTGTATAAAAAAATGAACCATCTTATTGCCATCATAAATTGCATCATTCAGAACAAAATACAGCAAAACCTTATCCTTAGCATCTGTCTGAGTATTTTTAGGACTAAATGTATACTATGACTTTAAAGTAATTATTTTAAGTAATTGATAATAATTCAAGGGAATAGTAGTTTTAATGTTTAGCATCCTCTTAGTGCCATAGAAAAAAGAAAAAAAAATATGAGCCAATCTGTTAAAATAGTCACCTGCATCTCATCTAATTTTGATTGAATATCTGGAGGGAAATCCCCTGCTCCACAGTTAAATGGGTCAAAAGGTTCTGCTCCAAACAGGTCTCGTTCTAAAAGGAAGAAAATAATTTAGTAAATGAAATGACAAGGAGTGAGTGGGGGCAAGTCAGATTTCAAAGGCAAGATTACATAAAGAAATACCTGCACAACCAAATGAGCCTCTATCCACATGGACACTTCATGTTGGGCTTTCCTGAACTTAGGCTGGTTAAATACCAACAAAGAAGCGAAGATCCATTTCATTATGACTTAAAGACTATTTGATTACAAAGTATTCATAGTTTCCTGTGTCTTTAAGACCTATTAATACTAAATTCATCAAATATTTGATAACTAATATATTAAAATATCCATATTTTACTGAAGCAATTTAAATGTACTAAAATTAATATGTTATTCACTGAGACTTCCCTGTTCCATTTATTGATGACTTTGCAACACAATAGTGAAGCAATATATAGGACCTGGTAGATTAGTAAGTGCTTTTACTCATAGTTCATGTACTTTAATCTCACCTTTTAGCCAGAAAAGAAATAAGGCACATCATCTCATGCTGAATGAAATCATATCACTTTCGTAGATAACACAATTGAGATAGGTTCTTTAAAAATGCATTCTATTCCCCAAATTTCTTTTTAAAAACAGCAGTAATTAACTACCAAAGAGCTCTCCAGATGTATATTTTAACGTATATGTTGTTTTGAATCACTAAAGAAGTATCAAAGTTAAAATTGATGTTTATAATTGATAAGACTGTGACATTATACAATTAAAGTTCTTTTTAATATAAGATGTTTATTTCTTCTGAATCAATTCAAATGCAGCCTTAATTGACAAAAAGTTAAATTATATATGGACTGGGGAATTTATAATGTTTCAAGACTTTTGTTTTTTGGGAAACCATATTCTCTAAATTCAATGTTATGTAAAAAAAGAGTATTTACACCACTTGAATTCTACCATATCCTCAAAATCATTCTGTGACTCCCACTATGAGAGATTCTTGCTTCCCTATTTATAACAGTTTTTTGCAGATTCATGTACTAAGTAAGTTAATAAATGTGAAATGCTTAGAAGCTCCTGGTGCTGGTGAGTATTTTATAAATAAGAAGAACATATAATTTATCATCCAAATAAAGATACTAAAAGTGAAGAGTGCTACCAATAGTTTCACCAAGACAAAAGGTATTAGCCAGGGTGGTCCTTAACAAATGGGAATTTATTGTCATCTTGCATATAATTGATGGGTATTATTATTGTTATTACTGTTTGCTTTCCTCAGTCTGATGTTTATTGTAGGCAATAAACCAGAACTTAGAGACAGAGGAACTTTTCTTTGGAGGATATCCTGGTTACCACCATACCACAAACACATCAAACAATGCTTTACATATGGTAGATGTTTGTCAAAAAAAATGAATTAATAAAGAGGAAGTATAGATATCAGAAGAAACATGTACTCATTACAGAGATTTTTTAAAGTTAGTACTCAAAATCACCAGAGATTTCAGATGGGCTAAAAGGCATCCTTATTCTTGAAATGCAATGCAAAATTTTATGAGTGGGCATGTTGTGTTTTTCTGTGACATGTTTAACTTTTATCTTATTCTCAAGAGTCCATAACTCCCCCACAAGTTAAGGTAATGCTACTTTATATATTACCTATAGATATAAACACTGTGCAAATTAATAAACATTACAGAGCTCTTTGGCATATTTCATTCAGCTTAGATGAACCTAAAATTTATAACAAAAAAATCATATAAGTTCAATTCACAATTTAAAAAGATTTTGCTGTGTAATTAATAAAATGAAAATTATTTAATCTAATGCAAGAATGGAAGAATTAAAAAATAGGTGATTCTTTACTCAGTCATTATTTCCTTTATCTACTAAATATTTATTGAACCCATATTATGTGCCATACATTTTTCTAGGCATTGGATTAAAGCAGTGAGGAAAGGACTTTACAACCAAGTCTCTTCCCTCATGTAATTTATAATCAGTTAGGAAACATGATCTTAAACAAATTAATTAAAGTTTGATACATATTCAAAGATCAAAAATATGTTCTGGAGAACTGCTAGAGTTCTCAGGCAGTAAGGACAGAAACTAAGGAACAATCTTGTAGGTTTCTGCTTTGATGTATTTAGAATATAAAGAAAATGAATGAATACACTTAAGATTTAATTTAAACAAAAGTCCTATTACTGAAGTCCCAGTGGATTAGAGTTTTACAATTAAAATTGAGTTGAATAATCTGTCCTTTAATTATGAGTTATAGATAGACAAAAAGATGATTGATAGGTAGAGAGAGATGGTGCAGTGGTAATCAGAACACCATTTCTATTTATCTAATCTTTCTATCTATTGATATAGACTGCTGTATATACTAAATTTTGGCATTCAGGATATGAAGACATTAAAAAAATATAGCAAGGTGTTACTTCAGTTTCTCATTAAAAAAATACCGTAAAACCATTTGATTATCTCTACCTACATTTACAGAAGGTGTTTCAAAACTCATAAATGTCTAAAAGAGAAACCATCATTTTTCTCCTTCTCTACCTCTAGCTCTCCTGTTAACATCTGATCTAGAATCCTGAATCGTAGTTGATTTTCAGATCTCAATTACCTTCCTGATGAATTATCCCTTCTAAATATCTTAAAATCGCTCTTCTCAACTTATATTTCTACTTGAATTAAAATCTTCCAGTGTGGATACATTGCTAATTTATATTTCAAATTCTAGCATATAACTCAAGTGCACTGTACATGCTAAACAAAGGCCCATTGAATTAAATAAATAAATGTGTAAATCAGTGATGAAGTCCAAGAAAGTAAAAAACAGTGGCCAAGAAAGAGAGGTGGGACATTCATAGAGACAAAAATTACCCCTTATGATATCAAGATATTGGCAACATTTTCTAAAAAACACACTAAGATGTGTATATTATGAGTTATATCCTTGAAAAAAATTTGCATTGACACAAAATATATTCCGAGGAATTTAAATATACCATGTTTCAACTTATGTAAAGTATTGAAATATTTTTGTACACTGAGTTTTGAAGTCCTAATGTTATGACTTTGTATTTACAAATTAGTCCTCTGAAATCTATTGAATGCCTAAAAGGTGCAATGTAATCTGTTAAATTCCACAAGGGATTTAAGATATCACTTATAACTGGAATCTAATATCCAGCACAAATGAACATCTCCTCAGAAAAGAAAATCATGGACTTGGAGAAGAGACTTGTGGTTGCCTGATGGGAGGGGGAGGGAGTGGGAGGGATCGGGAGCTTGGGCTTATCAGACACAACCTAGAATAGATTTACAAGGAGATCCTGCTGAATAGCATTGAGAACTATGTCTAGATACTCAAGTTGCAACAGAAGAAAGGGTGGGGGAAAAAACTGTAATTGCAATGTATACATCTAAGGATAACCTGACCCCCTTGCTGTACAGTGGGAAAATAAAATAAAAAAAAAATTCCACAAGGGAAATAAATAAACTATAAGCCCCCAAATGTTTAATAGCCTTAAGCTAAAACTTCAGAGTTACATTGAAAATGTCTTAAATGTGAACCAGAGGGGATGGAATAGAGAAGAATATGTAAAAGTCTCTTCTTCAGTGCCCCTTTGGCTCTGAGGACCGATCACGGCCACTGGAAACTATTCTTTCACTCTCTGTTACTGGGCACAGAGCAAAATACAGTCAAGACCTTGATGGTGAGCAGTTCTTAGATGCTTTCCAATTCATCAAAAAGGGACTTTTATGTTCCTTACAGACATACAGAAAGTCAGAAAAGCAATGAATTTACAGCTTTTTAGACATCCAAGAAAGAACACTTACAGGGGGTTAATAAAATGTAAATCATGGAATTCACAGATTTACATATTTCTTTAACTGAGACTATCCATGTACTCCATAATAAAAAATGTAAACTGAGCTCTATAAAATGTCAAAGATGATTAAAATAATTACCGCTAGAATTGTTTTTAATCATTAAAAACCTTTAAAAAATATAGCCCTAAACACCATAAAAACATAATTAGGTACTACGTATTATGCTGTAATTAAGCCTATAGCAAAATACCACCTTTCATAAAATAGTTGCAACTGCAAATAGTGATGTCTTTAGCAGTATACTCTGAATTATAAAGTAAAATAAAATTAACTGAATTTGGCACGTATATTAACATAATTGTGCAGTGATTAAAATTTTTAGTCAGCTTGGTAAGGTACACAAATTGCCATACAATGTTAATGAAACATCTAAAATGTACTTAAATAAAGCCAAAAATATTGATTTGTTTAGAAAGCTTACTAATCTCGGTAGATCTACTAGGTACTGGAGGAGGCTGTGTGCCGTTGCGAGTAGGTATTGAAGACTGGTGTGACAGTGCAGAGAACGGAATCATGTCAAAGATGTCAGTGGAGGGTGACTTAGGTGTCACACTGCCTGCCTGCAATGAAGATAACATGAATTAGGGCACTATTCCTTGCAGCAACCTTTTAACGCTAAACATTTCATACATATATAAAACATAACATAACCACAACAACGAATGCGGCTGAGTCAGATGAACCTGCCATTCTATAGATCAAAAGTAGTTAAATATTGCCAATTCATATGATTCAACCACTTAGGCCAAGTACTCATTGGCAAGAAAACTTCTACAAAAATGTTCTTGAAGATGACGACAGAAATGCTGATGGTACTATTCTAGATAGATGTAAAAGATATATTGGATTTTTTGTATATCTAGAAATAATTGCCATTTATATTAGAGAACTGAAAACATGCTAGAAACTATTTATATAAAAACATGATTTTGGTAACATATTTTGCATAAGCTTATAAAATTTAGAAATAAATGAACATAAGAGATGCACCTTCTTAAATATAACCATTTAAAGGCATTTGATAACAATTTTTAAAAGTTTAAGGAGTCTATTTTCATTTGTACATATAATTATAATGGCAGCCAACTATTACATTCATTGCAATGCCCTTTATTCTTGGAATAAGATTTCATCAAGCTTTCTACAATAAATAGCTACCTTTAGTAATTTTCGTTTATTACAATTACTAAACACACACCCCCAATCATTAAGTTATCTGGGCTAGTCTGGGCTAGGACATAATGTAAGAATGAAACAATCATCACTTTGATTGTCATATTGGGAAAAAATTATTTTCATACATATATCTTATTTGTCTTCTATAAAAGAAAGGGAATTCCCAATTTGGAGAGAAATAGTGAGGAAAACTTTATAAGAACATGAACGTTGTTTAGAATTGCTTAGAGTGGTTCATATTAAAATTTGTGTTCTCATAATACATGTATTTTTTCTGATTCACAGATGATGCTGATAATAAAGAAAATAAGGCTGAATGTGTGTAAAGAATGACAGATTTCTTATTCAGTTAACATGACTGTTAGTACATTTTTTAATGCAGGAACACTGCTGTCATCTCCCTTTCTTTAGCAATTTACTTTAACAGTTTATCAGTGATTAACATTATCAAAGACTTGGAGGCAACTTTATCCACCTGTTCTTTGCTCCTACTCAGGAATATTGTTCTCCAAATCATCCTAGCCCTCTCTTTTCCCTGGCTTCCATCTCTCTTCTCTTTGTAGAGAAATAAAGATACTCAATTCTTGACTGTTGTGAAAAATAAAACTTTCAACCAAAACGGTCTTTACCCAAGTCCCTCTTTACCTCTCTAGACTTTCATCTCCTTTCTCTTCCTTTCAAAGCTGAGCTCCTTACCCTAACTTTTACTTCGTTCAATCCTGAATTCATATCATTCTAGATTTTGCTCTTTTTGCTGAATTCTATTGATTTCAATAGCTTTTGCCAATATCACTAAGGGCCTAATTTCCCAACTACCATATCCAATAAATTCTGGGAAGTACCTGTCCTATTTCACTTTTTTTTTTTTTTTTTTTGTGGATTTGTACCACCCCTCTCTACCAGAAACTCTCTAATATCAGATGATCAAAGGATGCAAAAATAGCACCAAGAGCCCCAGATCACTTAACATCAGTTAAAGACATACCTGATTTTTTTCATTACAATATACATGGTATGTTTTGGCAGAATTAAAAAAAAATAAATGGGATAATAAAAATTTTCTGTTTAGCAAATTACATGAGGTCTTGGGATGCTGCTCTCACTGACTGGCTTTGGAAGGCCACATTTAGAAGGTGATGGTATTAACAGTCCCAATGATAGTCTGGAATCAGGCGAGTTGACAGGAGTGACAGTAATGGAAGAAATATTTAGACAGGGAGATGAACCATCAGTATTATGCCAGAAAGAGGGTGAGCATCTCTGAAACCCATGTTGTTCATGATCAGACATTTTGTGCAGCAGCTGTAAAGGAATGACAGATATATACTAAGAAGAAAGAAGACGTGGAGGAAAAAAGTATATATGAAAATTTACTCATAAAAGGATATTTGGTGAAAAATGATAAGTAATTTCAAAATAACTTTCCTAAAATTAAAACAAATAGTTTGGGAGTTCTTATCATGGCTCAGTGGTAATGAACCCAACTATTATCCATGAGGATGCGGCTTCAATCCCTGGCCTTGCTCAGTGGGATAAGGATCTGGTATTGCCCTGAGCTGTAGGTCACAGACATGGCTTGGATCTTGAGTTGTTGTGGCTGTGGTGTAGGCCTGAAGCTGTAGCTCTGATTCGTCACCTTGCCTGGGAACTTCCATATGTTGCAGGTGTGGCCCTAAAAAGCAAGCAAGCAAGCAAGCAAGCAAACAGACAAAAAAACTCAAATAGTTTGAGAACACTTTTTTCCTACTGCAAGACTCTCCAGATTCTGGGTTGTTTTAGTGTGATGATTTTTCACTGAAATATTACATTTTTAGATATTTATATAAAATATTGCATTCAGTATGACTTGAGTGGAAGACAATGGAGAGGAAAATGACAAAACCCTGAAGATTTATTTCTGGGGGAGCCTCTGTGTAATGAAATGTGAGAAGAAAGAATAGCAATAAGAAAATTACAGTCACTGAAGTTGGAGTAAAGTCTAGTAAAATGTTAAGACCCTTTCTAGAATTTTCAAAAAGGGCTACATGCATTTTAGATTTATGGCTCAAAACATTCTTTTTTTTTTTTTTGTCTTTTTGCCATTTCTTGGGCTGTTCCTGCGGCATATGGAAGTTCCCAGGCTAGGGGTCGAATCCGAGCTGTAGCCGCCAGCCTACACCAGAGCCACAGCAACTCGACCTACACCACAGCTCATGGCAATGCCGGATCCTTAACTCACTGAGCAAGGCCAGGGACAGAACCTGCAACCTCATGGTTCCTAGTCGGTTCGTTAACCACTGCGCCACGACGGGAACTCCAAAACATTCTTTTGAAGGACTAACAATAGTAATAGTATGTCCTTATTATAATAAAGATAGGGGACTCAAGGCCCATAGAATCTTTGTGACTTATTCTTTATAAGGTAAGAAGCAAAGCCAAAGTTCAATACAATCTGACTCTATTCATCATGTCCAGTCTATAGCTAGTGAGTTCCAAGTGGTAAAACTTTGGGGGCATGTGTGAAGGGAGTTGTCGGCATTTCAAATAAGTCAGAGAGATAGCAAATAATAATAAGTAGTACACTGTACTGGGTCTGCACATCCAGTCTTTGGATGACTTTTGGAAGCTATTTCCATTACATCATAGAAAGCTACTGTCAAGAACTGAGTTGGAATAGAGCAGAGCAGCCAGATGTCAGAGCAGTCTGTTAAAACAACCACCAAAATTAAAGTACGTAATAATTGAGTCTTTATTCATTTACTGTGATAGTGTAAGCAAGAGGGCAGAGAGAAAGTGTTGGCTCCCTAAATGCCCCATTTTTCCCCAGTGAATGGCACTGGGCAAAGGTCAGAAGTATCAGTACAGAAGCAGGATGTTATCTTCCTTCTGAGGGAACCCCGAACAAAAGGCTGGTTTTATTTTGTTTTGTTTGGGAGGAGGGGTAGAGAGAGAAAAAGGGAAAAGAACTAAGAGTAGAAAATACTGAAAAAGGAGTCATATGGAGAAAAGTGTCTTTAAAGCCCGTAAAAGGTGGTCTGAAAGAGGCACTTAAGAGAGACCTAGGCCAAGGGCCTTCAGTAAGGAGGCCTCCAAATGGAGACCTGAGCTGGGAATGCAGTTGTGCATAACAGTGTGGCTGGCCTGGGTGGAGTAGGAGCTGGCTCCCTGACTGCAACTCTTCCATGCAGTGCACTAAATCTGGGGTGCAGAGGGCAGCTGTCCCCCATGAGGCTGAGGCTTGTAACTTGGTAGGGCCTGAAGGGTTTGGCCTAGAGCCAGACTTCTCAGCTATAAGTCACACTGCAGAGATTTTTTTCAACACTAATAGAACTTAGAGGCAGCTAACACAAATCTGGCTTTTGATAAACCTCATGGTGAAAGGTTGTAACTAAAATTATAGTTAGGAGAACCAACAAGTTTGAAAGAATCTTTAAACTAGGAGTCACCTCTTCACACATTTCAGGAAGCAGAAGGGAAAACAAGGCACCACAGAGTGAGAAATTTAAGTTGAGGAAAGAATTCAGTGTGGAAGCAAATTACTGATGGTCTGAATTAAATATCACTCTATTAATATGCATATAGTCACATAATCATTACTTTCCCTATTGATCGCCATAGTGAGCTATCTATCTATAGATATGCATACATGCATGTGTGTATGTATATAATTGCATAATTTTTTATGGTCTATATTGTTTACTGTAAAATTTTGTAATTGGCAGCCACTTTTTACTTAATTGTAGGTAACAACCAAAGGCTCTTTTTGGACAAAATTTGCTTTTTTTAAATACTTTAAATAACACATAGGAGTACTTAGTTAAGTATCAATGAATATTTATTGTCTAAGTTATACTGCAGACATTTTAAAATTAAATTGCAAATTGATACAGATGTCTGTACTGAGTACAACACAAAAAGATATTAAGGAGTTCCCGTCATGGCGCAGTGGTTAATGAATCCGACTAGGAACCATGAGGTTGCGGGTTCGGTCCCTGCCCTTGCTCAGTGGGTTAACGATCAGGCGTTGCCGTGAGCTGTGGTGTAGGTTGCAGACACGACTGGGATCCCGCGTTGCTGTGGCTCTGGCGTAGGCCGGTGGCTACAGCTCCGATTCAACCCCTAGCCTGGGAACCTCCATATGCCGCGGGAGCGGCCCAAGAAATAGCAACAACAACAACAACAAAAGACAAAAGACAAAAAAAAAAAAAAAAAAAAAGATATTAAATGGAAGGTGTTGTTGGTATCATTTGGCTTATAACACAAATAAGAGTACTATATATGGTTTTATGACTTGTATCAATCAAAAATCTTTACCAGGTGCCTCAAAACAAGCTAAAAGCCAATATAGCCTAACTTGAAAGTGCTCTACTGTTTTATCATGGTGTTAATACCATGCATTCTACTTTTTCTGAGAAAGTATATATATACAAATGAATAATGTATATACTATGAAAATAAGCAATTGGGGTACTTAAATACCCCAATTAAGAAGTATGTTCACTTTCAGAAGGGTAAAGTAGGGATATCTACCAATAATTTTGGTATCTAAAGTTTAAAACTCTAGCACTAATTATTATGTTTACTTTGGGTCATCAGTAATGCAGTTTTGGTCAACTAGGATTTTTTGTTTGGGTCACAGAGGTCTTTAAAATATTGACTCAGTTGCTTACAGGTTAATATTAAGAGGTTGTACATAAAATCCAGAGAGTTCGTTTAGAAGTAGACAATCTAGAAAGTGGGCACACACATTGTGTAACAGTAACTGACTGGGATTGAGTATTTGCTGTGTCTTTTAAGTTGGTGTGTGTTCTCCACTACACAATCCCTTTCACACATTTATGCCATAGCCTGGGCTCTGCTGACATTTGAGTTTATGATTCCTGACTCATAAACAATTCAAGTCAGGGAATTACAAGTTACATCTGATTCCTTATAAGAATGAAATCTAAGCCCAGCATATTTAAATATACAGACATATTTCAATAGAATCTGATTCTGCACCAAACTATTAGGCCTATTAAATATGTGAATATAGCCCCTAAATGGCATACAGTGCCAATCTGGGCACTGGATAAATATTTGGAGTAGTGTCTCTAAATTTAAGGGTTCAGGAACGAGGCATTTTTTAATTCTCCATTTTTAACTGATTGAGGATGTTTTTTTTTTAAGAAATGAAATATCAAGTGAAAATGGTTACATATTTTTACATTGGCCTTTCTATCAGTTTCTGACCATTTTGACAGATGGCTAGAAACCAAATTTTTGAGACTTTCCTATAGAGGTTTATGGCACTACTATTTGACAAATCCTTTTATGCTTATAATCTTAAGGGCTTTGGTCTCTAGGAAGGTACACAAGATCTGAATCATTCTACTAAAGGGAATGAGGAACAGTGTTCAACAAGTACATGTTGAAATTTTTCTAGTTAAAAAGCTGGTAGATTATGAAAAACGTTAAAGATGGGAAAATGCAAATGTAACATAAAATGTTCTAGCAAATCCTTCTACATTGCCATGAAGATTCATTATCTTGGAGTTCACTATTTCGGCACATTTTCAACGTCACTTTTTAAATAAGCTTGTGGAAAGGAATCCAAACTAGTATCCATGAGGATGTGGCTTAGATCCCTGGCCTCACTCAGTGGGTTAAGGATCCTGCATTGCTGTGAGCTGTGGTGTAAGTTGCAGAGGCAGCTCAGATATGGTGTTGCTTTGGCTATGGTGTAGGCCGGCAGCTCTAGCTCCAATTTGACCCTAGCCTGGGAACTTCCATATACCTTCCGTGTGGCCCTAAAAAGCAATAAATAAAGAAAGAAAAGAAAAAATACAATTGTAGCAGAAACTAAATTTAAAAAAAGAAGTATGTTTTAAAAGTAACAACTTCTAGAATTTAGAATTTATAGTACCATGTATGTTATTTTTAAGACTTCTAGATACACAGTTTGGTTATATTGGTCTCTTAATTGTAAGACCTTTGCATGTTCTTATAGGAATCTTGCAAATTAAATGGATATCATGATCTACGTATCCCAAAGAGTAAAACTGGAACAAGAAGAGATCAGATGACTTGATTAGGTACTTGAGGTCAGAACTGGAATGAAATATGTTTTTCTCCCTGTTAAATAGGGATTACTTCTTCAGAATCATCATGTGTGTAAGTAAAAATTGTGAAAGTGAAGTTGTGAACTGGTTGTCATTTTTTTTGTGGGCAACAAATATTCTTGAATCAATGTTCATGTTTAAAATTTATGCCTTTGTTTAGAGATTCACATTTGGCTTGTTGTGTAATTCAGAGTTTTCACAATCTTCTCTTGCTCATTTTGACTTCAATAGTAGTTGAGAAAACCCCAGAGGATGATAAATAGGCAGTTTTATTTACCCACAGCGAAATACTCATTTTAGGTTATAATTTGTCCTATCGAGTCTAATCAGTGGCCACACAGTTGATTATGTAAAGGTAGAATTTTATCCGGTAACACTTGGTTTAATTGAAAGGGAGACATTTATTATACTCAGCAATAGAAGGTCCAGTATTTCTTAGGACTACAATTTTATTCATTTAACTTCCTGGCAATAGTCTGATTTGGCTAAAACCTTCTCTAGCCAGAAAAGTAAAATGTAAACATCCAAACACAAGAATCAAGAAGAACAATTTGATTTAACTTGCTATGCCCACATCTTATAATGGAACAATCTTCTGGAGTCATTCATGAGGCTAGGAGGGCCGAATAAACCCTTTTTTTCTCATATAAATATAGGCAGCACTTCCATGTGAATGTAATAAATGGAAATCAGATTGTCCCTAGTTAATTAGTACCAAATGGTGGAAAACCCAACCTCTAATCTATTGCCAAACCACTAGAACACAGCAAAAAGCAAAGAGCACAGTCAAGTAACGGAAATTTCTCAGTGTATCTAAATGACCATATAAAATAAAGACCCAATTTCTAAAACCAATGAAAAGATTTCCACAAATTCAGTGTGATGTAGAGGTACGTAATATGGAGACTATCAAAAGGTTATTTCATTTGCCAGAAAAGGAATACAAGATTGAATCATTCTAGTGGTATTTAGGAGACCTGTAAGCATTCTGTTAAGAACAAGTTAAAAAAACAGAATGTCAATTTATACATGAAAAACTGAAAAATAAGAGCAGTTCTTTATTAATTATGCATATGAGGAATTGGTTTTAACTGGAAAAAAAGGTTTGAGATATATACTAATAATATACATTTCTGTAGTTAGGAAGAAGGTCTTTTAATCTAATACTGAGAAAAAAAAAAAAAAAAGAAAGGAAAAAAAAAGCCTCTTGTTTTCCTTAGAACTAAACCACTCTATAATCTCACATTAAAGTTTATACTGGGTGTATGAACTAAAACAATAAATAGTAGTCCAAATGATGATAGAAAAAGAGCAAACTTTTATTTATTTATTTATTTATTTTTTGGTCTTTTTGCTATTTCTTTGGGCCGCTCCCGCGGCATATGGAGGTTCCCAGGCTAGGGGTTGAATCGGAGCTGCAGCCACCGGCCTACGCCAGAGCCACAGCAACGCAGGATCCGAGCCGCGTCTGCAACCTACACCACAGCTCACGGCAACGCCGGATCGTACACCACAGCTCACGGCAACGCCGGATCGTTAACCCACTGAGCAAGGGCAGGGACCGAACCCGCAACCTCATGGTTCCTAGTCGGATTCGTTAACCACTGCGCCACGACGGGAACTCCATGAGAGCAAACTTTTAAATCTGAGTACTCTATCATGAAGCCAGACCTCTTCTTTGAATGCCAGATTTGTATATCCAACCTTTTAATAAGTGTCTCCACTTGGTGGTCTAGCAGGCAGAAGTAACATGAGCAAAAGTGAAATACTGACTGTTGTTCCCATTGTGGTTCAGCAGGTTAAGAATACAGTATCCATGAGGATGAGGGTTCAATCCCTGGTCTCATTCAGTGGGTTATGGATCCAGCATTGCAGTGAGCTTGGGGTAGGTTGCAGACACAGCTGGGATCTAGCATTGCTGTGGCTGTGGTGTAGGCCAGCAGAGGCACTCTGATTCAGCCCCTACCCAGGAACTTCTATATGCCACAGGTGCAGCCCCAAAAAGAGAAAAAGAAAAGAAAGAAAAAAATACTGACTGTATATCATTCGCCTTCCCCAAGTGATGTCTATTTTGGAAAGTGGCACCACTGCCCAGATGATTAGGATAAAACCCTGAGGGACAATCCAGATGCCTCTTTTATTCTAGAGTCCACAACCAATCCATTAGTAAATTCTTCAAATTCTATTTCCAAAATATATCAAGCTATATACATCACCCCAACTGACAGAATTCTAGGCCAGTTTACTCTCCTCCTCTCCTAGATACTGAGATAGCCTCCCACCAGTTCAGGAACCTCATTTTGGCCTCTTTATATCCCATGGTGCATACAGCAGCCAGACCATCTCCAAATCCCCTGTTTAAAACTGTGAGTAGTTTCTCATGGCAATTAAAGAAAAAAAAATTAAACCATGGGGCCTATAAAATCTAGCCTCTGAGTTTCTCTTCAATTTTTTTGTCTCTTGGTTACTATGCACAAAGGTTCTTGTTATTGTTTTCAGTTCTTTGTAGTGATTAACTTTTTATTTTCAGTAACTTTTAATTATTTTCAATTTAAATGCTACCTTCTTAGAAAGGGCTTCCCAGATCACTGTCTCTAAAATAAACTCCTAATCATTCTCTTCAATTCTGCTCTATTTTATTTTATTCATAACATGCATAAGATCTAAACTTCCAAGTTTATTTATTCATTTACCTATGGGTTTATTATCTCTCTTTTTCTCTATGCTATGCAAGTTTCTTAAGAGCTGAAATTTATATACTGCTAAAACCTAAGGTCTATAATATCATATGGTCATATAAGATGTTTAACAAATGGTTTACAAGCTGCTGTAACAGATCACAACTGTATTGAATCTATCCAATTGGCAAATATGAGAAAATAAAAATCAAAGTGGTAGGCATTATAATACTTAAAATATATCCCTTAGATATCATTTTGAAATAACCAGTGATGACTTAGTGGGATTAGGAAAAATAAAAATAAAAATAAAATTTATATAATCATACCTTGAGAGAATTTTTAGAATTCTTAAAGATTTTTATTAAAAACTTGAACCTTCCTGGTGTATAGCACTGATAACCATATCTAGTCACTTATGATGGAGCATGATAATGTGAGAATATATACATGTATGTGCGACTGTTTGCTATACAATAGAAAATTGACAGAACACTGTAAACCAGCTATAATGGAAAAAATAAAAATCATTATAAAATTTAAAAAAAACTGAACCTAAAATGAGTTCTCATTTTCAAAATACATCACTATGACCAAATCACATTGACATATATAAAACATATGTGGTTGGTGGGCTACCATCTAAGAAATAGCCACCTTTCCTCAGGATGCCTCTGAGGAGACTAGAGAAATTCATCTATGTTCTCACCCACACAGTGACTCTTCAGAGTGCAAAGGTTCTCCACGTGGACATTCTACGTACCAGGGCCTCACATTTTTAATCTATGCTTTAATACAGAATAGAAGAATCAACATCTATATGACTGAAATTTTTTATTTGAAGAACTGACCTTTGAGCAACTGTTCTATGTTACAGAAATTCAACTTTAACCTTGGATCACTTGCTAGGGGAGGTGGCTTGTGATCGTTTAGTTATCTAATCAAATTTTACCTACAATGTTTCTTATTATTTTTCTGATTCTTCCCATAACTGACTTTATCTGTTACTTTGTCACATGCTGATAAGAAGAATAGCATCCATACCAGTAATTTACATCATTTTCATTTTTTACATTAAATTTAATGCCACAAAACCCTCAAAATTCCATTCAAACTTTTGTTCTCTTTGTTCCCTCTTCTCAAAGACTATGTAAAAGCTGAAATTAGAGATAAATCTATTTTACTTTGACTAGCAGTTTCTTGATGGATTATATTGTGTTTAGTAATTTCTGATATTTCAGAAAATTACTGTATCTTTTTTAATGAACCAAACTGTCTTATTAAATTATTTATAGAGAACCACTTCCAAATTGGAGGGCTTTATATGGCAAAAAAGTTACCTCTATGTGACTGTGACTTAGGAAAATTTGGCTCCCAATAGAATTAAGGCCTGTTTGGAGGTCATTTGAGAAGAGTCATCTGTCTTGGGGGTTCCTGTCATCATTACACACTTAAAAACTCATGGAGAAGCTGAAGCCCAATTAATCCTATATAACAAACCCACCTATATTCTAATTTCAATGTACATAATAGGATTCACAATTTACTCCAATGCTTCTTCAGTTAACATATTAATTGCTGCCTGTAATCCTTTCGACAAACTGCCAAAAACTTTAACAATTTTGGAGCCTTCTAGCCTTCAGTCCTCTAAAAGCAAAACAAACAAAACCTACAGAATCTCATTTCCAGAGTTATAAGTCTAGCAGGCATTTACTGTTCATGAACTTTGCTGGGCACAATGGCACTCTGTGCGGTACTTGGTGTCCCAAATTGCGTGTTCCGTAAAACTAATGCTCACATTTCATAAGAAAGAACAAATGTAAAACACTTCTAATTTTACTGAAATTCACTTTACTGTAGACTCATTGCAAGCTATTAAATAAGAGGTACATATAATTTGAATTTATATTTTAGGGAGTTCCTGCTGTGTCTCAGTGTTAAGGAACCCAACTAGTAACCGGAGGATGGGGATTCCATCCCTGGCCTCACTCAGTGGGTAAGGGGTCTGGTGTTGCTGTGAGCTCTGGTGTAAGGCTGGAAGCTGCTGCTACTACAATTCAACCCCTAATCTAAGAACTTCCTTATGCCACCTGTGTGGCCCTAAATAGAAAAAACAACAAAAAAAATCTCTATATTTTAATTATTTATAATTTTCATTATTTTTCAAGTTCAATTTCAATAGTTTGAATAATTAATACCTTCAGCAGGGGTTCCCACTGTGGTGCAGAGGAAACAAATATGACTAGTATCATGAGAATGTAGATCTGATCCCTGGCCTCACTCAGTGTTGGGGATCCTGCACTGCTGTGGCTGTGGTGTTGGCCAGCAGCTGTAGCTCCGATTCAACCCCTAACCTTGGAACTTCCATATGCCATAGGTGTGGCCCTAAAAAAATAAAATAAAATAAAATAAACCTTTGGCAGAGTGGATATTTATAAGCATGGCAATATTTCATACTTAATAATTAATTGCAGGTATTTTAATTTTATTTATTTTAGTTTATTTTTAAATCAGAAAATTGGGACATCTTTTCAACAGGTATGAAAGAGATGACTTAGAGTTATATTAAGTTATTTCTTAGCTACATAACTAAAATTGAACATAAAAAGCAAAAATATTTTTATACTCTTCAAAATGTTTTAGAAATAAGTTAATAAGTACCTATAACAGTATCTTCAAAATCATTTAAATTAATCAGGTATCTTTAGCAATTTAAAATTTTGAATTCACATCACTAATCATTAGAGAAATGTAAATCAAAACTAAAATGAAGTACCACCTCATACCAGTCTGAATGGCCATCACTAATAAGCCTACGAATAACAAATGCTGGAGAGGGTGTGGAGAAAAGAGAACCCTCCTGCACTGCTGATGGGAATGTAAATTGTTACAACCATTATGCAGAACAGTATGGAGGTTCCTCAGAAAGCTGAATATTGAACTACCATATGATCCAGCAATCCCACTCCTGGGCATATATCTGAACAAAACTATAATTCAAAAACTACTCTTGGAGTTCCCGTTGTGGCCCAGTGGTTAACGAATCTGACTAGGAACCATGAGGTTGCAGGTTTGATCCCTGGCCTTGCTCAGTGGGTTAAGGATCTGGCGTTTTTGTGGCTCTGGGTGTAGGCCGGCAGCTACAACTCTGATTAGGCCCCTAGCCTGGGAACCTCCATGTGCTGTGGGGGCAGACATGGAAAAAGGAAAAAAAAGACCAAAAAAAGACAAAACAAAACAAGAAAGAAACTACTCTGTTCATAACAGCACTATTCACAATAGCCAAGACATGAAAGCAACCTAAATGTCCATCAACAGATGAGTGGATTAATACTACTCAGCCATTAAAAAGAATGACATAATGCCATTTGCAGCAACATGGATGCAACTAGAGATTCTTATGCTATGTGAAGTAAGTCAGAAAGACAAATACCATATGATATGACTTATATGTGGAATCTAAAATATGGCACACATGAACCTATCTACAAAACAGAAACAGACTCGCAGACATGGAGAGCAGACTTGTTACTGCCAAGGGTGAGAGGGAAGGGAGTGGGATGGACTGAGAATTTGGGGTTAGTAGATGCTAACTATTACATTTAGAATGAATAAGCAATGAGGTCCTACTATATAGCAGAGGCAATTATATCCAGTTTCTTTTTTTTTTCTTTTTGCCTTTTCTAGGGCAGCTCCCATGGCATACGGAGGTTCCCAGGCTAAGGGTCTAATCGGAGCTGTAGCTGCCGGCCTACACCATAGCCATAGCAACATGGGATCCGAGCCGTGTCTGTGACCTACACCACAGCCCACGGCAACGCCAGATCCTTAACCCACTGAACAAGGCCAGGGATCGAACCCGCAACCTCATGGTTCCTAGTTGGATTCGTTAACCACTGCGCCACAATGGGGAATCTTAAGATAGAACATAATGGAAGATAATATAAGAAAGGGAATGCACATGTAAATATGATTGGGTCACTTTGCTATACAGCAGAAAATGGCACAACATTGTAAATCAACTTTATAGAAAAAGATAAAATTTAAAAAGAATTGAATAATTCTATTTTTTAATCTTAAAGAAAATGTACATTCTCTGAGGTATCAGCAATTTCAAAAACCACATAATGAAACTCTAAGGAGCTGAAAAGTTATGAGACAAGTAATTTTTAAAAGTTAAAGAAAAACAAAGACAAAGATATAACCGTGATAAAAGAATATAAGGAGATTGCAAAAGTTATAATTTGAGCTAGTTACATAATGATCAATAATGCAATACATTTTCTACACAGGTGCATAAAGCACAAAAGAATGGTTTAGAGAACATTATTTCTCTTTATTTAATTGAACCTTTTAGTCATACTCTTTGAAGCACTCCTCTGAGGCATTCAGTACTGAGACAAACACAATGCCTATGATAATAAACTAAATGACAACTTGAGAGTTACTCCATTCTGATAACTGGCTATTTGAATGATTTTATTGTGGTTTTTTTTTTTTTTTTTTTTTTTTTACATAACTGACTCCACCAATAAGAATTGTTGAATAAATGAATATGCATACTTATGAATTCCATATGTATAGAAATTACATACCAACTTTCAAGCTCACTGCTTCTAATAACTATCTCAGCCAGAGGGCCCAAGAAACTGAAGAGTGTTATTTCATTCTTTCTGGCCCTTGCTATTTCTGGAGCTGTCCTGATAACCACGTGAGATCACCAATGCACATGCACAACTCCAACCCTGACCCACCTTCTGCTCAGTTGCCCCGGTGCTAGTCTAGGGCAGTGTCTGCTTTCAGGAGATAAAGAAAGATGTGCTGTTCTACCAACATGTCCCAAACTTGTCTGCTCTTCCCAAATCTACCACACCCTTTAACATGTACCCCTAGCTCTCTTTCTAGGAAGGAAGATACACAATGAATAAGCTTTGGGTTTGTATTCAAAATGGTGATGGATCTTATTTTTAGTCCTTCGTAAACACAAAGTCTGAAGTAAAGTTACTTTTCATATGCAATGAATTCCAGCAAAGACCACCTTATTAAGCCTGCTTCAAAAAGCAACTTCCCTTAACTTCAACTTATCTTTATACTCCTAATGTGTTTCACAGGATGGCTTATGAGACTTTCAATAAGACCCCAAAAAATGTTGCTCCTTTTGGGTCTGAAGGTGAAGAATTTGACTTTCCTTGGGGTGGGGAAGGCAAGAAAAAATCATAATCCTGATGAGAAGCAAATAATAATGGTAGTAAAGAAAAACAAACAAACAGAGAGCAATGTTATAATAAAACCAGTACCTGAAGAGGATGCTCTAGAACCTCACTGTGCATAACAGAGGTTCACAGCAACACTGGAACCTCAACTTCCAACCTCTCTTACCTCAGCCATGTCAACCCCACTGTCACACAGGATACACTGAGCAATGGAAATATGAACTTTCTCAGTGTGGAAGATGGCAAAGTGGGAGGCCAGAAGAGAAAAAATGAATTTGACCCATTTCCAGGGCACATCAAATTTAAAACCCTAATTGCAGCTTCTTATAGAAGCATATTTCATGGTAATGAACTGGTGAAATAGTCTAGTACAGCAATATATATATTGTGTGTGTGTGTGTGTATATATATATATATATATACACACACCTACACAAAGTTTTCATTGAGTTAACCTAGAGTTTGAACCAAAATGGACTGGCAAATAAAATTTTGCAGTGAAAATTCTTTTCAGAAGTTGATAAATGCCATAATGGTGATCACTTCATAGTATCATGCCAACAGTTATAAACATTAAAATTTCTAAATGCCAAATAAAATACACATTTTAATGGATAATATTAGTGGTACAAATGATTCAAAAAGAAAATGAAATGCCTAAGTATATTTTGTGTGTAAAAAAAAGTAATTGTTTTAATTTCTGTCTTCCTCTAAAAAATTACCTTAGCCAAAAATCACAAAATAATGGCATCATGCATGGCATTGAGAAAAGAATTTCAAATCTATGATAAACGAAAAGTAAAACATTTAATTATAAAATACTGAGAGTTGTCTGCAGAGACTACTACTGATTTTAGTGTCTGAAATATAACGGTGTCACTCCTAAAAGGAACTTTTGCTATGTAATATAAGAAACCAATTTGATCTTGTTAACAGTCCAGTTTCTATAATGAAGTTCTATACTCCAAGGGTAGATTGGCTTAGATTATTAAATCTAACCTCAGTAAACAGTAATTGATTGGAATGAAAGAAAGATTATGCCAGAAAGAGGAAAAGACCAAATTGAGGGCTGAATTTTTCTAGAAACATAGAAAAACAACTCTGACTTGAGCTACCTAGATACTTTTAATTTTTAAATTAATCTTATTTAGCACCTTTAATTTCTATTTCCATTTAGTTTAAAATTACTGACACCAGAGTATTATTTGAAATATTGAAGAGCTGATGATCCAGACATGTTTTATCACCATGAAATCTTGTTTCTACAAAAAGATGCATGCATTCTATATACTTACTGGAGATGCTGATACTTGGGTTATTCTTAACTGGTTTTCCAAATCTTGTACTTTGTTTTTAAGTTCCATATTTTCTGTTTCTAAGTCTTGAATCTAAAAAGCAAATGATTATTGAATAACCTTCAGAAATGCATTCCTGGAAAATATTGGTTGTTATATTGACTACATTAATGAACAGGATTTCATATTATTTAAATTTTTAATGTGTTTTTTTGACACGGGAAAAAATTTCTTTGATAAAGCTTGGGATTTATCATAGAATTCTAGGTCACTGGAAAGGCATATTATTACATTTAAAACATGTTTTTATGTGTGTGCAACTTTCGTGTTCCTGATACCTCATCTCTGTGTTTTCTTGTAGCACTGTGCAATCTGTACCCATAATCTTGGAGTATAACCGCAAGACAGTGAAACTTGCTTATGACGATTTTGAAGAGAGTGGAGAAAGGGTGTAATTTAATTATAAAGGAATCTGAGCTGCATGGGAAACCACTTACCCAGCATCTGCTGCTTCTGCTGCTCTGATCCCCATGAGAAGCATCAGGAAGTGAAGCAAAGTCACATGAGAACACTAAGTTCTTGTGGGAATTCAATATAAAATGGTTAAAAACTGTGCAGGGGATCAGGAATGAAAAATTATAGGAACACAGTGAAAGCAGTTCCAATCAGTGTGGGGAAAATTTAATGGCAGGCCTTTTAAATTTGTTTGATGATATGCAAGTTTCCCTGTACTTACATCACATAAATGTGAAACAAGCTTAGTTTACTCACTCTTTTCTGTAACCCTGCAATCTGCTTTCTTGTTTCAACATCTTTTCCTCCAGATTCTAGAAATTTCCTGTATGCCAGGTCAAACGCTTGGCCAATTGTTAACGTTATCTCTTCAGCCTTTGTAAAAACCAAACAAAGAAGATTTGCATTTTAATAATAATATGTCAGACTATTCTTTGGATCAAGAAAAAACATTAACAGGAGGTACTGCCAAAGGGCAATGTCTAGGGTTAGAGATGGAGTAAATGAGTATAGTAGCCTATGCTAACATAATAGTTCAATGTCTACCTATGTCCAACATAAAAAATAAGAAATCTTTTGGCAATTAAATGAATAGCTGTTGAAGTTGGAAGCAAGAGTCCCATCCAGTGTCTCACCTCTTTTATCATAGTATTTTCCCCCTAGTTTGTTTTCCTCCTTCCTCAAATATTTGGTGCCTATTAAATGAAAGCATAGTGGCAACTGCAGCTTTTCTTTTGCTTTGCTATTTACTTCATTTTCATAGTGAGGAGGGTTTGTTAAACCTGGCAGGTAACTTGAATGAGGTTGGCTGGCTGGTGTCTGTGGAAAACCTGAGGTGTGCCCTCTCTTAAACGGAGCAAACTGCTACTCAGTTCCAGTTAAGTGCTGGCTTATGGAAATGGGCAATTCCAACCCAGACTTGTCAGATTTTTAAATAGGTGAGAAGAGGCCAGAAATCCCAAATTTTTATATGGAAAGCTCCTAATTTTAATTGATAGGAAACAATATTTTTGTAAAAAACAGTGTTAACTGAACAAAATATATCTGCTATAGGAATTTGGCCTCCTAAACAATTAACAATCCCTGATCTATCAATGAGAAACTGTCACAAACGTCCTAAGTCCACCCAGCTCATTCCTTCTCCACTCTTATATCATAATGTAAACACTCAATAAAGATTTATTTACTTTATTGACATTATAAAGAAGTTTGGTAAAGGCATTAATTGATTTAATGCATCATAAGTACTTCATATTTAATTATAAGACCTCTAGATGACATAACAATTGGTAACAATATTAAATCTTGAAAATGCCATGCTGGAGTTCCCAAAGTAAGTTAAGTACCCGGCTGCAAAAGCTTGGGTCGCTGTGGAGGTATAGGTTCGATCCCTGGCCCAGTGCAGTAGGTTAAAGTGGCTAGAATTCAATCCCTGGCCTGGGAACTTCCATATGCAGTGGGTGTGGCCATTAAAAAAAAAGAAGAAAAGAAAGAAAATGCCATGCTTTCACTAATCTATTGCAAATCCTAAAAATTTAATGATTTCCCATGTGCAGTCTAAATTGAAAATACGCTTTACCAATAAAGCTTAGATTTCTTAAGACATCAAGTCTTTTTTTTTTTTAGTTCAGAAATTGTTTAAAAAGGCTTTTAGCCAAAAAAAAAAATTGTGTTTAATTCCATTAACTAAATGCAAAATATATGCTTAAAATTATATATGAGAACTATCTGTCTTACATAAATGCAGGAAAAGAAAATAGCTACATTAAGGAATATTAAAATATACTAACTTGGAGTTCCCGTCGTGGCTCAGTGGTTAACAAATCCGACTAGGAACCATGAGGTTGCTGGTTCGATCCCTGGCCTTGCTCCCTGGCCTTGCTCAGTGGGTTAAGTATCCGGCATTGCTGTGAGCTGTGGTATAGGTTGCAGACACGGCTCAGATCCCATGTTGCTGTGGCTCTGGCATAGGCTGGGGCTACAGCTCTGGTTAGACCCCTAGCCTGGGAACCTCCATATGCCGTGGGAAGTGGCCCTAGAAAAGGCAAAAAAATAAATAAATAAAATAAAATAAAATATACTAACTAAATGAAAATGAGTTCATTGTGTCCTCTTAATAGGACAATGTGTTTTCCTCAAATACCCAAGCTGTACAGAGAATCATTTAAATGGTAACACCATAGATTCATCACTATAACATTTGACTTCATTAGTAATTATTTTTTACAATTATAACTTTTTAAAAGCCATATTCCCTTTTTACGGTAAGACAGCATTTAGCTCCCTAGTAAATATTCACCATATACTATCTCACTTTGTTCTCATAAAGACTCTATAAGGTGGGGATTATTATTACCCCCACAATACTTATGCAACTGCAATTCTTTGAGGTTGTATAACTTGATTAAAGTCTTAAAGAACCTGGATTCAAATCCATAATATCTGACTCTGTAAGCCTCACACTTCTTGGGGGGGGGGGGGAATTTATATACAATGAAATGTACAGATCATAATTGTACAATCAGATGTGTTTTGATAAATGTGTGTACCTACATAACCACTGCATCATTAAAGAAATAGAATATTTCTATCACCCTTGAAAGTTCTCTTATGGCTACTTCTAGTCAAATCACATTTCTTATGGATAATCATCCCTCTAATTTCTATTGCCAAGGGTCAATTTTGCCTGTCCTTTAATCTATAAAATGGGCAATAAAGTATATATTCTTTTGCGTCTATCTTCTTTTGGAGTTTCTCAAATGTTACATGAATCATTTGTTTTATTGCTGATTACTTTCCATCCAGTGTATATACCGCAAATGATTTTTTCCATTTGTCTACTGAGGGACATTTGTGATGTTTTCAGTTCTTAGTTATAAATAAAACTGTTACAAATACAAATATTCTTATAAAAATTTTTGTGGACATATGTTTTCATATGTCTGGGTAAATACCTACCCTAAGACGGGTCTATGTTTAACATTATAAAATACTGCCAAACTGTTTTCCAAAGTATTTGTATCATTTTCCATTCCCTCCTATAGTAAGAGATCTCTACTTGCTCTGCATTCTCACCAACAACAAATATGAACATTTTTTAATTTGGTCATTTTACGGCATGAGTAAAACACAATGTGTTTTCAATTTGGATTCCCCTGTGGAAGACAGTCTCCTGCCCATTTTTTATCAGGTTTTTTTGTCCTTTTATTATTGATATTTAAGTTTGTTTCATTTTGTTGTTTTAAGTTTGTTTCATTTTGTTTCCTAGCATAAGGAACCAAACTAGGAGTCAAACTGGAGTTGTAGCTATCAGCCTACACCACAGCAATGCCAAATCTAAGCCATGTCTGCAAACTATACCACAATTCACAGCAACCCTGGATCCTTAACCCACCGAGCAAGGCCAGGGATTGAACCCACATCTTCATGGATACTAGTCGAGTTTGTTACAGTTGAACCACAATGGGAACTCTGATATTTAGTTCTTCATATATTCTGGATACAAATTCTTTTTCAGATGTATGTATGTGACTTGCCATTTCACTTTGTAATATAGATTGCAGAATAACAGAAAAAAATTGGCAGGGGGTTAAAAGTGCCATTGTACAAACTCTTTTCTCTGTTATGTTTAGTACTTTTGGGGTCATTTCCAAGAAGTCATTGCCTACTCAAAGTTCATAGAGGGAAAGTTTTATAGCAGACTATAAAAGCTTCTACTTTTATATCAGACTATAAAATTGAAGTTTTATAGTCTGATATAAAAGCTTCTACTTTATATCTATGATTCATCTCAAATTATTTTTATGTAGCATACGTAGGGGTTAATTTTTTTTTAGCTGTGCTCACAGCATGTGAAAGTTCCCAGGCCAGGGATCAAACCTGTGCCACAACAGTGACCTAAGCCACTGCAGTGACAATGCCAGATCCTTAACACACTGAACCACATGGGAACTCTGGTAGGGGTTAATTTTTAATTATTTTTTCATATATTTAGCTAGTTGTTCTAATACCATTTGTCAGAGACTTTCTCCATTGAATTGTCTTGTCACATTTGTCGAAAAATCAATTGACAATGTATTTGTGGGTATTTCAGGCCTCTACAGTAATGTTCACTTATTATTTATCTATCATTACATCAGTACCACCGATTCTGATAAGAGTTTCTTTAAAGTATTTTGTGAGGTCAGATAGAATGTGTTTTCCCGCTTTGGTCTTTCCTTTCAAGGTTTAATTTTGCTATTGTGTGGTTTTATATATTAAAAACTACTTTTCAACTTCTACTAAAAATCCCATTGTGATTTTGACAATTACCATATTGAAATACAGATCAATTTGGTGGAATTGATCATTTAACTAAACTAAAGCTTCCATTAATATAGTTTCTCTCTCCCATTTTTTTTAGGTTTTCTGTAGTTTCTGCAATGTTTTAGAGATTTCAGCATGTCTTCTTTTAAAAATACTAATTATTTTATATTTGTTGATGCTATAGTAAATAGATTTTTCTTTTTTCTAGTAGGCAGAAGCAATTTTTGCATGAGAGCCATGAATTCTGTGACTAAATTTGCTTCATAGTTATAGTGATTTATAGATTTCACAGGACTATTTTCACAGACTATTCCCCAGCTAAGATATCTACTACCATACTAAATAGAGATGGTAAGAATAAACAACCTTGCCCTGTTCCCAGTCTTAGGGAAAAGCATATAATAATTCACCACTAATTCTGATGTCAGTCACCTGCAGGGTTTTTTCTTGTTTTTGTTTTTTTTTTTTGGTCTTTTTGCCTTTTCTAGGGCTGCTCCCCGTGCAGCATATGGAGGTTCCCAGGCTAGGGGGTCTAATCAGAGCTGTAGCCACTGGCCTATGCCAGAGCCACAGCAACGCGGGATCCGAGCCGCGTCTGAGACCTACACCACAGCTCACGGCAACGCCGGATCCTTAACCCACTGAGCAAGGGCAGGGACCGAACCCTCAACCTCATGGTTCCTAGTCGGATTCGTTAACCACTGTGCCACGACGGGAACTCCACCTGCAGGGTTTTTAAAGTCCTTATTGAAATAAAAAAACATTCCTTGTGTCCCTAGGATACTGTGAATTTTATCATCAATTGGATTGAATTTTGTCTAGTGCTTTTTCTGCATCTGTGAGATGATTTTTTATAGAACTTACCATTGAAACTATCTGGATCTGATATTTATTTGACAAAAGATTTTTTTTTTTTTTTTTTTTTTTTTTTTGTCTTTTGTCCTTTTAGGGCAGGACCTGCGGCATGTAGAGATTCCCAGGCTAGGGGTCTAATCAGAGCCATAGCAACATGAGATCCGAGTCACATCTGCAACCTATACCACAGCTCACAGCAACGCCAGATCTTTAATCCACTGAGTGAGGCCAGGGATCAAATCCACAACCTCATGGTTCTTAGATTCATTTCCACTGCGCCACGACAGGAACTCCAAAAGATTTTTTTTTTTTTTTAAATTTTTTGCTTTCTAGGGCCTCACCTCAGCATACGGAAGTTCCCAGGATAGGGGTCAAATCAGAGCTACAGCTGCTGTTCTACGCCACAGCCACAGCAATGCAGGATCTGAGCTGTGGTCTGTGACCTACACCACAGCTCATGACAACACCAGATCCCCGACCCACTGAGTGAAGCCAGGGTTTGAACTAGCATCCTCATGGATACTAGTCAGATTCAGATTCATTTCCATTGCGCCACAATGGAAACTCCAAGAGATTTTTTAAAAAATATATTTTATTACATGTATATTCAGATTTGTTATTCAGTTTCAGTAACATGAGTTTTCAAATATTCATCAATTTCTCCTTGCCAAATTTAATTAATAATAACTATAAAGATGTAGGATCTGTACTTATTTATAATCCATGCTTTTATTTTTAATATTGGTAATTTGTGCTTTCTCTCATTTTTGTCTTTGAGTTGTTATTTATTTATTTATTTAATTCATTTATTTAATGGCCACAGCATATGGAATTTCCTAGACTAGGGGTCAAATTAGAGCTGCAGCTATAGGCCTAGGTCACGGCCATGGCAAAACCAAATCAGAGCCTCATCTGCAACCTACACTGCAGCTTGCAATGCTGAATCCTTAACCCACTGAATGAGGCCAGGGATCAAACCCACATCCTCATGGCCATTATATCTGAATCTTAATATGCTGAGCCACAACAGGAACTCCTGATCTTCGTTTTTAGAGAACTGTTAATTTTATCATCCTCATCAAAGAATCAACTCTTGGCTTTATTAATTCTCTTTATAATTTGCCTGTTTGCACTCATCACTCATTGTCCTTTTTCTTATTTTTGACCTTTTATTTTGTTTTTATATTATTCTTATTCTAACTCCTTAAGGTCAATAGTATGATGATTACTTTTAACCTTTTTTGTCTTTCCTCATAGAAACATTTAAAGCTATAAATACTTCTCCAAGCACTGCTTTAATGTCTTTCACAAATTTTGATACATTGTGTTTTGTTGCTACTGAGATAAAAATAATTTAATTCCTCTTATGACTTTTCTTTGAGCTGTTGTTACATAAAGTGTATTTAAACATAAAACACTTTCATAATTTGTGGTCAGAGAACATACTCTGTGATATTTTCAATTTTGGAATTTGAAGTCTTGCAATATGGTCCAGTATATATCTTTGAAAACATCCCATATGTACTCACAAGGAAAGTATGCTGTTGTTTAGGATAATGATGTTCTATACATACACATCAACTGTATCAAAATGGGGAATAATTTTTTTTCATTTTTTGTAACTTTACTGATTTATTTCTATTCTTTCAAGTGCTAAGAATGGCTTCAAACTATTGGTCATTGTCTATTTCTTCCTCTAACTTAGGTATTTTTCTTGCTGCTTAATTTCTTAAAAAGCAACGCTATTGAAATGGAATTCATTGGTCCTTTAATCATTGTGAGCTGTTTCTCTTAATGTCTGATAATATTCCTTGCCTTGGTCACGTTTTTGATATGAGTATAGCCACACCAACTTTCATACTTACTGTTCACATGGCATATTTTTTCTTTTTCTTTTCTTTTTTTGCTTTTTTAGGGCTTCACCTGCAATACATAGAAGTTCTCAGGCTAAGGGTGGAGTCACTGCTGCATCTGCAGGTCTATGCCATCGGCACAGCAACGCAGGATCCAAGCCACATCTGCGACCTATACCACAGCTCATGGCAACACCGGTTCCCTGGCCAACTGAGCAAGGCCAAGGATCAAACCCACACCCTAGATACTAGTCAGGCTCATTTACTTCCACTGAGCCACAATGGGAACTCCTGGAATATTTTTTTTTCAATATTCTGTTTTTCAACTATATTTGTCTTTATATTTAAAGTATGTATCTTCTAGAGAGCAAACAGTTGTACGTTTAAAAATTTTTTCCGGGAGTTCCCGTCGTGGCTCAGTGGTTAACAAATCTGACAAGGAACCATGAGGTTGAGGGTTCGATCCCTGGCCTTGCTCAGTGGGTTAAGGATCTGGCATTGCCATGAGCTGTGGTGTACGTTGCAGACATGGCTCGGATCCCGAGTTGCTGTGGCTCTGGGTAGGCTGGCGTCTACAGGTCCGATTCGACCCCTAGCCTAGAAACCTCCATATGCTGCAGGAGTGGCCCTAGAAAGGGCAAAAAGACAAAAAAAAAAAAAAAAAAAATTCTGATAATCTCAGTCTTCGATTGGTGTATTCAGTCTTTTTACATTTACCTTGTAACTGTATTCTATTTCTTTATCTTCTATTTGGTCCATCTGTTTTCATGTTTCTTTTCATTTCCTGTCTTCTTTTAGTTTCATTAAAAAAAATTGTTTTCCATTTAACTTTCTCTATAGACTTTTAGCTATATACATTTGAATTATTTTTTAGTGGATTGCTCTAGTGATTAAAAGTTAAGAGTCTAAGGAGTTCCCATCGTTGCTCAGTGGAAACAGATCTGACTAGTACCCATGAGGACGCAGGTTCGATCCCTGGCCTCAATCAGTGGGTTAAGGATCTGGTGTTGCCGTGAGCTGTGTTGTAAGTTGCAGAGGCAGCTCAGATTCCGAGGTTGCTGTGGCTGTGGTATAGGCCAGCAGTTGTAGCTCTGATTCAGCCCCTAGCCTGGGGACCTCCATATGCCATGGGTGTGGTCCTAAAAAGACAAAAGACAAAAAAAAAGTTAAGAGTCTACTTAGAGTTAACATGGTATCATTTTACATAAATAATAACAACCCTTAAGTTAGCAGAGTCTACTTAGAGTTAATACAGTATCTTTTTACATAAATAATAACAACCTTGAAATAGTATACATTCTTTAAGTCCCACAGTATACCTCCTTTGTGCTATTATTGTCATTATTAACATCATTATACAACATTATGATACAACACTATAATTTTTTGCTTTAAAACAGTTCTGTTTTAAAGGGTGGAGGGACATAGGAGTTCCCATCGTAGCGCAGTGGTTAATGAATCCGACTAGGAACCATGAGGTTGCGGGTTCAATCCCTGGCCTTGTTCAGTGGGTTAAGGATCTGGCATTGCCGTGAGCTGTGGTGTAGGTTGCAGATGCGGCTCGGATCCCGAGTTGCTGTGGCTCTGGCATAGGCCAGCGGCTACAGCTCTGATTCAACCCCTAGGCTAGGAACCTCCATATGCCATGGGAGCAGCCCTAGGAAAGGCATAAGACGAAAGAAAAAAAAAAAAAGAATAAGGAATACATAATAAATGTAGAGGTTTTAGCCTGTGCTTTTTTTTTTCCTTTATCTTTTTTGTACAAGTGAATTTCCTTTTTGTGTCATTTCTCTTTGGGTTAAAGAACTTCCTTTAGCATACCCTGAAGCACAGTTCTGCTAGTGAGAAATCACTCCAATTTAATTTATCTCAAAATATTTTAAGTTAAAATTTGAAAGACATCTTCAATGGGTATAAAATTCTGTTATGACATCATTTTACTTTATTCATGTTAAAGATATTGTTATATTCTCCTCTGGCCTCTACTGATTATTCTTTTGATATATGGAGGTCTTTAGTGAAATCCTGTTTCATTCCTGACATTGGTAACTTGTGTCTTTTTTTTTTTTTTTCTTTCCCAATCTTAACTAAAAATTTTTTACTTTTACAATCTTTCAAAGAACCAGCTCTTTGTTTTGATTTTCTTGGTTCTGTTTTCAATTTCATTAATTTCTGTTATCTTTCTTATTTCCTTCTTTCTGCTTATTTTGATTTAATTTGACAATCTGTTCTCTGAGTGCATGAGATAGGAACTTAGATTACTGATTTGAGACTTTCTGCTTTCAAATATATTAACTTCGTTGTTATAAATTTCTCTTTCGGAACCGTTTTAGCTATATTACACAAATGTTGATATGTTATATTTCATTTTTATACAGTTCATGCATTTAATTTTTTTATTTTTAGATTTCTGTTTGACAAACTGATGTTTACAAATATGATGTACTTTTTGATATATGGAAAAACAAAATTTCCAAGTTTTTGAAGACATTCCTATTATCTTTCTGTTACTGATTTTTAGATTGACTTTTGTTGTCAGAGAACATATGCTTTATAATTTCAACTCTTTTAAACTTTTGGGATTTGTTTTACAGCCCAGGATACAGCCTTTTTTGGTACGTGTTCCTTTGGCAATGGAAAACAATGTACATTCCGCTGTTGTTAAATGAAGTTCTCTTTAGTTGCTAATTAGATCCCATTAGTTGATGATGTTGTTGGGTAATTCTATATTCTTGATGATTTCCTGTCTAGTTGTTCTACTAATTTTAAGGAAAGTGGTGGTTAAATATCCAATTATAATTGGCTATTTGTCTATTTACATTTTATATCATTTCAGTTGTATCAATTTTTGGTTCATTTATAATTTGGTCATACAAATTTGGGATTGCTATGTCCTCTTGGTGGGAAGTACTACTGAAGGGATAAATATAATGAATAAATAGGACAAGGTCCCTGGAACAGGTCACATTTATGGTTGCAATATAGCATGACTGGATGAATGTCACAATGGCAATCTAAGGTCTTAAATTTTAATCCTGATTCTATTATTACCTTGCTTTGTAACTTTGGGAAAGGCACTCAAACCTCTCTGGACTTTGTTTCTTAAAATAAGAGGAAAGGGTTGTGCCAATTGGGCCATAATTTACTTTGCTGTTTTAATTTTCAATAACTATATAAAAAGAAAATTGGAGAGGATGGCATTTAAAAAATTTTACATACATATCAAATAAATTTTATAGGTGTGGACACTGGTATAATTAGAGCCAATAAAACTTTGAAGTGGAAATGACATAATGAAACTTTGAGGAAACATGTCCTCTTTAAGCTAATGAAAGTGATGTTCCCTTCTAGCTGGAGAGATTATCTTGGATCCTTGCTTTACAAAGTTCAGACTTCCACCTAGCTAAAGCAGAATCACTTGGTAAACTTGCTAAATGAGGATTTCCTGAGTTCTAGCCCCAGTTGATATGAACTTATTTTTTTGAAGTGGGAACCAATGAGCTGTATTTTAAAAGGTTCTCCTCATAATATGCACATTAATGGCTGTGAGCCACTGTTGTAGGTGTCAAGAAAATATTTTCGACCTTTAAGAAAAAAGAAAGCTAATATGCTATATCCAGAGACAAAAATGGATCAAATAATTGAAATTGTGGAAATCAGTTACAAACAATTATGATCAGGAAAAAATAAACTTTATACTTTGAAAACAATATAACTACATGGGAATTCTGGCACTTTTATATTTTAAATAATCACGTAACAAATTTGGATGGAGATCAAGAAAGATAAAACATGTGATAAAAAGCTATAAGAAGACCAATATTTATAATGGACTTGGTTTATGAGTATTTGACAGGAGCCCAAGGAAGTTTATTTCTATGTGTAAGACAAGAAAGAAAGACAACTGAATTTACTGTGTTATAAGTGGTAAAAGATTAAAATATCCTACAAGTAGAAGATATTTGGCCAATATCAACCTGAGTCTTTTTAATCACAGAGAAAAGATCTGCAAGCTGTCATAGTTAAGAAGCAACTGGAACATTAAATACAATGCATTCATTCAATAAGATAAATTTAAAAATCAACTTTTTTTTGTCTTTTTTAGGGCAGCACCTGTGGCATATGAAGGTTCCCAGGCTAGGGGTCAAATCGGAGGTGTAGCTGCTGGCCTACACCACAGCCTAGCAACCTCGGAATCTGAGCTGCCTCTGTGACCTACACCACAGCTCACAGCAATGCGGAATCCTTAACCCACTGAGTGAGGCCAGGGATCAAACCTGCAACCTCATGGTTTCTAGTTGGATTCATTTCTGCTGCACCATGATGGGATCTCCAAAAACTGACTTTTTAAACTTCATATAAAGTTCCGTCTTGTTCACAAAATATTGTCTTATATGGATAAACATATTTTTCTGAGGCAAGTTTCAAAATGTTCATTAAACTCTTAGAATGTATTATGATGTCAAGTAGCTTAGCACATTAGTTTAACATTTTAGAGAACTGTAGTTTAAATAATACAGATAATAACTTGCTCTACCTTTGTAAATTTGTCCACATAGTGTTTTCTTTAAGGAAAAAAATTCATTGAGAACCTATTATCCACCTGATGTAGGAGTTAACATGAACAAATCAAAAAGTATTTGTTCTCCAGAAGCTCCTGAATACTGAAACCACAGAAATAAATTACATAATGCTGATAATACTAGTCCCTGCTATTTTTGGCAGTATGAAGAATGAGCAAATAAAGTTTCTTCCTGTTGAAGGCAATCATGTTGTTGAGGTTAGATGTTCTTCTTCAAGTAAAGCCATCAATGGCTATAATGTGTGCTTCAAATTCACTTCCTTTGTTTTATAACAGGACCCTAGACTAAGTTATGATTAGCATTCTCTTATGCTTATAGTCAAGATATAGGGTTTTCCTTAGGATCCCAGATGATTAAAAAGCTGTTACAGAATTTAGCTTTGGACCTCCTTAATTGTTCTTACTTTAGAGTACATTCATAAGCTCACACACATGAACTCAAATAGGCACATACACAAGCACATACAATTCTATCACCTTTCATTATATTAAGTTTACTGAATAATGAAAATCAAGATCCAGATTTTCAAAGTATTAAAGTTTTTTGAGGAGCCATACAGATTTCATTTCCTGGAGTTTAAAATATTTATTTTCATCTGATCCATCACACTCCAGGGGAAAAAAAAAAACAAAACTCTGCTCATTATTATACTTTTGCATTCTATGCATATCACTAAACTGTACTTGAGTTTAAAACTCCGAATAAATTAAATGATTATAACATAAATAAATGTATAACATAAGCAGGCATGACGTTCTAAGAAAAAATATTTGCATGCAAGCTTGTGCCCATGAACATGAGAATTTAGTTAGGAATGAAATCCTAAAACATATTCTCATGACAGGATGAATCTATTAGTGTAGTTAAGTATTTGCAGACCTTATTCACTTCCAAATACTTTACTAATACCGGAAACAAGACAATTCCTGGCTTGTAAAACAGAACCAACCACCCTAAAACATCTGGCATACTTACACACTTTTCACTGTCAAATACATAGCACAAATGTTTATTTGACTCAGAATCTTTGCATATGAAAGTGAATATTCTCTTGTCAGTTTTATCATCTGCACAAAATGATATTCTGTGAAGCTGGCAATTGTGTTGAACTTCCTGTGAACACAGACGAAAATAAACATAGTTGAAGAGACTTTTTTTCATTTTCTGAAATACCAGCTGTGTTAATAATTTACAATTTATGAAACATTACCTATCATATTTTGGTTTTATAATTATATACACCTCAAACTTTAACAAATATGTAATGGAGATAAACCTCCTGACTCAGGATTAAACTAAGTCATTTCAATAGCAGTTAGAAAAACACAAGGGAAAAAAGGATCAGAGGTTCATGGGCTTCCTGAGCTACAAGGGAGCTACATAAACCATTACTTTAAACTGTGCAACTTTACTTAGGAGGATATTGAGGTCTAGAGAGATTAAAATACTTCCACAAGGTTACAGAATTAGAAGAATGCTTTTTAACCAAAATACTTTTCATTTTATTTTACTGCTGCAAATAAACATTCCTGTGTAAAACATAACTTCATCTGTACACAATTTTATATGAAACATAACTACACAGTACATATCTTCATGGTAACATATATATATATATACTACTGAAACTCTTCTGTCTAAGGAAGATCATGCTTGCAACTTCTGTAATATTTCCATTGGAGCAGTGAATGGAGGTCTACACATCCAGCATCCAAATGACTGAATCAACCTTGTTAATCAGTACAAAAATAAATATTGCATGTATATATATATATATATGTGTGTATATATACATAAAACTACAGCTAGCATGTCACTGAATCTTTCCAAGTTCAAGGTTTGATGTGTCAGCTTGTTGAGATTTGATCTACCAAACTGAATTGCATTACTGCTCATCAGATTGAAAACAAGTACATGAGATATACAAATAGATGTTAAAAGAATGCATCCACAGTACTGCATTCTTTCCCCACATACAAAGCAAATGGTAGTCAGCAAACGGTGGTTTGCAAGCGTCAAAATTAAAATGAGGAAGTATACTGTATAATTGTAATGGTTTTTGTCATTACTAGATAGCCTGTTTCATCCATTTCAACAGCAAGGAGAAACAATGCTCAATTAACTAAAACTTCTGATGAAGGCACAGAAAGAAAGATATTGGAGTCAACTGAGATTGCTTTTTGCTTCCATTTTCATCCATCCTTCCATTCATTTGGGATTCCCATGATCCACCTGCCTCTCTGTCTGTTTTTACATACGTACATACATACATACATACATACACACACACTCCACACCAGATACTAAACCAGTGTTAGTTATCCTGCAGTATCCTTAAGTCTTTACATTTTGTGCTTTTGTAAAGATATGCCATTATTAAACTGTCAATTCTAAACACTAAAGAAGTTCTCTTTATATACTGCATTTAATCATATTTGTATTTTCCTAATACTTAAACTCTGTATTAATTACTGAAAAAATGAAGCATTCTAAATGCTCAATAACGGAAGAATGGTTTAGTAGATTATAATTTATAGATTATGGTATTGGTGAAATTCTTATGGTCTAGGATATATTATTGGTAGTTTCTAATCAAAACAAACAAGAACACGTGTAGAAGATACATAACATGTATTATCAGGCCTACATATTTCAAGGTGTGTTTAGCAAGTCCTAAAATTCATGTAAGAAATTATCTATTCATAAATTACACACATACACTCCAAAACTGACCCATATGGTTTAGAAAAAACTTTAAACACAAACACTGTCTACAAATGACCTGTTCTAATTGGACATGCACTTGATTTTAAAAAGGATATGCAGGACTAGGATTGTTTTTCTTTTTCATTCGTTGCTACACTTTTGGCTGAATTGTCTCTCTGTAGTTTATGGCTTCCTCAGCCTACTGTTCTTTAGTAACTACCATTTACCTAATGAATTCATCTCAGCAGACACACCGTTCAGTAGATAATTCCTCATTTGCAACTGCCTTGTTTCCTGGCAAACTATATATATATAAAACTATATATTTAGTTTCCTTTCACCATGACTTCTTTTGTCTGCTTTCAGCCATCTTGGCAATAGTAATCGTGGGATAACCATAACCAAAGTGAAGTCTCCAACTCTTTAATTATTATTTAATATCGAGTATAGAGAATGGGAGGAAGTTAGAACAGCTATGGGAGGTCTTAAATTCATGGTTTGAAAGGTTTGAAGGAATGTAATTATTCTTTAAGTTGGAATTGAACAGTAACTGTGGGTGCATCCATGCCATTGTCCAGCTGTCCTCAAACATATTAAAAAGGCAAAATCTCCATGGCAATTCTGTAGGCTAAGATATGGGGTAGGACTTATTTTTGCAAATGTCTCAGGCATTTTGATGCAAGTATTCCACGGATTATAATTTGAAAGGGAAGGCTACTGCATGTAGCCAGCAGTCTGTGCACTATACTAGAACTCCTCAAACTTTAGCGTGCATGGTAGGTACTGTGTTTCTTCTTGAATTACAGATTTAGTAAGTCTGGAACAGGGCCTGCGTTTTTACGGTTCTAACAAGCTTCCAGGTGATGCAGATACTGCTAGTCCACTGTGAAGAGCAAGACATTGTCAGGGGTTGTTAAGCACATAGATTGAAGGTATCAGTGGCAAACCTGGACTAGTGAAAACTGCAGACCTGTGAAACAATTTTATTTATTTATTTATTGATTGATTCATTCATTCACAGGGCTGAGTCACATGGAAGTTCCTGGACCAGGGATCACACCCATGCCACAGCAGTGACATAAGCTGATCTTTAACCCACCGTGCTGCAAGGGTACTCCAAGATCTGTAAAAATATTTTCATAACCTTTTTATAGTCCAGGGTTTCCTTGGGCTTTCATGTTGAATTAATTTGTCAGTAAGCATACTACATTATTAAAAGAAAGTATTGATAATATATATTTGAAAAATAATTGGAGTTGAACGTTAGTCAATTTTTCCAAACTGACTTTCAGTGGTTTACCAACATTACTAAACAGTAATTCTGAGGTTCTGTGAATAAAGTACTATATTTATTTTTTAGGGCTGCCATAACAAAATACCACAGGCTGGGTGACTTCAACAACAGAAATGTATTTCCTCACAGTTCTGGAGGCTAAAAGTCGAAGGTCAAGGTGTTGGAAGGTTTGGTTTCTGCTGAAGTCTTGCCCTTTGGATTGCAGATGCCTATCTTCTTGCTGTGTCCTCACATTGCTTTTCCTCTGTGCTCACAAACCCCTGGTGTCTCTTTCTCTTATTGTAAGGACAGTAGCCTTACTGGATTAAGGCCCAATTAAGACATCATTTAACTTTAATTACCCTACAGGCTCTATCTCCAAATATAGTCACATTGCTGATTAGGCTTAAACATAGGAATTTTAGGTGAAAAAAATTCACATTCACAACATATTAGTACATATTAATAAATATGAATCTAGAATAGATTATATTTTCAACTTTTTTTCTCATTGGATCTGTAGGAGGAAAAGCTCTTAAATACAGGAACTTTAATTTTATACAGTGTTATAGGCTGAATTATGTTCCTCTCAAACATATATGGTAAAGCCTTAATTCCCCTTGCCTGAGAATGTGACTGTATTTGGAGATAAGGCTTGAAAGAGGTGATTAAGTTAAAATAAGATCTTCAGGGTGGTTTCTGATCCAACCTGACTTGTGTCCTTAAAAGAAGAGGAAATTGGACACACAAAGAGACCCTAAGGGTGTGTGCACACAGACAACCATGTTAAGAGGCAGCAGATGGGCTGCCATTTGCAAGCCAAAGAGAAAAGCCTTGGAAGAAACCTTGCCTGCTTCTGTCAACTTAATCTTGGATTTCCAGGAGTTCCCCTCGTGGCGCGGTGGTTAACGAATCTGACTAGGAACCATGAGGTTGCAGGTTCGATCAGTGGCCTTGCTCAGTGGGTTAAGGATCCAGCGTTGCCGTGAGCTGTGGTGTAGGTTGCAGGCATGGCTGGATCCCACGTTGCTGTGGCTCTGGCATAGGCCAGTGGCTATAGCTCTGATTAGACCCCCTAGCCTGGGAACCTCCATATGCTGCACAGGGAGCAGCCCTAGAAAAGGCAAAAAGACCAAAAAAAAAAAAAAAAAAAACTTGGATTTCCAGCCTCCAGGACTATGAAAAATAAACTTCTGTTGTTTGACCCAGCAGGTCTGTGGTATTTTATTATGGAGATAAACCAATAGATATTGACTATGTCTACAGGCAATAAGGGTCAGTCCAGGACTTTTTGATGAACAACATACAGATTTTGTCTTCTTTCACACTCAGTGAAGCACACTTACATGCATTTCCTTCACAGCACATGAATACAAAATTCTTAAATATCAGACCAAATAACATTAAATCTACTTAATATAAATTTTGATATCTCAAAGAGACTGAAGAACAAACCACTCAGAAAGCAATCCCAGACGTTTTTTGCCCTATAAATCCTATGGAGTTTTAAAGTCTAGTTAACTGAGAACTAAAGAGTTTTAATGGATAACAAATTTTAAGTATTCATTAAAATAAGAATGTAATTGCAATTAATTAAAGATTAGAGTGCTTCCAATGTTCAAAAATAAGCCTTACCTTTGTTTTGGGTTCTAAAATTTTTACTCCATAAATTGATATTTGCAACTCAACTTTAGGAATTTTCTGGCCTTCAGATTTCTTGATATGTCTTGCAAACTACAAATGAAAATTTATTCACAAAATAATAATTCCATTTCTAAGTAAAATGACCACAAATATATATTTGGAGTTTGTATTCAATGTTGAACTTTCATTAAGTTAATTATCACCCATTATAAAGTGTTTTTAGAAACCCCACACAGCACCTAAATATTTAGAAATCAGAGTAATCTTCCATTACTGTAATTAAAATCATATTAATTTCCAATAACTTTAAAAAACATTTTTAATGCATTTCTTCCATGATATTTAAAAAACTATATTCATACCAAACAGAAAATGAAAACTCTTTGTGGGAAAATAAGCAGAGATCAAGAAGCAGAGATTTCTTTTTCTCTGGATCTTTTGTTTGCCATAACTTCAGAGAACTTTAAGTCCACCAGTATTGGATATGTCATCTTTGCCATTTTTAAATACTTACCTTGTTTGGTGTACTCTCCTACCCAATCAAATCAATGAGTGAAAAGAGACAGACTACTACCTTCAAACTGAAGCTAGGAACTGAAGTAGTTTTCCCAGCTAAAAGACTCAGAACAAGACTCAGCCTAGAAGTAGAAATATAGTAGGTTTCTCAAAGACAAACTTTTTTCAGTGCTTTCATAGTAGTATTTATTGTTTCTTCTTATTGAGTTAGTAGGTATATATAAATGCATGTTAGATTCTGTTATAAAATCAAAAAGGAGAGTTTCCATTGTGGCTCAGTGGTAACAAATCTGACTAGTATCCTTGAGGTAGCGTTTCGATCTCTGGCCTCGCTCAGCGGGTTAAGAATTCGGCATTGCTGTGAGCTGTGGTGCAGGTTGCAAATGCAGCTTGGATCTGGCGTTACTGTGCCTGTGGCATAGCCTGGCAGCTGCAGCTCTGATTTGACCCCTAGCCTGGGAATTTCCATATGCTGCGAGTTCGGTCCTAAAAAGCAAAACAAACCAAAAAAAAAATCAAAAAGAAAATCAGAATACTCATGCACTTAGTGGATGGAGTTTCTTCCTCTCTCTCTCAGCACTGTCAGATTTAGTGGTAGAAAAATTACAGAAGCTCAGTTAAATATGAATATTAAACAATGACTATTTTCAAAAATCTTTATTTTAGAATACACATATACACTCCACACACACACACACACACACACTTATATATAACATATATATGCTATTTAGTATAAGTATGTCCCATGCAATACTTGGGACACAGTTGTACCAAAAAAATCATTCATTGTTTATCTGAAATTCAAAGTTTACCAAGTGTCTTAGTTTTATTTGGCAATGCTACTCTCTCCCCACTTTCCTTCTTTCCGTCCTCCCCTGCCTACCTTTTTTTTTTCAAGAAACAGAAAAGAACCATTGGAAAATAATTTTATTCATTCTCCCCTTGTGAGGGCTTCAAAAGTTAGTTTCTAGTATAAAATTTTTCAGCATATGGCTCACCCTAACTTGATTCAAAATAGACTATACGTAAGGCAGGGTGGGGTTTCAGTCTTCTTTTGTGTGTCATATTTATTGCATTGTGCATTTCTTTCTAATTCAGGCCAGATGTGAATACACATGGTATAGTTCAGTCCCAGAGCAGAGAGTGGCTGAAGGCCTCTTTCTCTCTTCATGGCTTTGCACTGCATGGAGAATAATGTACTTAATGCATATAAGAATGCCTTGAAGTGTCTGCCTTGTTAGCCAAGACAGAGGGGGAATGGGGGGGTCAGGGGGTGGTTCTATTTCTTTTATTTCATTTTGGATGGTATAATTTTTCAGCTTGCTGTCTGTCCTGTTCTATAAATACAGACAGCTTTTTTTCTTGGTCTTCAGCAGTCTTACATTTTGCACATAAATTTGACTAATTCATGCCAGAGGAATTTTCTTTTTCTTTTGTCTTTAAGAAACTATGTTTTGCTTCAGTAAAGATCTTTAAAAATTATCCCAGCTCCCTCCCAAAGAAAGTGGATTAATTTGTTTCTTTTCCCTTCATAATCTTCTTCCTGTATTGGTATAATCAAAACAATTTGCGGGTTTTCACATATGGAGTCTGACAAAGTAAGTCAGCTGCTTTCCATCTATGGGAACGCATCTGAACAAAGCCATTCCCATGGTTGGCTGCAGAAGCAGTCTAAGCTGGCTTCCTGGGTGCTGCTCTTTTCCAGAAACAGACAATGAGCAATAGCTCCTTTTCCACATCTGGACACCACCGTTCCTGTGACCTCTTTTACTTTCCAAAAAGTACATCACAAAACAACCACTAATATTAAACTTATCTGTTGAGTTATTTCTTTTCTGCCCGGAAAAAAAAAAAAAAAAAAAAAAAAAGGGAAGAAATAATGGAAAAAATGAACAAAGGGAGGAAGTAGGGGCTAGAAGTAGAAAAAACATGGGAGGGAGGAAGGGAAGCAAGAGAATGGGACAAAGAAAAAGAAAGGAACATAAAATACCTGGCCTACAGCTTGTGAAACCTTTTCCTCTGCTTCACATCAAGATAAAGTAATTGTGCTCAAAGAAGATTCAGAGGTCACCCAATCCAATCCTCCCATTTCAAAGGTGAGAAAGTAAGTCTCAAAGAAGTTATTTACTTGGATCATAACATGAATCTATAGCAATCAGGCCTAGAACCTAGTTCTGCTACCTACTAAATAACACTTTTCTTTTGCACAGCACATTTTCTGAGTTAGACAAAAAAAATTTCAGTTCTATTGTCATGTTTATCAAGGTTTTCACTGGTTACTGGCCTTGATTGTTGCATAGATATTGCAAAACATTTAAGCTTAAGGTTACATCTGTTCAATCTATATTTTAAACGGTTTAATATTCTCATTCCTGCCCTTATTTTTAAAATTTAAGATGACCATATTCTATAGTTTGCATGATCTACATTTCTTTTCCTACTTGGAGACCTCTCAACTGTGTTCCAGAACACTTCTAATTTACATTTTGAAGACACTTTCATTCTTACATTGTATTCTTTTTTTCTCCCTATTTATTACTGGAATGTTAATGCTAAACAGCCTTTTTGCAGTTTTATTTTCTATTTTTGCTCCACTGAATTTATCTTTTGGTCATCTAGATAGAGTGATTTAGATGACCAAAAAGCTTGAATACAATAGTCCAAAAAAAATAGTAAAAGGGGGTAAAGCCTAAGAATTTTGGAGGTTACCTGGATACAACAAACAAATAAAAACAAGCCTTTATCACCGCAAATGATGTGGAAGGATGAACTATTACTTGAAATACATAAAGTTCTTTGTAATAATATGCTACTGGTAAGTGGAATAGTTTAAAGAATACTAAAGGGAATGCAATTGAATTTTAATTATCATGATCACACAATTTCTATTCCTTTCTCGAAAGACTTTAAAAAAGTGAAATCTAACTAATTATTAATGGAATATACTTATTAGGCAATAAAATTAATGAATTAATTCTAATCCTGTTGTATGAATAAAAATAACTCACTATTAAAAACAAAATTCATTACAATAACAATGGTATTACATATGCACAAGTTAAAAGGGCTTTTAAATTACCACTTTTTGAAAAATTTGGTATTTTCTTAAATGGTAGACTAAACATGCATAAGTGGTAGAAATTGTTGAACATGACTGAGAAATGGAAAAATATGTTGTTCAGAGAATATTGAATTTCTGAAAGTAAACACTTAACAAAATTATATTTATGAAAACTTTATAAATTCTCCACAAAATTATAGAAAAATAGTACTCAATAAAATAAATCAAAGTTTAAAATTCTTCTTGGAAAACAGTTAAGCATCATTAAACACAGAAGGATTAAAAATACATTACTGAAAATCTTGGAAGGTTTCTAACATCCTGTATTAGCCTTAAATTTTGAATTTTTCTTTAATGTCAGAAGCCAATATATTAACATTGCAAACTTTAAAAAAATTATTAAATATAAATATAATGTTACCTTATGTGGCAAATAAAATTACTGAACCATAGTGAATTTAAAAAGTAATCAGGAAACATATGTTTAAGAAAAATAAGCAGGAAATTAAAATGGGGGATGTGTCAAAACTGAATTAATAAGCAAATTTCTTTCTTTTTTTTTTAAGTAGAGCCATAGCACCATCTTCTGGCCATTTCTTCATGACAACAGAATTAAAGAGGAGCCAGGGACTAAACTCTTAAATGTAAATACTTTTGTATACTCTTGAATTGTAGTATCTAACCTTTGACACAAAGAAACCAGAAAATATTAAAATAAAAAGGCTTGTTTTCTTCATTTTCATTGGTTTATGAATCATTATCCTTAGATATACTTTCCTGATCTATAAAATTTTTGCAATCAACAGAGTACACACTGCTTATCAGATTAAGTATTCTGGAAGATACCTGAAAGACAAAAGCTGTTATCAACTGAGTATACATTTTTAAGCTATGCTGCATGACTTTTATTTATTTTTTTTATGACTTTTATCTTATTGAGTCACATACCCTTATTAATAGAGCACACTTCCAAATACGAAACTATGTAAGAATTACATATAAAGTCTCACAAGAAATATACGAAAACTAGCCATTGTTTGGAAAGCATATCATCTGGAATATCTCTTTATATTTTATATAGTCATTATGTAATTGAATCCTTTTCGGTTTGGATTTAGATTTAATGAATAAAGAACCTTCTAGGTACACAGAAATATTAAGTGTAAATATCATTACTCTTTTATAAAACACTCTAATTGTAGTCAGGTTGGAATCATGGCCAGAATGTGCAACATTTTGAATATTTAAATAGAATCTTCCAAACATTGTCCATAAATTTTGAGACCTTTTAAATCCTCTATTAGTGCTTAAAATTATTTGCCAAACAAGTGCAAGCATGACTTATTGCCTAATGAAAGAAATGGTTAGGCTAGTCCTCTTTTTTTCCAAATGGGTGTGATACCATTTTGAGACCTTTTAGTACATTTACTTAAAAATAAGTAAAACATAAAATATATAAATTATTTTTAAAATATTAAAAATTAGGTAAAATTAGATAAAATATTTACATAAAAAATAGATACAAAAATTACCTACTTTTATTTCTTTGTCCAGAAAATAAGCCAACCCACATGAATTTTTTCTCAATTTAAACACTCAGTAAATTCCAGTTGGTAAACATTCTCAAAGCAAAGTAATACTTTTTAGTGTCTATGACTTTGCCTGGCACCATTCCTCCTATACAATAATTGCTAGGCACAGTCCTACTATGGAATAATTAGATGATCCCTAACTGAATAGTTAGAGAAAGGCTGTTTCTCAAAATTTTTGATAGCAGCCACAGAGAATAACAATAAACTGTGTTAATAAATATTGCTATGTTAAATTTTCCTACTGAGATAAACATTAGAATTCCATTGAAGGAGTTTTTCAAATCTTAATATCTCAGTGGGAACAATGTCTTTTGGGATGGAATGCAATCAGAAAAAAATGTAAAGGATGTGTGGCAGCTTTCATAAGATTTTCTCAGGAAACTTGGTAATAATATGTGGAGTTGCTTTAAATGTCCTTTTTTGTCCTTAGTCTCACAAGTTCCTCATATCTGCTCATGGACATGGCCAGATCCTTGTGCAGTTGTCCGCTGGGACATCCTTAACATACAACGTCACTGCAAAACTCTGCTTTGGAATTACCTCTAGCTCTATACTTTCAATTGGTAGATATGATATTCTAAATATTAGAGACAGTTCTGTCATTATTGGGTTTTGAGTTAGAGCATGAGTCCAAATTATCCAAGCAAAGTAAAGGCAAGCTACTAAATGACACTTGGGAAATACTGCTGTTACATTTTTTTGTTGAGTATGGAACTTATACCTTAAAAAAATACAAAGAGTGTGTGCCACATTCAGAGAAGTAATCAAAGTTGAATACACTAGACATTTATTTGGAGGGCTTGACCTACCTTTAGTTTCCTTACAGCATCTCTCACAACTTCTGTTCCTTTGGGCTGCTCCACTTCTGTGCTTCCAAGAAACTGAAAATGGTCATTTGTGAGACATGCTTTACTATATCATACATTATTAAATCATTTTGATATACAACATGGAATAACAGAATGATGTGATACTAATGTAAATTGAGGTCCTAAAAAAGTTATTAATTTACATTCTTTTATATTATATGAAAATGTGAATATATTAATCACACACAGGAGTTCCCACTGTGCTCGGCTGTAACGAACTTGGCTAGTATCCACGAGGATGCGGGTTCAATCCCTGGCCTTGCTCAATCATTAAGGATCCCACCTTGCTTCGAGCTGTGAAAAAGACTCTGCATAGGTTGCAGACACAACTTGGATCTGGTGTTGCTGTGGCTGTGGTGTAGGCCGGCGGCAGCTGCAGCTCTGATTAGACCCCTAGCCTGGGAACTTCCATATGCTGCAGGTATAGCCCTAAAAAGCAAAACAAAACAAAACAAAACAAAAAAAACACATACAATTCCTATTAATCAAAGTTTTTTTAAAACATACTTTTCCTGGAGTTCCCATCAGGGTGCAGCAGAAACGAATCTAACTAGGAACCCCTGGCTTTGCTCAGTGGGTTAAAGATCCAGTGTTGCCGTGAGCTGTGGTGTAGATTGCAGATGCGGCTCAGATCTGGTGTTGCTGTGGCATAGGCCAGTGGCTATAGCTCCGATTGGACCCCTAGCCTAGGAACCTCCATATGCCATGGGTGAGGGGCTAAAAAGCAAAACAAACAAACAAACAAAAAAAAAAAAAACCCCGTACTTTTCCTAAGTATTTTACTTGTAGCTTTTTACTGGGTTCAAAGGAATAAGGATGATCTCAAATTTAAAACTGAAAACATATTAATTGAAAATTGTTCTCTGAAAATTTAAAGCATATAAATTTTTATGTTATTTAATTGTCAATAGTATATTTTGAGATATTAATGTGGTTTAATACAATTTACAATGTCTTTGTTTTCCAATTAGGACATTCATATAACATGTAAAATTTAAAAATACACACTTTTTTTTAACACCCGGTATATATCACCCACTAAAGCTATAAGCTAAAGAACATTAAAAAAATAAAACACACATGCTCTATAATTTTATTGTTTTAAAATATCATTGGAGGTTTTTAGTGTAATGAAATGTTTATGACCAATTAGAACTGAAATACAGATATTTTATTTTATGGAATATTCCTATATAAATAGCAAATAATCATTAAATTCACTAGGCATATATAATTTCCCAAAGACTTTTTTTCTTGTCACATACTACCAATTATGACACCAAAGTGAGTCATGAATTCATCACTTCTTATATAAATAGATATATGCATGAATATGTATTTGTATACACTTTGCATCAAATAATTGAGTAGAGTCTTTTTTATGTGTTAACTCACAAAACGGAAGAGAGCAAAATAGTAATGTCAGGGTATCTTTTTAAAATCGCATTTTATTCCTTCTTGCATTCTTGAAAAACTAACAATGACAACTAAAGAAATTAGAGTTGTTTTTCAAAATGGGCTCTCTATAGTCGGTTAAAACGAACAACGTAGATTCTTTGGTCTAATAAGGGTAGGGCTAGGGAGTTCTATTTCTAAAAGCATCACAGGTGATTCCTGGTACTAAAGTCTAAGGTACAGACTGAGAAAATAGTAAGAGGTCAGGAGAATAGTGGAAGGTAGATAGAAATGGTGAGCTGGAAATACAGGCGATAACGCTGATCCCTTTCCGATGACCTCATGGAGAGAGAGTGAAGCCCAGAAGCATTAAGGCCAAAAAGATTCAGTCTTAAGATTTGATAAGGTACAACAGCTTCTTTTTGTTATATGTGCAAACTATGCCAAAACAACTGCTACCTCGTCTAGATGTAATATATCATTAGGCACTGGTTTGCCCCACTGTGACCTTAAGTTGGTTACCAGGCTTGCAAAAAAAGACCAAAATAAATGGAGAAATTCTCAGCTTTTAGACACTGAAAAACTGCTACTAAGATATAAGAGATGCTAAATCAATTCCTGACACCAATGGACCCATTACATTTCTTCTGTTTCAGGTCAAAGTATTCAACTTTGGCTGCATTATACAATCACATGGGAGCTTTAAACTTAGACCAGTGCCTGGGACTCTGGTTTAATTAGTCTGGGGAGGAGCCAGGGCATCTGTGTATTTTAAACCTCCCCAGATGATTTTAACATGCCACCAGATTTGAAAAGCACTGCTTCAGATCATCCAGAAAGGATAAAGGGTTCAAGTGACAGAAGGAGAGCTAACACAATAGACACTATTTAGTTCTGAGTAAATCCATGGAGCAAACTCCTGTTCTCAATGTCCTGAATTTATCATATCACGGAGAATTTCCCCATTGGTGGGTGGTCTAGTGTTAGTGGTACAGGGAGGCAAAAGCAGACCCTATACTGATAAGTGATTCTTGAACTACAAGAAAGAAGTATGTGATCTGTTGATAACAGACTGTAAAAGTTACTGGAAATATTTGTGGAAAGATATTCGTACATTGGCAGTAATGTCATGAGTCATTAGTGTTACATGTAAATAGGCCCATATGGGAAAATTATGGAAGAGCTCCAAGAACATTCTAAATGAATCAACTTCTTGTAGTGCTCCAGGAACTTTTAATGCGTTTCTTTCACACTGGCTTTAATTAAACTGTCTGAAAATAAAGCACAGGGAGAAGCCTTGAATGATGGTAAGAACTAAACTAAAAAGATATCTAATATGGACTTTGCCACCTAGATGTTCTATGTCCTGTTGGATGAATTGAATGGAAATACTTTAAAAAACTGAGGAGCAGATTATTCCTTATAATATTTCCTGCATTTTTAAGTTATAAAGGTCATGATACTTGGATTAAAAAGTTCATATTTTTATGCCTTCCATGTCTGTATAAAGTATCTGCAAGACTCTTGAGTCTGATGCAGCATGCTGGAATAAACTCTAGGCTTAGAATCTGAAGATGTTAAGAAAGTCACAATCTCTGCCTTACTTGACTCTTAAAAAATAAAGATAAGATTATTCTTCTCCCTTATAAAATTGCTCTGCAGAGTAATTATAATAAGAGATGAGAAAAAAAAATCCTGTAAACTGCAAAGTGCTTTAAAATTATGAGGGAATGCCACTGTTTTATGTAATGACTGTTTCGGGAAGACACTAGAATTTAGTGGATACTGGTGGTGCCTGCTCAGCTTTCCTTGGACCCTCTTTATCACCGCTGGGGCACATCTTCCAGCTTCCCCAGGCTTTGCTGGTAATGGCTCACACCCAAGACTTCAGAGGATTTCCCTTTAGGCAATGAGATAACCTTGCCAGTCTTGAGAGCTAGAAATGCCTGGAAGTTTTTTTGCTTCCCTCCATATCAACATTCCTGAGCCAATGACTGGTGTGGAAGCACAGAGGCCTGGTCCTTTGCTTGAAAGTGGGGTAAACTCTAAGGCATAATATCATGATGCAGAGCTTCCCTTAGAATCAGGCTGAGGCTGGGGCTTTCTTCCCCTGCTCTGTCCTGCTTGTTGCTCCTGGGGGCACTCCCTCAACAAATCACTTGCCCCTAAATCTTAGTCTCTGGGTGTAATTCTGGGAGAAACTGGCTTAACACGCTGTTAAACGCTTAAACACTTCCACTCAGGGACATATAATCTAGTATACAAAACTTACAAACACTGAAATACTCTTGTCGTAAGTGCTCTCGAAAGGCTTGTACCCAGTACAGGTTAGTCGTAGGACTTTAGTTTTCATTTTTTCCCACTCTGCCTGGGGCCCAAAGAGTGAAAGAAAAAATGGAAATGAATCAAGCCATGGCCAAGGGATTAATTCATCCCATCCCAACAGAGCTGTTAACTAGCTGGAAAAACACGGCCAGGGGAGTTGTGGAAATGCTCAGCCTGACTAAGAGCAGAGGCGAAGCATCCCACTGAAACAAAGAAAAAGAGCCAATGTCCACATGCAGAATTGAACACCCACTGGACCACTTTCCCAGCCTGTCTCCCAGAAGACTGGCTGTTAGCCCTCTAAGCCCCTAAAGACCAGGATTCTTCCCTAGGGCAAGTGCCTCCCCTCAAAGGACAATGCTTGCTGACCGCTGGGGTTTCTACATGAAATATATGGGCCACCTGAGCTGCTGCTACCAGCTGACAAGCCCAGGTACACAGAATTGCTAGCAAGCTTTTGAGTCAGGCTTCAACAGCAAAATGTATCACATATGTGTGTATACTTGAGGAAAGCTACTCACACAAAAAAAATAGGGAGAAAAACAAAGAAACAGGAACACAGTAGAGCAGGAAGGAATCAGAGAGAAAGCAGGGACAAAAAAAAGATGACTAAAAATCCAAAGTCAATATAAATATATTTCATCCATGATAAAAACAGGATAATATAAAAAGCAGTATTTAGAGAACAACAAAGAACTCACCGAGATTAAAAATATGATGCAGGCAACTTAAAAAGTAAAAAGGATATTAGAAGATAAAGTTGAGGAAATTCACCAGGAAGTAATTATTGGGTCCTTACTATTTATCAAGTACTATTTTAGGAATTGGGGATACAGCAGAAAAGGAAACAAAGCAAACTGCCTGCCCTTACAGATGTTACACCTTAGTGGAGGGAGCCAAACACAAGCAATGTTATATAAATAAGTGAATTATATATTACTTGAGAGAGAGAAAGAAGGAAGAGAGGAACAGAAGTGCAAAGCATGTGAGTGCATCTGTGAGTTAGGCCATTTCAAACAGGATGGGTGGAGACCTCACTGATAAAGTGAAGTGTAAACCAACCAAAAAGGCAGTGATGCATCTAGATGCATGAGGGAAGGCAAGTCAGGTCAAGGGAACAGAAAATGCAAAAGCCAGATACTTTAAAAGAAGATTAAAAATATAACTATTAGAGAATTGGTCTAGGACAGCATTTTTCAAAATTTGGTCCCTGGAATAGTACTATCAGCATTATCTGAGAAGTTGTTATAAATAACAAATTCTACTGAATCAGAAAACTCTGGGGAGGGTCCAGCAATCTATTTTAATATCTTCTCCTGGAAATTCTGATGCAAGCTTCAATGTGAAAACCACTGTTCTAGGAGATCCAACATCCAAGCCAGATAGAGTTCTAGAAATAGGGAACTATAAAAACTGAAGGAAGAAAATTATGTAGCACCTTTCCAGAAACAAAGATATGAAATTTCAGGCTAAAGGGCTCAAGATTACACCATTGTAATGAGTGAAAACATATAGACAAGCACAAGATATTAAGCTCATCATTAACACACTAAAGATAGAGAAAAGCCCACGAAAGATCCCAGAGAGAAACAGAAAAAAACACACAGGACCAGGAATATGAATGACATCAGACTTTGTGTCAGCCACAATGGAAGAAAAATAACTTCAAATTCTAAGGAAGAAAAGATTTAGAGCCAAGTTTACGGATTACGAAGAGAGAAAAAATACACACAGAGATGTGGAAGGGACTGAAAATTTAAACTCCCATGCCCTGGTTCTCTGTCACAAAAGTGGGGAGTGCATAAAATAAAGCAGAAGAAGCAATGGAACCCAGGAAACAGGGAGGAATGACAGAGGGTGTAGATAACCACTGCAAGTATGACAAGTCAAGGCATAGCAGTGGAGCAGGTTATCCAAGAATAAAGAAGAAAACAATGAGTTGCAAATGGTTGCTTCAGTGAGTGACAGCTGGGAGAAGAGCTGGGGGATGTTTTGCTTTTTCTTTCTAAGCCTCGGGGAGATATGACTGTTTAAAATGGACATGGACGAAGGTGGAGTTCCTGTCATGGCTCAGCGGAAACAAATCTGACTAGTATCCATGAGGATGCAGATTTGATCCCCGGCCTCGCTCAGTGGGTTAAGAATCCGCCTTGCCTGAGCTGTGGTGTGGATCACAGATATGGCTTGGATCTGGTGTTGCTGTGGCAATGGCATAGGCCGGCAGCTACAGCTCTGATTCAACCCCTAGCCTGGAAATCTCCATGTGTCACAGGTGTGGCCCTAAAAAGAAAAAAAAAAAAAAAAAAAGGATGATGAAATAGAAAATAAATTAAGCCCCCAAATGGTAACAAGTTGATATTGGACATGTGCATTTATTCCTTAAAAAAAAAAACCCAAAACACTGAGTATTTACGAGTCAAGCATTTACTAAGTGCTGAGTGTAAAACAAGGGGAAAATGTTACTGTTCTAGTGGAGTTTATGTCCTAGTGAGCATACCTGTGTCTTGTACATATGTGTGTATCTGTCTGTCTATGTATGTATGTATGTATCTATCCATTCATCTTTATTTCTATGTTCATGTCTAGATCACAGATATATCTTAGATGGCATAAGTTAAAATAACATAAATAATAGCATAGACTTTGCAAAGTGTAATATTTAAGACTGCGTGATCAGGAAAGTCTTCTCTAAAAAGGTGATGGTTTATTTTTTGTTTTTTTTTTAATTTTTTTCCATTATAGCTGGACATGGAGAAAGGTGATGTTTTAATAGAGACTTGAATGAAAGGAAGAAATGAAACATGTACTCAAACATATTGAGTTCAAATTCCCCTGGTGAGTCAGCTAGGGAAGCAGATTCAACAGTAGCGTATTTCAAGTGAAGCTTAGGAAAGCAGAATTCTGGGTAGAAGGTGTGGGTTAGGGAGACCTTGGCACTGAGGTCTCAGTGGAAGGGCTGAGGAGTGCCAGAATCATGGGGACCCCATGTAGCTGCCATGTTGCAGAGGGAGATGAAAGAGAATAATGCCGCAAACAATAATGTTTAATGTTCAGGAAAATAAAGAAAGTTAGATCCTTAATATTAGTTGAGAAGTAAAATATTATCTGCTGTATCACTAAACAAAGGCTGTCACAGTCATCATTCATTGATTGAAGCCACCTTTGAGCAGATGAACCCTGAAGGAACTCAGGAAGGAAACAAAGAATACCTGCATCAGACTTGCAGCCACTCCCGGACAGTGCACCCTGAAGAAATTCAGGATGTGAAAACATAGGATACTGGCCCGAGATAACTGAGGTGCATATCAAAGGAAAGATTTCAGCGAGCCCAGACCTTGCATGTTCTCATACAGAAAAGCAAAAGTGCTAAATTCCTTGAGAGATCTAGATGTCTTCTGTTAACAGCAATCTTTTATTCCTACTGGCTGCCCTTTGTTACAAAACTCCTATATGTTCTAGCTCCCCACCTTGCTTCCTCTGAGCAGTTTTCTCAGTTTTTTTGTTTTTTGTCTTTTCTAGGGCCGCACCCGCGGCATGGGGAGGTTCCCAGGCTAGGGGTCTAATTGGAGCGGTAGATGCCAGCCTTCTCCAGAACCACAGCAATGCCAGATCCAAGCCACGTCTGTGACCAACACTACAGCTCACGGCAACGCCAGATCCTTAACCCATTGAGCAAGGCCAGGGATCAAACCCACAACCTCATGGTTCCTAGTCAGATTCGTTAACCACTGAGCCACGACGGGAACTCCTCTCACAGTTACTTTAGATGATGCCTCCCGTTTTGCCCCAAATAAAACATAACTCTCAACTTTTAGGAAAAGTCCACAAATAATTAGGATTTTCAGATTAGCAAATAAAATTATAGGATGCTGCTGGTGGTGGGAGTGTAAAATGTGACAGCCACTCTGGACGACAGTTTGGTAGTTTCTCTGAAATCTAAACATGCCCTTATCATAAGATACAGTGACTACACTTTTTGGTATTTATCCCAAAGAGAGGAAAACTTATATTCCTGCAAATATTTTTGTGAATGTTGTTTACAACAGATCTATTTGTAATAGTCAAATGTCAGAAACAGCCCAAATGTTCTTCAGTGAGTAAATGGTTAAACCAACTGTGGTACATCCATCCCATGGAACACTACTCAGCAATACAAATGAATGAATTATTGTTATACACACAACCTGGATGGATATTAAGGGAAGTATGCTGAATAAAAGATAATCGATTTAAAATTTTTTTCTTTTCTACTTTGGATTTAATCAAAATAAAAAACATAGGAAAAAAATTATATTCTCTTAGAACACAGGACATTGGTATTGGTAATACAAAACTAAGCAAAAAATAATTGCTTTTATGTTTTTGGCAACTTTATGTCTTAGCTCCTCCATGTGGTAGAAAATAATGATGAGAAAGAGTATAACATATAAGACTGTTTTGCTTTGTACATGCAGCAACTGCAAGCGCAATTTTTCAGTGTGGCAAAAGAGCGAAAGAAAGTTATGTGTTCCATGGCTAGTGATAACGCTGAGTGCTATTTCCCTTACTCTAAGTATTCCAGATTTTATCAATTATTTTTCTTTATGGTATCAAATACAAAACATTCTTTTCAACACATTTTTTTATGTGATCAGGCACTAGACTTCACATAAGTACAAGTGTGTATCTTGTGTGCCTGTGCTTTGAAATTTACAATAAATTTTTCCTGTTTACTCATGTATATTTTAATAGTGATGTAGGTTCACTATAGAAAGTTTAGAAACTACAGAAAAAAGTATCAAGGAAAATAAGCATCAATTTATTTTTCATAATCAAAGGTAAATTATCATTGAAAATTTAATATATATACTAAATTTACTACAATAAAACTAATCAGCCAATGCCGGTACTCGGCAACCCTACAAAAACAAACAAAACCTCTTAATTGACTGTATGTGATTGATTCACTTATTGGGCATTATTATGTGTGTATATACTTAAATTTTGGCTACTAGTTAAATTATAAATAGGATTGAAGATTATAGAGTTCCCTCTGTAGCTCAGTGGGTTAAGAATCCAACTGCAACAGCTAGGGTCACTGCATAGGCATGGATTAGATTCCGGGTTAAAGGATCCACAGCTGTGGTGTAGGTAGCTGCATCTTGGATTTGATTCCTGACCTGGGAACTTCCATATTCCATGGGTATAGCCATTAAAAAAAAAAAAAAAAAAAAAAAAAAGAACAGTTGAAGCTTAAAACACTGACTATGACTTCTAAATAATATGAACAGATGAGAAAGCTATAAAACACCAAGGGGACATTTAAAATATATTAATTTGTGAAAAATGATAGTGATCTAAAAATGTATTGTGTATTCTTAGTTTACATATTGAAAGGTATAACAAAATAGAATATATTTTCCACAGATTTTACAAACTACAGAATACCTTTGGAAAACAGTCAATAAAAACCTTGACAAATACAGAGCAATTAAAAAAATTTTTCCCTACCCCCAAGAGCAAATTTTTTATAGTATAAAGCTAACTACATATGCCACGCCAATATGCCAACCTATTTATCTCTTTGCTCAGTGCATTTGGATACTTAGAAGATTACTAACAATGGGTATTTTAGAAGCTTCAGTTTGTTGAAATTAAAAACAAAATATCATCAGGGAGTTTCTTTTGTGGCTCAGGGGGTTAAGACCCGACATCCCTGTGAGGATGTGGGCTTGATCCGGGGCCTTGCTCAGTGGATCAAGGATCCCGTGTTGCTGTGAGTTGTGGTGTAGGTTGCAAATTCGGCTTGGATGCGGTGGCATAGGCTGCAGCCACAACTCAGATTTAACCCCTAGCCCAGGAACTTCCATACATGACACAGGTGCGGCTATTAAAAAAAAAAAAAAATCATCAAAATCACTATTATATAAAAATACTTTTTAGACTTTAAAAATCAGAATGCTAGAAAGATGTTTCGTGTTTGACTTAATATTTTCCAAAACCCCCACAACTATCTTTCAATTAATTAAAATCACACAGGCTTTTCTTTTAAATTGGTCTCATGATGTCTGCAGTCATTTCTTCCAGTTATTTCACTGTATTCCATTATGCCTACAATAAGCATTCTGCAAAAACATCTGTGAAAGTTTGAGAATTTCTCCTTCATTTTCAACTATTACTTGAAATAGATTTTTTTTCATTTGTAAGACTGAATAGTTTGTTTTATGACTTGCTTCTTTGCCAGTAGAGAGCAGTGTTGGACATTGCATGGACCCAATTATTACATCTGCTTTGCTTGCTTTCTCAAATGTTTTTAGAATCACTATAAATATGAATAATGTAGGTTTCTTAAAAATAAATGCCAGATAAACAACAATTAAAATAATTAACTTGAGTTACTAAGCCTAATTGCTATGAAATCTGACACTATTTAACATAAGAAAGAGCTAATTTATGTTTTGTTTATATCAAATTCAAAATAAGCCAGTTGTTATGTAGATAATACATTCTCTATATAATTATTTTAAAGTATTAAAGGAAAATAACTTTCATTTTTTACCACATAAAAGCTTTATCTAAAATCAAAGCTAATAAATATCTATTGGGAGCATAATAACCAATGGATATTCTAACTATAGAAAAAAAAAAGAAGAGTATGTCTCTATCTCTGTATACTAAGGGGATAATTTTCTTTGTATTAACTTGACTGCATATGTGTGAAAAAACAAAAAACAAGTACTTAAACCTTCTAGCTACTCAACTGCATCCTGTAGATAAGCCATATAGGAGTAAGCCAATTTTATTTTATAGTCTTTATTTGGCTGACTTGCCATGTCACAGTGCCAAGCAATACAGGAAAAATCATTTTTCAAAAGCACATCATAATAGTCAATTGCTAAAGAAAGGTCAGAATCAATCAAATTTAAACCTATTACTTAATCATCAAAACCATAATCCTAAAAAATAAAATAAAATAGATCTGCCAAAAAAGAAAGGTTATACTTTTAAACTAAACACTCTGAAGGTTATCCTTTAGCAGAGGAGCAGAATTTAATAGAAAATTTTAAAAATACTGGGGTCAATATTTAAAAGTCTACATTTTACATTTGATTTGATATTTATTCTCATTTTATCATAGTAACTTTCTATTAACACATCTTATCTTATTTTGCATGAATACAGAGTGTATTATTTTAACAGGCTCTGGCTTTTAAAGTTTCTAAGTTTAAACCAAAATAAACCTATTTGCTATAAACGAGGAACTGTGCTTATTGCCCGCTGTGGAAGGGTCTCTAAAATAGAGTTTCCAGTCACATGATCGCAATAAGAGGTAGTTAGTTTTTGTTCTGTCCTAGAGGCCCCTCTCTTGTCAAACTTCCTTCACATCTGAGGAGTGAAGGGCAGGGCAGGGCATTCACCTGTGTTGTAATAAACAGAAGTGTTAACAAAAATAAACAGCAACTTAGAAGAAAACAAAAGCATGGGTTTTGGATCCAGACATGGTTTATAACCCATTTTCTCATTCGAGAACCACTGGATTGTGAACTGTGAAGATTTATTCAACTCTCATTAATTTATAGAAAATATAAACTGAGGACCATGAAGGTGAAGTGACTTCGCAAGGTCACAAAACTTTCAGTAGCTGAATTAGGGCTAAGACTCTAGCTTTCCTAATTTTCAGACACACACTTTTTATTTTTGCTATCTCAAATAAAACAGAAATAGAATGAAAGACAATATAGTATACTGGGTATATATTACCCATTTACTCCATATCCACTAGGCTTATTAAGTTTTTTGTTGTATGTTCTTTCTACTGTGAGATATGTGTAAAATCCAAAAAAGTCAAATGAATATTTGCTTGTCTTTACAGTTAGGTAACTTGAGTTTCCTCTACCAGTTATTTTTCTGAGCCTCTCAGAGCCTCAGTTTCCTTATTCATAAAATGGGGATAACACATAGTGTTTTTTGTGAGAATTAAATAAGAAAACATAACCAGCGGCAGAGTGAATATTCACTGAATTTATGATTAGAAATTAAAATGCAATGATAAAATAAAAGTCACAGCAAGAAAATTTAAAAAGCCAACCTGTCCATATCAGATTATGAAGTAAGCAAGAAAAAAGGTTATTTTAGGCCACTGATAATCAGATTTTAGCTGTACAGACATCTAGAACCCTCACCAACTCATACCACGAGTGTATTTTTTCCTCAAAATTTTATTGGCTAGTTTCAAACATTTATTTTTCTAAATTCTCATTGTAATTTAACTTACTTGCAATTCAATCAATTATGTAAAACTTGAGAAAAGTGAGATTTTTTTTTTTTAGAACTTACTTGATGCATTATCAGCAAGTCTTTATACTGTTTTTCAGGAAGGCCAAGTACTTTTCTTGCTAAATAATATTTCCAGGTCCTTTATAGTTTCGGGTAAGCTTCTTAAATTCTATTTATAATAAATTATTGTTACTGTAGGAAACATCTATCCCACATCTGGTCAGCTTACCCAATTTTCTTATTAAGCTTGAAAAATTTGAGTCTACTGGAATGTAATTATTAATAAAGCAAAAATACATTTTCTTTTCTTTTTCAATATTGCTACCAATTCTTTCATTTTCCTTGCTTATAAAACAATGTTACGTAACAGTGATAACAAGTATCCATTTCATATTCTTAATTTTCATGGCATTTAATTAAGCTCTGGCAATATAATATACTGCCTACCATTCTACATCAGTTTTAAACTTCAACAATGTAATTGCCCCCAAACTTCTTGTGTTCCTGAACTCTGTCCAAAGAGAATATATTTATCTGGAGAAGGCTCTAACATTTCAAGAACCCTCACAGCTCCCCTGAGCTAAATTTATCTTTTTTCCCCTCTTTTGGAGAGAATGTTCTTTAAAAGCTCTTGTATCCCTCCTAATTCAGGGGATAGCATTCCCATTACTTCCGCTTTGAGACACTGTATCATCATCATCATAATTTCTACACCCTAATTATCATCATCATCATGTCTACATACTAATCCATTTAAAAATATTTGTTGTGCATCATCTACGTGTCACAGGTACTGTTGGGGATACCAGGGATACAGTAGTGAACAAAACAGACCCAAATCCCTGACCTACTAATGATGCTGTAGGCTATACCCCTTTCTTCAATGCCCAGAGAGGGTGCCGATAATTTTTCACAGGTTCTTCCATTCCACTCCAACTATCTAAATAGACAGCAACAAGAAAGCTTCCAAATCGACAATAATTGCCATAGTGGAGTTTTCTGACTGTAAGTGAGAAGTTTTGAAATCTTAAGGCATCCTGGAGAAGACCTCATTTCAAGCTGTGAACAGAACTTCTCCTTAACATTTAAACATCACAGAAAATGAGGGATCATATTAAATAGTGTGGGCTAATGATACTCCTGAAATGCAGATTTCTTTCTTTCTTTCAACAGACTTTCTGTCCATGATTAATATAACCTGATCACTCTGTGAAAGCCCACTGCATGCAGAACATTCTTTAGTATGTCGTGATGGTACAAGCAAACACCGAATACTGCCCCCTGGGGTCTTATTTCTTAGATTTAGAGATTCAAACACACACAAGAAAAGGCAAAGAGAACAACAAAAAACCCAAGACAAACAAACAAAACCCTAAGATCTGGAACGGAATGAGACAAGCTCAATGTCACTGACTATGAATGTACTATCCTACTCCCTTCCATTGGCACAAAGGATAGCAGGCTCTGCACAGAGCAGGACTTCTTTTATTCAAGAGCTGTTTACTGAGGACCTATATTGTGTCAGGCACTGTATAGTGATGAACAGAAAACTCAAAGATCTCTATGAAAGTGTCTTGGTTGGAACCATGCAAAAGGGTTTTTGAACCACATGGATACAGGGTTTGAATTCTGACTCTGCCACTTAATAGGCATATGAATCTTAAACTCTCTGAGTAGTAGCTTCTTCTTTTATAAAACATAGATAAAATATCTCTATACTTATAAGTGGGTTGTCACCAAAAATTGTATGGGTCAGCAAAAAGTGTCAGGCATTCAAAAAGAATTTTCTCCATTCAATAAATGCTCCTAAGTGCTGCCTAAGTACTGATTATTTGGTTCTAGATCCTAGAATAATGCTGGAACAAAGTCTGTGACTTTATTTGCAACAACAGTCAGGCCATTTTCATCCTTATTTTATAGATTCAACAAAATTCTATTAATAATCTGCTGGGAAGCAGATGACTCTAGCTAATTAAGCGGCAGATGGGGAAGCACAGACACATCAAGCATCCAACCCTGGCAGGGTCCTGGCAACTCCTACAGCAGAACAGGAGAACGAGTGGGTCACTCTGTTTTGTGTAATCAGTTGAGTGTATCTACATAAGGAATCTGCCTTGTAATCAGATGCTGATATAAGGACATATGCTGTTTTATCTCATTAGCTAATAGCCTAATTCTCTCTCTCCTCCTCTTTGTAAAAATGAGCAGCTATTCTGCTTCTATGGTTACAACTCATTCTTTCTGCTTTTGCTACCATTAGGGTGATTCTCTATACTTCTAACTTAATTTGATAATTTATTTTTTAGATCCATGCTTTTTTCTTTTTAAAGACAATTTTACTTAGTCTTTTTTTCAATACTTGAAGTCAATTATAACTAATTACCACCAGTCTTCACTGCAATGCTTAATTGGTTTTTCTCGAACTCTACTATATGCTGATTTTCTTTGATTTTTCCTTGACCTTTAAAAAAAATCAATTGTCACATATGCCTAGGGAGCTTTTGAGAGCATTTTCCAGTTGCCCTTTGAAAATTCTAATCCTGGTATTAACACAGACCTTTATGTTTTTATTGGAATACCTCTAAAAATTTAATAACCTGATTAGTGAATATAATTCCAAAAGATATAAAAACATCCCTTTATATATACAGAATTATATTGCAGCATATTACTTTTCTCAGAAAGAATTATATATGTTTCTATTTCCTATGATATATTTGATTAATATATTAAATAACTTAAATTTGCTATTTTAAGACTGTAAAACTGGTATCTTAGAAGAATCTATACCATACATGCAGTTCCATTATTAATATAACTAAAGTTGAAAGAAAGCTTTATTTTTAACATTTTTAACTTATGCATTTTGTGACATACTATTTCAATTTCTTGCCCATCAGGCTTAATTTAAAATACATATACTGTCTCAATCCTAAGATTAATTTGTTTTCATTTAAAAGCAATAAATGCTATTAAAATACACAGATAAGTGAAGTAGAGCAAGGATATAATAGCATTAAAATTATACTTAATTGCATCTCATTTCAGAGCTAATCTAGTATAAATTTAAAAATTATACATGAAGTTTATAGTTTTCCATAATAGAAATTATGATGCTGTTACATGTAAGAATTAGAAAACAAATGGTATTCTCTCTTTGTACCACAAGTTTACACTCTGTTACTGCATGCTCTAGTTAAAAGATCTATCCGAACACAGGAAGCCTCAATCTATAAGGCTCCAATAAACCCTGAAAAGGAATTTTACTAACAATTTCAAGAGCTACTGTTATTTAAACACGATTAATTCTTTATCTGAAGGTAGAGAGCACTTCACACCCTGACACCTTGGGGAGGGGCCTTTTGAAGTCCTTTACATCATCTCATTGGAGTTGGTGGGGCCTCAGTCAATAGAACCCCATCTGTCAAACCTGCCTATAGAAATCCTGCTAGCAGCTTGCAGGAAAGAAGGCAAACTGGGTTGGTAGGGAAAATGTCAGGAGAAGGGCAAATAACTTTCTCTTATTCTCTCAACAGTCATACTAGCCTCTCCACAGAAAGTGTTTTTTTGGTTTGCTGCTCTAAAAATACTTCTTGGGGACTTCTCTGGCAGCCTAGTGGATTAAGGGTCTGGTGTGGTCACTGCTGTCGCTCAGGTTGCTGCTGTGGTGCAGGTTTGATCCTTGGCCTCGATACTTCTGCATGCCACAGGCATGGCCAAAATAAATAAATAAAAAAAAACACTTCTTTTGAGAAGGAAGAAATTCAGGTTGTGGTTTGTTGGTTCTTCTGTACTTTGATTGCATTTCCATTTGTTATTAAGATAATAAATTAATCAACTTGCCACATGTGTAAAACACAAATCTTCAGGGAAACGCTGAAGTCAAGGGGCTTCATTTTTGTTAATTCTTATTGTCTTCAAAGATTGGCTGCTTACTGAATGACCAGGTCAAACTTCATTCTGAACAATGACATAGAGCTAAGAAGAATCTATGGATTCATGGAGATTAAGATTTGACTTTTGGCTCTATTGCTACTCTGTTTTTGCGTCAATCTACTTTATATCCCCAAATCTGTTAGTCTTTATAAAACATGGTAGTGATACTTCTAAATTGAATCATTCTGAGGATTGCTGAAGATAATGAGACAATTGAATTTAGTATGGTTATTTACTTAATAAATTAGTATTGAGGCGTTCCCGTCGTGGCGCAGTGGTTAACGAATCCGACTAGGAACCATGAGGTTGCGGGTTCGGTCCCTGCCCTTGCTCAGTGGGTTAACGATCCGGTGTTGCCGTGAGCTGTGGTGTAGGTTGCAGACGTGGCTCGGATCCTGCGTTGCTGTGGCTCTGGCGTAGGCCGGTGGCTACAGCTCCGATTCAACCCCTAGCCTGGGAACCTCCATATGCCGCGGAAGCGGCCCAAGAAATAGCAACAACAACAAAAGACAAAAAAATAAATAAAAAAATAAAAAAAATAAAAAATAAATTAGTATTGAATGTTTGTCTCACTTCATCAAGAAAGAGAAGTAAAACTATTTTATAATAAAAAGAAAAAAGTCTCCTTGAAATTAAACTGTTCCATACTACATGATCCAAGAATATAATAAAAAAACAACTATAATCAATTAGTTTCTGGTTTTTATCTATGACTTTGAAATTATACAAATGAGACTGAAAGGAAAGGGTGTTTGTCATGCTAGTTCCCTCCCGATTTTAATGTCCCAGTATAACTCCAGGAATTTAATAAATGGAAATCTGTTATTTAAAAGTGCTTTTGAGGAGTTCCCATCGTGGCTCAGTGGTTAACGAATCTGACTGGGAACCATGAGGTTGCGGGTTCGATCCCTGGCCTTGCTCAGTGGTTTAAGGATCTGGCGTTGCTGTGAGCTGTGGTGTGGGTTGCAGATGCGGCTCGGATCCCTTGTTGCTGTGGCTCTGGCATAGGCTTGGCAGCTACAGCTCTGATTAGACCCCTATCCTGGGAACCTCCACATGCCATGGGTGTGGCCCTAGAAAAGGCAAAATAAATAAATAAATAAATAAATAAATAAATAAATAGTGGTTTTGAAATGTATGTGTCTAAATATAACCATGAGTCAGTATTTAAAATAAAGACAAAAGGAAAATGATAAATACAGTACTATTTATCAAATGTTAAAGATTAAAATCTATAGGAAATACTGCATTAAAACTTAATTAGGTAATAAGTATACTGCATATGATCTTTTCTTAGAAACTTCTATGTTTAATACAGTAAATATTTGATAAGTTACTATAATTATGTTGCTTCTTTAATTATGTGGTGTAAGTATACAATGTTAAGTGTGTGGTAATTTCATTAATGAGATCATGCAGTTGGTCAACCATATGGTACAAAAGAAGTTAGTCTGAGGTAATCAGAAATGCTCTACTTCAGTGACTAGACATTGTCTAAAGTTGAAACTTGCCCTGGTAAATGATCCAGTTTGTGAAGATCAAAGCACAGCATTCAGGAAACACATCATGTAAATGATCTCAATGCCTTGAATTTATATCCCTCAAGGTCAATATGTAGATAGACAGATGTACTGAGTTGAGGCCAAAGTATTTAACCTATTGGTTATGATTTTCTGTACGAATAGAATTGCATACTGATAATTCCACTGCCAGCGAGAATAACACATCTGCACTCAATGGACAAATGAGTTATAGGCCACGTTCAAAGATGTGGCATGTGATATCTGTTTGCTTGAGCATACTTGCTGACAGGGAGGTTACTACCTCACAAGGGCACTGCCACTAGAATGACCATTCTGTATAATCTTCTTCCTAGCATGGAGTTATTTAGGGGAGAATGACTAGAAACTAGAAAACTGAAGGAAGGAAGGGGTGAGGATTGTCAGTGGGTGAGGAAGAGTGGCACAGTTTGATAACATGAGACTCAGATCTAGGGGATTTGAGGGAGAAAGACAGAAGAAGGAAACTCAGTTGCCTGCCAGGACAGGTGTTCTGAGGAGAGATGGGCAGAGAAAACATCCACCACTTGTGGAAAGTGTCAAGGTTGGGAAAGGCAACAGGGGACTTAGGGTCTTCTGAAGGAGCTGGTTTTCTTTGAAGAAAGAAGAAGCAAGGTTCAAAGGAGAGGTGAAAGACAAAAGGGATTTTGCTGATGATTGATCTTGAGTTTCCAGAGACCCAGGCATTGTTAATCCTTCAAAGAAAAAAACACCTTTTTTTTCATTTCACTGATTTAAAAAATAATTCCACTATGTCCCCAAATGCATTTAAAGTGTCTTATAAAGAGTTATAAAATAGAGGAAGGTAAAATAAATTATAAAAATGAAGCTAAGGGAAAATAAATCAAGAACATAGAGTAGAAATAGGCTTATAGTCAAAAACCATGAAATCCTGTAAATTTGCTAGAAGTGGGTCATAAACTAGGCTTGAAATTCTTGAGCAGCAGCATAAAGAAACACTATCATTTAACTGTAAGATTCACTGTTGACAAGGCAAAATTAAAATAAAAATAAGTGTTTCATTATAAAATGGGACTTTGACATGTAACTGGATTAATACGTGATCTCACTAGCAGGATTGTTTGATAGTAAATTACATTTCAAATAGACCACTAGATATTAGCTTTATTTTTACAATAACTATGAATATGGAAAACAACTTCACAGTTATTATTGACTTTATATCAACCTATCATCTTCTTTACTATGTCCAGGTGCACTGGAGAGAGATACCTATCACTTTCAATCAAAACAGGATAAAACATTAATTACTTTGGCTTTTACATTCTGTCCTACACAACAGCCTTTCTTTTGTCTTTTCTTTTTTTTCTTTTTCTTCTTTCTTGTTTTTTTGTTTTGTTTTGTTTTGTTTTTGGCTGCACCTGGGGTAGATGGAAGTTCCTGGGTTGGGGATTGAACCTGAGCCTCTGCAGCAACCTGAGCTGCTGCAGTCAGATCCTTAAGGCACTGTGCCACAGTGGGAACTCTTAAATAACTTTCTTTATAATTATTACATCAACATTTAATTTACTCAACCATGAACTAATTCTTGGCTGTGAAATGCACTTTGAGGGATTGTAGTGTATATATAACTTACAGGCAACTCAAACCCTGCTTTAAAAATGATTCTCCTTAGATTCACCTCCAGTAGATCCACAGAGCTTTTGAAAGTCTCAAGGAGATTCCAGAGTCAGGTTTTCCAAACTGAAAACATATGAATCATGACATTTTGCCAGTTTTATTTTTCAGACAATATGTTCTTCTTAGAACTTTCCTTATCTCAACACTCTTAATGTTGGATGTTAGAAGTCATGACATTCCCTTCTACAGGGTAGTGACAGCTGAAATATTTTTCCTACTTAGCTCTCCTAAGTATCATTGCTACCTTTATTTTTGAGATATTGTGTAGTACTAAATCAAAGGTAGTAACTATCAGGGAAAAAATGTATTTGGGCCATTTATAATAAACAGTTTACAAACAATTTTAATAAGTATGTGTTAACATAAAGTTAAATCCAGAGAGTCAGGGTGCAGGTAGGGATAGATCTCTGAGAATTAATTTAAATGTATATCAATTACTAACACTTTCTATTATAAAATATTACCAAAATAAACATGATGAGAACATTACTGGTTCATGGATTCATAAAGTATTAGCTGGATATGCTCAGAGTCATTTGTAGAAATGATTCAGTGAGTGGTTTATATGCCAAGCCCATGGCAGCTGTATTCACATCTATTTTATGTTTACAGGAAAAGGAGACTTTCCAAGAAAACTCCATTAGAGTGTCCTTTAAAAGCTCCGTCAAGAAGTTATGTTCTGCTGGCATTTTGAAATACTCAGAGATTAAATGAAGTTCTTGCAGATGGCTGGCAAGCACAGAGAAAGGGGTGATTCCTAACATCTCTATGTGTCACATACTGTTTTCAATACAATACCTTATTTCAATATAATACTTCATTCAATATAATACCTCATTTCAATACCTATAATACCTCATTTCGTTAAGGATAACGAAAACATCAGGAAATGTTCCATAAGTTTGCAGACCGAAGGCTGACAATTTTTTTTTATCTTTAGTATGATAATTAATATTCATTTGTACATAAATTAAAATTATAGACATTACCTTATGGACAAAGTAAATGATTTACCCTAGTATACTCTTAGAGCTAATAACAAACATACCATAGGCTCCTTATTAAAAGTGAGTCTAAGTTCTAATTCTGGCAAATTTAGAAAAGAGGAGTTCTAAAATGTTCAGATAATTTTTAAGAATCGCCTTATCAACCATGGGGCAATCATGACAAATTAAATGCCTAATGGAACTCCTCTATCCATGGCCATCAAATCTGGCTCTGTCCCCTCTCGCTCCTTCTTCTTACAGGAACTGGCCCAGTGTAGAACTGTCCATTCCACCCTTTGCGTCCTTCTCTACTCAAAGCCTCCCACAATCGCTTCTTACCCTGCCAGGGCTTTCCTAAGTACCAGAACTCTAATAAAGCATGAGTGCCCTATGAAATCAGAGCAAATGAGGAACAAATGTACTTTTTGGATAAAATGAAATTTATAAGCAGAGGAACAGAAAACTTAGCTCTGGAAAAACTAGTGCATAGGAAGAAGTGACAAGATGAGTGTTCAAGGTGGGGAAAGGCAGTCTGAGGGAGGAAGGGAAGGCAGCCTACTGGCAGATACGTTCTGGAAGAGGGCGGGACAATAGGATACTTACTTGTTCTTTTCTGTTCTGGCAATTTCTCAGGAATAAATTGCTAGAAACTTCATCAGAAGAGCAGGAGCCTATCAAGCAATGAGACCTAGAGAAACTCCTTCTAACAGAACAGAATAAGATACAGGAAATCTTTAACAGGAGACAACTTCTACTTATATAAGTCAAAAGCTTTCAAGTTCTAAGCCCTGATGACAGGCTACAGTGATTAGAAGCTCATACTCTAAAATCATACTGTCTGAACTTGAGAACTCTGCTGATTAATAACTGTAACCAATCAGAAGCTGGGGGTGGGGGGATTTATAAGATAAGTAACTAGAGATTTAACGTAAAACATGATGACTATAGTTAACACTACTGAATGATATATGTGAAAGCTGTTAAGAGTAAATCTTAAGAGTTCTCATCAAAAGGAAAAAAACATTTTGTAATTTTATCTTTGTATCTATACAAGATGTTGGATTTTATGAAACCTATTGTGGTAATCATTTCACAGGGTGTATAAGTCATTATGCTATACATCTTATGCAGTGTCCTATGTCAATTTTATCTCAATAAAACTAGAAAAAAATGTAAAACAACAACAAAAAATAGTATGGGGGACTGATAATGGTGAGACGAATAGCAGATGCCCACCACTATGTCTAGGTACTATAATAGATAATTTTTGTTCTTCATGTAATTTAATTATAAAACACATTAAAGGTGAATTCTAATTTAAAAAATAACCATGTAACCATGGGCAAGAAATTTAATTATTCTAAACTTCAACATCCTTATTTGTGAAGTAGGGGACATAATAGGAACCAAAGCAGGTAACAATATAGAGAGTTGTTATAATTACATTAACTACCTCATAGTATTGACAGGAGGATGGGAAGAGAATACCTGTCTAACAATTTAGAGCAGTCGACAATGCTAGGACTAGTATCACTGCTAAAACAGGGGTCAGTTAGCACATACCAATGACCAAACACAAACCCTTATCCAATATGATCAAAAGTAGCAGGTTAGAGAATATGAATTCAAGGAAAAGGAAGTTGGGCAAGTCACCACGGAGGGAGCATGAAAGAGAAACTGGAGAAAGGCAAGGGGTTACTAAAACAAATGACTCCCGATAAATTCGACTCCACAAGTCTTGCTAATCATAGAGAGACATTCAGAAAATCTTGATAGAGATAGCTATACTATACAAATACATACAGGAACAGCTTAAGAAAAGTATTCCACTGCACTGGAAATTTACTCCTTAGTTTATAACAATCCATTTTATTATAAGACTTTTGTACTTGAAAGTTTTATTCATCCAGGTATCACCAGTACATGGATTATTCAGATCCTGCAATTTTCTTCTTATTCTTCCTAATCATCATCTTTGGATGGTTTAATGCTTATTAACACTGCTACAGCTGGTGTGCAACAGCAAAAAGAACTGAAACTAAAGCAACTCAATTTTTCAGCTCATTATTAGCTTCCTCTAAAGAGTAGTAGGGAGCAAGGTAGAGAGCATTGATTAAATAGGCTTTATCTGTGTATTTCATTTGGTGTTTTTAGCTATTTGTATCTTCCAACACAAAGAAAATACCCTGTCTTTCCCAGTGCTTCACAAGTACAATTGCAGTCAAAGTGCAAGGTTTTAGGCTCACTCTGGACCTACTCAATCAAAATACATGAACAGGAAATCTGCATTTTTTTTTTTTTTTTTTTACAAGCACACCAGTTTAAGAAGCACTGATCAATTCTAAATAAAACCAAATAAGATTACTTCTGCATATTCAGTGATAACGTTTCCTTGTGCCACAAAGCATTGTGACAGTTCTTAATCTGGTCAAAGACATGCATGCCCTACTTATTAAAATGTCTATTTGTATTAGGATAGTGCAGAAAGGGCATGTATAGGTTTAAAAAAATGGGGCAATAGGGTAGCACACAGCACCATTCCTCTGTATAAAAGCCCACAGCTCTCAAAAGCAGTTTTCTTTTTTTATACTTCTATGCAGAAAGTTGCTTTAACGTAAAATTCAAAATAAAAGGCATATACGTGACAATAAAAATACTATATCTGTTTAAAAATTTTGAAGTTTAAAAATTTTGAAGTTATACAATATGTTCGTCTACTATTAGTTTCTGAAATTAGAGAAGGCAGCTTGGAGAGGAAAAACATGGTATTTCAAATAGGTTAGAACTTAAATGAACTTTATCTGCACAGGTCAGGTTTTAGTCTTTATGTGGTGTGACTTTAGACAGATAATTTAAGCACTCTAAGATTGTATTCCTATTTGTAAAATATAATAATAGTGGTTCTGACTATCTCACTGTAATGCAAAAGCAAAAACAAATGTAAGGTAATGATACTTAGCAAAGAGACACTGCAGTTTGCAAAGGTATAGAGACCACTACTCTACATGGCATAGGTAATTTTGTGGTTCACAGAAAATGGCTTTTTGATGTTTGTGATTACTTTTTTAGACATTTCATCGTGAGGGAGGATGAGGACATATACAATATGATATTGATGACTCTTCTTGCTGTTTAGTATTTGAAAGGAAGTGGCTCATCATTTAGAAAAAAATCAAGTTTTGTGGGGTTTTTTTTCAGATGTCAAGAAATTGCTTATTTAAAAAATGCTATGCAAACATGAAGATGGGCAGATTTAAAAGCTGGTATCATTTGTCCTTTGATCTGTACGAGACAATAAACTCAGTTCTTATTCTTACCTGCACTTACATGAGTGTATATATATGGATATATACAGATGTGTGTACCTTATGTATATTTGTATACATGAATTTAACTTCAGTTAATTATTTTGGAAGTCAAATTAAAATCCTTGGATAGGAGGTCCCATCGTGGCTCAGCGGTTAGCTGAGTGTCCACAAGGATGCGGGTTTGATCCCTGGCCTCCCTCAGTGGGTTAAGGATCTGGCATTGCCATGAGCTGTGGTGTAGGTCACAGACATGGCTCGGATCCCTCTTTACTGTGGCTGTGGTGTAGGCCAGCAGCTGCAGCTCTGACTGGACCCCTAGCCTGGGAACCTCCATATGCCTCAGGGGTGGCCCTAAAACACAAAAAGACCAAAAAAAAAAAAAAAAAAAATCTTGAATAAAAGAGAAAATGGAACAAAAAGAAGAGAAAGTCTCATTTGATTCTCTGTAGTGAAAAAAAGCCACATTGAAATTCTCAAGGCAAAACTCCTCCACAGGAAGCCAACTTTCACCTGATCTTCTGCAAGCACCTTTGTTAACTGAGAAAAACATCCTTTCCCTTGACAATGTTGAAACTCGAAAACAGTAGTCTGTTCTAACATAAGTTCACAGCATGAGACAGATTTAAAAGCAATTTTTGTTAGCTTGTTTTTCCTATTTATAACATGTAGGTTTCTGACAGAAATTATTAGAGCTTTTAAAATGCAAGATCACAAAATTACCCTTTTAGTTGTTTAGTGTTTACTGAATGGTCACAAAATATTATGCTGAATATTCTTTGCTTTAAATTCTTTCTTGCATATCTCCAATCTAAATGTTCCATACGACCTAATTCAATGCCTGGAACCAAGAGATATTTCTGACCTGGAACCTCATTACCCCCATTTTAAGTTTGTGTCTATCACTGCACTCTTATCACCTAGGAATACAACTGGGGGATTAGCCTCATATTTCTTTATCTACTTTACCTGTATACATTTGCACTACAACCTATTGAACCCTTAGCCTTTCTACAATTAGTCATGTTCTGGGATGTCTCTGGAAGGTCATATATACTGTTTCCTCTGACTGTAATGGCCACCTTGTCTCCATTACTGAGGGTTTGTACTGGTTCCTTTTTTTTTTTTTTTTTAACTGAGCCTGCAGCATGCAGTAAGTTCTCTGGGCCAGAGATCAAAACCACACCACAGCTGTAACCAGAGTCACAGCAGTGACAATGCCAGATCCTTAACCTGCTGAGCCATGATGGAACTCCTCTACCGGTTCTTGATCTCCATTAGGAAATCTTTCTTCACCCTTCCCACAGATAACACTTCAGTATGATTCAAGGTGCCATGGTGTGTAAGACAGTGAGCCAGCTATATGCATATCTTTGGAATGTGTAGAAGCCTGATACTAAATACTTGGCCAAGATAAAAACAGGGAGTTCCCGCGTGGCTCAGTGGTTAACGGATCTGACTGGGAACAATGAGGTTGCAGGTTCGATCCTTGGCCTTGCTCAGTAGGTTAAGGATCCGGCGTTGCTGTGAGCTATGGTGTAGGTCACAGACGCGGCTCAGATCCCACATTGCTGTGGCTCTGGCGTAGGCCGGTGGCTACAGCTTCGATTAGACCCCTTGCCTGGGAACCTCCATATGCCGTGGGAGTGGCCAAAGAAATGACAAAAAGACAAAAAATAAAAATAAAAAAGTCTTCTGAACCCCAAATTCCTTCCACATATGTTAGTGGCTTGTAATCTGGAGATGAGTCTTGTGTGACTAACCAAGCACCCTAGAGAGGGATGTCTGGAAGCTTCTTGGGCTCCTGATGCTTCTGTGTGAATTCTTTCTCTCACCGTAACATTTGCATTGCTTTTTTAAAAGCCTTGCATGAGTAAGGACATGCATGAGGCCCAAGGGGTCTTGTATGTTCTAATAATCATCCAGCCTTGTGTAATCCTTGGAGAGAGTCTACCTCTTCCATGGGTCTGTGGGGCAGGCACTTTAAACACCTGGAGTCTGGCACCTAGTACCTGCTAAAAAGAAGAGGGCTGAACCAGTCTGTAAACATCTGTAAAGTAAAAGTTCATGTCTTTTGTTAATCAGATATTCTGGAATTACAAACCTGGCTCTTGGTACTAGCTTAAAAGATTGTTAATTTATGCCATAAAACCAAACCCCTATAGATACAATTATACACATCATCTCACCATGAGGTGATTCATGGTGAAATTGAAAACAAAATCATTTAAATTTGTAATAGTCCATTAACTATTTTTTTAACTACAGTGATTTCCATTTTATAATGGTGGCCATTGAAAGAATCACTGCACCCACTTAATTAATGTTCTGTTATTTAGATCATTTACTATACTTTTATTATAGTAAACTGGAAAACATATGGGAGAATATTGCTTATGAAATCTACTAATTAGATGGTAAAAAACATATTTATTCACTAATCCATTATAAAAGTTCAAGCTAAATGTGCACAAGTACCATTGATACAATGCTCATAGGTCTATGCTCTGCAGCACATCTTTGCCATAAATTTTTTTTGTCTTACTTTTCCAAAAAGGACAATCAATTCATTCATTATAATACCTGATACTACTTTAACCTGCCATTGCCACACTCACACCTAAACACACCAAAGCACCTGTAGAATTCTAAGTTCACTTCTTAAATTATTTAGCTGTTGTTCCCTTACTCTTTCTACTAACTTTTTAAAAAAGTAAATTTATTGACATGTTTCTCCTGGCAAGGCTTGAACATAGCAATCCCACCTATTTTCCCCAGCAGTTCCTGCAACATATCATTTGGTCTGAATATTTGCAAATGGAAATAGCTTCTCTGCTTGTAAGACTTGCTTTGTTTACATCCCATTGTCTCAGCAAGTGTTTGTATGAGCAAGCCTGGAGTAATACCATTCTAATGAGCAATAAAAGCAGACATGTTACCAAGTAAGTGGTATGGTAATCCTTAGAAATAAATGCAAAACTTCACGGAGCTAGAGATCAAGCTTTAATTATTTAGGATTATGACTGGGGATCAACTAAAGGTAGATCAAGCCCCTTCACTGCTTGTTTGCTGCCCAGGGCACCATTTTTTATCTGAACCTGCAGAGTCTGGGGTGGGGTGATTTATGCCTTTCTGACTCTAAATCTCCTAGGAAATAATTAACCATTGCTGCCTGCCTCTCACCGTCTGTAATTCCATCACAGATAAAATCTGCCTGAGACAGGGTAGGAAGAGAGGGGGGGTTGTGCGAGTCTACCAGCTTGCTTCTACTATTTCACAACAGTGAATCCTGGGATAGCCATGCTATTCAAATATGCAAAGAATCAGGAACTAATCTCCTAATGAATACCCTATGTTCTAAAAACTCCAATCTGTATGTTGACTGTTTGAAACTATGGAAGTTATTTCCCACAGCAACAACGTTATATCAAATCTTTGTTAAATGTAGGTAGACCTGAAAGAGAGAAAAGGGGAAAACCAACATTTAGTGAGTACCAACCATGTACCAGGCACTGTACAGACAAAGCTTTATGAGGAAGATATCATTTGCACTTTATAGATGTGAAAAATGAGTTAAATATAGGCTTGCTCTTCAGTTGCAGAGTTTACTTTCAACTCCTTTCTATGAGACTCCAGAACCCAACACTCTTTTGATTATAGCACACTGCCTTCCGACATCCAGAACTGTTGGTTTTGCTGTACTGAGAGCATAATAGCTCTTAATTAGCATATATATTTCTTTGAAAAAGTGAATTTGTTTTTATATTTTGAAGACCATAAACCACATTTTATTCTAACTTCTCCTCATAGGCAGCCTTCCCAACAGAACTGAGGATGTCATTTTCTGGTTCCAAAGCATGCTTGCTGGGACTTAAATTAGGCCCATAAGCTAGGTTATTAAAACTTAATGATAAAGAATGAAGTCACAGGTATCCATACAGAAAAAGTAAGATACCTTCCAGGGGGGAAAGTGAGGTAGATTCAGACATTTTCCTCAACAGAGAATGAGGAAAGACAGTGCAGCAGGGACTAATGTTCTGAGGGAAAGAAAGATCTAAGATGATAGACATTCTCAAATGTGAAATACCTCATGATATACTGAAGTTATGAAGCCTCCTCGGAAAGTACTTCTTGAAGAGGAAAACCAAAATCGAATACAGAACTCAGGAATAGAGAAGAAATGGTAAATGGGGTGTTGGTGATTTGAATCCATTTCAATACACAATTAAGATTAAACAACTGGGGAATTATTGTTTCAGAACAAAATGTATATGTTGCAAATCCTGGCAAGTAAAAGTGAAAGGAGCAGCAGAAACTGAGGAGTGAAGCACACTAGAGGTAGGAAATGAAAGTAGGCTATCCACCCCATCATTCACATGTACACACTGTCAAAAACCGAAATGCTCTGTTAAGGAAAAACAGAAGGATGCCAAACACTTAATGACTTTCATAATTGTCTTCCTTTAACCCAAGAGCAATCTTTGAGGAACTAATATTACTTTTGGCACAGATATACGTATCTGAAATTTAGTAACTCCTTAGACTGACTTCAGTTTCATTTTTTCTTCTGCTAAATTCAAGTAAAGTTCAGTGCTTCTTATTACAAAATAGCATGCATGTTAAAATTTCCTTCTTATAAAGTTAATTCTTTGCATCTATTCATTCCCAGCCTCAATCTCCTTAATTATTTAATTACTTATACCTTTAATGTTATAATTCCACTGTTTAATGGGGGATATTAATATTCCCAATTTCATTGGGCATTTGTGAAGATAAAAGGATATAATAGCTGGAAAATGCTTAGAAAGTTATTGGTATAGGGTTGTTTATACATTGTTGAATGCTATTTTTTACCTATTTATCTATTTATGCATAGACTTATGTTAATCAAAAATAATACTGGGTTATATCTGCCTGCTAGGATTTTGAGCAGTGTGTTGATGTCTATACTTCCGTGCTTTTCTGTATGGCTTAAATCTTAATAATGAGCACATACTATTGCCGGGGCCAGCTCAGCAGGATGGGGCTGAAGAACGGGTGCTGTGGAACTTAGGGAAAAATAGTTAACATAAAACAAGACACAGAGACATTTATCTTAAGTAAAGGTGGGAGCCAGGGACTCAAGGTCTCAGGGACCAAGAGCCCTGCCTCAAGAAACCACACTGCTTTTATTGTGAGATTAAGTGAGGGGTGGCTATGGGTGGATGATACAGGGTTTGTTTAGAAAGCCACTTAGGTGGTAAAGGGTTAAGCTCTTACTCTGACCTCTAGGCACATAACAGTTCTTAAGCTTAAGTCATTTATGCCTTTAGGTCTTTGCTCTTAAGGTTAAGCCATTTACCAGCACTGCTATGACTGTTTTTCCAAGAAGGAAGATGGGATAAAGTAAGACAAGAAGATGGGATAAAGTAAAGAAGGACAAGATGGAGTTTTCAAGGAAACATGTCTTGCAACATACTATGTTTACAAAAAAACAAGGTTATTATTCTTAGAAAATAATACAGTGCAGATCTATAGTGTGAACAATTGCCTCTTCTATGCTTTGTCCTGTGTTCTCTTTGAGATGATATCTTTTCTCAGCTATGGTTGCATAAATTACATCAGATCTTTAGCTCCCTGATGGCCTTTCTTTTTACTGCTTTGCTATCACGACTATACAAGTCACAGAGAAAGGAAGTGCTCTGATATTCTCTGATGTACAGACTGACATTTGACTCTACCTTTACTTTCTTGAATATGATTTTTAAAGGTTCAGAAAAAGAAAGTACTTAGTTTCAGTAGGAACTAAAAAGAGAAGATGATAAACACTTTCTTGGAAACAGAAGAAATATGCACACAATAGGAGACCATTCTTAAATGTAAAAATATGCATAACTGCTCTGGAGATGAAGTTTCCCATAGTTCATAAAATTAGAAGAAGGGCAAAAATGACTTTAGTTTGATTTAAAATAGGTGTATTTATGTACGTATTTCTTAAGGGATGAAAGATTTTTTTCCTCCAAATGTCTCTTAAAATGTAAGGACAGGGGAGCTGGCATCTTGGTTTGTAATCTGAAGGGATTCTGTCTCTGAAATGAACAGACTACTTTCCTTATCTCACACCACTCAAATTCAACAACAAAAAGAAAACTCTGGAGGCAACTTTCTTGTACCTACAGTTTTCTAATCAATATTTGAAATGCAACCATATATCCAATGATAATGCTGATTAGATGTTTAAATCTAAATGATTTTAAAAACCCTGGTATTTCCTGCTGTATTCCTGCTCTCACAACAACCCCTTCATCTTCATTTCCATTTTTCATTTCTATTGGCTCCTTTGTTCAAAAAACACTCACCTCTTTGCTAATCTTCTTATATTTAGCATATGTTTGTTTTAGTTACTCAACAAAACCACTACTGAAATGATTTTGATGGAAACATTATTTTTTTTTTTACCTTTTTCAAACACTTTTCCTCCCAAACTACGATATTTCCTGTCTTTTCTGCTCAGATCCCTAAGCTTCATATTTCAGGATTCAGAATGCTACTTCTTGACCCTTTTGAGATCAAATCAGACTTTTCATTTTTTATACTCTTCGGCTCTGAACAAGCTTTCTTGTCATCTCATGTATTGCCACATATAACTATGTAGAAATATGAGATAAATAATAAATATATCCAACATTCAGAAAAATCCTAATTTATGATCAGGTACTCTCAAGTTGAAGAGGCATTTAAAGATAGATTACACCAAAGGCAATTTTATCCAGGGGTGATATTAACAGAGATATTATTATGCAAAGCAGAGTAATGGAAATAAAATACTTTACAAAAGCCAAGACTCTGTGGCCTCTCTGTTAGGGAGGCATGTATAGACTTTAATCTGCTAGGCTCATATCTTTGCCAAACTCCTGGCTGACTTTAAATGATGTTCAAGGGATCAATTATGGACAGGGCTCCACAGAGGAACCAATCTCACATATGACATATACAAAAGGCAGATACACACAGTCTATTTTTTCTCTGGTTTCATTCATGTGCCTGCTAAGTAGGTTATCTCTTTAAAATTGGGAATAATATATTACAATGGAAAGAAAAAATGAATGTTGAAGAGGAGACGATTTCTAGACCTAATTTTGCTATCCTGTTATACAAGCTTTTAGCAAATCACTTAGCCTTTCTAGGCTTCGATTTACTTTATCAAGAAAATGATGGCACTGGAATAAATGATTCCCGAAGTCCTTTTCAAGACTAAATGTCTTGAACCTGTAGCACATGTGTTGTCTTTTTAAAGACACTGAAACCCACAATGAAATGTAAGGAATAATTAACATGGAGTCTTTAGTTTTTATTCAGTAAATTTTTTTTTTCCTATTCAGCAACTTCTAACAGCCACATTACACTTTTTTTAGAACTTTCTCATATAGAGTAATAGTTTCCAATGATGATGAACTTCAACATTACATTTAATAACTATTAAATGTTAGCTCAATTTTTCTGGTGATCATTTCACAATATTCACAAATATGGAATGTTTATGTTATACACTTGAAACCAAAATGGTTTGTATATACAACAAAAAATAATACTAAATAAATAAAAATTTAAAATAAATAACTATTCTAGTTAATTCAGAAAACTTGGGGGAGGAAACAAAGTATTCTTTTTAAAATAAGCATATGATCTTTAAAAATTAAATTAATTTTATAAATTCATCTTAAGAATTGAGAAGTAGGTAATGTTCAGTCTTTAGTTTCATTTCTCTTTTTACATTTATTCTTATATTTTATAAGCACATACCAACCATAAAGTCATAATTCAACAAACTTCCAGTTATTACTATATTCTTATTTGTTTTCACATTGTCTAGGTATGAAAAACACTTATAACTTCCCACTCTAAAGAAAGCAATGGAAAGATAACATTATAGCATTCTAATTTCCTTTTAAGTATGTGTCAGCACTGCTGTGACACATAAAGAAAGGGACATTTACATATGGTTACAGATGCAGAATTACTATCAATAAATATAACAGTATATATCACTTTTAATTGAAGGGAATGACATTTAATGTTCAACAGATATGCTTATAAAATGTTTACATGTTAAGAATGAAAATAAGTTGTACATATTAGCTTTATTGAGGACCAATTTTAAAATCTAAGAAAACTTTTTATAAAGGTGCTACATAAAATTGATTTTAAAAATATATATATATTTTTTAATTTTATGGTGCACTTGAGGCACACGGAAGTTCCTGGGCTGGGTATTGAATAACTACCTCAGTTGTGGCAACACCGGATCCTTTTAACCCACTGCACCAGGTCAGGGATCAAACTCAAACATTTGCAGTGACCCAAGCCAGATTGTTTACCCACTGTGCCACAACAGGAACTCTACAATTGATTTTTTGAAGTAGTTCTTACACTTTGAAATTAACTAAAAACTGATTTTTGAACAAACAAAATGAATTACATGGAATGTAGTTGAGCAACTCATATTCTTCATATTTTTTACATTCCTCCAGGTATCCATCCACAACCAGCAAAACTGGCAAATGCTTATGTTTCCTGCTATTACAAAACTGCATTAAGAATCTTATGAATTTTGGAGTTCCCGTCGTGGCGCAGTGGTTAACGAATCCGACTAGGAACCATGAGGTTGAGGGTTCGGTCCCTGCCCTTGCTCAGTGGGTTAACGATGCGGCGTTGCTGTGAGCTGTGGTGTAGGTTGCAGACACGGCTCGGATCCCGCGTTGCTGTGGCTCTGGCGTAGGCCGGTGGCTACAGCTCCGATTCAACCCCTAGCCTGGGAACCTCCATATGCTGCGGGAGCGGCCCAAGAAATAGCAACAACAACAACAACAACAACAACAAAAAAGACAAAAGACAAAAAAAAAAAAAAAAGAAAAAAAGAATCTTATGAATTTGGAGTTCCTGTCATGGCTCAGTGGTTAACGAATCCAACTAGGAACCATGAGATTGCGGGTTCAATCCCTGACCCCGCTCAGCAGGTTAAGGATCCCGCGTTGCCATGAGCTGTGGTATACGTCACTGACACGGCTCGGATCCCGCATTGCTGTGGTTCTGGCATAGGCTGGTGGCTACAGCTCCGATTAGACCCCTAGTCTGGAACTTCCATATGCCACGGGTGCGGCCCTAGAAAAGACAAAGAAGAAAAAAAGAAAAGAATCTTATGAATTTGGAATTCTGAACTATTTTGGATGTTTTAGCAATGCATCTCATTGATTATAAGAATGTATCTTTTGGAGTTCTCTTGTGGTACAGTGGGTTAATGATCCAGCATTGTCATTGCAGCAGCTTGGGTCACTGCTATGGGGCAGGTTTAATCCCGGGCCCAGGAACTTCCACATGCCATGGGATATGGCAAAAAAAAAAAAAAAGAAAAAAAGAAAAGAAAGAAAGAAGGATGTAGCTTTTTCCCAACCTTTAAAGGTTTCACAAGGTTCAATTTGAACATGAATGTTTTCTTTCCCAATTTCCTTTCTTTTTTCTTTTGACCTGACTATAGACATCATTTATGTCTCATGTCAAATTTTCTTCTATTAAGTCATAAAATAATATTAACTTTCCATTGTAGGGTAATTTATCATATATTCATCAAAACTAATTTTGAGACGCTTTGGTAAAATGCTTTAGTTCTATTAATACCTTCCTTTACCATCATTCATTAGGCCACATAATGTTGTAACAGTCTCTCTTTATTTACTTCTTACTAATCAAACTGCATAACAGTTTTAAAAGGTTTATGTAGACTTCCTTATACTTCTGCATTTAATTTTAAGACCAAGATGATCTTTACATTAACATCTTGCTCTGGAACACAGTTGTTGAAAACTGAAAGTAATAGGAAAGTATGATTACAGAGGTATTTTTCTTTAATAATCAAAGCTGCCTTTTGTGTATTAACCCACAAGGTAATTAGCATTTCCTGCCATCCTTGCAGGAAAAGCCATTCCTTCCCCAATTGAAACTCTCAGACTAGCCACAACAGATACTCTGGCTGATTTCACCGTTTCTGAGGTAAATTAAAAAAAAAAAAGATATGGTATCTGACTTGTATTCTAGGAACTTGGTTCTCTGTTCTCAGATAACAATGCAAAGGCTAAATTATTTCAAGAGATAACAATAACCAGTCCAGCTCTAGAGCTGACAGCACACATTTTGTAACAAAGACATAACAAGCTTTTGATATATAAAACACTAATCTAAGGGTTTTCTCAAAATACATTAACTCGTTTAAACCTCCTAATAATCCAATAAGGTAGGTACGATTATTAATTTCATTTAACAAATGAGACTACTAAGGGACAGAAAAGTTACGTAATTCAGATATTATTTGGGGGAGCTGAAATTTGAACCCAGATAATTTGACTGAGAAGTGGCTGATCCAATCACTGTAGCAACTATGAGGCTATTAAATTCTAAAAGCATCAGTGCAGATGTTGGCATGCATCTGAACACACTACATTTCTAGATTCTAATTTTCCTCCATTAATGACTATTGCATAAGTTTAGCTGGAAATTTCAAATGTAAGTGGCTAAGATGTGGATTTCAACTATCTAAGGGTTAGAACTCAAGTTCTAACCACTGTCATATCTGAGATTGCATCTGGTTTTTGTTTTGTTTTTGTTCTCTGTTGTTTTTTCAAAGCCAAATAAGAGCTTACAGGCTATAAATGTTGTTGAAAAAGATTAGGTTGTAAAGATTGAGAAAGCTGGTTTGAAACCACAAACTCACTGAATAAAGACCATCTTGAGGGTCACCGCTCAGTCAAACCTTCTCTGATTTATCAACCACATCTAGTGGGAAAAAACATGTATTTTCATATATGAAACTCTGATACTTCTAGAAATTACTGAAATATGACAATCTTTCTTTTTAAACCTCTTTAACTTTCATAGTTTATTGGTGGTCATCATCTACTTAGTTTTCTTCCAAAATTTATTTAATGTGCCTGCTCTCTCTTCCTAGAGAAGTCAGAAGTTTTTACGGTCAAGGTCTATGTTCCTATTTGTTTGAAACACAGTAAACAGAAAATCAAGGAACACTGACTCTCTTTACTGCCACATGGTGCCAAATAATGTAGTAATCTCTTTAGAATTGAATTCTTATATACTTTAACAAAGCTAGATGTTTCATAAAAAGATAAATACATCATGTTTGGGGGGGCAGTTATACATTTTAGAACAAAACAATAAATAAATGTGTTTTTTATAAATTACATGACAGTTCTTCATCTGGGAAATGACTTTCTCATACCAACATAATAATAAGTTCATTAAATTGTTCCAATATTTCATCTTTATATAGAAAAGACAGTTTAGTCATCTCATCAAAAGTTTGGAGAAATGGAAAATACTACATTCTTCCTTAAGGGTGATCAAAAATTATTTCTAAATCTATGCTTTAATGTTCTAATTATAGAAGCAATAGAAAGCTAATACACAATCCACCTATAGAGCCCTTCAGCACTATCATCAAAACATACCTGGATGCCTACCACTTTCCTTCTTCAGCTCCTATTCAGCTTCAAGCCACAATCACTCTCCTTGCCTGGACCCCTGTACTAGACTCCTGACGTGTACTCATTTTTGCCTCACAGCTGATTCTTGGTAAACTTGTCTTACTTCTTGTCATTCTTTCTATCAAAACTCTGTAAATGGGGAGTTCTCAAATTTTACAATGGTCTATATCGAGGAGGGGGAGCTTACCTCTCTACCCCTCTTGAGTTCTTGTGGCTGGACTAATAATAAAATTAATGCAGGACAGATTAACAGGAGAAAAAACAAATTTTAATTCATGTACAACAAGGTCTCAGAAAAACAGCACATAAGAAGTGGCCAAAACAGGAAGCTTTTATATTTTCATACTGTTAAGACAAAGAAACAATAAATTTGTGAGGAATTGACAAGCCAAAGAAACTTGGGTTGCTCAAACAGTGAAGAATCTAAATAGAATATGGGCTTGAGGTAGTAAATTAAAGAACTAACAAGGTTTGTTTATGTCAGCTTCTAGTCCAAATCCCCTGTCTCTGGCAATAAGGGTGTCCTATTTCCAGGTGTAGGGAATGCACCTTTCATAAGAGAGATTTATTTCTTGCTTTTAGAAAGATAGAAAAGAAGGTTAGCATGTTCCTCTTGTGTTGGCAATTCCTTAAGTAATTTTAATTCAAAATTATCAATATGCCATTGCGACATATTTTGAGGTGCCCTACCCTGAGCCACCTGTGAGGTACTATGTGACACCCCTGCCCCATCAGGGGCATCACTACAAGGTACATAGGAAAACTGTAGACTTCCCAATTAGCTAGTACTAATGCTGTGACTGCTCATTAAAACAACAACAAAAAATGAACCCTACATAGAAAATGCTTTCAAAACCAACTACTATTTTATATCTACATATGATCTGAAATAAGTACACTATGAATATTAAATGCGAATTTTTGAAATAGAATGTTTTATAAAATGAAAGAATATGGAAATAAAATATGCTCCTAAAAAAGAAACTAAAGAAATTAGAATATGAAAACAAAAAATTAATTACTTTAAAACTGAAAAAAGGGTAAAGGTTATTACATATTTCCCCAGGAAGAATTGTAATTCTTTTTTTTTTTTTTTTTTTTTTTTTGTCTTTTTGCCATTTTCTTGGGCCGCTCTTGCGGCATATGGAGGCTCCCAGGATAGGGGTTGAATCGGAGCTGTAGCCACTGGCCTACGCCAGAGCCACAGCAATGCAGGATCCGAGCCGCGTCTAAGACCTACACCACAGCTCATGGCAACACCGGATCGTTAACCCACTGAGCAAGGGCAGGGACCGAACCCACAACCTCATGGTTCCTAGTCGGATTCGTTAACCACTGAGCCATGACAGGAACTCCAAGAATTGTAATTCTTAAACAGCTCTGTTAAATTTATCAGATTAATTTGTAACCAGTGGATGCCAACAGTGAATAAAGTGATGGCAATTTTTTAATGGTATGATCATTTTCCCTTTTAGATAGAACAAAAATAGATATTTTTGTTTTCTACCATATACAAGTAAGTTCTCTGTTGCATCCATTCTTTCAACTTTATTTTCTACTACATGTTTATCTACTATCCCATATAAACTTAAAACCACACACTGGATAGCTGAAGTTTAATGTCGTCTTATCTCTCTTGATCCAAATCAACTTTCAGATGACTATAGATTTATCTTCCCCAAATCCTATTTGATTAGTTCAGTACACAAATTGCTTCTCTTGTCATTCAAAGCCTTCCCAATTTATCTTAGTCCATCATTAATACTTGCGATGGTCAATGTCACATGTCAGCTTCACCAGGGTACACTATGCAGTTAATCAATCAAATACTCATCTAGATGTTGTCACAAAGTTATTCTGTAGATATGATTAACATCTATAATCAGTTGACTTTACGAAAAGGAGCTTATTCTGCGGAGCTTATTCTGCGTAATCTGTCTAGTCTTGATACAATCACTTTAAAGGCTTTAACAGAACTGAGACAGACCTGCTATGTTCCTGAAGAAGAAATTCTACCTGCAGTCAGTGCCTGCCCAAGAGATTGAGCCTGCCCTTCCTGATGATCTGCCATATGGATTTCACACTTGCCAGGACAGGACCCCTAATTGTGTAACCCATTCCTTGAAATAAACGTGAGTGTGTATGTGTGTACATTCTACTAGTTCTGTTTCTTAGGTGGAACATTGACTGATAAAGTACTTTACCATCATTAGCATTTTATGCCCAACCCAACTCTTCCCATTTTCAGTTTGTGCCTTAGACCCGACAGAGCTCCTCCTCTTCCAGATTCCTCAGCTTAAAATAGTCAATCCACTCTTGTTTTGACTCTCAGAAACCCTATCTCACTCCCAGTTTCATAAAACAGGAGTGACTCACCATTCTCTCATAGTTTTCTATTAAGTGCCACTTGAATGGCAAAGAATAAGATCTGCCTTTTATGTTAGTTATTTGTGTAAGATATTTCCTTATGATAAAAAGTTCCATAAGATTATACAACCCGTGTGTCTGAAGCCCCACCAATGTTCAATTAAGTGTTAGCAGTAGTGCCTTAGACATAACAGTCATTTAATGAATCAATAATCAAGTGTTATTATATACATAAAAGAAGCAAATCTTTGAAGTCAGATAGACTTCAGTTTTTTAGTCTGGCTCTGCATTACTTGTTTTAGTCTGGCTCTGCATTACTTGTTTTGTGACAATAGGCAAAGTAATCTTTCAGCTTTAGTTTTCTCTTATGTAAAGTGGTAATAACATTAATAATCACTGTACTGGTTCATGGAAATATTAAATCATATAGAAACATACCAGCACAGTTCCTTGCATACCCTGGGCTCAATGAAATTTAACTATTTTGTAGTTACTTTGGAAATGTTATTATGCATTAATTCATCAAACACATATCTAGTGAATATCTACGGTGAGATAGGCACTTGGTAAGTCCAGTGAAAAATAAAAAGATAAATTAATAATTGCTAACATTTATGAGTGGTTATTTTATTCCAGATACTATCCTAACACATCGTGTAACATCTTTATGTTTATAACAACTCTAATGATAAATTACTATCACCCCTATTTGCAAATAACCATAGACACAGAAAGGTTAAATAATTTGCCCCGAAACACACAGCTATTAAGTATTGGAGTCAGGATGTAACCCAAGGCAATCTAGTTCTAGAGTCTGTATTTTTTTCCTGTTGTTCCAAGATACTTCCTGTGGACATGAATTTGGCTTTCAAGTGGTATAGGTATTCTAATAAGAGGTAGAGAAATTTTTCAAGAATAACAACTAAACAATCAATTTTAAAAGTGCCACAAAGAAAGGAATTCAGAAAAAAAAAAAGTGTCCTTCAAATATTTTTAACACTTCTTGGTACACGTGATATCACTCAGAAAGTCACATGAGAATGAAGGAAACCAACCTGCTCTTCCATATTTGACTGACTCCTGTCTGGAAGATGTGCCTTCTACTTTGTGTGGGATGTCTTACAGTTGTTATGGACCTGTGAATTAGCAAGGGCAACTTTTCCATGTAGACAAGCAGATCTCCATTGTCACATTAACCCAAAGATTTAAAGATAGTCCTAATTACAATATAATTTTTCAACCCTTTATAAACCAGTATTTCAAAATGAGGCACTTCAATCATTTTCACTTATGGATATAATTCTATGTCGACTGATTAGATTTTAAAAAATGAAGTATGTGCTTTAAAATAATTGTGGTTTTCTAGATAATTTTTTTTCTATGAAGATGTCATAGAGCTAATATGAGGAATATCTGGAAAGATGGATAATATTAACTCATCTTTTCTCATTCAGTTAAGTAAACTTTTAAGGGCAAAAACTAAATCATGGCAATCAATCTTCATGGTAAGTTTACAGGGAAACTTATAAGCATTGTAGTGGTTTCAAGTATGTTAGTTTCACACAGAAAACATTTTTTAGCATTTTCTTTGTTGCAAAGTCAGTAAGAAGACAAATAGTTGCTGCACTCTAAAAAGCTCACTACTGAGCAACCCTCTGGAAGGACTTCTAGATGGTTTTTTAAATGCTACTTCCTGCTGATTCAGACTCAGACCAGCACTGTAGAGGTTCTTTATTAAACACTATTGATTCTTAGTTCAATAAATCTTTAGAAAAAGTTTCCTGAAATAATATCTCATAAGTAATCTCCTTACATCTCAGTGTAGAGTATACCAGTCCACTGCTCTCTTATAAAAATAAGTTTATCAGAGTTCCCACTGGGGCACAAAAGTATCAGCTGTGTCTCTGGAGCACTGGGACACAGGTTCAATTCTTAGCCTGGCACAGTGGGTTAAGGATCCAGTGTTGCCACAGCTGGGGCATGGTTGCCGAGGCTTGGATCTGATCCCTGGCTGGGGAACTCCATATGCCTTGAGGCAGCTGAAAAAGAAAATAAACAAATAAGTAAATAATTTTTATCATTTTCTATTTTTCCCCATGCCATTTCTGAAAGTCAGTTGCTTAAGTCTAGCCCACTCTCTTATTCTTATTCCCAAACCCATTTCCTTAATTCACTTCTGTCTCTCCCAAATTTAAACAGATTTTTCTAAAATCTATTTCAAGTTTTGTGATCATTAATTATAAAATAATACCTTTCTTTAAAGACTCCTTTTTTTTTTTTTTTTTTTTAGGGCCACACCTGCAGCATATGGAGGTTCCCAGGCTAGAGGTCAAAATTGGAGTTACAGCTGCTGGCCTAGCCATGGCAACAGTAACGCAGGATCTGAGCCACATCTGTGACCTACACCACAGCTCGAGGCAACAGTGGACCCTTAACTCACCAGGTGAGGCCAGGGATAGAACCTGTGTCCTCATGGATGCCAGTCAGATTCATTTCTGCTGAGCCATGATGGGCACTCCTAAAGACTCTTGTAAATTGCATTCATTGATTTGTCTACTTTTCCAATAACAGCAATGAATCAAATCTTTGAAGACACAGAGCTTTGAAGACATAGAACTGTTTCCATTTTCTACTAAAATGCAGCAATCTGAACAAAAGATTCATTAAAAAAGCATCTTTTTCTGCATTTTCTTAACAGTTTTTGTCTCCTTTTTTGGGTGATAATTACATTCACTAAAACTGTAGCTCATTTCCACATTTGTATTTACATTCGTCTGTGTAATGCAACATGAAGTATTTTTAAAGGAAACTAATTTGTTGATTGTTTTATTTCCTATAGGCCATGATACTGAAAATCATAGCTAAAATCATTGGAAGAAAATACATGCATGACTTAAACAGAAATGATAAAGGACAGTGTTTTTCAATAAAGAATACTTCTTTGGAAAAAAATATCTTCTCGTATTATATACTACAAAATTATTTTATTCATGAAACATTTTTTCAGGGACCATATACCAAGCAATTCCAATGCATGAGCGATCTTTCTAAGATCAGCCACAAATCAGCAATAATATTATAACAAAATAAAATTCGGTGATATCAGATGAATTTTTTTACCTTTGCATTATAGGGAATGTAATGTTTTGATAAAGCTTCAGGTGTATGCATCCATGTTTTGTCTGCAATGAAGAATACACAGTGTCAAATTGAATCACAGGTTCTAAGGGTGTCATTCATGCATTAGCATTTGTAAGGAGTCTGATATGAGTGGAAGCATTTCTCATTCTGAGATTCTTTTGCCAAATAGACAAAGCATAACTAGTCAGATATAAGAACAATGTAACCAGAAAGCATTACAGGAATTTTTCCTTGATATAAAAGTCTTTTCCTTTTAAAAGTTTTCAAATAATAAAACAACTCTTAATTTTTAAAGAATATTAAAAAGTAACATCAGTTAGGCCATAAGTAATTATATCAATTAAGTAAATGATTAATGTGTTATCTTTCTTCTTTTACATTATACTTTCATGAATTACAGGTTATTAGTCTTATAACCCGCTCTTTAGTTATGATTATTACTACTCCTCAGCATCAAGATTTTTTTTGGTCGTACCTACAGCATGTGGAAGTTCCTGGTCCAGGGAACAAACCCATGCCATTGCTGCAGCCTGTGCCACAGATGCAACAGCACCGGATCCTTAACCTACTGTGCCGCAAGGGAACTTCCCTTCATGTCATTTTAATGTATACTTTGGCAAAAGAAAAAAAATGATAGGACAAAACTCTATGTTAACTCATACAGATGTGTCTGACCTTGAAGAGAGGGTACAAATAGTGGTCCTTAGACCCACAGAAGATATTAGATAATGGAACTGGTGCAGAAATAGGAACACTGACACTCTAGAATGTGTTCCTTTTCTTGAAATTAAACTGTAATCACTAATTCAATAGTGAACATTCACATGAAAGGAAATGCCAACATTTCAAAATATCAGTCAGATGTCAAACCACTCTGACTACTGGGTCAGTAAATCTAGGTGTTCAAAACGTATTTAGATTAAGAGCTCATCTAGAAAGACGCAGTAAACACCATTATTCTTGTCACCAGAGCTTAAGAGAGTGAAAGTGCCTTTTCTGACTATATTAAGTTTAAAACTGGAGTTCCCGTCATGGCTCAGTGGTTAACGAATCTAACTAGGAACCATGAGGTTTCGGGTTCAATCCCTGACCTTCCTCAGTGGGTTAAGGACCCAGCATTGCTGTGAGCTGTGTTGTGGGTCACAGACACGGCTTGGATCCCACATTGCAGTGGGTCTGGTGCAGGCCGGTGGCTAGAGCTCCAATTAGACCCCTAACCTGGGAATCTCCACATGCTGCGGTAGTGGCATAGAAAAAAAGTCAAAAAGACAAAAAAATAAAATAAATAAATAAATAAATAAATTAATTAATTAATTAATTAATTAAATTTAAAACTAAATATTGTTGGATTAATGGATATATTTGAGTAAAATTTTCATAAAAAGGAAATAATATTTAAATGTTATTGAATTTTAAGTGCTTTGCACTATGGTTATAGCTACTCATCAGTACGTCAACTGATAAGCTGAAGAACCTAAAGTGTAATTAGTTTAATTATTTAATCACATCTATTCACATGCTATATTTTACGCTTTTTTGACTAAATGATTCATTTTGATGTAATACAGACTATAGGATTTTTAAAAATCAAAAAGAAAGCTAACATAGAGAAAGAAGCTATAAAACAAATACATTCATTAAGGTTTAATCTATGATTATGAAGCTAAGTAATTTTTACAGAGCTCTTCAAAATAGTCCCAAATGATGCAATTCTAGTACATTTGGTCTTTTTTCAGAACCTATGAGCAACTCTAATAACCATTAAAGCATTTACAATTAAAATCAGTGAAGTATCTGGCCAATTCCATCAAAGAATACCAGGCAAATTACTAATTGAGAGATTTAATAAAAAGAGAAAAAAAATTATATTTAGGTTTAACGTAACTATCTCTTTTCCTTAGGTTTCTGAGGCACAGGATGAAGCAACTTTTAGTAAGTTTACACATGATAACCAAGTAAATTGGATATCTATAAATAAGAGATAAGTTTTTAATGATAGAAGAGCGTCTTGCTTTGTTTAGAGTACAGTACAGTGTATGATGATGCTAGTTATTGGAAAGATGAGTTATATATCCTCTAGGGCTACAATTATAGTTCTCAATGGCCAAATTATATAAACTCCCTCATAAAATTTCAGTTTTGCATCTCAAATTAAAATTCAACTAAAGAGTGCGATTGGTTGAACCTAGGAGCACAGACTCCAAGAATTTTTCTTTTAACAGCTGTACTACATGAGAGTCCAAAGTGACTGGTGGACTTAAAGCAGAACTTCTGGTATCAAGTTCTAACTGAACTGGAGTAAAATGTTGATCAATAATTTCCTGATAAAGACATATAATCACTTGACAGAAATAATAAGAGACGTCAAAAGAAAAAAGAGAACGCAGCAAAGCAGGAAATAGCAGGTGCTTCTGCTTCTTGATTCTCTAAATCATTCTAATTTTCCTCATGGTTCTAGTCCCACTGCCTTCAAGTGAAACAAATATTTAACTGCTAGTTACTCATCTCACTATCCAGCTCTTGGCATAGTAATTAAAAAACACTCCAAATCCCCTTCAAATAAATAGTAAATTAGAAATGTAAAGTTTCTACTTTAAAACCATGGGAAAAGGAATTGTAAGGAAAAAAAAGAGGGAGGATCTAGAAGAGTTTTTAAAAAACAAGATAGTGTGATTAAAAAAATCACAAAAATCTGGGAAGCAAGCTAGAGACTACAGCAAATGTCATTTTGCTTTCCTTTTACTCAGAAAAAATAAGTAAAATAATAAATTCCTAGTTTCCCAGGGTTGAAAAGTGCCTAAAAGTTCTTCACTTTACCTAAATCCCTACTGAATACATTGATCCTCTGTACCACATCCAAATGTTTGAACACTTCTCTTTTCAGTAACAAAAAAAGTTAGTACTTTGAATAATGCCATTATATTTTAGTACAACTTTGTTGGAAATTTTTCCCTACATTTAATCAATGACCTTATAATTTACACCTATTTTCCCTTTGTTAAACTTAGCCCCATAACTAAATAACCGCATTCGAACATTCAAAGGTCTTCAAACATTGCAAGGAAAAACACCAAGAGTTCTCAGCTATGCTTCCTATTACATGGCTGAAAGTCCTGAAGTCATCCTTTATAACCAGGCATGTTGTAATGTATCAATTAATCCTTTAAAGCAAGAACACACTGTGCCTGATGGCATGGAGTAGTACAGACAATCTATTTCTTGGTTCAAGAAGGTTCATTATTCATCTATTAGAAAATGAACTAGAACCCTTGATAATCACACTGAGGACTTTTATTTTTCAGCCATGCTTTTACCTGCACAGAAATTGGGTGCATCTTCCCAATAATAACAATATATAAACAGTATAGAAGCATTAGAGTTTTTAGACCCATGTTTGGCAATTTACAGTATCTTATTCAGTTTGTCGTATGGAATATGACCAAACTGGTCATTTCCTCCCCACATACCTACCACATCAGCCATCTCTTCCTACTTTCAATTACCTAAGAACTTGAGCAGCATTGTCTAAGTATTCTCTCCCAGGTCACTGAGAGCATGTTAAACAGGAGACAGCCTGGTGCCCATCACTAGAGAACTCTTTCCAGGATGACAAGGATACATTATTTTAACTTCACTGAACTATAGAAAACTATCAAATTTTCCTATCTTTCCTATGAGTATATCATGAAATATATTATCAAATGTCACGTTTTCCTGCCCTTTAAAAAAAAAAAAAAAACAGCTAATGGAAAAAATAAAAATCACTTTATAAAAAAATAACAGTTAATGGAAAAATAAAAGTCATTTTATTAAAAAAAAACAGCTGTGTCCATTCCTGTACTGATAACTATGGTATATTTAAATTTATTTTAAACTCCTACAGTAAAATTAATAACAAATTTACTTTGGCCTCATTGCTATCAATTCACCTAATATTAATCCTCACACATTATTCAATAAAAGTGAAATATACACATATGAGTGGATTTAAATCACTGTAACCTATGTAAACCCAGGAAATTTAGTATTATGGTTATGAAAAGTGAAGTTAGGACTAACTTCCTAAGTCAAATCACTTTATTTTTTGTAATTTCACACCACAGAATCATATAGCCAGATAACATATTATCATAAATGTTTTCTGAACTAAATACACTAAACAATCCTACACCTTCATTGGGATGATAACCAAAAAAGATTAATTAGCAATATTTACAGGTTTGGGTTACTCTACTCTAACTTCATTCTGGAGCCACATAGTTTGATAATAGGAAAAACTGATGTTCAACATCTCTGCTCCGTTTTAACAGTAATATTGAATTGACTCCCAGGTGCTTCAAATGGGCACACTTACCTTTCTTCCGGCTAAAAGCACGGTTCATGATGAGGATCAGCCAAATAGATGTTCAGTTCAATCACACTCTATATCCTATAAAAATAAGAAAATAGTGAAGCATAAATAAAGGAATGTTGACCAAATGCCTTTTAATCATGAAGTCTTTTTAAATTTTTTAAACATTTACAAATAGTATTCTGAAATGTCCTCGAGGACACTGGATAAGAATAAACAAAAGTACTAAATATTATGAGTGGCATAGCCGATAAGAACAACATAGCAGGGAGTTTCTGCTGTGGCTCAGGGGTAACCAACTCAATTGGGATCCATGAGGATTCGGGTTCGATCACTGGCCTTGCTTAGTGAGTTAAGGATCTGGCATTGCTGTGAGCTGTGGTGTGGGTTGCAGATGCAGCTCAGATCTGGCATTGCTATGGCTGTGGCATAGGCTGGCAGCTATAGCACTGATTCGACACCTAGCCTGAGAAATTCGATATACCTGCTGCAAATGTAGCCCTAAAAAACAGGCAAAAAAACCACAGTATATCAAATGAGTATACTGAATATATCAAATCCCTCCAGTTCCTTAATTTTCTTTTCTTTTTTCTTTTTTTCATATTCTGCATCTATCACGAATTATTTTTACCTGCAAATTTAGGAAGAAATTAGATTAATTTTTCCCCGATCTTGTTGGTAAGAAGTGTGGTAAAGTTTTGGGTTATCATTAACAGCAGTGGTGGAAAAACAGAAGTCTTTTGATTATGAAAAGTGGAGGTCATGCCCCCCTCAGGCTAAGCTTGATTCTGTACCAAGGCAATGCATGGTACACCTCCTTTTCCCTTAAACCAAGGAAGGAGGCTTGATGATCTCTGAATCACCTTCAAGATCATTTATCCCTAGTCTTGAAGAATAGTGCACATTCAAGCCAAATAGCTCTATGATCTTGTCCTATAGGAGCTAAGAAATCCAATAGCTTTTCTTCATTTCATCCCATCTGCAACTCCTTCAGTTGAAACTGGCAGTGTTTCTGCCAGAAGAGCTGATTAGGTCTGTGGTTCACATGGATACTAATCTCCTCAAAGGGCTGGTTGGCTGGGCTCTTGGTGTTCTCTGCTACATGGATCAGATTATTTCTGCTTAACAAATTCATTTCCTTCTGGCATTTTAGCATAATCACTTAGGAGAAACAAAGCCATTCCTTCAATATTTGGCTTAGAAATCCCCTCAGCTTAATATCCAATTTCATTGATGCCAAGCTCTACCCTCCACAAAACACTGGAATACAAATACAATTCGGCTGAATTTTTGGTGACTCTATAACAAGGATCCCCTTTTTTCCCTTGTTCAGAAACATGTTCTACTTTTCTAAAACCATATCAGAATGGTCTTTACCATTTATATTTCTACTGACATTCTGTTTACTGTTACCTATGTATTCTCTAAGAAGATGGAGGCTTTCTCTCTAGCTCTCCTCTTTTTCCTTTACCCCATCTTCCTGCTTGAAAAACAGTCGCAGTGCTGGTAAATGACTTAAGCTTAAGAACAAAGACCTAAAGGCATAAGTTATTCATAGGGTCAGCTGAATGTGGACATAATGCATTGGTCTGGGCATGCAGGACCTGTGCAGATTGGCACGCCGCTTGCACAGCATGATAAGAATAAGAGAATAAGAGAAAGAGGAACCTCATGGCCCCAAGTGGTTTATGAGTGGTCATTAGCAGAATATGCATTAGCAAAGAGAACCAAGGTGCAAACCTGGCGTGGTCGCTGCAGATAGGCATGCCATTTGCAGCACAGTGATGATTCTCTAGATGCTATGCATAGATAGCTAAGGCCAAGCTTCCTCAAATGCTAATGATTGTTAAATGCCTAAAGGTCACAATAAAAACTTAAACATCTACCAGCTATGTGACTTTTAAAATAATAAAAGAACTTTTAAAGTAATAAAAAAAACCTGTATCCTGTATCTATAGCCCCCTCTTCACTTGACTTCATCCTAAAGAGCATAGTAAAAGCAGCATGGTTTCTTGAGGCAGAACTCTTGGTCCCTGAGACCTTGAGTCCCCTGGTTCCCACCTTTAATTAAAGTAAATGTCTCTGTGTCTTGTTTTATGTTAATTTTTTCCTTAAGTTTCACAGCACCCGTTCTTCAGCCCTCATCTGCTGAGTTGGTCTCAGCACTACACCACAGCTCATATGGCAATGCCAGATCCTTAACACACTGAGCCACGACAGAAACTCCATATGTCATGTATGTTAACACTATAACATATATATAATACAGTGCATTACACCAAGTCAGTATTTAATATACTTATACTTGTTTAAAGTATTAATGTTTTCATGCACTATACAGTTGAGATGATAAGTTATATATTTTTATCAATTTAACATGTTAATAAATTAAGAAATTAAGTTCTACATAAACATATTTTACTTCCATTTACAATATAACATAAATCTTTCCTTTAGGATAAACTTTTCATAAACATTGTTTCAGTGGCTGTATACACATGGACACATAATTTCCTTATCATTAAAAAATTGTTATTTTTAAATTTCAGCAAATATACAGAAATAATTCACATAAAATTACCTTTAATAGCATCCCAGAGTGAAGATCATAAGGTCTGAAGTATTACTATTTAGGTTTTCTTTTTCTTTTTTTTTTTTAATTAAACACAAAGGGATTATAACAATTCAGCAAGGCCATCAGTTATGTATGACAACACTCATTTAACTTTATACTCCCCAGGATTGAATACCGAATACTATGTGTCTCTAGGTATACTTGTGTGTGCTATATTTTTATAACCCTGTTTTTAAAATATAAAAGTCTTCAGGATTAATAGTGTTATATGGTATGAGAACTTACACTGATTTCCCCAATGTATATAATACAAGAGGCACTTATCATTCAATGAATAGCTCAAACCTTCCTCAGAAATTTATCTTTTTTTTTTTTTTTTTTTTTTTGGTCTTTTTAAGGCTGCACCTGTGGCAAATGGAGGGTCCCAGGCTAGGGGTCCAATCGGAGCTATCACAGCTGGCCTACACCAGAGCCACAGCAATGCGGGATCCAAGCTGCATCTGCGACCTACACCACAGCTCAAGGCAATGCCAGATCCTTAACCCACTGAGAGAGGCCAGGGATCAAACCCACGTCTTCATGGATGTTAACCGGGTTCATTAACCACTGAGCCGCGACGGGAGCTCTATTCTTTTATTTTCTTTTTTTTTTTAGAAATTTATGGAGTTCCCATCATGGCCCAGTGGAAATGAATCCAACTAGGAACCATGAGATTGTGGGTTTGATCCCTGGCCTTACTCAGCGGATTAAGGATCCGGCATTGCCATGAGCAGTGGTGTAGGTCACAGACGCAGCTCGGATCCCGCATTGCTGCGGCTGTGGTATAGGCCGGCAGCTGTAGCTCTGATTGGACCCCTAGCCTAGGAACCTCCACATGCCACAAGTGCAGCCCTAAAAAAAAAAAAAAAAAAAAAAATTTATGTTACCAACTTTCCATATATTACATTCAGTTATACAGACACTTTGATTCTGAACAAGAGAAAGTAACAGAGGCTATATTTATCTTAACCATCTGAAACACCTAAAAATGAGACAAAAATGTATAAAACAAAGACCATTAAGACATTAGACATCAGGCAACAATGGACAGTGATTACAAATAAGGTAAGCCCTATGATTTCCCTAGCTTAATGCATGGAGAAAGTTTCCAGGCACTCGTCCAGGGAGGTGGAATTCAGTCCAATCTAAGCAATCTCCTTGAATTTTGGAAGTATGGCTGATAATGTGGTGAAGTGAAGATGCCTATTTTGTAATCCAGAGCACTGGAGAGGAGTTAGCTTCACAGAGAGCCCTAAACATACCTGCAGAAAATCCTTCTTACAAGTGAGTCTAATACTGACAACTACCCAAAACTGAGGAAAGAGCCCCCTCAAAGTTTAGAAAGAACAGTGTCTGTAGCTCACTAAAGAGCAAACAGCAAGGAAGGAAAATTCTGAATTTACAGAACTTCAACTAGATTACTAAGAAGAGTTTCTCCTTATCAGCAGGAAAAAATTAAGGCTAGACTAAATGTTGCTTTAGCCCTACCTAATAACTTTTAAAAACAAGACCCAAAAGAATTAAACTATTTCCAAGTAACTTCACTATATCTCAAACTATGCTTCAAAAGATTTTAAGGACTGTAAAAATAATTAGCATCCAACAAGGTAAAGTGCACAATATCTTGCACCCAATGTGTGCAAAGAAGCAGAAAAATACAATCCACAATGAGAAAAATTAATCAAAACTGATCCACGAGTGACAAGCGACATGGGAAACAGCAGTGGTTGGCAAGAACATTCAGACAGGTTCCCTACACTCAAGAACCCAAAGGAGGAGTTCCCGTCGTGGCGCAGTGGTTAACGAATCCGACTAGGAACCATGAGGTTGGGGGTTCGGTCCCTGCCCTTGCTCAGTGGGTTAACGATCCGGCGTTGCCGTGAGCTGTGGTGTAGGTCTCAGACGCGGCTCGGATCCCGCGTTGCTGTGGCTATGGTGTAGGCTAGTGGCTACAGCTCCGATTCGACCTCTAGCCTGGGAACCTCCATATGCCACGGGAGCAGCCCAAAGAAATAGCAAAAAGACAAAAAAAAAAAAAAAAAAAAAAAAAGAACCCAAAGGACTGATTAAGCAGTTGCTACTTAGAAATGTGGGAGATACAAAAAAGCACTTAAATTGAACTTCTAGGTATAAAAACCATAATGTATAAAATAAAATATACACTACCTGGGATAAATAGCAGATAAGATATTGCAAAGAAAAGAGTGATGAAATTGAAGATACAGACATAAAAACTACTCAAAATGCAACACAGACAGAAAAGAGTCTTGTGAGCAGGCAGGATGGATAGAAGGATAGTAAGAAGGTAGGAAGGGGAGTTCCCTACGTGGCTCAGTTGTTAATGAACCTGACTAGCATCTATGAGGATGCGGGTTGGATCCCTGGCCTTGCTCAGTGAGTTAAGGAATCTGGTGTTGCCGTGAGCTGTGGTGTAGGTCCCAGATGTGGCTCGGATCCCATGTTGCTGTGGCTCTGGTGTAGGCTGGTGGCTACAGCTCTGATTTGACCCCTAGCCTGGGAACCTCCATATGCCACAGGTGTGGCCCTAAAAAACAAAAACAAAAACAAAGGGAGAGAAAGAGGATCACATAATTATGGAAAAACTTCGTGTGATCAAATAGTCTTTGAAAGAGAGGAGAGATAGAAGAAGGATAGGAACATATTTGAAGAAATATAGACTGAGAATTTTCCAAATGATTAAAAATATAAATCCAGAGATTTAACAAGCTTAAACACCAAATACAAGAAACAAAAACACCATGACACATCATAATCAAATTGCTCAAATTCAAGAACAAATTGAAATGCTTAAAAACAGCCAGAAGAAAAGACATTATGTATAGAGGAAAAAAGATGAGGATGGAAGCAGTTTTTAAATCTGAAACATTGCCAACTAGAAGATAGAGGGGGAACATCTACAAAATATGAAAAAGACCAAAGCTTAATCAAGAAGAAACAGATAATCTAATTATATATGGGGAAAGGTAAGAGGGACTTTTTTTTCTGGTAGCCATTCTGAATTTCTTTATAAAACACCGCTATTTACATTTTTGCTTTTATCTTTCTTAAGAACCCAGAATTAAGATCCTATATTAAATATTTATAACATACTGTAAATATCATTAGGGAACCTTATAAATTCATTTGATAGCTATGTCAAAATATAAATGGAATATTTAACCATGATCAAGAAAAAAACTCATAACTCATAATACGTTTGTAATTTATTATCATATTATCACTTCAATTTTAAAGCCAATTGGAAATTTTAAACCTCTAAATAAAAAATTTAAAATACATTAAGAACATTAAAGGCAGATGTCATTAGATGAATTATATAATCCCAAATTTTATGACAAAATACCATAAGGCCACTTGGTATTCATTTACTCTATAAATTTTAGGCCTTCTTTTAAAAGAAATGTGAAGCCAACAATCATTTTTTAAAATAAATCCAGGACATACAAATTTGAAAACTATTTACCAAAGGAAATTCACAGATATTTATAAACTAGCTCAGAAAAAGTTTGGAGTAGCTTTTTAATGAATGGCAGTTTCTTGCTTTGCAACCTGCTGCCCAAGCATTTATTTTAAAAAATTAAATCATACTGTCATGACTAAAGAAACTCTATGTGGTAGGAATATTAAAAGCTGCAAAAACAGCTGGTTCTGAATTTCATTTTATCCTTATGAGTACATTTAATATCAAACTTCCCTGGAATTCTGTCATGGTTAAAAGAAAAAAAAAAAAAAAACCCTCAAAACTGATTGAAACATGATTCACATTAATATGTCATAAGACACTAAAATACTATTGTTCCCTAAGAGATCTGAGATGATGCTAAAATAATGAAAACTCATCATTAGTTCTGTGTAGGATGGTAAACTAGGTGAAGTCAAAAAAGTTGCTTCTTCTGTGAATGCATATAATATGCATTTTTTTATTCTCAAACTTTTTCTGTGCTTTTTGAATATATAATTTAGGAAGGTAATCTTGAGACAATGTCAGACAATTTTAGATCCTGCATTAAATCCTCCACGTTGCTAAATGCTCTAAAGTAGGTGCTAACAATTGGAACTTCCCTGCTTGCAATGGTGAACAAAACTTCCAAAATCTTCCTGGGAGAACTCAGCTCATTTTTTACAGTCTTCTGGATCTAATTCATCTCTATTGTAAAGGTTCTCTTTTTAAATCTCCCAGTTGTAAGAAATCTTGTAATACTCTTCTTCACCATATTTTAGGACTGTAATTTGCAAGGGAATCTTTGCTTTTGTAGATCAATACTATCTAAGGGTAGCCAAGAAAACTAACCAGTAAACAAACATATTTCACAGGAAAGGAAGTCACATGATAATGTGTTTCAGAGACTATACATTTATAATTTATGAGAAATAGCAACATTAGTGTCTTTTGTAATTCCCTAACTTGGGATATAAATGCCTATAGTTATTTTCCTTTTTTTAAATGAAATCGACCTATCTCTCTCTCTTGCTCTCTTTTTTTTTTTGTCTTTCTAGGGCCACATCTGTGGTATATGGAGGTTCCCAGGCTAGGGGTCAAATCGGAGCTGAAGCTGATGGCCTATGCCACAGCCACAGCAAGGCCAGATCTGAGCCATGTCTGTGACCTACACCACAGCTCAGTGCAACCTCAGATCCTTAACCCACTGAGCAAGGGCAGGGACCGAACCCACAACCTCATGGTTCCTAGTCAGATTAGTTTCCGCTGTGCCTTGACGGAAACTCCCCCTGTATCTCTTAACATTTATAAAAACATCCTTTTCCCTTCTAGTAGATAATATGGAGACCACATTATTTGATGAGCATTGTAAGAGTGGAGAAGTGAAAATAAGTAAAGAAAAGTCCCTGCTTTCAAAGAACTTACCATCTTTGAGAGGTAAGGGAGGATGGGTATGGGACTCCATGGATAATGATGAGCCCTAGAAAAGAGGTAGGTACCATTGAAAGTGAGAGGATGAAGCATGGAATGGGGATGCTTCAGAGTGTAGGTAACCAGTCACTTCCCAAATGGGCAAAGGTTAAATGTGAGAGGAGGAAAGAAGGTTTCAGGCCCAAGGGCAGAGCATGTGTGGTGTGTGTTGACTGCAGGCATGGGACTCCTGGCCGCACTGCTAATCACCTTCTGGGAGCCATGCCCTGGCCCTCCCCGAGGCTCTAGACTATTCTTCAACACCCTTGACTAGAAGCAGAGACGGTCTAAGAAGAGCTTTGGTGCTTGATAATGTGGTCAACTCTTCAGAATGGCTTATTATATGGGAAAACCTTAGAGTACAAGGTACAGAAATACCAGATCTATGGGACAAAATATAAAGGGTCTGGATTTCTTCCAATGCCAAGGCTGAGGTCAAAATAAAGGCTACAATGAATCAAAAGTAAAAATAGGCATACGCAACCTATCCTTACTGACAATGAAAGCTACTGAAATGTGAACCACTTTATTTTGACAATAACACTTTCTACCAAAAGATGATTTGAATGAGGCATGTTCAAAAGTCATTCCCAGAGCTGGAAACCCTCTAAGTATTGTGCAGGAAGTATCTGGGCCATAATTATGGCAATGTTGGGATATCACAACGCTCCAAGCAGGGATTGGGTATCGGCCTGGAAGTGAGGCCACCACTCAGCACCTCCAGAATGAGGATATCATGGGTCCTTTTTGAGCCCCTGCAGCCAAAAGAGAGAAAGGACATGTAGCACAAATCTCAAACTGTCTGAGCAATCCCAGGGGCATGATGAGTAAGTACCCCAATATACTTCATAAGTATCTATAAAATTCTGAGCTAAACTTTGGCAGGCTTGTAGCAGTCTGTTTCAATAATCAGATACTAAGATTTTTCATGAAAACTGCATCTAAAGATCAATTAACTATTTCTCTCCCTGGATTTTCTTCATTATCTTACATTTTTTGTTTTGTTTTGTTTTGTTTTGTTTCCTTTTTCTTTTTCTTTTTCTCCACCCTCAGGCATATGGAGTTTCTGGGCCAGGGATCAGATCTGAGTCCCAGTTGTAACCTACACCACAGCTGAGGCAACTGCTGGATCCTTTAACCCACTGTGCTCCACCAGGGATCGAACCTGTGTCCCGGTGCTGCAGAGATGCTGAGGACCAGGCCTTCCACAGTAGGAACTCCTTATCTTATGTTCTTAATGGGAGGTCAGTTACCTTTCTCTAAAATGTGACAATCACAACAATAAATAAGTTAAACTAAGATAAATAATTATCTTGAAACACACACTATTTACAATAGACTATGACTCTCCTCTGAGCATCTAGGTTTAGTTTCATTGTGAACATTAGATTATTTATTTTATTTTATTTTTGGCTTTTTAGGGTTCCCAGGCTAGGGGTCGAATTAGAGCTGAAACCACTGACCACAGCAACATGGGATCAGGGCCTCATCTGAGACCTACACCATAGCTCATGGCAACGTGAGATCCTTAACCCACTGAGCAAGGCCAGAGATCGAACCCACGTCCTCATGGATACTAGTCAGGTTTGTTAACCACTGAACCACGAAAGGAACTCCATGAACTTTAGATTTTGATGTTCTTTGTAGAAGTCCTTCTCAGTATCCACCCCCCCCTTTTAAATCACAATATACTGTCTCTCCTTTTTATTCTTTTTTTTTTTTTTTTTTTGTCTTTTTGTCTTTTTGTCTTTAGTTGTTGTTGTTCTTGTTGTTGCTATTTCTTGGGCCGCTCTCGCGGCATATGGAGGTTCCCAGGCTAGGGGTTGAATCGGAGCTGTAGCCACCGGCCTACGCCAGAGGCACAGCAACGCAGGATCCCAGCCGCATCTGCAACCTACACCACAGCTCACGGCAATGCCGGATCGTTAACCCACTGAGCAAGGGCAGGGACCGAACCCGCAACCTCATGGTTCCTAGTCGGATTCGTTAACCACTGCGCCACGACGGGAACTCCTCCTTTTTATTCTGATTGAACACAAAAGACCTATATCTTTTTAGACTTGCTGTTTTCCTCATTTCACCAAACACTTTGATATCCATATCCTGTGAGTGAGAACTTGTGGGATCCAATTACTGAGGTAATATTATCTTTAGCAAAACTGTCTGAATTCCTTTGAAAGACTAGAATAAAACTGCTTGATTGCTCAATTAATGCTATTATATAGTCTAGGGCTCAAGACTTTATGTATTTTAAGACTAGAATTTGTAAAATACATGTTTTAAAATTCAGTTGATTGGAGTTCCCATTGTGGCACACAGGAAAGGAATTCCACTAGTATCCATGAGGCTGCAGGTTTGGTCTGTGGCCTTACTCAGTGGGTCCAGGATCCGGCACTGCTGTGAGCTGTGGTGTAGGTAGGTCACAGACAAGGCTCAAATCCTACGTTGCTGTGGCTGCGGCATAGGCTGGTAGCTGTAGTTCCTATTCCATCCCTATCAATTCGAGCCCTAGCCTGGGAACTTCCATATGCTGCAGGTGTGGCCCTAAAAAGCACACACACACAAAAAGATTTGGCTGATTGATCTCTACAGATAAAGCAACAACAAAAAATACTTTATTTCAGTTTCAAATTTTCTGGTTTTTATTAGCATATTTCACTTGGAAGGATTTTTTTATTTAAATGTCCTGCTTTAATGTGATCGGGGTTTTTTTTCTGCCCCCTTTTTTTTTTTTTTGGTGTTTCTTATGGTAAGCAGTTTTTATCTCTATGTTAATTCTAACAATCAGTCATAAATATGAATATATTTACTATTTAACCACTTAATACAGTTTTGTTTTAAGAGTTTTGTTTAAGATAGATAGAATTCTCATATCTTTTGACCTCATATCTAGAGCATCTCACAGTGTTAGAGGCTTCACTGAGTGGGCACTGATGGGCAGGAAATCAAATCCTCCAAAACTGAGCCTCCAAATACTTCCACTGGAAAATCATGCTTTCCTTACCGGCATTACTGTTAGTACTAGAGGCACTTGCTTACAAGCAATACCGCTTGACCCCAGTTAATAATGCATTCTGCCTCTGCTACTTCAATCAAAACTTTCTATTTTTAACTTGAGTGGATCTATGATAATCTTAAATATGCTGGCTTTCTGCCAGTGGGCTTTCTGCCTGTCTTAGCCATCTAGCTGCCTAAACATTTCTCCTCAGAAATCTCTTTATCTTCATCACCATCCGGACAATACTGAACTTTACCCTAGCCCATGATCCTGGAAAATAACAAAGGTTAAGGAAATCCACCCTGCTTCCCTTTGTGTTCTGGAAATGGCTTGCAACAAAGAACCACCCTTCCCCACAGGACTTAGCTTTAGGGCACTCCTCTGTTTCCCTAAGATAAGGCCAGACTTTATACCCTCCAAATTCCCATTCTTTGCTTCACTAATGATTATCTGAACTGTTTATGCCACTGACCAATTTGGACAAAATACCTGCTACTTTGATTTGACTAAACTTTAGCTAAGCTTCTCTCCTTCTCCCAGGATCCTGAACTTTGACCCAGACTCAGCCTAGCAGCCTCAACCCTCCCTTCACAGTCTTGCCTAAGAAGAGGCTGACCTGGGAGGAAAATATTCTTGGGTGTACCGTCCCCATCCTCATCCTATCTTCCCTCCCACATCCCATTCTTTCCAGGCTCTTTCACTCTTAAGAGAAAAGCCCCCTTCTGCCTAGCTATCGAGAGGCTTACAGATCTTATGCTTGGCATATTCTCCCTACTGCCATCACCCACTCCCTTTATTGCAGTCATCTTTTCAAATAAGGTTTTCTTTACCTAAATCTGGAATTATCTTTTATTTGACACTCCATTTGATCATATTTTAGAAAGAGTGCTGGCAACTAACGTCAACCTACTTCACTGAAATAATTCGCAAATTTTCCTTTGAATATATCTACTCAAATGGAGCCAGCCGTCTCAGTCTCTTGCACTCAGGGGTACTTTCATTTCACATTAAATAAAGTGCAAAAAGATGTCCAGGAAAAGTAAATGAATTTGGGCTTTAAAAATTTCATCTCTTTATATCCTTAGCATCTAGTTCATATCTATAGAAAATGCCTGTTTAATTACAAAGTGAATTAACAAATTAAGTCTTCTAAAATAACGTATTTTATTGCAATATATCTTAGCTCGGAAAATCTGTTGAAAATTTATAACAAAAAATCTTGAATTAACTTGAAGATATTTTCAAGTACAAAGTACACTGGAAGTTAATATAAAAATTCTTAATATTTCTACGAAGAAAAGTATTTTAACTTGTATATAAACAAAGAAGAGTTAAACGAATGGATATATTTCTTGCTCTGATAACATAATGTTATAAAAGTGTCAATTACTCCCTAAATAATTTATATATATAATACATATAATCAAAATTTCCAACTATATTTAGTAACTTATGAAAATGCACTGCATGTCACTACTATGGCTTGGATTCAATCCCTGGCCTGGGAATTTCTGTATACTGCAGGTGTAACAAAAACAACAAAACATAAAACAGTGTAACACTGCAAGAAATTTTAAAAAATTTAAGAAATAGATTGGAATAAAGAGTTCATAAACATTCCTGAAAGATGGTATCTTAATTCTGATTAAGGATGGAATCTTAGTATATAATTAAGTGGACATCACAAATCAAAGGATATGCTCTTTAACAGATGGTATTCAAAAATCAGGGGAAAAAACAAAACAAAACATTTTATCCTTTACACAACGTTGGGATTCAAATGCATTGATGCCTTTATGAATAAGAAACAAAACCTATAAAATATAAGAAAATGTAAAAGGAATATCATTTTGAGTTCCCGTTGTGGCTCAGTGGGTTAAGAACCTGAGGAAGTTTCCATAAGGATGCATGTTGGATCCCTGGCCTCGCTCAGTAGGTTAAGGATCTAGTATTGCCTCAAGCTGTAGTGTAGGTTGCAGATGGGGTTAGGATCCAGTGTTGCCATGGCTGTGGTGTAGGCCTGTAGCTGTGGTTCTGATTCCACCCCTGGCCCAGGAACTTCTATATGCCAAAGGTGTGACCTTTAAAAAAAAAAGAATATCATTTTGAACTAAAGCAAGAAAAGAATTTCTTCAAAAAATATGCAAAAATAGAAATAAATTTGATTATACAATTACAGATTTCATTTCAGAAAAGGTAACCATGAAAGAGGTAATAGACAAATGACAATTCTGAGAAAAGATATGTTGTCTCTCTCAATCTGGTAATATCTAAAATATACAGACTTTACTAAAAATCAGTTTGCAAAAGTCAGTAACTCTCCCCTCAATGGACAAACCATAAGAACTACCAGTTTATAGAGGAACCCAAAAGGCTAAGAAGCATATAAACATATGCTCAAACGTATCGGTAATCACTGAAATGCAAATTTAAACCATATTATTTATATTAATTTGACTGGCAAAGTTAGAAAATTGTATAATGCCAAGTATCAGTGATGTTATGACGTTATAACAATCATTCTCACATTTATATGCTCATTAGAATCACCTGGGAAGATTAAAAACTATTAAATGTCAAAGATTTACTCTATTTCAATCAGAATATAGGGTCCTGACTTTACCATTTTTAAAGAATCTTCCAGGTAGTGCTACCACTCAAGGAGAGTTGAGGAAAACTAGGACATAGTAGCCTTCAAGCACTATTGGGGACCATTTATAAATATCAAGGCTCATTTGAAGACCAATCCATAGTGCTTAAGCAAATTTAATGTTCACATACCCTATAATTCAGAAACTCTGTTCCTGAATATTCATCCCAAAGGAATTCTCACAGATCCCCAAAGACTTCTGAGGAAAATCTCGTTAATACTTTTTGTGGTAAGGAGCTGGGGCAGTTTGGTTGTTTACCACCAGTAGAAGAAACAGACAAAATGTGGTAGAGGTACATCAGAGACTGCTATGCAGAACAACTGATTGAAAATGATGATTAAATGTGCACATAACAACATGAATGGATCTTAGGAACAATACTGATTACAACCAATAAGAAGGTGACCAAGAAAATCCCCAAATTACACAGTGCTTATACTAATTTTAAAAGTATAAATACAAACAGTACAATACTAATTTTAAAAGAATAAATACAAACAAAAATACAAACAACTGAGTGTAGTGAAGAGGGAGAAAGGGGGTAAAGAATGGGCATAAAAGGAAATAAATCAGAGGACTGATTTGGAGCAGCCCTAAGGAGTATGACTATTTTAATACTTTGCACTTGCCATCGATATATAAATCATATGTATATAATATATATATATATATATATAGTGTGTGTGTGTGTGTGTGTGTGTATGATATGTATGTATACAAGGCTGGCTCTCTCTTGCCCCTCTTCTTTATTCAGTCACCCAGGATACAGCGAGTCTTGTGGTACATTTATGGGGTGATGTCAGAGCCCCTGCCCTTCAGTACAGGAAAACACAGAGGCTCATCTAAGATTGGAAAACCATATCTTCCACACAATGGAGGAATCTAGACTGGGCCCTCCTGGCTACTCAGTGTTCCTTTTATTCCTTGTCCTTTGATACCTCATAGCAGCTATTTCAAATATGCTTTATATGCTTGTCAAGTCATTTGCTAGGAGATAACTTTGCCTCTTACTTTACTGAGATGATTGATGTTAGCCCATTCACATCCCCTCATTTTTTTTTCTATCTCCACTAGTCATTTGGGCAATGGTGATTACCCACTTTAAGGCCGAAATCCAAATTCCCCGTCATTAATCTCTGCCTAGTCTCTTCACCTTCTCTCTTATCTTGGAGGTACAGGAACAGCTTCCCAGCCTTTGTTTAGTTTAATTCCAGTTCTTTCCAATTCTTGAGAATTAGAACCATTATCATCCTCCCTCCATCAAGAGAGAGAAATCATTAGAGTTGTAGATTCCCCTTTTAACTTTTGCCACAAAGTTCTTGAAACTTTGGTTACTTTTTTCCATTATGTCATGTCCTCAGACACTTTCCAATATTTTTTGATCTTTATTGCAAATGGAGAGCTGACCAGTCTAATTGATGGATGGATATTGAAAGTAAGGGAAAGAGAACACAAGGACAAAACTATTTTCTTTTTTTCTCTTTAGCCGAGTAAATTATGTCCTGAGAAGGGGACTTGGGGACAGCAAAGTTTGGAAAGTGGAATTCAAGACTTCTGTTTTGGATATTTTAATTTGAGATATCTACTAGATGTCTAAGAGAAGTTGAGTAAATGGTTAGATATGGGGTCTGGAACTGGCAGGCAGAATTGGAATAGAAATATAATTTGTGAAGTAACCAGTTTCTAGATGATGAGGTCAGCTAGGAAGTGGATATAAATAGTCAAATGATAACTGAGCCCATGGGCATGCCTAATTTTATAAATTAGGCAGAAAAAGAAGATTAAGCTGGGAGATAATTAAGAAACAGCCAACAAAATCAAATGAAAACCAAGAAACTGTGCAGTTCTAGCAATCAAATGAAGAATGTTTTCATTAAGAGAAGATTAAATAATACGGACATATCTACAAAAAGGAAGTCTGAGAAATGGCTATCAGTTTTGCAACATGGAGATTATCAGTGACTTTTGCATTGTAGTGTCAGGGTTGGAGGAGCTAAGATAGCTTCGTTGGATTTGGTTTATGAGAGACTATGAAGGGAGGAAATAAAGGCAAGAAGTGGAGAAACTCATGGAATTTTATAAAGGAAAGCAAGTAATAAGGCAGGTCTTAAGGGTGATAAATTCAAGGAACAGATGTTTACTGGTACAACTGCAGGTGTATTTCGGCTGATGCGAAGTTAACTTTAACAGGAGAAAACTGATGACACAGATAGGAGAAAGAATAAATGCAGGAGCCAATTCCTTTAACAGGCCTAAAGGGATATGGTCAAATCCACAAATGAAGTGACCATCCTTAGACAAAAGGAGCAGCAGTTAACATTAAAGGAAAGGCTGAGTCTTTGGAACATATAAAAGTATTTGGTAGTGAAGTAGAATTAGTGGTGAGAAAATATGAAATTTCTTTTCTAATTGCATGCATCTTATCAGTTAAGTAAAAAGCAGGTTATTATCTCTAAGTGAGGAAAATGAAGGGGTTAAGGATTAAAGAAGAGAAGAGGAGAGGAGGGATCAGAAAAGAGTAGTCTCGAATAGAAGAGCAAACTGAAGCGACAAGGCAGTTGAATATCTGGGCAATTTTAACCCGATGAGGACTGCAATCTAAAAAAAAGGCAGACTAATCAACACATTCATATGAGTTTGTGTGTGCATGCGTGTTTGTTCCATGCGTGTTTATGGGCTACTTAAGCATAGAAGAGAACAGTCAGTCAATAGGAGTAGGGATTTTTCCTGGCAAGTATAACAGTGAGAAAAGGGAAGTAAAAGTGTCTTGGTAAATTATATTCCATATATTGAAACAAGACTTGCCTTAGAAATGACATCAATTATCCCCTCTTTTACTAATCTCTTTATTGAAGTTTACACAAATATTCAGTTACAATTTACTATTACAGAAATATTTTTAAATTATCATAGTAGGAAAACTCGTCCACCGTTTAATAACCAAGGGGGAAATATATACATACATACACCCTCATACATTATATTTGCCATACTAACACATTTATACCTAAGAAGGCTTTCCTGAATTTCTTTTAACGGGGCAGCACAGGTTAGAGGCAGATACATTTTAGTGTCCCTATGGGCTTAATGTGCATTTCAACACAAATGTGGGTCAGTGACTAAAATTACTGATTATCTTTATATATTAGTACTACGACTTTTCAGTTTTGAAATTCCCCATCCTTTTCACTCATTAAGTCCTTTTATTGAATTTCAGCTAGGTTTTTTTGACGCTGATCTGCCAGAAGGAATGAGCAGGTCTGGGCTGAGAAATTGGAGTCCAGTGTCACAGAGAGAAAGGAGAGAAATGCCAAGAGAGTACTCAGGTATTTGCAACTATACCCTCACCCTTCTAGAAGAGTTACTGAAAAAAAATTTTTTCCCTTTTTCTTTTAATTGGCTGCCTGCAGCATGTGGAATTCCAGGGCCAGGGATCATATCCAAGCCACAGTTGTGACCTATGACACAGCTGCAGAAATGCCAGGTCCTTTAACCCACTGTGCTGGGCCAGGGATCGAACCTGTGTCCTGGAGCTGCAGAGATGCTGTGGATCTGATGCACCACAACGGGACTCCTCTACTGAAAAATCTTGAAACTCTGACTCTTTTCATATTCTGGCCTCCATTCCACTAATGGAGTAATTTCCTTTTTTTCCCTGGACTAGACACCAAACGGAGTGGTTAACTAAAGGTGATGCTCTCCTCTGAGTAAGTTATTCAGAGAAAAAGACAAAAATTCAAACTACACGTGGCCCTTGTTCTGTTTCTTAAAATAAGTCAATAACTGTTATTATTTAGATTTTGCTTACTGCAAAGCAAAAGGAACACTCAGAGCTCCCAATCTCTGGGATTTGTGATTAATATTTATATCTTTGCTCAATTTGAGTTTTGCTTTCAAAGTCTTAAGAGATAAAAGTATTGAGTCACATCTACCAATCAATGCCAATTCCTCTAAAAGCATATATCTAACGACCGAAAAATATTCGTATAAACATATCCTAGAGGGGTTATAGATGGCAACAAATCTATAATAATTTTTAGGATGAAATAATTTTATAAAACAATAACTTTTTTAATATTTATAAGCATGTATATTTCTAAATATATCAATATTTTTGAATTCCTCCCCATTTTGCTAGTATCTTGTATATATGTACTCACATACAGAAATAAAAGTATTGTCAGTATCTTGTGAATTATGTAATTTTAGTACATAAATATTTATGGATAAATAAATGGAAGACAGAAGTGAGTCATTCTAATTTGAAAAGGAAAGCACATCTTTCAACAGATATAGTTATTCAACTTTACTGTTTCACAGGCAATCCTTCACAAAGGTATATTTGATATTTTTGTTTTGTATCTTACCACTTAATTGTGTAAGCTCTAATAATTCTTAAAGGTGTATTTACTGCTTTTGAAATATGCCATGGTATTATATTAATAAATATTAACATTCCATATCTAGAAACAAAAATAATACAAAAAATATCAGTGTGGATTACTCTGGACTTGTGATTCCCATGGGGATGGGGACGGTGGGAAGACACACCTCCCACTGTCAGCAGTGGGAGCAGGGAAGGGACGTGGCATTTGTAGTTTTGAAAAACATGTAAACAGTGTATTTATTAGGTTCATAACAGAAGATACAAGAAGGAAGCTCTATAAAAATCTTGGTTGGTGAGAACTACAGAACATAAAATGAGAAAATCCTTTTAAGCAAGGTGGGTTTGAAAAGTCTCTAAGTATGTTAGGGAACAGATACAAATATAATCCTTGGCATTTTTAATATCTAGCAAGGAGACTTTCGAACCATGTGATGTGAGTCCATCTCCTTACTTTGCATTTTTGTATCTTAGAACTGCTGTCAGGTACAACCTGGTAGGCTGGCTCTGCTTTCAGGCCAATGACCTGGAGGTGAAAAGGCTCATTGTGTGATTTCTCTGCAGGAGCACACACTTGCTTCTGGATCTGGTGCTTTTGTTATTTTTAACATATAAAAAGAGAAGTCACAAAAATATAAGTTCCAGATTTAGTGGCAACCAGACAGAGAAGAAACAAGTCTGTCTGGGAATAACAAGAATAGTTGATCCCTAGCCTACTTATATTTAGAAAGCTAAGTATCAGCTTGACTATTAGTTTAGCTAAGTATTAGCTGCGTTTTAGAATATATTAAATACTGTAGTTTGTATACTTACTTTTAATGATCCAAAGTTATAAAAATAATGCAAATAATTACAACAAAATTCATCTTAATTCTACACATCTTTTAAAATTTTATTTTATCTGTTAGAGAAATATTGAATTCTAAATATTTAAAAACATAAATTGAGGTCCATCTACCTTTGCTTTTATATTAAAACGTTAATATATCTATGGTATGACATACATTTCTATCGTGCATAGAAAACAAGTGTTTCAATGGATTAGAAATGACTTCATGCAATTTTAAATTTATTCCTCTTTCTCCTAGTACACCCTAGTAGGGATTCAAAGATAAAAGTAAACTGAGATAAGGTGTACATTTCCCAGTGACCTTCTTTGTAAAGTTCAGATTAATATTGAGAACAATATTAAAATTGAGAATAAGAAGCTTAAATTAAAATAAGCATTTTAAAATGATGGGACTATTGGCAAAGTGTAAACACATTTTAAATGCTGGGATTTCTCCATTTAACCAATAGAATCATAAGCAGATAATCATTACTTAAGGATAAAAATGCAGTATATGCACCATTAAAAAGAAGTCCTATCTTGGTGGAGGTGAAATCAAAGCGTTCTTTTAAAGGGAAACGAAATCTGGAGTTTTCTCATGTTTCTTAGTGCCTTTTTTTTTTTTTTCCTATTAACATTCTGTTCTCATAATGTAAACCTTATGTGACAATATGCAGCCTGGCTCATTCCTTTAACATTACACAAATGTGCTCACTCAGCAGTCCAAAAAAAGTGACTGAATGTTGTGAATGTCTTTGATCTTTTCTGTGACAGTGTTGGCCAGGTACAGTAAACAACGTGTCTTTGCTCTGGAATGTATTATATTTTTAGAAAATAAACTGTTAGAAAAAAAAATCAGTAGAAAACTCATTCTTCAGTAATTTAAATTCAGAAATCATCAACCAAAATATAATGTTAATAGTTAATACACCAGTACTGCTTTTGTTTTAAGCCAAAAAGAGTCACCACATTTCACAGTTTAAATGAGTGCATATCTTCATTTATGGCCTGAGTATAATTTGCTATAAGGTAAAGGGAAAACCTCTCATTTGCTTGGGAAAAATCAGGAATTAAAAAGGGGGAATGTTGCTGAAACTTAGTGAACTTGGGCTGTGAGACAGATGGTGCTTCAGACTGAATTAGAGCTCTTTTTGAACAGTAGTGATGGAGCTCCTGAAAAATGGAGGAATTCTACTCTTGCTTCCGCTGTGTTCCCTGCTTTGGACTGTTGAAGAACAATTCCTTCTGAAAGTTTAGTAAGTCCAAATATATCTACCAGACAGAAAACATCTTTGGCTCAAAAAAGAAATCTCATGTTCTAATATCTTCTATTCCTTTTATATTGATTAAAACATACTAAATTGAAGAGTGTTAAGAAAATGATAGTGGAGTTCCCATTGTGGTTCAGCGGTAATGAACCTGACTACCCATGAGGATGCCCTTCCCTTGCTCAGTGGTTGGGATTGGTGATTCTATGAGCTGTGGTGTTAGGTCGAAGATGTGGCCCGGATCCCACATTGCTGTGGCTGTGGTGTAGGCTGGCAGCTGCAGCTCTGATTTGACCCCTAGTCTGGGAACTTCCATGTGCTATGGGTGCGGCCCTAAAAAGAAAAAAAAAAAAAAATAGAAAATGATAGTAATACATCTTAGTCACAGATGCATGGATTTTTGTACTTGAATATATATGTGTATATATTATATATACACACACATATATACTTATATATATATTGAATAATATATAATTGCATGTATAAATGTAACATGTATATATTTCTACAGTGATTAAACATACACTGCTTTTTTAATACTAAAGAGTCATTACAAAATTTGTGTGGTCAACTCGTTTCCTCCATTTAGTTATTCCGGGTAACTATTATTCCTCTAATTCAAAATATTAATTAGAAATGGATCAAAAATGTAACTGTGTGTATATTATTGATCATAAACCAATAAGCAATTATATATTTTAAATATTAAGATTAAAACAGTAATTAGATAGCAAATTAATGTGAATCTGAAAGAAAATTCCCACTTTAGCTACTAAAGTCAGAATTATTTTTGTCACATTCTGGAAATTCTAAATCACCTGTTATGATGACAAAAATATAGTGCAAGAACACTAAAATATCTGTCTTAATGGTATTGCTGATAATGTAATACATATTTTTGGTATTTTCTTCATATAATGTACATTTTTAATATTTTAGGTAATAATCAATTTGCATTTTTTTTTGTCTTTTGTCTTTTTAGGGCACCCCCACTGCACATGGAGGTTCCCAGGCTAGGGGTTGAATTGGAGCTGTAGCCGATGGCCTACGCCACAGCCACAGTAACACAGGATCTGAGCCATGTCTGCAACATACACCATAGCTCATGGCAACACCGGATCCTTAACCCACTAAGCAAGGCCAGGGATCAAACCAGCAACCTTATGGTTCCTAGTAGGATTTGTTAGCCACTGAGCCACAATGGGAACTCCAATTTGCATCTGTTAATATGTAAGCCATATATATTGCAATATTGTTTAGACTTAGAAAAATTGAATTAGCTGAAATCTAAATTTAAACTATTAGCAAAGGAGAAGGAAAGTAAATCAGAGACAAGGACAATTTTCCAAATACCTTAAAAAATAAAAAAAAAAAGAAACTCTACAGAGGCCATTTGAACTATTGCTATACTCTACTTCCTTTAAAGTTCAGGCAAAACCAGTTTCTCAATGAATTTGCCAGTAATGTGGCAATAATTCATTATGGTCATAGACTTATATAACCTTCCAATGCATTATTTCCAGGCATGATTCCAAGACTTCGAATCCCAGAGCAATGGGAATGGCTTTGCACTCTTTTTTTTTTTTTTTGTCATTTCTTGGGCTGCTCCCGCAGCATATGGAAGTTCCCAGGCTAGGGGTCTAAATGGAGCTGTAGCTGCCAGCCTACGCCAGAGCCACAGCAACACAGGATCCGAGCCGTGTCTGCAACCTACACCACAGCTCACGGCAACGCCGGATCGTTAACCCACTGAGCAAGGGCAGGGATCGAACCCGCAACCTCATGGTTCCTAGTCGGATTCGTTAACCACTGCGCCATGACGGGAACTCCGCTTTGCACTCTTTACCATTAGCAGAAATGTATTCTTATTTGGAAAATCTGTAGCAGAAACATCTATTTTAATTTTCTAGCTTTATCTCTGTGCTACTTACCCTATATTGCACACACTAACCCATGGAAGCAATGAGATCTCACAATGCTCATGGCCATCTGTGTTCTCATACTGTTCTATGTTGGATTCCATAATGCTGTTACCAGAAGTATATTTACTATCAAATTAGTATTCATTTAAAAAATTTCTTTAGTGAGAAAAAATACACAGATGTATTGGGGAGGCCAGCCAAAGCTGAGGCTCAAATAGAGATTCAATTAGGGATGGAGAGGAATATAAAGAAAACTTATGGATGAAGGAAGATGAAAAAATAGTAAACACATTTGCTATATCTGAGGTTAGCTTTACTATATGACAAGATAAATGAGAGTAAAGTTGCTATAGGGCTAACATATTTTTGCAAAATAAATACTCTGTTTCTTTGCAAGGCCAGGGAAAGCAAGGTGGGAGGCAATAAACACCAAAATTAAGAATAATGTGTGATTCACCAAACATCATCTGTGTGCCTATTTTGTGCCAGGCTCTGTTTATCTAGGTGCTTTCACATATGTTTCTGTTTAATACAGCCATTCTTTGAGGCAGGCAATACTATTTATAGATGGGTATACAGAGGATCATGTAGGTTTTAAATATTCTCCAAATCAAAAGGCTGGTAAAAGACATACTGAATATTTAACCCTAGGTCTTCTAATGATAAGTTCAAGAGACTTTTACATTATATTACAAATTCCATACAAATACATTCTCATATGGAAGATAGAAGGGAGATAAATTTGTTACATAAAATATTTGTTTTAATTTATTCATTTCTTTAGTGATGTGGGGAAACAGTTTTTTGTTTTTTGTTTTTTCTAGTGGAACTAAAATTGGGGTTGCAAAGGAGGAAAACAATATGGGTTTTAACTGATTGTAATAATGTAGGTCAAAGGGTTACACAGATTTTGTTTGTTTTTGCTTTTTTTTACGATCACATCTGCCACATAAGGAAGTTCCCAGGCTAGGGGTCAATTGGAGCTGCAGCCGAGGCCTATACCACAGCATGGATGGCAATGCCATAGCCTTAACCCACTGAGTGAGGCCAGGGATCAAGCCTGCATCATCATGGACACTATTTTGGGTTTTGTTTTGTTTTTTGTCTTTTTGCTATTTCTTTGTGCCACTTCTGCGGCATATGGAGGCTCCCAGGCTAGGAGTTGAATCGGAGCTGTAGCCACTGGCCTACACCAGAGAGCCACAGCAATGCAGGATCTGAGCCGCGTCTGAGACCTACACCACAGCTCATGGCAACGCCGGATCGTTAACCCACTGAGCAAGGGCAGGGACCGAACCCCCAACCTCATGGCTCCTAGTCGGATTCGTTAACCAATGCGCCACGACGGGAACTCCTATTTTGGGTTTTTAACCTGCTGACCCAGTGAGAATTCTGATATTTCTTAAAAATAGATAAGTTACAATTTAGCAGTGCAACTTTATACACGTGATCAAACATCTATTTAAACTTTTAATCACAGACCTTCTAGGATGCTCATAATTTTCCCTTTCACCATTATGAGATCAAAATATCTCAGAAATTCCACTATCTCAGAATCTGAACCATATCCCTCTGACTTTACCTCTTTTTTCTGGACCTGATACAGACTACAGGCTCTGATGTTTTCTATCATGTGTTTAGTCTTGGTGTCTGATTTTTGCTTTGACCAGTATGCACTCTATATTCCTATAATAATGTTAGATACTGATACTTTATGTTATGTTTTACCCTGAAAGAAATATATTTAAATTCTTTCTCCCAAAGGACATGTTATGATCAATGGTAAGATAGCAAGATACATGTAGAGGGTCATACAGTCTATGGATATGAAATAAATAGAATCAATGGGTTAATAGAGTAACTAGAATTCTTACCTCAGTCTCATTTTCAGGGAGCTCTGGAGAGTTAATATACCATGTATTTGGTATCTAGTGTGTGCCTGGCAATGCACTAGTACTTTAACTACAGCATCTCATTTACTTTTCAAAATTATATTCTCAGAGTGGTAGCAATTCGATATGACCACATCTGGACGAACGGAATAAAATGATTTACCCAAATCTATGTGTCAATCAAAGCAGCAGAGTTAGAATTTTACTGTAAGTTGATGTGACTCTTATGGATATGTTTGAACTTTCTACTTTATCAGCCTGACTCTCACCTTGGATTCATTAAAGCAAATTCCTTCTAAATTACCACTGTGTACAATGAAATGACCATAACAACTCTTATTCCCAAACCTGTAAGACATCTAGCAAGAAATACCAATACATAATTAACTAAATCATACTTCACTTATGCCAGTGGAAAAAAAACAAAAAACAAAAAAACCCCACAATACTTTCAATGTGTATAAATTGAAATTTACTGTTTTAAAATCTTGCCTGGTTACCATGTAGTGGGATGAGAGAATCCTGAGGACATAACATGCACAAACCCTGAAGAGATCTAGACCAGACAAGTCACCTGCGGCAGACAAGGACAGACAAGTTACCTACACCCAGTCAGAACAGCAGAATCCAAACACAAAACCCAGGAAGCAAGGCTGAACACAGAATCTAGGAAGTCAGAATGTGCGTGTTTCCTATGCACAATTGTATGATGCCAACTTAAAGAGCTGCCAAACTTGGACCCAGTTTGTCTTACTTAGGGTGCTTTGGGGATGCAAGTAAGAGACTGACTAAATATGGCTTGCATAATAGGGGCTTATTGTCTCACATAACAAGAAATCTGAAGGCAAATGGTTCCTGGGTTGGTAAATACGGCAACACATAGCTGTCACCAGAGACCACAGTGCTTTCAGTTCTTCTGCTCTGATCCTCAGTATGTTGGCGTTTGTCTTTAGGTTGTGCCTTTGCATTCACAAAATGACTGCTCCTATTCACCTAAACCCATACAAATGTAGCAAGAAGGGTATTTCATTTACTCACTGGAATAAACCCACAAACTTTCTAGAAGCTTCCAAGAAGAACTGGTTCTCACAACTAGAACGCGTTGAAAACCAAACACGGGAAAGTAAGTATCAAACATTTTAGCTTCTTCACGTGGGCTCACTGGTAAGAAAGGATGGGAGACTGGCTGAAGGATATGCAGCTGATAGTGTCTACTACATGTAAATCTGTAATCACAAACACGATAAGATCTTAAATGACCATTCTTTGCAATAGATGCTTTCCTAAAATTATCTGACATGTTCAGGTTTTTTTTTTTTTGGGGGGGGGCATATGTAAGTTCCCAGGATAGGGGTCAAATTGGAACTAAAGTTGCCTGCCCGCACCCCAGTCACAGCAATGCGGGATCCAAGCCACATCTGGTACCTACACCACAACTTATGGCAATGCTGGATTCCCTACCCACTGAGCAAGGCCAGGGACAGAACCCATATCCTCATGGGTTCGTTTCCACTGTGCCACAATGGGAACTCCTCGATTTTGTTTCACTGCTTTTCCCATCCACCTATGGAATTTATCAGGAGGTTAAGAGAATAGTTTCAACTTCTAGGATTAGTAATAAATTTAAAATGAAACAAAGAGTAAATGAATAGAGCATGAATAAAATGAAAATATCTGTGGTTATGCTGAAACATACCAACCTAAATGTCTTAAAGATGAAACATCTCTTAAACCATGGTAATGGATCTAAACCAGGATCATGACAGACCTGGAGAGGACTCTGTGGTAGGAAATTAAAAAATCATGCAGAGACCTGAAATATGTCTCTTTCATTGCTAATCCTGTCTTTCAAAATTATTATATTTATTTTTTTGTCAAAGCCAATGACTGCTAGAGCATTTGGTATACAATCATTTTCATAATCGTTGTTTTAGCTACTCATAAATGAGCCTCTGTGAGTCCCCTCATATTTACTGTCTTTGAATCACTCTCCCAATTATTCACTATGAAATACATTCTATACCTGTTTTCCTTGTCTGCTTTTAATGTCTTTTTAAGAATTCTTAATTTGTAGGGGTTTTTTAGTTCGTTTGTTTGTTTTTGTCTTTTTAGGGTCACGCGCATGGCATATGGAGGTTCCCAGGCTAGGGGTCTAATCGGAGCTGTGGCCACCGGCCTATGCCAGAGCCACAGCAATGCCAGATCTGAGCCACATCTGCAACCTACACCACAGCTCACGGCAATGCCAGATCCTTAACCCACTAAGCAAGGCCAGGGATCAAACCCGCAACCTCATGGTTCCTGGTTGGATTCATTTTCACTGTGCCACAAGGGGAACTCCTTAATTTGTAGTTTATTGTTGTTGTTTTTATTTTTTAATGGTTTTTAAAAAATGTATGGCCTCGCATATGGAAGTTCCCAGGTCAGGGACTGAATCTGAGCCACAGCTGCAACCTATGTCACAGCTGTGCCAACATTGAATCCTTTAACCCACTGCACTGGGTTGGGAATCAAACCCATACTTTCACAGTGACCTGAGGCTCTCTAGTCAGATTCTTAACCCACTGCACCACAGCGGGAACTTTTGTTGTTTTAATTTTAATTTATTAAGGGGCTGGATAAATGGCAGGACATAGTTAGCAACTGGATGAGGGGACCTAGAATTGAGATAAGGCTGAGTGGAATCAACTTCAAGGATCATACACCAACCAAAGTCAAAAACAATACAGGGCTTAGGATTCCCTAAACTAATGATACTAAGCCACTCAAAGTTCTATCTCTGCATGAAGTAGAAACCTCTTCCTCTTTGACAAATACAAAGTTCTCAATTACAAATATGACAAAACAAGGAGAATGTTAACATTTTTAAAAAATGAGGTGACAATCAGTTGGAGTCCGTTTTTGAAATTCCTTCATATTCTTATAATTCTGTTATTCAAAATGGACACTTAGTAGACTGGATTCTTAAAATTTTTTTGTAAGATAATGTCAGTTTTAGATAAAAAGACATAGAATATTTTTGTAGAACCTGTCTATATCTTTCCGGCCCAGAATACACAACCTTAGAATTTCGACAAAAATTTATTGACTGCTTTTGATCAAACAAGCCCTGGGCATTTTCCAGCACAGCAGCTCAGTGTGCTGATGTGCTGATGACTGAAAGGAATACAGTGTGGTCATGGAAAACTGCCACGAGTCTGTGACCTAGGAGTGATCCAGAAGAAGGCAGAAATCACTCTTGGCTTATATGAGGAGCCAGCTTTTCCAATTAAATTTATTTATTTTTGTCTTTTTTTAGGGCTGCGCCGGTGGCATACAGAGGCTCCCAGGCTAGGGGTCTAATCGCAGCTGCTGCTGCTGGCCTCAGCCACAGCCACAGCAACGCCAGATCTGAGCTGCATCTGCGACCTACACAGCTCACAGCAATGCCGGAACCTTAACCCACTGAGTGAGGCCAGGGATCGAACCCGAAACCTCCTGGTTCCTGGTCGGATTTGTTTCTGCTGCACCACAATGGGAACTCCCAATTAAATTTAGGCTAGAAAAAAAAAATACTTTGACAGTTACTGATATTGGATATTGATCCAAGAAAATATGTTTTATTAATATTAATCTGGTAGCAGAGAACAGGATAATTTGAATAGGAAGAGTTTACAAGGCAGGGAAATCGCCTAAGGGTGGACTGAAATGGTCTGGGCCAGAGGAAAGGCCTAAGTGGAACCAGAAAAGGTGTAAGAATGCTAGAAACTCATGTAGCACTAGGAGAAAAAAGTGGGATACAACAGTGGCTATTTAAAAATCTTTCTAGGAGTTCCCGTCGTGGCGCATTGGTTAACGAATCCGACTAGGAGCCATGAGGTTGGGGGTTCGGTCCCTGCCCTTGCTCAGTGGGTTAACGATCCGGTGTTGCCGTGAGCTGTGGTGTAAGTTGCAGATGTGGCTCAGATCCCGCGTTGCTGTGGCTCTGGTGTAGGCCGGTGGCTACAGCTCCGATTAGACCCCTAGCCTGGGAACCTCCATATGCCGTGGGAGCGGCCCAAGAAATAGCAAAAAGACAAAAAAAAAAAAAAAAAAACTTTCTAGAACTATCTTTTGCATAAGAAAACATGTACAATTGCAAATGAACCTATCTGAACAGAAAAGCAGATGAACAGAAACAGCTCAGAGACATGGAAAACAGACTTGTGGTTGTCAAGGGGTTGGGGAAAGAAGTAGGATGGACTGGGAGGTTAGAATTAGTACATGCAAACTATTACATTTAGAATGGATAAGCAGTAAGGTCCTGCTGCATAGCACAGAGAACTATACCCAATCACTTGGGCTAGAACATGATCGAAGAGATTATGAGGAAAAGAATGTATATAATGTGTGTGTGCGTGTGTGTATAACTGGGTCACTTTCACTTTGCTGTACAGCATAAATTGAGAGAACATTGTAAATCAACTGTAATTAAAAATTTTTTTAATATGTTTGAGTCATGGAGTTCCCTGGTGGCTCAGCAGGTTAAGGATCTGGTGTTGTCACTGCTGCAGCTCAGGTCACTGCTGCAATGCAGGTTGAATCCCTGGCCTGGGAATTTCCATATGCCACAGATGAGGCCAAAAAATAAAAATTAAAGAAAACATGTGCAATTGACTTTCTGAGAGAAAGTACGTATGATTAGAATTATTATTTTAATATATATTGAAATTTCATGTTCAGATACAATTAAAACTTCTTAGAAACTCAAATGTTTTCAGTTAAGGTATTTTATAAAATGTTTTTTTTTTTCCCTTGGCTTTGCCCACAGTATATGAAAGTTCCCAGACCAGGGATCAAACCTGTGCCACAGTAGTGACTCAAGCTACTGCAGTGACAACACTGGATCCTTAACCTACTGTGACCCAAAAGAACTTCATAAAATAATTTTTTAATAAAAAGTTTTTTCAAAGAAATGCTTGCTGGTTTGTAATCTAAACTAATGAAAATATAAATTGATAAAATAGTGTTCTAACTACTTATTTGCTTTACTCCTTAGGTTCCAGAGTTGAAACTGTTATAAAATTTTTTCCTTGTGGTGCAGTGGTGGTCATTGTATTTAACATTGATTAATGGAGTTCCCGTCATGGCGCAGTGGTTAACGAATCCGACTAGGAACAATGAGGTTGAGGGTTCGATCCCTGCCCTTGCTCAGTGGGTTAACGATCCGGCGTTGCCGTGAACTGTGGTGTAGGTTGCAGACGCGGCTCGGATCCCGCATTGCTGTGGCTCTGGCGTAGGCCGGTGGCTACAGCTCCGATTCGACCCCTAGCCTGGGAACCTCCATATGCTGTGGGAGCGGCCCCAAAGAAATAGCAAAAAAAAAAAAAAAAAAAAACATTGATTAAAAATGCATGAGGTTGCAAGCTCGATCCCAGGCCTCTCTCAGTGGGCTAAGGATCCGGCGTTGCCATGAGCTGTGGTGTAGTTCACACATGAGGCTCAGGACCGGTGTTGTTGTGGCTCTGGCATAGGCCGGTTGGCTACAGCTCCGATTCGATCCCTAGCCTGGGAACCTCCATATGCCATGGGTACGGCCCTAAAAAGCAAAGAACAAACAAACAAACAAACAAAACCCCATAGAGAGTTCCCATTGAACGTCTGCAGTGTGGTGCATGTAGCTTTCGATCAGATATTGAACACTGAGAAGACTTCAAGAACCTGCAGGTAAAATAAACACGAAAATTCTGCCAGTTGCAATACAAAAGGAGCACTGGGGCTCCTAAGGACCTGGAAGCACAAACCCAGCTTGAAGACTTTTGGCCAACCACTGAGTTAGAATGTGGTCAGTACCCTTCATTTTAGCTAATTTCTTACTGTCTCTCTGTAATCATCATCAGAAGAGTCATTTTACTGACATTCTAAAAATAAAAGAACATTTTTATGTGCTGACATTTGACAACTTTACACCTAGTTTTTAAAAGGCTATTTTTCATGTTTTTGAAAACCAATGATCTTAACCCATCAACCCATCATCGTAAAGTCTAATTCAAAATGTTTGCTCTGTTGCATTATTTTAAACTTAACAAAGCTTTATCAGTCAGAGCTCTTTTGGTCCCAAGTAAAGAAAAATCCATTTTAGCTCAAGCAAAGAAGGGAGAGGCTTTGTTGACTCATTTAGCCAAACCACAGAAGATGAGAAGCTGGTGGACGGAGCTGGGCTCAAGGTGGACTAGACAGTACCAGGCCTCTCTGTTCATCGTTTGGGTTAACCTGAACCAAGATAATATGGAATTTCAGGTTTCCCCTTTTAGGTAGCTTTCTAAAAGATTCACTGTGGGTGAGTGGTTAAGCATGAAAGCAAACACCCATTGCAAGGGTTCTCTGATGCCATGTAATGAACCCTGAAACTGAGCATAAGCACCACAGACAGGATGCTAGCACCTTGGAATGCTGGCAGAAACGCTCACTGGATTCGGGGAGGGCAGAGCTTGGTTTCACACCCAGCAACAAATTTAGAGGGTGATGTAGACTAAATATCAACTGTCCTCAGCCTCAGATTCCCAAACTTTAAAGCTTATAATAACCACTTACTTTGTAATTACGATTCAGTGAAAGAGCATACAAAAGGGCTTGTAGAGGATCTGACATATATAGCTACCGTTTATTATATATGCTAGGAGACTAAGAGAAATCTTGCGGTTTCTGGGAGGATCAAACATATGGGCAAGTATTTTGTAAACATTAAGGGGCTCTGTAAATTCTGGTTATGCTATATTCATCTCCACACTTTGATTTATACAGTGTCAACCTCATGTTCACCTGTCCCAATCAGGCTTTCAAGGCTATTCGAATGCATTTGCCCTCTGTGTAAACAACCCAAGGTAGAGGCCACTTCTTACATCTCCCTCCCCCATCCATCCCCCTAACACCATGCTGAGCATGGAGGAAACAGACGTCTGAAACTGATTAACAGATCATGATTATCTGACTATTTCACCATTAACATAAATGAAAATTCCCAATGAGGGTAACAGTGAAATTTCATCTTTTTTTCCTACCAAAAGTAATCCTTAAAGTATTGGGTAATCAAGTACATGATCATTCACAGTTCTGCTTTCAAGTTGTTAACTCTTACATCTGCATGTTTTGAATATCTTCCAATTCTTGTGCAAATTATAGTAAAGGCCTTGTGAACACTACAATTAATCAAAATTTATAGCCATAACCCACAACACAGGTGGTAAATTGAAGATAGGAGTCATTACAAAGTCGAAATACTACAAAATCAAAATATATTTCTGTTTGTGTGATTCTGCAGAAAAATATTAGTAATGCTCCCACTTATCCCTGAGGATTGAGATATTCCACATGAGTAACTTTTCAGATTTTTTTGTCTTTAAATCTGGCTGGTATCTAAATGTCAGAATGGAACCTTCGTACGGTTAAATTTGGTAGCTGAGAGAGACTTGGAAAGGAGCTTCAGCAGTTATTCTCAGCTCAACACAAAATGACTTCTAGACCTTCCCCCAAGTAGATACGTTTTTGTGTAATGAACACTGAATGAGGTTTCTTTATCTGTTCTGTTCTATAGAAAACTTGGAATCCATATTTATGGCCTATTTTAGCAAATATGCTAGACCCCCAGGATATACATATATAAACCAGTTCACTTCAGTTTCACTTCCTTTGTTTATCCCTTCTGTGTCATTTCCTCACTTTTGAATTCTCTTAGATGTTTCGATTGTGCTCTTTTTTGAAAAACGTAGAATATGCATAAATAAGGAAGGATATAAACAATTTCCTTTTCCTATCATCTGATGCTACCTGATGCGATACAGTCTCATTTCATTATGGTTTTCCTGCATCACCTTACTCTTAAACACTGCTTCATATGGTGTCTCTAGTATTTTACACTTTTTTCTTATTGATTTTTTTATGATAAAAATCTGCATATCTGTTACAAAATTTTGAAAAATACAGAGATACAGAAAGGGAAAGATTAAAACCCATCTCCCCACTTTAACTACTGTTCCTTTCTCCCCTTCTTCTAGTTGTTTCTTCCTGGTAGAGCCATACCTCAAAGACCATGCTGACCACTGGTAACAATTTGGTATAGAATGTTACAAACACATGTACACACAGCATTTGTGTGTGTGTGTGTGTGTGTGTGTGTGTGTGTGTGTGTGTGTGAGGGAGGTGTATTTGCAGCCTTTCTCTCACTTGTCACATCTTTCAAGGTCAATGATTACCCTAGTGATATCAGCAAGTGGACAGAAGAGAAGCTGTCCTGCTCATATTCCCCCTCAGCAACAACAACTTGACAGCTATCAATGTCAAAAGTGCTTTCTGGAAGCTCTGGGATCCAGTCTCAGGCTGGGAGCAATTCTGCTCTCTTAGACAACTGCCAGGAGGCACACCTGTCCGAGCACCGGGAGGTTGGCCCACCAACCTCCTCGGTCTTAAATAGACCCTGTAAAGGCCCTAAACCTTGGGTCTTGTTCCTTTTGGCTGTAGCCCAGAAATGGCCTTGCTACTCAATGATGGGGCAGGAGACACACCTGTCTGTGCCCCAAGACAAGCCTACCAACCTCAACTCCACTGCAGAGCGTTAAAGAGCCCTGTAACTTGAATTCAGTCCCCAGTCACAGGCTAAAGGTGGTCCTGGCTACCCAGAAACCTCCCCTAACCCAGGAGACACACCTGTCTGTGTCCCCAGATATAGGCATTTTGTCTGTGGATCCTGAAGCAGCCCTTTAACCTGGGTCTAGCTCCTTTCAGCTCCTTTCCAGGAGTGGTCTGTCTGCTCAGGGAACTAGAGGGAGATAAGTTCATCTACGCCCCAGAAGGAAGACCCAATAATCTTGATCCAGCTTAGGATCTTTAGGCAACCCTATGACCCAGCTCAAGCCTCACTTTGCCCCAATCTAGGGGCACTCCTGCCCCCTCAGGAACCTGGCAGGAGGCATGTCAATCTGTGTCCCTAAAGGAGCCTTGAGACTTGATTCTAGTCCCAATCAAAAAATACCAAAGGCAGATATAAAGAGAGGAAAAAAGAAACAAACTACAAATGAATCAGAAAACAATTAACAAAATGGCAATAGTTAAATCCTTATGTCTAAATAATTACTTCTATAGAAATGGATTAAATTCTTCAATCAAATAATTCAGAATGGTTGAAAGGATAAAAAAAAAAAAATCCAACAATATGCTACCTATAAAGACTAACTCAGCTTTAAGGACACACATATGATGAAAGTGAAGGGGTAGAAAAAGAAATTCCATGAAAAGAGTAACCAAAATAGATTAGTGGTGGCTACTCTCATATCAGATAAACAAACATCTCTCATGTTCACTGCAGCATTATTCACAATGGCCAAGGTATATGAACAACCTAAGTGTCCAGATGAATGGATAAGGAAAATGTGGTATATATACAAAATGAAATATTATTCAGCCATAAAAGAAGTAAATCTTACCACTTTTAACAATATGGATGACCCTAGAGAACATTAAGCCGAGAGAAATAAGCCTGACACAGAAAAACAAATACTGCATGACCTTACTTAATCTGAAACCTAAAAAAGTCACTCACAGAAATAGAGAGAAGAATGGTGCCAGGAGCTGGGGTGGGAGCGTGGGGGTCAGGGATATGGGGAGATGCTGGGCAAGAGTATAAACTTTCAGTTATAAAATAAGTAAGTTCTGAGAGTCAAATGTACAACATGGCAACTACAGTTAATAATACTGTATTGCAAATTTGAAATGTGCTGAATAAATCTTATTTGTTCTCATCAAGCAGTTAGGTTTCTATGTGAGGTGATGAATGTGTTAATTAGCTTGATTGTTGTATTCATTTAACAATATATAGATATATTAAATCAAGCTGTACACACTAAACATATGCAATTTTTTATTTGTCAGTTATACTTCAATAAAATGGAGAGGAGGTCAATTGCCATTCTGCTGTATAGATACACTACGATTTATTTATCCAAACTCTAATTAATAAATATTTTTTGGATTGAGGATATAGAAAGAATGTTATAAAGACATTCCTGTATGTACAGCTTTGTCTGCTGAAGAATTTTTCTAGGACAGATTTTTTTTCCTCCTCTAACTTTAATTTAATGGTTTTAATTTGCTACCTGACAGGAACTTGGAGAATCAAGCTGATTAGAATGCCATATAAAATGACAAATGCGCTTTAAGTGAGGGGCTAAGGATTTCTCCATTAGCAAAATTCATGAGTTTTTAGATTTTAATCTTCATGAAATCTATCCCTTCCCAACCCCAAATTTTACTTTTTCTGAATTCACTTATTCTCTGGATTGTTAAGATTATTAGCTCACCATCATTTCCAAATATTTATTGAATATCAATTTCTGTTCCCCTAGGGAAATGAAAAGTAATGGGATATGGCTTTTTGAGAACAGTATAATTTCAAAATGATAATTATAGTTCTAATTTGAGGAAATAATTGTTTCTTTTTTAAAAAAATCCCCTCCCAAACCTTTAAGTGAAATTTGATTTTTGAATATTTGTGGAATATCTACTTCACATATAAATGAAGGTATTTTGTGCTGGATTCACTTTTTTTAATATTACACAATAGCATTTATTACAATCACATAAAAACACTTAGAGCAAGAATACATGATTTTAAGCACTGTACAAACTTAGTATGGCTGAACTCATATTTATTTCAGTCTGATAACATGCCTTTTAACCAATTTTATCTGTTTACATATATTGACACTACTAATATATTTGGATTTGTTCATGCAACTTTATTTTGTGCTTTTTCTATGCCTTACTATACATTTTTTGTTTCCTCTTCCTAGTTACTACTGGATTATCACAGTGTTTGAATGAATGACTGTTCCCAATTCCTCACTCTCATGTTACAACATTATATGTACATACCCATGACACAACCTCATGGTGGCTGGCTTTAGGCTTGAACACTAACCTGCATTAGCCAGTGAGATGTTTGAAGATAAAATGCAAGAAGTAGGCTGAAATGAAGTGTATTTGCTTTTCAACAATGCATAGCTGCTTCTGAACTCTGATTTGTTCTGGATAGAATTTCATATTAATTTCAGACTGGGTTTCTTGTACCACACTGGTAGTATATATCAGAATTCCCTTCCCTGCATTTTTAGGCCTAGAATTTGTTGGGGTTTATTTTGTTCCTTTGTTTTGTTTTGTCTTTTTGTCTTTTTAGGGCCGCACCCACGGTACATGGAGGTTCCCAGGCTAGGGGTCCAATTGGAACTGTAGCTGTTAGCCTACACCACAGCCACAGCAACACCAGATCCTTAACCTACTGAGCGAGGCCAGGGGTCGAACCTGCAACCTCACACTTCCTACTCAGATTCGTTTCCTCTGAGCCATGACGGGAACTCCCTAGGCCTGGAATTTGAATTACTTGATGATTATTTTTCTCCCATCCAAGAACCTATACGGAAAAAAGTGTTCAAACTGCTTACCTAGATCAGTGGACAGGTTTTTATTTTTTAACCTCCTGTTCATAGTGGTGGCAACACTCAAGCTTTATGTATGTAGCTGGATGTCAGCAATCTCATTTTCAGCAAGCCCAAGGCTATATCTTCTATCCCAGAATGACTTTCCTATCTTCAGAATTTGGCTGAACACTCAAACACTTTTTGGATATCTTTCAAATATTTCTAACTATATAAAATAGAAGGAGAGTTCAGTCCACATTAGATTAACTTGATATTTACCCAAAGCCACTCAAACGGCCTGTCCCTGACTAGCTTATTTGAACATGGAATAAGTAAATAAAAAGCATTGGAAGAAACTGAGCAGAAAGTTAAGAATAATAATAACATCACAATTAATTCTCACTTTTGGGAGGTGCCTCAGACCAAAACTCACCTAGGCAAGGCCGAGTAGTGTGACTTGTTCACTAAACAATTATTTATTAAGAGCCTATGATACTATATACTCAAATCAAAGAGCAGAACTTGGCTTTAAGGAGATGACAGTCATCAGGAAAGATTCAATGTGTGCATACATATAAATAATAAATAATAGAGAGTAAAAGTATCAAATGAAACAAGTATTTAAAGTAATATGAGAGATCATTCCAGTTTAGAGGGTATGATGTTTTGATATAATAAGAAATGTATATTTGGTCTTCTTTCTGGATCCAGGCAGAGCTCCTAAAACCTTTGATATTTCCTGAGTGACTGGGATGAGAGGGGTGCCTTTTGTTATTCATAATAAGCCCTTTTCTACCAGATCTGCATTTATGCTAATGAGGTGACTCCTGCAGGATGGGGGCTCCCTGCTAGAGGATTAAATATGAGCGTTGGAACTTTCAGCTGTACCTCCCACCTCTGGGGGAGGGAGAGGAACTAGAGACTGAGCTTAATGCAGTGACCAATGGTCTAATAATCCCTGCCGACATAATGGAACCTCATAAAAACCCCAAATAAAGGAGTCTGAAGAGCTTCTGGGTTGGTGGACAAGATGTACCCATGTGCCTGGAGGGTGGGGCACCCCGGACTGCACAGAGACAGAAGCCCCTGTGCTGAGGACCCTCCATTTGACTACTCATGTGTGTCCTGTAAAATATAATTTGTAATAAATCAGTAATTGTAAGTGGACTATTCCCCTGAATTCTATAAACAAATTATTAAACGTGCAAAGAGGATCATGGGAATTTATATCCAACTGGTCAGAAAAAGTACAGGTGACAATCTGGGACTTGTGGGCAGCCTTGTGGGACTGGAATCATGAACCTGTGAGATCTGTACTAACTACAGGTAGATATGGTCAGTTGGTGTCCACCAAGAACTGGAGAATTGCGTGCTGTGGAAAACTCACACATGAGCTGTCAGATGTGTTGTGAGTAGAAGGAAATAGCATGGTTTTTTTTTTTCCTTTCACAAGGACAATGAAAACAGGCCTTAAGGAAATCAACATTCTTTCTTCCCTCTTTCCCTCCTTTCCTTCATTCTTTCCTTCTTCCTTTTCACAAATATTTACTGAGCATCTTCTCTGTTCCCTGGCATGGATCCAAAGGCTGGGAAGATGGCGCTGAAGAAGACAAACTCCCTGCTCTCCTGACATTCTTGTTTGTGTGTGTGTTGGTGGCGGGGCTGGAGGTAGGAGGAGGCATTAATAAAATGAATATATAACAATTTTAAGCAGTGAAAAGTACTCTAAAAATAAGATAGGGTAAAAAGAAATTGATGCGATGGGCCACAATTTTAGACTGGTGGTTTAGAGAAGGAAGATAACACGATTTTGAGTTGAGACTTAAGTGAAGTGGGGCAGTAAGTCAAGAAGATTTCTAAGAAGAGCAGGAGGGAAAAACAAGTCTGGCATTTTGAAAAATAGCAAGGAAACCAGTATACAGAGGCTGCAGGTAAGAAGGAAAGTGGTAGGAGAAGAGGTCAGCAGGGCCAGATACTGAGGGCTTTGTAAACATGGTAAAGGTTATGGATTCTGTTCTTAAGTATAAGACACAGAGAATATTTAGCAAAAAAGCCTATATATTTTTTATTTAACTTTTTATTTAAAGTATCACTCTGACAGCAAATGAAAAATAGACCATCAACGGGAGGGAACATTGCAAAAGAGAGGAAGCTGGGAGGCCAAGTAGGGGGCTTGCTGGAAATGACAGATAAAGGTATTTTGCCCTAAGGACTTAATGACACAGTGGAAAAAATTGGTGCATACATTTTGAGGATGGAACCAAAGTTCTTACTAACAGCTGGACTATGGGGTATAGCAGATTTGAAAGAAAGTGAAAAATCAGTGATCTGTGGGATCTTAAAGGAAAAAAAATGAGGATGAAGCAAACTTGGGGGTCAACTGCAAGTCAAGATTTCTCTTCTGGACATTTTTCTAAGAGATGGACTAACAGTACTACTGATTTGGAAAAACACTTCCTAAAACATAATCTTAAAGCAAAAGCCCCTGTTTCTGTTCCTTTCTTTATACCTGGGGCTAGCTTCAACTAGAGTAACAAAGAGGCTGGTGGCAATGTAGCTTATGCTCTACTTTTCCTTTCTCTAATCACAAAAACCATGGAGTGTGGTATCTAAATATGCATGATACTTACTTTTCATGTTGGTTTGATCTCTTCCTGACCTGTCTATGAAGTACTATGCAGTACAATTATCATAACATTTAAAAATATTCAAGTCAATGTTAAAGTTACAAAGATCATGCCATTGTTTGGATTATCTGACAGATTCAAAGATATTTGTGTTAACAAGATCAAATTTGTAGATGGCCTAAAAAATCCTTCTATATTATTCAGTTTAAATTGTTGAGATTTTAAGTTTTTAATTTAATATTTTTACATTTATGAATTGATAGAACACATTATTAATATGTTAAGTCTTAGCTTATAGGCTTCAAGTTCCCTTGGAGGAGGTTAAACCCTCTGGTCCTCTCTCATTGTAAGGTCCCTTTCTCCACCTTAAGCAAACAGAGATGCTCACTCCCTACCAGGGAAGGAATGCTGCCCATTCCTCACCCCACCTACATAACCTGTTCCCCATGCAAATAAGGTATCCTGCCCAAGACCAATCAGAAGATCAGATACGCCCCATACAAAGATCAAACAACATTCAGTCCTTATGCATGGCTTAGGGGGCTGGGGCAGCAGAACCAGGTCTCCACTCAGGTCCACAGGGTGGGGATATAAAAACAATTTTAAGTGAAGCAGGACTTTCACTCATAGGGGCAAAAAACACAAATAAACATTTCTTGACAGCCAAAAAGGATGTTTATTTCATTGGTGTTGTACAGGCACCATGCTATGTGCATCTAGGGAATTAATATCTGTTTTTGGATAAGATGCAAGATATTACTAGCTGACCTTTGATCTCAGAACTGCTAAACATTCTTTTGAAGAATTAATTTTTAAAAAAATTCTCCTTCATTTTCTTATGCCGATATAACTTACAACTCCAAGCACTTTGCTTGCCAAGCAAATACTGAAGCCAAAGTGGGGAAAAAAAAATGCTATTTCACCTCTAAATAGAACAAACAGATGATACCAATGTATAATCAATTCCAACTTCAACTTGATATGTGCAACTGCCAATTAGATTGTGTGGGCTCTGAATTTTAAAGAGGCCTGAAGAACATTTTCAAAAAGAATCAGTAAATTTAGTTCTTAATGCTCTTCATTCTTCAGGAACAAAATGTAACCTAGAAAGCATAAGTTCTACATTTCTATAAAAGATTCAGGCACATTGCCTCAAGTATTAATGTGTCCTATCAGTTAACAAATATTAATGAGTAATATGAAAAATATAATTCAACAGTAACTTTCACATACTAAAAACAAGATCCTAGCAAAGTTACCCTAGCAAAACAAGTATGGTAAATCTGATAAAAGAAGGTAAGACTATGATGAATAATGCTATGGTCCAGATAAGTAATAATATTTGTTATTTTTATGGCAAAACAGCCTATTTTATTGGTAAGGATATAGAGCTAGTATATAGCCCCTCTTGAAGTATTTCACTATTAAAAAAGCAGTTTTCAAAATGTTTTCTTTACAATGATTGTATGTAGAAAATTCTTGAGCATGTGTCCCAACACATGTACAAATTCATATATACATAAAGGATATATTATAATACATAATCTAATGACTGTACTTTCTTAATATTAAGATATTGTGAAATACACCTAAAAACAGAAATTAAAAGATATGAGATAAAAATTGATGTTGATTAAAAATTTCAATATTTCTTTTTTTTTTTTTTCTCCTTAAATTCCCTACAGGGGTTCATGTATCCCACTTTGGAAACCACTGTTCAAAGAAAAAAGACAGTAAAATGTACTAATTACTACCAAAAAAGGGCATATTTTTTTTTTCTGTGTGATGGGTTCTTGGAGGACTATTTAAATTAGCAAGGAGGAAGGTAATCCACAAATAAAACGATGAGGACTTAAGTACCTACACTTTGATAAAATAGGAAGATCACACCTATGATACTATAGTGTCTTTTGTTATTATATTACCTCCTGTTTAATTTTGTTAGCATAAAAATTAATTATAGGATTTTTAAAAAGCTGATAATGGTGGATAATTTGTGAATTCCTTCACTTAAAAAAAGACAGTACAACTGTTGGGCTTCAAATCCGCTTCAAGGAGACTGAACTCGAAGCCTCTGGCCAAGATAAGAATTACCAGACCCTTATCATCAACCCACCTGACTCATGCAAAGCCCCTTCTCCCACTTTGAGCAACCTGGCCTACTCCTTCATACTCCCTACTAGGAAAGGTATGTGGCCTACTCCTCACCCTGCCTCTATAGGAGCCATAAAAACACATGCAGGCACAATGTAAAGGGACTCTCCAGGGAACTTCCCCATAACCTGTCCCCCATGCAAATGAAATATCCTTCTCTAGACCAATCAGAAGATCAAATACACTCATACAGAGACCAACCAACATGCAGCCCTCACACACAAACACAGAGTGGGCCTCTTCTTAAGAAGAAGTCCACAGCAGGGGATATAAGGGAAACCCAATTGTAAAGCGGGGCCAGTCCCTATTCAAGGGGTGGCCCTCTCTCCCTCTGAGAGTGTACTTTTGCTTTAACAAAGTTGCTGTAACACTTTTGCTTTAAGAGATTGTTTACACTTTCAATTCTTTGCTGCAGGTGTGCAAGAGCTAAAAAAAAAAAAAAAAAAGAAAAAGAAAGAAACAAAACAAAAAACACAGCTGTAACAAAACCAGTAGAGCAAAATAAAAAAAATCCAGGTATGAAACTGACAATAAAATTAGGTGACAAAATGTGATGGGCAGAATTTTAAGATGTCCCCAAGATTCTTGCCTGCTAGTATACACACCCTTTAAATGTCTCCCTATTGAACATGGGCTGTACCTGTGAATATAATGGGATAGCACTCTCAGGATTACATTAGATAACAGAGTAAAGGTGGAGAGATTTTGTAGGTACAATTAAGGTCCCCAAACAGTTGATTTTTTAATCAAAAAAGTATATTCTGGGCGGACCTGGGTTAATCAAGTGAAAGTCCTTAAAAGAGAGACAGGGCCCTTTCTGAAGAGAGAAACTCTCCTTCTATCCTTGAAGAAGCAAAGAGCCATGCTGTGAACTGCCTATGAAGAGAGCCCAGCTTCTCCCCCAAAGAACAGACTTTGACTTTTCTTCAATGACTTTGCCATGAATTGTACAGCTGCAAGAAAATGAATTCTGACAAAAACTCATGGAGTCTTAGAAGCAGATTCTTCTCCAGTCAAGTCTACTGATGAGAATGCAGTTTGGCTAATACCTTAATTTCAGCCTTGTGATACCCTAAGAAGAGGACCCAGCTTAGAAAGTCTATGGGACTTTTGACACCCAAAAACTGTGAGGTGATAAATGACTATTGCTTTAAGCAGTAACATGTTTAATACAACATAACATTTGTTACAAGGCATAGAAAATGAATACACGAGCTATCTCCAAGAGTCTCATAATGCAACTGAGTGGGGATAAACAACTGACAGCCAGAGGCACTCACAGTAACAACATCTGTGATGGAGAAAATAAAGGAAATCAAAAGATCATGTAACACACCAAAATAGCCGAGAGTCCTCAGTGAGAGTTGCAGCGACTGAGAGCATTTTCCATTCCAACTCACTGAGGAGGGCAAGAGATTTGGGTTAAGGTCCAAAATGGTCAGAGCAATCTGGACACCATGAATTTCCAAAAGCTACACATTATAAATTCTGGGGAGATAAACAAATGAGATAAACTAGAATAATGGTGACTAAAGAAAAAGTCCATAAAAGTTTAGGGGAAAAGATAGGGCCAGAATTTGAAAGTATGAAGCTATATCACAGAATAGAGAATTTCAGCATTGGGAAGCTAAGAAAGATCTATTGTAAGCCACTTTTTTTGTTCAAACTTTCAGCAATCCTAACTCATGTGAAAGAATTAAAATGAAAAAAAGGATTATATTTGAATCTTATAAAGTTGTAATAAAAACATAAAAGAAAATGAGAAGAGAATATCACCAGAAGCAATGAAAGCATACCAAAGACTTGACAACAAATCAGATTAAAATTCTAGCCTAAATTTTCAAAATAAGCCAAAATAAAGAAAATAAAATACATGAAAAATGACATAAATAAAAATTAAGAAAACTCAAAAATTAGGTGATAAAACTCAGAAAATTTAGAAATAAATGAAATCAATAATTTCAGAAAAGAAAACTAAACCAGAGCAATGCTATAAAGAACTAAAAGATAAAAATAGGAGGAATTTTTAAGTTAGAAAAAGAAATGAAGAAAGAGATACAAAGGATTTGAAATGAAGTCTCAAATATAGAATGCAAAAAAAAACCTCCCAACATATAATGAGTCCGCAAAGAAAACAGCTAAAGTGATGAGACAGAATGAATACTAAAATTAAAACTTAAAAAAAAAAAACTCTTACTATAATGGAAAAAAAAATTTTTAAATATGTGCATATGAATATGTATACTTGGGCAAAGTCACCAAAGTGACCAACAGGATATAGTCTAGTCAAATTTCAATAAAATTTAAAGTGAAAGAAAGAAAGAGTAAGGGAAAAAAAACTACTTTGGGAATGTAGGCAAAAACTTCAAAGTACTTACAAAGAAGAAAAAAGTCAGATTGAAATCAAAGTTTTGACAATGATGCTAATGGCAGAAGGCAATTAAAGAAAGGAAAATGGAACTAATGATTTTAGATCAATCAACTAGTGATTTTGAAATATTAGTATGCAGACCAAATGTTGTCTGAATGTGAGAATTAAGGAAACATTCCAATCAGTTCTTCCTTAGGTATCACCTTCAGGCAGCCAAACTAATAGGAGAAACCATCACATAAGGCTAATAGTAAACATCAAATGCATCTTTACTATATAAAGGACATTTATTATTCAAACAACAAAAAGACAACCCAATTAAAAATGGTTAGGAGTTCCTGTTGTGGCTCAGTGGATTAAGGACCTGATTCAGTCTCTGTGAGGATTCAGGTTTGATCCCTGGCCGCGCTCAGTGGATTAAGGATTCAGCATTGCAGCTGCAATTTGACCCCTGGCCCAGGAACTTCCAAATGCTGTGGGTTCGGCCATTAAAAGAAAAATAAAAAGGTCAAAGGAATTGAATGGATGTTTCTCCAAAGATACATAGAGGGCCAACAACTATATGAAAAGATGCCTGACAGCATCAATCATTAGGGAAATGCAAATCAAAACCATAATGAGATACCATTTCATGTTCACCAGAATCGCTATAATAATACCTTTATGAAGACATTGCTGGTGAGGATGTAAAATGATGCAACCACTATGGAACAGTTTGGTTGTTCCTCAAAAGTTAAACATATAATTACTCCAAGACCCAAGAACTGACCCAAAAGAATTGAAAACAAGTACTCAAATACTTGGTTGCCAATGCTCATGGCAGCACTATTTATATTAACCAAAATCTGGAAACAACCCAATGTCCATCAATGGATGAATAGTTAAACAAAATCGGGTATATACACACAATGGGATATTATTTAGTTATTAAAAGGACTGAAATATTGATACATTTTATGACCTGGATAAACCTCAGAAACATTGTACCAAGTGAAAGAAATCAGACAAAAAAACAGATTATTATAGGACTTCATTTTTTAAAAATATCTAGAATGAGTAAATCAGAAAGCAAATTGGTGGTGGTCAGGTGCTAGGGGTAGGTAGGAATAAAGACTGACTGCTTAATAGGTATGGGGCTTTCTCTCAGCACAATGAAAACATTTTGGAACTAGATGGAGAAGGTGGATAAAGGACACTATAAGAGTACTAACTACCACTGAATTGCACACTTTGACATTAATTATTTTTATGTTGTGAATTTCATTTATAAAATAGAAATCAAAATTTTAAAAGATGTATATGTTTACATGTAAAACTAAGATGAAATGAGCACAAGATAGACTACATAGTGTACAATGTAAAGGTCAAAATCAAAAATAGATGTAATCATGGAAATTTTCTGAAAAGTAGAATAGTCTTGTTAATTGTCTTTTATAAATTAATGGTAAAATAAAGTTTCATCATTAAAATAATTTGAGTATAAATAAAATAATTTGAGTCAGATGCTGGAGTTAATGAGGAGAGAAAGAAGATGAGATCTGATATTGCTCATCAGGAAAACAAGATTGAAACAAAACATAAAATAAAACAAAGGGTGTACAGCAAAGGAAACCCTAAACAAAATGAAAAGACAATCCACAGAATGGGAGAAATCTTTGCAAATGAAGCAACTAACTAATGAAGGGATTAATCTCCAAAATTTATAAACACCTTTTGCAGCTCAGTACCAAAAAAACAAACAACCCCATCAAAAAATGGGCAGAAGATCTAAACAGACAATTCTCCAAAGAAGACACACAGATGGCCAAAAAAAACACATGAAAAGATGTTCAACATCACTCATTAGAGAAATGCAAATCAAAACCACTATGAGATACCACCTTACACCAGCCAGAATGGCCATCATCAAAAATTCTATGAACAGTAAATGCTGGAGAGGGTGTAGAGGAAAGGGAACCCTATTACACTGTTGGTTGGAATGTAGTTTGGTGCAACCACTGTGGAAAACAGAATGGAGATTCCTCAGAAAACTAAAAATAGGATTACCATTTGATTCAGCAATCCCACTCCTAGGCATCTATCCAGAGAAAACCATGACTCAAAAAGATACATGTACTCCAATGTTCACTGCAGCAATATTTTCAATAGCCAAGACATGGAAACAACATAAATGTCCACTGACAGAGGAGTGGATCAAGAACACGTGGTACATATCCACAATGGAATCTCACTCAGCCATTAAAAGGAAAGAAATAACAGCATTTGCAGCAACAAGGATGGACTAGAAATTATCATGCTAAGTGAAGTCAGTCAGACAGCAAGACACCAACATCATATGGTATCACTTACATGTGGAATCTAAAAAACCAACACACTGGAGTTCCCGTCGTGGCGCAGTGGTTAACGAATCCGACTAGGAACCATGAGGTTGCGGGTTCAGTCCCTGCCCTTGCTCAGTGGGTTAACGATCCGGCCTTGCCGTGAGCTGTGGTGTAGGTTGCAGACGCGGCTCGGATCCTGCGTTGCTGTGGCTCTGGCGTAGGCTGGTGGCTGTGGCTCCGATTCGACCCCTAGCCTGGGAACCTCCATATGCCGCAGGAGCGGCCCAAAGAAATAGCAAAAAGACAAAAAAAATAAATAAATAAAATAAATAAATAAATAAAAATAAAAAACCAACACAATGAACTTCTTTGCAGAACGGATACTGACTCAGAGATTTTGAAAAACTTAAGGTTTCCAAAGGAGACAGGCTAGGGAATGGTGGGATGCACTGGGGGTTTGGGATGGAAATGCTATAAAATTGGGTTGTGATGATCGTTGTACAACTATAAATGTAATAAAATTCATTAATTTAAATAAATAAATAAATAAATACATAAAACAAAGGGTTCATACAGTCAGAACTCAGTCTAGCCCAGGGTATTACTCAGGACTAGACTGATATGTTCACCATGCTGAACTGGGACCTGCCAGCCAGTTCCTGTGTGTTCTTTGTCAAGGCCAGTGCTGGCAGTCCTTGGAGAGATGATTGATAGTAGGACTAAAGCAGAGAAAATACAAGAAAAGCCCAAATCTCTTCTGTACCAAAAAGCAAAAAAGTGCTCAAAGAATGATGGAGACATGTCAATGTGACACAGGAGCCTAAAGAGTTACCACTGAGACAATTTAAAGAACAACATAAATAATGATAGTAATGGATTATAAACTATTGAATAAAATAGGCACCATGAGTCAATAATGATAAAGACATATGTTATGGAGAAGAAAAGTTATACTTTATAGTAGAATGCCAACATATAGGAATGACAGATTTAAAAAGTCACTATTTGGTGATCATCACAGCAATAACTAATGAATATAAGGGTAATCAGTGCTAAAACTAACAGGTGAAATTTGATGAAGCTCAAGTTATTCACAAGATATTAAAATAACTTTCCTACTACTAATTACTAATTTGCATGAAACTACTGATTGCCAAACTTTACAGAAGAGTAATAGCAGATACCATATTAACCAAGTTGAGAAAATAATCACCAGAATTGGGATACAGAGACATCGTGTGACTTGTGATGTATTGAGAACACAACATCACTTCTATGAAGTTCAAGGCAATAAAGAGCATAACCTGAATCTAATCATCTAATCATGAGAAAACATCAGACAAACCCAAGCTGAGAGATATTCTACAAAGTAGGACTCTTAAGAAATGTCAAGGTCATGAAAGAAAAGGCCTGGTAACTTTCCAAACTAAGAGATTAAAGAGACAGCTAAATGTGATATGCAATCCTTAATTGGATCTTGGAGGACACTATTGGGACTATCAGCAAAACATGAATAGAGTCAGTGAGTGAGATGATGGAATTCAATGTCAGTTTTGTGATTCTGATGGCTATACTGTGGTTAAAAAGGAGAATGTCCTCGTTTTCAGGAGAAAGTCACTGAAATAATAGAGGTAATGGAACAGCATGTCTGCTACTTCATCTCAAATGGTTCTGAAAAACATTTTATATTTACGTGTGTTATTAGGTACTACACAGTGGATGTGTAAATGTATGTATATGCATGTATACACACATACAGAGAAGAGAGAAGGATAGAGAAAAAAATGATATATGCCTATTGCAGTAAAATTACAACAAATGGAAAGCTAGATAAGATTAAATGGAGTTTTTCATATTATGCTTAAAACACATCTGTACAATAGAAACTTCCTTTTAAAAAAGATTGTGTCATAATTATCAGACTTCATTGGTCATCTCTAATGAGAAGACGATGTAGGCTGGAGAGGACAAAGATTGAAACCAGTCTTCTTTAAGTATACATTGTTTAACAGACTGACCTTCGAAAACAGGTACATTTTTACCAAATTATAAAGCAAAATTAAATTTTAAAAGGGTAATTTCAGAAAATAGAAAATAAAATGAAAATTATGATCCTAAATATGTAACCTATTGGTAGCATAACCACACAGATAGGAGCTATTTCATGTGAGTCCAAAATGGAGTAATTTGACCTAATATCTCTAAGGGGATGTATCATAAGGGTAAAAGGAAGTGCAAACAAAATTTAAACTCATTTCAGTATTCACAGGTGAGACAGTATTGGAATTGCGATTGAGAGTTTCTTTTGTGTATATAGTGGGAAAACAGTGCATAACATGATATTATATTACCTTCATTAGTACTGAGAACAGGGATTCTTAACGAACGTGAAAGAAGATACATATGTGAAACAGAAATAGTTACGTAAAAACTCTGCAGTCCCGATTTCAAACTGGAACTATCAGTATAAATACTCGACACATTTCTATCTCGTAAAAAACGGAATATTGAAAAGGAATGAGCAGCATTCTGGCACTCAAATTTTAGTCTTGAAAATACTATTTTTCACCAGCAAACCAAAGTTCCTTGGGCAAATAGTTGATTCAATGTCTGAGACAGGAATTACACAGATTCTAAGTACAAGCTTGAAGAGGCCCCAATGGAAAATTCATCATCAATTAGAATAATTAACTACAATGGATTGAAACACGTCAAATATGTCTAAATCCATGAGCTAATAAGAATAAAAAGGATAATAACTCATCACTCAACAGTGGAAAATGCCAGAAAACAAATTCATTACTTTGAGAGCCAGCAAATAAAGGTAAAGAACCAACCACTTAATCTTGATTTTCCTATATATACCATTTCATTTTAACCCAATAGTAGAAGAGCAATTTTTTCTTTAGAAGTATCCTACTAGTAAGTGAAAAAGTAATGATGGAGTTGGGATATTTATTTTCAATACCTAATAAATTAATGAAGCAATTAATCATCAATGGCTATTAATATCAAACCAAGAAAAACAAAGGTTACATAACTCCTGATGAAAGAACATTACACCACTATGAAACAGACTTGCTGAAAGAAAAATCAAACCTGATTCTGATCAAACCTCTATATCCAACTAACAGCTTACAGAAAATTCATACAACTGAGGAACATGTTAAACTACTCCATGGGGATGCCTCATCATTAAAATCCAGATGGTGAGAAACTCTACAGCACAAAGGACCAGGCTTTTTCAACATTTATTTGTTACATGTGGAAAAAAGAGAGAGAGATGAAAGAGAATTTTTTTTTTTTTCATCTTTTTAGGGCATCGATGGCATATGGAGTTTCCTAGGCTAGGGGTCAAACTGGAGCTGTAGCTGCTGACCTACACCACAGCCACAGCAACACCAGATTCAAGCTGCTTCTGTGACCTACACCACAGCTCGTGGCAACGCTCGTGGCTTAACCCACTGAGCAAGGCCAGGGATCGAACCTGCATCCTCATGGATACTAGTCAGATTCATTTCCGCTGAGCCATGACAGGAACTCCAAAAGAGAAAATTTTTGATTAAAAGAGATCAAAAAGACATGAAAAATTATAAATTTTGGACTTTTTAAGGAAGATGGGTTATATTTTAAAAGTAAATTGAAAACACTATGATGTTTATGAGACAGTTGGGAGTTTAAACATGGCTAGCTATTGATGATATTAAATAATTATTTATTTTAAAGTCAATAGCATGGTAATTACATTTAAAATAGTTTTATCTTTTAGAGAGTCACACAGAAATACTTATGGATGAAATTAGAGAATGTTGGAATTTTCATCAAAATAATATTAGGCGAGGGGTAAGGAATGGCCATAGGAATGAACAAAATGGTCATACATGGAAATTGCTGAGGATAAATGATGGATACATGAGGGTTCATTACACTACTGTGAACCTCTGTACATGTCTGACGTTTTTCATAGTAAAATTAAAACCAATTTGGAACTATTACAGTGAATTCAACTCAACTGACACTAGTACTTTTAAGTATTTTTATATTATAAAATTTACACACATGTAAAGATTTTAAGAAATTAAAAGAATTGCAATTTTTAATAGGCATATTGTATGTGCTAATAGTAGTCCTCTTTGTCATCAATTCAAATAACATTCTCAGCTACTCAACTTTACATATGACATTTTAATTTTTTTTTTTTTTTTATTTTGGGATTGTTGTATGTATGTATGTATGTATGTATTTGTCTTTTTAGGGCCACACCAGCATATGGAGGTTCCCAGGCTAGGGGGTCTAATCGGAGCTACAGCTGCTGGCCTACACCACAGCCACAGACACACCAGATCCGAGCTGCATCTGCGACAGCTTAAGGCAATGCCGTATCCTTAACCCACTGAGCAAGGCCAGGGATTGAACCTGCAACCTCACGGTTCCAAGTTGGATTCATTTCCGCTGAGCCACGATGGGACCTCCTTGACATTTTAATTTAACAGAAAGATTGATATCACTTGGCTAAAGAATGATTCCTCTAATAGCTACACATTTAAGAACACATAATTATTTTTTAATACCTAGAATAAATGAAATACCAAAATATCCTGAAATGAGTCAAAGCTACACTTGACTTTAAAAAAGGTTTATTTTTAGGACTGAAACTCAAGTACACACACATAGACATACATATATATGTATACACATGTATATATATTTGTGGATATGTATATATAAAATATATATTTTTAAAATAGAAACATAATAGAGGTCTGAAAATAAAGAGAAATAAATTTTAAAAAGTGCTATTTTCAATTCAACTCTATTTTAAGATGCTAATCATGCTGTTAACTTATATGAAATCATGCTGTTAACTTATATGAAAATAATTTTGACATGTTAAATTTTTCACAACAGTACGTCTAATTGAATTTCCAGTTACTAAAATTATATGGATCTAGAAAATACTCATTAGCACACAAATTTTGTTTTTATCACATTTTTAAAATTTAAAATACTTCTTTCTCAGAAATCTCTAAAAGAGTATTTACAAGGATGTAGTACTCTTAAAATGGAATCAGGTCATCATCATGGAATTTTTGGAACAATCTACTGTTTTATTTAAAAATAATGAAAGAGGCATATATGTGTAAGCAGTATTGTGCAGCAAAAAAAAAAAAAAAAAAAAAAAAAATACTCCCTTAGGAATAGATAAACACAGGTTCTGATTGTTACTATCATTATCTATATGGCCAAGGGAAAATCATATACTATCTAGAATTGAATTTCTTTCATTGGTATCATAAAATAGGAATAAATTGTTTCTGCAAACACATTCAATAATTTTAAAGGAACAGAGATATCTCATCTTTAAAATGGGATAATAATGTTGATTCTTTCCTGGGCTCATTGAGTGCTTCAGAAAAGCAGGGTATAATTATAAGCAAACTCCGAAAAACTCACCCTCAGCTGGTAGAACCTGATTTTTCTTTCATCCTCAGGAGAAATGAATAAACTGGAAACTGCTAGGAAAAAGACTCCCTCCGTGGTTGACTTTAGAAAAGCAGACCATATAGTATGAAAGATTAACCTGAATCTCTATCTGATTTGCGAGCAAATCATCTTCTATGCAGTATTTCTCAGAAAGGAGGTCAAAGAGATGTCTGAGGAGTCCAGGGGTCTGGAAACTGAAGCAGCAGAGAAATAAATAGTGTCTCCTTAGGGTCAGTGCCTCTAATTAGCACAAAGAGAACCTCCACTGCTCTTACATAGTCACAAGTGAGAAAGAGAGTCTTATTACATCCTGTAACCTGTGTGTCCTGGAAAATGCTTAGGAAAGAAAAGGTACTTTCAGTTAACAGTTGAGAAAATTTCTTTTCAATGTGCTGCAGGGATTTTTTTCTAAATCACAATTCCTGAGTTCAATATTAATTAATAATATTTTATTAAAATTATTTAATTTTAATGCTTATTTATTTCAAATAGATGTACACATATTCAATTACATTAGAAAATATATCAGAGCTTCAAAATCTAAAGTAAAAAAGCAAGTCTAAAATAAGTTTCTATTTTTAAATTTCATGTTTGCCAAATAAGAAAACATCAAATTGACTAATGTTATTTCGGTGTAGGAAATTGTTGAAGAAATGGCCTATCATTTAGTTCCAAGAATGAATTTATGAGTATATATATATATATATATATATATATATAAATCATATGTAAATTTTATGTGTGTATGTCTGATATATGTGCATAGTGTATGTGTAATACATACATATTTGTAAAAGCATGATAACTGATTTGCTATTAGAAATTAACCAATTAAAATGCCTAAATTATTAAGCTGCAAAAAAAGGCCACTGATAAGAACTAATTAATGGTTAAATTTATCACTAATTAAGCACTTTAAATGAAGGCTGATGAATTCTAGACTGAAGTATTAAAAAGAATTTTGAAAGGAATAAATAAAATGTTTAAAAAATATAATACATGATGGAGAAAAAAAGTAAACTTAAAAAGAAATGAGGAGTTCCCGTTGTGGCGCAGTGGTTAACGAATCCGACTAGGAACCATGAGGTCGCGGGTTCGGTCCCTGCCCTTGCTCAGTGGGTTAACGATCCGGCGTTGCCGTGAGCTGTGGTGTAGGTTGCAGACGCGGCTGGGATCCCGCGTTGCTGTGGCTCTGGCGTAGGCCGGTGGCTACAGCTCGATTCGACCCCTAGCCTGGGAACCTCCATATGCCACGGGAGCGGCCCAAGAAATAGCAACAATAACAACAACAAAAAAGACAAAAGACCAAAAAAAAAAAAAGAAATGAAAAGGTCAAGAAAATAACAGTGTGTCCAGAGGTTATTCAATGTTTATCTACATTGTGGATTTTTTTTTTAATTTTGAATTTTTTGACATGCAAAAGATATATAAAAGAAAATATGAAGAAAGAGGTTCAACACTTTACTTTGGAATAAAAATAAAGAATAGCTACACGGAATGGATTTACAATGAGATCCTGCTGTGTAGCACTAAGAACTATGTGTAAATACTTACTATGCAGCATGACAATGGGAAAAAAAATTATGTATACATGTATGTGTAACTGGGTCCCCATGCTACACAGTGGGAAAAAAAAGTGTGTTGGGGGAAGTAACAATAAAAAATAAATTTAAAAAAAAGAATGTTCCCCAAACGTTTTCTTCTAGGAATTTTACAATTTCAGGTCTATGTTTAAACACGTGAATCATTTTGAGTTGATTTTTGTGTATGACATAAGAAAGGGGTCCAGTTTTATTTGTGCATGTGGCTGTCAATTTTTCCCAACATGTTTTTGAAGAGACTATCCTTTCTGCATTATAGTCTTGCCTCCTTTGTCATAAATTAATTGATCATTGATACGTGGATTTATTTTTGGGTTTTCTCTTCAGTTCCATTCATCTCTGTTTTTATGTCAATATTATATTGTTTTGATTGCTGTAGCTTTGTAATATAATTTTAAATCAAAGAGCAAAAAAAAAAAAAAAGAATAGCTACTTAGCTCTACTTGAGGTGTTTGTCCACATGGGAAGCAAAAAGCAGCTACAGTTATATTCCTAAAAATTAAAATGTGATTTTCCAGTCTCCTACTGAGTCCTTCATACTTCCACTCTTCAGCTCTACCTGTCTCTCTGCCTGTCAAGCTTTCTCCCATATTAAATATGCATTTGAGTGCTCCACTCCCCAAAAGATGGTCACTTCCTCCATATGTCCCCATATATTATCTTTCACATTATTTGAAGTTATTAACTTATACATGTTTTCACTCTATTAAACAGAAAAGACTCTCAAACACAAAAGCCATGCCCTCTGCATGGTTATAAGCTCAAACCTGACACATAAAAAACACTGAACTGATTGATGAATGACTGAATGGAGGCAATGGAAGTACCAACAACAAAGGACTGTTGATGATAACCTTTTATCTTTTTAATCTGAAATTTTAGTAAAAAAATGTTTTAAGATAAAAACATTAAGCACTTTAAATGAAGGCTGATGTTAAGATAAAAACATTTTTGGTATTTGAGAATACTGACATTGTATTCACTCCTACATCCCTCTGGAAACACATCTCTCACACACACACAAATATTCCAAGTTAAAATATAAACTTTATTAGTTTGGACTTCACATATTTAAATTTTCATAATTTTCACAGGGGTATAGATGACAAATTTATTAATGACTGTGACAGACTCAAAAATTTTATTTTATATTTTTATTTATTTCTTTTTTTAGGGCTGCACAATTAGCATATGGAGGTTCCCAGGCTAGGGGTTGAACTGAAGCTGTAGCCACCGGTCTACACCACGGCCATAGCAACGCGGGATCTGAGCCACGTCCACGACCTAAACCACAGCTCATGGCAACGCTGGATCCTTAAACTAATGAGTGAGGCCAAGGATCAAACCTGAATCCTCATGGATACTAGTCAGATTCATTTCCACTGAGTCACGACAGGAACTCCTCAAAACTTTTAAATGAGGGAAATATAAGCTCCTCCTTAAAAGAACAAATTTGCTCTTTGTGGATGAGAAGGTGAGACCAAATAATCAATAAGGACCCTTTGAATTCGAATTTTAAATAACTGTTTCCATGAAGTCAAACTTCCATTAAACCAAACTTTAAGATTGGATATCTTCATGTATTAGAAAGGAACAACATTTTAAAATGAAGTGAATATAATTTTTTCAAATAATAGCACAGTTGAATATGAACTAATTCTGTAGACTTCAATAGTAATATATTTTTTGCTATTTTTAAATAATTGGAATAAATTATATAGTTGTCATTGGGAAAAAACTATTAAAATGCATCTTTCTTCCTGCTAACAAATATCGTCTGCACTATTCCCATAACTTAGAGTGTATAGACAACTTCTGGCACACTAAGTGCAAAGAAACTATTGGGTAATTTTAGCAAACAGCACTAGTTTGAGCTAACATGTAACAAAACAAAAATCTTTTATAATCCAATGAGCCATGCTTTAAAAGCTCTAGTGTTCCCTGAGAAGCACTCACAGTCATTAAAAAGCAGCAATGTTATCCCATAAGAGATAATGTAAAAAGGAATTTCCTGCTGTAATGAGTGAGACAAAGTAACGAAAACAACCAAATTGATGCTGCTTTACAGAACAAGAAAAAGAAAACAACCTAGTATTTGTATAATGTCACACTTACTTTGATTGCCTGGATTTTCACTGTCCCGGTTTTACAATAAAGATTAACCATTAAGCATTTTGAAAAATTTCCTGACGTGGACAAAAATATTTTCTGGGTACCCAAAACTTTTTCAAAATCAGAAATTATAACACTTTTTCAAAAACTCAGTCTTCACCATTGTAATCTGGGCATTTACTTGAGAATGAATAAAGACTATCAGACCTTAAAAACAAATGTCCAAATATGTTTACTCAACTATATTTGATTAAATGCGGTAAATGTCTTGTATATTTTGTGTGCTATTTATTCAGCTTTCAGTTGAACACTACGTATTCAAGGGCTTGCCATCCTGTGGCTTGTCTTCATAAAGGGCAAATCCTGTCTCTGAATTATCACTGACAATTTCCCTTCCCAGGATGTAGGGCACAAAGTCCACAAATTGAAATAGGTGAATTAAAGCTGTGACTGATGCCAATTTTCTGATTGTCAGTCCATCTCTTCCAACACAAGACTAAAAAGCACAAGATTGTTAAGACCTGAAAAGACTTACCAATTGAGTTCTGAAACGGAGTGGCTAGCCTTGTGATTTGCTGTAATCAATCTGAGAAAAGACCTAGTGTCTTTGTACTTTACTCACTCCAGTCCCGTCACCTTAGTTAACCTCTGGCATTTCACTTTGTAAAAACAGTTTACTTGATATATAATTTACATACCATAGAGTTCGCTCATTTAAATACACAATTCAATGGTTTTTAGAATATTTACAAAATTGTGCAACCATCACATAATCTAATTACACTTAGGCAGAACATTTTCATCACCCCAAAAAGACCTCCCAAAGGAAGAAGAGAAGAAGAGGAAAAAAGAGGAAGAAAGGGAAAGAAGGAAAGAAGGAATTTCATTTTAAAGAGTGAAAACAATGCTTATAAAAAATAGGAACTTTAAAAAAACACTGTAAATATATATTCAATAAAATTTTTAAAGTATATTTCTCACTTTATTCTAGATGATTATATCTTTCCTTCCTTTTTCATTATTAGTAACAGGATGGGCAAAAGATTCCTGGAATAGAATTTTGTAAACAGAGCACTGGGGCATCTTGGATTAGTTCTATCACTTTGCAAACCATGAAATTCACTTTTAACTAAGAGTAGTTGGACTCATTCCATGTTACCTTGAGGAATTTTGAAATAATTAAAGTATTTCTGTAACTGAAGCAGTGAGACTATAACTAGAGACTCTCAGCTCCTTGGCATTACTCCAACCCTAGTTCTTACTTACGATATGACTATGACTTTATACTTACCACATCTGACTTCTACCCTAGATCACCATTAACTTAGCTTACCTTGCTGCTAATGGAAAAAGCTGGTGATGCTTGTTAAGATTGAAGATTAGTTTTGTTTTTGCCCTTTGTGTCTTGCTTTTCAGGATTAGCTAGCCAGAGATTTATGACTTTGATAATGTTCCAGCACAAATAAGACTTGTCATGGAACCATGACAAAGGCAATCATCTCTGAAAACAGAAAATTGCCCCCGTCCAACTCACAGCCCTTTCTCTTTTCCCTATATGATCTCTGAACAAAACCTGGAAAGTTGGGAACTGGTTCTTTGGGACACAAGTCCACCTTCTCCCCAGGACTGCTGGCTTTCTTAATAAAGCTATCTTTCCTTTTCTGCAACATTTGTCTCTCAGTATTGGACTGCTGGGCCACAACTCAGCAACCAAACCTGAATGCAGTAACAGATTTCTGGCAAACCAGCCCAGGAGTGTCTTATCCCTACCTCTCCTAGCCACCCCCTGTCTGAAAGGCCAGGAGTGTTTGGGTAGGCCAATGGGGAACCCCATTGCTTATATCCTGTCAGTCCCAAGAGGGAGATTTGGGGGGACACATCCCAGTAGCTGCCAAAAGCATTTGTTTATGAGATTCTTCCTACCTTTTCCTGCTTGGCACAAACAGCCTACTTTTACTTTACTTGGGAGAGGGAAACACTGCGTAAGTCTACTGGTGAAAGCTGGGAGCCTTCCTTTCTGCCCATTTGGGCACTTGTGCCATTTGGACCAGAAGGGTCATTGTTGGCACCATTTGGGGTGGGAAATGGCTCAGTGGTCACTCCATACCAGTCTCTTCCAAAGGGGAAACTGTTTGTTTGTTTACAGATTAGCTATTTGAAGTTAAAAAGAAAAAGAATATGTACCTAGTTAGGGCAGGAGGGAATCCATTCCATCTTGAAGTCCCTTGGGAAGGATTTTAGCAGATTGGCAGAATTATAGCTATAATCCTATGACAAAGAAGAAAATGATTTTGTGGTGTAATACTATTTGGCCCTTGTATGTTTTAGAACCAGAAGAATAGTGGTCTTTGAATGGATCTCTGAACTGCCATACCATTCCACATGAGAATTGTTCAGTCAAAGATCAGGGAAATGGAATGAGGTATTTTGGGTACAAGCCTTTATACTGTTACACAGCAAAGGCTCTTCTAATAAAGAGAATAAGCTAATGGTACAACAGGCTAAAAGGAAGGGAAAAAGACTACTCCCTCTTTTGATGAAACCCAGCAGGCTATGGAGGAGAAAGATTTGCCACTACAGGAACTAAACCTCCCTCCACTATCTGAACTGACCTTTGCTTCAGTCCTACTAGATCTTCAACCTGGAGCCATGGTGGAAGATCTTCAATCTGGAGCCTTCCTCCCTTGCCAGTTCCTGGAAAAAGACTCTTGTTTGTCCAATGCTTTAGAACCACGAAAACAGAGTTATAAGACAGGGCCCAAAATGGTCTCTCTCTCCACTTAAGACTTGACAGGGCACCTAATTTGGCTAGGGAATCAACCATCCAGCAGGAGGGTAATTTCCGTTAAAACAATTTCCTGCTGGTGGATTGAATGTTCAGGGAAAACCCATTGGATATTACTGGACTTATACTCCTTTTTCTACTGCTGACTCACTTCACTGGAAAAATGCTAGTCTACCCTAGAAAGATGATCCTCAAAAAATGGTTGAAATGCTTATTAGCATAGTCTCAACTCATTGCCCTTCTTGGGCTAATGTGCAGGCTCTGATGAGTATCATGCTCACTGCTGACTGAATGCTGGCTGGTCTTAGATAAAGCCAGAAAAGAGGTCAGTCACCTCCACTAGGAGATCCAGCCAATACCCCAGAACCCAGTCTGGCTGTTCCAATGGCCAAGTCTAACCCCCAATGGAGATGGCATGCTCCAACTAGGATACTATGGCCAGTGTACTCTGGCTGGCTTGCAGAAAGGGGGCCCTAAACAAAGGAGTCTAAATGAAATTCAAGAGATGCAGCGAGAGGCTAATGAGAATACAGCTGCTTGGTAGAAAAGAACTTAACAAGTACACAGGAAGTATTCAGATATGGCCCCTGAAGTCCCTGAGAATACCTGGATGGTAAACATGACCTTTACAGGACAAAGTGCCCAGACATTAGGAGGCAGCTTCAGAATTTAGAAGGAGCAATCGGAATGAATCCATTTCAATTGGTTGACATAGCATACAAGGTGCCAGAGAAACCAGGAGGCTTAAACAAGCCACTGTTTGTTCAAAGTGTTCTTCAAAGGGAACCAGGACTTTTACCTGGAAAAGGCCCTGGCAAGGCACAAGCCCTCTTAGGGGGAAATCAGTGTATATACTGTAAGGGAGAAGAACATTGGAAGAAAGACTGCCCAAAGCTGAAAGGAAATTAGAAGGATAAGGAATGTCAAAAGAAAGGACCAGAGGTAGATGGTGGAACAAGAACATGATTCAAATAGTGAATGAGGCTGCCCAGGGACACCGTTTGGTTCCTCCAACTCAATTCCATAGGAGCTCCACGTACAACTGACAGTAGAGAATCGACTAATATATTATGTTTACTTGATATCAGGGTCACTTACAGTGTGCTGAATAATAAATTTACTGGAAACTCAAAAAATGCCAATGCAGTGGTGGGGGTTACAGGCGAACTTCAACAATATCCATTTCTTCATCCTCTGAAATGAAAGTTAGGAACCTTAAACCTAAAACATAGCTTACTTTACATGGCAGACTGACCTATCCCTTTTCTGGGATAAGGTTTGCCGTGCAAACTTAAAACTCGAGTTTTAAGTTGAGAAAGAGAAAACTCGTTTTCTCCCCCCAAAAACAGATGCTTAAAATCCAAGTTCCTCCAGAGCAGGCCCTGTGTCTCCAATCTGCACCTGACCCAACCAAACGATGTAACTGAGACTCTTTCTATCTGAAATCTACAAGGGCTGATGGTATCCCTGGGAGAGCCAAGACTGTGAGGACAGTGATAATGAATTTAAAAAAAAAAAAACAGGGTTTTAACCCTTAGGAAGAAACAATACTTGGTTAAAAGGGAAGTCTTAGAAGGAAAACAAACTTTCCTTTACAGATTTTTAATCTCTGGCTTCATTTGAGAATGCAGGTCCCCTTCTAACATCTTGGTCAAGAAGCCACATACCAATAAGTACAGATTTGTCCAGGATTTAAGGGTAATTACCAATATTGGCCAGGACATACATCCTACTGTTTCCAATCCTTACACTATTTTGATGGCCATTCCAGGAGATTACAAATGGTGTTCAGTTTTGAAAGATGCTTTTTTTTTTTGCAACCCCTTGAAGGAATAATCCCAATTTCTGCTTACTTTTGAATAACAAAGTCCCAAAACTTAGGCTGTCTTCCAGTATTGCTGGATTGGACTTCCACAAGGATTTAAGAATTCCCCCACCGTCTTTAGGGAATTATTAGCCTGAGACTTGCAAGACTTAGAATTAACAGAATGCTACTGTAATATGTAGATGGCTTGTTAACAGCCAGTCCAACCTACTAACAGCACCAGCACCTGGAAAATACTATCGTGGGGCTCAATCACCCAGCACACTGGGTACAAAATTTCTCCCCCCAAGGCACAGAAGTGAAGGAGACTGGTAATTACTGAGGATTTGGTACAAAAAAAAGGAGGACGAAGCCTACTACCTGAGCTCTCTTAAGGCCCCCACCAACTGAAGACAATTGAGGGGATTTCTAAGGATGTCTGGCTTTTGCTGAATCTGGATATCTAAAAATGGTCTTACTGTGAAACTTTATATGAAACCCTGAAGGGCCTTGACTCAGAGGCCCTGATTTGGACCATGGAATGCCAGAATGCTTCCAATATCATAAAAGTTAATAACAGCCCTGACTTTGGGCTTGCCAGATCTCAGGAAACCCTTCTGTCTCCAAGTGCATAAAAAACATGGACTAGGATTGGGGGGTCCTCATTCAAAATGTTAGAGAAGTGCCCCAGCTGGAGGCATATTTCTCAAAATAATTAGAACAAACTGCTAGAGGCTGACCTCCTTGCTTAAGAGCAGTAGCTTTTACTTGTGATATATTAAAAGAAGCTGAAAATTTTTGCTTCAGGCCAGGAAATGACTGGGAACATTCCTCATCAAGCATTGACACTGCTGCAACAAGGATGGGTACTGACTCCAGGATTAGTCAGTGTCCTACTAGATGATCCTAATATGCCTACTTGAACAACAGAAGCCCTCAACCCAGCCACCCTCCTCCCTGCCGGTGAGGGTAGGGCTGTAGACCATGACTGCTTGGAAATCACAGACACTGTGTTTTCTAGCAGACTTGACCTGAGTGACCAGCCTCTGCTAACTGTGGATTGGATTCTCTATACTGATGGGAACGGCTTCATGGACAATGGACAATGATGAGCAGGGTATGCAGTGGTCACACAGGAACAGGTGATTGAGGCTTGGGCCTTGCCAGCTGGTACATCTGCACAGAAGGCCAAGCTGATAGCATTCACCCGAGCCATAGAACTGTCTCAGGGTAAGAAGGTAAATACCTACACCAATTCTAGGTATGCTTTCATAATAACCATTGGAGCCATTTGGAAAAAAAGGGGGCTTTTGATGTAAGGAACAGGGAAATCAAATATCCTGATAAAATATTAAAATATCCTGTGACAGGTAATTCCTCTGCCAGAGGCTATAGTTATCATGCATTATCCTAGACATCAACAAGTAGACACTGTTAATGGTCAAAGGGAACCAGACTGCTGATGAAGCTTCCCAACAGGTGGCTTAAGGGCCCCCTCTGGTGGCTGCAGCTTTGGTACCACAGGTAGACTTGTCTCCCTTCTTAGAGGTATATACTGAAAAAGATCAAGAAAAGGCATGAGACTAGAGAGTCACTAACAATGACCCCCATTCTTGTTGGAAAGTAGCTGCATAGGGCATGATATTGTTGCCTGAGGCTCTGGTATATTTTGGTTTTAAAAATATATATACATGAGAGTTCTCACTGACGCTGTGATGCACTACTGGATCTGATGAGACCTTACCTTGAAAGAACCACATCTTCAGAAGAGTGCTCAACAAGTTGTCAATAGGTGCATAATATGTGTCAGAAATAACCCCAAGACTGAGAGGCAATTATGCTGAGATAGGTTCTCTTTATGCCCACTCTCTGGAGAGTCTTTATCAGAAACAGGTGTTGAATTCTAAATTCTTCTATTCTTTCTTTTCCAATTACAAACATCTTTTTTTTTTTCTCTGATTTGTTCTACATTGACAAAGGATTAAGACAAATGTTAACATTTCATCCAAATTTTTCTTTGAAATTTGCTAGTGTAGAAGAATAAGTGTCACATTCTTCAAGTTATCATGGGACACTTCAAAAAGCCAACTCACAGGAATTAGCATTGAGCTTTTTGGTATCTGGGCTACATTACATAGATATATTATTTATATCTATATATATATTATATATCTCTTTGCAATCTTTTGAGATAAAGTTGCTTTATCACTTAGATGAATTAGATTTTATCAGAAATCATTCCAGCTATCCCTGAGATATAGAAACCATAGTAGCTTCATGCTCTAGTCTTTAAATAAAAGTCCCCAAAATGTGCCTTTTACTCTTGTCTATAAAGTACACAGTTTCCTTAGATTTACTCCTTATTCTATCAGATATTCTATCAGAGGTACCAAAAAATATGAAGAAAATTCTCAGGATCATATTAATCTATAGCAAGGAATCTTAGGTATTTGCAAAGTAATTTGGGACTGCAAAATGAGGGAAGTCAACTTTCATTTCTTGCATACTGCTAAAAGTCATCTTTAAACACTGCATTACAACACCTTAAGATTCATTCCACATGGTAACATATTTACTCTTAATATAATATTATTCCATAAGACCAAGAATGATTATCTTTACAAAAGAGATGTAACACCACCTATTCAACTCTGTTAGAAACCTGTTTTATAACTATAAAACAGTCATGTAAAATAATTCCACTTAAGAAATTATAAATTACTCTAAATAAAGTTTGTTTTCTGAAGAGACCAGAATTATTTCTGTCATTGTGTGATTAAAAATTTTCATAGATCCAAACACAGAAAATGAAATCATTTTCCTGTCACAAATATTATTTTAGAATAGAACAAAATTATAAGCCCCTGACAAAATACAAAAACTTCTTTTAATGATTAATAGTGTTGAGTTCTCAGAGGAATTGCCAAGCTACTGACATATTTAGCCTTTCCAGCCTCAGCATTCTTTTGAACACTCTAGGAGGGCAAGCATCTTATCTGTCAAATCCTTATTTAGTTCTTGCTAAATTAAGCTCTTAAAAAACACACAAATCATTTTTTTCTAATGAAGATTACTGAAGTGTTGTGATTTAGAATAACTGCCTACAGGCTAGAATAAGTCATAAAAATGATTTGTCTAATGGTTACAGAGCTGTAGTCAATATTCCAATTAAAATATATTTGTGTAGCTTCTTTGAAAAGGAAATGACAGAATTCAGTAAGGAAGACATAGAGCAAAAATTGGTCACCAAATAGCAGGATATAAAAATCAATCAATAACTAAAAACATTTTCCTTATAAAACAGCATTAACTTTATTTTTAATACATGAAAGTAAATTTAGTGTTTACCAAGCTGAAACAGGAACATCTCTCAACAAATATAATAACCAGTTATACAATTTATTCCCCAAAAAGTTATTTTAACATTTAGTCATAATTACTGCATGAGGTAAAGGCATAGGCTTTTAAATTATTCAGGTCATTTATTTAGAGATAATATCAAAGAATTTGATAATCTGAAAGATACAAAAGAGATAAATTGACTTATCTCAAAAATACTCCATCTTTAAAAGTATCTTTCAATCATTCAGTCCCTCATTTAAATAATATTTGCTATGAATTTATATTTTGGATGATATAATAATACACGTGAACAAGACAGAATAAACCTATGTCCAGTGGAGCTTACACACTATCAGGAAAGGCAGAAACTGGGAAAAAATTATTGCACACATAATGAGAAGAAAAAAATAATTATATATAGGGTGTTATGGTAGCACATTAAAGAGAACGTTAACTAAATTTAAAAAATCAAGGGAGCCTTTCCTGAGGAAGTAATGTTTGAACTACAATTTGAAAGATCTAGGTAAAGTTTACCAAGCAGAAAGAACATGGTGTGCAAAGTTTGAAGGTGTGCAAACATTGTATTCAAAGAACTGAAAACAGGCCAATAAGGATGAAGAGCAGAGAAGTGGGGAAGGAGTGACAACAGACAGAGCTGAAGAGGTGAGACCAGGAAGAAAGCTGTTGAGTACCTTGAGCACTGCAATAGGAAGCAACTGAAGTTGACTGGGAGATGTTAAATCTGCATGTAAATATACATATTAATATATTCCTATTACTGAAACAAATACTAGAAGAGTTAAAAAGCAGTTACTGTAACTCAAGCAAGATTACCATAGAGTGGAAGTTCCCTTGTGGTGCAGGGGTTAAGGATCCAGCTGTTGCCATGGCAGTAGCACAGACTGCAAATGTGGCACAGGTTTGATCCCTGGCCTGGGAACTTCCACATACTGCAGATGTGGGGGAAAAAAAAAAAAAGAGAGAGAAAGAAAGAAAAATAAAAGAAAAAGATGATGGTAAAGAAACAAGCTTGTTTCCGAGAACAGAAGAAGGTAAATGCATTATATTTAAAAGGTTTAATGGGCAAGATTTAGTGCCTGAAAGTACGGGGGTGTAGGAGGGCAGACAAAATACCACAGAATTAAAGCTTTAGTAGTAAATTGAAGCCCTGGTGAATCTGGAAAAGAGGACTAGTTCTAGGAAAGAGATACAGCTCTTCTAGTCAAAGAAAAGCTGCCTTACCTGACTCAATATGGTTTTAGATTAACTATTTAATCAAATTTGCTATACAAGGAATTCAAGCCTTTTGTGAAAACTGAAAGATTGGAAATTTATCCAAAGATTCCAGAGTGAAGGGTAAAGCATGATGTTTTTGCAATTAAATGTAGATTGGGTTAAATATCAGTTAAAAAAAACAAGGAACTCGTAATATTTTATTAAGGAGGAAAAGGAATAACGATATTTAATTGAGTTTTGCCACATCTCCATCATTTTCTTATAAATTGGGGACATAAATCCTTATCCAACAACATGGAATCACTACAAAGGACAGATAAATGATACTCAAGGTGAACTCTAAGAAGCACCAAAAAAGCAGATAACAAATGAGCATAATATGCTTATAAAGCTGGCTGAAAATTTTGTTGTAGTTATTTGTCAGTATGAAATATTTAAATATCTAGCATCAAACATCTCTTAACTATAGTTTGAATCTATTAGGTGGTAAAGGAGAGAGTATGTATCCTGAGACAAAAAATAAAACCAAAATACCTCTGGAGGAAAATGCTTCCCAGTATTGGAGTATGGAGGAGAACCACTGAACCATGCACATTAATATCTTGAACATAAATTGATGTTTGGTCTCAAACTCAGCAGCAATTCTACAGTTCAAGTAAGTAATCCTCTGACTTCAGCTGCTACAGATAATTCATAGAAAATATTCTAATATGTAATTGCAGACTTATAAGCCAAAAACATTCTCAGTCACCACAGGCCTTCTCTTATGGGTCACCAACATTTTAAAACACCCAGCTACCTCTATAAAAATGACAGAAACAGTTCAAAAATGTAATCAATAAAACTCTTATAGATACAGAAAAGTTATGCTTTGAATACTGTCCTATAAGTAAGCTCTCAGACAGACCCCAAACTGTAGCCTTAATACACATGTTCTGCCAACATGAAGAGACCAATTTGAAAAGATACATGCACCCCAATGTTCACAGTAGCGTTATAAACTTTGAGACGCAGAGGAGGATGACCAAGCGTTTGAAGTTAAAGGATAGAGTTGGACAGAATCTAAATGGAGAGAATAGCCTGGCTGCCCTTGTCAATCCATGGAAGCGAGGAGGGACAGATAGTTAAATCCAGATCTAGAGTTAGAGAGGTGGAATTTAACCTTCACACAGTCCAGGCTTCTGAATATTGTTCACAGACACCTCTATGGGGGTCTCTCTTATTATGAATACATTCTTTGTACTTTCAATGGAAATTTCAAACTATAACATGGTGGCACTGTCTGAAAGCTAACAATTTCTACATGTTGGTCAGATTTATCTGTAAAGTATTAGCTTGCAGTTAATGACCTTATTACATTTTTTCCATTATTATTTCATTTTTTTTAAATATGCAAAAAACTGGAGTTCTCATCATGGCACAAGGAAAACAAATCTGACTAGGAACTATGAGGTTGCAGGTTTGATCCCTGGCCTCACTCAGTGGGTTAAGGATTCAGCATTGCTGTGAGCTGTGTTGTAGGTCACAAATGCGGCTCGGATCCAGAGTTGCTGTGGCTGTGGCATAGGCCAGGAGCTGTAGCTCCAATTAGAACCCCTAGCCTGGGAACCTCCATATGCCACAAGTGCAGCCCTAAAAAGCAAAAAGACAAAAACAAACAAAAAAACAACACCAACAACAAAAAAACCAAAAAACTGAAAAGGCAGTTTCTATTTTTAAAGAAGTCCTTTAATTCATGGTCATGGAAATTGAGAAGGAAGTGGCTGCAGTAATGCTCTGGCACTGGAAAGTAAGGGGTTTTGTCTATTTTGCTTCTTACTGAATCCACAGTGCCTACAACAGTGCCAGGCACATGGTGGCTGTTCAATAAATACCCGCAGAATAAAAGTGTGAATGAATGAATGAATGTGAATGAATGATGTATATAGAGATCATGACTAAGTATCACAGGTCCAAACTGAAACTAACAATTCCAGCAACTTAAAGCATCTGCCTAGGAAGTCGGGAATAACGCCCTCAAATGCCCGTACCTACATTCTCACTCTTGCGGGCTTGGCAGGGAGAATGAGGACAAAGTACAAGAAGCAGCCAGATCTTATACTGCATTCTTATGCATATGATATTATTTCTGAAAATATCAGCAACATGCATCTTTATTAACACCTATTAAGAATTACTGTGAGATGCTCAACATTGCTAATCATCAAGCAAATGCAAATCAAAACCACAATGTGATATTACCTCACACCCATTAGAATGGCCCTTATCAACAAGAACACAAATAACAAATGTGTAGAGAGGATGTGGAGAAAAGGGAGCCCTTGTACATTGATGGTGAGAATGTAAATTCGTGCAGCAACTGTGGAAAACATTATGGAAATTTCTCAAAAAATGAATAAAACTACCATATGACCCAGCACTCCTGAGTAGGTATCCAAACAAAAACAAAAACGAATACAAAAGAAGAAAACCACTAATTTGAAAAGATACATGCAAGGCAATGTTCATAGCAGCATTATTTACAATTACCAAGGTATGGAAACAACTGTGTCCACTGACAGATAAAGATGTGGTACACACACACACACACACACACACACACACACACACACAAACTGGAATACTACTCAGCCATATAAGAGCAAAATGTTTCTATTTGCAGTAACATGGATGGACTTGGAGAACATTATGCTAACTGAATTAAGTCAGACAGAGAAAAGACAAATACTGTATGATATCACTTATATATCTAATCTAAAAAGTACAACAAACTAGTGAATATAACAAAAAAGAAACCGACTCACAGACAGAGAACAAACTAGTGGTTACCAGTGTGGAGAGGGAAGAGGGGAGGAAATACAGGAGTGGCAGATTAAGAGGTACAAACTATCAGGTGTAAAATAAGCTATGAGGATATACTATACAATATGGGACATAACAACAAATATTTTATAAAAACTATGAATGGAGTATAAACTTTAAAAGTTGTATATCACTATACTGTGTACCTGTAACATATTGTACATCAACTTTACTTCAATTTTTAATATGCTAAAAAAATGCTGATGCAGAACCTCATACAAAAAGAATGTCCACAATTTTTTTAAAAGTACTGTGAAAAAATGACCAATTTCAGTCAGAAGGGCCTGCACTGAACTTGAACTTTGTCTTCAGGGTTATGTTTCCTGAATTTACTTGGGCAAGTAGCTTAATCCTTCTGAATCCCAGCTTTCTCATCTGCACAAGAGAAGAATGTGAGGTTTCTTATATACTGAGTTTTTTGAGAAATAAATGTTGGATACGTATGAAAGCATCAGTTACATCAGTACCAGAAACAAAGCAGGCACTAAATAAGTGGAGCTTTAAAAATATATGTTAAATAATATATATTATTGTCTTTATTCCAGCATCATTCTGACTAGTTACTGAAACAGCAACAATACTAAAAACACTAATGGGCTAGCAATTCTGTAATTTGGGAAAAAACCAAGGACTCCAAAAGATTCCAACTTTCCTCAGCATTATACATATGGCTATCAGGGGTAGAGGGGAAAAGTATCCAACACCTTTTCAATACTAATTTAAAAGGTTTGTTTGCAATGAAATATTAAGAGTATGACTGGGAATCTGTTAGGCTTGAGGATAATAGGCTAATAAAGCTAAATAATATTACACCTAGTTTTGGCAATGGAAAGAAGCAAGCCAGTGTCAAAAAGCTAAAAAATCTACAGTTTAAAACAATTAAAATATTTTGTTACATTTTGGAAACTTTCAAAGCTCAGAGATAGGAAAAAAGTATTCTTTATGCCCTACCACACAGATAGACACATGCACACAGCTCTCTATTTCTAGAATAAATATCCAGTCATTATAAAAGCCTGACAAACTAGAGTGCCATCTGCTACTCTTTAAAGTGGGTTCAATTTATTTCCTAAATAAAGGTTGGGATGGAGAAATACCTTTTTGCATTCAAATACTTCATTTTTTATCAGAGTTTATTTTCTTCAAAATTGTTTATATTGTCCTTGAGAAGTGAGAATAAACAATGAGAATAAACAGTGTAAACTCTACACACAGAATAAACAGCTCAAACTCTACACAGGCAAACAAGTTTTCTTCCTGCTGTTAAACTGCATTTGTCAGAAAATAACTTAGTGAAATTCTGATTATGACACCATTTAAGACTGAAATATTTTCTATGGTTTAAGAATTGAAATATTTGAAGATGTTCTAAAGTAAAAAAGACACATCGTACTGTAAGTTTGGAAAGAATTATACAAAATAAAACAAGACGGCATTCTCAAAAAATTTTTTGTTTTGAAATGATATAATGATCTCCATCTTGGTTCCCGATTTTTAGCATTATTTCTAACATTTCAAATATACAGTGGAATTTTAGGCTGAAATATTTCTGATTTATGCTTTGGCCTAATGGAAATGTTAAAGGAATATGAGCAATATATTAATTAATATCTGTTTTACTCTCTTCTACCCAAGGAAAATCTCTTCGACCACTGTGCTGCTAAGTATTAATAAATATTAATTGCACCCTGCTTACTTTATTAACCCTTGATAATCTGGCTGTAATCTGGCTTCAATGAGAGTGAGGGAAGAAAGGACCACTTTGGTGGTAGGGTTCCCTGATTCTCCTCATCACTGCTAGTATGGGAACACTTCACTCTTTTTCTCTAATCCAAGCCTGCATCCTCAGTGATTACACCACAGAAGATAAAAGGGGCCTCTGTAGGTTTGAATACTGAACTACTCCTCTGTTTTTACCACAACTAAGCAACTAGTTACTCATCCCTGGACTCATGGCTTCTCCAGGAATCTGGAACCTCTCATTTCCGAGAATGGCACATTCTTGTGCTGTACTCACCCTTAGTAAGGTGCATAGCGTGTTGTGGCTTCCTTCTCAAATCTGACACTGTATTTTTTTCCAGGTTCCTCATACCTTTTGGTCTGTTGAGGGTTCTCTGACTTAGTTTCCAACACAGCACTGAATTGAATTATACATACTTATTTTCTGTTCTATCCAGGGATGTGAGGTTAGAAACTGGGACATGACTGTGTATGCTTGGTTTATCATAAAGAATAGAAACTCTATAATTTTCTTCTCAAAATAAAATTTAATATCAAGTCTAAGTTTAAATTATGAAAGGGGATATCAAAAACTATTTTAATAAATCTCATTACCTTGAAACTTACTATGGCTGTTTATATCAGTGTTAGAACACAGAAATAATGTACTTATGTTTTACTTTCTCAAAATGATGTTTTCATCCTTTCTAATTAAAATAAGAGGTTTATCTTAGAATCTCTTGATGCATACTAGACAACATGTAAATAAAACTATAAAACTAACTGAATATGAGGTAAGAGAAGAGTTAAAGGATCTGAGATAAATGAAACATGAGAAGGATTGAGGAGGATGAGAGGTACAAAATGTGGGAGAAGATGAAATATGAAATGTGTCTAGCACAGAGTTGTAATGTCAGATCTTCCCACGAGAAACTGACAAGGGAATACTGACAAGGTGTTTGATATCTGAGGATTAAAATGCTCTCTCTCATGGTTAATATATGTGTTCTTCATACAGTAGTGCAATGGATAAAATAAATACCTGCGTTCTAATCTCCTCTCTACCATTTGATCTTGAGCAAATTTACTTTGTGTGTTTCTGACCCAGCTTTCTCATCTGTAAACTGAGTTCCTACCTCAAAACATACCTCTGAGGATTAAATATGTTAATTTGTAAAGATATCTTAAAAACAGTGCCTGATACTAAGCAACATGTAAGTGTTGGACATTAAAATCAATACTATTAATGTTTCTAGGACTGCCATGGAAGATTTCTGATTCTCAGGAGTTTAGAAAACTCCACTCAAGAATGGAGGGAGCAGGGGAGGAGTTCCCGTCACCGCTCAGTGAAACAAATCTAACTAGTATCCATGAGGACATAGGTTCGATCCCTGGCCCGGCTCAGTGGGTTGAGGATCCGGCAATGCAGTGAGCTATGGTGTAGACTGCAGACGTGGCTTGGATCTGGTGTTGCTGTGGCACAGGCCAGGGGCTACAGCTCTGATTCCACCCCTAGTCTGGGAGCCTCCATATTCAGGTACAGCCCTAAAAAAAAGAAAGAATGGGGGGACAAGGGGAGGGCCTATAAACTTCAAGCAGGCAGATTTTCTAGTCAAATTTCAGGCTCATAGTCCATTAAGTTAAATTTTGATTAGGACAAGTCACCTAAAATATTCTTGGAAGAGTCTAATATACACTTGCTATGAAAAAGTTAAACTCTCCACTGAAATGTAAGTGTACTTTTAAAATTACAATTATTATTAATTACATTTTCTTATAACTAAATTAACCAATAAATATATTTCTAGTATACCTACTAGTAGAGTATATTTGAAGCTATTTTTAAAGAAAGAAGGTCTGCTTACTTAATAGTCATTAGCAAGCAAAATGTTCGAACTCTGAACTATCCTTGAACAACAAAATGTTTATACTTCAATCCAAGTCAGGATTAGCAAATAATTTTATTGATGAATCAAAGTAAACAATGTGATTCAAGCAATTATCAACATTTTTGAAAAAAAAAAAAAAACCTCTTGTAGATGTATCAAATGATTTTCCTAATTGCAAGTATTAGCCAGCATTCAGCCTTTTATAAACCTTATTATGAGACATTAATTAAGCTGTATTATCTCTCAGTAACTTCAAAAAAAGAAAATATTCTAAAGAGGACGTGAGAGTTTTAATTGCCCTATCATATCATCCAGTATGTGTTAACAGAATAGGTGTTTAATATTCTGAAACCGGGTGGAAAAAAACAGAAGAACATGCAAATATGTTCTGTTCTCACAGTACCCTTGGATATGTAAAGTAGATTTAATATTAAAGCTCTAATTTTGCATTCCAGAAATCTAAATACCACTTCAGTCTTACAAAAATTAGTAAAATCTTCACAGGAATGTTATGTCTAATCACCTTACATAAGGCAACCTGGCACTGCCAATGACAACTTACATAAAAGGTTCAATTTCTATGTTTTATTAAATTGCTCATTCACTGACATGGTTTTCAAAATCAAGAGAAAAGTGCTTTCAATACAAATTCATTTCCTATTTTATGTCCAAAAGTAGAAGTTCTTCCCCTGATTTATCTAATGGCTATTTAACCCAGCTGAGGATGTGCAATCTATATCCCCATAGATATTTCAGGGTATTTTATGAAATACCTGGCTCAGGTGGTATAATACTTTATTCACTCATAACTCTTTTTCCTCCTAATTCAAAAGATACTCAATCCTTAAAATTAATTACTTATTTTTAAAAAACTATGCTATGAAAATCTTATTTCAAATGTGTTACAATTTACCAAAAAAGCCTTTTTTTTTCCTCATTGTAAAAGTAATATATGCTCATTGAACTCACCATGCTTTCAAAATGTTAGAAAGAATAAAATTGAAGTCCCCTAAGAATAACCACTGCTAACAGGTGCATTTACTTTCAGCATTTAATTTAATTTAATTTAATTTAATTTTTTGCCTTGTCTGTGATGCTTCTCATTTTATTTTTTTATGTAATTATTTTTATTTTTTTCCATTATAGCTGGTTTACAGTGTTCTGTCAATTTTCTACTATACAGCATGGTGACCCAGTTACACATACATGTATACATTCTTTTTTTCTCACATTATCATGCTCCATCACAAGTGACCAGACATAGTTCCCAGTGCTACAGAGCAAGATCTCATTGCTAACCCTTCTGCACTGCTGATGGGAATGTAAGCTGGTACAACCACTATGGAGAACAGTATGGAGGTACCTTAGAAAAATATACATAGAACTATCATATGACCCAGCAATCCCACTCTTGGGCATATATCCGGACAAAACTTTCCTTAAAAAAGACACATGCACCCACTTATTCACAATAACCAAGACATAGAAACAACCTAAATGTCCATCAACAGATGATTGGATTAGGAAGATGTGGTATATATACACAACAGAATACTACTCAGCCATACAAAAGAACAAAATAATTCCATTTGTAGCAACATGTATGGAACTAGAGACTCTTATACTGAGCATTTAATTTTAGATACATAGAGTGTTGAGATCTTGCTGTAGATTCAGTTGTGTGTCCCAGTTTCGCTTTTTTAACTTTGTTCTTTTTGCATTTTATAATGGTTATTCCCTCAGTGGCACCCCACTACACTTGGGATAATGTCATATTCCTTGCACATTCCCTTAACATCTGCCCTACTTAACCTCGTCACAATCTCTCTCCTCTCTACCTCTTACCCAGCCATGTGTACTCTTTGATCCAGCTGCACTGAACCACTTTCAGTTCTTCTAATGAACTATGCTTCCTCATAAGTGCTGGAGGGTCCATTATACATCCCATTCCTTCTGCTAGGTGGCCTTCCCACTCAGTTCTCACTAGGTGGCCTTCTCTAATATACCCCTATAACAGGCCCAGGGACCCTACTAGGAAAATGGTATCATGTACCCGCCATAAGTGGGTTAGATAGCATCTCCGTAAAATTCATGTTTAATCAGAACCTCAGAATGTGACCTTATTTGGAAATAGGGTCTTTACAGATGGAATCAGCTCATGACCTTGAGGTAAAAATCATTATGGATTTAGAATAGACCCTAAGCCCATGACTGGTACTTTTATAAGAAGGGTATAAAGTACTCTAAGGCCACATGAAGAGGGAGCCAAAGATCAGAGTTAGGCTGCCAAAAGCCAAGAAACACCATCAGCTACTAGAAGCTGGAAGAAACAAAGAAGGTTCCTCCCCTAGAGTCTCTGGCAGGAGCATGATGACCCTCCTGACAACTAGATTTCAGACTTCTAGCCTCTAGAATTTTTGTTGTTTAAAGCCATGCAATTAGTGGCTCTTTGTTACAGAAGCCCTAGGAAACTAATACACTTCCCATCCTAGGCTTACTGAAATGTATTAACTGTTGTACATGTTTCAATTCTAACTAGACTACAAGCTCTAAGCAAAGTAAGGAATAATACTATTGTTTATAGTTTTATGTTCACTGCTCAGGATAGCACTTAGCACATGACAGGCAATTAATAAGCATACGGATAAAAGAAAGAAAGAATAAAATTTTCATAATAGTAGGTATCTATGGAAACCCAAGAAACACTATTATTTAACCCAAGTTCATTTTAATGGCAAAACTATATTTGAGATTTTATCACCATTTAAGTTTGATGGATTTCGAATAATTTTTTTTTTTTTTTTGGTCTTTTGAGGGCCACACTCAAGGCATATGGAAGTCCCCAGGCTAGGGGTCCAATTGGAGCTATAGTTGCCAGCCTGCACCACAGCACCACAGCCACAGAAACGTGGGATCCGAGCTGCATCTTTGGCTGACACCACAGCTCACGGCAACACCAGATCCTTAACCCACTGAGCAAGGCCAGGGATCAAACCCACAACCTCAGGGTTCCTAGTCGGATCCGTTTCCACTGCGCCACGACGGGAACTCCTCGAATAATATTTCTGAAGAAAGATTTTAGCAATTTCTATTGTTTTTACTTGCCCCACCCACATCAACTCCCCATCCTGATTCTAAAACTTTGAAATTCTTTTTGGGAACCTAACCACCCTACATGCTGGCAGTCTCTGGAGAATCATTAATCAAGTGCCATGGCTCTTAGCAGAGGACACATGATTCAAACCCAGCCATGCACACTCCTTTTGTGAATGTGGGAGGAATAGCATTAAACTACATTATTGGTCCAGATTTAGCTCCAAGGAGTACCTCTCACAGTCCCCACTTCCTGCTTTCTAGATCTATCGCAAGACATGTTTCTACAATATTTTCTTAGCCTGTTTGCTGAAAACTCCATCTTGTCCTGTTTTACTTTATCCCATCTTCCTGCTTGAAAAACAGTCACAGTGCTGGTAAATGACTTACGCTTAAGAACAAAGACCTAAAGGCATAAGCTATTCATAGGGTCAACTGAATGAGGACATAATGAGTTGGTCTAGGCATGCTGGACCTGTGCAGAATGGCATGCCATTTGCACAAGCATGATATGTCCTCTAAAGAATAAGACAAAGAGGAACCTCATGGCCAAGCGGTTTATGAGTGGTGGTTAGCAGAATATGCATTAGCAAAGAGAACCAAGGTGCAAACCTAGGCAGGTCAGGTTGCTGCAAATGCGGAAGCACAGGGAGGATTCTCTGGAAAGCTATGTATACATAGCTAACTCAAATTCTAATGATTGTTATGTGCCTAAAGGTCAGAGTAAAAAGCTTAACCTTCTACCAGCTAAGTGGCTTTTAAAATAATAAAAGAACTTATAAAATAGTAAACAAACCCTATATCCTCCATCCATAGCCCCTCCTCACTTGACTTAATCCTAAAGAGCACAGTAAAAGCAGTGTGGTTTCTTGAGGCAGAACTCTTGGTCCCTGAGACCTTGAGTCCCCCGGTTCCCACCTTTACTTAAGATAAATGTCTCTGTGTCTTGTTTTATGTAAACTTTTTTCCTTAAGTTTCACAGCACCTGTTCTTCAGCCCCATCCTGTTGAGCTGGTCTTGGCATAGATCCCTGGAAACACTCTAGCTCCTATTTTTCCTGAGAACTGTTTTTCTGAATACCCTCTGATTCTATGAGTTAACACATATCTTTACAAAAAATGCCTTCTTTGGCTTGAAGTCCCCAGAAATAGTTTTTGTTACTTGCAAATTAAGAACCATAATTGAAAGACTCTTCAGAGGTAGATGTGATTACCACCTAGTAAAGACTACTTGTATAAATAAGTATTGACTGATCACAGATAGTCACTTGATGAAAAAGATTCCAGTTTAGATTGTCAGGCCACCCAATGATGAACCATGCAATTCCAAACCCATGACTTAACCAATTTCCTTCTCTGAGATGACCAATTTCCATCTCTTCATTTACTGCACAATTATGTAAATCCTAGTATTCTTCCTCATTTATTTCTGTCTTTATGTGTAAAAGTTATCCTTTTTAAAGATTTTTTTTTATTTTTCACTATATTAAATTTTCCCAATGTAAATTATGCTCCTAAAATCAAAGTAAACCATTTTATAATACTCTTGGGGAATATGGTTCAGAGGTCAAAAAAAATGAATGTTACCTTTCAATAAGTGAAGGCTTTGGTATATCATATACACTACTCTCACAGCATGAATAATTAGTTTACACTAAAAAGCCCACAGTTCACCACTTTGTAACATAGAAACTAATATATGATGAAAAAACCACTTCCCCAGATTTCACTATTTCATTCAAATAGCAATTAATTTACAAAGAAACCATTCATTACAATACTTAACTATACATACAATACTTTTTTCTTTTAAATCTCTTCCTTGAATGTTAATATTATATCAGTAAAGATTAACTTGAGTATCATCAATTATTAGGCTAGAAGTATGGTTTACACACACAGATGTACTGAATATAAATTTTCAATGTACAACCAAAGGTCAGTGAAAGCAAAACGGCTTTCTTCAATCTCTTCAAACGGCTTAAAGATTATTTCCTTTGGTGTTCAAATGCTGATCAAGCATAACACATCTCCTGAATAAGATATGAATTTGCTTTCCACTGAGGGATTTCCCCAGAGACACTCGTCAGACTATAGTGCTGTTTGTCTTATTTATTTTTTTAAATGAATTTTATTTTTTCCACTATGGTTGGTTTACAGTATTCTGTCAATTTCACACATTATTTAATACTCCTTTCTTCAGGTGAAATCCAATTACCCTTTTCAGTATAGGCAGGACTTAATGACTTTTTTTATATATATAATGTTTTTTATTTTATTTTTGTTTTTCTTTATAGCTGGTTTACAGTGTTCTGTCAATTTTCTACTGTACAGCATGGTGACCCAGTTACACATACATGTATACTTTCTTTTTTTCTCACATTATCATGCTCCATCATAAGTGACTAGATATAGTTCCCAGGGCTACACAGCAGGATCTCATTGCTTATCCACTCCAAAGGCAATAGTCTTACTTATTACAATCAAAGGGGGCAAAAGAAATTATACTTCTAGTTCCTTTCTGCTACTTTCTTAACAGTGCATCACATTTTTGTCATCTATTTATTTCACTCCTATTGTCTTCAACGACTACATCATTTTCCTTACACTTGTCACCTAATATATTGTAAGGTCCCTGAGGATATACACTTTAATATTCCTAAAAGCATAAAACAACATTGTAGCCACATTTGAAACTAAACTTCATTTAGGGTCTCAAAACTAAAACTCTCTTTCTGTCACATTTTCTTGACCTTCTACTTCTGCACATTTACACTGAACACACATTTGCCTTTATCCTACCTTAAATTATCCAGTCTTGCTCCATCATTAGTCTATTGTTTCCCTTTCTCTTTCATTTGTTTCCCTGTTAGGCAAGTCTGTGAGTTTAGCCATTTTATGGCTATTTGAGGCCTCCTCTTTCTTCCCTTCATCTTTCTTCTCTTTCATCTTTAATATTAGTTTACAACAGATGAAAACCTATTCTGTGTTGGCCATTATGTTAGACATTCTGCTAGGTGTTTTGGATATAAAAACAAACAAACACATATGATTACTGGAAAAAAGAGAATCTCAGAAAAAGGCAAGCAAAAATGAAAGAATATAATGTATCTGGAAAGTTTACTATAATTTTATAGATCTATACTAAGGAATGATTAAAGATACAGTATGGATTTTAGGAAGGGAAGAGTCAGATCACAAACTAGATCTTTTTTTCTGAGAATGTTAATTATAAAGGGAATTACATAATCCCATTTGAGTTTTCAAAAGCCACTTTGCTAGGAAAGATCTGAAGGGAAAAACTCAGAAACAGATTGACCATTTTAGGGGCTAGACTGCTACTTCTAGAAAGGGATAATAGAAGCCCGCAAACAGTGGCAGAGAGATTGAAAAGAAAGGGGTAGATGAAAGTAATTTAAGGAACAGAAAGAAATAGACTGGGTTAATCAATTAAAGGCTGTAAGTATTGAGAAAAAAGTAGAAATTCAAATTAACTCTAAGGTTTCCAATTTGACTATGCAAATGAATAGTAATTAGAGAGATAGGAGATACAAAAGGAAGATCATAATTTTTAGGAATGTGATTCTAATCTCTGGCTTGCACAGTTTGGTCCATCTACACAGATATGTCGAACAAACATCACACAAACGGAGGCATTTGGAAATCTGATAGAAGATTCTCAGATGCCTTCCGAAGATCTCTGCCTCCTATTCCTCATGCCCTTGCGTACTCTGCCCTTGAATGTGGCCTGGACCTATGACTCACTGCTAAAATATGGAAGGCAGCAAAAAAGGGCTGTGTGCTAGTTTCCTGTGGCTTCTAGAACAAACTACCACAAATTGAATGACTTCAAACAACAGAAATTTATTATCTCATGCTTTGGAAGTCCAGAAGTCTGAAAGTGAGGTGTCAGAAAGGCTATACTTCCTCTGAAGGCTCTATGGGAGCTTCTGCTCTTGCCTCTTCCAGTTTCCAGTGGCTCCAGGAGATCCCTGATGTGTGGTTGCCTCACATCAGTCCTTGCCTCTGTCTTCACAGAATCTTCTCTCCTGTCTTCCTCACAAGGACACATGTTATTGGATTTAAGGCTCATATGGTTAATCCAGGATGTTCACACTCCAGATCCTTAATTTAATTCTACCTACCTTTGAAGTCTTCACTCTTTTTCCAAATAATGTCACCTTCACCAGTAACAGAGGTTAGGACTTGGGAACATAGCTTTTTTGGAGGCCATCGCTCAACTCACCACAAATGGGATGACACTTCCTAGATTTGGTTATAAAGGAATGTGGTTTCTGTCACGGGTGCTCACTTTTGTTCTTTCTTGGATTTCTTGCTTCCATATTAGGAGGCAGCTCTACAGAGAGAGGCCCTCCATGGCTAGGTTTGGACCCTTTAGCCCCAGTTGAGCTGTGAAATGACTGTAGTTGCAGTGGACAGCTTGAGTGCAACATTATGAGAGAGCTAGAGCCAGAGGCTTCAGCTAAGCTGTGCCTAGATTTATAGCCCACAGAAAATTGTGAGATAATACATAGCACTGTCTTAAGCTAAGTTTTGAAGTGATTTATCACACAGCAATTGAAAACTAACATGGAGCTCACAAAAATGTCTAGGCTAGGACAGCAGTCATTAAGACAAGCCATGAAAGTGGATTTGATTTTGCATTTAAGATGTATCTATTAAGTCAACATTGTGGTGAGTTTTATTTAGATGTGTATTTATATCTGTAATGATAAATGGCAACCCACTCAGTAAGAATCTTAGTCTCAGGAAACGAAAGACAAAACCACAATGAGTAGCATGACCAAGGAATGTAAATGGTGTTAAGGTACGTAGCAAAAGGAAGAAGGATCTGGCCTACTTTCCAAAAATTAGGAAAGACTTCCTGGAGTGGTTGAATTCTCAAATTCCACAAACTTATCTACGTAATATATATATGACATATAACCATGTATTAACAAAGATCCTTTTCCTTTCAACAACACAAAATTTAAGGCACCTCTAAATGCTAAGGACAATTTTCCTGTCCATTATACTAAGACTTCTATAACAAATTTATTTAAGCTCTAAGGACAAGAACATATATCCACTTTTGTGACTGCTGGAAAGGCTAAAGCTAAATTATATACACAGTGGCTATGAATCAAATCAGGTCATTACTTCATACTTCACACGTTTTGTTTGGTGTTAACTTATTTTCACTCATACTTTTTTTTACACTTATTTTTACTCATACTTTTAAGGAAACTTGTATCACTCTTTATACTAAATGAGTCTTTAATTATGTAAAAAATTACAATGAAATTTTAAAACTCCTTGAGGGCTCTAGCAAAGGTAGGAGCAAAACTCAATGAGAGAACAAGTAAAACTAAACCTATTATTTTACCAATACAAAAGTCCTACTTTTGCTATTTTCCCCCACATCTGTTAGCCATTAAGACGTTCTTTTTGCTTAAGATAAAAGACCTTCTCCTTAATCTTCCACCACTTCTACCACTTCCTTGTTTTTTATTTTTACTGCTTTTACCCTAGATGAAGTTTCACTGTTTCTTGTTTGAATTCTTTTCAAGTTTGGAAAATACTGCTTCTAGCATAATCTTTGTTTTTTGTTTTTTTGTCTTTTTGTCTTTTTAGGGCCACACTCATGGCATATGGAGGTTCCCAGGCTAGGGTCTTATCTGAGCTGTTGCCACCAGCCTACACCAGAGCCACACCAGATCCGAGCCGCATCTGCAACCTACACCACAGCTCACAGCAATAACGATCCTTAACCCACTGAGTGAGGCCAGGGATTGAACCTTCAACCTCATGGTTCCTAGTCAGATTCCTTTCCACGGAGCCATGACGGGAACTCCCTAGGGTAATCCTGAACAGACTTGATGTCTTAGGGAAAACTGTATCAGTTGCTAACCCAGTACCTGAATCTCAATATAATTAGTTACCAATTAGTCTTACCTGGAATATGATTCCATTGTTACACTGTCATGATGTATTATATTCATTTGTTTGCCATGCACGTCTTACTCACTACACTATAAGAGCCTCAGGAGAAAAGACAATGTCTTCTTTATCTTTTTTCTACAGTTCCTACCATAGTGCCTGGCAAATAGCAAGTGTTTAAACAGATGCTAATGAAAATAAACCAGAAAAGTCTGCAAATTATTCTCCCTCCCTTTGGATTTTCTCTCTCTTCATTAGTCTAATGCACATATCACATCTAAATTAAGCTTCTTAGAATAAATCATGGATCATCTTATTCCCCTGCAACTGTCCCTCATCATATAATGATGAAATATAAATGCCAAAGTACAGGAATCAAATCACAGAACATATTTCCCAGTACTCTGCTGTATCTACCCTATCTTTCCAATTTCCAGAATATCCCCTGGGCTTTCTCAACCCTGTATCTTTGCTCCAATTGGCCCTTCATTAAAATGTTCACCTTCCAAAGTTCTACCTCCTCTAAAAAACACAACTCAACTGGTCTCTCGTTTGTGAAGGGTTCAATTCCCAAGATGAAAGTATCATCAGCAGTTGCCCTTTAGTTTTACTTCTTTCTTGACACTTAATATATCCTACCTGTACCCAGGAACTGAAATATGTTTCTTATTTTGTCTCAATTTATTGAAAATGAGAAGAGGCAAGCACTTTTGTGCTTTCCTGTCCCTAATGTCTGCCATCACTACCATCATTGCTCAAATAATCATAGAGCTTGGGTTTAGTGCAACAGTAAGTTTTCAATAAATATTAACTGAATAAATATATACTTGCTGTCATCTACAAATAATGTATTTTTAGACAGAATGAAAGGATTATTCATATATAATATTCACTTTTTTTCCAGGCTTAGTCATGCAAGGGTTGCTTGCAACCAAAATTCAGAATCTTAACTTAGTTTTGTATTTTTAATTGAACACAAACCAGGTTTTGTTAGGGAAATTTTTTTGAATGATATGATTCAATGGGTTAACAAATGTTTTTAGAAACAGCTAATGAAAACTATAATTCATTACCACCTTATGGAGGTAAAAATTCAACAATAAGAATAAAAAGCCTTTATTATTTATTTATTTATTTATTTAAATTTATTTTTTTCCCACTGTATAGCAAGGGGATCAAGTTATCCTTACATGTATATATTTTTCCCCCACCTTTTGTTCTGCTGCAATATGAGTATCTAGAAATAGTTCTCAATGCAAAAAGCCTTTAAAATATCATAGCCATTGGGTCAGAGACTCTAATTTTAGTAACTCCACTAATGAAAAGTGAGCACCGTGTATACATCAATTTATCTATAAGGATATTCTCCAAATAATAAACTCAATCTAAAAAATATTTTAAATCATTTATTTTTTTCTTTCTTTTTGGCTGCACCCATGGCATGATGAAGTTACCAGGCCAAGGAAAGAACCTGCACCACAACAGCAACCAGAGCCACGGCAGTGACAATACCAGATCTTTAACCCACTGAGCTACAAAGGAACTCCTATTTAATCATTTATGTTTATATTAACAGATACAATGGAATATATGAAGTAGTCATTCATATTCTCAAATAGAACAAATAGATTTGTTACAAAAATAATAAAGAAATTCAACAAAGAATACATATAATATTAGCCCAACCTGTTTTAAGGCAAAAGGTACCAAAACAAAAATCAAATGATATAGAACAAAATGATAACAGATGTTGTTTTTAAAAAAGACTCATTCATGATTTGTTTTATTTTTACGTATTTTACTATTTTCTATAGTAAAACTTTATAAATAATTGGTATTAAAAAAACAACTTTTATAGTTTCAAATATTTTTTCAAAATGTTAAGTACATAAACAAGCAATCCTTTCTTCTTACCTGGGTAGATATGTTCAAATACAGTTGAAAGAATATGCGACACTTGACTTTCAATCATACAGCTGCCATCTGAATTGTCCTTCAATTACTTTCTGCCTTGTGTATATTAGATGGAATCACATATAACTAAAAATAAAGTTAAAACTGGACTCAGTAGAATTAATCAATAATTACATTTTTGTGTATTTTAATTTAGATATTACAATACATATTGTAAAATTCTAATATTTCCTGTGAAAGTTCAAGAAAGTTACCCAATAATAGGAAAACAATAGTAATGCATGTAATTTTATTTCAAAGGTAGAATAACAGATTGTTAAAGAAAGTCAAATAGTAAGACTGCTAGATAATGAGTTAAATGTTTTAACTCATGGATAGGTTACTATTAAGATACAGTGATAGTTAGTCAACAGTATACCCCCTTTGTCCCTCGAGCTGTGCAACAACTAGGCCCAGCTATCTCTTTTACTTATTAGCTAATTAGACTAACCAAGCACATACTCTGTCCCTGATTAAGAAGGTGAAACAGAATTCGAGAAAAGCACTGATCTATTTTAACTTTCATTCCACTTTGACTGTTATGGAGAAGCATTATGGTAGCTTATCCTTCTATTTATTCTCATGCTATAACTAGAACAGACATAGCGGATGATTAAGATTTTTACATTTTTATTCCAACAGACAAAGGGAAAAAGTCCTTCCAGATGCAACAGCACAAATCATGCCTTTCCTTAATTCCATGTCAAATGGACCTCTGATATCAATTTAAATAGCAGCAGAAAGATTCATAGTATAGTATCTCTTCTTGCCAAAACAGCAACAATAGCTTTTTTTCTTTCTTTTTTTTGAGGTGGAGCAAAAGTACAGAAACATATCTAGCCTCCATAATTCTGCCTATTTCCATCCTTCTGATACAGATCATTGATAAAGCCAGACCTATATATATTTACTTCTAAAATTATAAAGACAGACCTCAAATATTTTTTTTTTTTTTTTTTGCCTCTTTGTATCTGAACCATCTGAATACTCTGAAACTATCTTTTTCCAACTTAGCCACAGTTTTCTTTAGAGGCCTGTTTTATCTATTTGTTCATCCTATTCTTTTTCATTTTCTAACATAACTTTAGAGACAAAGAAAGAAAGGATTTTAGTTTAGGAGGCCCCAGAGACAAACTCGGGGTCAATAATTCAAGTAAAAAAGCTCTCTTATTTGGGAGATGCTGAGGGGGAGGGCCCATGGCAGATCATCATCAGCATCTCACAGAGAAGGCAACAACTGAAAATCTGAATTAAAATATAAGCAGGGTATATTTTAAGGCCATTTATAAGTATTTTATAATTTTAGTGAAAAAAAAATTTATCTCCCCAGTGATGCTATTATTTATTAGATCATATGCATGGTTTCTCTTAGTGTTGACTCTCAAGGTATATAAATGATACAACTCATTTTATCTTTCTTCAAAATGCATTATCACATACTTCTAGCTTTAAAAATAGATCTGTTCATCCTGCATAGGAAATTTCAAACATGGCACAGCAAAGGTAACCATGAAACTACTTCATGACTTCCAAAGTGATTATCCAAATCAAATCAGTTTTTATTTTGTGTCAGTCTTGGAGAAGGGAGAGAAAAGAGGAGACAAGATTAGTTCTTTTTAGCATAATGGCTAGTTCTTTATTTATTTTGTGCAAATACTAGTCTAATGGGATGAAATAAGAAGGAAATCACCCAAAATAACATAAGTAACTGTTAAGGAAAAAACTGTTCAAAAAAATTACTGTTAAAAAGAAAACTGTTCAAAAAAGTACAGCAAAGTAAATATTTTACTTAAAATGGTTAATTCAACTTATCTCCACAGCTTTTATTTCTATCTCAAATCGACTGAAATCCACTCTCACTGTGGAAAATACTTTTCAACATAGAATATTTTATGCAATGTGACAGAATAAAGAAGAACACAAAAATACCCACATCAAAAAACAAGAATGAACTTGTGCCCACTTCTATCTTTCTCCTTGCAGGAAAATGACATACACTCTGAAGCGAATCTATTATTCCACTGTCTTATATGATTTAGATTTGTTCATATAAAGGATATCTTAAATATTCTTGAAAAAAAGAAGTGCTTATAAGCTGCATTTTTTAACATATTTTTACTTTCAAATATAAAATCTTGATTCTTAAATTTTTAGTATGCACAATTAATACACTCAAATTTATTCTTTTTTCCCACCATTTGTTCTACATAATGAAATCCAAAGACATACGTGAAATTAAATGAGGACAACCATTTCTTTACCGAAATCTTCGTTTTTTTCTAACAGTATTAGTTTAAGAAAAACATTATTAACATTGCTATATAACTAGATGCCTCAATTTGTTAATATAATACTTTCCATATTTAAATATTCCATACATAATAAAACCAACCTAAACAAACATGCCAAGCTAAAAGCTATTTTTACTTGTCATCAAATGAAATAGAGACCACCCTGAAATAAAGACCACCATTATTATGATCTTAAAAATTTTTTTAAAAATCGTTTGACTACTTATTTTCCTTTTTATAGCTAGCTCCAAGAATTCAGCAATATTTTAAATTAATTTGCAAAATGTTGCAAAAAAAGTTTCCTGGTAATTCATTTCTTATTTCTATCTAAAACATCCAAAGTCAAAATATATGAAATCAGATCCTTGGCCCATGATTATCTTTTTTGTTTTTCTTTCTTTGTCCTGTGATTTTAATTACATTTATAGTACAATTTTCATTCTAACTGTTCAAGCCAGAAACCTGGCATTATTAATCCCTTTTATTTCCCTTACCATCTACATGCAGTTAAATCGGAATAAATTCAATTCTACTTAATACAGAACACTCCACTTTGTTACCTCTCCAAGTTTACGTCCTCACCAACCCATCAGTAGTCGGCCATAATTTTCTAACAAATAATCTAACCACAACACCCTCTGGACAAAGTCCAAATGACTTAGCATGCCTGAGCATCTTAGTCCAAATGCCTTAGCATCTTTCCTTAGAGATGCCTTCTCAAATGTTTTCACCCTAATGCTCTAGGCAAGGAATACAAACATGAGATGATTGTCATAAGCAGCCTGAGGCAAGCTTTTCCTGCACGTTCTAGTCTTCTTAGTGAGGCAGTGCCATCCATCCAGTCCTAATGATATCCCTATGCTCTAAGGAAAGTAAACCCGGAAAACTAATTTAGTTCATTAAACAAATATTCAATGAATACCTACTGAATGCCTAATAGTACTAGTCATTAGAGAGAGGAAAATCCATTGATACCCTCCTTTGAATCTGTCAACCCAATAAGGACTATGTTAATGGCAAAGTGAGGTACTGAAGAAACATAGAGAAGGTTCAGGAAAGTCTTCCTTAAAAATATGAAACCTATGAACCATCAGTTCAGAAGGTGTCAATGAAGAAACTGGTTAAGGTCACAGCTGGTGGAGGGAACATCATAAGCAAAGGCACAGAAATGAGAAAAGAACCTGCTACTTTTAAGCACAGGTAAGGGATTAGGTATACATGACTTGAAAATAGAGTTTATGGAATTAATTTATAAGACATTTCTGCAGTACAGTAAGGCCATATCAAGAAGCCTCCTGAATGCTATGCTATGAAATTTGGATTTTATCCTAAAGGTGATATGAGTATGAGAGGGAAAACAAGGAAGTGGTGTAAGAAGACGTATTTTAGGAAGATCATGTGGTTCATGTGGCTCTGAAGTGACCATGAAAGAAAGAAGGTGAGACCAACACATTGCTTGTTAGGAATTTGTGTATATTTGTTAAACGGCAATGGAAAACAGAAATAGACTCAGGGCATTCATATTTGTAAGACATAAAAGGGCAATGGTGCTTGGGATTTAATTAATGTAAGAAGAGCACAAGACCAAGGCAGCCCTGGTTCTGGTCTTTCCTATTCTCAGAGATGTCAAGCAGGAGCAAGAATTGACATCATCCGTTACAGTTTCATGTGTGTTTTAAATTCTTAACCCTCAGCTCTCAATATGGTAAAGAAGAAAGTGATAGAGGATGAGATATGACAAACTATTTCAGAATTAATAGCAATTTTAAGTTCACGAATTTAAAAACAAATTAAATCTAGCTCTTTCCTCTCCACTTAACATGAAACTTTTAGCAGTGCTTTGAAGCTGTCACCAGCAGGAAATTTTCCTAATTAGAAGAAGTAGGAGAACCATTATCAAGTCATTTCGTCTTTCTGCTGCAATCAGTGGAAAACACAAGCCACTTTCTATGAAACTTTCGTTATTATATTTTTCAGCGTAAACAGGCTAAGGTAAAGTATTAGTTCTTTTTAACATTAGCGCTTCACAAACTCTGACCTCTCAAATATTTAGATCTTGTTATGTAAAACACCACCTGGGCACTGAGATGGTTTCAAAGTAGTGAAAACTGGGCACGGGTTAAAAATTTACTTGAGTTTGTGAATATGTATGATAGAGTGAAATTCATACTGGGGTAGATTAACTTCTTAATGCGATGGAAATTTGAAGAAGAAAATAAATCTGATTAGAGAAAGGAATGGAACATTTAGAAATGTTTGGAGGAAAGAGGTGAGGGAAAAAGAAAAAAAGAGCAAGAAATCCAGACCAAAACCAAAAGTGAGAGCTAAAGGAGAGTGAGCATTTCTCCCTTAGTCAGTAATCAAAAATTCTGGGACTTCCTCTGATTGGGCCAATAAGGTGACACACACATCCCTAATCAATCACTTTGGATGTAGACTCACTGACTGTCATAGGCCAATGGAGATACAGATAATGGCCAGTTTGCTTTAGACTCACGACTACTATCCACTATGAAAGATGAATTTCACCAAGGAAAAGCTGACCTGTTATAAACACAGTGGTAGGAAAATTAACAAATAAACACTAACTATACATTATATAAATGTGCCACACACGGTGCCTGGCACATTAAAAAAAAGACAATAATTCAAGACAATTATTATGATGATGAATTGTTTAAAAGTTCCATACTTTCAGAGTATAACTAGAACTGCAATACACATCTTCATGTATAACCATTTGTGCTCATCTCAAGTTACTCCTTTATTACGTCTTCCTAGAAATGAAATTACTAGGTGAAAAAGTATTTGAAGTATTTTCTTATATATCACCAAATAGCTTTCTAGAAAGACATACCAATACAGACTTCTACCAACAGCAGATGATAATGCTAATTTCAAGCCATGCTAATTTCAAGCCATCCTTTCCAGCAATGATCTTTTTTCTAATCTTTTGACAATTGGATTATAAAAAAATTCTCTTTTTTCCTGAAACGTACACTGCTTTAGTTGCAAGTGAAGTGCAGCTTTTATGTGTTTAATTTATTAAATATTTAATTTATAAGGTTTATTTTCCTTTTGATGTGACTTTTTATTTTTATATTTTGACAAGGTTTTTTTGAGATTTTCATGCAAGTCTCAGGACCTTTGAACTTTTTTAGTTTCCTCTGCCTTCATTGTTCTTCTCTCAGATTACTACATTTATTTCCTCAACTCCTCCATTAAATTAGGAAGACTGGTTTGTATGTTAGAGTTCCCTTAATGTTGGATACATATTTTACACACAAAATAATACAAGTTGTTAATCCTTATATTAAGATCTGAGCTATGAATTGATACAAAGGTATTAAAGCAACTAAGTCATTATCAAAAGCGTCAAAGACTTTTATTTAATTAATGGTTAAAATTTTATTTCTCTAATATATTTTACAGATTTAATTACATTTAATTTTTTTGAATTAGTTATCTTATTCACTGTATCTCCTAATACTAGGACTATTTCTAAAGCACTGCAAATATGGATTTCAGCACCAAGTTATTTGGGAATAGAATTTTTTTCAAATATTCCCCATTTTTAAAAGGCACCTTCTCTCCTTCCTTCATTCTTTCTTCCTACCTCTTCTTTCCACTCTTCTTCCTTTCCTTCCTTCAACTTAGAAGATGAAAATTATGAGTCACTATTCTTTACTATAGTACTTAATACAATAAAAACATATTCCAGCAATTAAATTTATAAATTAAATTTACAAAACACCTATGCTAAAAGCCACTCAATTTTTAAAAGACTTTACATTAATACCCCAAAACTGTAAAACTGTGTAAATATATTTCAATATGTATAGAAATAGAGCACCTGGAGTTCCCATTGTGGCTCCGAGGAAATGAATCTGACTAGGAACCATGAGGTTTCAGGTTCGATCCATGGCGTTGCTCAGTGGGTTAAGGATCTGGCGTTGCCACGAGCTGTGGTATAGGTCACAGACATGGCTTGGATCCTGCATTGCTGTGGCTGTGGCGTAGGCCAGCAGCTGTATCTCCAATTCACCCCCTAGCTTGGAAACCTCTATATGCCTCAGGTGTGGCCCTAAAAAGCCAAAAAAAAAGAAAAGAAAGAAAGAAAGAAATAGAGCACCTATTCATCAAAGGCTCTTATTAAGCATTTTGGTAAATAGTCCACAATAGAGACTATTCAAATGAAGGGAATCAAGAAACTGTGGTTGATTCCTTAATGAAAAATTGGACCAGAAAGTGTTCATTAACTTGGATTACATAAAAAGTCATTAGTTTAATTTTTCCAGTCCTGTGGAGTTTAATTTTATTCACATTAATATCCATGAAATGAATAATGTATTTAAAGGCAAATTTCTGTGAGTTCTAATGCAGCGTTCCAATTTCCTACAGTTAAGGCAGGGGGTAGGGAGGAGAGTTTTACTAATCCTTGTCTTTAGTCTAAATTAATTGCAATATCACCATAATTGGGTATAATTAAATTACACAAACATTGTTCAATAAAATCAGCAATACCTTCTATATTAATATATTCAGTGCAAAAAAGTATATAAATGTATCCACTGTTAACCAAATAATTATTATTTTACACATGAAAAAGTCTCAAAAATGCCACGATCACAAGTATTTTGTATGATGATTGGTTATGTTCCAAGGCCTTTCTTTAGCCAACATTTTCAAGTATTAAGGTTTTACAAACATTCTTTACATTGCTCTGCTACCAAATATTAGTATACCATTTTAAGCTGCTGCTCTTTTGTTCAATGGGATTTACACATAATGCTACACATTTCACTCTTCATTTAAGTCAGTGGATGTACACATTCTGCTTTGCTGCTGCCACCACTGCCTCTCACCAAAACAAAAACAAAGACAAAGCAAAATACATTCTCATAATAGCACCCTCGGTTTCCCTTGCAGACCTATACTTCATTCCTCCTTCTTCTTAGTTATGATCCAGGATAGGCCAGTTAATGCACCATAACCTTAGTCATACATATTCATTCAGGAATGGAAAATTGGACTAAACTGGAATTCCCAACCTGGCGCAGTGGAAACGAATGTGACTAGGAACCATGAGGTTGCGGGTTTGATCCCTGGCCACACTCAGTGGGTTAAGGATCCAGTGTTGCCATGAGCTGTGGTGTAAGGTGCAGTTGCGGCTCGGATCCCGAGTTGCTGTGGCCGTGGCATAGGCTGGCAGCTGTAGCTACGATTTGACCCCTAGCCTGGGAATTTCCATATGCCGTGAGTGCAGCCCTAAAAATCAAAAAAAAAAAAAAAAAAGAGAGTTGGATTAAGTTAAAACAAAGCAAGTCAAATCAGAACCCTTTTCTAAAATTATTTAAAAAGAAGCCATTCCAAAAAATAAAAATAAATAAATAAAAAGAAGCAATTCCTATCCACTTGAGTAAATGGAAGATTGAAAGCCTCATGGCTATTTTGTTCTCAGGTTTCCTGCCTTAAAATGAATCTCAGAGGAAAACAGAGCTCTGAGAGTGAGTGCCTGGATTCAGCTATGTCTGAGGCATCACTATGGAACTTTCAATTATCATAACCAATATACCTTTTGTTTTAGTTGGCTTTATGTCAAGTACAACCAAATAATCACTCTCAAATATGTTATTTACTAATGTGTAATACATGTTTTATGTGACTTTCCCTAAATTGATCTAACAGTATAAAATAATAACAGGCCAAAATGATTGATTGATATATTGAAAACAATAAAAAAATTTTCTACAAAATTGTTATTCAACAACTCCTTTGGTGTTTGAAGGTATCTTGTTGCTTGAAGCTGAAGGCATAATGTGCCATCATTAGATTTTTCAGAATTATCAGGGCAGAATCTACATACTTTAAAATGTTTGTGTTTTCTTAGGAAATCATATAATATAGCTTTTCATTGAACTTAGGTTGGACTATTACATTAATCACATCTTCAATTCTGTTGAATACAGTATAAATGCGATTGGTTTAAACAATTATACTTAACAGATTCAGGATAGATATGAACAACTTAATAAATCTCATATGTGATAAGAGGTGAAATTTTACTAATTAAAAATCATACAAGATGGGTGATATCTCTTCCTCCTGCTGAATTAATATTATGGTTTACATGAAAGCAAATAAAAAATTGATTGGCAGTTGAAAAGAATTATTCAACCCAACTGTATTCTAATAAGGTACCTTCTTATTTCTTTTAAGTTTTTGAGAATGACACCAAGTAAATCTTTTGTGCCTTACTAACTGGTCATAGAAATTTCTAAAGCTATTTGCTTTGACATCTGGACCTTTTATAGACTTTCACTGTCTGATAAGGATTTGATATCTACTATGTGCTATCTGAATGACCCATAAAAAATAAAGACTTGAACTATCAGTGTTTATAGACTGGAAAAAAAAAACTTTATAAGATACTTAAGGGTATATCAGATACTTGGGCCTACAATTTCACAACTTTATTTTTAAGACTGTACAGAATATCATAAGGTACCAAAAAGTTCTCTTCAAATATCAGCTATAAAGAAATAAAAGTTTAGCTTACCAAGTTCATTTTTCTTCATTGTTCCTTTGTTAAGAAAAAAAAATATGACCATTTTCCTTTTTTCACAAATAGTTTTAAACATATTACGCTATCTAAATATCCATTGCTCCCCAAAGACACACGATCCTCCTCTAGAATTTTCTCTCCATTTCCCGCCCCCTCCCACTCTTTTAGACCTTAGCCCCATCTCAAACAGAATTCAATAAACTATAGTCACTAAAGAAAGAGGTCATGGATTATAAATATATATTTGAATCGTTTCTCCCCCTGACCCCACAGGATAGAGACAAAGCTATAAAATAAACACATAAAGCACTTACAATAAACCACCATTATATTTATCCAAGCTATAAAAACATTTTTCTCTTCAGCCGTTTCTGTTAGTCATTTTCCTCACCAGAAGGGAGACATTTCTATCTTGATAAAAGATGAAAAATCTCTCTTTCAGTTATTCTTCAGGTACTCTGCGATAAATGAAGATTGTTTCCTATCTGTGAACAAAGGAGATTGCGATCTCTCATCTGAGCCTAATCTCTTGAGACATAAGGTCCCCAAAACCAATGATATGATTTAGCATAGATATAGACAGCCTCTCCTTGGTTCATGGATTTATCAGAATGGTAAAAAGTGTGGCGATGTCAACATAATTAGGTTGTCTAATTTTATTTGACAATTAAGTATTTTATATATAAATTAGGTCAAATAACCTACAGAGCACTTGTAACACGATGCCTATAATACCTGTCTTTTCTCTCTTCAGGGGTATTTTCAAAGGAGTTCCATATGAAAACAATTTCAAAACTGTAAACTACTATACAAACAGCATAGTATAGTGTAAGAGATCATGTTACCAGCCAAAAAAAGATGCATTCCAGGAGCATTTATGACTTGTGCTGAAAAAGTAAAATTGACAACCAAATTTCCATTTTCTAAAGGATATCAGAGTCCACACATACATGTAAACTTTTGCAAAGACATGTCACTAGATTTCAACATTGAGCCTCAGAAATCAAAAAACCATGTAATGCCACCTATGTCTAATTTGCAAGCTGTGAGTAGTTAAAAGAAATAAATGATTAAAGAGCAGTCTCAGTAATGTTCTGAATCTATTATTACAGGGAAAAGTACTAGCATTAGCCAGAGCAGGTCACTCTTTGGAAGAACTCACAACCAGGTAAGACTGGGCAAACCAATCTTCATCTCTTTGCTATGAACAAAAACACTTAAAAATCAAATCAGTACAAGTACATTCTTTTAGGCAATGATGGCTTCACCTAATACAGCTAACAAAGATGGTATTACCAAGAGCATATCCTCTCTATACCCACTCAATGGCAAATAAGGTGAAATTAAAGAAACAAAAACCTGACAGTCTTATAGGTTGAGGCAAAGGGGAAACAATGACCTGTTTAATAGATTGTCCTCTCTCCAAAATATGGCTGAAAGCTAGTCCTCTAGTTTATAGTAATCAGACTATGATGTTAGAAATGTTCTTTCCTCATCTCCTCCCCAGTCTCATTCATCCAATGAACATTTACTGAATACTTGCTCAGTGCTCTGCACTGGGCATGCAGACAAAGAAATGGAGCTTTAAATCTAGCAGAGGAATGAGACATTTAAGATATTATAACTTGTTACTATAAAAACTAAAATAGATGTCATCTTATTAGGAGCTTACATCTAACTTAATTCTTAATTTCTAAATAGCAATTTATTTAAACGAGGTCAGCCGCCAATGATGATGAATCTTTTAGGATCTTTTAGCTTTTCAAAATGTTTTTCAGTGGTATAGCATTTTACTTTCAAGACAACCCTGTCCCCAAAGGGCTGTGTTTCCTTATTTTACCAAAACTAAAATCAATACAATTAATATTGAGAGGCGAATTAGAAGTATCAGAGCCAAGACCACAACTCAGGAATTCTGACTATTTACTTTTCACGACTAGAAGATAACCCACATCCAGTTTGCAAGTTAAAATTCCATGTACTAAATACCATTTTATTTCACATATTCTTAGTGAACTCTAAGCTTTAATTGATAATACCGGAAGAGAAAAACTCTTACCCATTGTAGCTAATTCATGCTTTTGTGAGAAAATTATTCAAAGCTATGAATTGCTTATTATCAAATAAAATAATGGTGAAATTTATTTTTCGTCTATTAGTACCTGCCAAGGAAACCTTCTATAGAGGAAAACAGACACAGCGTGAAGTCTGAAAGAATATATTAGGTGCTTGTACACACTGAAAATTGCTGCCTAATCAAGGAAACCATACTTTCTAATCTATTTACATCTTGCCAGCTGAATTATAAGTACAGCAATCACAGGCTTACTGTATGTCTGAATTAGATAAAAACTGAATCACTTTCTTTGTGTCTGGTACATTGTAAATGTTCAATAGATATACAAGAAAGATTTGAGGGATGAAAGGCAGAGTGCTAGAAGAGAGAAAAATCTTACCAATAGGTCATCAAGGTCCACCTTGCCAAAAATCAAACAAATAAAAATACCAATAGTAATAAAACCACACACACACACACAGTTAGTGAAACAGAAGCAATATATACATTTAAACACAACCTCTTCTCACATTTTAAAAACTGTAACTCTGCTTTTTTGCCAGTGTTAGCCATATAGTCTTTGAGTATATGCTCAGAGACTATACTTTCAGATAAGTAATTTGTCCAAGATAGAGACAACACTCTGAGATGCAATCTTTATCATCTTTTAAAACTGAAAGAGCCTCATTATGAAATAAGTTTAACTCCTTTAGAAATTGTTTGTGTGTGTGTGTGTGTGTGTGTGTGTGTGTGTGTGTGTGTGTGTATGCATGTATGCCCCATCTATGGGTTGAAATAACCCGCAAAATAAAAATTAAGTTGGAAGAAAAATGTGTGAATTAAATGAGAAGGGTGATAAATAAACATGGAATGAGATCCAAGGAAGGCCTCCAAAGCTAAGCAAGGAACAGTTATTTCTCATTCATTGATTGCTTCATCAAGGCCAAAATACATGGACAGCCAAATATGAACAGGTCACTGGGCTAGTGTCCTCCAACCACCACACTCCTATGCCAAAGTAATTTCTCACTATATGCAAACTAGCCATCTGCTGCTCTCAAAATGCCTACAGTGCCTATAAATCCTATCTATGAGGGTCCTGCCCTGGTCCTCCTGCTACAAGATCGACCCACCTGGAAGCACCTGGCATAACTTTCCCCTCTGAGGAGACTAAAATGTGCACCTAAGATAAGACTGCATCATCTGCATGGAGACCTCAGGCAAAAGCTCCACCTAAACAAAGCAACAGTGAACCAAGAACATGCTCTAGATTCTGAACTTTTGACAGGGAAGAGAATCAGACTATTTGCACTTAGAGCAGAAAACAAGATACACAGGGAGAATGTGCTTTATTGATATTAGGAAGCAGTAGAAGTCATGAAGAATAACAACTATGAGTGATCAGAAACTGAGTCAAAAAGAAAAGTGGAGAAATATATGGAAAGAAGAGAAAGAATGCTGGTAGGAGCAGGAAAAGCAGACAGAAGGGAGCTACATCCTTCCAACGGCAAAGGATCGACTCTGTCACTAGGGGGCAGAGAGGGAATCAGCTCAGAAAAGCTGTACTGGTTACTTCCCATTTCTGAATTTCAGTCCATCTTCCCTGGGTTCTCTTAAAGAATGGGATTCCTGTCGTCTTCATTCCTAAACTTCACTTTACGGAAGTAAACTGAGTGAGTGTTTTTCCTTGCATCAAAAGAACCCAGCATCGTCTCTTCTGTTTGGGCTCAATAGTCACCTAAGGAATCAGTCTTAAAACCACAAATGATCAAAACTTTACCATATAGAACACTGTAAAAATATTATTTTTTACCCTACCAAATTAATAGTCTCAAAAATTATAGTAATCCAATGAAAAAAAAGAAAGCCACACAAATTTACACATCTCAAGTCACTGAAAAAGTGTGCTCTCCAAAAAAGAAAATATGCTCTACATTTTGCAGACATCTGTTCTCCTACAGCTAATTAAAAAGCAAAAGCAAACAAACAAATCTGTGCTATGATTTTTCTGTTTCTTCATAAGAGCAATAAAGCAGATATGATTTACCTATGGCTTCTGTATTTTCCTTCCTGTGTTAATTTTTTTTTTAACTCAAGGCTAAATTAAATGTATTCATAGATGATATTCATATAGCAGAAAAATTAATTCTTTTCAATGTTATGCATCTCTCAAAATCCAGACATTTTCCCTAGATCATCCTTATTTATGCACCAAATTTTATTTTCCTATAATATAAAATACAGGTACAGAATTTGTCCTTAAAAATCATACTCTGCAGCTGGAAGAAAGGAAGATGAGAAAGGGGGAATGAACACGTCAAAAGGGAGAAGAGGAGAGGATAGGATGTAGAAAGGAGGTAAGGAGAAGTAAAAGGATGCAACAGGGGAAGGAAAAGGGAGGCGGAGGACTAATAGTTGCAGTGCGCCATGGACCATCACCACATCCTTATTCCCAGGTTTTACGCCAGGTTGCCACCCACCCACTCTAGAGCCAAAGCTTGGCAGGGCAAAGAGCAAAATAGACTTTTCCATTTCTCATTCATTGATGTTGATCATTCATCTTATTGGCTGAAGGACATGCTGATGGCTCTGAGTCACAGTCCCTCCCTCCCAAAGCCACCCATTCTGGTAAGAAAAACAGAGATGTCCACTTTCCTAACTGTGTATCCCTCATATAGGTTGGCATGTAACTGTTACTAACTTGGTACATGTTTCTGAAGTTGCTAGGATGATACTGTACTTTTGTCACACCTTTAGAACTATAACTTAACAAATAAATTCTACTCAATGGCATGGGCTCACCTAGACCTCAAAAAACACCTGTAAAGGCCTGGGGTATATATGCATTAAACGCCATCTGATTCTCCATGGCTGTGCTGTGCTATACCCACAAGCTAAGGCTCCCTGTTGCTTCAACCTGAACTCCTGGAGTTAAGCTATTTCCATGAGAGTGCCTGGAGGGAGTCTAAGGTAACCTTGGACACAACAGTTCTATTTACCTGCTGGAACTCACTGTCTGCCCTTACAACTGAGGCAACTTCCCCAGCCGTGTGCCCTCTCCTTTATCCTTTCTGGCCAGTTCACACAGAGACAGACAATAAGAGAGAAACTGAAATCACTGTTTCAGTAACTATAAACCTCATTTATTTAATCCATACTTACTGAGTGTCAGGGATATATCCAGACAGTAGTGATACAATGATGAACAAGACAGATTCTCTGCCCTCAAGTAATTTATATTCTATTTATCTACATATAGAAACTAAAATCTAACTACACACGAAGAAAAAATCATTGTCTATTACTACAAGAAATAAAATATATGTGATCTCTCTTTTATACATTCTAGAGATAGACTACTCCAAATTAGTTGGGCTTCACTAGAACATGGATGCAGGTGCTGAGGGCCTGGTACCATGAACTTGATACTCTGACTATGCTGCTTGGAATATAAAATCCTCACGTTCCACTGTGAATTCTCTCCACACACATCTCTGTACCAGTAAGTTACCCATGTAATTCTGGGAAACCAAAGATGTTCTCGGGAGGCTCATTCCTTCCAAGTAACAGAACTTCAAACCCCCACATGGAAAGCCAACAGGACTTCCTCTGGGCTGTGCATGCCCAGCATGGCAAAAGGGCTTCCAATTACTTGAGCACCAGCAGCAGGATAATCAAATAGGAAACAACAAGGATTTATTTGTTTAATGATAGTAAAAGATTTTTCTGAGCAATACCAAGGGAGGTAGGCTAGTTCTGAGTAAGACAGACAAGAAAGTAGCCATAGCATATATTAAAGCCCACTGCATGTAAATTGAAGATTTTTAATATACTTTTTGAAAAATGGCACTATTAGATCTGCTATGTTTAATAAAACACAATCTACAATATTCAGTGTTGCACAAGCATATGAAGTATAACTAGCAAGATCATTGCCACTAGATCAGCTCCCAAAGGTGTCACAAATTAGACAAACCAAAATAAGCTCTTATCTTTGTGACAGCCAATGCTGCTCTGCTTCCAAATTTTTCACCTAGGAAAATGTTGCCAACCCTTCAAATTACATCACATCTCTTCCCTTTAGTCAACTCCTTATATCCTGCCACCATATCTTGTCCATTTTACTTTCAAAAGAGCTCTAGAATCTATTCCATCTTCTCCACTCCCTCTGCCAGACGCTAAAAACACTTTGCCTTGAAAACTGGACTAACTTTCATCATCTGCATGCTCCCCCCAGTTCTTGCCCTACCTCCTGGCTGCACCACCCAGAAATGCAAATCTTGATTCTGCCACCCACCTATTAACCATCCTTCAGTGCATCCTTGGAATCTGCAGGATAAATTTCACAGGCTTCCATAATTTGGTCCCTACAGACACCACTAAAACCACCACTAGTCAACCATTACCTGATGCATTTCCACTGCTTTCAATAGTTCCTGTTCAATGGATTCAATTCCCTGAGTGACTATAAAGGTCCTGCAAAGCATCTCCAAGTCCACAGGTACACCAATTATCTTCTCTAGACTAAAAACATCACATGCAGAAACACACTACTATTGTTCAAAGGTATAAAAATGAATCCTTGAAAGTACCAAAGGCAATTCAAGTTATAACTCTGAATTCTGTAAGTACAACTGACAAAAATAATATTTTCTAGAAGAAATAGGCAATGATGTTAACAGAAAAGATATTAAAATTGGGAAGGAAATAGATTTTCAAAATTTAATATATCCATTGCTCCTGGGAAACTAAGAGTGGAAAGGGCTTTCCAATCACTTACACAGCTATGTCTTCCACCTGTCTTTAAAATCCATGTTTGGTTTTTCTTACAATAGATGGAACCCACCTCCTATTAAGTATCAGTTTCTTTTTTTCTTTTTTTTTTTTTTTTTTTTTTTTTTGTCTTTTTGCTATTTCTTGGGCCGCTCCGGCGGCATATGGAGGCTCCCAGGCTAGGGGTCGAATGGGAGCTGTAGCCACCGGCCTACGCCAGAGCCACAGCAACACGGGATCCGAGCCGCGTCTGCAACCTACACCACAGCTCACGGCAACGCCGGATCGTTAACCCACTGAGCAAGTGCAGGGACCGAACCCGCAACCTCATGGTTCCTAGTCGGATTCGTTAACCACTGAGCCACGACGGGAACTCCAGCATCAGTTTCTTTTTCTCTATCTACTCTATATCCTTTACCTGGTTGGAAGTAAGTGGTGATAATTCTCCAGATGGTTCAATTGTCACATATTTGGTGGAAAAAGCCACTGTGTACACCAAAGGAATCAAAGAATGTTCTACTCTCTTCTCCAGTATTACCTAGTAGCCTTTTAGGTCAGATAATAGAGAAAAAAAAAATAGAAAGAACCCATACTGCTCAATGTTCCAAGGCTTATGAAAGAAAAAAAATCATTTAATATTTTGGCTTATGGCTAGGAGGACCTCAGCTATTCTTTCCATGAGAAGCCTGGAGTCATCAATGAATGTAAACTTAAGACTTTGGAAAACAAGCAACCTATCAACAGGTTTATTTGTAAGTCTCTCAGGTAATAATAAGGGAATAAAATTCACGTCTGCTCAGTGTCAAAAAGAATCATAAACCATCCACTATTCCATTTATAAACATGTGCAGGTGAGTAAAGCATCAATAATAAAACCTGCAGAAATAAAACTCAGTTACATATGTAGTATAACCTTTCTCAAAATTAATTCGGAAAAACACTACATGAAATACATGTCTCACACACACAAACACACACACACACTCAAAAGGTTCCATAGTTACATAGGTTTGGAAAACATTTGGAAAAATAAATTTAAACAATGTTTTTACTTTGGTATTTCTCATGTTTTTAAAATATTATTATGTATTTTGAAGCTCCAAAAATATATTGTAACAGGATTCCTTATTTTATTTCACCAGGAAAACACTTTTTCTTGGAGTACCTCCAGAGTTTTATTCATAATGCTTCCAGAAAAATGAGGAGATAGAGATGGTTTCATGATTAACAATTTTATTTCCAGAAAGTGAGTCAATTTTTACAACTAACCTCTTAACTGGAATGCAGAAGGATCTGACATGCAAGTAGTCAAGAGCATATAAAATCAGATTCAGAAAGAGGCCATGAAATGATTTCTATTTTTTAAAATGCAGCTGGCAATATATACCAGTATTCATAAAGAACATTTTGTCATTAAAAAGGAAATAGAATTATATTTGAAAAGACAGACAATCATGATGTAAACTAGGTTTTGTTCAAAGTCCCTCTGAATTAAGAAAAAGTTTTATTGAACATAAATGACATGTGTATTTTCTTAAAAGAAACATGCCTCTTCCCCATTAGAATGTAATAATTATTACCAAACACATCAAAGACATGGTGAAAACCAAGTTGCTTTTTAAACCAGGTCATCAAAAGATGTATGTGTGTGTCAATTTGCCCCAATATGTTTTTTTCTCATACAATTTAGTTTGGAAAAAAGAATCACCTAGATTTGTTGTAGGTGTGAATGCCTGACAAATCATAATAACATCAAAGGTGGAATGTCCAAAGATATTCTCTGTATTTTCTTTTGTAACGATAATGATATACTTGTAATTTTTTTTAAATGTAAATAAGGTCAAATCATTAATTGTTTCTGCTTACCCTTCTCACCAGGAAACCCTGCATGAGCTGTCCCATGTTTTCTCTCTTGAGCTCTCTCTCTTCCCTTCCCATCCTCTTCCTTTCCTCTCTCTCTTCCTCTTCCTCCAACCCATCCACACAAGTCTTCTTGCTCTGCCTCAAACAAGCCAGGGTCACTCTTGTCTTAGGGTCTTTATACAACCTTTTTCCTAGACCTTCATGTAGCTCAAGAATCTTCAATTCAACCATCGCTCAACCTTCTGCACAAATGTCACCACATGAAAAAAATGCTCCTATCTGACTCCTGCTCTATAATAATTTCACATGCTTCCATGCCCTCTCCTCTTACTCTTACTTTCCTTTTTCGTGTTTATCAGCAGCTTAATTTTTCATTTGTTTATTGTATGTTTCCTTCACTAAAATGAGAGCTCTTAGCTTTCTTCTTTACTACTCAAAAACATGCTTTACAAATCTAGTCGTATATTAGAAACCCTAAAAGGTTTTAAAATGTGCAAATGCCTGAGTGTTACGCATTTCTAACTTAAATAGTATGCAATAAAGGCTTAGGCATGTGTTTCTTGAGAATGACTAGAGAGAAAGATGTCTGTGATGTAATAAGTGAATAAATGAAGGACTGAGTGACATAAATGAAGACACCTACTTCCTATCAAATACATTTACAGAGATGATCATATTTGGAATGTTGCATGCAATATTTAGCATTTAATATTTAATGGTCAAGATATCTATAATTGTCATCTGTTCAATGTTACACAGTACATGGACATTTTAGAAAGGCAAAGACCGTTTCAGATTGCTAATTTGTTGGGGAAAATAATTTGTTTTCAAGTTTCTGTCACTATAAAGGAGGAGTTCTTTCCATGATTGTGTTGAATGATAATAGCCTTCAATTGTGTGGTTAACGCATGATATACTAAAACTAACACTGTTAATTGAGCTATTTACTCTTCAGTTTTTATAACTTGATAATAAAATGAAATATCAACTCCCACAATAAAATTCTAGAAAGCAGTTTATGTCTTATTGCCCTGCATTAAAGTAAGCATGTCATATCTTCCCATCCTTCCAAAAATAGCAGCCAAATCTCTTCCTCCAGCAACTCAGCAGACAAGAGCACTGTCAAGGGTATAGGGATCAAACACTGTGCACATCTTGACTCAAACAAAAATCAAATGGCTCACCACTGACTTAGTCAACATTAATAATTAAATCAAATCTTCCTCAAGAAATCAGATTAAAGGTTTCACAGGTAGAAGCAGCTCTTACTGCCAAAGGGCTTTCCACAATTTGACACATCCAAGATTTGGTGCCAAAAAAAGTGATGAAAATCTTGGAATGTTTCTAGTAGTTTCCAATTAGTAGAGGAAATTTTCATTGCTTGAAAAACCAATGTTAAAAGAAAACATGGAGTTGTTTATAGTGCTCAATCAGGTGTCTTTAAAAGTTATGCTGAGTAAACAGAGACTTTAGGGATTGTGACTGAAGGTCTTTCTACCTGAAAAATATCAGCAGTTAGGAGTAGAAGTGAAGCCTATTTTGGTCAGAAAACATTCTGAGTCATGAATGACACTGTTTATAGGATTATAACTAGAGAATCACAGAATGAACTAGGTAAAATCATCAAAGTAAGCCAGTGAGGCACTAACTACAGGATGTCAATCAAAGAGAATTGGAGATCAAGAGGCAGCAGAGCTTATTTCCAAAGGGGAAACAAAATTCTCCAACATCGAAGAGTTCACATCCTATTACAAGATATTTTTTAAAGCAACTGTAGTCATAAAATATGAAACAACCACAAAATAAACACTGAAATCTTTATATTTAGCTAGTTTCCAACCTTTTTCCTACCCCCATTTACTTATCTATCCTTTTCTTTCCTTTCTGTGACAATAACTCAGACATACATCATCTTGCACAATTCCTAAAGCTAACCAATGTATAAGCAACATATCAAATTGAGTTCACTTTTCTAAGTCCTATAGCACTGTTAATATCATGTAAAAAAACAAAGTATTTTCCTTCTAAAATTATAAAAAAAAAAAGAACAATCAAGTATATTAGGCCTGTCACCTCTCTTTAGGAAAATTAATACTAAATGAGTATCTTTTTTTTTTTTTTTTTTTTTTTTTTTGTCTTTTTGCTATTTCTTGAGCCGCTCCAGTGGCATATGGAGGTTCCCAGGCTAGGGGTCCAATCAGAGCTGTAGTCACCAGCCTAAGCCAGAGCCACAGCAACGCAGGATCCGAGCCGTGTCTGCAACCTACACCACAGCTCAGGGCAACACCGGATCCTTAGCCCACTGAGCAAGGCAGGGAATGAACCCGCAACCTCATGGTTCCTAGTTGCATTCGTTAACCACTGAGCCATGACGGGAACTCCTAAATGAGCATCATTTTTTAATTCAACTGGCTCTTACATCTGTAACTATTAAGTCACTTTTATTCACCACCACTTTTATTCAAAACTGTACAACTTTTTCCATGAGATGTTGTGAGCCACACAGGAAGTCCAGTTTTTCTGAGATGAATCTGATCACCACCGAATTAAAGGTTTTGATTTTGCAGGTTGTAGAATCATGAAGCAAACATAACAGGAAATGTATTCACTAACCTGCTAGAGGAGAAAAGCATTCCAAAATTTTGGTTTACATAGATAGATAATTTGAGTGAGTAGAGAATAGCTTGTGCCAGTGTTTTTACTCTCATTTTAAGGACTGTTAAACATAATCATAGCACCATTTACTTCTCCTTCATGGTTTGTACCACTCTGGAGCCTAATTAATTATCAGTGACTACATCTGTTTTGCTCACTGCTATATCTTCAACATTTGGTACAATGCCTGGCATCTAACTGTAACTCAATAAATATCTGTTCAAAGAATAAATTGTTAAAAATTTATAAGGAAGTGAGAGCAGGGTGGCAGCATATCAGTTTATAGGTACTTTGAAACAGATACTTGAAACTTTTCTGTATTTTTTGGCATACAAATTCAATTTAAAAATACTAAATTTATCTATGAAGAAAATTATCATTGATAAGCCTTCCAATACATCTTTGTAATTATCTTATAATTATGTTGGCATTTTTTTTAAGTCAAAAAGAATTTTTGGTTCTCTTCTCAAAATAAAAAGACCAAAGAGCCAAAAGAATATAATTGAGTCAATTACCCACCATATAATTAAGAAGCTAGACTGATTACTTATTTTTTAAATGTATCAATTACTCGATATTTTCTGATTAGAAATGGATGTCCAAAAGATGCTCAAAGCATGAACAATCATCAGGAGAATGCAAGTGAAAAACTATAATTAGATATCATCTCACCCTTGTTAGGATGGCTATTATCAAAAAGACAAAAATAACAAATGGTGGCAAGGGTGAGGAGAAAAGGAAACCCTTGTACACCGCTGGTGGGAATATAAATCGGTGCAGCCACCATGAGAAACAACATAGAGGGTGGGTGGTGGGAAAAATGAATGAAGGGAGTCAAAGGTACAGACTTTCAGTTATAAAATAAATAAGTCATGGAAATGTAACATACAGCATGGAAACTACAGTTAATTTTAACTGTACTGCATAATAGAAAGTTGAAAAGAGAACAGATTTTAAAAGTTCTGATCACAAGGAAAAAAAATTCTATAACTATGTATGAAGATGGATGTTAACTAGACTTACTGTGCTAATCATATCATAATATATACAAATTTTGATCCATTATAGTGTACACCTTAAACTAACATGACTTTTTATGTCAATTACACCTCAATTAAAAAAAATAATACCTTACAGATTTTTAAAAAAGGATGTTCAGTGTTCATGCTTTTAAAAGGATGGTCTCAAATACACTTGGCATTAGAAACAAGTTTATTTTTCTTTTCTTTTCTTCATGTAAAACACTGTGCAAGGAGTAAGCAGTCTTAAATGTTATCCTGTAAATTCTATACTGACATTGTTAAATGTCTCCTAAAGATAATTTTGTATCTCTATCAAAATTTTTCAGGACAATAAGAAAATACCAGAAAAACAACCATGAAGCATACACACAAAAACTTTTGTTTGTGATTTTATAGCTTTTTCTCACACATTTTTTTAGAATCCTATAATTGTTATTAAAAATAAACATTATTTCTATTCTTTTTCTTTTCTTTTTTTTTATTTGACATGTTAAGAGTTTATCTATTCTTTTTCCAATCACCTCAAAAAATATTAACTCAGGAGTTCCCACGGTGGCATAGAAGGTTAAGAATCTGACTGCAGCAGCCTAGGTCACTGTGGAGGCGTGGATTTGATCCCTGACCTGGCACAGTAAGTTAAAGGATTTGCTGTTCCTGCAGCTGTGGTATAGGTTGCAGCTGGGGCTCCGATTCAATCCTTGGCCTGGGAACTTCCACATGCCATGGGTACAGCCATGAAAAACAAACAAACAAAACCCCCCTCATATTCCTTAACCCTAAACTTAGTATTCAGTGGAAAATAATTTCTTAGGCAATAAGGCAAATTTGCTGGTTCAGTTCTCAACTCCATGAACTCCAAATTTTATTATATTTGTCACCATCTCTATTAGAATTATAGTAGCAGGAAGTTATGCAATATTTTGCCTAATAATTTTAAAAATCTAGATTCTTAATACTAAATCTTTTTTCAGTTTCTTACCTCTTTAATAACATAACTGTTTTTCTCAAGTATTTCTATTTCCTTTCTTTCTCCTCTATCACAATTTACATGATGTTATCAAGAAATATCTGTCCTAAACCCTAGCTCACAAAAGTAAAAAACATACAGAATGCAATATTTCTCGGTGCCAAGTCTGTTTGTCCTTTTGTTTGGTACTTCAAAGCATTAGTGTACCTAAAATACAACCAATCAGTGTGATCTGCCACCAAAACGACCCCCTAATAGATCCCAGTATACACATTGATTAAATATCCATTCTAATCTAAGACCTATAACATTAATTAATCTTTTCAGCTGATCTTATTGGGTGGGCTTCATCACCTGCTTACCAACAGGAGGATCTTGAATAAAATATATCAAGATATAAGGCTACAGAGAAAGTTTTTGAACTTTGATAAAATGAAAAAGGATTTTTCCTCATATTCAGAACTGTACTGCCCATGACCTAAATATGGCTAAAAAGTGAAAATTTTTATTCTAATCATACAGTGTATCAGTGATGCATAAGTTTACATACATGAATATAAGTTAATGGTATAAATATACAAAAATAAAGAGACCATGATTTGTTAATTTCATATATATATATTAATTTTACTGTATTTCATTTTATTTTATATGGAAAATGAAAATTTCCAATTACTATTTAATAGAAAGATTTAAAAAGATTTTATTTATCACGAAGAATAAATTTCTGAAGACTCTGATTATGACTACATTGTTTTGAACACATCATTTTGAAATTCTCTATGACAATGCCTTTTTCTTTAAAAGTTATTTCAACTTTTTTTGGAGTGGTTATTGTTTACATGTACTTGAATATTTCTACATGGGTTAAAATTGATACTTAACTAAAATGATTAATATCTATATGTTTAAAAATAGAGAGTAAGATTCTACAAACTGAAATAGAAAATTATCCTTTTAAAATAATAACAGGAGTTCCTGTTGTGGCTCAGCAGGTTACGAACCTGACTAGTACCCAAAAGGATGCAGGTTCGATCCCTGGCCTTGCTCAGTGGGTTAAGGATCTGGCGTTACTGTTGAGGCAGAATAATAATTCAGGTAGTTAGTGTAGGCATATGGGCTTCGATATATTCCCTGATTAATGTCCATGGTTTAAAATTTGTAAAAACAAATCAAGATAAACAGGCCTTGCTTGTTGGAAGATTAACTTTGAAAGTACATCTGTGGACATTAACCTCTGATCTACACATCTTACTGTTAGAAAAAAATGTAAAAATGGCAACTCTAAGTCTAGAGAAAGAAGAATAAAAGTTCCATTAAACATATGGAGCCTATCCTAACTCTAAGCCCCTACTGGACAAGGCCCAATACAGGTGTTGGGCAAGGCCAATAGGGAGAAGAACTGATAATACAGGACCCCACATTGGTATCCCTGTCTGTAAGAGATAAAACCTCCTTAGAAGATTAGAGGACAGTAACTCTTCCTCCCCATCCCAATGTCTGTGCTGGGAGCTGTCTGCCTTCCTGTAACAAAGACTTTTGTTTGCTTGCCACCTGTGTGTTGGCAAAGAATATTCTTCAGCTCAAACAAGAACCCGGATTCTGGTAGCTGTGGTGTAAGTTGCAGATGCAGGTCAGATATAGCATTGCTGTGGCTGTGGTGTAGGCTGGCAGCTGCAGCTCCAATTCGACCCCTAGCCTGGGAACTTCCATATGCTTCAGGTGCAGCCCTAGAAAGCAATAAATAAATAAATAAATAAATAAATAAATAAATGAAATAATAGCTATCAAAAGTTACACAACTATGTACTAAGGCATATGTACATGTATCCTAAAGGTAAAATTTTTTAAAACCTCATCACCGAAAGCAACTGATTGTTCTGTCTTGGTCTAGAAAGTTATTCATCAGCATCTCTGACAAGGTCTTCATTCTATTTTCTATTCTCTCTTAGTTGGGGAGGTTTTTTGGTCTCCAACTAGTTTATAGCTATATGAATGTATTCCAAGAAGTTCCAAGATGACCTAAAATTATATACAATATTAGATGTGTTCATAGGTATTTTGAGCCTATTCTCAAAAGGGCCTATAACCCCAATATACTAAGAATTGCCACTTAACTTTTATTGCTTCTTCCGTACATAAGCTGATGTGAATTTGTGAGTCTGTGAGTGGTCTAAAGATATACAGATTAGTAACATAGGTTAAAAGATTTTAGAAATATTTCACTTAGTTTCTAATTTAACATAAATAAATATATGCAATAAAATTAAGTGCAGTGATAACAATACCATACCAAAGCACAAGAGTCACAGATAAAAATTCCTTAGCAAATACACTAATTTGTTTACTTGCCCTGCTGTGATAATGGGCCATGTCAATGCTTTACAAATACATTTATCCAAAGTCTGACAGTCATTCTTACTTTTTTGTGTGTTATAACAAACATCTTATTGCTTAGCTGACTAGCTTGAGAGAACCAAACAAAAAACAAAGCAGAGTATCTTTTGCAAAATCAAGTTAGACTGGGTATTTTGACAAGGAAGAAAGGGAGGGAGGGAGTAAAAGGAAAGGAAAAGAAATAATACTTTTCACTCATGTAAATAAAAATATAAAAATAAAACCTATTAATCCAAGTTCGGCATTTTCTCAGATTTACAGAATGGATGTTTCACTATGGAATGTTTAAACTGTACTCTGTTTGTATTCTTTTTGTCTTTGATGAAGTACTTGCCTATTTCATTTTTGCTCATCAGCCTTTTACATCAGTTTTCTATTCAGTCTTTGGGGGTGGAAGGTGGTGGGAGGAGCTATCTGTCAAAGCTCCTTTATTATAGACCCAATTTTCTTATTTGACAACTTTCTGATTCATGTGTTATTTATTCCTGTGTATCTTTTTTAACTTCCACAGATTTGGGCTTGAATAAAATATGAAAGTAAGATTTCTTAAGACTAAAAAACCCCATTTTTTTCTTTTTTTAAGTTTTTCATTCTAGCAAAATATATATAACATAAAATTTACCTCTTTAACCATTAAGTGAACAGTTCAGTTATAAGTACATTCACCTTGTTGTGCAATCATTTCCAACACTCTTCATTTTGCAAAAACTGTGTTTCATTTTGAAACACACTACACTCTATTAAACATCAATCCCCATTGTCAGTAATCCTCACTCTTTGCAGGCCCTGAAGAAATTAATGTATTTATAAATGTTGGGAAAGTATGAATTCATTGAGGAAATGAACTTCCTAAAATACATTTTATATTTCTTCAAACTTTACTGCATAGAGGTCTTTCCTCAAGTATGTGTTGGTCATTGACAATCTCTCTTCATAATTAGCACAAAAACATTGCATTGTTTTCTGAAGATCAGAGGTGCCTGTGCATTGGAAGTTACTTCCAATAATGAGGATGATTTCTCACAACCTACCTATACTTTTATTTTATTTTGTCTTTTTAGGGCTGCACCAGAGGCATAAGGAGGTTCCCAGGCTAGGGGTTGAATAGGAGCTCTGGCCACTGGCCTGTACCACAGCCACAGCAACGTGGGATCTGAGCCTCATCTGCGACCTACATCACAGCTCGTGGCAACGCTGGATCCTTAACCCACTGAAGGAGGCCAGGGATCAAACCTGCGTATTCATGGATACTGGTCAGATTTGTTTCCACTGAGCCACGATGGGAACTCCACCTTAAAAAACCCAGTTCTTATTAATAACATGAGATAACAAGAGTACCAGATACAGTTCTGTGTGCTTTACAGATGTGTTAGTTACTAAATTTCTGACAGCAAGTATACAGTTAAGTACTAATATTACCACTATTTCACAGATGGGAAATTAAAGTGAACTATCAGTCTATTTTTGATGGATTCATTATATCAGCATGAAACTTTATAAAGTCACCTTAGTATGGGAAAATATCCAGGATAAAAGGTTGATGAATATGCTGGTTTCCATTTTTATGCTGCCAAGAAGGATTCTTCCCAGGGTCCAATGTGACAACAATTTCAGCATGTGCATTGTGATGTGTGCACTGTAGAATGACAAGCTCATAGACTATGAAGAAGCTTCAGCCAACCTCTGTTCCACTGCTTCCTAACTGGAAAACTTTAGACAAACCACATAAATATATCCCTTCTGTATAAGAAGGTATCAATGTGTATTGCTTCAGAGGATCTATGCATATATACACGTGTGTGTGTGTGTGTGTGTGTGTGTGTGTGAAAGAGAGAGACAGACAGACAAAGAGAATATGGCAGAATATGCAGATAAGGACTTTGTTAACCAAAAAGTGTTCTAAAAATGTAACATAGCATCATCATTATTAAGTGTAAATGGGCACCCAAGAACAAAGGAGAGCTGTTAAGCGGTATTTAAAAGCACAGCCTGTGGACCCAGAATACCTGGTTTTAAATTGCCAATTAAGTGGCCCTGCAAGTTAACTAATCTGTGTTTCATTCTCATTTTCTTCATTTGTGGGGTTAAAATAATATCATCAAGGTTTGTGTATGGCATAAGTATAAGTAAAGGGCTTAAAAATGTGCCTGGCATATAGTGAGGGCCTAGTGGATGTTAGCTTTCATTTTTTATTTAGTATTTCCTATCACTAATGGAAGTTCTTCCTATCCCTACCAGGTCTTTTTCTAAAACAGTTCACTTAAAGGGTCTAGTAAGGTATTTTCCACCCTGTAAATAAAGAATATAAATTTAAAGCTGTTGCCTCATTTATTATCTTATGGATTTTGCCAGGATAATAGTTTATTTATTATAAGTCTTTGTACACAAAAGCAACTCATCTCACATTTCTGCTAAAGCCTTAGCAATCAACTGAAAGGGGGAAAGAGGTTTTATTTAACTGGTTTTATTTAAAATAGAAATATACTATATTCCATAAATGTCAAATCAGTGTTGTCTCGTTTTGTGAATTACCAGACTTCTTCACCTCTAGTTTAGATGGTTTTCTTGGAAGTTCAAACTAAAATTACTGAAGATTTGGTGTCATTCATACACTGAACATTTGCTGATTTCAGCTCCTCAATAGCAATGCTGAAGGCTGGAGATTAGCATTCAAAGTGAAATTTTACTGAAATATGCGTTTGAATCTATCACATGTAGGGTACCATGTAATTTAGCATCCAAATTGGGACACTTCTGACAGTAAGAAGAGAGCTAACTAGATAGGATACTGGGACAACTGGTACAAACTCAGATTATCCCTGACTGGTATGGTTGCAATGTTACCCCCCACTGAAAGAGTGGGGATAGTAAAGAAAAATTTAGCTACTAGAAGAAGTAAGTTACCTTCTTCTTTTCCCAAAGCCTTAGTTTCTCTTCATGGAGCTTGGGATGTAAATGAATATTTGGGATGAAGTAAATACTTGCTCAATAAATAAATGAATACATGAAGTATGTACACGGGATTCTCAAGTCAAATGACAGAAAGGGAGCACAATATATCAGTTACACTTGGCTCCTGCAGTAGGATTACCCATAGGAGTCCAAACTTGTGTGACTGGGTGATGCTAACAAAAGCATCAGTTGCATATTATGGATTATAACACATTCATGTAAATTTTTAATATAAATGTTTGCTCTTTCCCTTTTTCCTATTTTCTGTGAGCACCTTTGGCTAAAACCTCTAGAATTTGTGAAGACCTCACACTCCTCTGTTGTAAAGTACAATTTTTTCTGCTGAGAAACATGGGTTGGAGATTTGGGGGTGTAATAAAGCCCACAATCCTCTGTAGTTACTCCTGAAATGCAGCAAGATTTTGAGTCAGAGGGTTATTTTAAGTCCTAGTTCTGCCATTCATGGCTTTGAGTCCTCGACCAATTCACAGGATCTCTTCTCAGATTTTTAGCTGGCAATATCAGTAATTTTTGCCACTTCCTCCTCTTCATTCTACTGTCATCAATCTTATAACAAGAGTTATTTTTTGTCCCCCTGAGGTTCTCTTGTCACCCTTCTTTTCAATTATTATTAAGAGTATCCTCTTCTCTTTATATTTGTCTTACTATAAGATGCATCTTACCACTCTTCCTTTTTTTTTTTTTTCTTCTTCAGTCTTCCTCACACTATATTCTAGCCCCTGCATGATTTTTTTGGAGTCAAAAATAATTTAAAAAAATATTTTGAGTTTCTGTCGTGGCGCAGTGGTTAACGAATCTGACTAGGAAACATGAGGTTGCGGGTTCGATCCCTGCCCTTGTTCAGTGGGTTAACGATTGGGCCTTGCCGTGAGCTGTGGTGTAAGTTGCAGACGGGGCTTGGATCCTGCATTGCTTTGGCTCTGGTGTAGGCCGGTGGCTACAGCTTCGATTAGACCCCTAGCCTGGGAACCTCCATATGCTGTGGGAGCGGCCCAAGAAATGGCAAAAAGACAAAAAAAAAAAAAAAAAAAAAAAAAAAAAAGAATCTTTGGAGTTCCCATTGTAGCGCAGTGGTTAACGAATCCGACTAGGAACCATGAGGCTGCGGGTTCAGTCCCTGCCCTTGCTAAGCGGGTTAACGATCCAGCGTTGCCGTGAGCTGTGGTGTAGGTTGCAGACATGGCTCGGATCCTGCGTTGCTGTGGCTGTGGTGGAGGCCAGCAGCTACAGTTCCGATTAGACCCCTAGCTTGGGAACCTCCATATGCCTCAGGAGCGGCCCAAGAAATGGCAAAAAGACAAAAAAAAAAAAAAAATTTTCCCTACACTCTGACCTTACTCATGCCAGTTTGTATGTAGAATAATTTCTGCTTTATTTGCCTTCTTTGCCAAGACCAATCCATTCTTTAAAAGAATGAGACTGCATTCTGTCATTTCCATAGTCTTGTTATTTGCCTCTGTGTGCAATCTCAATTTAGTTTTCCTAATACCTACAGAATTTGTATTTGGTTCTACATTTTCTTTGGAGGTATTTCAAGCATGTTGAAACTTGGCTTTTCTATAAAATTAAGTTTGTGGACAGACCTCATTTTTCAAAAATACTTTCCACAATGCCTGCTACATTCCTGGAAATTAATGTTGCCTTCAATAAGCATCAGCTGACAACCATATTGGCACACTGAGGATAGTTTGCTTTCCAGGTTTACCCATTGTTGTACTGAATGAAACAGATGTCCAAATGAATATGACTGTAATGCTTTAAAACCTGTTATGATTAAATATTATTATATGTATTTTACTATAAAAATCAAAATTAGTTAAGCAAAAGAAATAAAAGGGATCAGATTAGGGAGTGTTATGGATGGAATGTTTGTGTCCTCCAAATTTCATAGACTAAAGTCCTAAACCCATCCCACTCCCCAGTGTAATACTATTAGGAGGTGAGGCCTCTGGGAAGTAATTAGGATTAGATTAATAAGTTATGAGGGTGGTGTCCCATTATGAGACTAGTGTCTTCATAAGGAGGGACCAGATCTCTCTCTGTCTTGTGAAGATACAGCAAGAAGGCAGCCATGTACAAGCTAGGAAGAGAGCCCTCTCCAGACATGGAATCTGCCACCACATTGATCTTAGATTTCCCAGTCTTCTGAACTGAAAACAAAATGTTTGTAGTAAGACACTTAATCAGTGGTATTTAGATACAGTGGCCTGAGCAGAACAATATGGAAAAGAAGAACGATGATCATCCCTACTCACAGAAGATATTATATATAGAAAATCCAACAGAAACAACCAAAAAAATTTAAGAACTAATACAACAGTTCAGTAAGATAAATACAAAAATCAATTCTATTTCTATATATTAGTAATGAACAATTTGAAAGTGAAATTAAGGAAACAATTCTATTTATAATAATACTAATAAGACTAGTATAAGATAAATCTGACAAAAGAGTACAAGATGTGTACACTGAAAACTACAAAATGTTATTAAAAGAAATTAAAGCATCTCTGACTAACAGAAAGATACTCCACGGTCACAGAATAGATGACTTAATATAGTTTAAAAGGCAATTCCTCAAAATTACCCTACAGATTTAAAGCAGTCCCTATCAATATCCAGCTGCCTTGGATTTTTTTTTTTTTCTGAATTGACAAGCTGATGCCAAAATAGTAGTACAAAGAACCCAGAATAGACAAAACAATCTTGAAAAGGAAAAAAAAAAGTTGTAACTCCTTTTCCCTAATTTTAAAATTTACTACAAAGCTCTAGTAATTAAAACAGTGTTGTGTTGACATTAAGGCTAAACATATAGACCAGTGGAATAAAACTGAAAGTCAAAAATAAGCCCTTCATTTATTTATCAATTGATTTTCTGCAATAATGCCATGCCAAATAAAAAAGAAAAATTTTTTTCAATAAATTGTGGTAGCTATCCACATGCCAAAAAAAATGAAATTGGACCTCTACATTATACTATATATAAAATGTCATTCAAAATGTAGTATATAGACCATAATGCAACAACTAAAACTATAAAAGAAAATGTAGGAGTAAATTTTCATGACTTTAATTTAGGGAATGATTTCTTAGATATGACACCAAAAGCAAAAGCAACAAAAGATATATAAACATGGGTTTGCACCAAAACTTTAAAATTTTGTGCTTCAAAGGTCATCAAGAAAGTGAAGACACTCACAGGATGGCAGAAAGTATTTGCCAATCATACATCTGATAAGAGAACAACTCAACAATAAAAAAGAAATTCAACTAAAAACAGAGCAAAGGCTCTAAATTGCTATTTCTCCAAAGAAGATATACAGTTGACCAATAAATGCTTGAAAAGATGCTCAATATCATTAGTTATCAGATAAACAAAAATCAAAGCCGCAAAAAGATAACACTACATGCCACCCCGCAACATGGCTGAAATAAACAAGATAGACATTAAGAATTGTTGGCAACCATGAAGAGAAATCAGAATCCTCAAACATGGCTGGTAAGATTGTACAGTGGTGTGGCCACTTAGGGGAGAGTCTGGCAGGTCTTCAAAATATTAAAAACAGAGTTACCATATGATCCACTAATTCTTCTCTGAAGTATATACCCAAGAGAACTGAAAACATATGTGTACACACAAAAAAAATTTACACAAATATTCTCAGCAGCATTATTCAAAATAAATAAAAAATAGAAATAACCTAGATGTTTATCAATGGAAAAACGCATAAACAAATTGTGTTAGAATGAGGAATTTGTAGAAACTTTATTTCTTTGGAAAGTGTAAGTTTCAAAAACCACCAGAACTTTGAATTCATTCTGCATTAATTTATTTCTTTAAGATAAAATGATATTACTGTAATTATTTATATTGTAATTACCTTATATTTACATGTATAAGTCTTTCCTATTGGTAGCTATTCAAAGGAACTCTTAGGTGGTCCATTTTAAATAAATGATAGCTCCTTAAAAAAAAGATAAAATGTCAGGTTTTCTTTCTGAGATACATTTTAATATCTGTCTTTTTGTGTGTATCAGAAGGTGTCAGTAATTTTCATCTATTATTGAGAGAAAGGTATTAAATTTCAATATTTGCAAAACTGGTTTATACGTAGGCAACTGTCACTTCAGGTTATTTATTAATAGTAGATAATGTACTATAGTCATGTAAGATGTTACCAGACGGGAAGCTGGGTATTGGGTACATGGGAATTCTCACTAGTTTTACAACTCTTGCGACACCATAGTAAACAAAATAAAATTTTTAAAAAACATCATATCTCCTCATTTCCACTTTTAAGTATTCTGATGATGTCCTATTTGTTTCAGATATGACTAGAAGAACAATTCAAGATTAGGCTTTTAACCAAAATCTTTTTTATTCACCTCCATAGAACAAGAACTGGTGTTTACACAAATGGATGTTTAACCTATATTAATCATCGAGTAACATCAGCATCACATTTAAATCATGAGGCAAGACTTGGAGCATACTCTGCAATTGCTGAATGGACTACATGTTTCAGCGGGGGCTGTTAGTGTATAAAACCAACCCATGGGCTAATGTCCCAGTCAATATTTACACAGTTGACTAGATAACTTCCTGGCATGGTGGATATGACCCATTAACTATTAAATGCAGATTATTGCCCAACAATAAAATAAGTTTAGCATTCTTCTTAGATATATCTAAAGCTAATATCAGAGAATAGTTATATAATATTGATATAGCCCATAAATATCAATTAACAGTTTCATTAAAATAAGCATTCTTAAGAACACATCTGTCAAGTGCTATATAAAGTAATCATGTTTTCTCAAATATTTCATGATAAATCCCTCCTTTAGTGAATTTTATTCCTTTCCTATTACATCTAGAATGTTTACAAAGGAAAAACAGGTACTGGCTCTAGTTGATAACAAGTTCCAAAATTCACTTCAGTAGATAATATGTTTTAATTCTCCAATAAACAAACAAACAAACAAACAAAAAACCCTATCAGAAGAACCAGTCACTGACTGGACACTGAAATCACTCAAGTGCCAATTAAAAGCAAGATTATATTTAGTCCGCTGACTTTTTTGAGGGTATTTAAATAACTATTATGTAATGTATGGTTTCTCATAGTTTATTGTAATTAGAGGTTATAAGAGCCACAGAGAAGAAAGAAAACTCACTTATAAAGAGCCTGAAGAGGCAACATAATATTACACAGAGGCTCCAACTGCCCTTGGGCAGGTCCATCTGGGTTTGAGTCCTGACTCTGTCACTTACCAGACAATATACACTTGGATAAGTTACTTAGCCTTGTCTCAACTTTATCAACTACAAAATCTGTGTATTAATAACCTCTATAGTACAAGAAAGTGTTAAAAGATAAACTACATGTAAATTTCTTAACTCCATTCCTGGTGCATAATAAGCCCTCAACATGTCAGCTGTTAATACTAATGTTTATGAGCCTCACTTTCCTTGCCCGTGATAATACAATAGAAACACTTCTGCCTATGGATCACCTGTATTGGGAATCAAAAGCAATAATGCCAATGATATTGTTTGATAAACTGTAAGTAATGGGTAGTCCACAAATGTAAAACATTCTTTAATACTGTGATTTATCAAATACTCACAATGGATTATGAAGGCTGTTTCCAAAAAAAAAGCTCCAAGTCTTGTCTTTTTTTTTAAGACTCTGTTATTAGCCTTCATTAGAATTTTGTGTACACTTGAGTCCAGCAGCCACTAACTGACTACTTTGATAAGCATTTGGAGGCATTAATTGACTCATCAGGAAGTCCCACTAACCTGGAAATGTCTGCAATGTCTTTGAAAGTTCTCTCTGGGCTCAAGCCAACCATCCCATTATAACACAACTGATCATTACATGGTTCTAACTCTACCTTTGATCAAGCCATCTTAAACAATGTTATCATCTTAAACAATAGAAGCCAGATAAAATACTACTAGCACGAGCGCCTATAAAACAAGGGTTATTTCTGTTTTTGGTGCCAAGGTTAAGAAGTTCCGCTCCATGTGATTCAGATAGGTGTATTAAATCATAACTCTCAAAAAATAGGCCCTATTAAAACCCTGTGAAAGAACATGCTCAAAGCAGGAATGATCCCTAATCACAAGCATGTGCTATGGCTTTAGACAGTAAATTCCAAAGAGCAAGAATAAGAACCTCATAGTTCTCTTCATATAACATCTGACAGAGTGACACATTCAATATATTCAAGTAATAGTGAAGCTATTGCTATCAATAAGGGTTTGAAAAAATGAGGGAGAACACTGTTTCAGGAAGAGTGAATAGGTCCAGGATATATCAATTTTCTCATCTCTTCTATTATTTCTATTGTCTCTTACTGCTTCTTTATAATCACATTTATTTTAATTTAAATAAAATCTTATATCCACTCTATCCCTTCCCATTCATAGCTAACCTTTTTGGAAGAGTGGTCTTCATAGAATATTTGTATTTTCTTACTTCCCACGTACAGGTGAAAACACAGCAATCCTGCGTCCCTTCACCATTCTACCCTGTTTATTGTCCTCTGAGATAAGTTCCCTCCCATTGTCTGTGAGATCAAACAAGCTAGCCGAAGTGTAGTGAAGTTTCTTAAAGGGATTTTTAAAAAATGGGTAAAGTAAAAAGGATCATGAAAAACATTTTACAGCGTTCTGTTGTGACAGCAGGGGCAACTGGAGGATAGTGCAAATTGCTTAGGAGAGTGGTATGATGCTAATGATTTAGGAAAATAGTCTTGCATAACTGAATGGAGGGGAGGAGGTACATCTGCTTCACAGCCAGCACTACAAATGGGTCATGAAAACAAAAAGAAAATTTTTCAAAACGATACTTAGTAAGCAAAAAGTGCATTTCTGGCAGAGCCTAAATTACATAATCTGAAATTTTTAAGATATTTACAAGCATTGTTCAGAGTTTTGGCAAAAAAAAAATATTATTCATGAAAATAAGATTCTAATTGTTTTTATAATAACAAAGTTACACTTTAGAAAAGTATTTAACCTTATTTTGCAAAGACGTATCTGTTCTAATTAACTGATATTAAACTAAATGTGTGTATGTATATAAATGATATCATGCAACAAACAGATACAGTTTTCAGCCCGCCAAGATCATCACATCTACATTTGTGTCTGATTTACCATGTTCAAATGGGATAACAATGGCCACCCAAGAAAAGACCACCCAACAGCATAGCTACATAACTAGGTGACCCAGTCCTCATAGAAATGCTCTCTTAGGACCTGAAATCAATTCAACGCTGGGAATTCCTCTTTATCTCTCAGTCTGTGCTACACATGCCAGGAATTGATACAGTTTCTCAACCTCACAAAACAAACAAGCACTCTCCTTATCATGAATCCTTCTACTGTCTTCTCCTTCAAAGTTGGTTCAAATCTAATTTTCTCTGCAAATTCCTTCCACTTGCATCTTGTGTCAGCCTCTGTAGTATTTTAAAGCTCACTTAGAAGAATAGAGGCTCTCAAAACAGAGTTCCATTTAACCAGTTCATCACTTGCTAGATAAATTGAAACTCTCCATTAACATGTAAACCACAGCAACCACTGCCCGTAGCTAAGTGAAAATTTACAGCTACTAGACTTTGTCCCATATGTATTTAAGCAGTCCTGTTCCCACCAATTCTGTTGCATGCTCACTGTGATGAAAACTGTTGGCTGCCCAACAAGCATCTATTCTTCAGTCTTCCTTCCTAGTAAAAAACCACAATTTAGTCAAGTATTTACTCCCTACTGTCATATTATATGTGGGCAATACATTTATAAAAGATTGGGATAGGAGTTCCCGTTGTGGCTCAGTAGTTATCGAATCCGACTAGGAACCATGAGGTTGCGGGTTCGATCCCTGGCCTTGCTCAGTGGGCTAAGGATCCGGCATTGCTGTGAGCTGTGGTGTAGGTTGCAGACACGGATCGGATCCCATGTTGCTGTGTCTCTGGCATAGGCCGGTGGCTGCGGCTCCGATTAGACCTAGCCTGGGAACCTCCATATGCCATGGGAGCGGCCCTAGAAAAAGGCAAAAAGACAAAAAAAAAAAAAAAAGATTGGGATAAAATTATTACAATTTAGAAGGAATGTGCATGTGTGTAAATGTCTCTAAGTTCTCCTGCTCATTTGATGAAGTAATCATTGGGATGATGATGTGTCATGGGTATTTTTAAGTAAGGAAGTCTGTAGAACTCCAATCAACAGACTCACACTCAAAGAAAATGCATTAAGTTACTTGAAAAGTTTGACTAATAAATACATTTGTATAAGCTTTATGTTAAAATAAGATAGTTTAAGTAGATATGCATCAGCAATACTTCTGGTTATTGGGAGTTTGGGTTTTTATTGGGGTTTTGTTTGTTTGGGGGGGGGTTGTCCACATCAACATCATGCAGAAGTTCCCAGGCCGGGGATCAAACCCGAGCCACAATAATGACGATGCCAGATCCTTAACCATTAGGCCACAAGGGAACTCCTTACTACTGGTTATTGTTCACTTCGCATCCTCCTAGGTCCTAATATACCACTAAACTGATTAAAAACAAATCAAGTATTTCTATTTATGTCAAAAATACATAGATCGCTCTAAACATGTATGGATCACCTTTCACTCTTGGTTCCCTTTTTTAATCTCTAGAAGTTTGCTCAAAATCTGATCCATGTTTCTTCATGAATTACCCTCTCCTAGGCTCTTAGCAATCTGCCAGCTGTGATTATCTCCACATTCATTTTGTTCTCTAGAAGTTTTGTTTTCTGTTCCACTCTACAGAGGTGGAGAACTTGTAGAATGCTGAGAAAAGAATCCAGATTTCTTGATGTCAAGTTTGGTTCTCCTCTTGTAGATGCCCCAAATTTTGGTCACTCACCAAATATTACATTCTCTTTGTCATGTCAATCTTTCAAATTCAATCTCTCTTCAGTAAATCTAGTGCTAATATTTTACTTTATGTTAGTAAGTGCTTTGGGATGAGAATCAGGAGACCCCATTGAGATGGAGAAAATATTTTTTACCTTTTAGAGCCTCTTAAAAATAATTTCAAATATCATAGCTTCAGGAAATAACTGAAAAATGACAATTTGCATGTATTTTTACTAGCAAAGCAGCAGAAAGAAAATAAAATTTAAGTCTAAAATCTTTAAGGGGTGTTTCTGGCATTGAGATAATGTACATAAAATAGCAAATTAAAATACACTTAAAACTAAGTAATCAGTTAGTTGAGATAGTCTGAAATTAAAGTTTGCATTGTACTCGTACCGTTTTACCTATGCCTTTAATACAGACGTAAAACATAAACAGTGAGTCAAATAATAACCCCCACCAAAATATGTCCAAATCCTAAGCTCAGGTACCTGTGACCTTATTTGTTAATAGAGGCTGGCAAATGATAATTATATCAGTTAAAAATCTAAGATGAGATCATTCTGAATTAGGGGTGGGCTCAGCAGCCGATGACAAGCGTCCTTAGAAGAGAGGAAAATCTGAGACACAGAATGATAGAGAGAAGGCCATGTGAAGACAGAGGCCAAGACTGGAGTTATGAAGCTACAAGCCAAGGTTTGCTGAGGACAGCCAACCATCATCAGAAGCGAACCATGAACTGATTTTCACTCAGAGCTTCCAGAAGAAATCAACCCTGCCAACACATAGATGTTGGACTTCTCACCTCCAGAACTATGAGAAAATACATTTCTGTTGTTTTAAGCCACCAAGTGTGTGATATTTGTTATGGTAGTCCTAGGAAATTGATACAATATGATTACCTATATGCATTTACACATTTTCATTTAATTCCCTTTTGACTTCCAAAAATAGTCTTTCTGGACCATTTGATATATACCTGCTCATATATATAGCTAAATAAAGAAGCACACAGAAAGAGGTAGAAAAAACAAAAAAATCTAGGAAAAAACCTAAAATAATTGCTATAAAGAAACAATATGGTACATACAGTAAAGACTATAGGTCTTAGGATTAGAATGCCAAATTCTATTCTTAATTCTATCATTTTTGTATTCATGTGTTTTGTTTTTTTTTTTTTTTTTTTTTTGCTTTTTAGGGCCGCACCTGTCCCATATGAAGATTCCCAGACTAGGGGTCTAATCAGAGCTACAGCTGCCGGCCTATACCACAGCAACAGCAATGCCAGATCCAAGCCTCGTCTCGTCTGAGACCTACACCATAGCTCACGGCAACACCGGATCCCTTAACCCACTGAGTGAGGCCAGAGATTGAACCCACAACTTCATGGTTCCTAGCTGCATTGTTTCCTCTGCACCATCACGGAAATTCCTGTATTCATATGAACTTCATATATAACATCTCTAAGCCACAATGACCTACCTCATCTGTATAACAAAAGATAATAACACTCTTTCTTCTGTGGTTATGAAAAACATACAAGAGTTTATGTTAAAATTTTTGCACATTTCCAGGCATACAGTAAACTCTGAATAACTGTTATCTGTTATTAATTAGAATTAAATATTCATAATGGATCATCTCCAAGTCTATCCCTTTGGAGCAAATATAAATTCTCATGAGTCTCCCTGAGAAGCTAGCCTGTTATTTCTCCAGTGACAGCTGCTCTAGTGTTAAAGAACCTCACCCACAAAACTGATATTAATTTAAGACAGTCTTTTTAAGTATTAAGGGTAATTTAACTTTCCCCCAGATTTTTATTATGAACATTTTTAACATACAACAAAGTTGAAAAAAAAATTAACAGTGATCACTGGTATTCTCACCACCTTGATTCTATTATTAAAATTTTTCCATACATGTTTTTTTTATCACATATTTATCTACCTATCCTTCTATCCAACTAATTTAAGTAAGATAATACTAAGAATATCTCCTAAGACAAACAGTTATCTATTTTTAACTAGGATCACCAATTACTTCACTAACACAGGAAATGAAGAGTTTCTCGCCCCAAAGTGTTCCACCATTTCCTAAATGGCCACCTTCTAAAGGCAACCCATGTCCTCTCTTGGCCTCTATGATCCTCCATTTTTCTAATACAAAAAACAATTATGCAAATCTCCATCTAGTTCTTTTTAGGTTAATCAATATTGAGTGACACTTGCACAAAACCCTTCTATAATTAATACTCAACATGTGAATAGTATTTCAGAGTAGAGTCCACACTGGAACACTAGAGCATTCATTTCATGATAAAATCCTAATCCTATAAATGAAGCATTTCTTTATTTATTTATGTATTCTCTTTGTTCAGGACACTGAAGCTCAAAGAAGCCTAGTGTACTGCCTAAGTCACAGTGTTAGAATAGTCTAACATATAATGTTTTCCTCAACTTTTTATGATGAAAAAAAAGCAAACATATATAAAGTAACATAATAATATAGTAAACCATCATATACCCATAATCCAGCTATGTTTATTTAGAAGAATTACTTTAACATCTCAAAATCTCTCTAATAAAATAACAAATACACATCTCCAGCTGTAACACATAATTTAAAATGTGCATCATGTACTAAGTCAAAAGGAGGAAAAGAAACACCCAGAAAAGACATTCCAGAATGAAAATTTTCCACCCTAAGCATTCTATCTCTAAACCCATAAAAGCAAAGAGAATCTCCCTAGGTATTAACATTCAAGTGACCATATATGTTTACACCTAAACTTCCTGAGAAAGTACGAACTAAGTATGAAGTTGCTGAAAATTCACTGCCAAAGGCAAAACCTGAATATGCATAAGCCTAGTGATTATATCTGACATAAAGACACTCTGAGTCAAAAATCTGCTTTTCAATTGATACTCAATCTAAGTCACTCTTAAGAGTATACAGTGGTATCATTGAGAGCTAATGCCTTTAAATAAGAAAAATGGGGTACTTCTTTCCCTCTTATCTGTAACAATGAGCAAGTCCCATTGTGAAAATATTTCCAGGAATCACCATGTTTACCTGCGAAGATGGTGAAAGAGTGATTTTCTTGACTTGTACAGTCATCATGCAGAGCACTGCATTCAACTGACATGTCAATGAAAAAGAAAACAAATTCAGCTATAAATAAAAGAATATATTCTAAGAAATAAAATTGGCATGAGTTAGTAAAGATTCAGAACTTGAACACAGAGTGGACAGATAGCCAGAGAGGCAGAAAATGAAAAGCCATTTTAGCTAAGTAGCTACATTTTTAAGAACTCTTCCAAGAATAGCCTGGCACAAGTGCAGGACAGATGGGGGTGATGACAATTATAAACATATTTTCACCTTACTTTTGTGCAGCCATTAAGGACCACTTAACTTTTAGAAGCCCTTTCTCAAATCCAGCAGAGCAGACCTCAAAAATGGCTAGTTACATATATTATTCAAATAATGACTACTAAACAGATAAGCATTTCTCTTAAAGTGCATATATGTTTAAGATTGCAATTAATAATTAAATACTCACTTAGTTTTACCTACAAGGGGGGTGGGGAGCTCCTAATGAGAGAGGAGTTATCCAGGGTAATGCATCCCTTATGAGTGATATTTCTGGGAGCCTGAAGAGATCTTCAGCTTAATGGGAAGGTAGCGTCTTTGTACTTGATCCTGCTCTTTAAATTAAAGAAGGTCAGTGAGAGATTTCCAGAAGAAACAACTGAATAATTAGTCTGCCTTCCCATGAAAGTCTGCAAAGAATAAAGTAGGCTTCTACAACAGGAACAAGTTTACAAATACTAGTTTTGTAAATAAAAACATGTGAAATAGGGTTTTGAAATAAGCAGTGTTCACATCTTCAGGTCACTTTTAGCTGCTAATTAAAGAATTTAGAGCTGGAATGAACCCCATAGATTTAAGCTTCTCAGATACAGGTAGTAAATCTCCTAGACCTTTATTTTCAAGGTTGGGGAGTTCCCGTCATGGCGCAGTGGTTAACGAATCCGACTAGGAACCATGAGGTTGCGGGTTCGATCCCCAGCCTTGCTCAGTGGGTTAATGATCCGGCGTTGCCGTGAGCTGTGGTGTAGGTTGCAGACATGGCTCGGATCCCACGTTGCTGTGGCTCTGGTGTAGGCTGGCAGCTACAGCTCCGATTTGACCTCTAGCCTGGGAAACTCCATATGCCACGGGAGCGGCCCAAGAAATGGCAAAAAGACCAAAAAAAATAAAAAAAAATAAAACTCAAGGTTGGGGTCATTGACACAGGGCTCTTAATAGCAAACAATGGAAATGCACTCTAGTAAATGTAAGTAAAAAGAAATTTATGGAAGGATATTAGAGACTCACAAAAACTCCATGATGGCTAAAGAACCAAGCTGTACAGTCAGAAACAGTCCTAAACAAGAGTGTTGAATTGGTTCCATAGGCTCAGAATTGCTGCCATCACCAGGCATTGTCACCAGAGACCACTTTGCTAAACAAAATGTGTACATCGGACGCTTTATCAGGAACTCTGCATGGCTACTCCTATAGATAAAATGAATCACCTGCCACCACTACCAGAATGGAGTCTATAGTGCCTGTTACTTGTCATTAATTTCCAGTTGGAAATCTTACCTGTGTATCTGATCAACACAGCCTGGGTCATAATCATGTGCTTGATGCACAAGAGGCTGAGGAAGCAAGATTCTGGCTTCTATTCCGGGACACTGCTCCTAAGAAAGGATTTTCCCAAACATGTGAAAAGTGGCAAAGATGTTGGAAGAAATATCTAAGATGCCATAGGTATCAAAGATGTGAGAGTATCAGGATAGATTTCCCCGGAGTATCTGCACCCTGGCATTTGAGAAACAGCCTCCACCATTGAATATAGATCCATAACATGGAACTGCCAACCTCTGCTCTCATCTCCTACCACTCTCTTCCCACCAGCCACAGTGGTCTTTAGTGGTCCTCCAACACGCAGAGATCTTCTGGCTTTAGGATTTCTGCCCCAGAGTTTCCCTCTGCTTCAAACTCTACGCCTCCAGATGTATTCATGGCCACCTCTTGCTTTGCCTTCTGGTCTCAACTTCAATATCACTTTCTGCGGGAGATTTCCAGACCACCCCATCCATGGATGTGCTCACCCTACTCCAGCCACATTCTTCCTTGTCACCTGTTCTATTTGCATCATGGTACTGATCACCATTTGATTTTGTTTTACTTATTTGTTTTCAGCTTCAACTGCCATAATCACAATAATGTCAGTTCTGTGGGACTATAGGAATTGTCTTTCCTTTATTTGCTACTGTATCTTCAGCACCTAGAACATTGTCTGGTACTGTTAGCCTTTCAAATATGTTTTGCATAATGAATGGATGCCTGCTATAGTTTAATTGATCCATCTTATAAATGTGGAGACTGAGGAAGAGAGATTCCATGATTTGTATATGACCACACAGAAGAGTAATAAAGGGCAAGTCCTTGATTCCTGACCATGCAGTTTCCAGGAAGAGAAAGGTAAGCAGTTTCAGCTGCTTCTTAAAGAAAGGAAGGCAGCAGGGAAGAGCAGAACACTGATGAAGAAAAAGGCATGAGTTCTATAATCATACATTGCTGAGTTCAAATCTGTGCCCCCAAACCTAACATAAGCCTCATCATTTTCCCAGAGAATTAAATACGACTATATATGTATATTATACATATCTGTTAACTCTATAACAAGTGACAGATATGGGTGCTTAACATTTGGAGGCCATAAAAAGGGTTGTTAAATTTGAGTCATGAACACATCTGAGTTCATTCTCTTAATAACAAGCTAAGAGAAATACCCTTAATATAATCTACATCAGAGTTCTCATAATTAAAATGAAATGTTCATTCTTTCCCACAACTAAAATTTATTGGGAATCTGCTTTATGTCAGGCATAGGTTCCTGTTATGCACAGGCTGAAGTTTCTAAATTTCTCCCTAGCTGTTAACGTTAAAGACATTTCAATTGCTTACAGCTATCTCCAAAGATTATCTTGTAACTGTAAACTAAGAGCAAAAATAAACTATTACTTCACTCTTTTCATTTATTTCAAACCTTTTTATTTATTTATTTATTTATTTTTGCCATGGTGTGCAGCAGCTCCATGTGAGATCTCAGTTCCCAGACCCCATGCACCCGGACCCGGGCCACAGTGGTGAAAGCACTGAGTCCTAACCAGGAGGCCACCAGGGAATTCCCTCAAAGCATATATCGGGATAATAAAAAAAAGTTCTAGAGACACAGAAGCCATTGAAAAATAATCCCTGCCTTCCAGGTACTTACTGTTTCAGGAGATAAAAACATAGAAAATTAGCAATAATGCGACATATATAAGATGCTATAGGAACCCAGAAGATCGGTATCTGACCTAGAGCGTAAACTGGAAGAAGGGGTTCTGGGCAGAATCCCAGCTGAAGGAAAATGAGTTGTTAACCAGGAGTAGGAGACGGGGTCAGACCTCCTGGCAGAGAAAATAGCAGCTGCAAAGGCCCCGTGAAGAAATAAAGCACAGCACCTCTAAGGAACCAGAAAGTTCAAGACAGTAAGGTTACAACAGTCCCCAGAAGAGAGAATTTCAAAAAATGGCTTCTCCTCAACCCCCTTCAAGAGCACTAATACTACAAATGATTAACTGTCCCTTAATTACTTTGCTTTTCTCAAAAAGGAGAAAGAAATTCTCCCATTAATTATGAGTACCTCTCTAGTTTGGCACTAATCCTCAGTTTGGGGTTTGGATTTATCATTTTTTAAAAATACATACATGAGTTTTCAACATTATATTTTCATTGTTTATTTTCTTTTTTAATTCCCTTCATGTTAGCAAATTTTCTAAAAGGAATTGTCCTTTGTGTCCTTCTCTGTGCCCAGAATGCCTTAAAGTCACCTTCCTTGGGCAATTTTCTCTTAATTCTTCCAAGCAGCATTTTTCATTTCCTTCCATAAAGTGACAGCACTTTCTATATTACTTCCATTATTGCTCTTAGCAAATTGCCTTTTAATAAGTTTCTCTCTTGCTATATCGAGCTTCTGGAGGGAAGGTTTTGATCTTTGTATCCTAAACATGCTCTTTTTTTTCTAATAAACATTTTTAATTTTAGAAGAGCTTTAGATTTACAGAAAAGTTGCAAAGGCAGTACAAATAGTTCCCTAGGGATCTTTTTAAAATTCAGATTCTGATACAGCAGGTCTGAGCTGGAGGGTGGGGGAGGAGTCCAGCTAGTATGAAGTTCTAACAAGTTTCTACTTCATGCAAATGCTATTGGTTCAGGGACCAAGATTTGCTAGGGCATGGATGTCAGACAAATTAGGACAAAGGTTTGCAACCCTGGCTGCAAACTGGAACCACTTCAGGAGATGGTTTGTGTACTTTTATTCACTAATTTTTTTATTTTTCACAGCATGCAGAAGTTCTGATGCCAGGAATCAAACACTTGCCACAGCAGTGACAATGGATCCTTAACTCACTAGGTCACCAGGGAACTCCAGAATCTGTATTTCAAAAAAGCTTTTCAGAGTTTCTGTTGTGGCTCACAGTAACGAACCCAAGTGTCCATGAGGACATGGGTTTGATCCCTGGCTCTTCCCAGTGGGTTAAGGATCTGCATTGCCATGAACTGCAGTGTAGGTCACAGACATGGCTCAGATCTGGCTTTGCTGTGGTTATGGCATAGGCCTGAAGCTGTAGCTCTGATTCAACCCCAAGCCTGGGGGAAAAAAAGCTTTTCAAGTGAATCCAATGTGCAGTCAGAGTCAAAACCCATTTATCCTCCTAAATTGTTAAACACTCATATTTTAGGATACTCTCAGTTTCCTTCCATGTAAAACAGAAATAAACACAGGTATCTCATCAGGTGTTATGGAGACTAAACAAAGCAGTGAAAGTCACACTAAATTCAGTGCTTATTAAATTCTAGGTGCTTAAAAATGTTAATTATAAATTTTGACAGGCAAAAGGACATGTAAACCCACATTTCTCACTAATAAACCTCTGAGAGCATTCTTCCTAAGCTGTCTTGCCAAAGTTAGACTGCTCTCAGCTCTCCAGCTGTCACATAAAAGGGCAGGAGTTCACAGGGTTGGGGTGGAGTCACCATAGAAATCTGCTAGTCTTTAGGGAATGTGGTCTAAGCATCCTTTGATTAATTCAGCAGGCCCCACAGTTGAGACTGGAGTTCCTGCCTATGTGGGACAGAAACAGCTTTGTACGGGGACAGTCCACAGGGTGGCTAGACGGGTCTAAGCTGCTCATTCCAGAACAATAAGTGGCCACATCTGAACTGCAGCTGGTCTTGAGGAGAGATCTCAGAGAATCTTCTGGTTTCAAAATGCTATTCATAGGCTTGAGGGCAAAGTTCCCAATAAAATTCAGAGTGATATGTGGTCATTAAAATTCAGGCCAGAGGACACTAACAGTTGCAAAAAAAAAAAAAAAACCACTACCACCACCACCACCACCAACAACAAAAAACCCCTGCAAGTCTTTTACATCTTTTCTTCTAACATACAGCCTCTTCTCCAACTCTAAGGAATATAAAAGTAACTCCCTTTTAGCAGATGCTGGAGGATAAATGGTTATCTTTTCTTTATGTTCCTCAATCAACTGTTTTTATCAAACTAAACTAAGGTTATTAGGTTCTTGGGGTGATGAGAGAAGTTAAAAGAGTAACAGATGCCATACATAACTACTATCTCCTTTGAGAAAACAACTACAAAGACAATTAATCCTGGTTTCACCTAAACAAATTACTGATTTTTTTAGTAACAGATAAGCATTTTTGCCCAAAATATGGTCACCTGCTTGAGTAGCTGGAATGCTATCGCCTATCAAGACTTAAATTACACAATATTTTCCAAGGCTGTTTTATTCCTATCATCTTATATCATTTGAGTAATATACTTTAAGAAAGAGAGGGTATTTATACAAACCACAGACAAAGAAGTGTTGCCTGCATGTCAATAAATAAAGGATGCTGCAGCCATCAAGCCATCAGGCACTGCAGCCAACGCTACTGTGCACCCTGAGGGGATTCAGGATGGAGAAAAATGGGACACCAGCCCTAGACAGTTAAGGAGCATATAGAAGAAATGATCTCCATGAGCCCAGACTCTTGCATCTTCCCAAACATAGACAAGAGCTCAACTTATTAACTGGCGATATCTGGTTTTCTTTAATTAGCAGTAATCTTTTGATTACTGATTTGTTGTGTTTGATACCCCCCACCCCATACATCCTGGCTCCTCCCTTACTTCTTCGAACAGTGCTTCAGAGCTTTCGGGGAGGCTGCCTCATGGACCTAAGTCCTCAGCCAGTCCCCCCCCGAATAAATCATAATTCTCAACTTTTAGGTCATGCATTTTTCTTCAGGCAACAAGACACATATAAATATGGAAGAATACTCATCAAATTATACTTTACATTTTACTTCCATTTTTGTACCTTTTTTAAAAATTAAAATATATGTTACTTTTAGAAATGTATGATAAATTTGCTTTAGAGATACAGCAGTCGCTATTTCTTGGTCAAGGTACAAGAAAATTACTTTTGCAAATCAACTGACTAGATACACTGCATTAGCAGCTACCATCGACACACTGAAAAAATCACTTAAGCTCATTTAGTTGTAGAGTCTTACCCTTTATGTAAAATTATCTAATGATGCCTACAGAGACCATATGCATATCCTGTTCTTATCTGGTCAATATGGACTTTCTGATTTTTTTAAAAGGTTATTATCTCTCTCACAGTTATCTCTAGATTCACACAGACAAAGGGAGAAGTAGCATAAATGAGAAGTCACAATGAAAACCTTCCAGGCCACAAAAAGCTTCTGAGACATAAAAATGCTGAAATTAAATATAGAGATGGGCACATGGAAAACAAGGTCTACAGGGAGAATTCCGATATTTTATTCTCTTTTATGCCGATTATATGCCATGTAATTTTTGCCTGTTCCATACCATGAGAGGAATAATATTCTAAATTGAAAATAATTTTAATGACTAATATCCTCCTATCTACTGACTTGCAGAAAATGATGCTAGAATCCAAGCCACCCAGAAACTGTCTACAAAAAACGAGGAATCATGCCAGGCTCCTTCCTCTTCATTATCCCCCATAACCACTCAGTCAAGACGTTCTGCTTATTCCAACCCTTTAATAACTCCTGCCTCTAACGTGTTTTCTTAGTACCAGAATAGTTTTGCAATCTCCAGCCACCCCCTCCAATCTACCTGCCACGCTGCTGTCACATTATAAAGGTCATCAAGTTACTTGCCTAAATTCCCAGGTTCTTTAAAATGGTGTATGAGATGCTCTGAGATGGTGCTCCTGCTTACTCTTCATGTGATTATGATTGTAGGTCATCACTATAACTCATCACAGAATATTGTGAAATGAAAAATTCAGTTATAAAATAGTTTATATGATTCCATTTTTGTATGTAATAGCATCTGTTTATATTAGCAAGATCAATTTAGGGGGATGTCACCGGAATGGTAGTATTATTTCTGCCTATTGGGATTATGGGACAACTTATACTTTCACTTATCTTTACATTCTGATATTTTTATGATGATTATATATGACTTTTATCATTAAAAATTGTAAATTTTAATGAGTCATTTATCATTCCCAGTACTTATCATAAAGGTGATTTTATGGAGGTCAAAGACTTGCAAGGAAGAAGATATGTCACATAGCAGATGTTACTGCATCTGAGTCCTTTCAGGGCAAATTAGAGTTATGATCTTGGGATAAAAAATACTGACTCTTCCACTGTTCTACAGGGGGTGTTACCAAGCACAGGCTCTGTGTGCTTGTGACACAGAAACCCAAACTCTGATAGGGGGTGTTTATAGCAAAGTTAGGGTTTATTTACAGGACTCCAAACAAGAAGAACGGGCAGTACATGCTCAAAAGACCCGAACTTCCCAATGGCTTTCAGGCAAGGGTTTCAAAAGACATTGTTAGGGGACAGGGTCATAGTGTGTATAATCAGCCTGTGGACATTCTGATTGGTTAGTGGTGAGGTATCAGGATGATGTTTCAGGAATCTCGACCTTATGGTTCCAACCAGTCTGAGGTCTGGTGCTTGTGATCAGCATGTAGCCACCATCCTCCACCAGTTGAGGGTGTTATTTCCTACCTGACTACTCAAAGATGTGGATCAGATTGTTATCTGTATCCCTTCAGGAGGAACTAGGAGTCCTGTGACTCCGTCATCTTAATCATTAACTGTTTGAATCTGCTCTTTGGAACTCGGAGAAGGCCTAGGAGACTAAAACCCTTTTCTACAAACAAAAAAACGGGATATGGAGGGGCTTTTGCACCTGGAAGGCCCAGTGGGGTTCTGTCTGGTTTCAACTCCCCTTTCCTTTGATACTCCTCAATCCTGAAGAGAACAGGGGTGGGACAAGGAAGATAATAAGGATTTGGATAGAGATACTAATCATAAACCCAGTAAAGGAATCAGGTTTGGGGGAACTCAGTTTCAGGAGAATAATGCTCAGCATTGTTGTCACCTCATTAATCTGTCCAAGGCCATATTATCAGTCATCCGTTTGTTCTTTCAACAAACATTTGTGTTCATAGGATCTATGCCACTCTCTAAAGCTATAAAGGAAAACCTGTGTACCAAATTCTTACCAGAGCAGAGGAGGCAAAAGTAGTATAAAGAACAGAGGAGATGTCTTTCCTTGGAGCAGTCTTATCTAAGCTGATGAGAAGACGGGGAGATTTTTTCCTTGAGAAGCATATTCTTAGCCCATGGAAATTTAACTTTCTGTATCATAAGTGGGGAACTGTACGTAATTTGAGATGGCTAAAGGGCTGGTTGCCCTTGAGAGAACTGCAAGAGGCAGTTTGAACAGGTAAAAAGTTTATTAAAAATGTAGACTGCTGGACTCCATCTCTTAATCTCTTGAAACAATCTTTGGATAGTTGGTGTCTTGGAATATAATTCTATGTACAGTAAACTTTGAGAGTCACTAACCACAGATAGTGTTTTCAAATCCCTATGGTAAAGGACAGAAAAATGAAGGTTTCAAAGGTATTTATTTTGGCTGCACATAAGAAAAGCATAAGAGCTATTACAAAATGGAATGGGTTACCATCCTAGTTGATGAGCCCCTCGTACTCTGCAAATAGATTTTGAATAACTAGTCTCAAGGATGTGGTGGTCATTCTGTATCAGGAAAGAGGCTGAAAGAGATAATTTCTAAGGTCTGTCTCAACTGTAAAATTCCAAGACTCCATAATTAAAGAATGTCAAGGCTAAAATATAGTTCAGAGGCAAAAAAAAAAAAAAGTTACCTGGGAAGAGAGTTATGGAACTGACTGGATGTTTTTTGGACAGTGGTTTAGATGTAAGGCAGCTCTCAAAGCTGACAAAAACTTTCACATCATTAATTGAAAAGAATTATTTTTCTAGAAAAGATTAGCAATTAGCTGGTTTTCTAAGACCATTAAACCGGTGACCCTATATTTCAAAAATGTCTTCCTTGGTAGCACTAACAGAGAGCAAATAAAAAGTAAAGGCTCTGGCTGAAGGAGTGAAGGACACAGGTATGCATGGCATACTATGACTAGTCTGGGGACTGAGTCAGGACGGGAAGGGGGCGGGGCTGAAGGGGAGTGGTGTGTGTGTGTGTGTGTGTGTGTACGCGCATGCACGCGCAGAACTATGGAAATACCGGTAATCTAATTTCACCTTCCAATTTTCTTTCTTTCTTCTTTTTTTTTTTTTTTTGTCTTTTTAGGGCCATACCTGCAGCATGTGTGGGTTCCCAGGCTAGGGGTCAAATCAGAGCTGTAGCACCACAGCCACATCAGATCCGAGCCTCATCTGCCTATACCACAGCTCAAAGGCAACCCAGATACTTAACCCACTGAGCAAGGTAAGGGATCGAACTTGTGTCCTCATGGATGCTAGTTAGAGATAAACCACACAAGGGCCAAGTGTTTGAAACTGTATACAAATAAAGATGCCCTATTGTAAACAAATGGCTTAAAATAATTGCATTTTAAAAGCTGACTGACATTTCAGGGATAGTTGCAATAATGTTCCTTATGTTCTTCTTCTCTGAGTTATAATTTAATTTCCTTGTTTGGCAGGAAAATCAGTGACTGCTCTCACTTTCTGACATTTAAATAAAAATGCTTTCCAAAAAGACAAAAAATATTTTCAAACATAGTCTTTATGTTACACTTTATATGTCTACCTGAGTTTATATACACATCAGTATCTTAATGGATATGCTTGTTTATAGACGCTTACATTGTATACGTGTTAATTATAGAACATAAAAGTTCTTTTTATTTTCATAAAATACCACATCTAATTCTAATAATATTGTTCTGAGAGGTTGACTGACTGACCCGACCACCATATATTTACAGTGAAAATTATATTTACAAATATCGAACAAGTTTGAGAATCAACAACCTAGGTAATTTCAATTTAAATATCACCTATATGTTAATGACTCCTAAATTTGTACCACCACCCTACACATTTCCTATGAGCCACACCCACCCAATATATCTACTTCAATGCATCTCGAACTTAACAGTTCCCCAATCAAATTCTTAATCTTCCTCCTTAAACTCCTCCTCCAGTGGTCATCTCCATACCAGAAATGACAGGTCCATTCACCTAATTGATAAACTTGTCAGGATTCTGATTCTTTCTTAACCATCAGCAAAATCATGTCTCCATATTCCAAAATACTTACAGAATCCCACCATTTCTCACTACTTTTGCTGCTGCAATCACCATCAACTTTCTCAAAAACCTCTTAACTGGCCTCCCTGCTTTTACCTTTGCTCCCAGTCTATTCTCCAAATAGTAGCCAGAACAACACATTATAAACCAGTCATCACCCTCAGTGACTTCCAATCTCACACTGGAAATAAGCTCTATAAAGCACTCTGTGGTCTTTCCACTACTATCTTGATTTAATTTCTTGCTACTCTCCCATTTGACTATTTCATTCCAGCTACCCAGTCCACCTTGCTGTCCTTCCAATATTCCAAGGAAAGATTTTTTCCTCCCAGAAGGTTCTTTTCCTACATGACTTTTTTCCTCACCTACTTCATATATCATTGATATATCAAAGCATCATGGAGGTATTCCGTGGCTAAGATCTGTATCAGTCATGGTCTAGAAGGAAATGAGTACCACACTAAAATTAAGATAATCAATGGAGAGTTTAATAAAGAACTATTTATAAGAGTTTGGGAAGGGTGTAGGGAAATCAAAAGGGATAATGCAGAACCACATGAATAGTAATAGTGGGGCTACTGCCACTCTTAGCTCTTAAAAGGGCAGACAGAGAAAAGATACTGAAAACCAGAAAGAGTCCAAGAGGGAGAAAGGGCGGCCTTGAGAGGAACATTGACAACTGGAATGGGGCAGCAGTCAGGTTAAGACCACCTGCAAGAAAAGAGCTAAGAGAATAAATAGTGTGAACTCTTACCTCTCTCTCTCTCTTTCTCTTTCTCTCTCTCTCTCTTACCAAGGGGGTCTATTAATATGGTTTGTATTGATTTGCCTCCCAGCGCAGAGAGCAAAATGAAGAAGAGTAATTAATGGACTTGGAAGAGATATCTGAAGACATCCAGCCCATCACTTCATTCCATTTCTCCCTAGCACTCAAGCAGTATTTGTTCAATGAATCAGTATAAAGCAATGGTGACTGTCCATTGAATAAGGCTTTGAAACATGCTATAGAAATTATGGTTACTTAAAAGAACTCCTCTGACAGTGGGTCAGAAGGAGTTAGGAGCCACAGAGGTCATCCAATGAAGAGACTGAGAAGGCTTAATAAGCTTGATATGGTGAATAGGTCATGAGGTATCTTGCTTGTCTCACATTCTGCCTTAAAGAACTTAAGTTGGTTATCGTGTTCACCAAGACAGAAAAACATGCAAGAAAGGAGGTGGGGTCATGGGTGGGTACTGCATTGACCTCCACCCACTGCCAACCTTGATGCTTTGCAAGTGATTTATGGTAAGTTGATCCCTGATGTTTGATTTATGACATAAATGTTTCTGATAAAGAAACAATGGGAGTTCCCATTGTGGCTCAGGGGTTAATGAATCCGACTAGGAACCAAGAGGTTGCTGGTTTGATCCCTGGCCTTGCTTAGTGGGTTAAGGATCCAGTGGTGCAGTGAGCTGTAGTGTAGGTTGCAGACGTGGCTTGGATCTGGTGTTGCTGTTGCTGTGGTGTTGGCCAGTAGCTGCAGCTCTGACTAGACCCCTAGCCTGGGAACCTCCATACGCCATGTGTGCAGCCCTAAAAAGACAAAAAAAAGAAAGAAAGAAAGAAACAAACAAACAATGGGATAAAAGTCATACGTATGTTATATTCTGAAGGGTAAGAGAGTATTAAATGTTTAAATATCCATCCTACATACTCAACTATGACATGAATAAATCAAGCAGTGCTTCTCATGAGACGTTTCATCCCCCTGACAAGGGTTCGTTAAAGAAAAGTTCTTTGAGGAACAAACATTAGTAGAATTTCTGATTCCTCAGTTTTCTAAATTATTTGTGACATTTGGGGACTTGCATGCAGAAATAAGAAGAGCATTCATTTTTCGTTAGTTTCCCAGATTCCCTGAAGTCGGTACAATTAGAGGAAAAAATAAAACAACAGGGCAGAAGAAAAATACATCTGTTTTACTTCTGAAAACTGAGAAATTCATGACGATGGGCAATTTATTAGCAAATAATGTATTTGCTGATTCTAGTAGGGCCTCCCAGTCCACCCCTGAAGAAAAAGCAAAAACAAAGCTCCCAGGGTAACATATCATTAGGAGACAGATTGGAAAATACTAGAAGATAGCCTTAGAGAAGTTTTTTCACACCCACACCCAATTCATTAAGTAAAGAATCTTACTCACTGTTGATCCCTATCTGTCTTTGTTTTCCTGAAAGGAAAGATGGTGACAAACAAGGCTGAGAGAAGACAGGGATAGAAACACACGGATTGAGTTGCTATGGTCTTCGAAATTTGCTCTAATCCTAACCCTAGAAACATAAATTTATATATTCTAGTATCATTCTTATAATCTATTTTCATCTTGTTACACACCTTTTTTCTCTGAAAGGAAATCAGTTATGTTACAATGATTGATCCTCAATTCAAGAAGTTATAAAAATAATCTCTGAAAAGGATTTTTGGGTTCCTAGAAGAAAACCTGTATGCTATCAGGACCCCATTCCATAGGCTTCCTATTTAGGGGCAGATCCAAGAATTATGAACTTTGAAGTTTACATATTGGAGCAGGGGAGCCCTTTAAGTAAATAAATTTCAAAATATCACAGACAAATAATTTAATACTTATTACAAAAAAATCACAAAATCCAGAAAGACTGCATGTTTTCAAGTAATTACTAGACATGCCTCTGTATATTTTCTTTTTATGGTGTTTTATTTTACTTTGGCTTTATACACTTTAGTTGCCTCTTAATATTTTAAGGATTGTATATTACTTTCTATGGGAAGACTAAAAGGATAATGCAGTTTTTGCTATCAGGTCATTCAAAGTTTTATATATTGTTGTTTCTCCTTTATTCATGTTTTCTGCACCAGGTGCTCTGGGACACATGCATTTCAGAAAATGACCTCTGTCCACGTACTCATCACACTGGATATATAGGCTCAGTGAGCAGTGGGAAGATTCCTGGAAGACATTCCTTTACCAGGATAGTAGAAATAACTTAATTATACACTGAACTAACTTCCAACCACATATGACCATACGAAATTGCCAATGTTCAGTCATCTTTGAACTCCAAAAATGACAATTTCATATTTCTCACATTAATATATCCCACTAAGCCCAAAATATGTGTATCTCCAACTCAGCATCCCGTCAGCCAGATTCTAAAACTGACTGTGGCAACTTGAGCACACTTTGCACTAGAAGAAATGTTACAGAGGGGAGTAGGTGGGCAGAAAGATTACCATCTTACCTGATTATGTTTAAAACATCTTAATTGCAAATTTTACATATGATCACGTGAATAAGGCCCAAGGTCTGGGAAAGGACCCAGGAAAATAAGGAGCCTAAAGCCTAAGCTTCATTAATTTCACAGTAAATCACTCTGCAGTCCCAATGCTATAGCTCACTGAAAGTTTTGTTATCTGAGCAGTCCCAGGGAAATCTACAAGGCATGTCGGAAAAGCTAACACACTTCTTTTTCCTCCCAAAGAAATAGTTCCCACATGTCGCACAGAAACGATTCCCAGTTTATAGACACAAGCAGAGCAAGCCTTATCCATCCATTACCAGATTCAAATAATCCTGTCCAAATGATGAAAATTTCTGTGAAACAAAGAGTCTTTTGTTGGCACAGGAATCTCAACTCCCTATCATTATTCCCTAAGGCTTTCATCAATTGCATGTTCTGGACAGCAGGCCTCTTGCCCCTATGTGAGCACTTTGAAACCGCAGGGCCCTCATATAAAAATGTTCTCAATGTAAAATGTAAACTCTTGGTTTATGTGGAACCTGACACCAGCCCATTTGCTAAATGGACCTACAGTGAAGTAGCTCTCTGGCCATATGCTTTTAAAATTGGACACAAAATGCCACACAGAGAACAAAGTTCAGCTACAGTCCTCAACCCATCTTAGTAAGAATCTTTGTATTCCCCCTCTGGCTTTACAGATGAATCTCTCCACCTCACACTGATGCCTTATAAAGGCAAACTGCTTATCTGCAGAATGATGCTGAGTTGGCAGCACAGTCCAGGGGAACTGTACTGAGTCTCCACAACAGCTACCATCTGTTGCAGAGCTTCTAGTAGTGGTGTCATCAGCATGAAACATGGTGTCAGCCCTCACCATTAAAGGATGGCTTTGGAAGTGAAAGCCAATGATGAAAACTTATTCCAGCAGGTCCTTAACACCTGGCTTCTCTGCAGTCATTAAGAACACAGCTGCATAAGGTAAAGGTAATAAATACAACTACATCAAATGTTCAGTCCATTTATAGTTTGAAAGATATTAAATATAATCAGCATAGACCATAGATTCAGATAAGGCAGAACATGAGCTATGCCACTGGATGACACACTGGCACTGATAAGAGTGATAACAACAACCAATGACAATAGTGTTAGAACTTTTATTTATTGAAGGATTATTATGTGCCAGTCTCTGTGTGAGCTACTTCCAACACATATAAGTGTCTCGATTCTCACATTTATACAATAAGGGAGGTATTATTATCTAATGTTAACCCTGTAAGCTTCACTTTTCTCACTTTTAAAACAACAATAATTTTACTTATTTCATAAGATTTTGGTAAAAAATTAAAGATAATATAGATAAAGCATTGAGCATTCTACATCAGAGGTATGAAATAAAATATTTGTTATTAAAATATTATGAAATTCAAAGTTTATACAGATTGTATATATTAGCTCCAGATTGAACATGGAAAACATTCAGAAAACTTCAAGCACCTCATCAGGTGATCAAAGACACTGCCTTGTTGATAACACAGATCTGAAGAGTAAGCTAACAAAAATGGAGCCGAGCAGCTGCGTGGGGCATGTCATCATTTAATTCAGTCAGCATGTATTAAATGCCTACTCAAGCATAGCAGGAAACTGCAAAGAAAGTAATAATGGTCCTTCTGAAACTGTATTTTAAGACTGTAGAACATATACAAGTATTACATTAGTCTGTTGTTTGGAGCAATGCATAAAAGAGTAATGATGAAATAAGTAGCAAAATGAAATATTAGTCTACACCCTTGAAAATCAAGGATCTATGAAGAGTGAGAACTCAAGAACATCTGTGTTCAATATGTAATTTTCATACTAAAACCCACCTTGAACATGAAAGTGGTAACTATGCTAAGTGACAAGGTTAGCTGGTAGTTCTATCCCAAAGAGCCAACATTACCCTATGGAGAGCTAATGCCATCCTCTCCCTGTACCACCATTCCCCTTACCTCCTCCCCTGGAACTATTAGTCAAAATACCTCAAAGGAAGATAGAAGAAAGAGCATATACTGGTTCTACTGCTCTACAAATTTTCACAGTAGTCCTATAAACTGAGCATAAAAATTGTAGCTACGATAAAGCAGCCTGGAGAATATTAAAAAAATTGCAACTAGGATAAAAATTACTAATAATGGAAAGTCAAATTTACCAGAATGCTCTGATTATCAACACTAAATCAGACCAAAACATCTTGATTAAATCATGAACACATGTATTCAAAAATAAAGGATATAAGAAGGCTTACTAGAAACAAAGTTTTTTAAAATGTCACTTTTAAGTGGTTTAAAAAAAATGTAATACACATAAATATATATATAAACATATTACATAAACACACATGTATATATACACACATACACACATTGAGAGAGAGAGCATGAATGATAACATAAATGAAGTATTACCAATAGGTTACTGTAGGTAAAGGGCACCCCTTTGACTATCCTTACAAATTCATTCCAGTTTTGAAATTATTTCCAAATAAAGAGCTATAAAAGGAAAGCCAGCAAAAAATATTTAACCATAAAATAAAATGAAATTTTAAGATATTTATATATTCCTCTTAAAATTACAGAAAGACTAATAACATTATTGCTATCTAAAGGAGCATTCAAAAACTTAGAAAAGTTATAGTCAATTATGAATATCAGTTCAGTATGGGGTTTTTCTACACATAATTCTCCCATGTATAAATACGAATCTCTGATAGAAAGAAACAAAGAAAATCAAATTTAAAATAATTCTATTTGACCAGATATAGCAGGAGATTAAACAAAGCATGAAGGAACTATAGCCATACTTAAAAATTTTACTTGTTTTCCTTCTACTATCTCCATTGTATTCAAAGCTGCCAGTCTAAAATATAATCAGAAATCATATTGTATTCTCTGAGTCTTCCAACTATAGTCAAGACCTTATATATTTCTAGAGAATGCCCCAGATTCTCCACATCAGAGAATATCAACACAATTCCATGTAATCTACGTTAAGGATATACGAAGAGATATTACTGCACTGAGTTTTAGAAAATACACGTTAATAAAAGTTTCAGTATGCAATAGATTCATTTAACACCAACATATCTGCCACTGACTTCAGTAGATTAGAAATGAGAAGATGCTTCTAAAGGAAATCAATTTTTGAACTGGTTAAATAATTAAGCTGAGGTATAAACTTAACGAATCCTGAATTGCTATATTCAGTCTTAAAATTCCAGTTAAAATAAACAGGCATCTAAGGAGGGAGAAAAAAAAATGCTTGTGGATCCTTTAGAAGGAGGCTTCTTTGAATATTACTCTTCTTGAAAGGAGAGCATTTTCTATGTTCACTAAGCAATTATTGTTACAGGTCTAGTTTCAGAATGTCTCCTGGAAAATGATTCAGAGGCATCAGAGATTCTTCAACGAGTTTAATTAACACTGCTGACATTGAGTCATTTACTCATTTAGTCCCAAATAAATACAAAAAAAAAAAAAGTGCTCAGAGTAATCACAGACACCTCTGTGCATAAGCAGCATGGAGGTCCAGGCTTTAGATTTATTATGTCATATAATTAAATCCCCTTTCCTATTTTTGTCATTAGCACTTTGGTCTACGTTTAAGAAAAATATACCTGGTACTAAATTTTGCCACATCATGCATGCTGCAATAACAAGGCTTCATGGAAGACACAAGAAAGTATAAAAGCAAATTATTATATTCAGGAGCCTAAACACGTAATAATCAATTAATAGATTATTATCAAATTACAAAATCATTTGATATTCTTCATATTCTCAAACAAGTCATCTTTTTTCATGTCTGGTAACCTGCTGCAAGGAGATAAATAAACCATGGAGGAATAAGAGACTGGGATGCCCCATGAGCTCTGAATTCACTGCCACAGCAATTTCCCCCTTAAAATTTGGAAACTGGCATTAGGGCTCATAAGTGACCCCAGATGGCTCTAAAATGAAGTGGGACTGAATACATTTGATAGGTACACACCGACTAAAAACAATTGGGAAGCATTGCTGGTAAGAGAAACCTCTTTCTCCAATTTTGTACAAACACGCAAAGGAAATCTTCAGCTCTCTCTTCAATGGTGAATTTTCATTCAATTCCTGCTCGCAAACCCCTTAACTGTGCATTTTATTGTAAAGGAAATTAGTTCCCTGTGGGTGGCAAAAAACACTGAGATTCTTCAGGATACTCTTTGGGTAAATATTAAAATAACATTCTTTCATAAATAAGTAGTTATTCATCCTTCTAACAATGCATTGCCAACACAACTTTGTGTGCAAGAATATAGTCCCCAGAACATAAAAGAACACCTATTTTCTTCAATCTATGATGTGCTTACGTCCTGATAAACTCATCCTAAATTGAAAATATCCTAAGTCAAAAATGCATTTAATACACCTAAAGTACCTAGTATCATAACTTAACCTAGCCTACCTTAAAATGCTCAGAACATTTATATTGTCCACCAGTTGGGCAAACCATCTAATGCAAAACCTATTTTGTAATAAAGTGTTGAATATATCATGTAATTTATTGAATACTGTGCCGAAAGTGAAAAAAACTAGAATGGTTATTTGGGTACAGAATGATTGTAAGTGTATAGACTATTGCAATCTTGATCACCTGCCTGACTGGGAGCTGTAGTTCACCACCACCGCCCTGTGTCAGAGAATATCTTACATCACGCTGCTGACCGGGAAAAGATTAAAATTCTAAGTATGGTTCCTACTGAATGCATATCACTTTTACACCATGGTAAAGTCGAAAAATCATAAGAATCACTGTAAATCGGGGACTATCTATATATGACACAACACAGTCCCTGCTCATGGGAGTTGCACAGGGAACAAAGCAGACCCAAAAATCCATGCCTTACCTCTATGCTGAGGTTACAGTCATGCTATTTTTTTTTTTTTTTAAGAAGTACAGTGGTGATTCAGGGAGAAGAGAGGTAGTACATTCTGTTGTGGAGGGTTAAAAGAGAACCCAAGAAGCCTCAAGTGAGGGGTAGAGAGCCTGGAAAGGAGTGTAGACATTTATTAACAGACAAGTAAATATACTTTGGTGTTGAGAAAGAGTAAGTGAATAAGAAAAGAGGACAGAAAAAGCACAGGTACAGTCTCCTAAAGGCCCAATGACTATAGTTTGTGTAGAATACAAGAGGAATAGGAACATATGACAGATAATGGCGGGAACACAGCAGGAAAAAAGAGGTTTTTGCAAAGATGCAATGTTGAAGACTTTTGACAAAGATGAAACAAATTCAGAGCTGCAATGAACTAGATTGAGAAAACACCAAAGGCTGAGAGAAAAGTTAAGACAGAATTTCAAGTAATAAGGGAAGAAGTAGTAAAGGCCAAATTAAGGTCAAAGAGGTAATAGGAATGGAATGGAATGGAAATTGGCTGGTTCTAATGTACCTCTCAGCCATAAAGTCTACATTCTAAATAAATGTGACCTTTACTACATAGAGCTAAGTGAGGGTAGAGTAAGAAACTTTAGTCAATACACATTTCCAAAATAAACCTCCATGACACAGCTGAAATAACAAAGGTAGGGAAGAATTGTAGTGTTGTGAAAGACCAAGAAACAACCAAAGAAATATCTGGTAAAAGAACAACTACAAATTTGAAATATATCACCGTTAATATTATGCTCAGCCATATGCTATAAACTGTTCTTAATATGATTCTTGTGGAAATTTAGAATTAAACAACAAACTAGAATCAGTTTCAACTCTCTCCTTTAAGGTATTACTAAAGTTAATGTCATGAGAACAGAACCAAATGAAGAGGCCATATTGTTATTTTCTTCACAATTCCACCTAATAGCCAACACCAATCTCCTTCCTTCCCCCTCAAAAAGAGTTCTAAGACATATGTATTAGACTCCACTATATTCTATAGCAATGAGTATTTTACAGGGATCATTGTGTATCAAATTTCAAAATAATGAAACAGAAGAATTTTTGGTCACGTTCTGGAAAATTCCTACTTCTGTAACCTGAAGCCTCTGCAAATCAGAGGCTAACTCTTATAATGCACAGATTATTTCTCTCAAATCAGTGTTTCCCAAATGTGGCAGGTGATTAGATAGATGACATAAAGTGATTCATGAGTAACCTTTTCTGTAGCCTTTTTCATTTTACTATTTATTTTAATGTGGATTGAAAAATATGGACCATTATATTTCTCTTTTAAATATATTTAGGTTTTAAGTCAGGTTTATTTAAATAAAAATATTAAAAGCTGTACAGTGATACTCATATTGCTGGTGATATTGCCAGTGAAACAATAAAGACTTAAATATGGAAAATACTTTTAGCATGACACTGTGCACATAGATTTTAATATCCATTAAATTTAGTGGCATAGATATTTTTATCATAATATTACTTATAATAATTTTTACGTGATCTCAAGTTTAAGGAAAAAAGGTCTATTACTTTAGTCAGAATTTATATTAGTATTAAATTCAATATATAGAATGCGGTTTATATCAGTCTGAGAACAAAGAAAACATTTCCTCTTTCTATTGCATTTGACATTTTCAAATCTTTTAAACTGGACTGGGTAATTTAAAGGAGAAATTATAAAAAGAGAATCAGAAATTACAGATTTAGGAGTTCCCGTCGTGGTGCAGTGGTTAGCGAATCCGACTAGGAACCATGAGGTTGCGGGTTCGGTCCCTGCCCTTGCTCAGTGGGTTAACGATCCGGCGTTGCTGTAGGTTGCAGACGCAGATTGGATCCTGCGTTGCTGTGGCTCTGGTGTAGGCTGGTGGCTACAGCTCCGATTCAATTCGACCCCTAGCCTGGGAACCTCCATATGCCGCGAGAGCGGCCCGAGAAATGGCTAGAAGACAAAAAAAAAACAAAAAACAAAAAAAAGAAATTACAGATTTAAAGATGGCTGAATTGAAAACCATAATTTGACAGATTAAAATTAATATAATGCTTGGATTTCAAAAACACTCAAATTTTTTAAAATGTTTTTAATTGTTATTTCCCCAATACAATTTTTCTTCTACAGAATGGGGACCCAGTTATACATACATGTATACATTCTTTTTTCTCCCATTATCATGCTCTATCATAAGTGACTAGACATAGTTCTCAGTGTTACAGGGGGTGTGGAGAAAAGGGAACCCTCCTGGCACTAGTGGTGTGAATATAAGCTGGTACAACACTATGGAGAACAGTATGGCGATACCTTAGAAATCCATACATAGAACTACCATATGACCCAGCAATCCCACTCTTGGGCATATATCTGGACAAAACTTTTCCTTAAAAAAGACACATGCACCCGCATGTTCATTGCAGCACTATTCACAATAGCCAAGACATGAAAACAACCCAAATGTCCATGGACAGATGATTGGATTAGGAAGTTGTGGTACATAAAAAAGAACAAAAACACTCAAAGTTTAACTTCAAAAACTGATGAGTGCTGTTTCTGCAAAGAAAATGATTTAAATATATATTGAGAAAAGCTTGAAATACGTAATTCTTTTAAAATAGCTTATAGTAAGAAATTCCTTTAAAATCAACAGGAAATTAATTAAACAAGAAAATATATTAAGGGCAGAAATAGGAATATAAAGTATAAAATACAGGAAACATTGTTTGAAGTAGTCTGGATTTCATTGTGAAGGTCAGTTTTTTTGCTCTTGGCCCTTTTTCTGGAGGAGTGCCAAAGCGCTAAGTTTCAAAGATAAATATGTCTGAAAACATTTCCTAGATAGTACATAGGGTAGGATTTTTATTATTAAATCACTTTTACTGAGCTTCACAAATTTCATACAAAATATTAAAATTTCAGTTTATGTCATTTTCATTTAAATTGAACATACTCAGATTCACATATCTGAGAAAATAAATACTGAGGGGTTATGTGTGAAAAAAATCCATATATATTTAGACTTTATGATGATCCCTGGTCTATTCTGGAAAGTAGTTTGGTTTGGTTCAACACCTTCTCAGAATACATGTTTATATGTCACATTGCAATAGCCCAAATGCATATACATTGTGTGTGTGTGTGTGTGTGTGTGTGTGTACATACACATATAAAGTACTAAGAGTTAAAGTGCTGAAATAACTTTCTCAAGACATAAGGAAAAAGATTTAATTTCAGGTTTCAGATTTCACCCATATAGATAGGAAGGACATTTTTTTCAAGTTGAGAGGTCTTTTCCACAGCAATTATTTAAATATAGATACATATTTTAACCCAACTATACAGCAAACACCTATTTATTTCTAAGAGAGTTAAAGTCAATTATAGCTATATGGCATGAAGTTCTAACAGTGTTGTATTTATACAATTTTAATGATACTTCAAAACATATTATTGGAGTTCCCGTCGTGGCTCAGTGGTTAACGAATCCGACTAGGAACCATGAGGTTGTGGGTTCGATCCCTGGCCTTGCTCAGTGGGTTAAGGATCCGGCGTTGCCGTGAGCTGTGGTGTAGGCTGCAGATGCAGCTCGGATCCCGAGTTGCTGTGGCTCTGGTGTAGGCCAATGTCTACAGTTATGATTAGACCCCTAGCCTGGGAACATCCATATGCCGTGGGAGCGGCCTAGAAATGGCAAAACAAACAAACAAACAAAAAACAAAAAACATATTATGGACTGGTTTAGGGAACAATATCTATCCCTTCAAATGTATGCCAGAAAAATAAGAGTTTAGAAATGCTACTAAACCATGTTCTCAATGAGGGATTATGCACTCCTAGAGGACAGGTGCATCAGCTGGGGGTGCTTTTGGCCCCCAGAGTACATTTACCAACATCTGAAGGTGTATATGTTTGTAAATGGATAGAATTTGTGTTGGAATAATGCATACTAAATTCTTAATGTTTACCTCTGAGGAGCATGGGTGTGACAAGGCATGAAGGTAAACATTCACATTTTGCTAGATCTTGGGAGTATTCAAATCTTTTATGCTGGGAATGTGTTCATGTGTAATAATGTTTTTTTAATGAATTTTCCGAAAAGCAAAATTCAAATATTATGCTATGGTCTGTAAACACTTAACACAATATCGCTTTATATGAGATATATGTTGTTTAAAAGTTGTTGTAACAGCTTAAATCATACTCCGAAAAAGGAATTTGCTAGTTAAAGAAATCCTGCAGAATTTATTTCACAGGGTTAAAAAACTTTTTAGAAAACATGGAGTTTCCACCTTGACGCATTGGGTTAAGAATCTAACCGCAGGAGCTTGGGTCATTACGAAGGTGTGGGTTTGATTCCCTGACCTATGCAGTGGATTAAAGGATCTGGTGTTGCTGCAGCTGGGGCTTGGATTCGGTCCCTGGCCCGGGAACTTCCATATGCAGCAAGTGTGGACATTAAGAAAAATAAAAAAAAAAAAAAAAAAAAAAATCGCTCATTAACTAAATGACATATTGAGCTAAATTTCCATATATGGAGTTTATTGAAAAAGAAGAACAATTGAATACCATCAGCACATCATTGTTACCCCTGGGAATTTTACTGACAGGTTTTCTTTGATTCTTTCTGAAAATTAATCAGTTGATGCCATTGCAGCACTTAAGGCATTTTTAAGAACTTACAAATTCTCCTAATAGTTATAAAAAAAATTGTACACTTCTGAAATGGATTCTATAAGTGTTTTACAACTTTTATGAGGGCTATTCTGATTCACTGATGTAGTATACACATCAATAGTTGATGAAAAATTAAGAACCATTTTGAATTTTTTCCATTCTGCTTTATTTAATTCTGAGCACAAATAACTGCACTTTGCTATTTTATGATTGATTTTTCTCATTTATTAACATATCATTTTAAGGGGCAAAAAAAAGAATCAGAAGAAAATCAGTTATTTCATCCAACTAAAATTATGCAGGTTATCATAAAGTTTGCTCACTCATCAACTAGGGTAATTTACAATAAATAGCCAAGCGAAATTTTGGCTGATGCTTAAGATAGACTTGCCAAGGTATAAAAAATTAACAATGAAGGAGTTCCCGTCGTGGCGCAGTGGTTAACGAATCCGACGAAGAACCATGAGGTTGCGGGTTCGGTCCCTGCCCTTGCTCAGTGGGTTAACGATCCGGCGTTGCCGTGAGCTGTGGTGTAGGTTGCAGACGCGGCTCGGATCCCGAGTTGCTGTGGCTCTGGCGTAGGCCGGTGGCTACAGCTCCGATTCAACCCCTAGCCTGGGAACCTCCATATGCCGCGGGAGTGGCCCAAGAAATAGCAACAACAACAACAACAACAACAAGACAAAAAAGACAAAAAAAAAAAAAAAAAAAAATTAACAATGAAAAACTGTAAATGAAAAAGTTGTGATCATAAAATCAACCTTTTTATGGAACTATAATTTCATTCTCAGAAAAATATTTCTTGTTCCATCTAAAATCATCTTCTATTCAATGAACGGCTATAGATACAGATATTATAATATACAAAGAATAAAACAACTATACTAATACATTTACTAGCATATTTTAAAGAATATTATAAACATGTCTTTACAAAACATATGCTTATAGTCATATGATCATATGTTTAGGTATATTATTATATATTAGAGGTAAAACCAATTTCCTCCTCAAATTTTCAAGGATATTTATCCACTAACAGAGCATTGGCTAATTAAAAACATGTTTAGTCTTTATTTCTCATGCTTTATTACTAAGTGGCATTTTTCAACACATAAACATTTTGACTGGCTGCACCACAATATGGAGAAATAAACTTGAAATAATGTAGTAAAAGATACCAGAATAAATCCATGTATCATTCCAACAAACACATGCAAACCAACTTACTACTAAATTATGCTAGATATAGTTCTCTTTAGTTATCACTACTTAGAATTTGTTCCCCCAATTATCAACTGAAATACCAGTTGACTAGATAGCGTCAACTCCGTTTTGCTTCCAGTACATTTTGTAAAAATACAATTTCTATTTCATTCGACCTCAGACTATTCCAATTCAATCTGAGAAGCAACATATTTTTAGGACTGAAGTCCTCACATAGGTAAATCATATGTATAATCCTAAATAATCATAGAAAAAGTGGGCCATGAAAAATCCTATCATTCCTTCACATGGCACAAGGTGAGGTGGTGAGATGCCAATGCAAGAGTCTGCAGAGCTGTGTGGTTTATGGTGAAGAGTCTGAAATCTTTCTGAGGATACTTCTGAGATTAAAAACTGATTTTTCCAAGCACTAGTCCTCATGTAATGGATAGGTTAAGGGTCAATGTACAGGTATGTCCTTCCCTAATCCATTAACCAACATTTGCATCTTTCAAACTGCTCTTACCAAGACATTATTTTAGGATACGCATGTTGGATGAGGCACATTTCATCTTAAGGCATGCTTTTAGGTTTTGGTCTCTAGAGATAAGCAAATGCACCACATTTCCTGCTTTTGCAGGACATCCATTTTAGCGAGCAAGACATACAAGCATAAAAGGACTTAACACTTAAATACATTATTATTTCTCACCCACCCCCCTAAATTCTAAGTAATCCGATGAAGTCTATCCAGTTAGTACCAAGAATCAGGTAGAAAATTCAAGAGTCCACAACTAAAAATGTGCTAAAAATGAATCTAGATGAAGTGCTAAAAGAATCCATTTCTGTACTATATCCAAGAACAGTGTCTTACCAAGTTAATTTAAAAAGATTCTTTTATATGAATTTTTATCTTTTTATTTTCCTTTTTATGAAAAAAAATTTATAAAGAAGAAAATTTTAAAGCCTTGGGTATCTTCTTAAGTCCTGGTTTTTAAAGAAAAACTTAAAGAGAATAACAAATCTAGGTATGCTGTTTGGAATTGTATTGAAGGGGCTATCAAAAAAGATCGGAACAAAAGTAGGGTCTGAATTCTATTTCAATACTCTTTCTCAATTCTTTATTTTTCCAGCAGAATTATTTTATGAAAATCAGGTTTGATTTAAGACAATAAAAATGTTTAATAATATAACTATACTTGACATATAGGCACAAATTTATAGTGTTTATCATAAATAATGAAATGCCTATCTGATTAATATTAATATAACCCTATAGTAAATAGTGTTCAATAATCTAGGAAAAACCACTTTGTCATAATGGATTATATATACTCATATTCACTTCTAGCTACGTCTACTTCAATGACTGGTCAAATTCAAAATGGTGTGGGGAATCAGCAAAGCCCAATGTGGAGTCACAAACGGGTACAGATAACTCCACAATGCAATTCTCGTTACCTTTAAGAATAGCTTGGTGGAAACAACTGTAGACACAGTCTTTGGGGAATTAAGGATAACCTAGGGAGTCCTATATTTCATTCTTTGACCATGGATTGAGGTTCACTTTGCCAACCTGTAAAATTCATATTCAGTTTCTGGAGTGGCATGGTGTAAACACAGAAAGCCCCAACCCTAAAATGAACATGAAGCCCTGGCCAGCTAAACTGGCCAGTTCTAGAAATACCTGCCTTAAATTAGGTGCAATTTGGCCTTTACCTTGAACATTACAAAATAGTTCTTTTTAAATATTTGGCAAGTCAGTCCTTTCTTTCCTATCCCTATAGGATGATTCTAGTTTAGATCTCTATTATTGACCTCCCAGGCAGGCAGGACTCTTCTGTGGAATAAATCCTTCACAGTATTTATTAAATAAATAGTTTTAAATAAATAGTTCCCATTGTGGCTCAGTGGAAACAAATCCAACTAGCATCCATGAGGACACAGGTGTGACCCCTGGCCTCACTCAATGGGTTAAGGATCTGGCATTGCCATGAGCTATGGTGTAGGTCACAGACACGGCTCAGGTCCCATGTTGCTGTGGCTGTGGTGTAGGCTGGCAGCTACAGCTCCAATTCAACCCCTAGCCTGGGAACCTCCATGTGCTGTGGATGCAGCCCTAAAAAGGACAAAAATAAATAAATAAAGACTTCAGGTTCATTTGGGGGTTCTTCTCAGTCTCTTTTGCTGCCTTTTCATTTTCTAATTCCTCTCAACTATCAATGCTCTCAAGGGTCTGACATCAGGGAACTAATAATCACCCTAAGTTGATAATTTTCAAAGCTTTATCTCTATCCCAGGATTTTTCCTTATTTCCAAATGGCATATCCAGCTTGCTATAGGGTATCTCCTCGGTAATGGTCCCCAAACACCTCAAATTCAAAAATCCAAAGTGGAATTTTTAGTCTTTTCCTAGCATCGTGTCTTTGTATTGTGTATTCTATTGTGATGAACAGTACCACAATCTACTCAACAATCCAAGTCTGCACTGAGCCTCTTTATTCCTTCTTTCTAAAATGCTCACATCCAATTAGCCAACAATTCTATAAATTAAACATCACTTCAATTCATTCTCTTCCAGTATTACTGACAGCTCCTACACTCAGGCCCTTATTATCCCTCATCTAGAATATGTTAACATTTCCTTAGCTCCATGATGTTATCCTCATATCTCTTCACTCCATCTTGCCCAAAGCCATAAGATTTCATAAACACAGTTTACCAAGTTCCTTCCATCCTTTACCTTTACCCTTATTCTCCTATTTCTTCCATTCTCTACCTTTCTCTCTTCAAGGTTTGAAACCTTGATGGACTCAGTACAGCTCTCAGCCATAGAACTAACAGAGGCACATATACTAGCTATTAGGGAAAAGTAACATCGAGCCAAGGGGTAAATGAAGTCACAGGACAAATACGCCATAATCCTGAAGGACAGGTGTAGCCTCACTATAATAAAAATAAATATTCCACATTAAAACAAAGCTTATAGAGTAGAAGTTCAAATTCAAATGAATTTGAGACTTCAAAGAAACTGAATTTGGAGCAGGCAGATTAAGCTTGTTAGTCCACATTTCTTTGACAGGAGGATACTTTGGAAGAATCTAGCACAGTAGCTGGTACATAAGAATAAACTTTGCAAAGTATTTTGAATGAATGAAGTTCTGCATGATTAAATCTCAGTAGTTTTATTCCACTTAGCACACAATTATTGGCTCTCCCTTATTTTATAAATGTTACTCCAGGAGACTGATCACTCCATTTAAATTTCAACCATTATCACAGGTGAATCTTAGAAATTTTCTTACCTAATGTCTCAAGCTACAGAGAAGCTACAGGATATTTTCTATAGCAGCACTGACCATAGCTATTCAGCCCTTCTCCAAATAGGTTCAGTAACAGAACATCACTATCAAATAATCAATCTTGATGCACTGTCAGAAACTGCTTTCTTATACAGGATTGGAATCTGAAGATAACACAATTTCTTCTTCACATAGAGACCATTCATAATGTTACATCTCCCAAAATACAGACTGATAGAGGAAAATGCCACTGGATTCAAACTATGAAAAGGAACAGTTTCAAAAATAACAATGTAACAATAGGAACTTTAACCATTTATTGACCCTCAGAAGCCTCCTCCCTATCTGATAAGGAAAACAAGGAAATCCGATGCTGCCTGCTCTCTGAGCCCAATGGAGACAGTGCAAACTGTAAAAATCTTGAAGCCAAGGGAAGAGACAAAATATTCTGCTCAGCATCTTGTTCTACAAGGATTAAGATGCTAGCTATTGCAGTCACTGACCAACTGTGCACCCTGAGAGAAATTCAGTATGAAAAACAGGATGAGACACTTTGTGCTTTGGAAAAGCAGGTCCTTTTGATGGTCAGATGTATATCTCAGGAAGAATTTTAATGAACTCAGATTCTTGCCTCTTCCCCTTCATAGAAAAGCACTAAAATCATTATCTGCCCTTTGTGACTAGCAGTAATCTTTTACAAAGATGCATGCTTGACTGCACATACTCTGCAGTCAAAAATCATACAAACACTGGCTTCTTCCCTAGCTTTTGGAGCAATTTTCTCAGAGCTACTGAGAGGCTATCTCCCAGGCTATAGTCCTCAGGAAGGTCCCTGAATAAAACTTAAGACTCACAACTCTCAGTCTGTGTGTTTTTCAAGTCAACACACATAAGAGAAAGCTCTGTGAAAATCTACTGGTGCCACGGAAGATTGTTTTATGCTTCTCAGTGATACACACAAGGTTCAGGTCATTACCTTCATTTTACATTCAAGAAAAAAGTTCCAGAGATGCTAAATAACCTCCCCAGGATCCCTAAGCTAGTAAATGATGGAGCCCAAGCAAGACTACACAGCATGGGAACATTTGGTAAGGGGCCAAGTTTATCTGTATCGCAGTAAGTCTTCAAAAACTCATCGGGAATCTTCCATAACAGCTCACGTTCTACACATTTCACCTGATCTTTTATTGCACAGGTTCAGTGCAAAAGATGTGTGGGAAGTACATAAAGGTTAAACCTAGCCCCACTGCACTGCTGCTTTGTGAGTTTGTTTTCTCTCTTTTTTTTTTTTTTTTTTTGTATATTTCTTTGCTTTCCAAATTTTAACCAGGGGAAATTTCTTTTAAAAGTGTTAAGGAGAAAAAAAAATATCAAAAGCTGGTTTTTGTAAGGTTTAAATTTTAATACTGAAAATTAGTTTCTAAAATACTTTTCTGTGATAATCGTTTTCAAATGCAAATTTACAAAACACAATGCTGCTTGCTCTTAGCCCTTGATGGAAATGAAGTATTTTAAACATGAGACTTGAAAAACAGATCCCATCCTCGAGGTCCAAGTGACTTTAATGCCTGTTTGAAACCAAGAAGAGACTCAGAGATCCAGCCTTCTCTAGAAACCAAAAATAAGTTGAGTCCAGGCATATGTGGGTGCTAATGGGTGCATCCAGAAAATACCAGCCTAAATAATCCAGATTTTAGGCCTCTGGTAATCACGGATACAGCTATTGGGTTGAAAAATGAACCAAGTCTTGAAAGTGTGAGTAAGAAAAAGCAAAGGGGCACAGACTGGCTCTTGTGTTGATCTGTTTATAGCGTACTGGTCCTTCCTCAGTCACCTGTCTTCTCAGGGAAAAAAATCTTGATTCTGACAGAAACCACTGTCAAATGATTTATCCTTGATTACTTTTTTCTGTTTAGATGTTATCAATCCACAGCCTGTTACGTTCATCCTTAAAAGTAACGTGGGTTTGAAATCATGAAGTGATATCTACAGGATTCTTTCCTCCAATTCTTTCTTCCCCGATACCAGTCCACACACCCAAGACAGCTCTAAGGGCCGTCACAGCACAACAAGTAAAAAAGTCAAATTAACAACTAGTGTGTAGCACAGAACATCATTTTTTTTAACTAAAGAAATGTCATCAAATCAATCAGTGAAACCATTTTTCCCCTTATCCTCTTCAGTATTCTTAACTTATTGCAACAGCATGCATCAATTGTAAAATTTAGAAAAAAGTGTTGCTGTATATACACTAAAAAGTTAAAAATAGCTTTATCCTACATAATTTTAGGATTAAGGATTTCTTACTTTGTTTCAGGTTAATATTTACAAGTTTTCTTCTACCATGTTTCATCTGTAATATATAAAAAAGAACCAAAACAAGTCTAAAAAGAGGAGATATATCTCAGTTCAAATTACACGATGTTTTAAGTGGGGCTCTTTCGTTGAAAATATATAATTTTTGATGGAGATATAGTCAAAAACAGAGACTCATTCTGTACTCCCCTAATTTATTATATCTTCGAAGTTGCAAAAGACATACTACCCTGAAGTTGTTCCATTTGTATTTATAGTTTAGGGTAAATTCATTTACATACAATAGCATATTTGTTACTCAGAATGAAAACAGAATATCATTTTTTTTTTTCTTCCCTAGGGCCGCTCTCACGGCATATGGAGGTTTCCAGGTTAGGGGTCGAATCGGAGCTGTAGCCACTGGCCTACGCCACAGCCACAGCAACGCTGGATCCGAGCTGCATCTACGACCTACACCACAGCTCACGGCAACACCGGATCCTCAACCCACTGAGCAAGGCCAGGTGATCAAACCCACAACCTCATGGTTCCTAGTCGGATTCGTTAACCACTGAGCCATGACGGGAACTACCAGAATATCATTTTATTGTGAGGTTAAATATAACAGTGTAAAAAGTATAATTTATATAATAACACTAGCTGCCATTTACGGACCACTTACAAAACTCTAGCCACTATGCTATATGCAACATGTTTAATCCTGCATGGAGTTACTGTCTGTGCCATCCTACAGGTTGAGAAAGGGTAACAATATGTGATTTATTTGCCCGTTGAAGAGCACTCGGGTTGTAAACAGCAAATCCTGTCTCCAAAGAGGCCAAAGCTCAAGCTATTTCCAGAACAACCTACAGATTTATACTGTGTTTTCAGTTACTCTACTCCACAACTCACCACATACATAATCCCTCCAAAACTGTTCTCACTACAGTCACGAAGGACCTTCTCACCAAGTACAACAGACACATAATTGACACTTTAATCTGTTGGTTTACTTATCTTTCTATACTATTTAAGATTATTGATCATCCTCTCCTTCTCAAATTATTATTTTTTATCTTAAATTTCACATCACTGATAATTCCTTCTTAGTTGTGCTTGGGGCTTGGCATTCTGTTCCTCTGAGCCTTGTCATAAGATGGCCCCTTCTAAATGAAAATCTACCATTTGTAATCTGAAGTCAATAGATAGATAGATAGGTAGATAGATAGATAGATAGAGAAATAAATATATATGTGTATATCACCAGCTAACACCAAACTTCTTAGCTCCAGGCATATATGTGTATATACATAAATGACTGCTACTGGACATCTACAAAAGAAATGATTCAGAGACATATCAAAATGTGTCCAAAATTGAAATCATTCATTTCCTTCAATAATTCTACTTCTACTTTATTCATTTTCCTGATGGATGCCAACACCCAGGTTGCCAAAATTAGAAATCTTAGCATCAACATTTATGCCACAGTTCTGGCCTGCTCCACAATCACTAACAAATCATCAAAATGTACAGATTTGTTTCCTCCTAAATACCTCTGGAAGAAACTCATTTTTCATTGCCATCCCTCTCAACTACCCCTTCTCTTGCCTAGACTTACTGGTAGTGCATCTACTTAAATCTTTCACAAATGCAGAGGACATTTGCCACCAACTTTATTTGAATCCTTCAAGGGTTTCCAACTGCTAACAGAATAAAGAGAGAACCCTGCATTTGAAAGTCCTTTAAGACTCAGTCTTTGCCTCACTGGTTTTATCTCCGGCAATTCTAGTTCTTTCCCTTACACTCTATTCTCCGGCTCTATTTTCAGTCTTGCAATTCTGTGGCAGAATCATATACTCGCTCCTTTAGGACTTCCTATTTGCTTGAATCACTCACTCTGTGCTCCTTGCTTTCTACTGCTGAGTCTTTCCTAGCTTGAAGATTTGTCATACCCCCAGGCTTTGACTCTAAGTGTTCAAGAGAACCTTTTCAGAATACAGAAACTATAAATACCACAGGAGATCAAATGTCTGTTAACTTACTCAAAAAAGACAAAAGGATGAAATTGAGTATTAAAATCAGGTCAACTTTAAATAAACTATTTTGACTAAGAAACTTGTTTTAGTTTTAAAAAAACTATTTAAAATTAAAATGTAGACTGCTGTAAGGGCTGAAATGTTCTTTGAAGTTACCTAGTCCATCTTCTCAGTGAAGGAAATATCAAATGCTTAAATGAAAAGTACATGACATGTTATTAGAAACTAATAATATTAGTTATTTAATACCTTGGGCTTTATTTATACAAACCTTATCATTTTGACAAAACCAAGGAAATACAGGATTAAGAAAGTCATATTTTGGAGTTCCTGTCGTGGCACAGCAGAAAAGAATCCGAATAGGAACAATGAGGTTGTGGGTTCAATCCCTGGCCTTGCTCAGTGGGTTAAGGATCCAGCGTTGCCGTGACCTGTGGTGTAGGTCGCACACGTGGCTCGGATTTGGCATTGCTATAGCTGTGGTGTCAGCTGTAGCTCCCACTGGACCCCTGGCCTGGGAACCTCCATATGCCGCAGGTAAGGCCCTAAAAACCAAAAAAAAAGTCATATTTTCTCACTCAACATTTTAACTCTCCTGACAATTCACATCAAGAGAAAGCCAAAGCAATATGCAGACACCATTTAGGCGATGAATTAATTTTCATACTTTATCTAACTAAACAGAGTAAAGTAAACAAATATCCTATCCAATGGGAGTTCCAAGTCGTCACTTCTAAGACTAGGAGATGAGCAGCCCATGGTGCTGCAAAACACGGGGAGTGAAGCCTCAGGCAGGAGTCTAGACCATCAGGTATTCAATGGTTATTTGCTCTCACCAGTGAAGAGGACTAGAGGACCTTTAGGGGGACTCTGGCCACTTTACAGAACATTCCCCAACTTATACAGTGGTTAAGATGCGCTACTTCCCACCCTATTATCTGCCTGGTCCACTGTTTGCCAGCTATGGAACAGTAGACACATTTCTTAATCATTTATGAATCATTAAAAACAACATTTAGCACAATGCTTAGGACATAGTGAGCACTCTATAAATGCTATTTGTAGGGGAGGAAAAATATTTTTTTCCCTCTACCCTCCTGGATTCTCATCTGAAACTCTCTGTAACAAAAGACAGTTTAATATAAGTTTTTCATGACATAGTACCTGCATAAAGAAATGAAGACCCAGGAGTTTCCTGGTGGCCTAGTGGCTAAGAATTCAGTGTTGAAACTGCTGTGTCTTAAGTTCAATCACTGGCTTGGAACTTCCACATGCCCAGGTGCAGCCAAAAAAAAGAAATGAAGACCTGAACAAAAATAATTAAACCTAAACATTTTCTTTTTTATGCTAAGTTTGAAGGAGAGTTACAAGTCTCAGAAAGGTATGATAGGACAGAGAGTATGAGCTAAATATTGCAAACTAAGGGAAGCTTAGCAAGTTCACTGAGATACCTCTCTGTGTCCCTATGTTTTCAGAGCTAAGGATGTTCCTTTCCTCTTAGGATAGAGAGGGTACTTCTCGCATAAGGATTTTACGAACTGCTTCAAGAGCAGTTCAGAACATCCTTCCTTCACATGCCATTTTTCAAATTCTTTCAGGTTGAAATATTCAATATGTCAAGGGGCCATATTTTCAGGTAGCCTGGCCTCAAAATTTATTCTTATTATCCTGATTATAAGATATTATATTATCCCCATTACATTCTTATTACCATTTCTCTCTTGTTCAAAAAATGTTTTGTGGACTCACAGGTATAAGAGAACAGATTAAGAAAAGAATTCTCATGCCATGAAGATCAAAAAGAGAGACAATGATGAGGGTGGGGGGTGGTTACCATTTTCAACTTATTTGATTATTTCAGCACTAGTGAGAGTTGGAATTTTAATTATCTGCATACTTAACCTCTTCCTCATTTTACATCTGCTGTGAGCAACTTACATGTTCAACTAAAATTTCCAAAGTAGATAAGCAGAGTCCCTTTATAAGTTTCCATACCAAGAGACATTTATTCACATTCAAAAGCCCATAAGAATGTGGGTCCCTTTAAAACCAAGGAAAATCAGAGGGCACTCTGATTCTGGATAATGAGATACCCCAGACCAACCCCTGAATCACAGCTTTTAAAAGAACAATAATCCTCTGATAATGGCAGTACTTTGTATTCTCTGGTTCTTTTGCCTAAATTTGAAAGGTCATGATCTCCTAGAGCAAGCATCTCAAGTATGTTTACCTCATTTTTATGCATAAAACTAATAAGCACATCTCAATCACAGTAATGTTCTTTGGATATCTCCATCCAGTAACTTCTCCTAAGGTCTCTCACTTTCCTTTGGTATTCAAATTACTGGCTCTCCATATCCCTCTCCAACCTGTCTTCATGCTTTCAACATCCACATAGATAGAGTTCCAATACAATAGCCTTGCTCTTTCTTGACCAAAGAGCCATTTGCCACTATGCCTGACTGCAGGCTTCTAATATCTGTAATATTTCCACTTCCAGTTTCAACAACTGCTCTTCTTCATCTCCACTGCCGACACAATCTTTAACTTTCTTTTTCTCACACTCACTCATTTCCAACAAAACTGCCCACTGTGATACTTGCCTATTCTGAGCCTGTTAGATTATTCCTGGTTTTGCTTGCCTCCACCTCCTGCTTAAACTACTGGTTAGCCATTTCCAATAAGGACAGCATTAATACTTTAAAATATATGTCACTCTTGCTTTGGTCAATTCTCAGCTTTGGGTAATTCCTAACCACTTTAGAACAAGAAGACAAAGACTCAGATATATCTCCATACTTTGAAATAACAAATTATCAAAAAAATGTGCATAATGCTAAATCATCAAAAAAGTTAACTCAAGAACATAGTGGCAGAAAATAATTAAATTGTTTATGGTTCGTGAACTAGTTTTATAACCAGTTTATAACTAGTTCTGACTAGTTTATTATATGTCTAGATTATTATATGTCTGCATTTTTTAATCTCTGTGAATGGATCTGCACTTCACTATTTTATTAATTTTATTCTTATATTTATATTTAAATAATTATGTTAGTTTTATCATGACTCCAATCTTAAAATTACTCAGACAAAGCACTGAGATTCCTTTAGTGTTTCTTAAGATACATTTAATGTTCTCAATACACTAAAGACACTGAACAAACAGTGGTATGATTTTATAGATTAGATTTTGAATTTGTACTTCAAATTATTTTATTTTTTATTGAATAATGTATTCTGAGATATACGTAGAATATAGTCAACCCAGAATACATTTAACTAAGATGATTAATAAATTTACTGTATTAAAAACAAAATAAAATTTGGTGAATGGAATAATGAAATATTTGTATAGCGTAATAGCACCAGTCATATCCACAGCTTATAAAACCCAAGTAGTCTATAAATTTCCTTTAATTACCTAAATTACCACTTAATAAATATTCTAATTAAGATACCATCTCATTTAAGTAACTGAAAGTTCTAGTTCAAATTGGTTTGAAAAATAAATTCATTCTCTCACACAATAGTAAACCCAGAAATATGGTAAGTTGATTCAGCAACCCAACAATGGCATCAAGCATCCAGGTTCCTTACATTTTTTTCTTTCATCATTAAAGCATTTGTTTTGCCTTTGGGCTAGATCTCCTCAAGGACAGAAGATGACCCTCTGTTGCAATTTGAGACAGGACCCAAATCAATAGCTGATACAGGCTATCTCAGCCAATGTCCCCTTTCCAAGTGTAAAAAACTTTTTTTCTACCTGATCTCCCTACAGCTATGTCGTTTTACATAATTGTTTATGACTGGGACAAGAAACAAGTGACCTCACAATAATCAGTCACTGACAAGGGGAATAGAAACACCATGACCGGTTAGCTCAGCCTAATCCAAATTTCACTTCTCTTAGGAATGAATTGTCTTCCTCTGATTTATGTGGGAAAGAGTGGATATCTGCATAATATCAGAGTTCTATGAACAAAAAGGAATAAGGAAATCATCAATGAACCATCAATATCAAGGACTGTCAGTGACTCTTAGAAGTGAAAACATGCTTCCTAGGAATCGATGTGCATAAATAGGAAAGGAGAATTACCTTTCGGTAGAGAATCCCACCTGGCTTGTGCTATCCAGTGTCATTCAGAGGGAACATGGAGAGCAACAGGGAAGGGAGGCAAAGGCATGTTGATGCCCACCATTAAAGGAGACACAAAGTAGAGCCACAAACAGGAAGCAAATTAAAAGACAATCATCATTCACTGTGATTTTGAAGTTACTGTCAATTCAAGTACAAAACTTTGCACCCACCGCTTAGAATGTTAAGGTGCTCCAGACTAACTACAACTGAACTGATAATTGAATCTGAAGCTTTACAAAGTAATTATCTCAAATTAATAATTTTAAAGAAATAGCTTTTGTCACATACTTCAAAAATAAAATTGAGTCATCGATTTCAATTAAATCAAATACCAATAAAACAGGAAACTAATTTTAAAATGAAGGTATCTTCATAGAGTTGCCAAGTCAAGCAAAAAGAAGAAAGGGAAAATAGGGCAAAAATTACGTCATCTATGTTTAATTATATATCTCCTTCATAACACCAAAATTTGCTATACTTTTATGTATTATGTATTCTTATTTTCCAGAATTCTTGGCATACATTAAATTTTTCATCAGTAGTGGTCACGAATAATACACATCATCTAACCAAATGTATAACCTTAAGTAACTCAGCGATGCATAAAGAAATATCAAGTTTCCAATGCACATAATTTATTTATTTCTTCCTTGGTATTCAGAGGAAATTGCTAATACTGGCATGGTTACCTGTTACTAACCAGGGATACAAAAACCTGCTTAACATATCTATTCTCTCCTGAAACTTAAAGTGAAGCTGAGGAGACAAAACATTTATATTAAAAACAAATCAGTACCACAAGACTAAACTACCAGCCAACCAGGAATTGTTAAAAATAGTTAATGCTGGAGTTACCATCTTGGCTCAGCGGTAACTAACCTGGATAGTATCCATGAGGACGGGGGTTGGATCCCTGGCCTCACTCAGTGGGTCAAGGGTCTGGCGTTGCCATGAGCTATGATGAAGTTCACAGACCCAGCTTGTATCTGGTGTTGCCGTGGCTGTGGCATAGGCAGGCAGGCTGGCAGCTACAGCTCTGATTCGACCCCTTGCCTGGGAATTGCCATATACCATGGGTGAGGCCCTAAAAAGACAAAAAAAAAAAAAGAAAGAAAGAAAAAAATAGTTAATGTTGTAATGTGAAAAAGATAAACCTATTTTTAAATGTACAAGTTCTAAAATAGAATTAAATGCTTCTTTGTTGAACTGTGTCACTAAGTAAGATTACCAAAAACCACAGACACTCTTCTTGAATAGTGCAAATTATCCACAAAATAAGCATTATTTATCAGGAATTTACTTTCAAAGACAATTTAGGACACCGCTGTATAACTATATGCTATCAGATAGAACTGAGTTAAATAGCTTCAATTTCTTTTAACCTCATTAAATGACAGCACAGCCTACTGGCACCTCTAAATAAATTAGTATAGATTTCTAAGTGTTCTTAACCTTTTTTGAGCTATGAATCCGTTTGGCAGCTAAGGAAGTCTATGGACCCCTTCTCAAAATCTGTTTTTCAACGCATGAAACAAAATATAAATTATGTGAAAAAAAGCAGGCTTAAAGTAAAATGATTAAATTATATTAAAAAATACAAAAATTATATTTAAAATTTGATACACAGCTTCATATCTATAGATATATCTACATATAAAAATAATACCTAGAAGCAGGTGTAATTTTTATTGTAATTTTAAACTGGTTGTAAACATAAAAAAATTTCAAAATATGTGCAGTCAGAGCAATGAGACATGACAATAAATATGTGCAGCTTCTAGAAGCTACATGTAAAGACTAGTTGTGTGCATGCTTCCCTGCCTTCAAAACTATAATGATACTAAACTTAAGTGAGATACCCTTTAGAGTAATAATGTTATTGTTTTATATCCAAGTTCATGGATCCCCTGGAGTGTAAAATGGAGCCCACACACAATACCTTATGACTCCAATTACACATTAGTTAGATCTGGAAAAATAAAAATAAGATAGAGTTTTTTATGATGATTAATCCAGTTAAAGTTCCTAAACTCGCTTATGTAATTACTAATGATCATAGTCATCAACATGAAGACAGAAAGGAGAAACATCTCTGAAGTTCCAAAATTCAGCTTGCTCTATTAACCCATTCAAATGGTACCATGCCTCCAAGCACACACCACTTGCAATCTTGAGCTGCCCCCGCTTTGTTGCCTGCTAACACATCTTCATCTTTGCCCAGGAATCACCACCACACTTTTTCTTTCCAGATACTGCTTCCCCTCACGCTGATAAACAGCCTCCACCCCTACTCCTTCAACATTCTCTCCATCGTGGCACAGAATTATATAAAAATAACAAGTTCTATTTAAATCTAATAAAGTTAATTTGAGATCAGTCTCTGACACCTATTATAAAAAGGATCTAATTGCCAGAAAAAAAGTGGTATTCAATAAATATTTATTAAATTCAAAGATCATATTAGAATCCCTTTACTTGTCAACTCATAGTTTAAACATAGTCACATTTTTCAGAATGAGAAGAGGGGGAAAACAGACTGCAAATTTTTATGAGGACTTGAGTCAAAGTCAGTATCTCATCGAGTAAGAAAGTCCCAAAGAAAGATTGATTATAACATTGTTCTTTAAAGCCTCATCTGCACTAATCTAGGAAATTTCATTTATCCAAATTAATCATAAGTTTCCTAGTCTATCTAATTTAATCAGTTAAGCCTATGATAATTCAGATGTTTTAAATTTAGTAGCAATTCCTCCTTTAAAAAGAATTAAAGGCAATGTGGGCAATATGATATATCTTGTTTGTTTGCAGTTTAGTTTTTTTTTTTTTGTCTTTTTGCCATTTCTTGGGCCCTTCTCGCGGCATTTGGAGGTTCCCAGGCTAGGGGTCAAATAGGAGCTGTAGCTGCCGGCCTACGCTAGAGCCACAGCAACGCATCTGCAACCTACACCACAGCTAATGGCAACGCCGGATAGTTAACTCACTGAGCAAGGGCAGGGACCGAACCCACAACCTCATGGTTCCTAGTCGGATTCATTAACCACTGCGCCACGATGGAAACTCCCAGTTTAGAATTTTAAAGGCTTTTCTCCTACTCATCCAAAGTCGCGATGATGCATTAAAACAGAAATAATAACTCACGAAATTTCAAAACAATACCTATTCTTATTATAAAGAATTCTTACTTTATATATCTGAAAATTCAATATATTTTGCCATTTCAGATGGCATTTAGATAATTTCAAATATAATTCGTTTACGCAAATGTGATTAACAATTCTCTCAAATGCATTTTGCTAAACTACACTGCTGCATAAGCTGCATCCTCTTATTAATTATACTCAGTTACTACAGCAGCACAGAGATAAATTGCTTTGAAATTAACTCAGTTATACAGTCGTTTTTTACAATAAGCTAAACTTTCTCTGTATTTATGTAAACCACCAGCAATAATCAACATTTAAAGTCATTTTTTATGATGACAATAGTGCACATTTAATACTACCTCAAGGAGGTAGCAGGAAGATTCAACTATCAGCTAAAATTCTGTATTTATTATGGAGTTCCTCAAAGGTAGACAAAATTAAATAGATTACAGAGAATAACATGCAAGTCGACCTTTAAAAACACTTAGTGCTCTTAGTCTTCTTAAATATATCTTTTATCAGTACTTACATCAAGTTACATCCACTAACCCAAGTGGAAATCTGGGTAAATTAACCTATTTGCTGTTAAGATTCTACTGGCACTCTTGATGGTTGTAAACAGAGGGGAAATCAAGAGGCTAAAATGAAGCTCATTCTCTTATATCAACTTTTTGTTACCCCAAATTTGGAGATCTGCTGCCACCAAACAGATAGTTCTGTTTGCTTTTTTAGCTAAAATGCTGTCCAAAATCAGTATTACCTCATTCAAGATCTTAGTTATCATTTGATGAAATATTACATAATTATTTTAAAAGGTTATACAGTCAATTCTTGATGTTTCCTTTAGTAAGTTACTTGTGATCTACATTTTCTTCTCCCAAACCTCTCCACTAGCTGTGTTTTGGTCCTTTTTTAATTTTGTTTTTCTTTTATAGCCACACCTGTAACACAGGGAAGTTCTCAGACTAGGGGAAGAATTAGAGCTGTAGCTGTGGCCTATGCCACAGCCATACCAACATCAGATCTGAGCCCCATCTGTGATCTATGCCACGGCTTGTGGCAATGTCATATCCTTAACCCACAGAGGGAGGCCAGGGATAAAATTCACATCCTTACAGAAACATCAGGTCCTTAATCCGCTGAGCCACAATAGGAACTCCTGTTTTGGTCAGTTTAATGACTATCATCATTTCTAAGGACAAAAGATTGGGTCCAAATCACTCAATGAGCTTTTGGTTCATAGCTTGGCAAAATTTAAGTTCCCTGAAATTCTTGGAGAACTTGTGGTTGAAGTTTTAGGAAACAGGTCAATTATAATAACCATAAGAAAAAGCCACACAATACCAGGAAAACACTACATTCACACACAATTCTCACTTCGCAGAACCTTACAAACATACCAGTAATAGCTATCTTCCAAGCAGTGAATTTACATTTACATTATGACAGCAGTTAAATGCCCATTTGCCTGTGTTCTACTTAAGTAGAAAAGGCTTCGATGATTTTGTCATCATCAGAACCATTAACCAACAATGATGATAATAGGTTTCTCCCACTATTTTTCTTTACCTTTACAGGTATAAATAAAAGCCTGAAAACTCCTTTAGAATTTTTTGGGGGAGGGCAATCAAGAACCTATGGCAAGAGTTGTCTGGAAAAGATTTTAAATTAATGGTAAAAATTAGCTCAGAAATATCAATTGATTGACATTGTTTTTCCCCATGAAAAATATACCTAGCACAAATAGAGAAACATCAAAGAATATATATGTCATAATTCTACATGCATTATATACATCCATGTGACATATATATGAAGGAGGGATTAGTTATCCAAAGCTTGGAAGTTCCTAAGGTATATTCTGAATCTCCTCTTCAGAAGGTATGTGAGGAAGACTATGTAGGTATATTTACATAACATTAATAGCAAAAAAACAAACATGAATAGCAGCTATTACTACCTAGATACGGTCTCAGGTGAATCCTGAAAAATATATATGGTGTTATTTAAAACTCTTTTCAAAAGTCATATTGATTTCTGCAATCGCATGTTATAAAAACTAACTTACTGACTCATATTACCTGTGCAAATTAGAGAAGTCTTTCCAAAAATATCTTTAAGTACATAATACTGAATGACAAAAATAATTCCAAATTTACCATAACTATACATTTCAACAGTAAAAACTGACACTCTACTGCACAACATTTGAGTCAATTAACTGTCTTCTGATGAAAAAATAATCATGCAGTGTAAGCAACACTAGAGTATCTGAAAACATTTTCTTACCATAAAACAAACACAAAAGAAACAAATAACAGGGCCTAAGAAATGTATAAGAACGTTTTCTAAGCCTAACTCTGGAACAATAACTTGTAGCCTTTATCTTTAAAAATAAAAGAGTTGATTTCAACTTCATATCCTCACTATTTGGAAGCAAAGCAATTTCTCCGCTCAAAGTTTATACTTTTTTTTTTTCCAATGTGAATATATTTAAGCTCCCATAGGAACAAGTTTAAGTTTCCTGATCACTAAATGCATTAAGACAAACACTATTAGATCCACCAGCCTCTAATTACGTTTAGAGACCAGGGCTCAGGCCGGTCATTCAGTTGTCTCTGGTAATTACTTTTGAATTCATTATTACATTTGAATAAAACAACTTTTTAGTGTTCTTTAGAGATTTTAAAAAACAAACTGCAACCGCAAAGTGCTCTGCTAAGTAAAATCTAAATAAAAATTATCTAATATTCAGCAATGGAGATTAAGATTTTAAAGAGTTAACTTGAAATCAAAAGCAAAACTAGATATTTTACATTAAAATTACTCTATTATGTCCCTGAACACTCACTCATTCTTTGATTATGCAAAGAAGTCTATCGTGTTAGTATGACCATAAATACAACTATAATTTGCTCCCACCTTTTATAGATTCACTATTAATGATAGTCTAAAAGTTATAATTATTTTACCAAAAGATTTTATACTTTAATTTATTCATATTTATTCTGTATTCCTTCTCTAATACAGTGACCTGTTCAACTGAAAAATAGTTAAGCTAAGCAACTAAGGGTAGATACAGTACATTGAAAAAAAAGTAGGTAGCTTATTGCACTCATTTTACTAATGACATGTCAAACGAAAAATTAAATATTTAACAATTATTATCATGTGTATATCAATAATTAACAAGTTCATACAGTACAGATAGCAACACAGATAATAAATTATATGTTGGCAAAAAGTTTAAGAAGTAAAATAACCTGCACAAATCACAGTGCTGAAAAGTTCTGTGCCAGGATTCAGATCCAAACCTGATGTTTCCTGTGACATAGAAAGTATGAAACAAATACTGGTTGAATCAATTAATGAATGGCTCCTAAATATACCCTTTAAACTTTTAAGGAAATTGTTGTGGCCATGGTGAAAAGAAAGTTTGTTTGTACATCATCAGTGTATTTCTGTCTCTCAAGTGTTATTTCCGAGAAGGGAGCCAAATTCTGCAAATATATTTGGTAACTTCTCATAAAGGCAAAATTGAGCTGGTCTTAAAAACATAACCGGTCCTTAAGTATAAATATAAGCCAAAATAAAAAAAAAAAAAACAGAATCTGCTGATTGTTCTTTTCTATTTGAGAGAATGACTCAGCTTTAGCCTTAAGATAATCTCACCCAATATTCACAAAGAATAAAATTTATGATTAAACTAAAGCTATGATTAAAATGCAAAGTAGTAATTTTTATAAATTAAATACAGATATGTCACTATTAAATGTGTATTTTAGATATAAATATTCCAATTTACCCCTATAAATCTCAAGTGAATCAACTGAGCTAGAAGCCCTATGACCTTTATGTCTAAAAACCTATTAATATAACTTCATCTTTTTAATGCTCACTGTAAGCTTGTAATTATGTAAAGGAAATTTCTTTACTTTGCAAGTGGAAAACTAAAATCATAGGAACAGGAAAACACTTTGCCAAGGGTGATTCATAAAGTCAATCTCAGAGTAGGCTGATATTCACAATCTCAAACTCACCAACCCAGAAGAAATACAAATTACATTAGCAATTTTTTACTAATCAACTCCCAAACCCACAATAGTAGACCTACATTCCTGAAAAAAAAAAAAAAATAGAGGAAACATAAAACGTTTCCAATGTAAACGATGGGAACTAATTTCAGATAAGGCTCTGAGGTCCTGGCTGGTCTGTAACTTAGAAGCAGCAGGCCCTTAAGTATTAGGCAAATGCGAGAAATACTGAGATCACACCAACTTCTACTCCTTTCCGTGAAGGAGATCTATTATCTGGATTACTTTGACAAATACAAGGAAGACAGTTGGATGCATTTTCCACTTTAATTTCATGACCCAAATCTGTTCCATTTGAGAATACCTAATGGAATTATTCGATTAAGGTGGAAAACCATCTGCTCAAAACCCAAGTCTTCAGTTCATACTGGCTAGGAAAAACAAGGAAAGTCAAGGTCAAGAGCTTGAAGTTTCAGCAAGCCTGGTCCAAGTTGAGGAGACAAAAAGCAACAAAGTGTGGGTATCTGCACAGAATGATTAGTGCAAAATGCATCATGCCCCCAGCTATTCCACAGCAACACAGATAGGGAAGGATCTCACTTCCCTCCTAGAACCACTTCTTTCACTCTCCTCTGTCACATCCCACTGCACTCTATGCTCGGTTTATTTATTTATTTATTTTTTTTTTTTGCCAAGAAGGCTGATCTTAGTCACCTAAAAATTCTCATTGCAAAAGAAACCCCTTGTTTAAATCCAAGTACAACCAACAGCTCCTTTCCAATTATCCCCTGCAACTTCCCCAGTCTCTTTCATGCCTGGCTACTGAGCTCAGTCTAGTTTGGCTGCCGGCCAGGTTCCTCTCTTCTTTCCTTGTCAGTCGTAAAAACTTGGAAAACACTCCTGGACAGCTCAAGGAGACCTTTTAATTATGCAGTGGGGCAGTACCTTAGCCTGTCTGCTGTTTCCAGCAAGGGTTGTAGTCGCCAGTGACTGCACTCTCCCAATTGGTGGATTTTCTAGCAAGACCACTTGTTTATGTGGGGGAAGGAGAGAAAGACTAGCAGAAAAAGGGTTGATTTGCAAATCTGAAAAATGTCCAACTCCTCTCACAGTTTCCTACTTCCTCACATTCACTCCGTCTCATTACTGCCTTCTTTTAGCACCTTATCACCCATTTGGCATCAAAGACACAAAATCACCAGTATCCTAGTCTCATTCTAATCCTAGAAGGGAGTCATAACTAGAACATTCTTCAAAAACTTTTATTCTCAACTGCTGATGCAAGATTTTTTTTTAAAAAAAAGCAGGTCCCAAAGTTATTAAAGCCTTCCTAATTGCATTATACTTTGTCAAATTTGCAGATTGAAATAGTGCATTCAAATGTCTGATTGCAAGTGAAAGTAAGGTGAGCTCAGTCGGGAAAAACTATTGGGACCCAGGAAGGGATATGTTGATCGACGGCCCGCTTTTACTCGGGGTTTGCCCAAGGTACTAAGTGCACATGACAAGTCCAACTCCAGCTACGTCTTCCTTACTCTACCCTGGCAAGCTGGTTCCAGCTGCAGCGTCCAGCTTCCTGTTCAAGTTCCATTCAACATCGTAAACACATTCCAAGAAAACCAGCCTGCCCAGAGTTCCCTCCCGCACACAGGGAAGTCTGAGAGGCGGCCCCAGGAGCCTCAGGGAAGAACCGATCTCTTTGGGTTCTGATCCGTGCAGTGATTCAGCCCACAGGGTGGTGGACCCCAGCGAGAACCCAGGGTCTCAATACCGCGCAGCGCCACGCGCCCCTCTAAGTAGCGCCCACCAGAAAGAAATACTTGACCCACCCAGCCAAAGGGTAACCCTGTGGGCGCGGCCCCTGAGTTTGGGCCCTCCCAGCCTGGGCTTTAAAGAATCCGCGGCCGGGCCTCGGAGCTTCGCGCCTCCCCGCCCCCCCTGCTCACACTCCCTCCCGCGGCCAACAAAAGGGAGGTTAAGCTAAAGAAGTTTAGCTCCTGGGTCGCCCCGCTGTGACCCGGCGAAGACTTGCTTGCTCAGTCGCGTCTGGTCCCTACCCCCGCAGCCGTACTGACCACAGTCGACCCTCGGCTCCCTCCAGCTCCCGCCCGCCGGCCCCGGTCACCCGGACCAAAGTTACCACAAAGGGCTCCAGGAGTCGGGAGAACACTGCGTCCCCGACCTCGTGAGACTGACTCCTCGTCATCCCTGAAGCACTGCCACAGCGGTCGTCAACAGGTCTTATTCTCCTTCCTTGCCGGACGTCTCCCAAAGCCTTTCACTGTCCCAATCTTTGCAACCTGCCCAGCGGCAGCAGCGGCGGCTCACAGCCCCGCGCCCTCCTTCCCCTGCACCCGGCCGGGGCTGACCACCGGCCCGCCGTTTCTCAGGATGTCGACTTAAAAGGGACTGAACGCTACCTGGCGGGACGCTGGGGTTTGCAGCCAGCGAAGCCCCAGGATAAACGGCGTCTCTCCGTACCTTACTGACTGATGCAGTCGGGTCAGGCTCCGGGCAGGGGCGTGGAGAGCCGCGGCGTCCTCGGAACCTGGCGATCTCCGCTCCAGCACAGCCGGGGCGCCGTTTCCGCGGCCGAGAGGGAAAGTTTCTCTACGTCAACACCGTGCTGGACTCGGGACCCTCCGGCTCCGGTCCCCTCCCTCTACGCATTCTCTGCCCCCTCCCTCCTCTTCCTTAGCGGCTGGAGCCAAAACGCGCTGGCTGGCGGCTGGGGCTCGAGGCTCGGGACTCCGGGTCGCTCCAGGCTGGGAACGCGGGGCTCCCCCTCTCGGCCAGAAGGAAACGCTCCCAGTCTCGGCTGGTCTCCTTGGACACTTCCAAACGGGACGCCCGTGTTCAATCTCGCTGACTTTCTTTAATCTCTAATGCTCGCCTCCTGTGCGCCCACTGAGCTATGTGTCGTCTGCACGCAGGACCCATGGGGGAGAATGGAATGCGAGAGAAACCCGACTGGAGAAGGGAAGCCTTACCTTGCTGGCTTCTTAGCCGGCACAGAAGCAAAAATGCAGCTCCTCTCCCACCCCCAGCCCTCGTCCCCCGCCGCGTTTCCTTTCGAACCTCCTGCCTGAAGCACTGAATGGGGATTATTTGCCTTCCCTTATCTCTATGTGTTTCCGAACACAATCTTAAAACACTTGTGCTGCTTAACAACGGCGGAAAGAGTGTCAAAAGAAGCAGACACACGAATTTGAGTAGAACACGCCTTCTTTACAGCCTTTATCAAGAAAGCGTGGATACAGTGTTTGCTGTGGCTCTGACTGCACCTCTACACTTTTTCTCTATTTTTCCTCATTTTTAAAAAATTCAGATCGAATCTCTGCACTTTGTTATGCCTTAAAAATAAAAAAGAAAGGAAGGGAAAGAAAGAAAACTGCCAACACCACCAGATAATGCTCCTTTGCTCCTTTCAGATATTAACCTCAGAACTCAGGACTTCTACAGGTTCAAGGGAAAACACAGCAAATGTTCTCACTGACACGATTAACTTCTATGTGGGAAGAAGGACAAGGAGTAGTATCCTCGTTTAAGTGATTCTTTGAGAACAAGTGGAACTTTACTAAAGTTTTTCTAGACATTGCTCAGAATTTAGTTTACTAAATTTTTAATTTGAATGTGAAAATAGATGGAGAGGGGGGGAAGCATTTTGCAAGACTTAAATATATTGTGTTACAGTGGAATCTGGGGCTTAGAATCAGACTGGTCATATTCCTTTCAAGACTACACACTTATTCTCTACCCTAGGTCACTGGTCACAATTACAGCTGCCAAAGAAACTGTATAAGAGAACTCATAGAGTCAAGATCACATTTACAGGAGTTAGAATAGCATCAGGCATGGAGAAAGTAGTCAATAAATATTTGGTTCTTATGTCACACTATATTTGTAACTAGAAGATAGTACTAGAAATTTCCCCCAAAGACTTTAATTGAATCAGTTTTCTTCTCCCAAATGCTTTAAAAATGTAAAATCACAATTTTTGAAATGAAAACTAAGTTTAGGAGTTCCTGTAGTGGCTCAGCAGAAACAAATCTGACTAGTATCCATGAGAAAGCAGGTTCGATCCCTGGCCTCGCTCAGTGGGTTAAGGATCCGACTTTGCTGTGAGCTGTGGTATGGGTCACAGATACAGCTCGGATCCCATGTTGCTGTGGGGTAGGCCAGCAGCTGCAGCTGCCATTCGACCCCTAACTTGGGAACAGTTGCAGGTATGGCCCTACAAAGACAAAACTAAACTAAATTTAGGGATTAGCTAATTCTAGCCAAACTCTCTTAATTTAAATACAAGGCAACTGAAGTCCAATAATCTTAATTGACTTTCCCCAAATCTCATTGTTGGGACACGCCAAATAGGGCCAGAAATTAGGCCTCTTCATATGTGGGCATTATTATCTTTTCAGTATGCTTCCTACTTTATTACAACAGCCAAGCACACAGTAAAATGACTCCACTGAAAACATGAATCATAGGACAATGTTGGTTGCTTTTTCTGTAAATAACAATATTCAATCACTAAAAAATGATGCTTACTTAATATCAAAATGATTATAAAAATAAATCAAGAGATAGCCCAATATGAATAAGGAAGTTGACCAGCTGATCAAACCCATGCTTCCATTATATAATTATAAACATCTCTGTGTTCTTTTAACACAATATTTGAAATTTTGGAAGTTGCCAAAAAGAGAAAAAATTATAATTTATATAGTATAAATATAAAATAAATTTAGACTATTATATAAATAATAGTTTATATAACTATTTATTTATATAGTTAATTTACATAGTATATCCATCATAGATGTAAGAATGGGGAAGCATGGATCCCTATAACTCTCTTTTTCCAGTCATGACATACAAGGCTAAAGATTACTCATTTTTATATTTCCTCCCAGTGTTTAGAATCTCCAAATTTGCTATTGCTCTGTAATTCTTAGAACCTGACTTTCGATATGCACTGCTTTATGAAATGGCTTAGAGGTATAAAAACCTCAAGGATGTCAGAAACAAGTTTTTAAAAACACTAAAATCAAATAAAACAAGATTTAAAATCAGATCTATAGCATGCCCCTGGAACTGAAGAAGGGAGATGCCAAGGAGAAGGGCTGCAGGGGTTCTGGCAGAATACTACCAATATGCCTAATTCTCCCCATAGCAAATACTCAGATTTCCGTTTGAAAAGCCTTCCCAGTCATCATAGGAATATATGGACCCTGATAGAGACTCAGCAGCCTCCCAATATTTTAAAATTAATTTTCTGGCTCAAGCCAGTTTCAAGTTACTCTTACTTGAACTAAAAGAACTTTGACTAAGACAGATCTGTTATTTATGGTGAGAATAACAATTTTGTTGCTGATTATTACAAAAACATACTCATGTACTGGTTGTTTAGCCGTATTACTGCAAAGCAATCAGTTAAAGTATTTGAAAATTTTTCTAAAAGGAAATAAAACACAAGATGGAATTCAAAATCTCAGTCATGTGAATTGAAAAGGGGTGTATTTCTTTTTTTTTTTTTTTTTTTTTATTTTCCCACTGTACAGCAAGGGGATCAAGTTATCCTTACATGTATACATTACAATTACATTTTTTCCCCCACCCTTTGTTTTGTTGCAACATGAGTATCTAGACAAAGTTCTCAATGCTACTCAGCAGGATCTCCTTGTAAATCTATTCTAAGTTGTGTCTGATAAACCCAAGCTCCCGATCCCTCCCACTCCCTCCCCCTCTCATCAGGCAGCCACAAGTCTTTTTTCTCCAAGTCCATGATTTTCTTTTCTGAGGAGATGGTCATTTGTGCTGGATATTAGATTCCAGTTATAAGTGATACCATATGGTATTTGTCTTTGTCTTTCTGGCTCATTTCACTTGGTATGAGATTCTCTAGTTCCATCCATGTTGCTGCAAATGGCATTATGTCATTCTTTTTTATGGCTGAGTAGTATTCCATTGTGTATATATACCACTTCTTCCGAATCCAATCATCTGTCGATGGACATTTGGGTTGTTTCCATGTCCTGGCTATTGTGAATAGTGCTGCAATGAACATGCAGGTGCATGTGTCTCTTTTAAGTAAAGTTTTGTCCGGATAGATGCCCAAGAGTGGGATTGTGGGGTCATATGGAAGTTCTATGTATAAATTTCTAAGGTATCTCCAAACTGTTCTCCATAGTGGGCTGTACCAGTTTACATTCCCACCAACAGTGCAGGAGCGTTCGAAAAGGGGTGTATTTCTTTCTGTTATGTGCAACAAAAGCCAAATGCCCACTGAACTCCTAAGGGAATCAGGGTTCCAGAGTTACAATTACTATCTGTCTTCTATCATTTTATCTCTCAGTTAATTTTGGTCCTCCTGATTAAGAACATGAGATATATTAATTGCAAAAGAAAGAACAGGGCAATAGCACCTGTGTCACCATCGAGAGAACCCATTGCTAATATTTGCTTTATATATATTGGATTGGGAATAAATTGAAAAATAAAATAAAAGTTTAAAATGGAGGCTAAAATATTACCTGTAGGACTAACAGAGACCTCGTTTGAACTGGTAGATCTAAAAATGAACAACCAAAATAACATTCTCAGTCTCACTGTGGTTCCCAGGTTCCCTACCTACAAGGAGCTAGTGTCTTTGAAAAAGGAGTTCACTGAGATCTGAGAGAGAGAGAGAGCATGAGAGAGAGAGAGAGAGAGAGAGAGAGAGAGAGAGAGAGAGAGAGGGAGAGAGAGGAAGAAGGATTAGGAGAAGAAGGAGGATGGGGAGGAAGAGGAGGAGGAATGTAGCTGAACGCTGCATTCCCAATAATTCTTCCCAGGTTTATTCCTAAATGTATTTATCAAATATGTCATAACACTTCTCCAAGGGCAAGTGAGTAAAGATGCAGAAAAAAAATTTTTGCATGGAAATCAAGAGTAGAAGAAAGGCTTTATCCAATACCTTGAGCCACTTCTTTCCTCTTTCACTTTTTTTCACATGAAAGTATACTGTACATACTTACTACTTCCTAACAATATCCCAGTATATTGTGAGCTTTTCCCTTACCAGTGTCTATTGACACTTTTGGTATTATAACTGAAGAAATTAAGAACATTTGTGCACATATTTTTGTACACCATCTGTACATATTTTGCCTACCCCTTACCAGTTATTTCATCAGAATAAATACCTAGAAGTAGATTCTCAAGTTTAGAGAATAGACTCTGATTCATTTTGAAAAAAATCTCAAGTTACAGAAAATTTGCAGGTATAGTGCAAATAATTATTTTTCTCTGAAGCATTTGGGTATGGTTACCACACACAATACTTACCATTCCTCCCCAATATCCCATTCCTCCCCAAACAATTTAGTGTAATTCCTATAAACACAGACCTCTCCATAAAGGTTGTTAAATCATCAAAATTCAAGACATTAATACTGATACATTTCTATATCTACCTCTTGGAGCCCATTCAAGTTTTTTCCAATTATCCTTATTATGTCCTTTATATAAACAGGGTCAAGTTTGAGATCACATGTAACATGTAGTTACCATGTCTCTTTGACTTCAATGACATTAATAGTTTTTTTGAGACTTGCCCTCTAGTTATACTGCAAAACGTCTTTTAATTTATCATGTTAGATTCAAGTTATGAATCTTTGGCTGCTAAAACAAGGAAGTATGATACTATATTCCTTTTTTTTTTTTTGCAGGAGGGCGCCCCAGAGCATATGGAGTTCCCAGGCCAGGGATCAGATGCAACCTACGTAGCAACTTCGGCAATGCAGGATACTTAAATTACTGTGCCAGGGCAAGGATCAAACTTGGCTCACTGGAAATTCCATTGTGCCACAGCAAGAGCTCTGATACTATATTCTTTTTACTAAAATTCTGTCAAGTTGCATCTAACATTAAATTGTCCCATTGCTGATGATCTTCACTTGATTAAGGTGATGATATTGTCAGGCTTCTCTGTAATGATAATCTTTTTTCCTTGGTAATTGGTAGGTATTTTGGGGGGGGGGTACTTTGAAACTATGTAAGTATTTCATTCCTCATCAAATTTTCAATTTATTCATTTATTTATTTATGTTAGTATAGACATATGGTTTCCTACTTCACTCAAACACTTTATAATCTGTTTTTATCATTTACTTTGACAATCAAATTGTCTTCGGTTTGGCTCAGTTTTCAAGCTGACTTGTGTGCTCTTTTGCAAAGTCTCTATCATTCAGGAGCACTTTCTTACTTAGGGCACAAAAATGTATCTACATTTCATCTTGTATTTTTCCAACCCCAACCCTGGAATCAGATATTTCTCCAAAGAAGTCAGTCCCTTTTACCAAAGAATGGTATTTAGAAGCTCGAGTTCTAGGTCCAACGTTGCTGCTATTGGACTTCTGCTTCACTTAGGTCCTCTCAGTGGCCAAAAGAAGAGAAAACATACACCTATTTCTTTTCCCTTCCTCCCCTCCGTCCTCCCTCCCTCCCTTCCTTTCCCTCTCTTTCCTTCTTTCTTCCTTCCTCTCTCTCTCTTTATGGAAGCCATGAGTTCATACACTTGTTTTCAATTTCAGCCAATACCACTTTTCATATTTGTAGCTCCCTTCTCTTCTGGTAAAAATATGGCTTCCACTCCCATTTTTCTTATTATATATTGTCATATATACTAGTCTCTCATACTGTCACAGCCCTTTCCCCTATGTGGCCAGGTCAGGTCACTCCTCTTTAGGAACATCTTCGTTGTTCTGCTCAAGGGCCAACAACTCAAGAAGGTCAGCTTTCTTCTGGACTCTTCACCCACCTAAGGCTCCAGTACATTGCCCAGGCTGCCTTCTGTATAGATTTCCACTGCATCTTGCTCAGGCTCCAACTTGTTAGGAGGTTGATCTTCCACAGTGACACCATTTTCACCACATCCCAGCTTCTTAGCTGCTCTCTGGGCCATTGCAATCCCCCAGTTCAGGTGTTAATGTGAACGTTTACTCACCTGCCCCTCCTAATAACTGAATATCATATTATCAAATTACTTCTGGAAAGTTTATGAAAATGTGTACTCCCATGCACAACATATAACTGAGTGCCATTTCTTCAAAAGTATCAGAACACCATTTACTCACTTCTATTTTATTTTTTACCTATATTGTGTACGTAGTTAGTAAGGAAACAGGTGCAGATTGGCTGTGTGAAGCGTGCTTCTTGGTGTCTGTCACATCACATTATCCTGCAAATTCCCACAGACCCCTCTCATTTTATTCCTATTTTCTCCTATTCACTTACCTAGCACAGATACTCATTCTATTGCGTTTAATATGTATCTTTTTTGTTTATATAGGTGTGCCTGAATTAGAAATAACTCTAAAAATGTATTTTATATATAATTTAAATGTACAAATGCTATTGTGTAAACTACGCCAACTTGGTCATTGCTTTTTCTCCCAGACACTTCTGATTTCAAATAATTTAAGTGAAAAATAAGCTCAATAATTGATTTAATTTTTTTTTGTCTTTTTGCCATTTATTGGGCTGCTCCCACGGCATATGAAGGTTCCCAGGCTAGGGGTCCAATCGGAGCTGCAGCCACCAACCCACACCAGAGCCATAGCAACGTAGGATCCGATCCACGTCTGCGACCCACATCATAGCCCACGGCAACGTGGGATCCCCAACCCACTGAACAAGGCCAGGGATGGAACCCGCAACCTCATGGTTCCCAGTCGGATTCGTCAACCACTGCGCCACGACGGGAACTCCTGTTTTAATTTTTATTACTTTCTCTGTTAATAAAGTTGTTAATATAGTTAGGAAGCTTTGATATTTTCTTTTATGAATTGGCTGTTTATGCCTATTGCCTATTTTCCTCTTTTCCTTATGGATTTATATATATATATATATATTTTTGTTTTTTTTTTTTTGCTATTTCTTGGGCCGCTCCCGCAGCATATGGAGGTTCCCAGGCTAGGGGTCCAATCCGAGCTGTACCCACCGGCCTACACCAGAGCCACAGCAACATGGGATCCGAGCCGTGTCTGCGACCTATACCACAGCTCACGGCAACGCCAGATCGTCAACCCACTGAGCAAGGGCAGGGACAGAACCCGCAACCTCATGGTTCCTAGTCGGATTCGTTAACCACTGCGCCACGAAGGGAACTCCCTGTATATTTTTTTCTCCTTACTCATTTTAAGTGTTCTTTAATAAATGTATTAATGTATAGAAAAAAACCTAAAGTATTTGTTTCTTTAAACTTAATTTAAATAATTATTGTGATTTGTTTGGTTCTTTTCAGGCCGCATCCACAGCATATAGAATTTCCCCAGGCTAGGGGTCAAATTGGAGCTGTAGCTGCCAGCCTATGCCACAGCCACAGCATCATGGGCTCTGAACTGCATCTGCAATCTACACCACAGCTCACAGCATGCCAAATCCTTAACTGTGGGATTCTTCTTCTTCTCCTCCTTCTTCTTTCTTCTTCTTCTTCTTTGGACTGTATAGAATTTCTTTATATGTGGTCTTTTATGATTTCTAGGTTCTCTGGTAATGCTTATAAAGACATTCTACTGGAACTGATCACCTATATTTTCTTCTAATATTTTGTAGTTTCACTTTTTGTTTTTTCTTTTCAATTTAGTTGATGAAATCTAAGGGCTTCTGTCTTTCCCCCGCTTCACCAGGATAATTACCTGAGTGTCCAATACCACTTACTGAATGATCTATTCTTTCTGCAGTGATTTTAGAAGTAATCCTTATCATATATCAATTTAGATATAAAATAGTGTCTGTTTATGAACTCCCAGGTGTGATAAAACAGTATAGATAATGCAGTAAGACATTCCCCCCAAAAAAGGTATAATGCAGACTGAAATGCAGCCAGGCTCCTCTTCCAGCCAAGCCAGTGGAGCTCATCCATGAGTATGAGTATGAAGAAAGGGGTATCTTTCTAATACAAAGACATCCTCAGTTCTTAGCTAAGTACCTGCACAGCTTCCTTGGAAGGGTGCTCAGGGTTTCTCTAGTTTGCACAAAGGCACCAGATGGGCTAGCAGCAGCCCTTTCTCATTTATCCTTCAGTGTATTCCTGCAATAAAATGTTATTAATTTTTTCAGCCAATAATTTTTTTAAAAAATTGTTGGCTAAGTTTCCCTTAATTACATCCCATTCAAAAGTTTCATCACTATTCTATCAAGTTTATTTTGCCAAAATGAATTTTGGAGTAATTTTATGTTTCCTTATCACATCTTCTTCTTTTCTGCCTTTGAATCCCAAAGTCTTCTGTTAGAATTGTGTTAAACATATATATCAGTTTACCTGAACCACTTCATTATTCAATTTTTTCTTCTGAACCTGAAACAGAAGATGCATTTCCAACATGAACAGAGTTGACTTCTCCACCCACTTATATGATATCTTTACCTTCCAACCCATTACGCTGCTACTTGTTGAGATCTTGTTTACTGCTGAGAATGAAAGGGCCATTATTCTACAGGAACTACAGAACATACACATACACACACACAAAAACACTTGGAATGCCAAACCCTACTTTACAGCAGGAATGAAGGAAAACACAGATCTTAATCCAGGTCAGGTTTCAACTTCTATTTCCAGTTTGTGTGCACCCAAGACCAGAGTGAGTGTCTTTTGTGGAAGCCAGTCATGATCAAAAGAGAAAAACTTGGACCTGTTTCATGGAAAGGCCTGGCCTAATGACCAGGAGTGGTCTCCTGAGATATGCTCTCCTGCCCCAGCATCTGCAGGCCTGGAAAGTTTGCTCAAAGCAGTTTCATTTGCACGAAAAACTGCTGAGTTCAGAAGATATTTTGTCCATTTGAAGCCTCACATACTTAAAATACAAAAAAGTAGAACAAACAATTTTACTGTAAGTAGAATAATTTTTTTTTCAATAAGGTTGGAAACAAATAATACATTCTAGATTGTCTAAAAAGTGATTTGGAGCAACAGAAAACTTTTTCTTTGGAAAATTATGATTTGCAGTCTTTTATGAAAATGCTAATTTCTTAAATGCCCTTCAAAATTCTATATCAGAACTTACCCAGACCTGAGGATAGGGCTTGACAGAAAAGCAAAGCAAAGCAATGCACCTATACGCTTGAGCTTGATATAATGTGATTTGGGAAAATGTCATCATTCTTTAAAATGCAAAGGGAACATTGGGTCCTATCACAATCTAAGAACAAAGCACTGAGTCTCTTTTTCATTACAAGGGTTAAATAATTCCAACAGTGACTTTTCTGCAAAATGCAATCTGTGACATGAATCACTAGAACATAGACCTGTCATGTTGGTTCTCTGTCAACAATCTCTCTAGCCCGGCAACCTGAGAATACACACAGATAAAATGCTATCAGTCCAATGGAAATTGGCTGGTTTTCAAGAGGTGTAACTGTGCAAGCCCACTGTTGAATTTCAGAAGTGAAGCCTTCCAGAAGCAACATAAAAATTACACAAATCTTTCAATCTTTCACACATACTGATAGTGTAGGTAAGGATCGTCCATTTTCTACATAAAAATAACTTGCTGAAGATCTTAAAATGAACACCATTATCTATAAAGACAATGTCCTATTTGAAAATCTATACATTGCACACATGAAGAATATAATAAAGTACTTAATGACATTAAGTTGTTTTTATTGAAAATTTTGTGTACTGGGCCATGAGTTTAGGGGAGAATTAATGAAGTGTAAGTGAATGATAGCATGGATTTATCTTATAAGATAGTGTTTAAAATTTCAAGAAGCTTTCGCAGCTTAAAATCCTTTTGCAGAATTGTTTCAGATATTTCTTATAAATGTGAACTTTTGGGCTGTTGATTTTTGAAGGAAAAAGCATAGCATAGTTTTAAATATGGGCTTTGGAGTCATAGTCATGGGTTCAAATATGTGCTCTGCCACTTCCTGGCTATGGAATCTTGGACAAGTAATTTCCCCTCCTTTAAAATTAGTTTCCTCATTTCTGAAACAGCATTTTTGTCAAAATTACTAGTTAGTAAATGTAAAGCATTTAACATAGACTGGAAAGTAGATATAAAATATATGGTAGTTGTACAAAGAAACATAAAACTATTTGATTTTTTGATATGTTTATGGGAGTTTGTCTTGAAACTGAATCAATGTGGGCCAAAATAAAAGGAAAATAATAGTTTGGCTAAAAATTAAACTATAACCTTACATTTTTCTTTGGGGAAGTAAAAGATATTTCTGACTCTTTTTTTTTAATAAAAAAAGACATTTGAAGATTAAGAGGTATAAGCTATCATGTGTAAAATAAATAAGCTACAAGGATATATTGTACAACTCAGGCAATATAGCCAATATTTTATAATAACTATAAATGGAATATGACCTTTAAAAATTTTGAATCACTTGTTATATGCCTGAAACATATGTAATATTGTGTATCAACTGTATCTCAATAAATTTATAAATTATTGAGGTTTGTTATATGTTGATTAGTTCCAGGTATACAACATAATGATTTGATATATGCATGTTTTTTGTTTGTTTTTTTGTTTGTTTGTTTTTGCTTTTTAGGACCGCCCGTACCTGCAGCATATGGAGGTTCCCAGGCTAGGGGTCAAATTGGAGCTATTGCCATGGGCTTACACCACAGCCATAGCAACACCAGATCCAAGCCACATCTGAGACCTATGCCACAGCTCATGGCATAGCCAGATCCTTAACCCATTGAATGAGGCCAGGGATCGAACCTGCATCCTCATGGATCCTAGACAGATTTGTTTCCACTGTGCCACAACAGGAACTACTGATATATGTAGTATATTTTTAAATGATCACAACAGGAAGTTTTGTTAACATCCACCACCACACATGATTACAATTTTTTTTTCTTGTGATGAGAACTTTAAGATCTACTCTTGCCGTAACTTTCACATATTTAATACAGTATTGTTAACTATAGTCAATAATACTGTACATTGCATTCCAGTTACTATTTATTTTATAACCAGAAGTTTAAAATGGTGGTGAAAAAGTATCAAGTTCCAGTTATGTATTTATTTTTATCTTTCAAGTAATCAATAGCATTTATTCAGATATTGCCAGTTTTTCTGCAAATGTACATTTTCTGTTCCAGAATCCCACACAGCTTTTACATCTCCCCTAATCTGTGGCTTCCCTAAGAGTTCCTTCCTCTACCCTGGTCTTTCCAGATCTTCATTCTTTTGAAGAGTATTTTGTAGAATGTCTCTCAAATCAGGTTTGTCTGCTGTTTTCTCATAATTATACTGGGGGAAGATAGTGCAGAGGTGAAGCATCCTTGTCCTATCATCATGGAGGTACATGATATTGACATGAGTTCACTGGTGATGTAAATGTAGTTAAGGTGGTATCCACCAGGTTTCTCCACTGTAAAGTTACTCTTTTTCTCTTTGTAATTAATAGGAGGAGATACTTTGAGACTATGTGAATATATCCAATTTCTCCTTAAACTTCTGCCCAGTAATTTTAACATGCATTGACAGATCTTGCCTCCAACAACTTGACTATGATGTTCTAACAGTGATTTTTCTTTTCCTCACCATTTTTGCAATTATTAATTGGGATTCTTTTGTAAGGTGGTATGTTTCTTCCACCTCATCTAATGTCATCATTTGACTGAGTTTCCTTTGAATCTTAAAACTGTGTCTGTTCAAAGAACTGGAGTAAGTGTACTGCTAGGGAGCAGGAATGATGGAGGTCAGACCTGCTCCAGGAGTTCCATCATCACTCATGATGCTGCATTCAGAATTGAGTACCTCTAATGCCAGGCATTGAGTTGGTACAGAGAAATGATAGTAAATAAGCCCTGTATTTGCCCTTAAGGAATTCGCAGCCTAATGGAGAGAAACTCATGTAATAAATAAATGCAGGTTACATTTAATAAGTACATTCCTTAGTGTTGGGGGCAAGATGTGTTAACAATTGAGAAACCAGGTACATTGTCACAAAGTGAGCTGAGTTTTGAAATGTGATTGGGTGTTCAGCAGGCAGGCAAGACAGAGAAAGGCATTCTTGGCAGAGAGTACGATCAAAGGCTGAGAAGCTTGAGATACAAAGATAAATACGAGGAAGTTCAAACAGATTAGTGTGTTAGTAAGTATTCAGTGACAGTCTTGAATTTATCTTGTAAAAGTGATGTGAGCTACTCAAAGTCTTCTAATACACACTTTTGTTTTGGGAAATACACTGGGGTGACTGTTTAGAAAAAAATACTGAAGTTGTATAAAAATGAAAGTGGGGAGACCAATTAAGGGACTTGGCCTCCCTTTTTATCAAATTTAGTATTATTGGGTATCTGAGCACTAAATACAAGAGGGCATAAAAATGACAAACTTTAGAGTAATGTGATTATTATATTAGAAAAAGGTACCAGAAGGTTGTACAGATTTAATTTAACAAATTATGAGCCCAGCTCATGACTCTAGCATTTTTGAGTATCTTAAAATTTTGCATTATTGATGTTTCAGATTCGCCTGACTTCTGAGAACCGTCAATGATATAACATGATAATGGAAAATTTAGTTCTTGTAGCCACTGCTTTTGTCTAGCTACCTTTACAACCCTGCAATGTATATTTTCATAATCTTTAATATTATGTAGAAAACTAGAATGGAATGGGTACCTCTAGGGAACCTATTAAATGCAAATTCCTAAAGTTATATTTACCAGGGATCACACTTTTTTCATTATTTTAAGTTAATATTTAATCTCAGCTGTTGAGAAAACAGTCACGCGAGTAAAGCCTATGATTAAAGGAATTTCAGAAAAGGATAAGATTAAGAAGCTCATGAGGGAAGGTAAACTGTAAAGAAACACTCGTTATTACTGAAGAACAAAGACTCTACATCATACAATGGGGCTAATGAGATATTAAAGAGAAATGCATAGTTATTGGCAATTTAGATTACATGTTACTCTGATGCGCTAGCAACAGGTTGACCTATGAGTTTATGTATAAAAATATTTAAGCTTCCATTAGTACCAGGAGTATTAACCTACACAAATATTTCAGAAAGTTCTATGAGAAACTGTATGTATCAGTCAGAGTCCTGGAAGGAAACAAAGAGGTCATTCAAACTAGGTAATCTGAAAAGAGTTTAATTAAAAGACTGTTTATAAAGGTGTACGCAAGTTTTAAGAAATATAGTTATCCTCACAGGGAAATACTTTGGGAAGCTATTAACACACCTAGACCTAGAGGGGCAAGAGGAAGGGGGAAGAAAGGTTACTAGAACCCAGACAGGATAATTATGTGGAGAATACCTATTAAAAGTTGTGGCCTTCAGTAAGGGGCACAGCCAAATGGCAACTGGTCAGGAAGAGAATGGGGGTTTGTTTATAAATGTGCTGCCATCACTCTCCTCCCACAATCCCATCTCCTGCTGCTGCTTCCCTTTGCCCTACTGCAGTTGAAAATCTGAAGGCAATGAAGCAATGGGAGGCAGCCCTGATGGGTCCTTCTCCAGGGAGCAGAGCAGGATAAAGGATGATGGAGAGTGAATCTGCAGGGTTAGACTGAAGATATTTAACACATTTTAACTAATAATTTGTAAGAAGCAAAAAAGATTTATCTTTCATAAAATTGGATTTTATTTGAGTGTAACTCTCTTTAAAGATAGAGGGGTTTTAATATAAGTTTCTTTGGTTTGGGATTCATTAAATTTGGGGGAAGCATAGAACTTAGCATGTTGAAGATTTTCTATCATTTAAAAATAAATTTTATAGTTATTGGAAGCAGAAGGAACATGCAAATAAAATATAAAAGAATGACATAAAGTGTAAAAATGGGTATAGTTTATAAGCTTAAAAATATCAGTTGCCTACTGGGCATCCTGAAATCCAATTTGACATTAAAATAAATATGAAAATCCATAAAAGATATTTAGAAAAATCATTTACATAATACTCAAATATCAAAATCCACTTAGATGCCTTTAGGCAAAGCAGAATGTGTTTTTATGATACTAACATCTAAAATTTCTTCTTCAAGCAAAGTATATCATGTAAGAATCTGGGGATTTTTTTGCACATCTGTTGATACAATGCTTGGATTTTCAAATGGATAATTGAAACAATATTGTTTCATTATCTACTTCAAATAATGTTTAAAAGTAGAAGAAGATTATAATTTTAGTAGCCAAGAGTATTAGTGCTTATTATTTCAACCAGTGTGGGAAAATAATTTCCTTTTTATTGTAAATATTTAAAGTAAAACAATATTCAAATACTTGCTTGAGAATAAAAGTCTTAAGGCAACTTATTTTACAAATTTTGTGTTCTTTTTCAGAATATTTTATTTTGTATCAGCTACAAAATTAGTTTCTATTAGCCAGGTCATGGTCAAAAGTACTATATAAATATTAATTGTTGCTGGTAAATATCTTTAGTTTTATTTTTACAGAGAGGAGGTAATTTTCACATTTATTTGTGTACGGAAAGTCTTGACTTTTCAACTGTACTAAGTAGACTATTTCCATAGCTTTCAATTTTAATAACTGATTTTTGTTAATGTGATAGTATTATTTTTATTTTCTCGACAAGAACACTCAAATGTTAAACAGATGCAAAAGTTCTAGTCATAAATATGAGTAATAAATGTCATTATTATGTAATTGGCCTTGACAAGTTTAAAAAAATAATTTGAGATCATGAGAGAGAGAAATAACGTAGTGACACAGAAAAAGATTTCAAAAAATGCGTGAATTGAAGTCCAATTGGATTTGCATCTTGGTTATGTTCTTCTGGAGCCCTGTGCATCAACTGTACCAGCCCAGGATAATAGTGTATGATAGTAAATTAGATATTGTTTTACATGCTTCCTGTACCCATTGCTCTGGTAGCAATATGTCCTTCTGTCCTATGCTTATGCACATACAAGTGCATGTATTCTTGCTTTTTAAAATTCATCTTGCAAACAATACCTTGAAAGCAAAAGTGCTTTTGATTTCCAAGTGACAGGCTTTGTTGAGAGAGAAAAGGTTCATTTGGAATTTTGAAAGCTGGGTTTTGCATATTAAAGGCAAGGTTGGTGGAAATAATGACAGAAACCCAAGTAGAGATGAGTGATAATCTATCACCTTTCCTGCGCCAAACAAACAAAGTCTTAATTTGGGTGATTCTGAAAATAGCAGCTACAGCTACTTAGATTTCATAATTGCCTTGAAGCTCTGTAGTACCCACCACTTTGCCAGAGAGTTAAGAGTAAGTGGGTCTATGGGAGAGAATCCCACTCACAGGCTAAGGAGAGCCCCATCTTCTCAGTGAGATGGCATGAAATTTTCTCTGTGAACACTGCACTCCCCAGGAAGCTGAGGACTACAACCCTTCTTTTTAGGTCCCAGTCCTCTTCCTGTCTGCACTGTCTGTTAAAAAGGGGTTTGTTTTGCTTCAGAGTTAGCTGGGACTGAACCACTTGTGGGAGGCTCCCTTTAGAATGTACATTCTTTACCTCTAGCCTAAGGCTAGAGCACAATAGGACAGCAGGAAAATCCCATTCAATGTTCTGTTATGCAAATGTCCTGAAGATCATCTAGAAATAACTGTGACATAATTTATGGTAATTCAGAAATAATTTTTTAAAGATTACAATCTAAGTTGAGAAGTTAAGCAATTATAATGTTGCTTGTTGACATTTCAGCAATGATAAAACGAGTTTGCAAAGGAGAAAAGAACACATTTAACATGTTTTCGAAACATGGATTCCTATGTGCATTTTATTCAATATAAAAAGTTCATGAAAACTGCTATCTGGAATATAAGACCTAGCTGTCAAAACTGAAGGATAATTTTGATGTAATGATACACCTCATTTACATCTGCTTCAGGATATAGCTACATAATACATTTTTTATACAATGGAAAATTGGACTGGTCATTGTGACACAGCATGATTCCACTTGGAAATCATACAGAGTATGTTGTAAGGACACACACAGCATGTATTATTACTCAGAAAAATATGAAAACTCTGATTTATAAATAGACTTGTTCTGTAAGGCATTATTTTCATAGAACGTTAGTGGTGGAAAATATTTAAGAAAGATTAAATTAGAAACAATGCCACACTGTTAGGAGCTCTGTTTTTAAAGGTTCTCACTCTGACTTGGAAACAACTCAGTGAATTCTATTTAACCTCCCATTCCAGAATATGAGGGAAATAGGAAAAAATGTATTGAGGGCAAGAAAGCTCTGTAAAAGATGTAATTTTAACTAATGTATTATTTTCAAAAGTTTGAATGAACCAGTTAATTACTTTAGACTCACACTTAAATTATGGATAAGACTTTCCTTTTTCCCTTTGTAAGAAAGTTATGCTGTTGGTATTATTTGAGAAATAACAATGTAAGAAAATCTAGTAGGATTATTTTGGAAATATGAGACTGTACATTTCCTTCAGTTTTCTTCTTCTATCTCAGATAACACTGTTTCTTTTATTGTTTCATATTCTTTATTCCATCTACTGCCAAATAATTTGACTCTAAAACCTCAGTCTACTCCAGGACAGGAAAAAATTCCTTTTCTTTGTAATATCTTTGCTGAAGCAAGTAACATTTGGCCAAATCTTAGAAATAATAGATAACTGAGAATAAACCACGAACAAATGTAACAATACAGAAAAAACATAATTTAAGGTAAGGAGAAGGTCCTGATGAATAAAATAATAATAGATGTTTCTAAGCTGATTTTTTTTTGTACTGTGTAAAATGGTGATTAAAAAACACACATTAAATTGTGTACAATGGTGATATGATGTGCATAATAGCCACTAGTCTTGGTGGTAGAAATAAAAATTAGTTAATTTTTTAAATTGTTTGCATTTCCTAAATTTTATACAACTTGCATTCTTTTTAATTTAGCTGTAGTTTTCTAATGCCTAAATTATAACAAGATAAAATTGATAGAAATATTATGTCATTTGAGTTCTATAGAAATCATTTAGTAGTATGAAAGCAATATATTTTCCTCTCTTTATTCCAAAAATTAGTGGAAAAATACCACTTAGTGAAAAATGTTTACAATTCCAATTTAAATCCCCAGTTCACTGAATGTTAACTAAGTTTGATGTGTTTAGCTTATACACCATGATTCTGAAAAATCAAAGCAAAACAAAAACAAAACCTGATAGTTATATGCCCTTCTATTTTGATGTAATTCTTAAAGTAAATACAGTCTCTCATCCTTGGGATAAAGTTTGAACCAGTAGAAAGAGTGTGAATTTTGAAAACAACCTTGGGTTCAAATGCTAAGCTTTCTACCTAACATTTTTACATCATCTTATCTCTAACATTATGCACTTAATCTGGTAATCTCCATATTTCCTTCCCCTTCACATCACATTCTACTTCTCCCAAGGGAAACAGCTTAATTACCCTCTCCTTCAATCTTTGCCGGCCCTGTGACTAGATTCACCCTGTAGAATTCAGTGGACTTTTAAGACCAGGTTTAAAAAGAACAAGGCACTTTCATTTTGTTTGTTTCTCTTGGACTCTAGCTTCCAGGCTGCGAGAAGCCCAAACCAAAGAGCCCATGCGGCAATGCCATGTGGAAAGAAAAGTTCTCAAACTACATAGAGAACCAAGAAACCCAGCCAACAGTGAGAACAAGGTCCCAAACAAGTGAACTCAATTGAGTCACTCTAGCCAAGTGCCCAGTTTTTCCAACTATCCAACTTAACACACTGAACATATGAGTGAAGACGCCATTTTGGATGTTCCAGCACTGACAGCAGTGCATGCTGCTCGATGGTATGTGACCTGAAGAGTCACACAGAAGATATCCATGCCTTTAAAAGCTCCCTGCTTGGTTTAGTATTCTTGCTGCCACCAACTTGAAATCCTTAATAATTTATAAACGAAGTTTCACATTTTCACCTTGCACTGGCCTGACAAATCAGGTAGCTTGTCCTGCCCAGCAGACATCCTGTGGAGCTGAGACTATCCAAACCCACTGTGCTCTGTTCACATATCACACCTGTAGTATTACATAATAATTAAATGGAGGTTGTTTTAAGCTACTATGTTTTAGGGGAGTGTTTTCACAGCAATAAATAACCAAAACACATGACATTTGAAAAGACCATAGAAACTCAGAAGGAGACCATGAAGCATATTTCTCGGGAAGGAGGGTGGAAAAAGAGGGGGCAGATATTCATATGAAGATTTAACCATGTGTTTAAAGAATATATTTAGAAAATGTATTCTAAATACATTAGAATACGTGTATGATAGATGGTAAAAGGAATAGAGGAAATTTTGGAAACAAAAATATTAACCAAGAATTATTGAAAAAGCTTAAAGATTTTATAACCATCTTTAATGTTATGTACCTTACTTTTAGTTGATGTTTAAAATATTGACTGATGGATGACTATAGTTTAACTATAGTAAATAAACCTGCAATTTTAGGAAGTGCATTTTTTTATAAATAACTAGCTCATAATAAAAAAGAAAAGAAAGGCAAGTATGTATATAAAATATATTTCCATAAAAAAGGAATCAAGGTTATCTAGAATAGATTAAAATAATGCTTACAGAGAAAAATCTTTTTATCAATTAAAAAATACATGCAAATACAGTTTGAAATGCCCTAAAATTCTATATTTTGACTTAACCGGACTGAATTTTTGTTTATATGAGATGAAGATCTAATTTTATTTTACTTTCATTCATGTGAATAGCCAGTTGTCCCAGCAACTGTCCACCTCTTTACTGATTTATAATTCCATATCACTTGTATACTAATGTCATATTTGTGGATCTGTTTCCATTTACTTTATTTTGTCTCACTCTATCTATTCATGCATTAACAACACACCTTTTTTTTTTTTTTTTTTTGCCACACCCAGGGCATATGGAAGTTCCTGTGCCAGAGATCAGATCTGAGCTGCAGCTGCAACCTGTGCCACAGCTGGGCAACCCCAGAACTTTAACCCACTGCACCGGGCCGGAAATCAAAACCACACTGTCACAGATTCAACGCTGGATCCTTAACCTGCTACACCACAGCAGGAACTCCAATGTTTAACTATACACTTAGGTTTAGGTATTCTCATCGTGGCTCAGCTGAAACAAATCTGACTAGTACTCGTGAGGACGCAGGTTCGATCCCTGGCTTCATTCAGTGAGTTAAGGATCCTGTGTTGTCATGAACTGTGGTGTAGGTCGCAGACACAGTTCAGATCTGGCCTTGATGTGGCTGTGGCATAGGCTGGCAGCTGCAGCTCAGATTCAACCCCTAGTCTGGGAACCTCCATATGCCGTGGTGCGGCCCTAAAAAGACAACAAACAAAAACTATACACCTAGTTTTAAATTGCAATTTCTATATTTTTCACTTCAGAAATTATTTTTCTTGAATCACTCTTTTTCTGTTTGTGGTTCTTGTTCTTTCATTATATTTTGTTTCATCTTTATTATTTTCAATTTTCATTTAATGGCATTAAATGTTCCTTTCATTGAAATCTCAATTCCATTTTTCCAGCTTGCTCTGAACTAAGACACTTCTTTTCCCTTCTTGATAATAAACCAAAGTTCATAGTGGTTGAGGTACACATTCAGGTTCCATGTTGCCCTGAACCTTCTGGACAATAGCTCACACTTTTCATACTGTAGTTGGTTTCTCTGTTTATTTTCCAGTGCATGGATTAATACAATAATAAGTAAAAGTATTTACATACTTGGTAATTCTCTAGTGATCTTTTTTTAAATTTTATTTATTTATTTTTTCTTTTTAGGGCATATGGAAGTTCCTAGGCTAGTGGTCAAATCCATCTGCTGGCCTACACCACAGCTTGCAGCAATGCCAGACCCTCAACTCACTGAGGGAGGCCAGGGATTAGACTTGCATCTTCATGGATACTAGTTGAGGTCGTAACCAGCTGAGCCACAATAGGAACTCCTCTAGTGATCCTTTAAATAAATTTGGATTGCCAGAGTTAAATGGGTTGACCCCATTTAACCCCTAAAATCTCAGCCTTGGCTAAGCCCCTCTCCTCACGGACTCATTGTAGAGATGACAGGATGCTTTGGAGCAAAGGTCTCTAGTGTTATGATACACCTTAATGTTTTCAAAATAGAGAATAATACAGATTTGATTAATTACACTCTCAGTTGAAATAGGTAATTTATTTCAACCATACAACATAATGTTTAGAATCAACATAAACTATATTAACTTTAGAAAAATACCACTTAAAGGTATAATTTTAATTAATAAGATCTACAAATGTTTTTAATAAATAATTTTCCAGAGATTCTACTACATCGGTTGCCTTTTCACTTTTAAATACCATGCTTCTGTGTATGGACACTGATTATATACGATAAAATAGATAAGTAAACAGCAACATTGGAAATTGCATGTATAATTACAATAATTAAGATAATTTATTCTTTTCCAAATGAAAATAAACATAGACATTTTGTTTATAAGAATGTTCGTAAGAAAACATTCTTGCATATTTACAGTTGTGAAAATATTTAAGCTCATGTTTTCATTTCTCCTACTTTATATACCCTTGTGGTTTCAGTTTAACACATTCTTTAAAATTTGGTATATTTTCATATCAGATCAATTAATCTTAAATTACGTAATGTGAAGCTACATATACGAAAAAGGGTAACATTTCTTGAGAAAAATGGTGTTAATTTAGAGAAAATTAAAGAATAATTTGGACATTATTTTATTTTTATATAGATATACTAGTGTAAATACATAAAGAGAACATTAGTATAATACTTTGCTAATTCAAATACTACTCTAACAATAATTGTTTATTTTCTTCTTGGTCATAATATTTCTTGGGACAAATAATTGTTCTTTTTAAAATAGTATTTTGTGATGTTTCCTAATTAGTGGTATAAATAAAAATCTTTCCCCTGTTACATATTGAAAATCATTTTTCTTAAACAGTACATGTTAAAAATTCTGAGCCTATTATAATTGAAAGAAACAATGAGATGGTATGTTGTTAAAAATGCCCTTTTAGGAAATAGGAAATTGTTTAAAAGAAAAGTCATCAGGAGTAATATAAAAACAACTTCAAAAACAATGTATAAAGTCCCAATATATAAATGAAAAGATGCTAACATTAAAGTCAGGAAATACTGCTTAAGTTAGAAACTCTAGTTCTAAGAAATCTCCAACAATGGAGAATTGAAAACACACACACACAGACACACACATACTTAGCAAATATTTTGTGATAGGTTAAAACTGTGTTTCTAGAAAAAGATAAAATCTCATTTTAAACATAATGAAATGGGAAGTTAAATTGTGTCTTTGAAACCCTTGGTTTGTTTAGAGAGACATTAAAATAATTTATAGAAAATGATATTTGAGAAAATTCTTCCAAAATTGATTCTTTTGAACAAAGGTGGAAATAGAAAAGCTCATCTTATATTTTAGCTAAAATACTTGTTATTATAGCACAGAAAAAAAAAAAGGCATAGCTAATAAAAGAAAAGGCATATTTTCTTGGAGTTGACCAAATCTTTCCTTCTTACTAGCATTGTGATTTTAGGAGAGGAGAGAGAATGCAATACTTGAAGTGATCACTAATGGCTGCTATTTTTCCAAAACTGATTTAAGAAGCTTTCTGAACTCATTCAAGATAAATTCAAACAAAACATGTTTCAAAAACTATATTAACACTGACGAAAACTAAAGACAAACCTTAAGAGTGGGGAAAATGTATTATCTTTAAAAGAACAACAGAAATACTTACAAATGACTCAAAAATTGCAGAAACAATCATGTAATGAAATAACTTTTTCATAGTGCTAAAAGAAAATAATCCCAAGCTATCACTTTATACTAGTAAAAACTCCCCAAATTTAAGGAAAATTAAAAAAATTCTAGATAAAGAGGATCTGAAGGAATTTTCGTCAATAGACCCATAATAGATAGATGGATGATAGATAGATAAATAGATAGATAGATAGATAGATAGCACAGACAGATAGAAAGAAACAAAGTTAGACACTGAAGTAGTTGATTTTCCTTCTCTCAAGTAAGCTCAGTTTACATTATACAATTTAGTCTAAACAATCATCTCATTGGTGAGGCTGCCCTGAGAATTTCCTCATACTATTTTCTTGATTGCAGTGTAGTGATTTATTTATTAGGACACACTTTTGGTAAGAAATGTTGTAAAACAATTAATTTGAAATCTATAGTAAGGGATAGTATCATACTTATCTTTGTATCTCTGGCAATTAGCCAGAGATGTATTTGATAAGCAAGAGGATAATTGAATAAATTAATGACTTTGTAGTAGCAGCTGGCTGGCAGAGGGATAGGATAAAAAGCATAGCCTATCGACTAGGTGGTTATAACCTAATTAAAATGACAAAACTTTTGCACATTCGAAATTATTTAGCAAATGTATAGGCTCCAAATGTCAGTAATAAAATGTGTAATATAAACAAGTTCTTTGGGATTCAGGAAAAAATACTGTAGAAAAGGAAGAAGCTGTTTAGTTGGTCTTAATAAAATCTTATAAATTTTATGCATTCTAATTCAACTTTCTTTTGAGTGATACAGAAAGTTAAGAAGTTTGGGAACATTTTCCTTTTCTTTTATAGCCCCTTACACAATTAAGCAGTTAGCTTCTAAGTGGACTTAGAAGGGTTTTTTGTCTAACAAGCTGTGCTTCTGATAATGGCATCTCAGAATTACTTAAGAAATAAGTGGATCCAGTAGAGCACTAGATTTGACGAACTGTGAAAATGAGCACTTCAATGAATATGTTCTTTCATAAGGTAGATTTTATACCTATAAGTTCAAAGAATACAATACAATTTTACAATTTTACAATACAATTATACAATTTTATAAACAGCAGGATAGTAGCTGTTGAGTAAGCCTGGCTTCCTAAGTATCTCCAGTTTCCTCACTACTGACTGTGCTTTGCTGAGGCAATGGTATCATTATTTCTATGGTCACAAGAATCAGTAGGGAGAAGATGATCAATTCTCTTAAATCCCTTAGTGCATCAACCTAAATCTCCAGCAATTTTATGATACTTAAATATTGACTTTCATAAATTCATCTGGATCTAGTTTCCAGTATCTTCTTTTCTGATGCTATCTCGGGATGTTTCTGTTGCATGAAAAAAAAATTCCGTTTTTATATTAAGCTAACATGTTTAGGGTTTTTATTGCTTGAAATTGAAAGAATCCTGAATCAAAAAGATAGTAATAATGCTATAGGAGTTGAAGGACCCTCCTCCTTGGACTTTTCCTACCATATTACCCTTCTCTCCATTTTGGTCTAGCAATGGAAAAGCACTTTCATTATCCAGGTATATTATATTTTTAGATTAAGGTCCAGCACAAAGATTATACTGATGTTTTCGATGGCAGCTCCAATGATAGTATGCATCTCCCTCTCCTCATCTCTTGCTTGCAAACTTCATTTCACTCTGTACCAGTGCTTCATCTCTTACACACCATCTGTGTACATATAACACTATAATGTAATTATTTCTTAATATCTAGTTATCTTCATCACTGTGTGCTTATTGAAGGTTGTAATTTTATCTGATTCATTTTTTATCCACCAGCACTTACTATGTGTAAAAGTGGATTGCAATAAAATATGTCTTGAATGCATACAAATACCAGAAAGGAAGAAAAACAAAACAAACTGAACACAGCACTGCATTGGGCATAACTGCTCCAAGAGTATTTTCTCAGCTAGATAGCTACGCTGTGAAGGACTTTGTTTTTTTTTTTTTATTGCTCTGTGATTTTCCTCATCAAATTGTATATAATGAAATCTGAAAACTTAGAGGTACTTTAAAGCATCCCCACATCAAAAATTTTCTTTATCTCACTAGGGCATTAAAGCAGAATGCATGTCTTGTCGAATACCTTATCTCTTCTGAGCTACCATGTGAATTCTCTCTTGAAGTTTACACGTGGGGACCAAAAAATAAGGTGACTATACAGTGCGGAAAAACGCACAATAACAATTTTATAAACAAATACCAAATAGAGCATATTCAGAGTTGAAAACTCTGACTTTGTTTAAAACCCAACTGAATGAAATAGTTTGCATGACTAGCAGTATCAATAAATACACATTATGCCAAAAAACTCCTCACCTCAACCCAATAACACATAAGCAAACAATCAAAAACAATGAATAAAATGCAACTTTTGAGATAAATACATGTAATTATCTTCTGTTTACTCTGGTAGCTTTAAATTGACATGAACATCTGGCTTTGAGGTTGCATGTTACCTATTGAATGAAAGGACTAGAAGTCATTCTATTAAAGGAACAAGTATATTGTTGTACAGGGGTCAATATATCAAAAGACTAGAGTAAACTGGAACTCTTTCCCATGCCAACAAGTGTGAGAATTTAACTTTGAACTTTTGTGAAACAACTTTTTAGTCATGTACTGAAATATACTACATTGAAAGATAATTTCCTAATGAAAAAATGAGAAAATTCTAGCTATCTACTCAAAATAGAAAAAGCAAATGAATGCTGAGTTTGACATCTTAATAAATCTTTTTTGCTAAACTTCAGTATATGAAATAGTGTATTAGACTGGGCTGCCATAATGAAATACGATTACCTGGGTGGTTTAAATGGCAGAAATTCCTTTCTCATAGTTCTGGAGTCTGGGAAGTTCAAGATCAAGATGCCATGACATTAGTTATTGGTCAGAGATTTTTTTCCTGGCTTGCAGACTACTGCCTTCTTGCTATCTCCTCACATGGCCTTTCCTTGGTGCTTGCATGCAGACAGAACAGAGAGAGATGGAGGGAAGGGAGGGGAAGAGGCTAGTTCTTCTTATAAGGCTATTAATGCCCTCGTGACCTAACTGAACCCTAATTACCTCCCAAAGGCTATCACAATGGGGAATAAAGCTTCAGCATATGAATGTGGAGGGAGACAAACAGTCTGTAATAGCTATAGATGATGATTTGATTTCATTAATTTTTACCACCAGGGGATTATATCGTTTTATTATTTTAAAACGCCTTAGAAAGATTGCCATTGTTAAGTTCCTTGAAAGCAGCAACTTAATTTTGTCAATAGCTATATCCTCAATAATTTACCAACAAGATAAATGCTCATCAAATATTTTGTCAAATGAATGAATAGATGACTGAAGGAATAAATTAACAAATTTCACAATGATACATAAGTGCAGAAAATGAAAGGATCTGGGAATGTGAGTTCCTCCCTTTAATAGAATAAGAACTTCCCAAAAAAGAGTTCTATATTATATTGTCCATATATTTTATACTTGTTTGTGGAGGGTCTAATAGCAAGGCACGCTGAGTTTTTTGTTTTTGTTTTTGATGGTATTGATGTACCAGTCAGAATCAAGTCAGAAAACTATCCTTAGATTTCAAACAAGAAGAATTTAACACAGAGAATATTTACACAGGTGAAAGTCAAACTGCAAGGCCAAAATAAGGATGATAAGACAATTTGTAATAGCAAGAAATTGCCATCATCAGTAGGCTGGAAGGACAAAGCAAGAAGGCCACATTACTGAATTTCAGAAGCCAAAGATAAACCTAGGAGTATCTGGAAATACAGTGGGTCCGTACAATAAGACCTTAATACATGCTGTGAAGGATTATTTGGTGGGCTAAAAGGCCCACCAAAATTCAGCCACTGCTGGAGATGCCAGTGGAGGTAGATGCTTTATGGAGAGAGACTATGAGGTAAAACATCCTGATTTATTTCATTCTGTATTCTAAGGTCCTGTGAGTGCTTCCTTTGGTTGACACTGGCTAAAGTTAATGGGCGAGAGGATCTGGGCAATGTAGTACAGAATAGAAAAAACTAGAGAAAGAAACTGAGATCCAAACAGTCAAATGGTATGCACTGTGATTTTAAGTAGAATACTATTCACATTTAATTCTTTACGTTGCCATATTCCATTTCAAGACAGAATCAGATTACTTTTTTTTCTGATTCCACTTTTTAAAATATTCTCATAAAAATATAAAAGCTAACTCTTTGGATCATAGATATATTTTTTTATTGAAGATGAAATTATAGATCCAACGTTTGAGAGAAAAAAATGTGGTGTGACATCTTTTTTTTCAATAATCTATTTTGCTTGCTGCTTAGAGTAACTCAGAGTAACAGAGACAGTGTTTCAGCCCACAACATTTAAAAGCCATGTGATTTAATATTTAAATAGAGTGAAAATATTTTAATTAACCTGACATACCTGTCTCAATTTTAAAGATATTCATATTTTGTCTAATTTGTTTCAAATTTGTCCTTTTAAAAAAAGCTATAGGTACAGCTAAATGTTCCTTTCCCCAACCAATCCCTGCACTTCCCTTTTTGAAGGCATATATTCTATCTACATTATATTTACACTATTATTTGTTCAGATCCTAAATTTACATATATTATACCAAGTATGATAACTCTTGAGAATTTGCTTTATTTTTACTCATGTTTAGGTATTTATCCATGTTGATATGTCTAGAACTTGTTCATTCTTTCATTTAATTGCCTGCTATTGTGTAGAATACCATTATTTGCTCTTTCCTATTGCTTTATAGTTTCTATATTCTAGGTTCTAATCTTTGGTTGATCATGTTGCAGATAGATATCTTCATTCTGTGTTGTGGTTTTGGCTAGAAAATTCTGATGGAAAAAAAAATATCCCTTTTTTCTTACATATTATTTCATCTATAGGTAGGAAGAGAGAAAAAAAAACTAGAACAATAGGTAAGACTACTAAAACACTTGTTATAAGCTATATCAGTGATTTTGTATGAAAACATTCACACATCTTCCCATTCATATTTATGGTACAAAAAACTTGGAAAAATGCTTTTAATTTGCATATATTACACATTTTCTTTTTTACTGGTTGATTAATGACTACAAAGAAACCTGAACTCATTTTATGTAGAGAACATCAGTAAAGGGAAAGACAAAAGAAATTCTGAAAAAGGAGTACCTTAAAATAGAGATTCTAAGAGTAAATTGTTTCTTATTAAAAAGCAGGTAATTCTTCTCTGTGACATTTATAGTTGGGAGTTGAGTATGTGAATTTTATTATTCATTCACTGATTCATTCACTCTTTTTATTTTCTTAATTATTTAGTAAAACTTTTCAATGAGAGTTGAGATTCAAGGCAAAAACATTTTAAGCAGAGGGGGATGTTTTGTAGCTGAAGGAAAAAAGCAACTTGCAGCTGTTTCTATCCATTTTCTTTTGGAGTTTTCTTGGATTTCCCCCTCCCAGATTCTAGCGTCTTGTTCTAATCTATTTCTTAATCAACAGAATTTGTTGATTATTATAGTAAATATTGGCAAATGTGGTCATATCAAAACTATGTCATTTCTATTATGGAAACTGTGACACCAATCATATGTCTTGTAACAAGTACAGACTGCAAGAAATCACCTAAGTAAGTGTCTTATGTGCCTGGATTATTTTTATGTGAACATAACTTTCCTTTCTACCATGTTGCCCTATTTCATTGGGACATGCAGGAGTACTTTTCCCTTTCTCTCTACACTCCTAATTCTGATCCTGGATTTCACTAAGGCAGGTAAATATTTTAGTTTCTTACAAGTTGTATAATTTCTCTTGGAACATACCCCTTCTATATTAAGATTTTTTGAAACTAGAAACTTACATTCATACTCTTTGATGGTCCGCTATCCTCTGAGATATCTATATCTATATATCTGTATCTATATATCTCCAGGGTTATTACTAACCTTTGCTTCCTCTTTATCTCGAATTATCAACTCTGATAAAGCTGCATCTTAACTGTAACACTTTTCTTAACTATTATTCTCAAATGATGAATGTGGATAATAAGCTCTGAATCTTTATATCCACAAATATCTTTCTCTGTTTCAGGAGAATGACATCCGTTTTGACTACAGAATTCTCAGGTTTTCATTCTTTTTTTTTCAGTAGTCTGAGTATTAACCCATTTCTCTCTAGAAGAAAAGAAGTTAGACATAAGCCATTCTTTTTCCTTGTAAAAGACTAGTTCTTTCTATCTAGAAATTTGTAGAATTTTCTCATAATTTTTTGAGTTCAAAAATTTTTACCAGATTGTGCTTTGGTAGAAAATCTTTTGTCATGGAGTTCCCGTCGTGGCGCAGTGGTTAACCCTGCCTTTGCTCAGTGTGTTAACGATCTGGCGTTGCCGTGAGCTGTGGTGTATGTTGCAGACGCGGTTCAGATCCAGCGTTGCTGTGGCTCTGGCGTAGGCTGGTGGCTACAGCTCCGATTCCACCTCTAGCCTGGGAACCTCCATATGCCCGCGGGGGAGCGGCCCAAGAAATGGCAAAAGGACAAAAAAAAAAAAAAAAAAAAAAGAAAAAAAAGAAAAAAAAGAAAATTTTTGTCATGAACACTATTTGGAATTTGATGAGGAATTTTAATGAGTAAGCTTTATCTAGCTTGAAGAATTTTTTTTTTTTTTACTATTAGTTTAATCATTGCCTCTCTCCATGTATTCTTTTTTTCTTTTTCTGGAACTATTTTTCAATTGTTAGATAGGTTGCCTCTATCTATTCTTTAAGTCTCTTATCTTCACTTACTTTTTCCATGTGTTAGTGCTTTTGTGTGGTGCTTGGAGCTATCTCTTGCACTAGATCATCTATTTGTTTCTGTGAAATTTCAAAAGTACCCATAGTTTATCTTATCTGCAGAGATTTTAGTGCAAGGTTATGTATCATTTACAGAAATTCTTTTGCATATATGTTTGTCTTTAAACGTTCTTCCTCCAAACTTCTATTTTAATAAAGAACTATACTAAATGTTTTGTTGTTCTTCTTTGTATAAACTGCTGGGCCCCTCAGGTGAGTGGTTGCCTTTGATTTCAGAATATTTCAGTCACAGTTGCTAGAATACTGTCATGGGTTGGGTCCCCTGGGAAACAGAGTTGGAATGGAAATTTATGTGCAGGACTTTTTTTTGTTTTTTTTTGTCTTTTTTTGCCATTTCTTGGGCCGCTTGGGCTGAACCTCTATTCATGATTAGTAATGATTAGTAATTGGATGGAAGCATCCAAACAAAGGCATCACTTTGTGTTTGGCAAATTTCTCTAGCTGAGGCAATGCCTAAAGAGGACTAATGGCTGAGAGCTGGCTTCTGGCATTACTCCAGAGAATTAGCAGAATAATTATGTCTTTCTTAAAGGGAACCTATGTAGTGCATCAGAGAATTCACCCCACATGTCAAAGACCCAATATGGGAGTGTGCCAACTGCTAAGTAGATTCATTCCAATTATATATCTGGGGAACAAGGAGCTGACAACTGGGAGGGTCCAAAGACCAAATGAATCCACTGTAAGTCATATCTGGGCACAGGTCCCTGTGCAGTTGCATAGGCTCCCATACTTAGAAGTATTCTATACTTGGGTTAATGCTCCACTGCTGCCCTCTATAAATTCTCAATAGTTTTTTTAACTAGAAACCTTGTATTTTCGTTTCGCAATGGGCTTCAAAAATATGTAGCTAGGCCCCAGGATCCCATTTATTACCTGGCCCATTTAGCCCCATTCTATCAGGTAGGTCATGCTTATGCGTATCACTATTTACTTGGATCCTGTGTTCAACTGTTCTCCAAATACATTTCTCTTCCTTTAGTGTACAGTTACTCAGGCAAATGAGACAAGTTTTGTAGAAGTCTGAGGTTTACTTTGTTTATTATTTTTTGGCAAGCCAAAGGATTCTAGGTCAGTAAAGCAGTCAAGGAATGATGCTTATTTATGACTGTCACTTTCTTTGGCCTCTTGATCATTCATCCTTGATTTCTTATGACCAAACAGAATAAACACTACTTTTTAAATTTTGTTCCTGGATTGGCTTGTTCTAAAGACCATTTCTATAATTCTCTTCAGAGAAGGTTCCCTTGCGGCTACCAGATGCAGATTTCCATCCGTCAGTCACTGCCATCTCTCCTATATTGTTTTGGGGTCTTATCGTTCCCTTCCCAGTTCTGTAATGGTATTGCCAACTGTCAGTCTTAGCTGCTGAGGAGCACAACCACCAAACTTCTTAGAGATGCAGGTGTTCCTGCTATGTGTGTAACTTTTCTTGCTTTTGTGACCTTCAAGGCCCTCTCATGGAATGTGGTCAACTGTTGAGGTTTTACAGCCTTATATCATACTACCTCCCACACCTCCATCCCCAAATTTACTTTTCTGTGAGTCTTTTAAATTGTTATTTCACTGTCTACCTCAGTAATTATGGCAATCCTATCTCACAATATGCGAGCTATTGCTTTTATCATGCTCTAGGCTATTCTAGAAGTGTTTATATTGTGGGGCCCTTTCAGAATGTTAAATCATAGCTCCCAACAAAACCTCCCATTAATAAGTGATTTTATCAAATTTCTGTTCAGTACCTACCATCTGTTTGTATGAATAAAGCATCTGGTCACCTTGCCCCAACTCAAGATAACCCTTAGGACCATTCCAGTGCCATATCTCCTCACCAAGGTCAGCTGGGAATTTAGTTTGGACTGCATTATAACTCATCTTTTTCTGATCAATCCTGCTTTTTCCCCCTTCCTGACAAGATTCTTAATAAATATCTACACGTTAATATACCTCTTAGATTCTTCTTCCCCCAAAGCTCAATGTGCAAAAATTGATATCAGGGAGTGGTTTAAGAAAGCAGATGTTAGGATGAAATTCTGGAGCCAGATCATCTATCACCCAGTTAGGAAAGTGGACTCAGTCATTGGTAACCGAGATTCAGAAGAAAAGTTCAGAAAGCATAAGGTAACAAAGTAGTTATAAAAACTTTTTCCATTGATGTAGGAGATGGTCTATAAATAAACTATATTAGCTAGTGAGATGTTTCAGCATTTGAGAAACATTAGGGGGAAATTTTGATTATAAGGGCAAGGAAGTTGGTTGGCTATTATGAAGTACAATTGTTCTGGGTAAAGGTTAAGAAAAACTGAGAATGAACCATTAGCAATTAAAAGCCAAATATAAAAACCAGGGAGACTCCTTGATACCATAACTCTCAAACTCTTTAGGAAAAGGGAAGAAAAAGCTGAACCAAGGCCCCGGACTCAATCACAAATGTAGCCAAGCTCTGAACAAAGTTAAACTCTCAACTAGATATATCTATTTGACAAGGCCAGAGACTTATTGGGAAAAATTAGATCCTGACACATGGGATGGGATATGTGGGTTGATAATCTTAAAAATCTTGACCTTCCATGTTCTTCTGAATGCTCTGTGACTGCATTAATGGTCCACTACTCTCTGTTAAAGCTCCATCCACTTCTTAAAGACCATCAAGGTCAGCTACACTGTAAGACAATATACAGTCCCCTCAGGATCTCCTTCCATCTCCCTTCCTGCTGCCTAAGCCACTAACCAGGTTAAATTCATATAATCCTATTAAAGATGTGTTGAACCTGCTAAGGGAGAAAGACTACCATAGCACAACGCCATACACTCTTAACTGCTTTCAACTCAAATGTTTTAGTCTTAATACTGTAGCCAGAATGAATATTTTCAAATGAAAGTCAGATTATGTCACTCCTCTAGTCAAAACTTTTCTATTTCACTAATAGGAAAAGCCAGTCCATAGTAACTTGTAAAATCCAACATGAGCACTACTAGCCACCCCTCTATCCCCACAACCACAGCATCTCTCTAATATCATCTCTCTCCCTTTTCTCCTTGCTTTTGACTTATAAAGCATCTTCCAGCTTTTAGGGCTTTGCACCAGCTTTCTCACTTCCTGCCCTTCTGTCAAATATTCACAAAGCTAATTCCCTTATCTCCTTTGCCAAATATCACCATGTCAATGAGGCTTACTTTGAATCCCCCTTATTTTAAATTACAACCAACCCCCACCCCTGCACCACTGATCTCTTTTAGCTTGCTTCAATTTTGTACTTTCCAACAAAGAACATAACTTATTACTTTTACTATATTTAATTGCAAGCCTCCCATGCTTCAATTTAACAAGGCTGGGAAATATTTATCTCTTTCACAGATAGCATTCGTGCATTTAGAAGAGTATCTGACCTCTGATATATAATAGAAGCTGAAATAGGGGCCATATGAATAAATGAATGAATCAATAAATGAATATAGAGGAGCTTAGACAATTTCATACTACTACCTTTTACCTTTTATAGTTCATACAAATTTTTTCAAATCTTCACAATGATCTTGCAATGCTTGCATTAATTCATCCATTACATAGATTTTAAAAAAAAAACCTAAAGTTTAGCTATTGAAACCAAGATTCAAATTTAAGTCTGTCTGGCTTCCAAATTCACACGTTTTTTGTTTATTTATTTATGTTTGAGCCAACATTCCTTTTAGATGGAAAATAATTATCTGGGGAATATTGAACCTGGGCAAGATGTTCTAAGAATGATTTTTTTTCTCCTGTGAGTAGTTGAAAGCCTGTCCTACTGAAAGAGATTAATCCCACAACTGGGGTGAAGAAAACAGGGACTTTTCTTGCATTTATATTTTTTAAGCTCCTTAATTCCTTTTTCTCCTCCTCACCTGGGAAACATTCATTATCTTGCTCTTTAAAAAATGTGTGTGCAGAAGTTATTGGAGGAAATAGTCTGAGTCCTTTGCCCTTTGGCAGTTATTCTTCATCATTCTTTTTACACAGTCACTAGAATCAGTGTTGTACACAATCCTGGTGCTGCTGCAAAATTATCACTAATAGTACTAATTTCTGTCATGAGAGACCTCACCAGCTATCTGGACGTACAGCAAAGTTACACTAAGAAATGTGTTAATATTTATCACTTGTAAAAAGATTGTCCTTAATTAAAAAAACCCCAAAAACTTCTGTTCAGTTCTCCCAAAAAAGAGAACTTGTTAAACCATAATTTATATTTTATTATATATTATTATTAATATAGTATATAATACATTTTATTAATTATATATTCTTAAATATTTTTGTTATATTTTTATATTGCAGGAATTATATGTATTTTGTTTGCCCCCTCTTAAAAAACAGCTTTACTGAAGCATTACTGACATAAAATAAACTGTATACTTTAATGTGTGCAAACTGTTAAGTTTATAACATATGTATACAATTGTAAAATCAACATCAAGATAATAAACATCCATCAGCAGAAGTCTGCTTATATTCCTTTCTAGAATTTAATATAAATTAAATCATATTTTTACATTGTCTTTTTCTTTTGGTTTCTGTCACTCATCATAATTATCTTGAGATCCCAATTTGTTGTTTTTTGTACAAATGCATCATTCCTTTTGATTGCCAACAGTATCCCATTGTTTAGATACACTACAATGTATTAAAGACCTAAATATATGACTGGATACCATAAAACTCTTAGAGGGAAAACATAGACAGATCACTTTGACATAAACCACAGCAATAGCTTTTCAGATTTACCTCCTAGAGTATTGAAAATAAAAGCAAAAATAAGCAAATGGGACCTAATTAAACTTAAAAGTTTTTGCACAGCAAAGGAAACCATAAACAAAATGAAAAGACAACCCACAGAATGGGAGAAAATATTTGCAAATGAAGCAACTGACAAGGGATTAATCTCCAATCTATACAAACAACTCATGCAACTCAATACCAAAAAAACCAAACAATCCAATCAAAAAATGGGCAGAAGATCTAAACAGACATTTCTTCAAAGATAGGCAGATGGCCAAAAAGCACATGAAAAAATGCTCAACATCACTAATTATTAGGGAAATGCAAATCAAACCCACTGTGAGGTATCTCTTCACATCTGTCAGAATGGCCATCATTCATAAGTCTACAAACAATAAATGCTGGAGAGGGTGTGGAGAAAAGGGAAACCTCCTACACTGTTGGTGGGAATGTACATTGGTAAAATAATTATGGAAAACAGTATAGAGGTTCCTCAAAAAACTAAAAATAGAATTACCATATGATCCAGAAACCCCACTCTTGGGCCTTTATCCAGAGAAAATCATAATTCAGAAAGACATATGCACCTCAATGTTATTGCAGCACTATTTACCATAGCCAAGACAAGGAATCAACCTACATGTCCATCAACAGAGGAATGGTGGTCTCATGGTAGTTTTGATTGGCATTTCTCTAATAGTCAGGGATGTTGAACATTTTTCATGTGCTTGTTGGCCATCTGTATATATTCCTTGGAGAAATGTCTATTCAGGTCTTTTGCCCACTTTTCAAATGGGTTGTTGGCTTTTTTGCTGTTGAGTTGTATAAGTTGCTTATACATTCTAGAGATTAAGCCCTTGTCAGTTTCATCGTTTGAAACTATTTTCTGAAATAACAATAAAAAATAAAAATAAATAAATAATAAAAAAAACCCAAGAAGAATGGATAAAGAATATGTGACACATATATACAATGGAATACTACTCAGCCATAAAAAAGAATTAATAATGCCATTTGCAGCAAAATGGATGCAACTAGAGCTTATCATACTAAGTAAAGACAGTAAAAGACAAGCATAATATTATATTGCTTATATATGGAATATAAAAAAAGGATACAAATGGACTTATGTGCAGAATAGAAACAGACCCACAGACTTTGAAAACAAACTTATGGTTACTAAAGGCGACTGGTTGGGAGTGGGGTAAGGGATGGACTGGTGGTTTGAGAGTGGCACACTGTGATACATGGAATGACTGGCCAATGAGGACCTGCTGTATAGCATAGGAAACTCTACCCAAAATTCTGTGATAATCTATATGGGGAAAAATATGAAAAAGAATTGATGTGTGTATATGTATAACTGAGTCACTTTGTTGTACAGCAGGAATTATTACAACACTGTAAATCAACTATACTTCAACAAAACTTTAAAAAATGAAAAAAGAAAAAGGAAACAGGCCCAAACTGAAGTCACTTATCCTAAGCCCTACCAAGACTTAATACCTAACCTAACTGCAATTTCAGTCTCTCCCAGGAGAGTAATTTTAAACCAATCAGTCTGGAAATTCCTGATCAACACTCTTGTAGTCATCTGCAGTGATAAGACCCCCTTGCCTTCCCAGAGGCGAAAGTGACTTTGCTTGAAATAATTTATTACTTTAACTTCCTCGTCCCACCCACCTTCTGCTTGTTAAAAGCCTTTCATTTTTTTATAGCTCCTTGAAGTTGCTAGATGGGATGCTGCCCTATTATAAAGCCAATTTTACTCAACTAAATTTTGTGGTTTTTTGATGATTTTTATTTATTTTTTCCATTATAGCTGGTTTACAGTGTTCTGTCAATTTTCTGCTATACAGCATGGTGACCAGACTCCCTGTCCATCCCACTCCCTCTCCCTCCCCTTGACAACCACAAGTCTATTCTCCAAGTCCATGATTTTCTTTTCTGTGGAAAGGTCATTTGTGCCATATATTAGATTCCAGATATAGGTGATACCATATGGTATTTGTCTTTCTCTTTCTGACTGACTTCACTTAACATTACTAAATTATTCAAGAAAAAAAAAAAACTATTCCCGTAAGAAGTTTAAAATTCATGCTTCTGATAAGAACATGTCCTTTCTATTAGATCACTGTACTTGACTTTGACTAATGGTAAAAAACTTGATAGTTTTTGTTTACCCTTTAAGTTTTCAGGCTTAATTTACAACTGACATTGAATTTTGGAGTTTTTGCTTTTATTTTGAAGCTTCTATTATAGAGGAAACTTGCAAGATATTTTTAATAATTATAGTTTAAAAATTGCTATGCTTATTTTTGTTACAGTTCGGACTCCTCTAATATTTCACTTTTCTATTCTTGATGATTAATTTAATAAATAGCTTCCTAATTTGTAGGCATATATTTATTTTTTAAGTCAAAAATTTATTGAAGTACAGTTGATTTACAATGGTTCTGAGCAGTTAATAATTGAATAGAGTTATCCAGATACATATTCTTTTCCATTATGGTTTATCACAGGATATTGAATACAGTTCCCTGTGCTTTATAGTAGGAACTTGTTTATCCACTCTATACACAATAGTCTGTATCTGCTAATCCCAAACTCCCAATCCTTCCCTCCTTCACCCAGCCCTCCTCTTGGCAACCACAAGTCTGTTCTCTATGTCTGTGAGTCTGTTTCTGTTTTGTAGATAGGTTCACTTCTGTGGTATAAGGGATATAAAGGATATCACATGGCATTTATCTTTCTCTTTCTGACTTACTTCACTTAGTGTGATAATCTCTAGTTGCATCCATATTGCAGCAAATGGTGTTATTGCATTCTTTTTATGGCTGAGTAGTATTCCATTGTATATATATACCACATCTTCTTGATCCATTCATCTGTTGATGGACAGTTAGGTTTTTTCCATGTCTTGACTATTGTGAATAGTGCTGCAATGAACATATGGGTGTATCTTTTTCAATGAAAGTTTTGTCTGGATATATGCCCATGAGTGGGATTGCTGGGTCATATGGTAGTTCTATCTTCAGTTTTCTGAGGAACCTCCTTACTGTTTTCCATAGTGGTTGTACCAATGTACATTCCCCCCAGAAGTGTGGGAGGGTTCCCTTTCCTCCACACACTCTCCAGCATTTGTTATTTGTTATTTGTATCTGCATGTCTTCTTTGGAGGAATGTTTATTTAGGTCTTCACTGGGACTCTTCCCTTTCCTTCTCAACCCCACCACAAGAATTGTACAGAATTTGTTATTGAAGCGGGACTGTCCTTTGCTTGCCTTTATACACATTAAACATATGTATATATGGTTTTAAATTCTTACATTTACTAAACTGTCTAGTCTTTAAAACAACCCTAGGAGATAAAATTTTGCTTTATTTCTCTTTTTATTAAGTGACTAAAGGGAAACATAGCCTTGGCCAGGAAGTAGAAGAGCTGGTATTCAAACCTCTTATTACCCTGTCTTATTAAGCTATCAGATTTCTATACTCTTGCTTTTGATGATCTGGGCTTTGAGGTTAAACTTGTATTAAATCCACTAACCAATATTTGTTTTATGTTAATGCTAAATAAGGGTTTAAACATTCGTATACATTTTCAGAACTTTGAAGATATTAAACTAATTTTATCGAACTTATTTATATAGATTAGGACAGGAAAATTTAGTCATATTATTTCAAGCCAGTCATCTAGATAGAACAAAACTGACTTACTATTACAAAAATTATTTAGGTATTTTAAGTGATAGTATTATATGGTCTAATAAAGAACAAACTATCATTTAGACAAAGTATTGTTCATTTTATTTTTCTGCTTGCTTAATTTTCTTAAGTAGTTATTTGAGAAAATATCTTTTTCTCATTCCATTTCATTTTTCCAAAATTCACTCAATTTAACTGAAATGGTAGATTAAGTAATATAAAGAGATTATTTTCATTGTATTATCACCTACAAAGAAATTATTTTGTTACTGCAAAAAAAAAAGTATAGTGAATAGCTAATTAATTAAGGTAGTAAATCACAGACAAAAGAGCATCAGACTGGAAACATACCAGCACCAATCTTGACACACAAATATGTGATGACAAGATTGGCTGGATAGGTATCAGGTGAAGCTTGTTAGAAATGCAGACCCTAACCCCAGACTTGCTGTCTCAGAAGTTGCATTTTAATAATATCCCTTGGTGATTCGGGTACGCAGAGTTAGAGAAGTAGTGCTTATCCTGGTTTTGCAGCTATGTCCTTCTTCTGTACAGAGCTGTAATCTGACAATCCTCGATTAGCAATATTTAAAGGGGGTGTGAGAAGAGAAGTTGAAGCTTAACTGACTTCAAACTGAGGAATATCACCTACTTGATCTCCTAACATCTTCTCACTCTTTACCCAGTTCTTTCAGAACATCTGAAACCAGTTAAACTTTGAATTATATTGAAAAATACTCATTAGTACTGTTCACCTTTGTGATTTCCTTCTCATCATCCTTTATCTGCAGATAGTTTGTTCCTTTAAAAATTATTCATTTAAAAATCTACATAATTTATACCTAATGTAATCAAAGAAGTTACAGATATTTAAATATTTTACTATTTGTAATTAAGTTCTCAAATATTGTTCTCATGTAAAAATGATTTCCCTTCCCTAACTGGAAAAGACAGTGAGTACTTACAGACAATTAATTATACACTCCACCACAGAGGCATTATGGCAAAAAAATGCACTATTTTGCATAGTATTTTACTTTTCAATAGTTGTTTATTTGTGTTTGCTTCTTCATGAAACCAAGATTCCTTCAGTCAAGAAACTAATTTTATTAGTCTTTTGTTTCCTCAACACCTAGTTAGTGCATCACATATGTAGGCATTTGAAAATCATTTACTGAATGAATTAGAGATAAACATTATAAATCCACAGTAGTATCTAGGGCCTGCTGAACTCTGATGTTCCTACATTAAAACCATACAATTCTTAGGTATAAGCACTTCTAACATGAACCACTATGCACTCAGATTATATCCTGATGTCATCTGCCAAACACATCTTACCATGTCAGGCATGTGGCAGAACCTGTATCAGAATTATTAACGGAGCACTCAAGCAGTTTGTCTGGAGAATAATAAAGTTTTGACTTCTGCCAAAAACATTTTGTCCAAGAAAAGAAAAGGGGGGGATGGAGGGATTAATCTACCTCACTTCTTTCATCGGTAAAATAAAGTGTGTCCCTGTCACAATGGAATTTGAAGTATCTGTGTGGAAAGACACTAAATTGTGGAGAGCACATCATTTACATTCATCCTCAAAGAGTATTCCTTTTGAATTCTCAAAAATAAATGTGCACACTTTCTTCTTGTAGGATTATTTAGTATAGATTTAATTCTATAGATTTATGAAGTAAGCCACATCTACAATAATATTTGTTTTTAAAATGTTAGGTTAAGTTATATTTCATGATAACATGATCATAATAGTAAACATAATAGAGAAAATATTTTACATATTGACATCCTTTCTCAATACAGAAAGGCAGGGAGGAAAGGGATATTTTTCTACGAAATTATGTAAGTGCCAAATTAAACCACTACTCTTTTGCATTCTAAACAGTATTGTATAAAGAGATGAACAGCTTCTTAAAAATTATTGCAACAGTCAAATATTAGATACTTATTTCCTAAATGAAAATAAATATTGCATAGGTGGAAATTAAATATGTTGAGGTGGGGGAATTTAATTATGTGGAAATAATCACTTTAGTAAAAGAATGTTTTTAGATTTAGACATAAGCAAAGTCAAAGCCTTAAATAGGGAGTAAGGGGGCAAATCTCCCCCTACTCACTGATGCCTGAAATTGAGCTGTGGAAGCAGAATTCATTCCACTTAAAGTTTTCAATTCCAGTTAAAATGCCTTTTTTTAAAGCCACGGTAAAATTCCCCCTTTTTTTAAAATTGCAGATGACTTGAAAAATAGAGACAGAATATCATCATATCCACACTCAGGTTCTTAAAGAGAGCGTTTAAATATGAATGAAGTATATTGGTGGAAACCTGATCAGCCAGAAGCTGAGCAGTCAGTGTTGCTCTTTAAAAGCTGTCAACAGCTTCCTGGTCTTGGGGTAGACAGTGGGTCCTTTCTGAGTGGACAGCATTTGTTTAGAATCCTTTAAGTGGCTCATCTTAGTGGTATGAATTTAGAGTGATGAAAACTTTGTTGTTGCTATCGCTATTGTTTCCTTATAAAGGTGTTCCCTTAATATTCTTGGTAGGAAGGGTTCAAGGTCTCCTGAGGAGGACATGAAAAATCTGCAGAACACCTGGGGGAGCTCTGCAAGACACAGGGTATATATATATCATTCTCTTTTATAATATAGTTTTATTATATCCACTTTTTATGGTGAAAGCTGATCTTAATTCTTTTGAAGGCAAATAATACTACATGTTACCTAAGTAAACTCACCATGATGGCTGCAGTAGGACTCAAGGCCAAAAATAACAGAGGGTGGGGAGAGCAGGTCTAGCACCGCATGTGACCAAGACTCCAGTTTTGATCCAGCAACTATGTCAAGGAGAGTGGAGTTCAGTGTGATGAGTCACAACTTTAGGAGTCCACGTGTAAAATATCCTTAACCATGAATGAGATGATGGGGTTGGGGGTAGATGGTTTTTTCCCTCCAAAAGATTTTTACAAAATAATACAAGAAACATTTGAGTACCTGTTTCATAATTCTGACAAATATTAACGTTGTGTCAGACTTGCTTCAGATTCTTTCTTTTTAATCTTTAGAAATTTTTTAAATTAAAACATGCTTTTTTTTACAGTTGCACTTACAACATGTGGAAATTCCTAGGCTTATGTTGGGTTCTTAATCCACTAAGCCACTATGGGAACTCCATATGTACATAATTTTAAATAACATATATATATGATATAAAAGTGAGTTATTCATCTGCAAATTTTGTTGTTGAGGGTTATGATTTCAGCTATATCCACGTAGATAGATGAAGCTACTGCAAAGTTCTCTATTGAATGGCTATACACTTTATTCCTTTGTTGACAGATGTTTAGATTGCTTTGAAATACTTCCCTGTAGGCTTTGGGGATGGTATAGCATATAGATCAGGAGGATGGACTGTGGGGCTAGATACCTCTTTTGAAATCCTTGTTCCACCACTTACCAGCTGTGTTAACCGGCAAACTCTATACTCTTTCCATGCCTTAAGTTCATTATCTACAAAAGGGGTTATAATTAGCCGCCTACCTCAGAGGGTTGTTGTGAAACCTAAAATAGTTAATATAAAACCTAAATAGGTAAAACATTTAGTAGAATAAGACTCTACATGATAATGTTACTTATCATTCTTAAAAAATGATTTAGAAATTATCTTGATTTATGTGTCTTATACACAAGTGTTAAATTTCTTCAGGATATATGTATGCCTAGGAGTGAAAATGCTGGGTCTTAGATCACATGCATCGCCAATATTACAAGATAATGCAAATGTTACAAGACAGTGCAAAACTTCCTTCCAAGGGAAATTTTACAAACTTATATTTCCCTCAGCAAGGTATGATTCTATTTTCTCTACTTCCTCTCTAGAACCAGGCATTTAAAAAAAGTTTCTGAATTGATGAATGGCATTTTCTTACAATCTTATTTTTCATTTCCCTAATTTCTAGAGAGATTGAACACCATTCCATCAGTTTTTCAACCATTTGGGTTTCTCCTTTCGTGACTTGCCTGTTCCTAGCCCTTACTGTTGTTTTGTTTTAATTAGATTGTTTTACTTTCTCTTACTGATCTGTAGGTAACCATAATGTTTCTGAATATTAATAACGGCTAGATATTTCACATTTTATGAAATTATTTATAGTACTAAATGTTTAAATTTCAGTGTGGTCAAAGTTATCATTTTTTGGAGCTTACCTATTCATGTTTGTTTAATAAACTCATTTATCTGGAGTCCTAAACATAGGCTACTACCCTTACTTGTAGAAGGGCTACGAATTGCTCTTTATGTTAAAGTATTTACTCATCTGAAATTTAAGTGAGTTTTTGGTATATGAGATGATATAGAAATATAGAATTATCTTGTTTCATATGGATTAAGAATTTTTCTAGCACCATTTGTAAAATAGTCCATTATTATATTTTTGGTAAAATCATGTATCAATTATCTGTATTTTGAGTTATTAAACTAATCATCTATCTAATTCTTCAATTATAACCACACAATCTCAAATACTAGAGCTTGTTTTCTGGTTCGGTTAATTCTTTCTTTCTTTCTTTCTTTCTTTTTTTTTTTTTTTTGTCATTTTGCCTTTTCTAGTGCTGCTCCCATGGCTAGGGGTCCAATCAGAGCTGTAGCCACTGGCTACAGCAATATGCCAGATCTGAGCCACGTCTGCGACCTACACCACAGCTCACTGCAACACGGGATCCTTAACCCACTGAGCAAGGACAGGGATTGAATCTGCAACCTCATGGTTCCTAGTCAGATTCGTTAACCACTGCACCATGATGGGAACTCCTAATTCTTTCATTTTTTTTATTCTTAAAATTTTTGCTTTCTCTGGCTTTTTACTCTTCAATATACGTTTTAAATGAGACCACAGAGCTCCAAGAAAAATCCTGTTGAGATTCTGATTAAAAATATACTAAATCTACAGTAATCTTGTTGAATCCTTCTATGTGTTTCTTCATTCATTTATTCACTTACTGTGTTCTAAGTATTGTAAGGTACAGGAGGTATAGCAGTATATAAAAAAAATCAGCTAAAAACCATTGCCTTTATGGAACTTAATATTCCAGTGGTTGTAATAAATAAAATAAATGAGTAAAACATAAAACATTAGGTAGTGATAAGTGCTAAAGAGATACAAAATTGAACCGGGAAAAACAGATATGATGTGAACTGTGGTGTGTGTGTGTGTAGCTAGTGCTGATCAAAGGAAGCCTCATTAAGAAGGTTACCACTGTCAATGAAGAAAATTAATCAATACTCAATCTAAGAATGAAATGGAAAATCTTATTTGAGGAAAAGTGAGGATTAAAACTGGGAAGGCAGTGTCTCGGAGAAATCTGAGAACTGCTTTGAACAGGTGAAGGGGGAGGCTGATATATATGTGATCTTGGCAAAAGAGGTGTGTGCAGTCAGGCGCACATCTCCATATAAGGTTGGTGCTGGTCTTGAGGAACACAATCTTAGTCAATGATTGTAGTGCTTTTCTAAGTATGGAAAGATGAAAGAATCTATTTCATAAAAATTTCCTTCTGAAAATATTTAACGATTTGAGGGCCAGTTCTGTTGATTTCCCCAGAGCACAGAGTGCCTCATCCTGATCTCAACCCCGAATTCCTTTCAGGGTGAGTTGTAGGTAGTTGACTGCAATGGCTAACGACTTGATTCTTGGAGAAGTGGATGGTAGGCAATGTTTTTATTTTACAATTGCTTTCTTTTTGGTCTTAATTTCAACTAAGGTTTGGGAGGCATTTCATGATCAAATTGTCCCACGTCACTAGGAATGCTTATTCCCAGGTCAGTCAAGGATTTCATTGATGAGACATTACTATGTTATTAATAGACCAGACCCTGTTAATGGTAGCCAAAGGTGCCTGGACCATCTATCTAACCAGTGTGTTATGGTCTAAGAGAAGATTCCCTCTTGTTAGTGTCTTCCCACATTTTAGAGTTACACTATTATAGTCATTAATCTTAACAGAAATATATGTTTGGTCAATTGTTTCAAGTCACCTAATCACTAATTTTTTTTAGAGCATGCTCATGGGACACAGACATTCCCAGGTCAGGGACTGAACCTGTGCCATAGAAGTTACCAGAGCCACAGCAGTAATAATGTTGGATCCTTAACCCGCTGAGCCACCAGGGAACTCCTAATCACGATTACTTTTATCTGAGGCTCAGTCACACATTTGGTAATGCAAGAAATGGTCTTATAAAGTAGGCAGAATACAAGTAATATATCTAGTAACATTAATAAGGCAATAGTAAGAATTTAAAGCTAAGAACTTCAATTAGGCATGGCCCAGAATTTCCTCTGACCATCTGACTTATCTGTTCTGTACCACTACTATCTTTTTTTTTTTTTTTTTTTTTTTGTCTTTTTGCCTTTTCTAGGGCCGCTCCTGCGGCATGTGGAGGTTCCCAGGCTAGGGGTCTAATTGGAGCACTGGCCTACACCAGAGCCACATTAATGTGGGATCCGAGCCATGTCTGCAACCCACACCACAGCTCATGGCAATGCCAGATCCTTAACCCACTGAGCAAGGCCAGGGATCGAACCAGCAACCTCATGGTTCCTAGTCAGATTCATTAACCACTGCACCACGATGGGGAACCCCAAGCACCACTACTATCTTTAAGCGAAATGAGTTACTGGCGTTGCACCTAAGATGTCTGCATGTACAAAGCTAGTGGTGGGTCACTGTGACCCCTTATAGAATGTTTTCTTCTAAGGAGTTACATGGCTAGTGCCAGAAGAAGAAAAATGATTTTTATGGTTGAGCAGGTCTTTCTGCCATTGGGAAGGTCTGGTTAACACATAATTTAGATGCACAATGCACACTAGAGGGGAAGAAGGAGGTCAAAATGTGCAGAACAACAAATTATGTTCAAATTGTTCTCGTCTTATCTTAAAATATAAATTTTTATTTCATCACCATGGAGTCATTTTAATACTTTGTAGTTTTTTTTAAACTTTCTTTGTAATGAACCTCTGTTCTGGTCCTTGCATATAAGGAGCTTGCAAGTCATTACTCTGTCCTAACAAGTAAAAAGCTAAGTAGACTGAAAAATCAATAACTCTTCTTGGATCTGTAAGAGAGAGGAGGACACAAGACAAACCTCTGCACCAAGATTAGAGAGATAGACAGGCAAATATAGGTCATCTTTACCAGAGCAGAGCCTCACCAGCAGAAACCCCAATGCTGGGGTAGGAAAGCCTGAACTGTAATGTTTGAATTTTTGGAGGCTCAGTGGAGACAATTCTGAAAGCAAAAAACTCCAAGGTTACCAAGTCATAGGAGGACCCCCATGATATTGTGAAATTTACCATCAGGAGCTCAATCATGTTCCCATAATAAATATCAGACCAAAAATCCCCTTCTACTTCCTACAGGGAGAGGGGAAAAGAAACCATTTTGAAATAAACCAGAGCATGCTGTTCTTCATAAAAATGCCTGTCCTTAGGAGAAACGAGTTAAGCAGAGCAGGGGTATTATCAAAGCTTAACTGATCCAGGGGAAGGTAAATACTCAACTCCAGCCTATCTAGCCCTCCTGTCCCACCTATGGGAGCAGGAGGAGTAATGGAGAGACTTTGTGAAGTTCAACGTCCAGAAGCAAAGACTCACTAAAAGACTGAGAACCATTACCATAGACCTATTTGTAGTATTCCTTTTATCCAATACTTCATATCCTGCTATCAAGAAAAACCTATAAGGTATGCCAAAAGGCAAAAAACATGATCTAAAACCAGATAGGGAAGGAATTTTGAAATTATCAGACTGAGAATTTAAAACATTGAGGATGAAATTATACAAGCCTGCTAAAATTTGTACTGGAAATCAGCAGCAGAGTGAATACTTCCTAACTCATTCTGTGAGGCCAATATTATTCTAGTGCCAAAACCAGACAAAAACATTACAAGAAATTGGAATTTCTCCAAAATTTCTCATGAACATAGATGTAAATATACTTAACAAAGTATTAGCAAATTGAATCCAACAATTTTTAAAAAAATTACATACACAACCATCGGGACTTATCTTAGTTCTGCAAAAATGATTCAATAATTGAAAGTCAATGAATATAATCCATCGCATCAATAGATGAATAAAAAGAATTTGACAAAACGCAACATACATTCATGAAAAAATACTCTCAGTAAACTAGTAATAGATGGAAACTTCCTCAACATGAGAAGGAATATCTACAAAAACCCTACAGCTAGCATCATACCTAACACATACCTAACATACTTAAGACTGTAGCCAATACAACATGAGGAGAAAAATAAAGTTGGAGAATTGACTATCCAGCTCCAAGATTTACCATAAAGCTACAGTAATCAAGGCAGTACAGTATTGGTAAAATAACAGACAAACAGATCAATGATGCAGGTTAGAAAGCCCTGAAATAGATACCCATTATACAGTTAACTGATTTTTGACAAAGGAGCAAAGGCAATATGACAGAGCAAAGACAGCCTATCAGTCTATTCAGCAAATGGAGCTGAAACATTTACATGCAAAAAAAAAAAAAAAAAAAAAAAAAGAAAGAAAAGTAAAGAAAAGAGAGAGAGAGAGAGAAATCAAAACACAGACCTTGTACCCCTCACAAAAATTAACTGAAAATGGATCAGAGACCTAAGAGTAAAACACAAAACTATAAACTAGAAGATAACTATGAGAAATCTAAATGACTTGGGTATGGCAATGAGTTTTTAGATTCAACAACAAAGGCATAATCTATTAAAGAAAATAATTGACACATTGATTTCATTAAAGGTAAAACCCTTAGAATGCACAATATAAAGACTATATTGTAATTTATTCATTTATTTTGTTTTTTAGCTGTACCAGTGGCATGTAGAAGTTCCCCCTGGTCAGTTTCCCCTCAACAGCGGCAATGTTGGATCCTTAACCCACTGTGCCACAAGGGAACCGCCTATATTGTAATTTAAACTATGGACTTTGGATAATAATGATAGGCCAATAGGCTCATCAGTTTCAACAGATTTTTCCTTCAATGGGGGATACTGATAATGGGAGTTTATGTATGTGTGGGGGTAGAGGATGTATAAGAAATCTCTGTACTTTCTCTTTGATTTTGCTGTGAACCTTAAACTGCTCTTAAAAAAATAAAGCCTTAATAATATAATTTTTACTTTTTTTTTTTTTTTTGTCTTTTTGCCATTTCTTTGGGCCGCTCCCGCGGCATATGGAGGTTCCCAGGCTGGGGGTCGAATCGGAGCTGTAGCTGCCAGCCTACGCCAGAGCCACAGCAACGCAGGATCCGAGCCGTGTCTGTGACCTACACCACAGCTCATGGCAACACCGGATCGTTAACCCACTGAGCAAGGGCAGGGATCGAACCCACAACCTCATGGTTCCTAGTCGCATTCGTTAACCACTGCGCCACAACGGGAACTCCAATAATATATTTTTTAAAAGTCTGTAGAGAATTAATTTTTTTCTCTAAACCAAATCCTGATACTTTTTTCCCCCTTGTCCCTGGGAGTTCTCACTGTGGCTCAGTGGGTTAAGAATTCAATGTAGTCTCTGTGAAGATGTAGGTTTGATCCCTGGCCTTGCTCAGTGGGTTAAGGATCCTGGGTTGCAGCATAGGTTGTAGATACAGCTCAAATCTGGTGTTGCTGTGGCAAAGGCCTGCAGGTCTGACTAGACACCTGGCCCAGAAACTTCCATATGCTGCAGGTGCAGCCATTAAGAAGGAAAAAAAAAAAACAACTTTATTCTTACTCATTTGAAATGACAATCTGACTTTTCTCCTTTAATTTTTAAGTAAACCAAGCACATTAATATATTGTCTGAATTTCATCTCTTTTTATATCTTGGAGATTAGATAAAACTTGATCATTTATTTTTTATGTTGCTTGATTTTGGTTGATAATATTTTTTAAAAATTTAAGCTATGCTTATAAATAGGATTGACCTTTTATGTTTTCCTAGTGAAAAGTTTTGGTATTAAGGTTATAAATGAATTAAGAGAGCATCACCCCCCCCCTTTTTTTTTGGTACTCAAACATTTACTCGCAGATTGAGATATGATTTGCTTGGAACATTCACTAGACATGATATTTTTGTTTGTTTTTGTACTAGGTATAATTTTAATTACTCCTTAAGTTTCATTAATAGATAAAGTTCTATTTAGTATCATATTTCTCTTTAGTCTATATTTTCCATTGTTCTGGTAATAACTGAAATGGGAACAACGAAAACTAGGAATTCTCCTGCCCCGATTTAATTTACTAATCTATTACCAGTAGGATCTTGGAAGGAAGAGTATACCTTCTTTTTTTTTTTTGTCTTTTTTTTTGGCCATTTCTTGAGCCGCTCCCACAGCATATGGAGGTTCCCAGGCCAGGAGTCCAATCGGAGCTGTAGCTGCCAGCCTACGCCAGAGCCACAGCAATGTGGGATCTGAGCCGTGTCTGCAATCTACACCACAGTTCACCGCAACGCCAGATCCTTAACCCACTGAGCAAGGCCAGGGACCTAACCTGCAACCTCACGGTTCCTAGTTGGATTCATTAACCACTGAGCCACGACGGGAACTCCCTTTTGAACTGAGTAAACCATTAAGGTTCTTGAATAATTCTTGGAAGAGAGTTTTAAAACAAAAGAGAGTTTTGGAACATCTTGTTAATTTTGGCACTTGGGAGATTAAAATTTTTGGTGAGAATATAATTTTTAACTTGTACCTGAAGGTAGTGAATGAGGTCATGCCAGGTACATCTATACCTATACTTTTCTGTATCTCACTATCCATCATCCTTTTCTTTCTATTTTGACTTAAAAAAAAAATCTCTTTCCATTTCTCTAGTGTCCTACACGTAATAGTTTACCTATTCTTCCTACTGTGGTAGGCAGAGTACTAGCCACCTAAAAAACTGCATGTTCTAATATTACCTCAGTATTTGTGATTACATGGCAGAGGAGAATTAAGGTTGCAAATAGAATTATGTTTGCTAATTAACTGACTTTGACCTAGAGAGATTATTCTGTATTAACTGAAAGGGTCCAAAGTAATCACAAGAGTATTTATATATGGACGAGGGGGTGCAGAAGAGAGAGAAACAGATAGATGGCAGCATGAGAAAGATTTAGCCTGAAGCTGCTGGTTCTGACAACAGAGTGAAAGTGTCATGAGTCAAGAAATGTGGGTGGCCCCTAGAAGCGAGAAAAGGCAAGGGAACAGGTTCTAAGGCAGGCCTTCAGCAGAAGTGTGGTCCTGCTAACACCTCACAAACCCAATGAGATCCATCTCAGACTTGTGAACTCTACCACTATAAGATAATAAATTTCTATTGTTTTAAACCACTACATCTGTGATAATGTTACAGCAGCCACAGGAAACTAATATTAGAGGAATTCATAGAAGTAGAGAAGACAACCAACACTTATTGAGAAAGCTTTGAATGTAATTTCAAGTCCTTAGTCTCTCTTCCTGCTTAAATGAATAAAATCTAACTCTTCTGTATATTTAGAGGGTATAAATATTCCATCAAAGGGGACACTGGCACTAAATGAATCGAATAAATGATAGACTAACTAATGATTACTAATTGATTGCTGATGAAAAGTAAGGAAATTTCCTTGAAGGATGCATCCCAACATGTGAGGAAATTATAAGGGAATTAGTTAAAAGACTGTGTGAGAGCAATATAAAGAGAAATGGTCATTGTAAGAAAAATAACTTTTATTAGCATCAAATTTTTATGTGTTTATATCTAGTAAAAAGAAAGAATAGGTTTATTAAGATTAATACTGAAGTCTTTTTCAGACTAAATAAGAAATGCCATAATGCCTGAGCCAGACTAGCTGTGTTAGAACCTGAAAAGAAGATCCCTGAATTGTAGCTCCTTGATTTTAAAAGCTAAAATGTAGACTTTCTATTGGAGAAAATACTGGGGAAAAAAAAACAAACCTAGGTTCTGGTAATGCAGTTGGTGATAATTTGATGGTGAGTTGACTACTTTTACCTAAAATCTGTTTGAAAATGGGATAGAATTTTTTTAAAGGTTTAGTCCAAACATTTAGATTCCAGAGTGAAGAGGTTTTAGCAGTACATGAATTTCTATATACAGAATTTAACTGAAGAAGTGGCTTTCAAACCTTTGTTAGTATACATTGGGACAGTGTGTGCATGTACACACTCACACACACACACACACACACACACACACACACACACATTATCTTCCTTTTTCAGATGAGATGCAATCTAACATTTTCTACTTTATTTTGTTCACTTTCTGTAGTATTCTGTTTTAGTCTATTTTATTAAGATGCTATTCCTGACTCACCAAATTTATTTTATAGTGCACTGAGTATGCACCCAGCAGTTTGAGAACCACTGCACTAGAGAGCCTTTTCTTTTCTTTCTTTCTTTTTTTTTTTTTCCGTCTTTTGTCTTTTTAGGGCCACACCTTGGGTATGTGGAGGTTCCCAGGCTAGGGGTCCAATTGGAGCTGTACCTGCTGGCCTATAGCACAGCCACAGCAAGGTGGTATCCAAGCTGTGTCTGTGACCTACACCAAAGCTCATGGCAATACCGGATCCTTAACCCATTGAGTGAGGCCAGGGATCGAACCTGCATTATCATGGAGGCTAGTCAGATTCGTTTCTGTTGAGCCACGATGGGAACTCCTAGAGAGACTTTTCTAAGGGACATGAGACTGGGGAAGGTTTTTCAATGCTCCAAACATGATGTACACCAGGCAGTACAAAAAATGCTTTCAGATATTAACTCAACTACTATTTTCACCATCTTAATGAGGTAGGCAGAGTTGTTATTACTATAACAGCTATACTTTAGAGTTGTTTTAAAGAGTATAAAATCACATGAAATAGTTCCTAGCATATAATAAGCATTCATTGAATCAAGATGGTGAGGTGTAAAAAAGTTTTCTGAAACCCTAAAAACAAGCAGCAGGCAAAGGAAACTCATCCAATCACAAAGTCTCATTCCACTTCCTACTTATGACAAAGCAGTTGCATTACTTTGCCTATCTACGAAGAGGGATAAAATCAGGTTGAAGCTAAGTGAAGTAATGAATATAAAACACATATTACAGTATATAATTCTCCATGGCTTTTCTGCATATCTTAGATTTTTTTGTTCTGAGCTATCTTTTTAAGGGTGTTTGTAGAGGAAACAGTCATGAGAAATAGAGATAATGTCTCCCATCAGGGCAGAGGCCAGGATTATTATCTTTTAAAGATATTATTTCCCTCTAGGACAAAGATTTGGCAGATTTGCTAGCAACTTTCCTTAAAAGATTAAGGTTTCGGGAGTTCCCATTGTGGCTTAGCAGTTTAAGAACCCAATATAGTGTCCATGAGGATGCGGGTTAAGGATTTGGTATTGTTGCAAGCTGCGGCACATGTTGCAGATTTGGTTTGCATCTGGTGTTGCTAGCTGTGGCGTAGGCTTGCAAACTGCAGCTCCAATTCGACCCCTAGCCCAAGAACCTCCATGTGCTGCAGGTGTGGCTCTTAAAAGAAAAAGAGATTAAGGTTTCTTAAACTCTGGGTTCCCCAGCTGTGACACAAACCCATTGTGTGGGCAGCACTGTTGCTGCGGGTGTTGAGAGGTATGAGAGGTAGAAAGAACAGATTCAATCTTGAAACTCAGGGGGACTGCTGTGCCATGCGTAATAAAGTCATTTGCCTGTGACCCTGACATTATAATTTCCTGCCTGCATCAATGAAACTGTAGTAGGCTAACTTCATAGTTTGCAAGTAGGAAAAAAAAAAACAAAAAACAAACTCGGACCACTCAGGGTTTTTGATACTTAGACAATGGTGAGTACATACTGAGTACTCTATGAATTCTACCCTGTCAGCACTATGGTATTTATCAGTGTGGCAATGCAGCAGATAATCAATTTAACTAAACAGCTATTTAATGCATATCTGTTACGTGCTAGTTGTGAGGCAAGTTACTAAGGTTAAGAAGCTGAATAAGACAGATGATCTGATTTCATATTCTGGAGGGGAAAACACTTGGACATAGATAATTACAGCATGTCTAAATACTGTAATGGAAATGTGAATAGGGATCTAGAGGAAGGAACACATCATTGTCTAACATGTGAGATGAAGAGGCGGTATCAGGGAAGCTGCTCAGGGTAAGTAATGTTTCAACTGAATTTTTTTTTTTTTTTTTTTTTTTTTGTCTTTCTGTCTTTTTAGGACCATAGCCATGGCATGTGAAAGTTCCCAGGCTAGGGGTCCAATCGGAGCTGTAGCTGCCAGCCTATGCCACGGCCACAGCAACACAGGATCTAAGCCATATCTGTGAACCTACACCATAGCTCATGGCAATGCCAGATCCTTAACCCACCGAGCAAGGCCAGGGATCTAACCCACGTCCTCATGGATACTAGCTGGTCGGGTTTGTTAACTGCTGAGCCACGATGAGAACTCCTCAACTGAATTTTAATAGCTTAAAGTGAATGTGGATTTGTCAGTTACAATGGCAACAATAATTTGCTATTATTTTATTATTATTTACTGTTCCAATTTGTTGTAAGTTGAATTGTTTCCCCCAAAAGCATACACTGAAGTCCTAACCCCTGTTACCAGTGAATGTGAACTTATTTAGGAATTAGGGTCCTTATAGATGTAATTAAGATGAAAGTTAAGGTGAGATTATACTGGAGTAGGGTGGACTCATATGTGGTATCCTTGTGAGTAGAGGAGAGACATGGAGATAGATACACACACAGAGGAAAACATGTAAAGACACAGACAAACACAGAAGGAAGACAAGCCATGTGATGAGAGAGGCAAAGATTGGAGTTGTACAGATGCAAACTCAGGAAGGCCAAGTATTGCTGGCAACCACCAGAAGCTGGCAGAGAGAAAACATGGCCCTCTGACACTTGACTTTTGACTTGCTTCTAGAACTGAAAAATAAATTTCTTTTGAAAAAGCAACCATGTTTGTGGTACTATGTTACAGTAGCTCTAGGAAACTACTATGTCATTTTTATCAGGATTGTCTTCAACATCGTTATCTCTAGATAAGAATGAGGAAAGGATACTGCAGTCAGAAAGAACTGTGAGAGAGAATAAAAAGTCCAGGAAACTGCAATTGCTGAATTTTACTGTGTGGGGAGGAAGTGGCAGTTGATGAGGTCAGAAAGTGATACACCTTCTATGGATACTTGGATTCTGAGGTAGGTACAGATATGGTGTTTGGGTGTTGGCAGACCTATTCAAATTCCAGCTCCCCAACCCAGTGGATGTGTCATCTTGGGAAATTTAGCCATTCTTTCCAAATCTTGGTATTATCAGCTATAAAATACATAACAGTTTCTAACATGAAGACTAAACTAGAGAATTTGGGAAATGAAGATAAAGCACATGGCAAATGTCTGACACATGGCAGTCAGTGGTACTATCAGATTTGTGTGTTAGGAAGGTTTTCTGACAGTCGTGGTGATGATAGAGCTGGGTGGGGGCGGAAGTGGTTGCAAGGAAGAGACATCACCGAGGCAGCTGTTGAATTAGCCCAGGTGAGAGGAGTTGGAGGCCTAAGCTAGTGAGTGGCTAATGAGTAAGAAATATTTCTTCATTAAAATTAATTGACCACTATTGACCAATTGCATGGTCAACTTCCACATCAAGTGTGCTATTATCGCATTCTACTTAGAAGGCTAGGTTTATTTATGGGCACTGCCTCTTAAGTAAGGCCTAAACTGGAATGTATCTGGAGAAATCATCAGAACGAAGAGGAGGTGCAGTCATTTCACATGAAAAATGGCAGAAAAATTGAAGGCCTTTTATCCTGGAGAAAAAAAAATCAAAATTACATATCACCAATTCAAGATTAACTAACTCAATACAAAAAAGAAAAAAAAAAAACCCTCAATAAATGGGATTACTAAAATGCAATGTTACCCCTGATTATGGAATTTGAACATATAAAGAATTGTATTAGAATCACCTTCAAAGTCTAGTCATATGTTACATTTCTTGATTTCAGTTTAACTGAACTACACAAAAAATGTTATCCTCTGCTCTTAGAAAACCACACACAATACAAGGAACCCCCACCCAAGCCTTAAGCCTAAACAAACAGAAGCACAGGAAAACCATAAGCAACATTCTCTTGAAAAAGTATTTAGTAGATTTTCAGAAAAGTTTTATAGATTCAGAAAGGCATACTAAACAAGAAAATTTGGATGCTAATAAATTTTATGCATTAGAATATTTTCCTTTAGGGTCTTATAATTTATCACATCAAATATGCATCATTTTCTCTGTCACTCTGTCTCTCTTTCATACACATGGTTGTGTGTGTGAGTGCTTGTGCACGCATGCACGCACACACCCACCCACACTAAATATAGAACACAAAGACTTGAAACTTAGAATACAAGTTTCATATGAGTGACTGTTTGACCAGAAAATTCAACACTAGATGCTTCAAAAGTAGGTAAGAAGAAAAAAATCTGAAATGACAAGTAGCCAAATTAATTCGTAACAACTAAACAATGAGTGTGAAGTTTACCAAATGGAGATGACAGTTTTCCGAGAATACTGAAAACTATGTTTTCTCCTAGAGGACTCCTTTCACTCCAATGTTTATTTGAAAAACTCCCGGGTGATGTAAACATCATTACAATATGATAGATGGTACTGATTTTCCTTGCAGTCAAGGATATCAATGGTTATTCTGTTTATTTTCATCTTCATGGTACATTTCTGATGAATACTACTTAACATAATTTCTAGAGCCATGTGTTTTCAGCTCCAACTATTTCAGCATAGGAAATAGTCTTCAAATGTAGCTGAACAAAAGCTGTGGACCCAAAGATTGTTGTTTGGTGTTGCCTGTGGATTTGTCTTTGCAATCTAGGCAGGTTTTTATCAGATAACCTTTATAGTAGCAAAACATGGTTCTTTAAAGATAACTTTTATTTTTTAAACAGCTTGTAACATTAAAACCCATATCTATTGAATAAGGTTAATGACTAAACTGCAAAATTAAATGAGATTTGATTATAAGAAAGAAAAAAAATCTTTTTTGTTATTCATGGGGCTGGGTCTGAAGCCCTACCTTTAAGAAAAGAGCAATTATTTTCCACATCCAAATATTGACTAAGTTCTATTAAGCATATACATAAAGAAAACCAAGATTTGGAGAAATTGTGACAAAGTGTCTCCAGGAAAAATATTTTAATGATTTTTTTTTTTTTTTTTGTCTTTTTGTCTTTCTGCCATTTCTAGGGCCGCTTCTGCGGCACATGGAGGTTCCCATGCTAGGGGTCGAATCGGAGCTGTAGACACCGGCCTACGCCAGAGCCACAGCAATGCGGGATCTGAGCCGCGTCTGCAACCTACACCACAGCTCATAGCAATGCCAGATTCTTAACCCAATGAGCAAGGCCAAGGATTGAACCCTCAACCTCATGGTTCCTAGTCGGATTCACTAACCACTGAGCCACGAGGGGAACTCCCAGAAAAATATTTTAAAATAAAATTCAAGAAACCTACTATAACTTGAGTAGTATAACATTCCTCTTTCTTTTCTAGAATTTTTTTTTCACTTCTATACCTATTTATCACATTTGTATGTACTAGGAATGCCACATATAAATGTCAGGGATCAGTGATTACTGTCCATTTGCCCCTTGGAGTCAGCTGGCTGTGAACCCATCCAAAGTGGTCTCTCCAGGGAACCTGATCTTTTACCCTCAGTCATTGTTTCACCCATATGAGGGCCATGCCCTACTGCATTCTCACAGCCTCTCTCCAACATGAGTTTAAAATTCTTATAGTAATAAAGATTAGTTGGAATGAATTCCTTGGCTATTTGTGTGTGTTCTCTTACGAGTGAAGGGCCTTCCTCATGCAGCTACTGCTGTGATTTTCCAAGGCGGCCCAGTTCTGTTCTCCGGACACTATTAACAAATACTATTAATAGTATTAGCAAGGATAATTCTATTAATAGTATTAACAAGGATATTTCAGTTGGCTGACTTTACAGATATGGAAGAGTAGACAAAATGGTTATGGAGGCTAGGAGAAAAGATGTTAAATCTACAGTTATACCCCTGACCTTGTCTTAGGTATGGCATTTCTGACTAATTCCTGGAGTCAGGTTGAGTGGTGCCAGAAACCACAGGTGATAATACTTTACTATTTCACTTTACTGAGCCGTGACATGGAGCTATATCAAGATGAAAGAAATTCCATATGGACAGGAGAAAAATGGATGACATTTAAATTTTTTAACTTTTGACTGTGCATTTATACATTTCCATAAAACAAACATAGGTATTAAGTTAAAACATAGAAGTAATTTACTGAATTGCTTTTTTATTGCATCTTAAATCTATTCAATGAAAACTTACAACTTCTTGTTTTTTAATACTACATATAAAGAGTTACTGATGAGCATGTCAAAATGATGGACTGGAGAACTGGAAAGGATTTTTACAAGGGCATATTTATTTGTTTATTTATTTACTGCTGCACCCATGGCATGCAGAAGTTCTGGGGCCAAAGTACCAATAGTTTATTATCAATAGTGTATCAGCATCGGCTATAAATTTTGTTAAAATGATATTGGGTTGCTAGCAGAACAAAGGATGACTGTAGATAGAACTTCCTGGAAAAAAAGGAAGAGGGATTATGGGGACCACAGAACCAGGGTCACAGTTAAAATCATGGCAGAACAGGGCAGGGAGGACTCTGACGAAATCACTATTAAACACCTGTCATAACTTTTACTCTGGAGCTGCTGGCATAGAACAGTGGCACTACATTTGCCAGTGTTGCCACAGATGCTCATGGGGGCTATATAGTTAGTGGCATTCCTCTTGAAATCGCTTCAAGTTATGTTTGAATCTCTAGCTCTTATTTCCTATGTATCTGATTGGCTGCACTGTGAGGGAGGCCACAAAAGTGAGTTTCTAGTATTTTACATTCAATAGTAAGCTCTACATTCCACCAAGACCTGAAAGGTGGAACATCTAAACATAGCAAAAGGAATTTACATGCTGGGCAGCCAAAACTGACTAGTGCTCACTACAAACAGTGAATTTTAAATAATTTTAAAATTTTAAAATAAACCTTAAAAATGTTTCAACGTATGCTTAGGGTTGAAAGAAACTGACAACTACCATGGATAGAGTAATATTTCACCTTGAATTATGCATCTCTACAACTTATTCCATTAGGCTAAATTATTTAGAATCAAAACTCACCAAATTAGTCACAAAGAAATAATGATTATGAAATATGTATAGTACCATCTTGGGTACTGTAGGTTTTCATTTGAAATTTTATTAAAATGATTAAAACCATCACTTCTGAGAAATTTTGATAAAGGAGTTTGTATTGGAAAAATTATTCATATAGATAAAAATAAAAGCAAGTTTTCTACCTTTGTTTTTGCATGTTGCTTGGAAATGAATAGTATCTACAAAGTATCTAAGAGCAATACTATCAGAATACTATGCAGAATTTATACTATCAGCAATACTAACAGAATTTGTATAGTCCTTCATGCTTGTGAAGATTTTTGCATCCAATCTTTCTTCTGATCCATCGAGCTGTACCATACAGAACAGAGAATAGTTGTGAGCATTTCCATTTCATAGATGGGGAGAGGAAGCCAACAGATTCTTCCTTTAGCTTTCTTAGAGTAAATCCATTTTCTTTTTGCTAACTTTACCTTTTTCATGAGCTCAGGCTAGAGTTTAATTAATCTGAAAATTTTTCTTATCACTTTATCTGGAGTGCTTAGAGAAAGCTGTAGGGTATGAAGCACATATAATTTTTATTTGCTGACATGTTAGTTAAGAAGATGTATAAATGGGAAGAAAAACAGAGCCATTTCCTTAAATGAGTTTAGGTTTCTTATACTTAAGCTGCTCCTAACATTTAGCATTATCTTGGATCATTAGTTGTGTGTAAAACATTTTTTTAATGGGCAGGGTTGGACTGGAGAGTGCTATTTTCTCAGGTGGAGTAGGCTCCTGAGTGAACCTCAGAGGAGAATAATGCTAATTTGACTACTTTTCTTTCATTCAGTTATCTTCCCTGCAGACACTCAAGCATGGCTTGTTTTTGTTGTTGTTTTCTGATAGACATTTTTAGAAAGCTTTGCTTCCCTGTGAGTTTGTCTAATACAATATTTAATATTCAGAAAACTCAAACAAAAATAAATACTTCGAAATTGAAAAGCCAAGACATAGAGGTGGTAGGTTCTTGAAGTAAAGACAATGTTCCAAAGGTCATATGGTGAGATTTCTCTTTGTTTCCTTTTTTTTATATGCCTCAGGATGAAACCCCCATTAGTTAGGTAAGAAGGAGTACCGATTCTTCAAACTCAGTTAACTGTTACTTTTTAAAGGCCTCTTTGCTGCACTTCAACTTTCAATCTATTTTACAGCATACTCAGACAAATGTGGACAATTTTATCTTGTTACTGATGAGCTGGTATGTGTGTGTGTAGATTCTCAACAAGTCCTCTTGTCTATTCTCTTTCCATCACTTACATGAATCCTAACGTGATGACAAGTCATGGTTTGTTTTATTTAATTGTTTTGTGCTGCTGTCCCTTAAGAAATGGACTTTTTTTTCAGTACAGAATAGACTATTTGGATATTTATTTATTTATTTAGACTGCGGAAGTTCCAGTGTCACAGCAGTGAAAATACCGTATCCTTAACCCACTGAGCCACCAGGGAACTTCCCATCTAGGATATTTATATGTTGAGCATATGGAAAAATTATAACACTTATTGTGGGATTTTAAAGGTCCTCTTCTTGGAGGATAAATTATTTAAATCACCTTGGCTATTCTTCGAGTTATCTTTCTTCTTTTAAAAGGAAAATTTCCTATGACATTTTATATCAACGTGATTTTTATTAACTTTGGAAATTGTCACTTAAGTGAATTCGTCAAGTTAAATATACTCCAATGCACACACATAAACTTAACTGTTGGGGACCATAGTGGTAGAGCCTTTGTTTAAAGGATTCCTACAAAATATTAGGCAGATTTTCCTTAATACAAAAAGGCAGAAAGGATTATTCTCAAATAAGAATATGTCTTAACTATTCAGCACAAACCAATTAGACAAAGAAAAGCAGCGGTGCAACAAAAGTATGTTTTTTGTTTTTTTACTTTTTTGTATTGACTAGATGGTTACATTGACACAAATGTACTAAAAATTGTAGGGTGGAGAATATTAGAGCCACCTAATGGCCATTTTATATTTCTAAGTTTGGCATCTAGCTCAGATATATAGTTGTTTAAAATGGATGAGCTAAACACCAATAAGAGCAAAAAAGCAACATCTATTATTTCACTTACAAAAGCTAGACTGGAGAAATCTATGGGAGAAAAGTCTCACTATGTGTTACTGCCTTGCCTAAATGAGCGACTTCAGCAAAACTATTCGGTCACTGAAAGAACAAATGCTAGTCTTATTCAGATTTCTCTTTACTGTGTCCTCTCTCCTCTGGTATTTTTCATTCCTTTTATTCATTACTTATCTGCTGCCTATTTTATGACAAAGTCTTCATAAACATTTTCACTAGTAGTAGAGAAATTAGGAAATAATTTGTTGGATAATTTGCTCAAATACATAAACCAGGACATTTCATTTCACTAAATAAGTTGGTGAGTGAATGCAATTCAGACTACTAGTTTAATAAAGTCTCTTAAATTAAGCCCTAGTTAAACATGCTTTAATTATTATTTTTCAACATTGCCATCTATTGTTCATTGTTTTCAAAATCAGAGGTCAAAAGTTTTCACGGAACACCTAAGCTTGTATAAAGAATTGTTCCTGATTCCAAGTGTTGGCTTGGAGAGAATAGAATAGACATATTTCGCCATTCTAGGTAGGAAAATGAATGAATGATTACTTCAAGTAAATACAGAATTAGATGTTGAAAAGTGTATTGTTTAAAACAATATTTCCAGTTGGCCATAGAAGTTTATAACAAATAGGGTAACTTACCCTAGCCTGGGAGTACAGGAAGCATTTCCCGTAGGAAGCAATGTTAAGTCATGAAGGAGAATAGCGATTATGTAGGCAAAGACAAAGAGAAGAGTGTTCCAGGCAGAAGGAAAAGTAGGCAAAGACTCTGAGAGGACAAACAGTTAAATGGGTGTAAGGAAATGAGAGAACCCCAGACAGCTGGCATGGAGAGACGTGGACAGAGTGTCCTATTAAATGACTGAGAAGCACAAAGCCCTGTATTATGCAGGTCATGCTCAGGTTATTAGAAGATTTGAGGTCAGAAAGGATGAACTATGCTACTGGCAGTGAAAAAAGAGAAACATAAATTGTTGATCAACAGGAAGGGACTGGGTACCTTCCTGAGAACAAGAATGTGAGGAATCGGGAGAGGACCAACATGACTCCAAGGGTCAGTGGATAATGGTATGAGTATCAAAGACTGGAAAGCAAGAGAAAAATCAAGTTTGCAGATGAAGATCAAAAATGCTAATTTTTGGATTTATTAGTTTATGATGTCTATGAGACACGTCAAGTAAGTAGATGAGTATAGGAATTTGGAGCTTGCCCTGGAAAAACAGATTTGAGAGTCATCAACATCAATATATTGGTCAGGGTTTAGTCTTAAGTTGTTCTAATGAAAGAAATACTAAATATAATGGATTAAACAAGATAGAAATTGATATATATCATTTTCAACAGTGCAGAGGAAGGTAATACAGGGCTGGTCAATTAACTCTATGAATTTCAGGATATAGTTTTATCTCCGGACCTGTGGTGGCTGTTGTAGCCTATGCCATGCCGAACACATTCCAGGCCAAAGGAAAGGGAAAAGAGGAGGTCATTTCTTCCTTTTAAGGATACTGAAAGTTAGACAGAGTCACTTACAATCTCCTGATTTAGGCAAGAAAAATGCACTCTGTGTTTAGTTACATGGCATTGTCTAGTGACCTAGTTACAGCAGACTAAAGGGGATTTACCAAGAGCGGAAGTGGTGTACTTTTTAAAGAAAACTCATCATGAGAAAACAGAGAGTGGGACAGAAGCTCAAGGGAAAAGAGGGTCTAAAGGGGAGGATCTTTTAAGATAGGAACCTTTTCTTTTCTTTTCTTTTTTTTTCTTTGGCCAGGGCATTCAGCAGCTTGATGTGGGATCTCAGTTCCCAGACCAGGGATTGAACTTGGGCCACAGCAGTGAAAGCATAGAGTCTTAATCACTAGACCACCAGAAAACTTCCAAGATAGGAACATTTTTTTATAATTAGATTATTATAGAATAAATCATAAATACAAACAATTTGAAGACATTGTGAAAAAGACATAATTGGTAGTGGAGTAATTGTCTCTAGTCAAGTAATAAGACAGCAATTCCATCTGCAGGAGAGTAGAAAAGGATGAAGACAGATGAAAAATAACTGGAGGCCTGGAGGCAGAATTTTGATGTAATTCCATTTGCTATTTTCTGTCTGTAATAGGTGTAAACTCATCTGCTGAGAGTGACTGAGGAGATGGCACCAGGAGTCAGAATGTGAGAAGAGAGGATTTGAGAACACCGTGGAGGGCAGGACAGCCATGCGCAGATGAGCAAGTTGTACCCCATTCACTTCAGGGGTTACCATGCTGTGAGAAGAGTGCTCCCTACAGTTATAAGGTGCATAACCACAAGGCACAGTGGAGACTTTGACCTTTGTGGAGTATATCAACTGGAAACTGGCTAGAGACCTATGATATTGGGCAGTGTATGGGCCATTAGTGGTTGTCAGCCTGAATTTAAGGCAAATCAGTTTTTCTATCATTCATTAGCAATGAAACTGTATTCCTATTCCTCCCACTCTACAATTTGTTAGACTTTTATTTTTATTTTTTTGTCTTTTTTGCCTTTTCTAGGGCTGCTCCTGTGGTACATGGAGGTTCCCAGGCTAGGGGTCTAATCGGAGCTGCAGCCACCAGCCTACGCCAGAGCCACAGCAACGCAGGATCCGAGCCCCGTCAGCGACCTACACCACAGCCCATGGGCAACGTTGGATCCTTAACCCACTGAGCAAGGCCAGGGATCGAACCTGCAACCTCATGGTTCCTAGTCAGATTCGTTAACCACTGCACCACGATGGGAACTCCAGTTAGACTTTTAAAACTTTGTCATTTCATCAGTTACCTTATTGTTTTCAACTCTTTTTTTCTTACTGTCTCATTTGAAAACTTGTTCAAGAAGGTTCTATCTTTTTCCTTGATACCCATTTTAAATTTTTTCCCATTTTTCTCCATTTTAGTTTTTTTTGACTTCATACATTTATAGTTTAAACCTTAGCTTTTAAAATGAAGTAACGTTTTCATACGCTTAAGAAGTTTTGTACATTTTAATTCTATTTTCTTACGCCAGATTTCTTAAGGTTTTTCGTTAGTTTGTTTATTTGGCTATTCCCACAGCATATGGAACTTCCAGGACCAGGGATTAAATATGAGCTACAGCTGCAACCTATGCCACAGCTGCAGCAATGCTGGATTCTTAACCCAATGTGCCACAGTGGGAACTCCAGGTTTCTTCAGTTTTAACTCTGATTTCTCCACAGCTACCCATCTTCTCTAATTATGTTTGGTTCATACGGTTATTTTTTTGTTCATCTTAGGTATTAAATCTTCTAAAATCATCTCATTTTAAAGTTAATTTTAGTGTAACAAATCGGGAATGGCAAATAGGTTGTATCAGTAGGGGCCAGTTCTGATTAATGATGCCTGCTATGAACAAAAAGTTGAGAAATGTGGCATACGTTTTGTATCTTATTTCCTTCTGAAGTTGTTTGTTACAGACAAACAAATGAACAAGTACAATAACAAACAACTAAACTGAAGGCTTGGTGCTGGAATGTGGTCCTGGTTTCATTTCTATCTAGAGACACTGAGATGACTTAAGCATGACTGAAGTTCTGTACAGCTTTTGAAGTCTAAGAAGGGGAAGCTAGGCATTTTCAAGTGTATAACTCTATTTCTCACTTTATTCTTCCATCACAGTGGTTGTCCCTGATAAGAGCTTGACAGGCAGTATCAAGACTTGCTAGCTCTCAAAAAAGCAATTCAGATACCTGAGTTTAATACACTTTATGAACCCTCTGTGACTGATCTCTGACTATTCTTGTAGAAAAGTAATGTCCTTGTAGGAAGTCTGGACTGATTACTAAAAATATGTGACATTTTATTATCTCCTTTCCCCACATCTCAACAATAAAAGGGAATGGTAGAAATGCATGGGGAAGAGAAATTCAAGTGGCTACAGGTCTGGTCTTTAAACTTTGAATCAAAATGTCAAGGATTCATAATGTAAATAACTCAAAATGTAAATGGGTCTTTCAGGCTCTATGTGGTCATGCTTTTCTCTTGGTACAAAAAGACTGGTCCTAAATGTGATCTAATGGTTCTAAATGTGGTTCTATGAAGACTTTCCTTTGGCCAAACCATTACCTAGGATAAACAAATTAACTCCAGGTTAGATTTTGACATATATGGAGTAAATCTTATGATTCATGATAAAATCCTGGTTCTGTCTTACAGGTACTCCTGGTATCCATCTTTATGTAGCGACAGAAAAGTTCTTCATTTGAAGTAAAATCACAGTGAGTTTATTAATTTTCATAGTTAAATATCAACTATGATAACAGCATGCCTGCTATTTAGAATGTATAGAGTTTTGTCACTCAATAAGTAATAAGGAATAAATTCAGACACCATTCTTATATTAGTTAATAATCACCCTCTTTGTAATCTGGTTAAAATAACTGAATGCCACTCATGAAACAATCTAAGACATTGGTTCTCTAACTACATCCTATGCAGCACAAGGGTTTCTCCAGAGTTTTCAAGTTAGCCTTAAGAAGCTTCCTGGGTAGATAAGGAACCATTGCTAACCTCTGTCCTCTGCAAGAAAAGGAGGTTTGCTTTGATATCTTTCAATATTAGCCCCTGCACAAGCATTCATTTGGAAAACGTTTCTCAAACAAAAAGGAGGTTTGCAAATCACTGTTCTAAGGATTATGGGAACCATCCTTTTCTATAGATTCCTTAAGCTCAATTCCTGAATCACATTGGATTAGTATCCAACATAGGGACAATTCTGTTAGCATAGATAGATCTATCTATCTATATCTACACATATCTCCATATCTATCTATCTATCTATCTATCTATCTATCTATCTATCTATCTACCTATCTATCATCTATCATCTATCTATATATCCACCTTCCGAAATGCTCATTTCTAGCTCCTGGGCTGGGTCCAAATTCCTGCTGACCAAAGTAATCCCGTCTGCCTGGTCACAGTTATTGATTTAGGAATGGGTATATGACTCTCTTTCTGTGGAATGAGATGAAAAGAGGGATTTATGAGGGTTTCAGGAAAGGGAAGTTGACAGCTTTTCTAGAGGTTGATGACAATCCAATTCTGGGTATCAAAGAGAAAGCATCTTATCCTGATTCCAACTGGAAGATGTCCTTAGAACATAAGAACTAGATTTAGAATGAAGTCAGCATGATGGGTGATGAAATCAAAAGGTAGAAAGAATTAATGAACTTTATTATAGTATTGAGCTCTGGATCAACCAACCCTAAAGCATGACCTCCCTCTAATTTCTACTTATGTGAACCAATATATGTTCTATTGTTTAATACTCTTTTTTTTTTTCTCCTGCTACCTGAAGCTGAAATCATCCTGACTGACATATACAGTCCAGAAATGAGTTTGTGTAGAGAAACAGTAGTGACAATAAGTTTGGTATGTTCAGAGAACAACAAGGACACTACCAGGAAGTCATTAAAGATGAATAAAAGATGAAATCAAGTGTTTCTGGGCAAGAAACATGAACAACATAGAGGTCATGGCTACAAATACTGATTGTTTGAGGGAATAGAAGCCCAGTTTAATGGAAGTAAGGTGTGTAAAGAGTCAAGACTAGGGAGTAATGTGGGAATTTAGAGTTTAGAGAAATTCTGTTGCTTGGGTAAAAAGTTTGCAATCACTTTAAGAACCTGATAAGGATGTAAGTGAATGGTAGGTAGCATTAGGGAATGGAGTAGTGATTTATATTGCGAAATGGCTTATGGAACATGGAGTGTAAAAACAGCTTCTCCTGGGAAGGTTCCAGTGTAAAGATCATACCAAGGAAAGATTTACATTTGAGTTGAGGCCAAATCATGGAGACAAAGAGAGGATTTTGTGTTGAGAGGAAAGCTTAGTAAATATGGAATGTGGTTTCTAGACACCAGAGTAGAAAAGGTTTTCAGGAAAGATAGGACTTGGGTAAGTCAGAGAAAAGGAGGGGAAAACTCTCAAATATATATATATAGTGAAGGAAAGAGTATCAGTGGGGGAAACTAACAACAACTAAAGTGATGAGAGCTGTGGAGAAAACATCTGACTTTGAAATATTATGTGACACTGTCATTGTAATGTATGCTGAGCTTTTGTTGATCTCAGGTGTAAAGAGACTAGCCAACAGGCTTTCAAAAAGAAACTGACAGAAGGATTGTATGGGAAATCCAAAGAAATCCTTTGTCAACAGTGCAATGGATAGAATTAGTTTCTGGAACCCTCTCCTAGGGCAGAAACAATAGAAGCCTCAATAGGTAGGCAAACATATGGTAGTTATGCTTCCAAGGGAATGAAAATCTTGGGCAGGAGAATGTATTTCTTAGTTCTCAAGGAGAAGCATCAGCCACCACAGAGGATATGAGGCTTTAGCCTCTGCATGGAATATACACTGAATATTCTAAGGCAGACTATGTTCATTTAAAATAGGTAAGATAACCAAGGAGATAAATAAGCTTCTCAGACAACTATCAATACTTGGACAGAAGTTTATTTTCCTTTTCTAGATATCTTAACCTATAAGTTCAGTGAAAAGGATCTCTCAGTATATGAAGATGTTTTCCTTCAAAGAGTTGTAAATAAATATTCTTTCCTCTGTAAAAAAAATTGCTTAAGGAATCTGCTTTGTTTCTTTACAACATTCATGAAACTAAAAGGTCATAGGGGAAAAAAATCTCATGGTTTAAAATTAGTTTACGGGGTGAAAAGAATAGTTTATTATAAACTCATAACTAAGAAAGATTATAAACTAATATACTGAGGAGTTCCCACTGTGGCTCAGCAGGTTAAAGACCTGACATCACTGTGAGGATGAAAATTTGATCCCTGGCCTTGCTCTGTGGGTTCGGGGTCCAGCACGGCGGCAAGCTATGTCATACGTCACTGGATGCTGCTTGGATCCAGTGTTGCTGTGACTGTGGCATAGGCCAGCAGCTGAAGCTCTGATATGACTCCTGGTATGGGAACTTTCACATGCCATAGGTGCGACTGTAAAAAATAAATAAATAAAATAAGTAAAGAGCTGCATAATTAAGGATTTTGGCAATAATTCCAGACTTGGGGATATTAAATACTTGACGAATATTTTACGGAATAGTTTTATAAATAAAAGGGTCATAAAAAATCATTACATAATGGAGATATTTCTGGAAAGTCTTCTGTTTCATTATATTCTGAATTATAATTTTTAAAATTATAATTAATTATAATTATGTTGTTCTTGCTGCCTCAAATATCTTTCCTTTCTCTGTGAATCTATCAAATAGATGTCAATTGCTCAAAGCTTCAGGCCTCATATTTTTCTAATTTAAGTGTACCAATGTATTTCACTGTAAATGTGCTGTGTGCAGGTTTTATCTTAGCTATGCTGTGCTTGTCTTTCAAATTCTACAAGAACATAATACTAACTTGCTGTTGATACACAACTATCTCTCACTTTTTAAAGTTTACACAACTTTGCTTTTAGAAGACCTACATTAGTCTCTGTTTTCACTCACTGAAAGAAATCTAAAGAGAATTTTCACTTTTATGGAAAAAGGGCAGAAAGTAAAAGTAGCACTCGGTGTTTGTTTTGAAGGACAGTGTTACAGAGGCAGCAAGAACCTCTGGGCCAAGCTCCTTCCCTGGGACCTACACTCAGTATCTCAGCATCAAGTGCCCACAGCTTTGAATGGTGTCTGTAAACATTTGTGCTTTGTTTCAATTTACTTTGTGCATCCATTAGCAAGAGGATTCAAAGGTAATTGCTTCTTCACTTTACACTGTTTCAACCAACAACAGATTTCACAGGAACACACTATATTTGGAAGGGGTGTGCAGGGGAATCCACACATGATACATATAAATTTAAAAAATTCTAAAACCCAAGTTACTTGTGCACTTTAAAATGATTTTGAATTTACCATTGATTTCTTAGTGTGCAAATGCTATTTTATATGTACAAAATACAATTATACATACAACAGCTCAAATAAAGTCAGCCTACATTCCTTTAGAAGCACCAAAAGGAAAGCTCTAGAATCATTCATTGTTGATACTTTCTTTTATATCCTACTGCTGTCCTTGATTCAATTTGAAAGCAGTTTAGGCACTATTTTTGCTAATAGTGTGGCAAATGCCTCGGATTCCTGGTGGTTCTCTGATCAAATCAGTTTGAATAGAGTTAATTTATCTGGGTTTATGGGATTTGGCTTCTCAGGATAAGTAGGTATTTCAGTGCCTGTACACACTTATCTGTTTCTACAGTGGTTAACAAGCACCTAATAGAATGATGGATTTCCAAGGGTCACTCTATAAATATTTATGTTTCTAAACAACAGATCCTTGGGACTTGAAGCTTATGTTTAGAGAAAATTTGATAATAATTATTTATTATGACAAGTTCAATAAATTAAAATTGTTCAGTTTAAAAAAACTTACAGAGAACTTCCTTTGAGTGAATATCTGAAAAAAAGAGTATATTCATATTGTTGCTTGAAATATTAATAATTATGTAGAGAAGTTGAGGCTTTTGGAACTATTTGTGAAGTGAAGTCTCAGTGAGAGTGTTTAGGCATATTAAATAAATTGAAATAAAGTTGGAGTATATTCTTGGCTCATGGGCTATTTTTTCCACAAATGAAGGGAGAGTGAAACTTTTGCACAGAGTTATCTCGTAGGTAAGTGCCAAGTGGGAGATAGTTAATGGTGAGCAGTTGACTGCTATAAGTGTAACGAGTCCAAAGAAAAATTAAATGAAGACATAGTAAAGCATCAAAGTTTTCAGTCTGTTTCTGGAAGAGCTTCTCTCTTTGCCTCAGGCTTTAAATTTTTTTCCCCTCATTTTTGGCATGAATCACTTTACCCATATTCCCTTTACTCTGAACTTTTGCCTTTTTCCAACTCTGTCGCCTTATTTTTTTCATTCATTCCAAATTTATTGGTTTCCTCCTATCTGCAAACATTGCTCCAAGCACTGGGACTCCAGGGATACAAGGCTTCATGGAGTTCTTTCTGTCCTACTTTCTCTATAATATTTAAGTCAACCAAGTAAACATTTTCTAGCATCTCCTGTTTATAAGTCACTATCCTGAGGGAAACACAGATGTAGCACCATCTCTGACTTAAGAATCTCAGGTTAGAGAGACCAACATTTACAAACATATAAGGCAGAGTATAATGACTGGTAAGATAGATGTTTATTCAACTTGTGGGAGTTTTGAGAAAGGATATAACTTTATACCTTTGGGAGCAAGGTAAAGAGAGAGGACTGCTCATCACTACATTTGACATTTATGTTTCATTTCCCTTGATGTATACATAGCCAACAGAGACCTATTGCTTTGTTGCCTTGTTGCTGATGTAATTTCTCCTTTGTGACTTAGCTAATCTCAAGTTTTCATTTTTTCTGTCTCTTTCTATCTGGAATGCCTAGCAGTCCTAAAAGAAAAGCAGTGGTGAACTACGTTGAGGGGTAAAGGAACTCGGAGAAATAGGAATCTGCCAGAGAGGCTCTAACAATTAATTCATTCAACAACTACTTATTGAGTACAAATTATATCAAGTACTGTTCTAGGTTCTGGGCATACAGTAGCACACAAAACAAGCACAAATATACCCTCAGGAGTTCAAGTTGTGGCTCAGTGGGTTAAGTACATGGCTAGTATCCATGAGGATGTTGTCCAATCTCTGGTCTTGCTCAGTGGGTTAGGGATCCAGCATTGCTGTGAGCTGTGGTGTAGGTCGGCAAATGTGGCTCAGATCTGGCTTTGCTGTGGCTGTGGAGCAGGCTGGCTGCTGCAGCTCTGATTCAACTCCCAGCCTGGGAACTTCCATATACCACAGGTGCAGCCCTAAAAAAAAAAGAGAAAAAAAAAATCTACCCTCAAAGAAGTTATATTTCTAGTGGATAGAACAATCAACAAATGAATACACAAAACATAGCACGTCACATAATGGTAAGGGTTATGGAGAAAAAGAAAGCAGAGAAGAGAAATAGAGAGTCTTAAAGTTGGGGTGGGCCTGTTTCATGTAGTACAGTTAAGACAGTCCTCACTGATAAGGTGATGTGTGTGCAGAAAACTGAAGGTAGGAAGGGAGTGAGCCATGCAAGTATCTGGAGGCATAATGTTACCTGCTTACAGGGGAGTAAGTGCAAAGCCCTGAACTGTGAATGTGCCTGGGATACATTCAAGGGACAGCGAGGAAGCATTGCAGGGGCAGAAAAGAGGATTTTAAAATGAAGTCACAGAGAAACAGAAAGATCATGTAATGGGGGTGATGACTTCATGAGCTGTTCAAGAAGAGGGGAAAGAGGTCAGTATAAGGTCAGTCGTTAGCTCTTGATCAACATAAGGATCCAAAGTTGACTTTAGATAGCAGGTGAGGGATTAATCTTTTGCAAAGATAGGAATTCAGTCTAGAGAAAAATTATCCCCAATTCTCCCATTTTTAAGAGTAAGATGGAGAGAAAGGGCCTAGATTTGGAGTCAGAAAGTCTGGCTTCTTGTTTCTATTCTGCATCCAAGCTGGGCAACCAGGGCTGATAAATTACTCTGGGTTTCTCTTTTGTTTTTCCTTTGAATTGATGGGATGATTTCTAGATGACAGCTAAGCTTTAAAAACCTAATTCAAGGACAAATGGCAAATGAGTTCAACCTCATGCTGCAAAGAGAGCTTTATCATTTTCAGAGGGCCCAGGATATCAGGCTTGCTTTTGTGTTTATTTATTTATTTATTTATTTGTTTATTTATTTATTCATTTATTCATTTATGTTCTTCTTCTCTCTCTCTTTTTATACTTCATTATAATTTTCATAAAATAACTGTTATCTCCATTTCATTTCTTGATTGGTAAGAAGAAGGTCCTCCCTCTGGCTGGTTTTCCAGTCTGTGTCCTGAACTCCTCCGGGCTGAAGACAGAGCATGGCGAATCCAGAGGCATTCTCTGGGGTCTCTGCACATAAATGCTCATCCTCTGTTTACTATCATCTGTAGCACCAGCATGAGTTGATGCCACTCAAAAATGTAGAGAGGTTTGCTGTGGAGGAATTGCATAGTCCCTTACTCTTTTTTAAAAATGAGTCTCAGTGGAACCTGTTAATACTTTTGCTTGCTGTGGAGGAATTCCATAGTCCCTTTCTTTTGTTTTTATTTTTATTTTTTTCAGAATGAGTCTCAGTGGAACCTATTAATACCTCTGCTAAGCCAAAGGCTTTCATAATTACATGAAAATATGGAACTGCATTGCATTTTCTATAAAGTCACAATTTGTAAAGTGAAATTATGATCTGAGTTCTTAATAAAGTTAAATCTGTTAACTGATTATTTTTCAGTTTTTGCAGATAGAGATTAGCAATTTTCATTATAGTATTTTTTTGGCAGATTTAAAAAAACCCAAAGCAACAGATTGCAGGATTTATAGAAAGATAAATATTTACTGGGAAACATAATGAGGGACTTTATGAACAGAAAATTAATTACTCTGGAAGCAGAAGAATCATCAAATAGAAAAGGCTTTTTATAAGAAAAGAAAAATTATCAACTTCCTAAAAAAATAACAGACAAATGGAGATGGCAATTTGGGAAAACAATTGAAACAAACTGAACTATATTTCTGTAGTTTAAAGGTATCAACTGAATAGCTTAACAGAAAATGTGAAAAAAAATGAAATAACAAGTTCCTAACTCCAATAAAAACAATCAAGCAAAATAACTTGAAGAGCTCACTAAAGAGTTAAAAGTTATAAGCACATAATTTCTGGAACAAAACCTTACTCTCTTAATAGAAACACTCATAAATAGTGTTTCTGCCTCCTTATTACTTCTTTTCTGAGAATAATCATATTAAAAGATTCTATGACCTACAGTTTGGAAGTTTAAAAATCATGTTCACACATAGTTATTGTGTAATTTGGGCTGGGTTTTCAGTGTTGAGTTCAAGAACTTTTTTCTTTTGTATTTTGCTTATTTCCAGCTACAGTTTTATATGTAATCTATCACTAAATAGTTCAAGCCCCTAGATAAAAAATATGGATGACTCAAAGATAGAAGATACTGCTCTAACTTTAGGTGATTATCTTCCCTGACCTATGAAATCTACCTTATTCTTAGGCCTTATTGAGACCACTGTGGTCAAGAGTTTGAGTGCCAGAGTCTCAACCAGTGAGTCACATCCCTAAGCTATACAAACATTCTTTTAGGAGATCACAATGCAAGACAGGAAAAGGAATAAAAATGATATAATAAGTTTTGATGGCAAAGAATTCCAAAGTGCATGTTTTGCTGACACTGAGGATGAAAGAGAGCACAGAGGAAGCACTTTCAAGAGTGAACATACTGACTAAAACTTCACAACCTCATTGAAAAGAATAATGTTTGGTAGTTTGGTTTTTCCATGGGATAAAACTAGAGTGATTCTTTCCTTCTTCTTTTAAAATGTCCACATAGCTATCCAGGAGCCCTTCTTTTTACCACGTAGCTTCCTGGAACTGAAAACATAATATGTATGTTAGCCTTTGCTAATGAGAAATGAGGGAATAGAAGTTAAAGGAAGATTGTGGAAGACAATATGAAGTAGGAATTGGCAAAATTGGTGATTGGTTAAAAGCAGAGAATCCAGGGACGAGAGAAAGCAGTAGTGATGCCAGATCTAAGGGACTTAGAAGGAATGCAACAATGAAGTGGAACGTGAAGAGAAAGCTGGCTTAAGGGAATATGAAAGTACTGAAAGAGCAATGCTCCTATTTAAGGGAAAACAAAGCAGTGCTAAGCTAAACTGCCTGGTATTTCTTTTTCAGAATAAAAAGTTATTGAAACAAATCTGCAGGGTAGACCTCTCTTATATCTTTAGCTAATTATTAGATTTATGTAGTGAGACTTAGTTATGTCAGTTCTCATAGTTGCCCAAACTAGGTGAACCATGCATGACTATCGTGGTCTGATTGGGGTAAATATGACCTAAGAATTAAAAAGAAAAAAAGAGGAGTTCCCGTCGTGGCGCAGTGGTTAACGAATCCGACTAGGAACCATGAGGTTGCGGGTTCGGTCCCTGCCCTTGCTCAGTGGGTTGGCGATCCGGCGTTGCCGTGAGCTGTGGTGTAGGTTGCAGACGCGGCTCGGATCCTGCGTTGCTGTGGCTCTGGCGTAGGCCGGTGGCTACAGCTCTGATTCGACCCCTAGCCTGGGAACCCCCATATGCCGCGGGAGCGGCCCAAGAAATAGCGAAAAAAAAAAAAAAAAAAACCAAAGAAAAAAAAAAGATAATAAGGCAAAAAGTGGAACAGAAGGAATTAGAAATATTATCCTCTGCCTGAATGCAAAATTTGCTGCTTACTTTTTACTTTGTACTCTCTGCTGAAGAGTTATCAAATATTTTCCCCTTCTTTGTGAGACAGAATTTATTTTCTATTTTTGTCCCTTGGTAATCTGTTGAGAAATAATGTCTTTTGACATTGCTCCAATTACAACGATTTCTGAAACTGGGCACATCACTACAGATAATTTGGAAGCTAGGCCATTGGAGATATCACAGCAAGTTTTGTCTCTTTCGTTTTTAAAATCAGAGTAATCAGCACATCTACCTCAAGTGAGTTACATTCCCTTCTACCTGGGCTGTCACCTGGGGATGAAAAAGAAAAGCTTGTAAAAGGACAGCTGCAGACTGCTGAGAAGACAATTCTTGTGCAAAGGAAATGGCTGATGGGCCTTCCTGGAAGATGTGGCTCCTGACCTAAATTCTCTGACTAGACTGCTGCAAAATGACCAGCTGAAATGAAGAAGTCCTCCTAGTGAGCACTGAACAATCCAAGTAGGGGAATATTTTTTCTATTCTCCCCCTCCTGCTCCTTCAATGAAGAATATTTTTCTCTTCAGTTTTAAACCTGCTGTTATTTATTGGTAGTATCATCTTAAAGATTATCTAAACTTGTCTAATTAGTCAGAGGAAACTTATTCTTTCATTGCATTTGTCACCACATTGGATATAAAATTTTTTCTTCGTATCTAAAAGTGTCAAAATCATAAAGAGACATTGATTTTGCAATTGAATTATTGCCTTTAAGTGCATAAAGTTCAATTAATCACACCCTTCACTTACTGAAAAACCATTATCAGGGCCATGCAAAGTCATTTTCTTGTTTTGTTATTTACTTCTTAATGCCATGATCGCTCCAATTCCCAATGTAGTAATAATATCCTCTATAATATCTTCAAAATATGGAGGGTATGTGTGTGTGTATGTGTGAACCCAGATGGACAGAAAGAGAAAAGGAATGGAGGAAGAGAAAGATATTTATGGACATGTGTTATTAATCTATATAATTATATGGGCCTCATAACCAATTATAGTAGAAGTATAAACTTTCTGGAAATTAATCAAACATGAAATGGCCAAGACTATTATGAAAAACAACGTTAATATAAAAATATAAAGATAGTGCTTGAGTATATGCAAAACAATACTGTGTTTATGGATGGGATATTTCATATCAAAAAGAAATCAACTTTTCATATTAAATCCACAAGATAATACAATTCCAATAAAAATTGCATTAGAAGTTATGGCTTATGGAGTTACAGAGTAAGTTCCTCATGAGAAATTTGTGTTATAAATATATTCACTAGCCTTTAATTTTTTATTGCAAATCCACAGACTTAGATTTATCACCTTAGTTACCATTATCTTGCCACATTAATTTTAATAGAACTAATGTACATACTATGAGTTGAATTGTACTCCTTCTAAAAAGATAAGTTAGAGTCCTAAATCCCTAGCAGTCAGAAGGTTACCTCATATGGATAGATCTTTTCTAGCTTTATTGAAATATAATTGACACATAACATTGTGTAAATTTAAGGTAAGTCACCTTTTTACTCTGTGAGTCTCATGTTTTTACAGTGGCAATGTAGTTAAAATGAGGTTGTTAAGGTGGGCTCCAATTCAGCATGACTGATGTGCTTACAAAAAGGAGAAATTTGAACACAGAGATAGAAACGCACAGGGGGAGGACACAGGGAAGACACAGGAAAAAATGGGAAGATGGAAGATTGGAGTGATGCACCTACAAGCCAAAGGATGTTAATAACTGCTGGCAAACCTCTAGAAGCTAGAAAGAGGCAAGAAAGGATTCTCCTCAGGTGTCAGAGGGAATATGGTTCTGCTGACACCTTGATTTCAGACTTCTAGTCTCTCTAATTATGACAATAAATTTCTGCAGTTTTAAGCTACCCAGTGTTTGATACTTTATTAAATCATCTCCAGGAAACTTAAAGTAGTAGATGATGAAATTTATTTGCATATATGCCAAAATTGATTACAGTATTCTATATTTAATTTTTCCATAAATAAACTAATCTATATTTAATAAATTGAATACTTTGAAACAAACATAAGGACCAACAGTTTTGTGTTGTATTGATACTCTCAGAGCTGATACTGAAAGGAGTAAAACTAACCTTTACTTATCACGTCAAACTTGGCATTCTAATTATTCTTTCCACAGGTGACCCTCATAAAATAGTTAATTGTCAATATCTTGATTAAAATATATGTGTTCTTTTCACTTTTTCAGCTCCAACTCTGCATTCTAAATTAGACTTAAAATAAAGCACATAAGGGCAATGGGGCTCTGAAGATGGTAAGATTGGGAAAGAAGAAATTTTCTCTACCCTTCTAGGTTCTAAAGTATAAACTGACATGAGACAGATTAACAGGAGGAAATCACACAAAAATTTAATAATATTATACAGGGGAGAGACCCAGGAGAACTAAGTAACTCACCCAAATGGCTAAAATCTCACCTTAAATACCATGTTTAGCTAAAGACAGAAGACAGTGTTGGGAGTAGTGGTTTGAGACTTCAAAGGGAAGGAAGGCAATTGGCATGGAGACAGAAAAGCAAATGTTTACTAAACAAATGTTTGCTGGACCAGGCAGAGAAAGTGGGATACAGAGAAATTTTAACAAACAGAGTTTGCTAGATCCCTCCCTGCTTGTACACCTAGCTCATACTATAGTTAACTATGGTGATTGCTCCCTTCCTGGAACAGCTGCTCTATCTACATTCTTTAGGTAGTTAGAGGAAGGTCAAGGTTTCTTCCTGAATCTTTTGGGCCTTGAAAATAATCAACCTAAATTAATTCTCATGCCAAAGAGACACATTTTTGGGTGGCAGATTTTGCTCACCTATAGCACATTGCTGTTGTGTGATCTCTGATGATAGGGGGTGGGGATACTTAAACTTTTAGCTAAGTTATGATGCCTGAGTTTTTCTTCTCTTCTATCTTGGTGATCAGGCAACATAAGAGAGTTCAAAGATTCCAGGTGCCAACACATGAGTAAATGTTGGAAAATCTTGATCTATGTTCCCCGGAGTTTGGGAAGGTCATGGAGATAATGCCTACATTTCACCTGGAAAACCAAATAGCAAAAAGCTCACTGGAAATGCCTCTGAGTGGTGTAAACAGACAGAGTGGTTGTGGAAGTGACCACAACTTTTATAGTGTGATGGCTCAAAGATGCTGAGTTTTTCAATGGGCTATAAAGACCCTTTAGAAGGTCGCAGACTAGAATTATTCTAAAAGGATACTATTCTGGAGGTGGAAAGGACTGCCTCTAAGATGTACCAACTTCTACACAAAAAGACTGAGAAAAAGCAGTAAGATCCCAGTTATCTGCATCACTAATTCAGAGAATAGTGCCATGGGAGCTGGGGCAGGTCAGGGATGTGAGAGAGTATGGTTGATCCATTCCATGGAATGAGTATATGCTTCACTGATGTTGGTCTTGCCCATTTGCTTTGGCTATTGAAATGAGAGCATATGTGACACAAAATAGATTTGAATCATGCCTACACAGTAGGCTGTTCTCACACATTCCTCTGCCATGACTATGAAAAGAACATGCCTCAGCTGGTCCCTTCATCCCAGAGGGACGAAGAGTGACAGACAGGTGGAACAGGGCCACTCAGCCACTCAAAAAATTAAGCCAAACCATGGACTTCTGAAAAATCATAATATATTGTTGTTTAAAACCACTGATTTTGGGGGTAGTTTGTCATGTAATAATAGCTGATTGACAAAGGAAGATGTTCCAAGGATTCTAAGAAAGTGTCCTACAAGAGAAGGAGCCAGATTTGATATTAATTAATACAGGCTTATTTTATTTTATTGCACTTTTTTAAATTGTACTTTGCAAATACTGCATTTTTAACAAATTGAAGGTTTGTGGCAACCCTGCCTCAGGCAAGTCTATCGATGCCGTTTTTCCAACACCATTTGTTCACTTCATATCTCTGTGCCACATTTTGGTAATTCTTGCAGTATTTCAAACTTTTTCATTATTGCTATATTTGTCATTGTGATCTGTAATTAGTAATCTTTTATGCTACTACTGTAACTGTTTTGGGGGCATGTCTCTCACTTTAAATCAAAAGCTAAAAATGATTAAACTTAGTGACGAAGGCATGTCAAAAGCTGAGACAGGCTAATAGCTAGGCCTCTACCACCAGTTAGCCAAGTTGTGATTGAAAAGAAAAAGGTTCTGAAGGAAATTAAAAGTGCCACTCCAGAGAACACATGAATGATAAGAAAGTGAAACCACCTTTTTCCTGATATGGAGGAAGTTGTAGTGGTCTGGATAGATCAAACCAACCACAACATTTCCTCAGGTCAACCCCTAATCCATAGCAAGGCCCTAACTCTTAACTCTTCAATTCTGTTCCATGCCTGATAATACAACATTCATTCTCTAGGCCATGGATCAAGGTGTAATTTAGACTTTCAAGTCTAATTCTTTAAGAAATACATTTTGTAAGGCTATAGTTGCTATAGAGAGTGATTCCTCTGATGGATCTGAGTAAAGTAAATTGAAAACATTTTGGAAAGGATTCATAATTCTAGGTACCTTTAAGAACATTTGTAAATGGGAAGAGGTCAAAATACCAATATTAATGGGAATTTGGAATAAAACTGATTTCAACCCTCATGGATGACTTTGAGGGATTTAATACTTCAGTGGATGAAGTAACAGAAGATATGGTGGAAATAGTAAGAGAACTAGAATTAGAAGTGAAGCCTGAATATGGGACTGAAGAACTACAATCTCATGAAAAAAAGTTAATGAATAAGGATTTGCTTCTTATGGATGAGAAAAAGAAGTGGTTTTTAAGATGAAATCTACTCCTGATGAAGATGCTTTGAAGATTGTTAAAATGACAACAAAGGATTTAGATTATACAAGCTTAGTTAATAAAGCCACAGTAGACTTTGAGAAGACTGACTCCAATATTGAAGACGTTCTGGAGGTAAAATGCTATCAAAATCAAAAGCTATTGCATGCTACTGAGAAATCATTTGTGAAAGGAAGAGTCAATCAATACAGCAAACTTTACTGTTATTTTAAGAAATTGACACACTGACCCTAACCTTCACCAGCTACTACCCTGATCAGTCAGCAGCTATCAAACACTGAGCCAAAACTGTCCACCAGAAAAAAGATTATGACTCACTGAGGGCTCAGATAATGGTTAACATTTTCTATTAATATGGTATTTAAATTCAGGTAGCACATTGCTCTTTTAGACATTATGCTCTTGCAAACTTAATAAACTACAGTATAGTGTAAACAACATTTATATGCATTGGGAAACCAAAAAATTCATGTAACTCACTTTATCGCGACATTCATTTCATTGCACTGGTCTGGAGCCAAACCCACAATCTCTCCAAGGAGCCTATATTAAATTAGACAAAGATTTTTAATATCTGACAAAAATACAGTTCAAATATCCACAAGTTAATGCATAGCTATAGATTCTATCCAGGACATTGTTCAGAGATGGAAAAGAAAACCAACAGAAGGGGTTTCTAGTGGGATCTTTTTAGCTATATATATACACACACACATATATATTCTACATAGTATATATGTATACTTATATGTAATATATATTTTAAAATATATATATTGTTCCTTTCAAGATTGACTACTTTAAAAGGTAAAATGGAGTAAATGGAGAATGCCAAAGTAGAATATGGCCATTCAAGAGTAAATCATCCACAAAATCACTCATTAGGTTAATTTTTTTTTTAAAGCCACACTGTGACATATGGAAGTCCCCAGGCTAAGGTTCAAATGGGAGCTGCAGCTGCCGGCCTATGACACAGCCACAGCAACGCAGGATCTGAGCTAAACCTGCGACCTACGACCTACACCACAGCTTATGGCAACACCGGACCTTAATCCACTGAGGGGGGCTAGGGAATCGAATCTGTGTCCTCATGGATACTAATTGGGTTCATTATCACTGAGCCACAACAGGAACTCCTGGGTTAATTTTTTATTTCAGCATTGGTAGAATAGTTTTGCTAATCTAGAAGCACAGAATAATCTTAATTTGCTACATAGTAGGGTAACATGTTATCAATTCCACTTAAGTATTTTGCTTGGACCCATGATGCCTTTACTATGAAGTTATGTTTTTTGATACTGCTAAATTAAAATGGGTTTAGTAATTCAAAAAATCTATCAATTTTCATTAACTTTGCACTTTTTTTTTTTTTTGCTTTTTATGGCTGCACCTATGGTATATGGAAGTTCCCAGGCTAGGAGTTAAATCAGAGCTGTAGCTGCTGGCCTACACCACAGCTACAGCAACAGGGAATCTGAGCTGTGTCTGCGACCTACACCATGGCTCATAGCAACGCCAGATCCTTAACCCACTGAGAGAGGCCAGGGATTGAACCTGCGACCTCATGGATACTCATCGGGTTTGTTAACGACTGAGCCACGACAGCAACTCCAACTTTGCACTTTTTATTTATATCTAAAAGTATGAAAATGCTGAAGATAATAAAGTATAAAATTTATCATAGCTATAGATGTAATTAAAATATGAAACGAATTGTCCTTGCAGTTTTTAGGTTAATTTGTTTATTTGCTAGTGGCATCTTGGGAGAAATGTTCTTTGCTTTCTTCAGAGTGAGTTCTTTAGTCTTTTCTGTTTGTAGTGCACCATATAAGACTTAGTGTTCCATAGTTCCCTTTAGCCTACTTCAGATTAAGTCCCAGTGATTGGGACATAGGTACTTCTTTTTTTCTTCTTCTAACTGTTATTATGTCTGCCTAGGGGGAAAATAAAACAAAACAAAACCAGCCAACCAACAATAAATAACTGTACTCTATAGAGCTTAAGATGTCCTTTTACTGAAGGGGGCTATACACATCCCAAAACAACTCAGAATAGAACTTAGACTTGTCTTTTTTTTCTAAACTATTGTGAAAGCAGCCATGTAGGGGTAAGTGGCATTAGGAAAATTTATCTCTTAGGATGCCTGCCTACTTAAGAAACAAAGAAATCCCTTTGGAGAAAAAACAACATAAAGAGTAAAGGCATGTAAGGTTGGTTTAAAGACATGGCATCAGTAGCAGGAGAAAACTGATCAGAGCTAAAGCTGTAGGCTCTCCTTAGATTATTCTGTGCCTCACATCCAAGAACTTATGTCTTAACTCCAGAGGGAAAAAGCTCCAATGAGAGAAAAAGAAAAACTTAGTGTCAGTTGCTTTATATTTTATATAAGATATTGAAAGCACTACTTAGGTCTTTTAAAACAGAAGAGCAATGTTTGAGCTGCAGTTTCCAGTGCATGATGTCCATTCAGACTAGCTTATGTTTGGGATAGGAAACAGACATCAAGTCTTGGTGCTTTCAACCTGACTGGTGCTACCTCTGGTGCCAGTCTTGATAGCTTTGATGGTAGACCCCACAAGGAAATAGAGCAAGGGTATGAAAAACCACAGACACAGCAGGGGGCAACCGAGATCAATATTTGGTGAGCAAAAAAAGACACTGTCCTAAAGAAAATAAAAGCTATCAGGGAGGAACTCAGAGTTGAAACTCTTGCAAAGAGAGGAGAATCAAAACAAGGGGAATTTTTAAAAAATGTTAATACCATTCTATTACTACCTCAGGTCAGTGTCATCTAAATACAATGCAGCAGCTGAGTTGAAATCATCAAAATTTGAAAATTTGGAAAATACAGGGAAGGAAAAAGCCATCTATTATTCTACAGGTAGAATCTTTGTATAGTTTTATGGAGAGGATAGATTTAGATCAGGGGAAATATCAGAACCATGTGGCTGCTACTAGATACATGTCTAAAGGTGATCCACTGGATGATACATTTCCGATCTGAAAGTTTACTCACACTACTTCTTGTCTGGTGTGAACTGCAAAGTTAAAGAGGAACTTAAAAGAAAGTTAAAAAGAAATAAAATAAAAATAGATAAAAATTATAAAATTATTGCTAAAGAGGGAAGAGGGCTAAACAGTCTAAATTCTGAGCATATTTAACAATATAAAGGTGAAGAACAATTTAATAATCACATGCTGATATGTGAATATAGACAAGAAAGAAAGTAACAAGTCATTCTTTGTTTTCTGGGGTTAGTAGATGCAAACTATTGCATTTGGAGTGGATAGGCAATGAGATCCTGCTGCCTAGCATGGGGAACTATATCTGGTCACTTATGATGGAACATGATGGAAGATAATGTGAGAAAAAGAATGTACATATATATGTGTCTGGGTCATTTGGCTGTACAGTAGAAACTGACAGAACACTGTAAACCAACTATAATGGAAAAAATAAAAATCATTAAAAAATTTAAAAATAAAAGGGGAAAAAAAAGAAGACGTGCCAGGAGATACATCTGAAATTCAGATCCATATCTACCTGCCTCTGAATCTACTGATTTTCCAAACAGTAGGCTGCCTGGAGTTGCTGCAGGATCACCCTCATTCCCACAGGGAGTCTCAGACCTCCTTTTCCAAATGAGCGATTTGCCTCACTTCAAACATTTTTGTTCTCTTATTCCTGGGAAATTTAGGATGAATAAATTGAATTAAAAAAATGATCAAATTAATTTTTAATGATTCAAATTGCAAATGAAACAGGTGTCCTTGCTAAATATTTTCTAGTTTATGTTGTGGCTTGGGTTCTGTTCCACACCTGGGAACTTCCACATGCATGGGGCTCAGCCAAAAAAAAAAAAGAACAAAAAAAAGAATTATGTCTACTCAAGAGGCTAAATAAGACAGACTAGCAACAAGACTTTGGAAGAGAAAAATGCACTTTTTTTGATCCTTTACATAGGAAATATTCTCTGGCTCCCAAGTGCCATATTATTAGAACTGTGTTTAACCATTTAGGGACAAATATGAAGCAAAGATGATGCAAATAAGAGAGATAAAGAAAAAATATTACAGTATATTTTTCAAAGACTCATTATTGGTATCTGGAAATTGTTATTTCAGGGTATATCTAGGAAAAACTCTAATAGAAATTATCTGCAAATTTAGACATATTAGATAAATTATAAAGCCAGATACGATTATTTCTATCCTTAGGGATAAATAAATTCTTGCTTAATGGTTTCTTAAGAAAACATTTTGCTTATTTTCAAGTCTTGCATAAACATATTTTCAAGTGGAGATAATAATGAGAGGTTTTGTATTTTGCACTGTCTTGTACTTTAAAATGCAATGCACATTTCTAAAGTAAGTGCCCAGTGTTCTACCAGTAGAGCATTATATAAATGAAAACCTATTTTAGATGGAATATAGCAGAAGTAGATCAGTTTTAAGGAGTATATAAAATGTACTTGTGGGGTCTTGAGTCTGAATTTTATAAAGTAAAATTATTTTATTGCTTAGTCATTTAAGTAATTACTTATATTGTCAATGTTAATAGGGTAAATCATGATAAATTGTGGCATTTGGGGCAATCTTATTCATCAATAAAATGCAATATTCACCCTGTGCATTAAGATGTATAAGTGCAATAACACATTTGACAGACACTTCCGGATTTATCTTTCATGTGTACATTAATATCAGCCACAGTATTTTCTTCACATGTGATAGAACCTATACGGGAATTGCTTTTGTCTTAGCCTCAAAATTTTAGTAACTAGAGGAATTAGACCAAGAAAACTGGGCAAATGATTCAAAATACAGTCATGCCCTCATCCTAAAGAAGAGTTCTAGAAACCGTGGAGTAAACTACAGTGTCACTGGATTCAGCTATGGTTCTCAGGGTGATTAATCTGGAGGTGACCAAGGTGTTCTTAATGCTTCCCTCAGCTTGACTGAATTTTAGGCAGGCTTCTTCCTGACTCTAGCCCTGACCTTCCTTTTCTTAGAACATCTTATTTGGTAAAGACGTAATTATAATTCTTTCTCTCCCCTTGAAGTTTTTCAACCCAGGAATGTCTTTTTCTGGGACAGGGTTTCCATCTCTTTGAAATGTAAACAAGGGAGGCAGCACCCCTATTTCCAAATCCCAGTGGGAAGGTAGGGGTCTAACTTGGCGGTGTTCCTTGCTCTAAGTAACAAGACTACCTTCCATCCTGAGGTTTGAGAAGGTTTAGTTTTGCTCTGGGGAAGGCCAATTAGCAAATACAAATGACGTTTGATGACCCATCTCAGCTTTTCAAAAACTATCCTGGCTCATATTTAAATGGAGCTGAGTTTATACTGCCTGCTAATCTCTTTTCTGTTGCAGCAGCCTTGAATAAAGTCTTCTTTACCTGTTTAACATTGTCTGATGTGAGTTTTGCTTTGAAAAAGAAAATCTTTATTCCTGTCTCTTTCCGATCACTCACACATCTAATTACATCTAACACACTTTTTCATCTTGTTAGATGAGTTTATGAACTTAGTCAAAGTGATTCTCACCTCTTATTGTCTGTCATCTTCAGGAACAACTATGCTTATGGATCAACTAAAAAGGGCTGATGGAAAACATCACAAAACAATGTGATTAAGTCAACTTTAAAAGCACATACTCTGTCTTCTATTGAGTTATCATGTCCACAACACTATTTAACAGATTTGTTCAAAAACTCTTATATTTTCTATAATTTACCTTAAAACAGTGCAGTGTAGCCGATGGCTTAATATTTTAAACTGTCTCTTTACTATTATGAAATGAAATCCATTAAGTAATATGACCAACTTAGACATAGAATTTTAAAAAATTAAATTACTGTAACATAAATGAAACAGTTATAATATAAAAGGAAAGTTATAATAAAATTATATGCATTTTATTTTATAAAAGATTATGTACAACTTATACTAAGAGGCAATATGAAATAGCCTGATGTTTGCACCAGTGTTTAATATTACTGTGATTACGACAGCCACAAATGTAGATGGACACTGTGTGTTGTACTGATTGATTCAAATAGTATGATTAATGCTGGCATTGGTGACTTTTATTTCTTGTAATTATAAGCAATTCTTGATAAAGATTTAGGGACAGCAAGTGTTGTCCCTAACTCATAAGTCACTTGCATAGTTGGAAAATTATATGTTTACTAAAAAGTTGCAGAAATACACTTTTCTGTAAAGTAGAGAATAAGTCTGGGACCAGATATATATGAATAAAATATTCATTTACTAGACAGGCAGTTCAAAACTGAGTCTGTCAAATTCTTTTTTGTAAGGGACTCTTCTATGTCCTGCAGTATATCTAGCAATTCTAGCCTCTATTCACTAAGCACCCATCAATTACATAGTAATAACAACCAGAGTCTCAAATAGCCCTCACCTTCTACATAGAGACAGGATGTTATATGTTTTGCTGATATTGACTTCAATCAATACTTTAGGAAGTGTTCTTTAAATTTCTAGTACCAGAATCAGTTGTTTAAATTCAAGGGTGGTTAATTAGCATTTGAAAGACTTTAATCAAAGGCCCAAACTTCAGCCATAGGTTTAGCAAGCCATTTAATTAGCGTTATCTAAATTTGCACTAATTTGTTAACATAGGAAACAATAAAATAAATTTTTACCTGCAAAATGAGTGATACAAGATACATGATTGGTTAAAAATAATGCACAGGTGGGTGGGGAAGGGCCAAATAAGGGCAGGGGATTAAGATATACACACTACTAGGTATAGAAAAAGATATAAGGATTGAACACATAACACAGGGAATAATATAACCAATATTTTATAATTTTACATGGAGAATAATTTATAAAAGCATCAAATCATTATGTTGTACACCTGTAAATCAACTATACCTCAATTTAAAAAATAAGAATAAAGAAAAAGTTATACAGGTATCCATTAACAGGGTACCAAAATCTAGGAAGATCAGCATTTGGACACCTTTGGAGGATCACTCGAGTTCTAGTGTTCCATGATTTTCCCCTTCGCTTGTCTAGAGGGTTTTCTCTTGATCCAACTAGGAAGGATCATAATAGGTGATCATATTTGCCAGCAAATATTGGTTGAATTTGCCTCAGCTGAAATTTTTATCAAGACATTAGTTGGAGTGCCTAAAAGGATAGAAAGGTGAGACTTCATGTAGCTTACATTAACATGGCTTTAACTATTTTTGTAGGTTTTTATAAATACGGAGAACTCCCTGGTGGCATATTGGTTAAGGATTTGGTATTGTCACTGCTGTGGCTCAAGTTTGATCCCTGGCCTGGAACTTCTGCATGCAGTAGGCATGGCCAAAACAACATAGAAAACTTCAGTCTGAGAGTTACTGTTATCATCACATATCACCTGGTAGCGAGGTTCTAGGAGAGGAAAACTATTGGTCTCATCTGCCTCAAATCATTGACAGCTGCCAAACTGATTTGGGTAATTTGTAATTCTCATCCTTGGAAGCTCCAATGAATACTGACACCTGGGACACTCTCAAGAGATTCTGATAAACTGGCCTGGTGTGTGATCTAAGCATTGGAATTTTAAAAAAGTCCCTGGCAATTTTATTTGGAAAAGTCAAAAATTGAGAACCATTGTCACAGTACCTTCCCTGCAAAAGTTTCCCTATATTTCTTCTTTGTGCAAGTCCTGGTCTCTCTTCACTTTTAATTCTTAAGTAATCTTTCACCCATTTATTGGAGAATTGAGAATATCCTATTAATTTCCCTTTTTTTCCTTCTTCAAGTTTCTGTCTTCACCTGTCTATATACCTGTCTGTGTAAACTGAAATGTTTCTTCCTTGCTAGGGTAACACTTATTGCAGTTCCCTTGAATCCATCTTGTCCTACATTTTCTGGCACAGTGTCCCTTAAAGTTTTGTCCCCAGACTTTAGGATAGTGATATTACCAAGCATCAGTATCACTTGAGAGGTTTTTAGAAATATAGTATCACATGTACCATCCCAGATGTGCTAAATCAGACCTGTGTTTTTAACACAATATCTACATCATCTGTACATGCTCAAAATTTGATAATCATTTCTCTAAGGCAGTACTTCATTAAGTAGCTTTTAGTTGCATTTCTATCCTCTCTTGGCTCTCTTTTACTAAATACAAAAACAAAAACAAAAAACAAATAACAATATTCTCATCCTGAGATAGTATTTTCAATATCTTCCTTCCCCTGAAATAGACAAAGTAAATGTCCTCCCTCTGCCCTCCTGCAACCTCAACCACAGTTCTCAACAATGCTTCGTATATTCACTTACTCATTTATTCATTTTGAAAAATTCATTCATTAGTAAGTACTGATTGTGCCAGGCACTGTTAATACACCAGAAATACAATGAGCAGAATATGCACCGAATTTGCCTTTAGGAATATTAGAATAAACTAGGTGAAACACACAACTAAGTAAATAATTACAATATAGTATGATTATTCCTAAAATGGGGGAAGCATGTGGTATTGGATATACCCAGCAAGGGAATCATATCCAGGACATGAGGGGAAAGCTCTTCTGGCCCTACCTGCAGTTCTTTCTGGAAAATCCAGGATCTGTTCTATGATCTGAGACAGACGGAAGACAGCCATGTGACAACAGAAGCAGAGATTGGTCCACAAGCTTGATAATGCCTGGGGCCATCTGAAGCTGGGGAATAGGCAAAGAGAGATCCTCTCCTAGAGGCTTTGGAGGGAGCAAGACCGTACCAATATTTTGACTTTGGATTTCTAACCTTCAGAACTATCTGTTGTTTTAAGTCACCTAACCTGTGGTATCTTTTTATTGCAGCTGTGGGAAACTAATACAATGTTGAATTAAAAAAATTTTTTTGGTCACCAAGAGTAGCACATGTTATGGTACCCTTATATCTTTAGTTACCAACGTATTTATTTTTGTACCTTTCTTCACTGAATTTTACATAGAATTAACTAAAGTCCTTGGTTTTCTTTTACTTTATTTGTGACTGAAGCATGTTTTTATTATCTTTGTTTCTAAGAAGGTGGTAATCACATATCAATGTCTCATTGTTGATAAGGATTTGAAATTTATAAGGAGAATGATAAAACTAATTCTGGGGAGGATATTAAATAAGAATTTTGGTTATTTTAATGAAATGAATATGAGTTGGTGTCAAGGTAGTTTTTCATCTATCTGTACAATTAATTTATGGCATAAAAAAGGACTCACTTTTTTAAATATGGACTCACTTTTTTAAATAGTGTGACACTTCATACAGTGCATATCATCACAAATTATTCACTTAACGTAATTCCTCCTTGCAGTAGGTGTTACTAGTTTTAGTCCAATCAATTGTGAAGTGTGTTGAAAGTGATTCTCTCAAAAAAAAGATAATGAGGAATTTGAATAATTTATATCTTAAATATGTTTAAGTGGATTCAAATTATTTCTTCAATAATGTCACCATCTGTGACACTCAGATGTATCTTATGAGTGGGGAAGAAAGGCTTTGTTGTATTTAGCAAAACTGAAATTTGGATGGGAAGGATCTTGCACTTGGCATTTATAGTTTTCTTCTACATAGCAGAAAAAATAGTTTGAGAGATCCCATTATTTATGTTATAGCAAATGTAAAAGTGTAGTCGATTTGTCTGTATTAAACCCTTGCCACAATTAAGTAATCCAAAGAAACAATGTCTTAGTTATATTGCGGTTTGAAGTCTGTTTCACTACTGATCATGGTTTTTCAGAAAATTAACTTTTAATTAACTTCCTTACTATGCTTTAGTCTAGTCTCAAAGAAACATGTTATGGCTGGCATCCTAAATCCTAAGAGTTAGTTTTCAGAATATCGCTAGACAAATCATGATTAATTGTAGTTCTTAGCCATATTGGGCGTAAAAAAAGGAAATGATCTGTTAATAATGAAACAGAAATAGGAATAATAACATTTTCTACTATGTTACACCAAAAATTAAAACATTATTAAGGAAAGAGAAAAACATTTTTGGTTCACTGACAATACTTCCTGGGGGAACTGAAGACCTTCTAAGAATAACTGTCATTTTCTCTTTGAAAAATGAGGCATCATATAGGGAGTTAAGCACCATACATGCATGTTTTAATAACTTGCATAAAATGTAATCAGCACAAGTTTCAGCTCATTATAAGAATTTTCAAAAAATATTACATATATTTTATTGTTTTATATAAATCAGTCACGATAAGTACTTTTAATTTTGTAGAACTATCATGGTGTGTAGTAGTATATATTGTCACATTGTCATTTTGTTTTTTGTTTTTTGTTTTTGTTTGTTTTTGTCTTTTTGCTATTTTTTTGGGCCGCTCCTGCGGCACATGGAGGTTCCCAGGCTAGGGGTTGAATCGGAGCTGCAGCCACCAGCCTACGCCAGAGCCACAGCAACGCTGGATCCGAGCCTCCGAGCCGCGTCTGCAACCTACACCACAGCTCACGGCAACTCTGGATCATAAACCCACTGAGCAAGGGCAGAGACCGAACCCGCAACCTCATGGTTCCTAGTCGGATTCGTTAATCACTGCGCCACGACGGGAACTCCCACATTATCATTATTAAGAAATGTTATACATAGATTTATTTACACCATATTTAGCTTTCAGAAAAACAGAAGTGTAAAGTGATATAAAATCCATACTGACTGTAATAGAACTCAAAGAAAAATATGGCCATAGAAAGATTTTTATGATTTATTAAGACATTAGTGTATTTACTTTTATTTGTAACATGTAAATCTTTAAAAATTTGTTCTAAAAGTCAGAAATGTTTGATTTAGGCACAATTTTTCTCCTTATTGTTTTTAGGCATTATATGCATTACTGTCCCAAAACCTTAAAAAGAGAGGGATACCTATGACGTACAATTTATTCCTTCTCTTTTGTATATCCAAACTTTTATTGGTATGTTTCTTTAATAGACATATAATAGGGACACTACATATATTTCTAAGTAGTTTTAGGAAATTATTAAAATTGAGAGAGAATAACTTAATCAACAGGACACAATTCTCATTTTCCTTAAATTTGGGAGAAGGTAATATACAGAATATGTTTAAGCATATGTTAAAAAGTGACTTACCAAGAACTGATTAATTTATTCCTTAAATGTTTGGTAGACTTCACCAGTGAAGCCAATTGACATTGATGTTTTCTGTAAGAAGTTTATTAATTGTTGATTCAATTTCTTTAAAAGATACAGGCTGGTTTAGATGATCAATTTCTTCTTGTATGAGTTTTAAATTGTGTTTTTCAAGAAATTGGTCCATTTCATCAAAATGGGCATAGAGTTGCTCATAGTATTTCTTTATTATTCTTTAATCTCTATAGGATCTGATATGATGGCCTCTGTTTCTGATATTAGTAATTTGTGTTATCTTTCTTTTATTCTTGGTAAACTTGGTTTCAGGTTTATCAATACATTGATCTTTAAAAAAGAATCAGAATTTGGCTTTATTTAATCTACTAATTCCCTGTTTTTAGTTTCTTTCTTTTTTTTTTTTTTTTTGCTAATTCTTTGGGCCGCTTCCGCGGCATATGGAGGTTCCCAGGCTAGGGGTCCAATCGGAGCTGTAGCCACCGGCCCACGCCAGAGCCACAGCAACGCAGGATCTGAGCCGCGTCTGCAACCTACACCACAGCTCACGGCAACGCCAGATCGTTAGCCCACTGAGCAAGCGCAGGGACCGAACCCGCAACCTCATTGTTCCTAGTCGGATTCGTTAACCACTGCGCCACGACGGGAACTCCTAGTTTCATTTCTGATCTAATTATTTCTCTCTTTTTTTTTGCTTACTTTAGACTTACACTGTTCTTTTTTAAGTTTTCTAAGATGGAGACAGAGTATTGATTTTTAGATATTTCTTCTTTTGTAATATATGCTTTCAAGGCCATAAGTTTACCTCTAAAAACTGATTTTGCTATATCCCACAAATTTTGGTAAGTTGTATTTTCACAGTGTAAAATATTCCTAGAACATACATTAGCTGATATTGAGTCTACTTCCAAATATATTCTCTGCAAGGATAAAAACACTTTGTCCTTGTACTGCTTGATAATACTAGCTTGTATTCTCTCATCTCTTCATCATCTCACCAATAGTTTACTTACTATTCTGATTCTATATGTTCTCCTAACTTGTGTTCATTAAAAAAAAAAGATAAAATAGAAAGAAATATGGCCAAGATATACTAAGATAGGGAGTTGGAGGAAGGTAAATAATAGGAATAATTTTCTAGTTTAGCAATGAAAATTCTATTTATCACTTCTCCTTGCTTTCTAAGAAAAGAGGATGCTATTTTTGTTTATTTGTTTGTTTCTTTTTTGTCTTTTAGGGCCACACCAGCAGCATATGGAAGTTCTCAGCCTAGGGTCAAATTGGAGCTGCAGCTGCCAGCCTATACCACAGCCACAGCAAAGCAGGATCAGAGCCACATCTACAACCTACACTATAGTTCTCAGCAATGCCAGATTCTTAAACCACTGAGCGAGTCCAGGGATCAAATCCGCATCTTCACGGATACTAGGTACATTCGTTACTGCTGAGCCACGATGGGAAATCCGAAGAGAGGATGCTATTAATTGGAAAGACTTTCCAAACATGGTGGATTTAGTATGTAAGTATTAGATAGAAGGTAAGAAACAACTCTTTTTGACAAAGGAGAGAGCACATTTTGTAATAAAAGACTCTCTCTCGGAGTTCCTGTTGTGGCGCAGTGATTAACGAATCCGACTAGGAACCACGAGGTTGTGGGTTGGGTCCCTGGCCTTGCTCAGTGGGTTAAGGATCTGGCGTTGCCTTGAGCTGTGGTGTAGGTTGCAGACGCGGCTCAGATCCCACTTGCTGTGGCTCTGGTGTAGGCCAGTGACTACAGCTCCAATTAGACCCCTAGCCTGGGAACCTCCATATGCCACGGGAGCAGCCCAAGAAATGTCAAAAAGACAAAAAAAAAAAAAAAAAAAGAAAAAAAAAATTCAAGATGAAGGAGACAGGAGAAAGCAAGGCTATATGCTACATGATTAAAGATGAAGTAAGCTAGACTCTTTGGTGACAGTCTGGCTTCAAAGGGAATTTGGAGAGCAAACATCCCTTCATAGGATTTCAAGAATCTTGCTGTGGGCTTTTGATATATTCTGTGTCCCATACAAAATTATTAATAAATTACACACTGTTCACTGATACTTTTGTAAAATAGGATCTAAGGGAGGGGACATGATGTGGCTCCTGATATCTAAGTTGCTCATTTGTGCTATAAAACAATTTAAAAAGAGTAGTCCCACATTTGGTTAATGGTAAATTCCATGCAAGAACTATATAGATAAGAGAGTTCTGCTTTCTTCAGATGGAGTAAGTAGTTACTATGGTAGTATACAAACTATCCACATTTAATTTAGTTAATCCACATTGGCATTATTAGTTTATTATTTCATTATTCTACGATACCTGTTGATATTTCTCCATTTTAAATGACTCTTAAGCAAGACAAAACAAACACCCAATAATAAATTTAAGACTGCTGGGAGGCTTTACACACCGGTATGCATTACAAAAGACATCTATTGTAGGGTTTAAGATACTTTGATACATGTTATCTTCAGCTGTACACATACATCTGAGATCTACAGTGCTGCTGAAAAGCAACCAACTTTTTTTTTTTTTTTCCTGAAACTATTTTCACATGAGATATACTGGCTGTACGTAGGCTGTGCTCTTCATTTCCATTTATCTACTGACTCCAGCTTTCCAAACTAGAATCCTCTGTTTTCTGAGGAACTATATATTTGCAGAGGCAGATATTGTGAAGGCAGACATTAGGTTGGGAAGCAAAGTCATTTCACTCTCAGTTTCCATTATAGCCATGGGAGGCCATGTGACACAGATTTGGCCAATGGCATGTATTCACAAATACTGAGAAAGGCTTTTTTTCCCAAATAAAAAGACCAAGTCTCACAAATATAAGTCCTCTTGTACTTCCTTCCCCATTTTTGTCTCTACTATATCTAGAGAAGCAGATGCCATCTGATGATATTCATGTTTTTATGACAACAGGCTTAGAAATGCATGATAAAAAGCCATTGTAAACCACCAACAAGGATCATCTGTCTCTAAAATTGCCCACTTTTAGGTCCCCATGATGATATGTAGTATTGAATAGTTAAATTTACAACTTGGCATCTGACAATTTCAGATATTATTATCTAATATCAAGGACAGAGCTATGTTGCCGTTCTATTTTAAAACAAAATTATATTTAGCTTTAGAATAAGTTTCTTTTAAGTTAAACTCTGTCTAATTTTAAAGCTTGTAAAGTTAATAATTTTTTGTCCTAGTACTAGATGGACCTGCAATGCTGAAATGGGGGAGCTATACAAATTCTGAGATTTTTTTAGTTGTACGAACAAGAGGTCATCAGGTAACTTAAGGACAGTCATTCCACTGATGGCTGTCCATCGATCTGTGGCAAACTGGACAAGAAAAGGTAATTGTCTTTCTTAGAAATTTAACTAAAACTATTAAAATAAAAATACTGTTAGCAATGAGATTGGAAGCTAAGAAGTCATAAGGTTTTGAGTTAAGACTCTGAAGAGTTATAACAAGTCAACATCCTAAGGAAGCTGAAATCCCATTTCAGCAGACACTATTAGGCAGAGAAAAAATATATAGTAGAGATTGAGAAAAACTGACATAGCCTGAAACAAAGAATTTTAGCAAGCATCTTCAGTCATGGCCCATGGACTAAAAATTTTAGGATAAGCATTACCATAGATTCCAGATTTAGCCAGGTATCTGGCTTTTCTCAGGCCATGCTATTCAGCTTTGACTGCTCAGCATTTTATGAACTTAAATGTTCATATATAAAAGTCAAGGTTCTTTTGGTTACAATAACTTCTGTAAGAATAATTATTTATTATGAAATACTTGGGCCTATCACTGACTCCAACCCAGTGAATAGTTGGACCACCAGATGTGGAAAAAATAAGATTTTATGAAAATTTTAACATGTTGCCATTAATCTAATTCAGTTCCCATGAACTCAAACTCTCTATTATCTAGTTTAAAATTACTAATTTGTAGGCAAAAATAGTTGATTATCCTAGCTTTTTTTTAGATGTTTTATTAAGATACTTGAGGAAGCAGAGTTATACACCGAAAAAGGACCGTGGAAGCGACTTCAGTGTTAAAGGTAGGTAGTTTTCAGAGAAAAGAGGCTGAAAAAAATAACCTAATACGTATGAACCACAATATTTATTCTTACAACTTTTGATTACTTGAGATAACTTGACAAGTTTTTGTTGATTGCAAACAAGAAAATCAAGCTATCCTAGGCATTAAATTTGAGGTATTACATGTGGTTGTAAAAATACATCTTCATATTTGTCAAGGAATTATGCCCAGGGCTTCTCCAGTTTAGAGCTTTAACTATCCAAATCTGTAGTTTACATGTTTTCAACAAGAATATCCCACAATTTCTAGAGCATATCATATGTGCCTAAATTATCTGGTTCCAAGTGAGGTGGCTGAATAGTAGGCTAATATGTCTAGATAATTTTGCCAGGAACCAGGTTAAGTTAAGAGTTAATTTCATTTGTTAGGAAGAATGTACAATAACTAGTCAGAGATTATTGCCTCTTTGTTGGAATGACAGAATGAGAGAATTACCTACAAGTTTCCCTATAGTCCTAATCATCTTTATGTCATAGCTCTTAATTCCCTGAGCAAATTCTTACAAAAATCCCTATTCTAATTAGTTGACTTCAACACCTGAATTCTTGAAAATCCTACCAGGCTTGCTCTTGAATATTTATTGGAAAGATCTGCTTCAGGTCTCTAAGAAGCTTAGATATTTTCTGAAATGCAAACATAGACATATGTGATATGAAAATAAAATATGAAATGCACAAGGATGATTACAGAAGTTTTCTTTACGTATCATGAAGGTGTCTCTTCAATGTTTCAAAGTATTAGTTCTTTCTGGAGAAGAATGTAAGCAGAAGGTGAAATTTTATAAGCTTTAGAAAAAATTCAATGGTCAAACATAAAAAGAAAATTCATTTTGCTTTTAATATTTGTTGTATTTTAAACTGTTAAGTGTTGATTTGGCTGGTTTTAAAAGAATAACCAAAAAAAGTGTCATCTGGATTTAAGAAATTTAGGAATGACATGTAAACACAGAGCTATTTCAAAAAAGAGATATAAGCCAAGGGTTATGTTAAATCGAGTCAAAGTTTTTGACATGTTTTCATTGAAAGAGGACTAAACTGGTTTAAAGGTTATTGCTAGGATAATAAAATGGACTGTTTCATACAAAGACTTTGGTATGATAGTTTTTGGAAAAGAAATGTATTCCCTGGCTTTTCATAGTGTCCTCACAGCTTTTCTTTAATGTAAACAGAGAAACAGTGTAGCAAATATTCCATTAAGAGGAATTTGATTTTGAAAAACTGACAAAAAATAGCAGAGCAACAATTCGAATGATTAGAAGCAGCTAATAAAATAGTTGAAAAGTAATTCCTTCATTTTGGTAGTTTAATTTAAAATAATACATTGGGTAAACAAGTTCAGAGAAACATAATCAGTGGTTGTCAGTGATATGAAATTATGACATTAATTCATTCTATGAGCCTACTGTAACTTGAAAGTTTATAAGCTGCTATATTGCTAATATCCTTTGATAAGAGTAACAAAATTAAAATTAAGAGATAGTCTCAAATTGACCTAATCTTAGTATTCCTTTGAAATCAACTACAGCAGCTAGAATTTAAAGTCATTTATTTGAATAGACATTCTTCATAGACTGGCCAGTCATTCAAGTTGTATGATATATGGAAAGTTAAAAGTTTGCTGACTCCAAAACAGCTTTTTAAGGCTGTCACATTTCCTGAGGTGCTTACAACTATAATTTGGTTGGGTCTAAGTATTGGAGACAGAGGTAAGGGTGGGAGAAAAATAAACATTTTTCAAATACTCTGTACTATTCACAGAAGTGCACTGACTTGCTATGTTAGCTGTGAAGCATTTATACAATAAGATTTGTTCAGCTATAAACTAGCAGGAACAGTTTTCAGATTAGTTTACTAGTCATCCAGTCAGATACTGGCACACCATTATTTAGTACCAGATGGTGGCATTATATCCAGAGGAATAGTGACTAGAGAAAAGAGAATACCAAATATTTCAGTAATGCCTCCCCCTCCCCCTCGATATCCCTAAGCACTAAGCACTTACTGAACAGCTTAGGCCAGCATTTCCTACATTAGCATTTCCCAGCATGAATTCTAAGAATCTATAAAATCTGGTGTGTTTATTAGTCCAGAGTATGTTTAATGGTCGAATAAATAAAAGAAACAATGAATTAAACAAAGGTAAAAAGGTTTCAGTATGGCAGGACTTCAGAGATCTTTGAATAAGATAATAGGTAATGATCTCGAAAAGAGATTTATATAATTTATCCCAAACTAAACTAATCAATGAATACCTTTGTGCTAGAATCTCTCTTTTGGCCAGTATTTTATGGAACATGCTCTTTGGAACATGCTCTCCTAGATCTATTAATAATAAATCCACAGTATAAAGCCCTGATTTCAACCATTTGGCAAAGCAAGAGTTCCCTGTGCAAAGACAAAGTTAGCCTTGTATGAAATTTTATTTTTGAAGGTATTGCTAAAAGATAAAATGAAACTTTTGTAATATTACTTTCTCTCATTTAGACATTAAAAAAAGAATTTATAGAGTTTTAATTTCATAACAGATCCAAACTCTTGACTATAATTAATTTGTGGTAATCATAAGAATACTCATTTATATTTGAAGTGATTAAAATAAAAACCTCTTGATTAAGATTACAGACTATAATAGATTCAATTTATTCTGATTTGTTTCTAAGAAATTAGTTGTTGAGAGAAGAAAAATAATTTTAACAACATACTTGATACAGTTGAGCGAAACTTACCCACAGAAATGTGTTCCCAACTTATTAATGTCATTTTTGGGGACTGACTTGAAGTGATTACAAAATAATACAGTTTAGAGATAGTTTACAGTGTAATTTTCTTTCTATATTTCATTTTATTAAAACTATTATTTATAGAAAATAAAATTGTGTAGGTATATATTTTTAGAACTCTTGGTATCTTCATCTATCTATATATAACAGCACACTTTAAAAAGTAAGAAAACAAAGCAAAAGTATACTTAATTTCATTGTGCTTCACTTTACTGAACTTTGCACATACTACATTTTTTTTTTTTTTTTTTTTTTTTTTTACACATTGAAGGTTGCTGGCACTCTTTAAGCAAATCTACTTGACTTTTTTTTTCCCAACAGCATCTGCTCAGTTAGTGTCTCTCTGTCACATTTTGGTAATCCTCAAAAAAATTTCAATCTTTTTCATTATTATTATATTTGTTCTAGTGATCTGTGATCAGTGATCTTTGATGTTACTATTGTAATTGTTTTGGGGCACCACAAACTGTGCCCATATAAGATGGCAAACTTAATAAATGTTGTATGTGTTCTGGATGCTTTACTGACCAGTTGTTCCTCTGTTTCTCTTCCTCTCTGAGGGCCTGCCTATTCTCTGAAACACAAGATTATTGAAATTAGGCCACTTAATAACCCCACAATGGTTTTTAGTGTTCCAGTGAAAGGGTCAATTGATGGACAAACTTCATTATTGCCTTATTTTAAGAAATTGCCATAACCACCCAACCTTTGGCAACCACTACCTTGATTAGTCAGCAGCCAACAACTGACTAATCAAGTGGTGATCAGTGGATATAAGACCCTTCACCAGTAAAAAAAAAAGATTATAACTCACTGAAAGCTCAGATGATAGCACTTTTTAGCAATTAAGTATTTTAAAATTAAGATATATGCATTATTTTTATAGATAATTCTATTGAACACATAAGAGACTACAGTATAGTGTTGATGGAAGAAATTTTCACATGTTGAGGTATGTGAAAGTCATTCTACCTTATACATGATTTGACTTGAACCTGATGTTAACTAGTACAACATGTCTTAGGGCTGTCAAACATACACTGTATACCTGCTGTATCTGTTAAAGAAAAGAATGCATTTAAAAATTAAAATGGAGAAACTGTGGTTCAGGCATCCAAAATGGAGCAAGGTGGTCATGTGTATGTAGTTTCAGATATATTCCTGCATCACTGAGAACTTGAATGTTCTGAACACTTTCATACTCAAGGACACCACCAGCCATTCTCAAAATAGCATCTGCTAGCAGCTGCCAGCTGCAACCTTATGATCTCAAGGTTTCTCCTTGTAACTATGCAACCATTTCGGACCCCAACCAATGCTAGCTTAACAAGCACTCTTATTTCTTGCCAGCTCCAATTATAACTCTTGACAAACAACTTACATAATTTTGCAGTTTCTATTTTTATAAGCCTCCCCTATTTTGTAGTCCAGCAGAACACAATTCAAGTGCTTCTTGAATCTGTGTCTCTGGGCTATAGTCTCCAGGTTGGCTCCAGTAATATTCTTTTCTAACCTTATTATAGATTGTTTATTGATTATTTCTGTCAACAGTATAAACATAAATTTTACATTCACTGAGAAATCAAAAAATCTGTGTGACTCACTTGATGGGAATGTTTGCTTAATTAAATTGGTCTGGAACCTAACCTGTAGTATTTCTGAGCTATGCTTGTAAAAAGCATACAGATTAGAAAGGAAGAAAATTTGTCTCCAATTTTAAATTACGTGATTGCCTATGTCAACAACAGCAAGAAGTCTACAACACAAAACAAAAACCATCCAAACAAATAAACCTAATATCCTAGAACTAATAAGTCACTTAGGCGAGGCTACTGGATATAAGACCAACACACAAAAATCAATCTGTTTCTATATGCTAATAATGCATATCTATAGAACATTTATAATCACTCCAATAAAAATTAAATACTTCGGTATAAATACAATAAAATTTCTACAAAATCCTTGTGGAAATTATAAATACCGATGGAAGAAATTATAAAAAAAGATCTTATAATGCTTGCTTTGGCAGTACATACATTAAAATTAGAACAATACAGAGAAAATTAGCATGGCCCCTGTGCAAGGATGACAGGCAAATTTGTGAAGCATTCCATATTTTTAAGTTCATTTAAGAAAGGAAATGTATCTATATGTATTAATGGGTCACTTTGCTGCACATCAGAAATTGGCACAACATTGTAACACAACTATACTCTAATAAAACATTTTTAAAAAGACCCAAATAAAAGGAGAAACATATATTTATAGTTTGGAACACTCAATGTAGAAAAGAAGATTCACCTCTCCCAGAATTGAGCCATAGGTTTAATGCAATTCTTATAAAAAATTTAGCAAGTTTTTTTTTAGACCCAGATAAAATTATTCTAAAATTTATATGGAAAGTCAAACTAGAATAGTTAAAAAAAAATCTTGAAAAGGATAATAAAGTGGAAGGAATCGTTATCTCTGACAACAGTGGATACCACTCAACAATAAAAACGAACAAATCACTGATCCCTATAACACCTTAGATGAATCTCCAGGGAATTGAGCTGAATGTAAAAAGCCAATCTCAAGAGATAACATTCTGTATGATTCCACTGATACAGTATGTTTGAAATGTCAATTACAGAAATGAAGAACAGATTAGTGGTGGGGTCAAGATCATGGGAGGAAGAAAGTAGCTTTGGCCATAAAAGCATACCCGAAGGGATTCTGTTGATGGAACTATTCTGTATCTTGACTCTGTCATAGTCACACAAATCTATACATGTGACAAAATTAGATATAACTAAATATACACTAAATTAAATGATAACATATAAACTAGAACTAAATGATAACATATAATACTGCTGAAATCTGAATAAGGTCAATGGATCGTATAAATGTTCACTTTCTGGTTGTGATATAGCATTACAGTTATGCAAAATGTTATCATTATGGGACACTGGATGACAAGTATAGCCTCCGTATTATTTCTCACACTTTTACATATATCTACAGTTATCTGAAAAGAGAAAGTTTTAAAAAGTAGGAAAACATGGTTAATGAAATGTACTTTGTAAAAAGTGAGATCCAGTACCAGTGTCATTTTTTACTTTCATTATTTCAGTTTTAGGGTCCTTTTAGAGAATATTGTATTAGGAAAATATTTTGTGTAATGTAAATTCTGTTATGACAACTGTTATGACAAGGGTAAGCTTCATCTATTTTTATAATGGATTATGACACATCCTCATTTATTTTTAGGATTAGATTACAGCTGGAGACTTGCTTTTTTACTTGCTCTTGTCTCTCTTATAAATCTGGCCAGACCTAAGTGTTTTATTCCTGGATTTACTTTCTGCTTCTTCTAGTAGGCAATTGCCCACAGGTGGCTTATAATATTTGATTGCTATTCTTCTGGATTTCATTCTTCATCTTGTTAAAATTCTGGGAATGGCTTACTTTCTCTCGTGTGCTTTAATATCAATGGGTTTCACGACAGCCATATATTTTATATTGAAGTTATTTTAATTATATATTTTCTATTCATGTAATGCACACTCTTCCCACTGTTGAAAATTAGAATAAGTCTGAATTAGAATAAGTTTTATAAACTTCCCTTTAATCTTTTTGTTTTTTTGGGGGGGTGCCCCATGGAATGCAGAAATTCACAGGCTAGGGATCAAGCCCAAGCCACAGCAGTGACAATGCTGAATCCTTAACTACTAGGCTACTAGGGAACGGCTCCTTTATTCTCTAGTACAATTTAAACTGGGCTAAAAGAATGCCCACACTATTTTATTTGAAAAATTTTCCATCTTCAGATATCCCTTAAAATATGAAATTATTTAAACTGGTAAGGTTAAAATATGTGTTTTCCTTTCCAATTGTAAAATTATGTTTTGAAAAATATTAGGGTAAATAAAAATCATTCTTTAAGCCCCTCATTCAGAAATAACTGCTATTATGATTCTAAAAGTAATCAATACATTTTATAATGCACACATTTATAAAATTTTTTTCTTCTCTACCTATAGAGATGATAAATTATACTATGTAAATTTTAGCTTGGCTTTAGAAATTTAATAATATATTAAGTATTTTTTCATGTTGATAAATAGACCACTATAAAATAATTTTTAAAGATACAATCAATATGTAAATAGCAACACATATATACCAAAATAATCAGAAATTCACATGGTGTCCAAGTGTTTGCTACTTTAAGGAGAAATCTAAGGAACATCATTGCTCATATATTTGATTCATAGTATGAATTTATTAAAGAAAATAATTATGTAGAAGATTGCCTTAAATATTAGTATATTTACTTATGCTTTATAGTCCTTAAATACTAGAAAACATTTCAATTGTTTCATACTAAACAATTAATAACTGATTAAAAACACAAAGTCAGTTTTCTGTCAAATATAATGTCTAGGTCATGGTTAAGTCATGATAGAGTGAATAAATGAATGAAAGAATACATGCTTCTCTACTTTATTGAGGTCCATATTTTCAGATGGCTAGCTTCTATTTTTATGCCTTATTTTCCCAACAAGTTTATTGCATCACTCAGTTCCAACAGTTAAATCAGTTCTACAACTATGTATTGAGTTTTCTTCCTTTTACTGGTTATTTATGCTATATGTTTATGGCTTCTAAATTTTATTATATTCTTTGAGCTATTAGTTTGGAAGCCAAACTGATTCTTAAAAAGACCTCTGAAAGACAACAAATGAAAAACTCTGAATATGAATATGTTTGACCACCAAATATCTCTTTAACTTCCAATATTTTTCCAACCTTCAGACCACTTTCACATTCACAGAGACAGCATAGAAAATAAAGTTTCACATTGCAAACAAACTATTTTAGTATTTAGCAAGATAAATTACTGCAGAAAATGTTAATGATAGACTTTCACTGTTAAAATATGACAAGATAATAGTTGCATAAGGGATGTAGAAAGATTTTCTTTCAAGATCTCAAAAGGGAAATAATTTCACCCACATAAGTTCTCTCTTTTACCATCATCATTTCAATCCAGGGCTTGAGTCTGCACCATATAGAGTAAAGGTCTCTCATTTTGCTTCCACTCCTGAATTCCACCCAGCACAAGACTAAAAGGCTATTCTTTCTTAAGTAGAATTCTAATAAAACTTGAGCCATCTGCTAAAAAACAAACAAAACAGAAACTGCCAGTACTTCCAACTGCCTAGAGCTTAAACTTGTCAGGCTCGCATTTTAAGGCACTCAGTGAGTGATCTGGCTCCCACCTGTTTCTCCAGATTCATCTCTTATTATTCTTCACAGATGCTGAATTTGGACACCTGGATGTTTCCTTAACACACTATATATTGTCCCACTTCTACACCTCTCCTTACTGTTTTATTTTACCTTTTTTTGACTTCTACCATTCTTTAAAAATGCTACCTCATTCATAAAGCTTTCCATGAGCCAAGCCATCAGATAACAGTCACTTATTACTTTCTTGAATCTCTATTATAGTTTAGCTTATTCTGCTTTCAACAAACTTTGAAATAATATGAAATACATTTCTTACATATTTCCTGGTTTCTGACATACAGAGCTCCTAAGAAAGACCTTTGTAATTTCCTGAGTGATAACAGCCTCTGACACTGAACTTCTAAATCCCTTGGGATTTTCTGGGTGATAGGTATGATTTTTGATTTAATGAGATGACTCTTGATGGGCTTTTGGATGAAGGTTGGTCACCAAAAAGCCCATCGCAGCCATGATTAGGAGCTTGGAATTTTTATCCCACCCTCTATTTTCCAAAAAAGAGAGAGGGGCTGAAAATGGAGTTAATAATCATTAATGTATAAGTGATGAAACCGCCTTAAAATTCCCAATAGTATGAATTTGGGAAGCTTATAGGTTGGTGAACACCTGGAGGTACTGGAAGAGTGGCTCTCTCACACACTTTGTCCTGTGCATCTCTTTTATCTGGTTGTTCTTGAGTTATATCCTTTTATAATGAAGTGGTAATCTAATAAGTAAAATGTTTTCCTGTGTTCTTTGAGCTGCTCTAGAAATTAACTGAACTCCAGGAAAGGTTCACAAAAACCTCCAATCTACAGCCAGGAGGTTAGAAGTACAGATGACAACCTAGAATTGGGACTGGTGTCTGAAATGAGGGAGAAGTGGGTAGGGGTACAGTCTTGCTGGACTAATCACTTAACCTGCAGGATCTAATGATAACCCCAGGTAGATACTGTCAGAACTGAATTGAATTGTAGGACACCAGCAGGTGTTACACAATTGCTTGATGTGTGGAAAACCTATATACATCTAGTTTCAGAAGTGTTCTGTGTAAAGGAGAGACAGAGTTTTTCCAATACAGAAAAAAATAGCAAACACCCAAATCATAAAATTACGTAGATTATAAAAGGTATTTTAGCATTTTCTCTATTTAAAAAATACTATTTGTAGGTATAATGAAATCAGGATTTGTGTCTTACTTTGTATTGCTCCTTGCTTGTGCCACTTCTGCTCCCCTTATAATTACCATATTATTTTGCACAAAGTATATGTATAGTAAAAGTGTGTTTTGTTGAACAAAATCACCAGAAATATTTTTGATTGAGTTGTTCTCGTTTTCAATTTAATTAATTAAATTAATTCTAGTTTACACAATTAAAACTATCATTTTCTTTTATCATTATATTAATAGTTCACCATTAATTCACTATATTCACTATAATTATATTAACAGTTCACTTAATAGTTCACTATTAGGTTTAAGATGTGAATTTTAATATTTGATAGGTGGTATGTCTCTGAACAGAGCACTATGGCCTTGGATTTACACTGGCATTTGGATTTGGCAAAACTTAAATATGCTAGACAGTACTTTTCTACCTGATGTTCCAGCTGAGGCTTTGATGTTGGAATCTGAATATGCAACAAACAAGTAGGGGAAATAACCACCAACCATCTGTTACTGTAGATACTGAGGCCATATGAAAACTTGCCTTAAAAAGTCAAGATAGTTTCAGTCATGTCAACATAAGCTATCTTGAATTTCTTCTTTGGAGATATTACTATATTATTAAGGTTAGCAGCCATTGAAATATTGCACTACACTTCAAAAAACAACCTGGAAGGTGGGTTCAGGAATGTAATTATCAAAATGTTGATCCTGAACTAGAAGTGGTAGAAAATAATAATCATAGCTTGTTTAATTAATTAATTAAGATCAATTAATTTCCATCATTGATCTGAAAATCTGGAGCTGAAATTCTTAAAAAGAATGTCAAATTGGCTATGAAGACTGATGTATATGCATAACTCCAAATGGCTATTTTGTTATAAAAGCAGTAAAACTTTAAAAATAAGTGCCATGATCTAGCAATTAGTTTCTCCAGAATTTTTTCCTGAATTTTTATTTTTTAAAACATTTAGATTTTCCATAGTATTTGAAGAGAAGTTGGAAATGTAGCATTCACAAGTTTGGTGATGATGTTAACTTTAAAGCAAAAAAAGACAAGTAGCCTGTAGCATGGAAATAATGAAGGGATGTACTTAAGAGGTTAGGCAATAAAAACTATGAGAACCATAGATAATGCATGTTCAGTTAGTCAGCATAGCCCATTAAAAAGTGATTACAGAGTCATAGACAAGGACACACTTTGACTAAATGGGAGCTTTATAATTTTCCAAACTACTGTCATCTTTATCATGGCAATGGCCTACTTGAGTATGGGAGAAGCGATCTTTTGCTTATCACAAACATCTACTGGGAAAACACCTGCTCTCTTTCAATTACTTGCCATTATAATGGTACTGTAATGCACTATTATTATGCTGAACAATGACCTCTTTCCTCTTACACGATTACACAGATGTTGGAATAAATGATCAACATAGATTCATACTGTGTCTAATGTCCAAGAGTAATGAAAGCAAGGGCAGTAAATATTACCTAATAAATAATTATAAAGTAAGTTGTTTAAAATTCCAAGGCTTTTCTGATCAACATGGAAGGCAAACCTCTACCTTGTGACTTTCATATTTGGAGTCATAACTCTAGAGGAATCCATTATAAGAAATATTTCTGGATTTTCTCTTTATTCATCTACTCCTGTATCTTCATTTTTGTATAATTGTTTTCCTCCTTTAATGTATTTATTAACAAATTATCTTGAATACTATTTTGAACTTCAGTACTTCAAAACAAAGGAGTCATCTAGTTAAGAAGAGAAAGAATATGCTTGCTCATTATTTGAATACAATTATCTAAACAGGCACTCAATCAATTCTCTTTGTTATTGATAATGATTACTTAGAGATCCTATAAACATATGAGACATATAGGAAAGAATGAATTGTTTCTTTCCGTCAGAAAGCAAATTCGTTCATTAATTTTCTCATTATTAAAAAAATTATTTAGTGGCCATTATATAACAGACATTGTGCCAGACTCCAGGGATACAAAAGCTATTACTACTGAATTCCTGTCTTCCAGGAGCTTAGCCTCTCAAAGAAGCTGGCAAGAATGTTTAATAAAGAGGTCTTTATGAGGCGGAATGAAGCTAAAGGAGAGAGTTTAGAGTTCAGAGAGCATTTAGAAGAAATGAAAAAATAGAGCTGGCTTTCTTTTTATGCTATTTTCTTCTCATGTTTTAAAATTTCATGTTTATTTCACAACTTTCTAATTAAAAAATATGCATCAGTTTTATGACAACAATTATGATGATTTGAAAGGACAACAGGAAGCCAGCCTTTCACTTAGGTGGGACATCACATGTGGGGATACACAGAGTGGAATAAATACATTTTGTGGGCTGTACTTCAGATTTGTAAATCTAGAACATGAGAGAGGTGAGAGAGAGAGTTAACAGTAGAAAAACTCAAAATATTTAAGTCAGAATGCCTATTAACTCACTAAGGGGACATTTTTTCCCAGTCCTGGAATACCAGATGTTCTTACCTCTAAATCACTGCCCTCCAAATAATAGAGCCTCTCAGAGTCCAAATTGGCAATGAGGTGAATGAATGAGCACCGTGAATATGGAATGAGAGGAAAGAAAGCTGACTAGTGAGAAGGTATATTTTATCCAGGCAACAAAGAAACCTTAAATATTGCTTCTGCCTCAAAACAGAAAATTCTCCTTTAATCCCAGAATGATTATGATCTTCAAATTTAGTGCTTCATGTGTACAGATGCTAAAAACTGACAGATTCTCCAATCCCTGACACAATTTTCCTAATTAACGTTAGATCCTTCAGGAGATTGTGCTGTCAAAGAAGGTGACAGGTATGTTAATAAAAAAGTCTATATAGAAAAGAGTGAAACCAAAGAAATGGGTTTTTAAAGAGTTTACTAGAAACAAATAATAATCGCCATTCTGATAAATCCCCTTACACTGACATTTTTTTCCTTCAGACAGGTTTCAGTACCACTGATTGTGTCTATGATAAACTCCATCCATTTCTACAATTGATTTAAGCTACAGAATAATTTATTATTATGATTAGGATAAAAATTGTATAATTGAGACTGCTGTAGTCATTCTGATGGAAGCTTTTTCTTCACCCATTTTCTCTCTGTTCTTCAGGGTGGATCATTTCCACAAGTCGCTCACCACACTTGCTAGCTATTATTCTTGATTTCCCTGTTCAGTTTGTCAAAGTTCTAGGAATGCCTTATTTTGCTGCACATAGGTTTTTATGACAGTCATATATATTAAACTGACATTTCTCTCACTTCATTTACCTTTACTCTATGCAGGTGGTATGCATATCTGCCATGGTGGAACTGGCTTAAGCTTGTGGTATATATTGTGTGCTTTCCTGCTATTCTTTGACATGATTCAGATATGTTGATTTAAAATTAGACATTGGAGGGAGTTCCCATCATGGCTCAGTGGTTAATGAATCCGACTAGGAACCATGAGGTTGCAGGTTCGATCCCTGGCCTTGCTTAGTGGGTTAGTGACCTGGCGTTGCCCTGAGCTGTGGTGTAGGTTGCAGACATGGCTTGGATCCCACGTTGCTGTGGCTCTGGCGTAGGCTGGCAGCTATAGTTCCGATTGGACCACTAGCCTGGGAACCTTCATGTGCCGCAGGAGTGGCCCAAGAAATGGCAAAAATACCAAAAAAAAAAAAAAAAAAAAAAAAAAAAGTAGACATTAGAACAAATGTGTTTTGGATGACATGGGATCTCATCAACTCTGAATTGCTTTAAAGCAGACCTTAGGTCAGTTCCTGCTTCTGCCCCAATACAATGTCTAAACTTGAACAAGTCCCTGCTATGATTCTCTAGGTTTTGATATTTTTGCCTATAAAAGAGCCTAGATCATCTGTCTCTAAGCTATCTTTCCATAGCAAAAATATCTTCTAAATTCTATTACAAACCACATCATAATGCTATGAGGCAAATAATAAAAGATTGGTTACAAGTATCAGAAGATTTCTTGGAGAGATATCAGCTAGAGAATTCTGAACTTAATTAAAGGCATGGGTAATGGAGAAGACACAACAATCGGGTTAAACACAGAATAAAGAAGGCAATAAAATAAGACTCTTGTTGGTGTTTTGAATCTTTGGGATATTTTTGTGGGAAGAGATTTTGACCAAAACAACCCTGGGTTGAAGTCTAAAACCTATATGCCAAGAATATTTCTTTCTTTTTTTTTTTTAATTTTAATTTTTTTTTTTTTTTTTTTTTTTTGTCTTTTTGCTATTTCTTTGGGCCGCTCCCGCAGCATATAGAGGTTCCCAGGCTAGGGGTCGAATCAGAGCTGCAGCCACCGGCCTATGCCAGAGCCACAGCAACGCGGGATCCGAGCCGCGTCTGCAACCTACACCACAGCTCACAGCAACGCCGGATTGTTAACCCACTGAGCAAGGGCAGGGACCGAACCCGCAACCTCATGGTTCCTAGTCGGATTTGTTAACCACTGCGCCACGACGGGAACTCCTGCCAAGAATATTTCTGCTCATCTTTCTCCTGCACACTCAATGATCATTCTAGAATAACCATATACTGTTTTGAATCTTAGTATTAGAAAATTCAGTAAGTCCTTGACCTTGAAAAGCTCATATATATAAGCATAAATTATTTATTGGAAACTTAAAACCTGAGTATTATGTTCATTCCTTGATTCTAAATTAGAAAACACATCAAAATATCTCATTCAAATATAAAAATAAATGAACATACTACCAAATATTGGTAGTAGGTCTTAAAAGTAATCTATTTGTTTTAAAATTTGAACCACATCAAATCATTCACTAGATATTCCTTTTACAGTCTGAAGAACCACTTTCAAGTGTAAGGCCAAAGTCTTTTTTTTTTAAATGACAGTCCAGTCATGATCACAGATAAGAAAAAGAAAATTACTTTTGTTCAAATTATCTCTTAGGCTTAATTACAGTAATTTGTAGACAGGACATTTATAAATTTGACTTAGTGTGACTTAGAATAGACTTCATAAACTTTAAAAATGTACAATTCCACTAAAACTCTTGTTGGTCTGTCTACTTTGTTCTTAATTAGGAGAAACAGAATGAAATATATACTATTCTTAGTATTACTCTACCCTCTAGATAGTGTCAGTCTCTAAGACTGACAGAGGTCATTAGCATGTGGTGTTTATCTGGTAGCGAAAGGGACGCATGGCATGATGCATGAATAGGCATTGGTTTCTTCAGAGAAAAAGTGTGTTTACTTTTCTATTAGTGTAGATATGAGATGTGAATTACAACTGAGTGAAATAGAAAAGAATATATCAGCATTTGACTTATTTTTGAAGAGAATGTTCACCAAAATGTGTTTCTAGAATAAAAAATCCTTTTATTGGTCACTCTATGTTTAGAAAAATCTTTACCAATGTTTTTGTCATTAATGTTTTGACTCAAATTGAATCAAAACCTATTTGTTTAATTTTTAGGAGGCATAAAGAACAAAATAAATATAGCCAACCAGGATGAAGCAGGGCCTTCCTAGTTTAGAAAGCCTTAAGGTTCAGAGAAAAGCTACTCGTCTAAACTGTACCCTCAGTGGAACAATCAGACCTCATGGGTGTATACACCTAGGCTGAGGAGAAAAAGGTGTGGATACAAGTGCCTGTGAATTACACAGTAATTGAAAGTCTGTGTTTAAGTAAGAATTAATCCAAATACAAATCTGGATAGGCTTACACAAGGGCACATGGCCCAGGTTAGAACATGTCTACTCCTTGCAAACCAAAGAGTTTTAAAAAGCTACTAACAGTAGGATAAAGTTATAGGAGTTAAGACTTGTTCTCCTATGAATTAATAAAATAGGTAAAGTAAAAGCATGAAGTTTTATTGCTTCCTCTTATATCCTTGATTGAATGAGAGAGGAAATAAGTGTTAAAAGATTTGGAATCAGTCAGTAAGAAGGATAAATATACTGCAAGTCCCTTCAAGTCTCACCTTTATAGCTCTGCAACTACATGCCCAAGGTATCACCATTCTTCTTCAGGGCACTGCAAATGCCACCTCATTGGGGGTATCCTCCATCTACAATGCCTTCCAGCCCACTCTCTAAGCAGCAATAGGGACTCCCTAAATGTCAGAGTGAATGAGAAACTCCATAAATCCACTTCATAAATACAACAAAAATACTGGCAAAATTGTGAAAATCAGAACTCTGCTCTTGACAGAAAGCCACGACAATGTGATTAAGGTAAGACCATTAAAATGAAGAAATTATCCAATTCAATCACATGAGTCCTTAAAAGAGGAAACCGTTTTCCTGCTTTGGTCAGAGAGACGTGTGGTTATGGAAGAAAGGCATGATGATGTGCAAAGTCATTATTGGATTTGAAGATGTAAGAAGGGGTCCATGAGCCAAGGAATGTGGGCCACTTTTAGAAAATGGGCAAATGCAAAGAAATGTATTCTCCCCTGGAATCTCCAGAAAAGAATGTAACCCTGTTGATACCTTGATTTTAGCCCAGTGAGACCCATGTTAGACTTCTGAACTACAAAACTGTAAGATTACACATTTGTGTTAAGCTGCTACATTAATGGTGATTCGCTATGGCAGCAATTGAAGACTATTATTTCCTCACTTACTCTGTCAATTTCTTGCCTCTTTCGGTTGTATTTGTCTGGCTAAACTACATTCTGGCTAAACCCAACTCTGTGTTTATACTTATGTAGCTGAAAATAACTGAAGGAAAACATGAAAACTTCCAGCTAGTCTGACTTCAAATTCATAATCATGTACCTCAAATGAACTCTTAAATGTGCCCAGCTATAGTTCCTTATTCTATTCTATCTTCTATTCTACTAATGATAGTTTCCCACACTTTCCTTTTTCCTCAGTCCATTTCTACATGTTCCACATCCTAAGCTTACACTTATTTTCTTATGCTACTGAGAAAATAGAAGCAAAAGGAAACAAACAAACAAACAAACAAAAAAAAACCCCCAAAAAAACACCACTTACAAGGCTCCATCACTCCATCTATATACCTAGCTCTGTCCATGTTCATATTCTCTTGTTTTTATTGTTGTGCTTCCATGCTTTTATTTAAAGCTAAATGCATACACTTGTTCATTAGATTTCTTCACCTATCACTTGCTCAAGGAAATTATTTTTATTAATTTTTCCCTTTTAGCGTCAAAATCTATCCTGATTAGAATTATTTCTCACCATTTCCATTCTTGTTACTTAGTTTGATCTGCTTACATTCTTGTTCCTGTCAAGTGTATTCTCCACCCAGATGCCAGAATGGGAATGTTAAAATATGAACCATCTTATGAACTGCTCATCCATTATCCACATCTCCCAGATCATTTCCATAGGTAGATAAAGATGTGTTATTTCTCCCACCCACAGAAGAGCATTTTTCTTGACTCTACTTTTCTTGCTAGATCCTGCCTCTTTTCTATCCTTTTTGCAGAAATAACCATTGAAAAGGAAGTCAATTGTTATGATCTTAAATTTTAATCTACAATTCTCTATCAAGTTTTGCCCTAACTAGGCTCTGAACATAATCTTGTCAAGGTGAAAAGTGACCTCCATGTTGTCAAATCTAGTGGTCAATTCCCTATTACTTAAACTTCAGCAGCATATAGCAGAGTTAATACATTTTTTTCCTCACTTCCATGATTACATGCTTGCTTTTTTCCCTCTAGTTCACTGGTCATATTTGCTGGTTCCTGTTGTTTCCCTGATCTCTAAATTTTGATTCAGAATCCTAGGAACCCCTTTCACTTTACTTTTTATCCACTTTTTTTTTGGTGATACACTGTATATTCTGATGCTTCTCTTATTCCCAAATGTATAGCTTCAGCCAGGACCTCTCCTCTGAATTCCAGGATCATATATCAAACCATCTATTGGAAAACTATACTTGGATGTTTAATAGGCATCTCCAACACGATATGTCAAAAGCTGAGGTTCTGGAATAACATGCTCCTCAACTCTGCTTGTACCCCACACTTCCTCATGGTAGTAAATGATACCTCTATTTTCAATGTGCTCAGAATAAAAGCCTTCCAGTCATTTTACTGATCTCTTTTATGTGCCTCATCCAATGTGCTGTCATTATTTTGTGAGCTCTACCTTTAAAATCTATGCAGAGTCTACTACTTCTTACCACTTCCATTGTTACTACTTGTCCAAACGATAATAATCATACCTCACCTTGATGATGACATTGTCTTCTTACCTAGCCTGTCACCTTGACTTCATGGCTATACTCCTAAAGTATATTCTCAGCTCAGAAATCAGAGTAAGACTCCTTAACATGTCTATTCATGTTATTCTTTTGTCCAAAATCCTCCAAAGTCACACAATCTCAGTCAGACAACAGACACAATTCTTATAATGACCTACAGGGCCTGATTACCTTATCTCCTACAGGACTTCCCATGTGGCTCACAACATAACTACCTTATCTCCTATAAATCTGTCCCTTGCTTATTACTCCACTGCATGAAGTGTAGATTCCCTAGCTGCTTCTTGAATAAGCAAGGAATGCAACCACGTGTACATTCCCTATTTTAATTTGTATTTCATCTGCCTGGAAGGCTTGTCTTTCAGTGATTTGATTCAAAACACTTCTTTCGATCATTTTTCAAAAATCGTATCCTCAGCAAGACCTTCCCTGTCTAAAGCTGCAACCTCTCCCATTGCTACCATAGTTTCTAGGTTCACTTTCTGCCTTATTTGTCTCATTAACATTAATTGCTTTCTAATGTGTGACTTTTGTTACTGTTGTTGACCTTGTTTATTGTCACCACTTCTAGAATATAGCTTCAATAAGACTAAAGATTTATTGGGTTGTTTTTTTTTTTTTTTGTAACTTTATCTCCAAAACCTAGAATAATTTGCTTGTACTTTAATTCTCAAAAGATGCTTAATGAATGAATGAATATAAAGTAGATGCTGCTGCTTTTCCCATTATGAGACATACTTATACACACATTTCTTACATTTTTTTGTCCATATTCTCCATGATGTAAGATTCATGAGTGCACAAAATGTGTCTTCTCTTATATAATGGCCTTCACTTCAAAGATCCAGGGACAGAGAGACTCCTTTAAATTTCTGACATACTCTTAAGAAACATGAGAACATGTACAACCATTGGGATATAGTCTGCAGAGAATTGATAGACACTCTGAAGCCTATTGCAAATGTCCATCTTGGTAGAAATACAATTTTCATATCAGTGTTTATATTTTGCTGTATCCTAAGGATTTGAGAACTTGAAAATAAAATCCTTATTACAGCTTATAATTGAACACGGGGTAAAAATAAATGTTAATGGATTTGTGAGACATGTAAATTCTTTTTTTCAAAAAAAAAAAAAGAGATGTATATCTGTGTATTGACTTAGGAGATAAGAGAATCATTTTTGCCTTGTGTGAATGCAAATAACCATTGTGTTAGTTTTTCTTTTTATTATGGTGGTTCAATAAAACTGTCTTCTAATAAATTAAGATTTGCTCTGTACCTCCTTTCACCTAGTACATAAAATTAATTTTTTTTTTGTCTTTTGTCTTTTTAGGGCTGCACCCACGGCATATGGAAGTTCCCAGGCTAGGGGTCGAATTGGAGCTGTAGCTGCCAGCCTATGCCACAGCCACAGGAACGTGGAATCTGAGCCGTGTTTGCGACCTCCACCACAGCTCATGGTAACACCGGATCCTTAACCCACTGAGCAAAGCCAGGTATCAAACCCGCAACCTCATGGTTACTAATTGGATTGTTAACCACTGAGCCACGACGGGAACTCCTAAAATTAAAAATTTAAATATTATAGATACATCCATCTGAAAATATTGTGTAAGTGTGAGGTACAAACAGAATTATTTTGTAATTTTTTGCAGTGTTTTTTTTTTTTTTGTTTTTGTTTTTTTTTGTCTTTTTGCCATTTCTTGGGCCGCTCCCACGGCATATGGAAGTTCCCAGGCTAGGGGTCAAGTTGGAGCTGTAGCCGCTGGCCTACACCAGAGCCACAGCAACGCGGGATCTGAGCCGCGTCTGCAACCTACACCACAGCTCACGGCAACGCTTGATCCCCAACCCACTGAGAGAGGCCAGGGATTGAACCCGCAACCTCATGGTTCCTAGTCAGATTCGTTAACCACTGCACCACGACGGGAACTCCTAAAATTAAAAATTTTAAATATTATAGATACATCCACTTGAAAATACTGTGTAAGTGTGAGGTACAAACAGAATTATTTTGTAATTTTTAGCAGTGATTAAAATGTTTGTCATGTTTCAAAAAGACAACTTACAGAATGGGAGAAAATAGTTTCAAATGATGCAACTGACAAGGGCTTAATCTCTAGAATATATAAACAACTTATACAACCCAACAGCAAAAAAGCCAATCAATCAATGGAAAAATGGGCAAAAGACCTGAATAGACATTTCTCCAAAGAAGATATACAGATGGCCAGCAAACACATGAAAAAATGCTCAACATCGCTGATTATAAGAGAAATGCAAATCAAAACTACCATGAGATATCACCTCACACCAGTCAGAATGGCCATCATTCATAAATCCACAAATGGCAAGTGCTGGAGGGGCTGTGGAGAAAAGGGAACCCTCCTGCACTGTTGGTGGGAATGTAAACTGGTACAGCCACTATGGAGAACAGTTTGGAGATACCTTAGAAATCTATACATAGAACTTCCATATGACCCCGCAATCCCACTCTTGGGCATCTATCCAGACAAAACTCTACTTAAAAGAGGCACATGCACCCGCATGTTCATTGCAGCACTATTCACAATAGCCAGGACATGGAAACAACCCAAATGTCCATCCACAGATGATTGGATTCGGAAGAAGTGGTATATATACACAATGGAATACTACTCAGCCATAAAAAAGAACGACATAATGCCATTTGCAGCAACATGGATGGAACTAGAGAATCTCATCCTGAGTGAAATGAGCCAGAAAGACAAAGGCAAATACCATATGATATCACTTCTAACTGGAATCTAATATCCAGCACAAATGAACATCTCCTCAGAAAAGAAAATCATGGACTTGGAGAAGAGACTTGTGGCTGCCTGATGGGAGAGGGAGGGAGTGGGAGGGATTGGGAGCTTGGGCTTATCAGACACAACTTAGAATAGATTTACAAGGAGATCCTGCTGAATAGCATTGAGAACTTTGTCTAGATAATCATGTTGCAACAGAAGAAAGGGTGCGGGGAAAAAATGTAATTGTAATGTATACATGTAAGGATAACCTGACCCCTTTGCTGTACAGTGGGAAAAAAAAAAAAAAGTTTGTCATGTTTCAGACAACCAAAAAAATGGCCATTACAAACATACAAAATTAAACTGGCTCAATAAAAGATGCATGGGAAATGTGCAAACTTGATTATATTTACCTTGATGTGGCCAGAAAATCAAAGGGTAGAAGCAATTTAAAAGTCAAAATAGCTAAAAATTAGATTATAGATAGTCTCCTATAATTTTTACTAAAACATGTCAGTCAATTAAGATAGGAAAAATTCCCTCACTGAAACATATTTGCTATCTGCTTAGTTTAAACTTATGAAAAGACATGCTAATGCACATGCTAAAATTCTGTTTACAGATGCCATTTAAGACATCTTAGTAAAAACTGATTCTTGTCTTCATATGTCTACTGGAGTTACTAATTCTACTGGCACTATCCACACTGGCGCTCATCACTGACAGTGCCTTCCCTCTAATGTAGAAATGTGTTAAGCACCTTACATATATACAGTAAATATTCTTATCCCTGTCTTATAGATTAGGAACTGAGGCTCACTTGGTTTAAGACATTTGTGAGAAATTTATAGAGTTGGGAGTAGCACAGCTGAGAACTGAGAGTTGATATCCTCACTTCTCTGTCTTTTTGTCTAAGCCTCTAGACCACTTCCACTGCTTTTCTCCTTAGTGGATCGTATCCTAAAGAACTTGGCCTTCTAAACTGCTTTTTATAAATGATGCTTTTCCCATTTGGTATTACTCACACACATACAGAAGCGAATCAAAGCCCTTGATGAGCATGAGTTGGAATACTGAAATGATGTCCAATGTCACAGTCCAAAAGAGTTGGTATTTTAATCATTTTGTGCACTATTTTTCAGGATAAGAGCATAATTATTCTTGGAGCTTGAGTGTCCCCACTACTTTATGGCTCTCTGAAGATCTAGAAATCTTGGGTTGACTAAAGCTATGACATATGCTAAATGTAGTACGTGTCACCTTTTGTGCTCTGAATTTGGAGCCTATGGGGCATGATTTCCCATGCAGCAGCTCCGGTGCTGTCCAATAATCAAATTGTTTGTTCTTTCAGTAAATATTTCTGTGCTTGCCAGGTGCTAGGCTCTGGGCTAGTACAGGGAATATAATAAAAAGCACCTCAGATCTTTGCTATCAGGATACTTAAAGACTAATGTGGGCAGGATTCTCAATCAAATCATAATACAAAAATACAATTATATACTGTTATGTATTATGAAGAAAAGGTCTCAGACAATGACAATAGGGGTACTTGCCCTAGTCTACCAGGACAGAGAATTCCACCCTAATCCAGGGGAGTGACTGGCAGGCTCAAGTTTTGAGAATGGAGGAAACAGTGACATCTGAGAAAGCAAAAGAAGATCAGCATGGCTGAGATCTAGAAGGCAAAGGGAAAACAGCATACAATGAATGGGAGATATAGGAAGAAGATTATAGGCTAGTTTAAAATTATCAGAACAGACCAAAAGCAACGCTAAGACACAGAACAGTTCAAAGTCGGGGAATAACTGGATCATACTTGCATTTTTATAAAACCATCATTCATAAACTTTGAAAAATGTGTTTTCCCACTAAGTAGATAAAAAGAGAATTTGGCCAGAATTTTAATGTGACCCGATCATATTAAGGCAAAGGAGAGTATTGGTCAATATAGATCATGCCTGTCATTACTGGGTTCAAAATTAATTTTAATTTTTAACATTCCAGAAAAAATGTGTGCTTTTAAATTTGCATAATTATGAGTATGTTCCAAGTATCATGAGAGAATTTTTAACTTAAGTACAATGCCATCTATGTTTGCTACTGCTCTTCTGAGGGGGATGCTTTTGCACATTTCCCATAATGAATTTCAGAGCCTTGGTTCAGATCTTGTTCTCGTGAGTTATTTTCCAGTCATGTGAGGCCATCATTGAGAGTTTTAACTCATCAGGAAAATATGTTTTACTGTTTAAAGGGGCACAGGGGCAAGGAGAGCCATGAATACATCATGGCACAGTCATTCACTTTTACTTCTTTAAATAGGTCTTTGTTTAATATTTAAAGTGTATAAATGAAGTGAGACAAAAAAAATAGCTCTTTTTTTCTATTTTTTCTCTTAATACTCTTCTTCTCTGTGCTTACTAGGAAAAGAGAAAACTTAGTTCCATAAAAACACATAACATTTATGTGGGTTGAATTTGCGAAAACTATCACCCTGGAGCAAGGAATGCTTAATAGTGGGATACTGCTAGTCTGATCAATTAATTCATTATGAGGTTTAAGGATTTATTAACTTTCCAAAGAAAAAGGAGGCTTAACGAAGCATTAATTAATGTATAAGCCAAAAGAATAAATGCACTAGCACATATGCAAAATAAAACTCAAAATGGATTAAAGACCTAATTTTCTCATTGTTTGCAATTCTTGATTTCACCTTTCCTTATTCAGAACTACTAGCTTTTTCCAGGCCTTAGCCACCTTGCCCTGGATTACTGAAACTATCTTCTGGTCTCCTTATTTCTGTCATTAACCAATATTAAGTATTTCTATTCAATTACATTCAAGCACACATTGAACTCTGCTACTGTACTGATTGAGAACAATCATTGGTTCCAACCTGTCTATTCCAACATCTTCTCTGCTTTCAAACCCAGCCTCATGTATTCCCCACCTCCACTATTGCTCCATTATCAGATTCTCAGCTCTAGCTTTCCTTTTCATTCTTATGATGGAGGATTTTTGCCGTGTGCACTTTCATCTCCCTGTCACCTGGACAGGCCCATCGCCCCCATTTGTTTTTCTTTTCCTAAGATTTTCTCAAGCCCCATTTATCCCTCCATCATCCATTTATCCATAAGTATCTACTTATCACCTCCTATGTGCCAGGTATGGGTATGTGTCAGGCAATAGTTGCACACTGAAGACTAAGGGCTTTGTGTATAGTAATGAATACAGTCAGTATACAGGCAATTTCAAAACACATTAAATACTCTGATACTGGAAGTGCTATATTTTATGAAAGTCAGCACTAATGAAGGTCATCTAATCCAAACTTGAGAGTGAAAAGGGCTGAATTTTCTAAACCAAGATTTGCAGGATGAATATGAGTTAACAGGAGGAGAGGTAGAGAAAAAAACATGCAAAAAGTACCAGAGGCTAAAGACAAAATTCCATATTCCCATAATTATAAGCAACTTAGAATAGCTCAAGTACAGAGTGCATCTAGAAAGTGATGGATATAGAATAACAGACATGAGTCACATTTAAGAAGGTTAGAATTTATTCTGATTGTATTATATAATTTTAATCAGAGTTTTAAAATAACAACGTAAGGTATATGTAAAGTACCACTATTTTTTTATTATTACTATAAATGTTATTACTATTCCTTGTAAAAAGTTGAAACAAGGACAAGAAAATTAAAGATAAAATAAAAATCCTCAACATGATTTAGTTAAAAATGAAAAATTCAAGAATTTTTAAATGCTAATGTGCCATTTTACTTTAGCCCTATTGTTGCATTTTATGCAATTTTATATGTCTGCCTTTGAGGAAAATTGGAGGTGCTTATCCATGCTTTATTGGGCAAATGGTGAAACTTTCTTTAATCACAACCTCCATGAAAGCATTCACAGTGGGAAAATAGAAGACTTGAATCTAATCTAATGTGATTATACCTTATCAACAGGAAGGAAAAAGGTTTGAACAATAGAGGTGGGTGCCCCAGCATTCAGATAAGTACAGTGATAAGTTTAAGGCAAAAGTTATCTAAAAAGGCTCTGTTGATCCTTCACTTTGTGAACGGAAGAGATTTTTAGACCTTCCCTTAAAGTCTGCAGGAGGAAGCTACAAAATGGAAGAGTATCCTGATCCTTTTTTTGAAGACTTTAATTTCATTTTGATCCTGGTCTTGTGAAAGATGACCTAAAATGGCCTTAGCATCTTCAACAATCTGTTGATTTCCCACATCTCTAACTCATATTCTCACAGGGATTAAAATATAATTAAACATTACCTTTCACACACCACTTTACAGTTTACTGAATCCTTCAATCTTCATTGTCTTAAGAAAATGCTGGAAGCTTGGTTTTCACCAAGGTTCACTTAATCACTATGTTTTTCTTCTGGTATAGAACTTCACATGGTGAACAAGAGAAAAAATATTATTGATGCAATTCAAATAATCAACTAGTAAGACATCCTTACCTTATCCAATTATTCATCTTGGAAAGTTAAAGTTTATTTGATTTTTAATTGTGTATATCTAAAATGCACAGTAATACTTAAAGATGAAGACAGGTTGTTGTTTTTTTTTTTAATTTTTACCCCATCTTTTGGTATTTACATCATTTAGGGTACCATTTGAAACCTAAGGTCTCAAAACAAATGCATTTTCTTATGTTTTCATGAATAAGAGTGTTTGTCATATATATGCATCTATTAAGACAATATACCAGTGAGATCTGTAGAATCATTTCTTAAAAGAAAGCAATAAATTATTTTGAATTCAGGTAAAAAAATATGCAAGTAATGAAAGAAAGAGAATGCGTTGGGTGGTGGCATTTTCTCAATAAAATGGTAATGTTTTCCTGATTCATTATTTGGAAACTGTAATAAAGAAGCACATTGTTTTGAAAAATAATGGCATAGATAAAAGCAATAACAAACAAGATCTTCATTAAAAAGTCACAGAGAACCAGCAGCATAGGAAAACTAAAAAGACATTATGTTTGGAAATAACCCATTTGAGTAGCAGAAGAAGCTGGCACATCTCTTCAAAAGAAAGTATATTTAACATATTTGGAAGATGAAAGACTCTGTGTCAAACCAAGTTAACTTTAGGTTGTATTTAAGTTTCACACACCTTAATCTCATGTAGACAGTTGAATATCTTTTCTAAAAGACATATTTTTTTTTCCTCTCAAACTTTGAGGATAAAATTTTTTACCTTCAGAGTATAATTTTTTCTTTTAAGTACCATTTCAATAAACTTTATATTTTAGAACAGTTTTTAATTTACAGAAAAGTTGTGATGTTAATATTAACTACAGTCCATATTTCCTTAAGATTTCCTTTTTTTTTTTTTTTTTTTTTTTTTTTTTGGTTTTTAGGGCCACATCTGCAGCATATAGAAGTCCCCTGAGTAGGTGTCAAATCAGAGTTACAGTTGCTGGCCTACACCACAGCCGCAGAAACACAGGATCCAAGCCACAGCTGTGACCTATACCACAGCTCACAGCAACACCGGATCCTTAACCCACTGAGTGAGGCCAGGGATCGAACCCATATCCTCATAAATACTAGTCAGGTTTGTTACTGCTGAGCCACAATGGGAACTTCCTAGATTTCCTTGGTTTTTAATGCATGTCCTTCTTCTGTTTCAGAATCCCATCAAGAATACATTACATTTAGTTGTCAGGTCTCCTTAGATACCACTTGGCTGTGACAATTTTTCATACTTCCCTAGTTTTTGAAGATTTTGACACTTTTGAAGAGTAGTAGTCAAATATTTTATAGAATGTCCCTATACTGGTTTTCACCTGACATTTCTCTTATGATCAGATTAGGGTTGTGGATTTTTGGGAGAAAGACTACAGAGGTAAAATGTCATTTTCATCATACCGTAGCAATATACCTACTGTCAAGGTGACTTATTTTGATTACCTGTTGAAATAGCATTTGCCAAGTTTCTCTGCTGTAAAGTTGTTTCCCCTTTTGCATACTGTAATTTGGAAAGAAGTCACTGTACACAACCACAGTTAAGAAGTGAAAATTATGCTCCATTTCTTTGAGGGGAGAGTATCTACATAAATTATTTGGAATTCTTTTGCATTGGAGATGTCTATTCTCTCCCATTTACAAAATTTATTTGATTATTTATTTATATCAGTAGGGACCCATAGTTATTTAATACTTTGGGCTATAATCCAGTACTATTTCATTTATTTTCTTTCTCAAATTGTTACAGCTTGGCCATTGGCAGCTATTTCATTTGGCTCATGTATTCCTTTGGCACCACTGTAGTTTACTTTTTCTTTCCTTTTTTTTTTAAATTTTCTCTTTTTTGAATACTTATTTTCTAACACTACAAGATACTATAGGCTCATCTCTATATTTTCTGCCCCATTCCTAGCATAAGCCATTTCTCCAATGATCTTGGTTTCTCTTGCTGGAGGACAGTATTAGAAACCAAGATCCAAGAACTAGGTGTGTTCATTGCTCTTGGAGGTTCATTGTTTCTAGGTCTTCTCAGCTGACAGATCAAAGGAATTCATGTGTATAAACTTGTGTATATACATAAATCTATATACCTTTCTTTATGTAACCATCTTTATCCACATTAAGCTAAATACAATGACTCCAACTATAATCCATTACCAGATGAATCATTCTACCCTCCTTCCTTTGTTTCTCTGTTGTCCCACACTCTAAAAGTGAGAAACCTAAACTATTCCAAAGGCAATAGTTTGTATTTATTAGCAATGAGATCCTGCTGTGTAGCGCTGGGAACTATGTCTAGTTACTTATGATGGAGTATGGTAATGTGAGAAAATAGCATGTGTATATGTATGTGAAAAAAAAAAGTGAGAAACCTGGCTCACACCATCTACCATCCATTTCCTTAATCTTTCCATTCTAATATAAGTGTATAGTGGTATCAGAATTGTTACTTCATACCCCCATGGAGATTAATTTTATGTACTAGAATACAATGTTTATTTCCAGTTTCTTTCACCTTTAGTCTTAGAGATTCCACTCATTAAAAAAAAATTACTTAATGCTTTTTATCTCCACGCCCTTTAGTGAAGTTCTTTCATATATTTTAATACTGTTAGACTGTCTTGCTATGTTCTACATTCCATCATAGGATTCCCAACCTTCTAAACATTTTTTAAAAATATTTGGATAAAAATTCACTCTGTGCAAGAAAGTTATAAGGATTTTGGAAAATGGGTAATGTCATATCTCCACTATTAAAATATCACACAGAATGGTTTTATTGTCCTGAAAAAGATTTTCCACACAACATCTATTCAATTCTCTTCCCTTGTCACTGGATCTTCTGAAACCACTGATATCTTTAATGTTTCCATAGTTTTGCCTTTTCCAGAACATCATATATTTGGCATCAAGCTAACCTTGGCTTGCTTCACTCAGCAGTATTCATTTAAGATTCATCCATGTATTTCTCTGACTTGCTAGCTCCTTTTTCTTTATCACTGATTAATCCTCCATTGTACAGATATACCATAATTTATTTATCCACTCACCTATTGAAGGACACCTTGGTTGCTTCCTGTATCTGACAATTTTGAATAAAGCTGCTACATTCATGTGGAGATCTGTGTGGATATAAATTTTAAAATCAATTTGGTAAATACCTAGGAGCACAATCACTAGATTATATGGTAAGATTGTGTCTAGTTTTGTAAGAACTTGCAAAACTGTCTCTGAAAGTGGCTATACTATTTTGCATTTCTACCAGCAATGGATGAGTTTCTTTGCTCTGCTTACTAACACATGCCTATGTGTTTTGCAAATATCTACCCCCAATCAAGCTGTGTTTTATTTCTTTCTCTGAACTTCTGTCTTCCACTGAACAGAAGTTTTAAATTTAAATAAAAGCCCAACTTTTTTTTATGGATCATGTTTTTGAGGTTTTGATATTTACATTTATATATCAGTTTCTTAAAAACATGCTCTAAATTTTATTATTTATTGAGATTTTCCTTGTGGCCTAAGAATCTATTCTAGAAACATTCTATTTGTTTGTGAAAAGAAGTTTGATAGCACATTTTCCTGGTTTTCCTCTTATAAATCTGACCTTTCTTAATCTCTCTTCTATGCTGCTGGGGCTCAGTTCTAGGCATCCTTATCTTTGCTTTTACTCCTCACTTTTATCCATTATGATAAGCTTCCAAAGCCTTTCATATGCTTGATCCCAAATGTATTTCTTTAGTACAGACACACACACACACACACACACACACACACACACACACACACACACACAATTTTCTGCCCCATATATCCAGCACTCATATATGTTTACAGACATCTTAAATTTTCTGATATCCACTTACTACCATCACCCCTGCCCCATTTTGTTGCTTGCTCCAGAAATATTGGTATCCTCCTTCATTATTTGTCCTTCTCCTGAACTCTGACTTGAAATCTCCCATTAAATTCTTTTACTTTATAATCCTTTTACTTCACTTCTCCTTCTCAATTCAAGCTGCAATTATATCTCTTCGATCGCAGCAGTATGTTTCTTGGTGTCCCTGATTTTCTTTTTACTCTCTTATCATTTTTCATAAAAAACCTCTGCTTTATACTTTTTAATAACTTTTTATAGTTAGCATATGCTTCAAATCCTTAAGATGGTGTTAAAGGTCTTACTCATAACTACTCACCTCAAGCCACTTTTTCCTCTTGTTATATCCTAACCCCCTCTAAATTTTCATTTGGCTTCCAGTTATTTTTTTCTTTGAAGTTTTTACACATATGCTTCTCTATCGCAAATGTTCTTTTGGCCACTGTTTACTCAGCCAGGTCCTAAACACTCTTCAGGTCATAGCTTATTGCAGTATTTTGGAATAAATGCTCACTGACACAGCAATATACAATATCTCCCTTTTAGGTTCTTTTATACTATGCTGACATTTTCCTAGATATTTTAATCTATACACTCTCAAATGTGGATTTTCCTATTCAGTTATACACAAAAATGCAGATGAAAAGCTGCACATTTTCTTTTAAAGATTCATTTTAAACTTTGAAGATGGTACCTTCACATTGTTATCTCCTTATACATTTTAACTAAGAGTAAAGGCTTCTTACTATAATGCAATTTTCCCCCTATTTGGTTAAAGCTTTGTTAAATTTTTGATCACTGAGAACAGTAGATGCTTCAGAGAGTATTATCCAAGACTGTCTTCATGTATAAAATAGCAAGATAAAATAATCGGGAGACACAGTGAACTTTTGTCAGGGATTTCATATATTAAGTTTAATGCTTAAAAATAAAATACTGCGACGACAGAGTTATATCACTAAAAACAAAAGGAAGTAAATGCTTTCTTTCTTCAGCTTTCAAATTGAACTGATAGGTTTTAGTAGTAATAATAATAATAATGTCTTTATCCTTCTAATAACCAGCCTAATGAGGTTTACTCTTCTGATTTCAACTTTGTGATTATTATTTTCTCCTTATTTCCATATGAGAAGAAAGACTGTCTAATGCAGTGGACAGAGGATGGGGTCCACTCCTTCCACTTCACACTCATGTTTTGTATTTAGTTTTCTATAGCATCTGTGTGTATTCAAATTTGATTGAGTGACCTATTGTCAACTTCAGCTACACATAATGAAGATACACATATATATACATAATTATACTCACACATATAATTTAACTTTTTCCTACTTGTATAATATCCATCTAACTGGATGAAAATGTGTTATTTTGCTGACATCTCAAGTGAGGACATAAAGTGGTTTTCAGTGCATCTCTCTTTTGACTGTCATATACATTGGGTTGAAAGATCCTGCTGCTTCTTCATATAGTTCCCCTGAGACACCCTTCCTATTTTACCTGCAGTACAGTCCTGGATGTCATTTCTTCTAGAAATACTTTTGGAACTGTCACTTCACAGGATATTCTTTCAATACTCTTATTCTCATCCATTGAGGCTCTGCCCCGACAATCTACCCTTATTTCTACCATCAAAGGTGTTCTAGTTAGGATACTTTGAATATATCACACCCACTCTGAGCCCCTGGAAGTTTATCTCTGTCTTCCCATTCCACTATAGATCAAGTCTCAGGTCCTTATGCCATACATCAAAACTCTCCCACTAAGGTAGATGTGTTTCTCCTCCTAATTTTCTATTTTAAAATACAATTTTCTGAACTTATTTCCTGGAAGCCTTACGTCAGTTTTCTTTACTCCCATCTTTGAGTTTTTTCCCCTCTCAAAGCAATGCCACAGACTGAAATTATTTTCCTTCAATGACTACCAAAATATCTGACTCCCCTCCCAAGCCCCATCTCTTAAATGGTATCTAACAATATTTCACTTATGCTGGAAAATCTTTCTGGATTGATCATTAAATAGTTAACAATCTTGCTTAGTTTATTACATGCAAGTATATATTTTATAAGGCTACTTTTCCATCTTTCTCCCTTTATTTATACTAATCTTCTATTCTTGATATGTGTTACACTTTATTTTGATAAAGTGTATTTTACCATTATCTTTCATATGATGGCCACATGTTTTTGGTCTCCTCATCTTATAAATGTGTATTGGTGAAGAAGTTTGGTCTTAAGCAACAACAAACACTCTTAAATTAGGTCCAAAATGAAAATTTTGATGGATACGGAGTAACTCTCGGAACCAACAACATAAATCAGGATATTAGAAGATACAAATTGAGGTAGCCAACAGAAGGCATGACCCCCAACATTCATGACCCTTCTTTCACAAGTTAAGAGAAAAATTTCCTTTGTGCTTTAACATTTAAGGTGTTTATGTGCTAAAATAATGAATTAATTTTGCCTTTTAAAAATGGCATGTGTATATGCTGAAAATATCATTTAGCTTCAAATATTTGTCTTTCCTGTGGTGTCTGACTGATTAGAAGCTTAAAATAGGACTTGTGAGTTTATGTGTCTTATATATTAACTTAATTACCTGCTTCTAATGTGCAATCTGCTAGATTTTATTGGCAGGATGTATCACAACTTCTAATGAGTCACATCTTCTACCAAGGCAAGCTTTAAAAAGAAAGAAACGACATAATTAGATCAGGTTTACCCCATTTAAGCACATTGGACTGATTAGATACTTTGGCTCAATTTTCTGGAAAAAGATAGGAAGCCTTAAATTGTATTAGTTATTCATGCTGTGCTTTTCACCCATTTGAAGTATTAATCTATTTGGCCTATGGAAAAAGAACTTAGCATGTTTTTGCTTTTCAGCAAAATAAATGTTTGCCTTAGATGGGAATTGAGTGCATATATGTGTTGATGTGCATTTTTAAACCCTAGGATTACTGAATTCTCAGATACTTAATTTAAAATATTGTATGTATATCTACACGTTCATTAGAGACTCTGACCAGAAAGAGGTCCAGAATCACACTTTAGTGACTTATTTTATATTGTTTTCTTACTACTTAATAAAACAAATTTTAACAAATTACTGAAAAAAGATCTTGTATTTGTACATAAATATATAAAACACCATCTCTATTATATCACCATATCATTTATATTCTTTAAACTTATTTAGTGAAAGATAAAAATCAAATCACCATTTTAATACATGTGTGAACTAGATCTATACATTCACTAGAGATATCTTGATGAACTTACACATTTGAATATATTCTCAAATTATATAGAATGGGTTAAAATGTTAATAATAAAGCCTCAACTTTAAAAGGTAGAGTTTTTGTAGCTTTTTTTTTTTTTTTTTTTTGTCTTTTTGCCTTTTCTAGGGCCGCTCCCGCAGCATATGGAGGTTCCCAGGCTAGGGGGTCTAATCGGAGCTGTAGCCACCAGCCTACACCAGAGCCACAGCAACTCAGGATCCAAGCCGTGTCTGCAACCTACACCACAGCTCACGGCAACGCCAGATCCTTAACCCACTGAGCAAGGCCAGGGATCGAACCTATAACCTCATGGTTCCTAGTCGGATTTGTTAACCACTGAGCCACAGTGGGAACTCCTTTTGTAGCTTTTTAATGTGAATAGAGTTTTTATAAAGGAGGAAACTTCCACTATTCAAAAGGTATTGCCTAATTAAATAAAATAATAATTCATATCACTGATAAAACTCAGAAGTTATGGCATACATCTTTATTTTACTCACACCTTACTTAATGTAAATAAACATATCAACTAACATTCATGCTGGAACTACAATCAGAAAGCTAACTGTTAAACATTTAGCAGCACAGCACTGTGGGTATTTATAACAACTGAGTTCTGTAGGTCTAGACAATGTGATGCAGACAGCAAGATCACCAGTTCCACATCTATGTGGTCCAGTCGACTTTGCTGTTATGGAATGACTTTCCAGCTATAGCTATTGACTCATATGTTTCCCCTTGATTCCATAAAGTGATATTAATTTGAATCTTATCTTTACTGGAAAAAATAACACTGAATGTATGTCTCATTGATATGAATAATATTACTCCAAAAATCACTGTTCTAAAATTAAACTCATTGCTTCCTTTTTATGCCTTCATGTATATCAAATATAACCATACTTTATTAATGATTTATATATTTATATTAAATATATATTTAAATATGATTCCCAGAGTTTCCATCGTGGCTCAGGGGTTAACGAATCCAACTAGGAACCATGAGGTTGCAGGTTCGATCCCTGGCCTTGCTCAGTGGGTTAAGGATCCGGCGTTGCCGTGAGCTGTGGTGTAGGTTGCAGAAGCGGCTCAGATCCCGCATTGCTGTGGTTCTGACGTAGGCTGGTGGCTACAGTTCTGATTACACCCCTAGCCTGGGACCTCCATATGCCACAGGAGCAGCCCTAGAAAAGGCAAAAAAGATAAAATAAATAAATAAATAAAATAAAGATGATTCCCATATTTAAGGAACTATTTCTTTCTCAGTTCCATTGATCATTATTAAGAGTCATATGTTTTTACTTATATGATTATTGACTGTCTTCTTTCTGAACTATATTGACTGTGTTCACTTCTGAAACATGAACTCTAATTACATATTATTTTCGCAGATCATCTTTGCTGTAGATTATGAGACTGGAAAAATCTTTTAAACAACTCCAGAACTATAAAAGCAATCCTTTCTCCCTAATACACATTGAACAGTATTTGTAACTGTAATAATTGCTTAAAAATTCACAATAGTCTATAAGAATGATCTGTAATTCACTCAGTATGTTAAGATCATATTTAACTTTTAATAGGTGAAATATATTCTCTGAAATGTAGGAGTCTATGGTGAATATGCGTCAACTGAGGAACATCTGGAGTAAGGCCAGCCAGAGATGTCAGTGGTAGAGTAGAAAGTTTGAGGCAAAGCAGTGAGTGCCTAGCTGTGTGTCTGAAAAGTTTAAATGTTCTCAGTGCCAGAGGTGGTAGCAGTGTGCATCCATGCTGCAAATGGCAAAGCCCTGTGCATCTACAGCTTGGCTCATGCATGCTACAGCCTTTATTCCAGCCTTGCTGTTGGTTGTCTCAGTTTCTCTATGCCATTCTCACTTTTCAACTTAGGTTAATCAAAGTCAGAATTTGTTGGTTGTTTGTTTTAGAATAACTGATAATGGCATTTCCCCCTTTTTTTGTTTTGTTTTGTTTTACAGTCATGCCTGCAATCTGTTTTTTTTTTGTTTTTGTTTTTTTTGTTTTTTGTTTTTTTTTTTGTCTTTTAGGGCCACACATGTGGCATATGGAGGTTCTCAGGCTAGGGGTCCAATCAGAACTGTAAACACTGGCCTATGCCACAGCCACAGCAACTTGGGATCCAAGCTGCATCTGCAACCTCACAGCAATGCTGGATCCTTAATCCACTGAGTAAGGCCAGGGATTGAACCTGCATCCTCATGGATCCTAGTCAGGTTCGCTAACAGCTGAGCCACGATGGGAACTCCCACACCTGCAATCTTAAAGCTCCTGGGCTGAGCTTGAGTTGGAGCTGAAGGCTTATGCCACAGTCGCCACAACTGGGGATCCAAGCTGTATGTGTGATCTATGCCATAGCTTGCAGCAATGCTAGCTCCTTAACCTAGTGAGCAAGGCCAGAGATCGAACCCACATCCTCACAAAGACAATGTCAGGTCCTTAACCCACAGCAGGAACTCTGGCATTTTCATTTTTAAAGAACCAATATCCTGTACTAGATGGGAATTTTCTCTTGGCCACCATTATTTTTGTCTTTCAAGATTCCTATTCATTCTCATTTCTGTCATATGAGAATTCATTTGAAAAATCAACCAATGGCATCTTGAATTAGATGTGATGATTAGTTGGGATTCTATATCTGAGAGAGGTAGAAGTCTAGTGGATCTCTGGACAATATTTGGCTATCCAAAAATATACTGTGATTCTAAAAGAGGTAGTGGTCAGAATCTATGCATTGGCCACTACTAACCATAAATGAGGTTATTTATTCAATAAAGAGTCCTTCTATCTATTAGGATAGTTTGCATTTTTAAATCTGTAATACATAATCACTGTTTTGTTTCCCCTTTCTAAAAATGAATGGCATTGGAAGATAAGCATTTGCCATAAATAAATATTTCCTGAGACAAAAAAAGACTTGAATACTATTACACATAAAGATTGATAAACATTTATACAACTTCAGTAACTACATTAGAAGTAATACTCTCTTTAACTGTATGTTCAAGTAATTGATCTTTTTAACTAGTAAGCTGGGCATTCATTTTATTCCAATCATTCATCTAGTTTAAACAACTGCGAGTCTTCCATAAAATAATTATTCATAATAAGGACCCGATGAGCTGGAATATCAGACTTTGCCAGTATTAACTATGCCCATTAACTCTATCTTTGTCTAATAAATAAGGAGGACACTTCAGATTAGCATAGAGTGAGCTCAGTGGACCTGATGAGGTGTTGAATTCCCACTCTCAGATGAGCAATTTGCAAGCCAGAGAAAAAAATGACCAAGATCTAATCATATTCCTTAAAACTATATATCTCCTGAGAAATGTGAAAATATTATATTTGCTAAAAAAAATCACAATTCAAAACTGAGATTTCCTTTTAAATAGAGTTAAATTAAGCAAAGATTTGATATGTGTTGTCCCAAAGTGGGAGGTGCAAATAACATGAGAGAGAGCCTGAACCATCCAGTATAATAGAGGGAAGACAATTTCAGAGGAGAAGAATTAATATCTGTGTTTCAGTTGTTCTAGGAATGGTGGTGAGTAGGGTGTTTAGATGAGTTTGGGCTGGAAGTTTCATTTAACCTGGGTGTTGATGGAGTTAGATAAAAATTAACTATTTAACACTTTTAGTGCTTATTAGGGGTCAGGTAACATTCCATGTGCCTTATGCATATGTAGTCCTTTAGTACTTACAAAATCCTATTAGGTTGGTCCTACCAGAGAGCTTGTTTGGAGGTTCTAGCAAGAGAGAGCAGCCACTGGTGTATATGTGATGAAGCATCCTCCTCTACTGGGGAAGGTTGTCCTCTTCTACTGAGTGTTCAGGTTCAGGACAGATACATGGAGCAGTGGAGACATCTGCCTTGCCAGATAAGCCAAATCATACCCAGTGAGCAATGAGGTGACTGATGTTGCAGCCAGATTGTCCTCACATCTGAGTCGGTATTATTACAGTCACCAGTACATAAATAAAGAAATTAAGGTAACAAGAGATTGGGAAACTTTCCCAAGGACACACAGCTTGTAACAGCTAGCCATGCAGACTAGATCCAGCACCAGTGTCTTTCATTCTATATCCCATTTTGAGATCATCTGCTCTGCCCACAGCTCTTAAAAGGGTAGTTCTGGGGGAGTTCCCGTCGTGGCGCAGTGGTTAACGAATCCGACTAGGAGCCATGAGGTTGTGGGTTCGGTCCCTGCCCTTGCTCAGTGGGTTAACGATCCGGCGTTGCCGTGAGCTGTGGTGTAGGTTGCAGAAGCGGCTTGGATCCTGCGTTGCTGTGGCTCTGGCGTAGGCCGCTGGCTACAGCTCCGATTCAACCCCTAGCCTGGGACCCTCCATATGCCGCGGGAGCGGCCCAAGAAATAGCAACAACAAAAAGACAAAAAAAAAAAAAAAAAAAAAAAAAAAAAGGGTAGTTCTCATGGGCTGTGTTTCTTAATCATAAAGTCCTGCCTTCCTGTCATGCTCTCAGAGAAAAGATATTTTTTGCAAATCCTACTGAATATTTTCTGCAAATAACCAAGGTAAGCCAGTGAGTTTTAAATAAGAAATACAGTGAGAATAAATTAGTGGGTGGTGGAGATTAAAGAACAACTGTCATGATTAGGGGAAGAATCTGAAGGGGCCATGGTGGGCATAACCAGAAAATAAAAATGGGGTTCAGGAATCTAATTGGCAAAAAAATAGTTTAAAGAAGACAGTAAAGTCATGGAGCACCAGAGACACTACGAAAGAGAGAATAGCTCATCCCATTCCAGGTAATGAGTATCCTTATAATAAGAGAGAGAAGTTGAAGTGTATTTGCTTCTGTTTGGATTTTACTACAGATTGTATCACTGGGAAGTCGCTGAGAGTTTTTAAATAGAAAAATGAAATAATCAAGCAGATGATCCATGATAATAGGTCAGACAGCAGAGGATGAAAATGGATTGAGATGAGGGAGACTAAGAACAATATACTCATTATAGAAGATTATGGCAATAATTGAGGTAAAAGGATAATACCATTAAGAATGGCTCAGAAAATTATTACAAAGATAAATCTTCCTTCTTTCACATGCTAATTAATTCATTCACTTATTTGCACATTTGTTCCTGTATTTCTATGTCAACATGCATTTACTCCTACATGGGTTTCTGGGAATACCAAGGGTAAACAACTCATTCCTTTCTCTTAATGAGCTCACTATCTAGTGAAAATGTATAGACCATTATCAAACAAGAGATTAATCACAGAAGAGACAGCATACCTAAACTAAGAAAATCAGAGAAATTTTTAAAAAGAAATGTATACATGTATGTGTAACTGGGTCACCATGCTGTACAGTAGGAAATTGGCAGAACACTATAAACCAGCTATAATGGAAAAAAAATAAAAATCATTATATATATATAAAAAGAAAAAGAAAAAGAAATAACACCAATTAGAGGTTGGGAATGAGGAAGGAAATGTCTAAGATTTTGAAATGTGGTGAATATGAAGATGGTGTAGGTATAAGAAATATAAAGACAAGAGGAGACTGATTCATTAAGAACTACTTTCTTGGAATCAGTGTGAAAATTGGTTGAGATGAGGGAGGTAGATGACCTGGACCACTAATAAAATATCCTTAATTTATTTCCTCTTGCTTTTGAGACACCTGAGGAAATGTATACACAGATTTGGAGGCATAGTATAGAAACATTGTTATTATTTTGATTAGAGATCAAAACAGCTTTAGAAGGACTATATTAGCTAGAAGGTTCAAAAGAGGGACTCTGTGGCCTCACTGAGGACAGGCTCAAGTTCAAGAAGGTAAATGACTTCATATCCATTAATCCTGTCCTCTGATGAGAAAAGTCAATTTAGTTGACAGAAAACAAGCAAATGAGCATAAAAACTAGAACTAGAAGCCAGATAATTTTCCCCAAAATCAAGAGCCTCTCATGCCAGGTCTTCTCAGTCCAGGGTGTCTCCAGGTCAGGTCCACATCCCTGGCTGTCTCATATCACCATTTAGAAGGAAGAGAGAGCCCAAAGGGAGTAAAGAGGGGACAAAAGAGAACTACAATGTCAAGTTTTTAGCTCCTGGAGACAAGTCTGGCCAATGGGTAAGAATCAACGAGATTGAGAGTGACTGAAAAACTTATCTCAGCATAAAGCAACAATGCCCATCTCCTTTTGACTTTATTTGCTTCTCAAAAGTACCTCACCTTCTTGACATTAAAGAATGATATGCAACTCAAAAGTAATAATTTTACTTTTTAAACTAATTTATGTTTTTTCCACGCCCATGTTGAACCTATGCCACAGCAGTGACACACTGCATCCTTAACCCTCTGAGCCACTAAGGAAGTCCAAAAGTAATAATTTAAAATGAGTTTAGGAAATCTTACATATCTCTTCAAGATCTCCATGCACATTAACAGAGAAAAACACTAAAAAGTTCCATAGTAGAGAAACTTCTTAATTTATTTTTCAAAACTTATTTGATAATCAATCTTATTTATGAAACTCATTAACATATTGCAGACAACAACTTAGGAAATATTGCAGCAAAGAAAGAGACTATAGATGTTTGCCAGGGTATTTCCACATTCTAAAGCAATACATATTGTTTGTATCTTCTAAAGATAACATGTATTTTACTAAGTATATATTTCATGCTCAATAAATTTGAGGTAAACAAGTATTATATTCTCTGTAGTGGGCATTTCTTACAGAGCCATTATATCATTGGGAGTAAATAATCATGTGGTATTCCCAAAATTATATGGTATAAGTAGCAATACTCCTTACAACTAAAAATAAACTTAATTTCCAGGATTTAAAAGAGATCCTCACTGTTCTCAGAGTCAAGATGATCTGGAAAGCTCCATGATATTGGGGCTTGATGGCTTTATTCATAATTTTAATAGGGCTAATGATAGTATGGGTTATTCATCATATTTAAATGTAGGCTAATTTTTTAAAATTTAGAAGTCATGCATCATTGCTTCTTTTCCTAATCCCCTCATTTCAATCTATTAGGGATTGCCTTTTCTAGTCAAATGTACTTGAAATCCATGACAAATTTCTACCTTGCTGACACTATTCTAGTCCCAGCCACAATTATCTCTCCAGACTCCAACAATAGCCTTCATGTTGGTCCCTTCTATCACAAATTCTTCTCTACAGAACAGCTAGAATGTCACTTTTAAAATATAAATGAAATTATATTCCTTCCTTGCTTCAAGTGCTTAAAATAGCTTCCCTTTTCTCTCAGAGTAAAATCTAAATTATCTTGCCCTACAAGCCCTTATATGGTTTGTTCTAGTTTCCTAAACCTTATTGAAGTAGACTCTCTGGAGATGGAGCCTGGGGGTTTTGTTTTGAATACAATTCTGATGGTCAGTCATGACTGAGAATTACTCTCTTCTTCAGTGTTGGTGTTAATTCAGTTCATTCACTTTTCACTTTCTTAGCAATGGATTTTGGTGCCTTTAAAGCTTTGTTACCTGCTAGCAGAGAGACAGCAGTTTGGCTAATGGAACACATTATGGTTCCCCTTGGAGACTCTGGTCTCTGCTACATCTTTTCGCCTCCGACCCTGAGCCTCCTCTGAGGCTCCTTGGGGTTTCTGCTATCATAGCTATTATTGCCAAATAGTCCATGTTGCCAGAGTATCTGCCAAAGCCTTTCAAATGTCACTCATTTCCAGAATTGAGAGATGCATTTCAACCTTAGCAGAAAAGAAATATTGTCCCAGTGCATATTCACAAATTTGGGAACTAAGCATCAAAAGACTAAGTCATCACCTTTCAACTGTATGCCATGATCCATCCCTGCAGAAATGCTGGGTTATTTGATGAAGGTAATGGACTTAGCCTTGCAACATTCTCATCTGCAGAGTTTTAGCAACATTCTTTCGACAAACATAATCACACATATACATGCACTCATTAATATGTATGTGTTTGAGCATACTCTTGAACACTAAAAAAAGGATTAAAGGTAGTTTTATTCTGAAATATAGGTGACGGTCACTATTTTGAGCAACAAATGTAGAATCTGGTTTTTGGAAATGGTTGATAGTGGAGAAGCATACATTTTGGAGGTAATACGGACAAGCATGATAAAAGTGTAATATAAGTATATTTCACTGTAGCTATGGTGTTAGTCTAGGTTTCCCAAATAAAGCAGACTCCCCAAACCAAAACCACATTCAAATGGGCAATGTGAAAAACAAGACCAAAAAAAAAGTGTCACTGTTGGATTGTAGTAAGGGAAGAAGTAAGTCCAGGAAAAATTTCAGAGTTGGTTAATGATCAGCTGCTTCTATTTTACTGACAGTATGCCAGGGTATAACTGACAAAGGGACATAGTGGTTATGCCCTAGACCATTAAAGGCAGTAAAAAGGAATGGATGACCGATTTCACAAGATGGGAGATACTCAAAAGAATTAAAACAAGAAATTTTAATTTCAACATAAGGATTATTATCTAAAACAAAAACTTCAAAGAAAATTAAAATGTAAGAAATTTAAGGCATTATCATAGTCTTTATTTTACACATTGTGTGAGTTTTCTACCTATATATTTAATGTAATCATGTCTGATACATACAGCTTTGTTTTATGAGTATTAACTCGATTAAATTTTAAAGCTTTAGTTCCTATCCTCTAAAAACGATATGGGAACTATCATTTTAAAGGTTGTCGTCTGAATTTTTAAACGTCTAAAATATTCAATACTGCTTTAGGGTTTTCTCCACATTTGTCATCTAAATCTTAACATGCACATACATTTGTCATTTATACATACATATTCATGACACCAATTTGGTTAATCATCTTCTCTTTCTTACTCCTTTGATTGAATGGACAAAATAAGATGTAGACAAGGCTCTTGGGGTTGGAATGAAATATGTAATTATATTTTTTAAGGCCAATAGAACATTTTGAGTCTTAGAACTTTTTGGTATTCTAAACATCTGGTATTTTTAAATGCTTAATTCTTCAAATTGTTTCAACTGAAATGATGATGTGAAATAATGATAATTACTACAGTTGTTTTGTTGATCCAGACTCTGACATTAAATCGTTTATGCCCAGCCTCTTAGAGTGAATGCAGTCTGAGCATTTTTTTATCAAGTGAACAGGAACAAATAACGTATAGTTAGATTACCAATTTTTCTCATTGTTAGATTTAATTTTGTGAAAAAATCATATTCATTTTTTTATAGTCTTGGACAGTAATCCTGATCATAATATAGTCTTGAAAAATTTTACATTTGAACAGAGTTTTCAATAGTTTATTAGTTATCTTCCACAGAAATCTTATGAGGTCATTATAATTATCTGTTATTTTATGGTAAGCCTATTAGAAAATTTTCTCGGAGTTACCATCGTGGCTCAGTGGTTAACGAATCCAACTAGGAACCATGAGGTTGTGGGTTCGATCCCTGGCCTTGCTCAGTGGGTTAAGGATCCGGCGTTGCTGTGAGCTGTGGGGTAGGTTGCAGACGCAGCTCAGATCCCGCATTGCTGTGGCTGTGGCGTAGGCTGGTGGCTACAGCTCCGATTCGACCCCTAACCTGGGAACCTCCTTATGCCATGGGAGCGGCCCTAGAAAAGCAAAAAGACAAAAAAAAAAAAAAGAAAAAAAAGAAAAAAAAGAAAATTTTCTCCATTGACCTACCAAAGTAGCATTGTTACTTTAGTATTCATTTAAAAAAGTAATAGCAGAGGCTGTGTTCAATATTGTGTCCTCAGACATACTGCACTTAGTACGTCTTACTACCTGACCCTTTTTTTGTCTAATTTACATAATAATGCAAAAGAGAACAATAAAGACTGAGTGACAAAGAGATGACCTTTAAGATTAAGTATGAGTCCACAAAGGAAATAGGAAAGAGAGGCTGCAAAAACATGGTCAAACTTTAATCATTATAGATAGAAATTATTCACAAGTACTTGTTATTTAACTCATTTTATATTGTCTCAAAATACATAGAAAGCTAATTATTTTAAATAATTATTTTAAAATATTACATAAAGCTAGGAACTAATTAATAATATTATGAAGGACATACTGAAACTATTCTTATTGCATGATAAAGTTTCAACTTTAAACTGCCCCTTATTTTTCATTTACAGTTGTCTCACTTGGGCAGGGGCCAGCTCTTTGGCCTCTTATTTTTTGTTTTTTTAAGTATCATTCACTCAAAAAAATATGTATGAGATGTGTATGAGATGTGTATGAGATGTACAAGAGACATATTTTTCTCAGAATGATGAATACCTATATTACTGCACACATATATTCATCCTAGATTTCAAAGATATGTCTATTTGACTTTACCCAAAGTCTAATATTATAATATATGATCTCTTTGTATATGATTATATATATAAAATATACAATCTGACCAATGTCCTTACTGCTGCTAAACCAACTCATATAAATTAATCTCTAACTGTTTCTGTCTATATAACTTCTCTTCCAAAAACTTTTGGAAAACCCATCGATTTTCTTATCTAAAATTAATTTTCAGTGTTCTCAGTAGAGAACTACATAGATATACTTTTCCTCCAAAAGTAATACAATTATCTTTTGAATTTCCAAAGAGTTATAATTTTTTCATAACAACATTTTTTTTTTTTTAATAAATGAATCCTTGCTGAGAACAGTTCTGCTTGAGTCTTTGGAGACTCCCACCAAGAGGCCCCATTGGAAAGCAGACATTGCCTGGACCACCTCTGACCAAGAACTGACTGGGCCAGAAACCTCTGTCAGGGAGGGAAATAATGGTTATCCATGTACTTAAAGTTTCATTAAAATTAAAATCTGAAAAAAAAAGAATTAATTAATGATTTTTATTTCAATTGTGAGTTATATCTTACTACTTATTGCCATTTGTCTTTTGGGGGGCGTGGTGCATCTGTGGAATAAGGAAGTTCCCTAGGCCAGGGATTGAATCTGAACTGCAGTTGTGACCTATGCCAAATCCTTTAACCCACTGCACTGGGGCAGGGATGGAACCCAAGCCTCTGCAGTGACCTGAGCCACTGTAGCCTGATTCTTAACCTACTGTGCCATAGTGGCAACCCTATCATTTGTCTTTTGCATCAATACTTTTGCAACTTCCAAACGGGAAACAGTTTTGAACCAAATTATCTGGATGTTATTTTCCATTGCTGCTGTGGATGGGTAGACAAATAACTCTTAGACTCTGCCTCTCTCCTGCTGCTGTTCTGAGAATTCAATGAGGTAATGTAAGTGAAAGTGTTCTGACTACAGTGTGAAACATATAAAGTATTATTTTAATCACTTCTGAATTTAACAGCAGAACATATATATACTTAAATTAGTTAATTACTGCTTTTTATGTAATAGTGAGAAAAATGGACATGGTTAATAAAATTATATCATAGAAATTAGAAAAATACAAAAACTAATAAATATCAGCCCACTATTAATGAGTAACAATCTGACTCAAAAAAGTGATGAAAGTAACTCTACATTTTAAAGGAAATTGAAATAAATATAATTGGGTTAGCATACAATGGGAGTTCATTAGAAAAAACATATCTGATTTGGAAAATAAATGTAAACATATGACCTAACCTAAAATTAAATTTTGTTAACGGGATTAAAGCAGCAATTATACTTTAAGTAGGTAGAAAAGTATACACTCTTATTTCTTTTTATATCCAAATACTGCTGTTTTAAAACACCCTGGAATTGCTGAACAACTACATAAGTATGATATGTTAATACAAAGCAAGTGTGTATTTTCCAAACTGTGTGATTTTTGAAAAATTTGATATAGAAACAAGAGGAATTATTTTTGCCTTTATATAAATGCATATTCATAGCCATCATAAAATTTCATTACTATATTTCAGATAATATGAAAAAGCCCTGTTTTCTCACAAAAGTAACATAACCTTGATAACATCAATGCAATTAACTAATTAACAATTGTTGGTTATAATTTTGAATAAATCTCATTGCCAACTGCGCTTAACCCCACAGTTTCATACTGAATGGCTGTGCAAAATAAAGGATAAGAAATGAATTTTTGTTTCCCTCAGTATGAAATTTGAATTTTAAGCATATCCAGATTTAGGTGAACCAATTCAAGATTTATGCTACAATGGCAGGGATGGTCTTAGTTTGATGCTTTTTCTCTGCTACAGACCCCAAAACAAAGATAGACAAAACAGTAACATAGCCAAAAAACACACCATCTCAAAAATAAGATGAGCATCTCTGTGAACCAGTAATGAAACCAGAAATGTAAAGGAGCTAGTGAGGCTGAAGCCACAAGGCTGAAGGGTCTGGGTCTGTAAGCTGACAGAAGAGTATCCATGATTTGGCCTCTTTGGGATAATGGTATTAAATTTTTCAACAAGACATGACAATTAGGTTATTAGAGCCCGGCACAATACTTACAGCTTAGGTGTAGAATGGCTGGTGATATTTTACTTGAAAAATAAGGCTGCGAAAACGTGTTAGTCACTTCTGCCTAGGAAACTGCTGGCTAGAGACACAGGGATGGGATAGTAGGTGGAATGGGGGATTCAGCTCCGAGTCCCAAAACTGAGCTAAGTGCCACCCCGAAGATGGAATCTGCTATATCACCTCAATATCACCATGAGGCAGGAACCTAAAGAACACAATTATTATTTTTTTTTTGTGAACTAAAGGGCTCCAGAGATAATTAGAGACAATTAGGAAACTACCAACTATATAAAAAGAAATGGAGACTGGGGTGAGAAAAACAAACAAACACACAAAAAAGTATTTATTTCAACTGAAAAATAAAATAAAATTTTATATGTTAATAAATATAAATAAGAGGACAGACAAAAATATCAAGATTGAAGGGCTACATGATGAATAATTAAAACATGCTGAACTCTTGGTAATGTTCAGAAGGAAAAAAAAACGATTAACTTTAGACCTTGACAGAAAAAATTATGGTTAAGAATGTACGTCAAAAATACAAAAGTAACCACTGAAAGAATGGCTTCCAAACATTACAAGGGGAAAAGGAAAATATAGAAAATTTTTATCAGTTCAGCAGCAGACAAGAAAGTAGAAAAAAATAATTAAAAGAAGAGAATGATAAATGATCAAGTTAAAAAATAAGGTGAGATAATTAAGCTTACGTATATTAGTAATAATCTGAGAATAACTGTATTCTCTTACCTATAAAACTAGAAATAAATGGATTTGAAAAACTAGAGTACTGTAACATGCTTTGTACCAAGCACACATGTTAAAATCATATAGAAAACATAAAAATAAGGGAATAGAAAATATATACCAGTTATCTAATAACTGGAAGAAAAATGTGACCAAATAGGGAGCCTGGAAACACACATATGGTAATGTACTATATAATAATAATAATAAGAAGAAGACAATAAGATGGAGAAGAAGAAGAAGGAGAGTGAGCTGCTGGTGCTGCTGCTGCTAACTTATGATAATGATGATGATGTTGATAAGGATGACAGGAGCAAGTATTATTGTTTGTGTATCATGTGCCAAGTTTTATAAATTTTTATATACTTTAGCTAATTCAGTTCTCCTGACAACCATTTAGGACTTTAAAAGACATATTGTAAATTACTATGGTTGCCTCAGGTGATATCAGTGAGACCTTCAATTGTTTCGAGATCTTCAATATTTAAAATGTGACAAAAAAACCTGACCTGATAGAAAACTAGTCTGTGAATATGTATAGGAAATATACATACCGGAGGAAAATCAGGAAGCTGATAAATCTATGAAAGGGAACTCATTCCTCTACATATAAAAATAAGTTATAGTTTCATGCTCATCAGTTTGGCAAAATAATATAGAGTCTGAAAATACAACCGTTGGCAATGATGGAAATTCAAAATATAAACTTTTATACAATGCAGATAGAAGAGTGAATTGGTGCAACCACACTAGAAAGGCTACAAAAGAAATTTACCTTATGCCCAACCAAATAATTCCATTTCCAGGAATACACCCTAGAGAAATGCTTTCATTCACTAATAGGGTAGGAAACCTACACAAGATTGTTCACGAATCAGAGCTTTTATTTGAAAATTGTTGGAATTAATTTCATGTGGATAAATCTAGAATGCCTAATATTGACATGGGAAAGGAATTAACTAATGATACATGAAGTTGAATACCATATACAAAAGTATGAAAATATGCAAATGAAAGCTATATATTCTTTCCGAATCAAATATATTAAAAGTATAAAATGATGAATGGAAATAATGAAACAGAAATTCAAGGCAGTGGCTGCTATTAAAAGAAAGGAGAGAGAATCTAAGAGAGCTGTGCAGCTTCAATTTTACCTGCTACATTTTATTTTTTAAAAAATATGAAGGAGGTATATGAAAATGTAAATTATGTTAAGGCTGAGCAGTTGCTACATAGATATTTGCTGTGTCATTAACATATTGCACATTTGAAGTATTTTCTAATACTTTACTTACATACTATAATTAATCAAACCATATGATACATTATACTTTCATAACTCTTATTGTACATATATTCAAATATGTTTCCTCCTTCCCAATTGTCTTAGAATTCTTTGTGATTAGCATATTACCTGGAAGAGAGTTGGAGTTCAATACATGTTTCCTGAGTAAAGAGATGCCTGACTGAATATTAAAATTTTTCTATATACAGGGTGTATAAATTATTACCAGGAGGACTTCAGTAGATTAAAAAACCCCCACAAATACAGAAACTTGGGATGTAGTGATAAGACATTATGCATGAAAAGATTTGTCTATTTGGTGTTTTATTAGCAATAATTTACCCAAATGTCCTTGGAAATTTTCACTTATTTCAAAACGTTTGACAGATTATTTTTAGATTGAATTTAAGGTGATTACTATACATATAATTAATTTTTAAAAAGATGTTGGAGAGCAATCTGAGCATATGCTTTTTTTCAAAAGTTGTATCAGCCATCTGTGGGCTCTTTTACTACATGTTATAAGCAAATGAGAAATTCTTTAAATCCATCTAATAAGAAAGCTCATTAGGAACTAACAGTCTGAATAATTGCTTTTTATAAATGTAAATCCAATAGATAACGTTTTAGAACATAATTCAATCAAAATAACTTAAATCATATTAATTATGTAATATAAATAAAAATTTTTCAAAATATTCTTAAAATTATGGTATTTTCATATTATGATAGTACCTAGGAAAACATCTAAAGAATATAAATTCCAATTAATGCTCAAATTTGCATATAATAAATCTTTTTCCCCTCCCCTTTCATATTAGCCTAGAGAGAAATCTATTTTATTTTGGCATAACTTAATTTTATTATTATGGTCCTTTGTCTTATAGATGACCTGAAGCTGAAATTAGAAATTTTACTCTGAGCAAAAGGGATAGACATCATAAAGGGAATATAGTTGTTTTTAGTAAACAATCAACTTACATGATGAAGAGTTAGAAATGCTATTCTCATTTAGGCACTAATGGAAAGTAGGTGAATGGAAATGGTGGCTGACAGTACTCATGGGGATCCCAAAATGGTCTAATAGGAAAAGAATGGGAAAAGACATTAAATGTAATTTTTGTCATTTGTAAGAAAACACAATTAGACCATGACTAGTTTCAAAATGGATATAAAGTAACCGATTCACAATACTAAATTATATAAATGACAAGGAGCTGACAAGATGGCAAACTTAGCTTTATTTTCAGACCAGATCTGGAGCTGCCCCAGAACTCAGGGAAAAGCCTCTGCATCTAAGGAACACAAGACTGTGGGAAACCTCTTGGGATTCAGCAGGTGTCTGCAGGTGTGTCCCAGGGCAGGGGGTCCTGGTATCACAGTTCACCAGTTAAGCTGAGTAAAGCTTTTCAAGTATGTTCTCTTCTAACCGCAACAAAGTTCTGGACAGGTTACAGTCTTCCAATAAGTAACATGAGACAAAAAGAGTAAATACATACATGCATACCTAAATACCTTTAAAAATAAAACAAAACAGAAAGTGATAATCTAGTACCATAAGGACTAGAGGATTACTAACATTTAAAATAATCAAAATGTTTTTAAAAAATAGGTTGTATTGATAATAGAAAGTAGGTAGAGATAATTATAAAGTATTAGAACTAAGTGGTAAAGGGCCATCTTATTTCCAAAGAAAACTGAGTTATAGTAGAACTTGGGAGCAGGGCCAATTTTATTTTCAAAAGAGAGTATTTCACTGCCAAGTTCCCTGGGCAATTTTTCAATGTATTGCAACATAAAAATGGAAGAGCTGATTTTGACATAATTTTTCTTTTTAAGATATGCCATTGTTATTTGATCTCCTTGTTGTTCATCAACATCCATAGATACATGAATCCTCCCCACCCCAACTTTTGCTTTTTGGTAGGGTTTTATCCCAGGGGATATTTTAGGATGAATTATAGCCAAATATCCCAAAATGATAGAATAAGTTAATTTGTTAGAAGAGTAATTTACTATTGTTAGATTTTGATAAATTCTATCAAAAATCATTATTTAATTTTAGTTTTATTGATACTAAATTTTTCTTTTTAGTAATAATTTAGCCAAGAGTTTAATTTGTTTTTTATTCTGAATTTTGTTTTTTTGTTGTTGTTGCTGCTGCTTGTTTTTTCTTTTTAGGGCCACACTTGCAGCATATGGAATTTCCTAGGCGAGGTGTCTAATCAGAGTTGCAGCTGCCAGTCTACACCACAGCCACAGCAATGTGGGATCTGAGCCATGTCTGTGACCTACACCACAGCTCAAGCAATGCCAGATCCTTAACCCACTGAGCGAAGCCAGGGATTGATAAATTCCAGTCAGGTATGTTTCAACTGAGCCACAATGGGAACTTCTGGAATCTTGTTTTTTTTTTTTTTTTTTTCCCTTCTTTTTTTTAATAATAAAAACCACCAATATACAAGATGACAGTTGTTTTCTCTATTTGATACAGGGTATTAATCTAAAACAGTTTGTAAATTAATCAGATATTAAAAAAACAAGGGTGAGGCTAACACACACATAAGGCATACAATAAGGGAATTTTAGCTGCCAGAAACTCTCCTGGGTCTGAGTCTTAGAGTAATATTATGGTACAGACTTTGTTGATGCATTAATAGCTTAGGATCTCTATCAAGACTGTTCATGCTGGAACACAGTCAGAATCTATTTGTGGAATCAAGGCAAGATCAATGAGCACAGTGAAGAGCTTATTCTATTATTATCCATTTTCTTGATAAGATGAGAGAGAGGTCAGACACAGTAGTGGTATAATTGTGTCTAAAATCTGCTTGCTTCTCATGAAAGATATTAAATTGAATTATTCATTCCTATAATCTGTTGAAAAAGAAGCCTAGTATATTATTAAGGTGATATTCAACATATAAAAGTATTTATAACATGAGGGGATAAGGACTTCTTTTCATGACAATAAATTAGATTATATTTTGAGACTATCATAAAAGCTTCTAAAACGGTTTAGATAAAGTGGCTGAATTCATTTTTCAGGGGAAGAAAAAAATATAGTTGCAAAGATTGCCTGATTTGGCTTTTTCAGTTTAAAAAGCTTATGCATTTCATAGCAGATAAAATGACAGAAATCCCAGAACTATAAAAAAATTCAGAAAGGTCTTCCAAATATTATAAATTTGAATGAAGTACTTCACCTAATCATCAATATCACTGTTTTCATTGTGAGTTAGAGCTTTTCAAATGGAATATTGGCTCTGGAGACTAAATCCAAAGACTCTAAAATCTGTCATGACAGAATTTGTTTTACTTATTTTGAACCGCTTACAACAATTCTAGCAATTATTTTTGAATCACCTTATTTAGTTTCATAATTTTTTTCTTTTCTTCCTGATATTTAAACTTTACTTCATGAAGGTTTAAACAGGATGGAATTTAGAGAAACATGGATTACATTTGGGCATTAACTGTGTTAGATGGATGTATCTAATTCAACACTACCCTAGTTAAATTTGAGATCTTCAGTTCATTTACTGAAGGATGCTGACTTCTCCAGAGTAAAAGATGAATCACTGTCAAGGTAATAGGGATATATTCTATATTTTTCAGATCCCTGAGTTGACTGCTCTTAGATGACTCAAGCTGTGCGACATAATTTTACCTGCTGGGGACATAGTATGTATGCAAAAAATTCGCTAGTCTTACTAGGAGACACTGCACATTTCAATTACTGACAGCAGAAAATGATGGTATCTCCATGGTAACTTCCGTTTTAGGCAAAGATGATATTAAAAATATTTCACATTAGGCTCTGTGGAGTATGAAAGTCCACACTGTGCTAAGACTATAGATCAGTGGGCTAGGTATGCCATGTCCTATAGTGAGACACTGACCTACTCTCTAGAGTCAACTGTTGAAAGCCTAAAACTAACATTTTGGAAAAAGCATTTTATAGATAAGCTATCAGTTCTCTTCAAGTGTTTTCCTTCTTGAGTCAGTTAGTAGGAGCAATGCTGAGCTTATAGATTTCAAGATAGGAGTTCAGGAGGGACAGTTGAGGTAATCTGGAGAGTCCACAGGAAGTATTTTACTGCCAGAAACTATGGTTTATTTGTAATTTTCAAGAAGAGATTTCTATGCTGACTAGGCTCAGTGCCTCAGCTCTAGATGTAGGAAACCTTAATGACACACTTTAACCACTTCAGAGAACTGAAGGGCCCTTCTGCTTATTCCATTTCTGTTGTGAGAGGATACAACTGGCTATGCTTTGGACTTGGAGTGAAAGGGACAAATAATTCAAAAGCATTAAAGTCCTCACTTGTACCCTCTTTGGATTACCTCATTTGAAACAGCTACTTACAGCTGAATCAGGTACCCTCCTGTCTTGTGGCGCCTGTCCTAAATAATTTTTCTTCTAGAGTGGAAGAACCCAGAAACCCCAATCCTCCACCTCACACCATGCATTAGAACACATGGGAATTAAGAGGAGCCTGGAGACTAGCAGATTATTTAAGCAAATCACTCCACCTGCTTCTAAGCTACAGGCACAAACACTTTTACTTTTTTCTACTTCAGTTTACCACATTTGTTAGAGCTCAAGGACTGTGATGGCTTATCCTGAAGGTAAAGAAGCGAAGTCAGGGACATGTCTAAACCCCTTTCCAAATAAAATATTTGAGGAACCAATCTTTCCCCTTCCTTTCCCCATCTCTATAACCTTGTCTGCCCTGATAAAAATGCAGTGCATTTTATTTTTAATCTAAATGTTCATTAATGAAATAACTGACTAGGGTCATAGAAAAGGCACTTCATGATTTACAGATGTATTCTTCGATTCATCTACGTCTAGCTGTGACATTGATTGATGTTTATAAAATCCCTAAGCTTCTACTGGCAGCTATGGTTATTATTTTAGAGCATACTCAAAGAAGTGTGGGTGAAATTATGTAGGAAGCATAAAAATTCTTGACTTTTTTTTTCTGAAATAATGTTAATAATAGAAATTACAAACTCAAGGAAAACATTTGAACAAATAGAACTTCTTATCTGATGTTTTTAAACCAAAAGTTTGTTTTGGTTAATTTTTTTCTTCCTTTTTTTTTTTCCTCTTACTAGTTTGCCTATTGGCTCCATGGATATAGTTTAGTTCACACAATCATTTTTTGACTAACTCTGATTATCATTCCACATGGAAATAGCAGTGAGTTTATAGTCTGGCAATAAGAATCTAGTCATATTACATTCTTAGAAGTTTTAAGATAAGGTAGTGAGGCATCAACTAAACATCAATCATTTTAAAAGTTGATAGTCATTTTAATGGTAACCTTAGTAGAGTCTTTTCATTTAAAGAAACTCATGATCATATACTTTCTAGGTATTAAAAGCACAGTTCTAATGTCATATTGTCAACATGATAAACATATTGACAAGAGAATTCCAACAGCCATAAAAATATAGAGCATTGATCAGCAAAATAAACTAAATTCAGCTCTCAGGTCATTTGTTTTCCTGTTCAAGCCATTTCAGAAGTTAAAGCCAAGTAGCTGAATAACACTGCAACACAGCCATACAATTAGAGTCAGCAAGAACATTCCTAAAAAAACCCAGTAAAAACCTATTTGTTGTAAATTGTAGAGAAGCACAATTTTACTAAATATTCAAATAAGTAGAATATAAACTTAAAGATTTCTATTCCCTTTCAAATTGCTGCTATAACAAATATGTTACAGCTTTAATCCTTTGAGGAGGGAATTGTTTTTCCAAGGTTCTGGTTTGAGGCTGGTATCTGTTTGCCACTTAAGCCTTGACTTAATACATACTTTGATTACAAACTTGACATATATTTTAATTACAAACTCCCTCTGTTACAAACCCTCAATTAAAAATATTGAGGTAACCTTGGGAAGTTCTGTGAAGAACTGGGCAAAGCTATAAACTCTGTTCTTCTTGCTGATGTTCTAGATTACCGCAAGATGGTCAGACTCAAAGAAAAAAACACCTAATTCCTATATATAATAAGCACTCAATAACCATCGGTTCTATATCCATCTCCACTTTCCTATTCCAAAGACTGATTAGCTCTGGTATCTCAAATTACCACTCTCTGGGACTTTTCTAGATAGTTAATACCCACATGGTAAATTTCAAACCCCATAAACCAAAATCCCTGAAAACTGGATCTAATCTAAGACTTGTAGTTTGGAATGTGAAGGCCACTTAGGTGACTGGTGGTGTTACTTTTTAAAAACTCCTTGTCAAGGATCCAGAATTATAAAGCAGGGGTATGGGAGCGTCAGACCACCAGAGCTCTCATATATCAGATTATTAGACAATGCATGCATTTGTGTGTCTCAGAAAGAGGAAAACCCTACAAATGAGGACCCAAGAAGGTAGATTATAAACCAGAAATGTACAAAACTAGAGATGATATAGATACATTTTCAGGGAAAAGCAAGGGAGGCTAGAGTTATTGGACTCAGGGAACTGGTAAAGATTAGGCATCGAGAGGAGACAGTCAGTACAGTATAGAATGAATTTTGCAGGCACTTCTTTAAGGAATTTCACATCCTCTTTTGGAGCCCTCTGTGTGACCTGTAGTAAGTATACATGCTTCCAGACTGTATGGCCTTTGTTGCACTGTCAGAGTTTGAATCCTAGCACGACTACTCACTAGTTGTGTAACCCTATATAAAGTGTTTTAAATAATTCTGCACAGAAATTTAAGGCATTTAGTTATCTAAGAAATGGACCAAATTATATTGTGTATCTGATACGGCTGGAAGTAACATAGGTTAACATAGGTAAAGCACTTAGAACCAGTACCTGGCCTATCATAAGTCCCCAATAAGTGGTGGCTACCATTAATATTTATTACTGATGCTAATAGCCTCACATGTCAAGGAAAATAATAGGTACTCATTGATACCTCAAAGTATTTTCAATTCATGCATTATTTCTCAAAAATCTTGCTTGGCTTATTCTATAACAATGAAATTAACAACTGGTAAAAATATTTGTGATTCATTTTAAAATGTTTATTCAATTTCTACTAAGCAATGTATTCTGTAAAATGTGGGGGGAGGAAGATATAATAGATTTAAAAAGTAAGAAAAAATGCTCAAGGAATTTGTTGTATCTTGCAATTTAAGAACCAATCATTATTCTTTTAATCAAAAACTACTAGTGAGAATTGTTCTATGAAATAAATACAGAGAAGCTTTATTTCAGGTAATAGGATGTTACAAAAGTAGGTTTCCTGACTACAAGGGTGTATTCTTGAAAATGTACAGACTTTCTTAATTTACATGGTCCCAAAATTTTTAACATAGCTCAAGAATTTATATTTCATCCAGTAGTAGTGCTCACTTAATAATTATGTGGATACATGAAGGACAGATGAAACTTATAATAAAGACAAGTCTTGAAAAAAAGTCCTACCTATTTAAAAAGACAAGGGATCAAGATTATTTAGTTGGAGGAACTAAGACTACAGTGTGAATTAAGAAGTAGACAAAGATTCCTTCTGCAGAGTGACAGCCATACACTTGACTTTTCCAGAGAATTCCAAGAAAACAAGGTATACAATAAAAGTCATTAGGCACAGTATTCACTTCTAGTAGCCTAAGGAATTTTGGTCATATCCCTAAGAGTTGTTTCTTTTAAACATATGAATGGATTACTGAGAATGACTAGAACTACTTTCAGTTCGAATTGATGAATTCATCAATAATTTAAAAATTTTCAGTTGGTAACAACCAAAAACTTGAATTCACCTAAATAATGTACTGGCTAATGTAACTGAAGCAGGCCATGCAAGGCTCAGTGATATCACTAAGGGTTCAGTTTCTATCTCTGTATTTACCTTAAAAGATACTCACTTTATTTTAAATTGTGTTCCTGTGATGATCCCAGGCTTCAGGACTACACTATTCCTCAGTTATATCATCATTCATAGCAAATCTCTTCCCTTCACACTGATTGGCTAAGCTTAATTCAGATGCCCCAAAGAGAACCGATCACTGGAAATAGGAAAATAAGTGCTCATTGGCTTACCTCATGATTCTTGCTCTAAAAATGGAGCTGAGAAGAGTCAGTGTCTCCAGAAGCACACTTTCATCAAATAAAAATCTGGAACCACTTGCGAAGAGTAAAGAGTAGATGTCAAGAAAGTACCAACAAATGCACCATCTAGATTCTATTATACAGAAATTAACTTTAATTTCTCCTTGGTAATTTTAGCAAATTTTACTTTAAATTAAAAAAAAAAGACTAGATAACCTCCCACTCTTGTTACAAAAATATATTAATACATTGCTACAAAACCTCCCACTCTTGCTACAAAGTAGCACTCTTGCTAACCTCCCACTCTTGCTACAAAAATATATATACAAAAATATATTATTATATTAATCAGTACTCCATAATTGTACTCTAAATCTGTGACAAGCTAAAAATTGTAGTATAAAGAACCCTAGAAATGTGATCAGGAGACCAGGGCCTAGCTCTGATTCCACTGCTTGCTAAGAGCTAATATTCAGCAAGCCAACTATTTTACTAATAATTGGTTTCCCATTCTTAAATGCATATAGGGGTTTTCCCTTTTATCTTTAGCAGAGTCGTGTTCATCAAATGAGATAATACCTGCAAGAAAGTTATTTTTATTGTTAAGTATGTCACTATGTAAAATAGGGAAATACTGTTGTTCCAAATATTAGATTTTTGTCATTGTCTGGTTTGAGGACTTGCCTGAAATTGATATTTTAAAGAGCTTACTGCATAAACTTAGAGCTTGTCAAGGTTTCATTACTATGAATCTTAGAGATATTTGCTTCTATAAATGAACCCCACATACAGGTTGCTGAATTTATTACGGTGATGTTAGTCTTATTTCATAAATTTGTAACTATTAAAGTACTCTTGAAAAATCACACTCTATATCCTCTTTGCAGGTGATTTTAGTACCCTTGCACCTTGATTTCTTTGTTCTTTCTGTTAAGTGTGAAATATAGCACAATGGAAAAGGATAGAGGTAGGATGTCTGTTCAGTAAAGGTTTTCCCATAACTCAGAGCTCAAGAAATAAATCAATGTCATTGGCTAAGTGAAGGTCAATATCAAATAATTCACAGAAGGTAATGAGCCATTTTAGACTGCTATTCAAATACAAATTATCTAGTTTGATAAAGCTATATCATTTGTATTAAATCATATAAGGTGATTCTATTATTTCAAATATTAATTTGGAAAAATATTTCTTTTTGATCCTTTGGGGCATTAAACATATTTCACTGTGTTAATCTAAAGGATTATCTTTAGAACTGTAACTACCAATTATTAAAATGGTTTAAGCCTAAATACCACTTTGTGTGTGCTCACATACTCCCCATTGCCTTAATTCCTATCCCCATGAATTCAGATGAATCTTTTACATCATGCAATTATTATTTTAAAATGTTAGAAATTATTGTTTCCATTTGACATCCACCACTCTACCACTCTACAGTAACTTATTTTGAAGATACTAATGCTAGAATTTATTCATTCATTGTGTATTTAAACTCTGTTATGTGAAAGGCATTATACTAAAAGAATACATATCAAATTCATAAGAAATTATTCATGCTTTTAGGGTCTGGGAATCAGACACAGATTAAAAACAATTATATTTAAGATTTGTGATATGAGTGGTAGACAAGTACTGAGGAAGTGCTCCACAAACACTGGGGAAGCAGGCATTATTTCCATCTTTAACTCAGGAGAAAGAGTTCATGCAGACAGTGGATGTTTAGCTGGGAAATTCACATGCAGTGATCTGAGCAGAAAGTGCATTCTCAGCTGAGGTAAGGTGGTGAGCAAACCTGCAGAGTGATGAGTGTTGGTGCGGATTCACCAACTGGTGGCCAGCTGGCTTAATTTGGCCTGCAGAGATGTTTTGATTGTCCTGTATCATAGTTAAAATTGTTTAGAATTGTTGCCAACATTAAAAAGATGAGAAATAGGAGTTTCTGAGTGGTCTAGTGGTTAAGGATTAGGCATTGTCACTGCTGTGGCTCCAGTCACTGCTGTGGTGCAGGTTCAATCCCTGGCCCAGGAAAAGAATTCCGAATGTTGTGGGTGCAGCCAAAACATAAGTAAATAAATATAGAGTTCCCATCTTGGCGCAGTGGTTAACAAATCCGACTGGGAACGAAGAGGTTGTGGGTTTGATCCCTGCCCTTGCTCAGTGGATTAATGATCTGGCGTTGCCGTGAGCTGCGGTGTAGGTCGCAGACACAGCTCGGATCCCGCGTTGCTGTGGCTCTGGTGTAGGCCGGTGGCTGCAGCTCCGATTCAACCCCTAGCCTGGGAACCTCCATATGCCGCGGGAGCGGCCCAAGAAATGGCAAAAAGACAAAAAAAATAAATAAAATAAATAAATAAAAGCAGAGAAACAATGGGTTTCCGATCTCTTGTGAAAAAGTGAAGATTTACATATGCTCCACATTCCAAAATTCCAACACCCCCACACTGCAATTGTTTGAAGCTGAGAAGTTGCTGCTTCATTCTAAGGGATAAGTCATTTTCCTTTATCCAAATAATTGGCTTTTTTATTATCTTAGGTTATTTGCTTTATTCCTATAATTGAGTTAGCTGCCTCAAGTCAGAATTACAAAAGTTAATGCTGTGTGGAGTTGATTGATGTCTCTGTTTTAGAATGTATTCAAACTTGTAACATTTATTGGAAATAATAAATGTTCCATAAAAAATCTGAAGTTTTTTTCTCAGAGAGATTAAAAATGAAGTTTCCTTCAGATCTAATCAAATTTGTGTCTTAGTTTATATTGCTCTATCACTGGTTATCAAAATAAAGGCTTTTTCTAATCTTCATTTTTGAAGGTAAATTAACTATTCAGGAAATATTTTCAGAACGTCAACAATTTGAAATAATATTTAACCAACTCAGGGCATGCATGCTATTGATTGACTGACTGAATATGTGTTTAATGTAAAGAGGATAGGTGGGCTGTGTTTTTACAATCTAAAATTTGGATCATGTAAAATGGTAATTGGTGGAGTTCCTGTCACCACTAGGATCCATGAGGAGGCACGTTCGATCCCTGGTCTAGCTCAGCAGGTTAAGGGTCTAGCGTTGCCATGAGCTGTGGTATAGGTTGCAGATACAGCTTGGATTCCATGATGCTGTGGCTGTGGCGTAGGCCACGAGCCTCTAGCTTGGGTATTTCCATATGCTGCAGGTGTGGCCCTAAAAAGCCAAAAAAAAAAAAGTAATTGTGAGTTTTATATATATATATATATTTCCAAGAATTTTGGAAGGGGTGTCCCAAGCACCCCCCCAAAAAAAATTACATTGCTATTTCTTTTTTTCACCATTAGGTGATCAGTATAATATTTTGACACAATTAATCCTTTCCAGGAAAAAACTGTGAGGAACTGACCTAGTTTGATCACCTCTGCCTCATGGAAATATTTTATACACTAGGCTTAGAAAAAAAAATTTCAATTGGAAACTAAACCTTTTATCTCATATATAAGTTTAATTCCTCTCAGGTTCAAATGTATATTTAGACCTTGATTTTCATAGGTTACATTTGATATGTAATCCAAGGAAAAAGTACCAAGAATAAATTGAGTGTTAGTAATATTGGTAATATATAATAATATTGGTAATACATAATAAATATTACATATTATATATAACATGTAATAAGTAATATGTTTATTAATATGTTTAGTTCTCCATAATTCATAATGTCCTTTCAACCTACAGTAACTGTCCATTTGGATACTTAACTGGAAAGAATGGGTATTTAAGCTTAATTAAGACTTCTTTGTGTGTTAAGATTCATGTACATAAATACCACTGCCTACTATCGAGTTGCTTCACAAGTCTCAAAAACTGTGTTTTCAATTGGTCTTATCAGATCATTGCTGGGATGTTCTGTGTGATAAGTAAAAATATTCAACTGTATTAGTTCTATTTTTAATGTTAAAAAGCTATTACTTATTTATTATTTTCTATGTGTTAGGCATTCTTCTAAGCCTAATTTGATATAAATTAAATTTGCATCATAATGACCATTTTATGATGAAGGCATCATTAGTAAACCCTCCATATGGATGGAGCAACTGAATCATGGAGAAATTAACTTATTTGCTCAGGGACATGTAGTAAAGAATGAAGTAGAAATCAATTCTAGGTGATCCAGTTCAAAACCCATGCTCTATACCTCTAAGCTCAGTAGTGCAGACCAGAATAGTCCTTAATCTTATGAAACTACAGATGATATTGACATACTTCACATATTTAAAGCTTTCTCAGAAATACTAAAAATTCCAGTGCTATGCTGAGCTGACTTTGCCAAGCTATTTCTAATGTTCTCCATTTTTAAGGGCTATACAAACCACTCATAATATACCTCCTTTCTGATGTGCCCCATGTTAAGAGCTAACAGGGAAGTACTAGATTATTCTGGGGAGAGGTCCCAGTTTAAAACAGTAGTAAAACATTCTTAGCTCTAACTTATGCTTGGGGCCAGAACTGAAACACAGAGAAGACAAGTCACCTACCTGCCCATGGCCAAACAGTAAGACCTTAGAATCACATCCAGAAGAAACTGGTAGGTTTCCTGTAAATTTAGAGAAGACTCTGGAAGCTAGACAGGGCTTGGGTTATGTTTGACAGGAACCTTCCACTTCCACCAAAACAGCAAGTTTAGAAAGTCCAAGGGGCACTGTGTCAAAAGCTCTGGGATGCTCAGTCAGTAGCCTGCCTGAAAAATCTTGAATATACTGCATGACAGAAGACCCTGGAATAGCCTGTGTTAAGACCAGTCAAAATATCAGCATTTTCAACTGGCAGAGGAGCAACCTCTTTTCATAAAAACGTCTTGACCCATGTTAATTAATTCCCCTTCCTTTCAACACTATTCCCCAAAAAACACAAGTGAATTCTGTGAAATTAAATGTAGGACCAGGAAGAAGATTAAGGGATGAAAGCATGAGAAATAAGACCTGAACTTAAGACTGAAACTGGATCATCCCTAAAATGAAATTCTAATCATCTACACTACAATCAAGATGAAAACATAGCCATAACCCCCAAAGTTTCCTTGTGCTTTTTGTACTTCCTTCCAAGTAACCCTCTTTATCCTGTCCATCCAAATATAGACATTAATCTGCTTTTGGTCACTATAAATTAGTTTGCATGTTCTGGAACTTTGTAACAATGGAATCAACACAATAGATTTTTTTGTCTGATGTGTTTTACTCAGTACAATTATTTTGAGATTGATCCATGCCATTACATGTATCATGTATTTTTACTGCTGAGTAGTATTCTATTGGCCGGATATACTACAATTTGTATGCCCATTCACCAGCTGATACACATTTGCATTGACTCCACATTTTGGATATTATGAACAATTCTACTATGAACATTTATGTACAAGTCTTTGTGTACACATGTTATCATTTTTTTCCTGGAGAAATACTCAGGAGTGGAATGGCTAGGTCATACAGTAAAAATATATTTACTCTTTAAAAATGCTAAACTGTTTTCCAAACTGACTTAACACTTTCATTTTTAACTCCCACATACAAAGAGCTTGAAAATTGTCACTCCATTCCTGACAAAAAAACGCTGGACAAAAATCAGCAACCTTCTTCATGTGATTAATATGATTTGAACTCTATATCAGAGAACAGTGGTTTGAAAGAAAATCACTACTCTGAAATCTAGAGAGAAAGATGAATTCAGAGAGATACGCTGTGTTAAGAGCCGCTTATATAGGGCAGAAGATCCTCAACATCATACATTGTAGAAACACTTCCTTAACTAATAATTTTGACAAATTGCTGGAGACTGAATGCAGATGTATGAGAAAGTAAGAAAATCCTAAAGCTGCAGTTTTAGAGGCTCCTGTACACTTTCATGGACTTTCCTTCCAGGAAGCCCAAGGGGTTCTCATGATGAGGAATTGAGAATAATCTCTTCCTGTCTCTGAAGGGGGCGGGGGGAGAAAAAATATTGTGAAATCTATCTAGATCCTTCAGCTTAACAGAAGCCTACTCTCCAGAGAGGCTTTACCAGGAAAGGCTTACCTACTTTACCAGAAGGCTTACCACAAGGTTTTACTAAAACCTGTCTCATCTGGCAAAGAAAATTCCACCCACACCAGCCTGCCTCAGCCTTTCTGTCCCACCTAAATGGTAAAATAAAAAAGGATACTAAACAGAGAAGACCTCAATGAAACAGATTGTGAATGCTGTACCAGGGAAAGGAATGTGGGGAAGAGAGAGATTAAACAGCCACACTCCTGGGGGAGGGACAAAAACTCTTGGCAAGACCTCACTCTGAGATAAAAGCATATTAAAACAATGGACTTAAAAAGAGATTAGAGAATACCGTGTGCCCCATCATTACTCCACAAGGCCTTCATTCTAATAGCAGAATGGTCTGAAAGATGCAGACTTTCTCTGAAGAACAGTGCAAATGTAAACCCCAAAGTCAAGGAGGGAAATAAATAAGGCATATTATTAGTTTGAAGCCTCTAGTAGTTGCAGCTATAACAAGTGTTAAACAAAACTATCCTCTTAATTAACATTAAAGTTTTTTTTTTTACTTCATTACCCATTACCCAATGCAACATGTCCAGCTTTCGATACCAACACCAAAAATAGCAGGCAAGCCAAAAAGTGAGTGAAAATAAAGTCTAAGGAGATACAAAAATCAGAACCAGATTCAGATATGAAACATATATTAAAACTATCCAACAAGGAATTTAAAATACATATGACTAAAATAATTAGAACTCTAATGGAAACAATAGGAGGCATTCAAGATCAGATGGATAATGTCAGTGGAGAGATGGTAACCATAAGAAAGTTCATAAGGAAATGATGTTAACTAACAGTTAGTAGATTTAAAAAACAAATTGGTTAAGAAAGTGTATTTCCTTACCAATTAGTTAAGAGCTTTTTATTAGGAGTGGTGGATTCTGTCAAATGTTTTTTCAGCATTTATTGTGATCCCCATATAGGTTATCTGTTTTAGTCTGTTTATTTGATAGTTTCTCAAATATTAAACCAAACTTGATTTTCTTGGTTAAACCTCTCTTGGTCATGATATATTACCCTTTTTAGATATTGTTGGAATTGCTTTGCTAAATTTATGACAAAAAATTTTCACATCTGTGTTTATGAGGAATATTTATTTTCTTTCCTAGTATTGGAATAAAACTACTGATAGCCTCATATTATGAGCTGGACAGTATTCTCTCCCTTTCCACTTTCTAGATTTTAGTATTATTTCTCTCTTAACTGAATCATTGAATTTCATGGTAAAGCCATCTTGGCCCAACATTTCTTCTATGTGAATGTTTCTAGTTAAAAATTCAATTTTTAAAATAGATATAAGGATATACAGATTATCTGTCTTTTTGAATAAGCCTAGGTAGTTTGTAGCTTTTAATAAATTAGTCAATTTTACCTGTTTCAAATTTATTGACAAGGCACTTTTCATAATATTATTATCATTTTAATTTAATTTAATTTTTTGGCAACATAGTGCAACAGCTTTATGTGGGATCTCACTTCACAGACTAAGGATTGAACCTGAGGCATGGTGGTGAAGGTGCCAAGTCCTAATCATTAGACTATCAGGACACTCTATTAGTAATCATTTTAATGTCTAACAAATCTATCATACCTTACATTAGTAATTTGTTTCTTCCCTTTTTCCTGATCAGTTGGGCTAGAATCTTACTTGGGTTTTCAATGTGCCGTATTTTTCTAGTTTGCTAATTTTTTTTTTTTTTATGTGGAAGGATTAGAATTTTGGACTTGTTTTCTCAGGGGACTAGCATAACTTTTAGCAACTCATGCCAGATAGTCAATAGTCAGACAAAACATTTATTTCTCATGGTTTTTTTTTTTTTTTTTTTTTTTTTTGTGGTCTTTTTTTGTCTTTTCTAGGGCCACACCCACAGCATATGGAGGTTCCCAGGCTAGGGGTCTATTTGGAGCTGTAGCTGCTGGCCTACACCAAAGTCACAGCAACACGGGATCCGAGTCCTGTCTTCAACCTACACCACAGCTCACAGCAACGACGGAACCTTAACCCGCTAAGCAAGGCCAGGGATCGAACCCACAACCTCATGGTTCCTAGTTGGATTCATTAACCACTGAGCCACGACGGGAACTCCTCTCATGTATTATTCAAGATTCTCTAGAGAAACAGAATCAATAGGATATACAGATATAGATAAAATCTATATTTATATAAAGATTTATAGATTTATATTATATCTATATTTATATACTTTATATGTTTGTACCTATGTCCAGAGAGGGAAAGATTTATTATAGGAATTGGATCATGTGACTATGGATGTGGAGAAGTCCCACAAGGGGCAATCTGCAAGCTGGAGGAAAGCCAGTGGGTTAATTCAAAATGAGTCTGAAGACCTGAGAATCAGCAGAACTGATGTCCAAGCACAGAAAGCAGATATCTCAACACCAATAGACAGCAAATTAGCTCGTCCTCTGCCTTTTTTGTTTAATTCAGACTCTCAGTGGCTCACAGCTCACAGCAATGCCAGATCCTTAACCCAGTGAGCAAGGCCCATCTTCATTGGTGAGAACAATCTTCTTTATTCAGTCTACTGATTCAAATGCTAATCCCTTGCAGAAATACCCTTATAGACATATCCAGGTATAATGTTTTACCAGCTACTGGGAAATCTCTCACCTCATATAAAACTAACCATGACACCAAACTATTTAGCATTTTTTGTCTGACACATAGTTATACTCTCTAACACTAGCATTTAATTTTGTATTATTTATCTCCTCACATGGTATAGGAGATTGCACAGCCTTGGCCTGAAAGACCTAACCTAAAATCCTGGATCACCAAATTACCAATCTACACAGGGCTCAGTTGTTTTTTTTGTGTGTGTGTGTCTTTTTGCCTTTTCTTGGGCCGCTCCCCCAGCATATGGAGGGTCCCAGGCCAGGGGTCTGTAGCCACCGGCCTACACCACAGCCACAGCAACGTGGGATCCGAGCCATGTCTGCAACCCACACCACAGCTCACGGCAATGCCAGATCCTTAACCCACTGAGCAAGGCCAGGGATTGAACCAGCAACCTCATGGTTCTTAGTCGGATTCGTTAACCACTGCACCATGATGGGAACTCCAGGGCTCAGTTTCTTAATACTGAGATATTATAGTCATACTCCTCTAGGAAGGTTGAAAGCACCAAACGAGATATATTTGAGATTGCATTTCCAAAGTTTCAATGCATTTGCACTTGGTTTTAACTTTATTCTATTTTTAAGAATCTGATCACTCCTTCCAGTAGTGGAAATCTATTGAAATGATAATTTAAAATATAGTAATCATCCCTCTCTCTTCACATCTCTCATATTTAATCATTGTACTGAATGTATCTTTTAAGTCTAAATTTATTTAAAAATATTAAGCAATATTTACCCCAGGATTAATCACCACAATACTTTCTGTTTTGTGACCAACACCTGCAAAGTACCTGTTTTTAAATCAATATTGCCCCATTACTAAACAGGAGCCATTAATGCTCTAAGATGTATCCATATGATACACAGAACCCTGGGAGAAAAAAGGGATACTGGTACATAACCGGCACAAAGAGTCCAAATGAGGATGACCAGCCAAAATTTTCCTTTTTCCTCAGTTATTTGGCATCATGTAAATGAAGCTTCTTAAAAAAAAAAAAAAAAAAAAAAAAATTGACAAGTTCTTGTTGTGGCTCAGTGCATTAAGAACTCAACTATTATCCATGAGGATATGGGCTTCAATCCCTGCCTCGCTCAGTAGTTTGAGGATCCGGTGTTACCACAAGCTACGATGAAGGGTTGCAGATGCGGCCTGGATCCCAAGTTGCTGGCTGTGGTGTACGGCAGCAGCTGCAGCTCCAATTTAATCCCTAACCTGGGAACTTCCATATGCTGCAGGTGTGGCCCTAAAAAGAAGAAAAAAAAAAATTAAAAAGGACTTGATAATGTTATAATACAGCTAGTGATTTGCTGAAATAATGTTGACTGATACTTGTATTCTGCATTAGTCACGTCTATGTTAAAATGTTGATTAAACTGAAATTTTATTTCAGCTTACTTTATTGGAATAGTCACTGTATTTCTTATTTTTTCCCTAACCCATTTTTAGCTGAAAACATCAATTCCTTAGTAAAGTATTATAAACTAGGCCAAGCTATGTAATAGTAGGTAGATTAAAAAAAAGAACTTGGAAAGTCACAACCAATTCTGAGATAAAATATTGCAGGTACTATGATAAAATATTAAGTTCTTGAAATTTCGTAGGCTTGCATGAGCAATATAATTTTTCTTTACATTTGTTCTAGAGAATAGAAAAAAGTCAAAGCTATGAATTTTCTCTATATTAATACATGGCTTGACATTTATGATTGATTGAAAGTTTAAAAAATATTAAATATAACATCTAGTCTTATATCTTACTATTACTTATATTTTCCAATCTAGGAAATACTGGCAGAGGTTTATTTCCATAATCAGGTTTCATGTTTCCGCTAGTCCTTTTTTTAAATAAGGCAAGAAAAAGTTGTTTCCTCACATGGTTGATAACTTGGAAGATAGTAGTAATGCTTTTTGTTTTGTAAACAGCCTTATATTGCTTATATTATCATCTTTGAAATTAGTGGGTCAGGAAAAAAAATTAAATGTTTTAAGTATTGAAATTGACTTTTCATTTGAAGCAGCAGCAGTTTGAATTAACAGTAACAATTCATTACCATTTTATTTTAGCCCTACTTGAAGATAAAAATATGTAGCCCTATTTGAGTGGGTAAAAGAAAATGACCAGAACAGAAAATGACTAAATTTGGGTGAGGAAGATTAGCTGAGAAGGCTAAGAGAAACAAGAGAAATTTTCATGGTCCAAGGATTTAAAAATACTCAGAGAATGTAAGACAAAATAAATTTAACATTGCCCATACCTCTTAACTGATCTGGAACTGATTTCCAGAAAATATTAAAAATGGTAATAACATTAAAAAAAAGGAGTTCCCATCGTGGCTCAGCGGTTAACGAATCTGACTAGGAACAATGAGGTTGCGGGTTTGGTCCCTGGCCTTGCTCAGTGGGTTAAGGATCCGGTGTTGCCGTGAACTGTGGAGTAGGTTACAGACACGGCTTGGATCCCATATTGCTGTGGCTGTGGTGTAGGCCGGTGGCTACAGCTCCGATTTGACCCCTGGCCTGGGAACCTCTATATGCTGCGGAAGTGGTCCTAGAAAAGGCAAAAAGACAAAAAAAAAAAAAAAAAAAAAAAAAAAAAATCAAAAAGTCCCAGCACAATATCTGTCAATGAAAGTGACATCTAAATAACCACATGCGGAAACATCCAACTTTTCTTCATAAATTAAAACCCAAGATTTCATAGGCTGACATTTAAAGTACACTTTTAATGCAGAGATAGATGAATGATATACCTCTGTTCTTGAGTTTCCCTTCTTGAGGTTTCTTTTTATTAATGCCACCATCAAGCGTATCTCATTGTAGCCATCTTCTCAAACTGTTAAGATTTCCCCTTTCCATTTTTACCAAGCAGAGCTAAAACCTTGCTTGGAAAGCAAAATTAAAAAAAAAAAAAAAAAAGTAAAGCTAAATAAAATTGAGTAAAGTGATTAAATAAACCCAGAGAGTAATATTCATTTAGACCAGAGGTTGAAAACTGGTGACATATGGTCTCCCATGTGTTTTATTTAGAACACAAGGTTTTTACATTTCATTGGTCACCAACCTTTAAATTTTCACAGAAAAATTCCAAAGAAAGTATACCGGACTTCTCTTGAGAATGTCAGAAGCACTGGCAACACTGGGCAGTATTCCCAAATACCAGCAACTGGCTGGACACAGGAGCTTCTACTTTTGTACTTTACCTATACTCTTTACAATTTTTCACACTTACTGTAAAGTTCACTTCACCTCTTTAAACTAATGGGGTGGAAAAGGTTTTATTTTAGCTGGGTCAGAAACTCATAAAAAAGGCAGTCAGGGAGTTCCCATCATGACTCAGTGGTTAATGAACCCGACTAGCATCCATGAGGACGCTAGTTTAATCCCCGACCTTGCTCAGTGGGTTAAGGCTCCAGCACTGTGGTGAGCTGTGGTGTAGGTCATAGCTGCAGCTCAGATCCCACGTTGCTGTGGCTGTGGTGTAGGCCAGTGACTACAGTACCAATTCAACCCCTAGCCTGGGAGCCTCCATATGCTGTGAAAGCAGAGTGCAGCCTTAAAAAGACAAAAGACCAAAAAAAAAAAAAAAAAGGCAGTCAAGGTGTTGATGAGAACTGCAGTCATCTATACCTTTCTGAGTTTGCTCACTTTTTTTTTTTGGTCTTTTTGCCATTTCTAGGGCCGCTCACACGGCATACGGAGGTTCCCAGGCTAGCGGTTGAATCGGAGCTATAGCCACAGGCCTACCCAGAGCCATAGCAACGCGGGATCCGAGCCGTGTCTTCGACCTACACCACAGCTCACGGCAACACTGGATGGTTAACCCACTGAGCAAGGGCAGGGATCAAACCCGCAACCTCATGGTTCCTAGTTGGATTCGTTAACCACTGTGCCACGACGGGAACTCAGCTCACATGGTTTTTTAATAGATTTCAGGTCCTCCTGCCTTTTGGTTAAAGACAGCTCCTTGCGACTTGGGCCTCTTTGCAGGACACTTCACAACAGGGAGGCTTGTTTCTCCCAGAGTGAGGGATCTGGAGAGGGCAAAAGAGTGTGCAAAAGGACATTCAAGGTAGATGCCACAGTATATTTACAATCTAATGTCAAAGTGACATCCCATCACTTTCACCACATTCTATTCATTAGACATAAGTGACTAAATTCACCTCCAGGGGATTTTTACAAGGACATGAATACCCGGAGGCAGCAAATCACTGAGATATTCGTCTCAAAGTCTGCCTACCACAAAGGAAGGAATACCATAGGAAGCCTAGCAAACTCCCTTTGGAGGCAAGAAGTTTCCCAAGAAGTATAGGTAAATAGCAAGCCCAAGAAGGGAGAATAGCTGAGCCTTGCCCTAGGGGGAAATGAAACCCAGTACAGATTTCTAGGGTGTTCAAGTTAAATCTGAAAACAAGAGCCAGGGTTTATTACTTAAACCTAGAAGTTTCTCTTCCAGTCATGTGCTTAAGCATGGCTTGGTATAGATACAAGCAACACAAAACAAAGTATCAGAAACAAAACCCCTCTCAAATCCACAGGTTAATTCGAAAATCTTACACTTTTCAGTCAACTGAACTCAGAAGATGTCTGAGTGCTCCCTGTTGCCAGCTTACCTCTAAGGGAAATAGCTATGTACAGAAATAAAGAATTATCATATGGAGGCAAGGAAGGAAACAACTGAGAGGACTTGAAAAAGAAAAAAACAAGCCCCAAACTATCAAGAATCAAGTTAGATAAGGATGAAATGGGCTTTATGTAATTAACTTTTACACATGTGCCAAAGTTAACCACTTAGTAAACCTACATAATATCATCATTTTGTTTGGCTCCTAAGTAATTTAATAACATTTGTCGAGTCACTGTCATAAGTGTGCTTTCTCTGCTTTATAGCAAGCAATTCATTGTCATCACAAGTTCCCTGCTGTCTAGGTGCTGCTGTTATTCTCTTTTTATAGATGAGAACATAGAGTATAGGAGGGCCAGCTCACTTTCTCTGTAGCCTGAATGCAGTAGAGCCTGATTTCAACCAAGCAATTTGTCTCCAGAGGCTGTGCACTCTTAATCGCTGCCGCACTGTGAAGGTTTAAGTTAAAGAATCGCTTCAGGTGTTACGAACCAGAGGTAATTGTACCCAACCAACCAGCTACCAAAAACTTGGGCCGTTGCCAGCAGTTCCTTTGTGTGTTCTCACCATCAGTTGCAGAGTTACCTGTTACATAATCTGTGAGTAAAAAAGGAATGTCTTTAGTTGGGCATCACCAGTTCACCAGTGTTGTTTGAAGTTATCTGTGTTTATTGGACAGGGAGAGGATTGGGATTCATCTCAGTACATTGCAAGAGTAAAGCATCATTGAGAGCTGAAACATTTTCATTCACACAACTTCAGCCACAGGAATTAAGGTAATAGGAACAAGCTGGTTTCTGAAATTCACCTTGAATGCCCATAATATCTGAAGCAATACTTCTGGAAAGCATGACAACAAATGTTTTGTTTTAAAAATACAGTATACCCACAGTTCCCATTGTGGCACAGTGGAAACAAATCCAACTAGTTTCCATGAGTATGCAGATTCAATCCCTGGCTTCGCTCAGTGGGTGAAGGATCTGGCGTTGCCATGAGCTGTGGTGTAGGTCGCAGACACGGCTCTGATTCCACATTGCTGTGGTTGTGGCGTAGGCCAGCAGCTGTATCTCTGATTTGACCCTTAGCCTGGGAACTTACATATGCTGTGGTGTGGCCCTAAAAAAGCAAAAATAAAATAAAATAAAAACACAATATACCTAAACGTATAGGCAATCATTTTTAAATTTAAAAATGAGAATTTTTGACTAGACATATAGATAGGTTTCTAACTTACTAGAATGCTAATCATAGTCTATGTTGTTTCAACTGTATAGAATTCTTAGAACCTGCAATCTCCGCTATTTGGTATACTTCTAAACTGCAGATTTCACAGGGATTATCCCAGGTGGTACGGCTCTGAAAAGGCAGGCCAGTGCCGAGAACTTCTAAAGACATATGGGCCTGTGTGATAGACTATGCTAGAAGAGTAGGAAGCTCCTGCACATTTCCCAGACACTCTGGCTTGTGTTAGAGGAAGAGTGTTATCAGAAGCCACTGAGGAGGTCCCTTTTCCATTTTGTCTGAACTATTTGTCTGGTTGGGAGATATAAAAAAGCAGAAGTAGCTGTGCAAATTCTCAGCAGATCAAAGGAAGTGAATGGGGAAAAAGAGATGTTTTTTGAAGGGACACTAAATGCAGCTAGGTATACTGTTGTGTTCACAGGAGAAGGTGAATTCAGGGTCTTTCTATACCGCCATCTTAGATGCCTCTCTATTTTTATTTTTGAAAGATCTATTTGGCCTATTTTCAAATTTAGCTGATCATTTTATGTTTTTTTAATTTTTCATTTTTCTGTCATTGAATTTCTTGATTCTTTATATATTTCACATATATAATTATATCTTTTATTTAGGTATTTTGTACATATAAAATTAATGGTAATATTTCTTGTTTTTGCTGCCTCTCAAAAAGATTATTTTCTTATAAATTTGATTGTTTTTGATAAAAGCTCATATTTGCTTGATCTTAAAATGTGTAAAAGCTGGGGCCTAAATTGAAAAGATTTTCATCTAGAGAATATTGGCTTTTGCTTGGTTTTTGGGCCAAGGAATATTACCAATTTCACAGCCCCTTTCAGATTCCCTGGCTCAGTACAGTAGATTTTGGTTCACCTTCTTCCTCTTTCTTTAGGCAGTCATATTGTAATGTTCCTTAAGAAAAACCTACCTTGACACTATTAGCTTAAGCTCAGATCTCAGGGTCATGTCTTCCCCCTTGGAAGTTTTCTTTATTTCCACCTCCTCAACGTAGCATTACATAAAAATTCATATTTTATCCAAGGTCTATCTGCTTTTCCACAATGATAAAGCCTTAGGTATACATGTTGTACAGAAGTAAGTATCAATTTTCTTTAATTATCCGAGTAATTCTTTTGCTTAGTAATGTTTTGTATTGATTAGTATTACATTTTACAGAATTCCAACACAAATCTAATTTTTTTTAAAAGGGGAAGAATTTAATGACTCACATAATTATTTCCAAAAGTTCTAAAACACTCAGGCATAGTCAAGAATGGCTCCCAGAATTGGCTGCAAAATCTTTTTGACTGCTGTTGCTCTGCAATTGATTGCCTTTTTCAATTGCTAATTTTTTCCTGAAATGCTGATCTTGTCTCTAATGCTGCCAAAGAATGTCTCTCACTCAGCCAACATTTACAACTATTTCATTTTGCTCAGCAAAGGTTAACTTGTCCTTTTAGATTTTCTATAACCCTCTTTTATCCACTTAATAATGTGGAACAATTTCCCTTGGGCTGAGTCAAAGCACTTTCAAGTGGTCATTCAGACACTTTCTTCAGTCTTAATATCTCTACATGAAGTGCTTGTCTTTTGACAACCTCCTATGAATTCAGTGAAAGGTCTTAATCTTAGTTTCCTGGTACTCAAGTCATCTCTCACTATTTCACAGTTGATTCTAAAAAAAAAGATTGTCGTGTAAACAAGATTTCTGCCAGTTTGCTTTGATATTATACTTTAGCAAAAATATGGTTATTTATTCATAATTTGAGGAATACTATGAATGGAAAGATTGCTGTATGAGTGTAAACTGAATCTAATTTTTGAACTGAGGAATGGCCATGGAAAGGAACCTCTATGCAGAGGTAAAATTAAAAGTGAGGACTGAGGATAAATAATAAGGCAGGGTTGAAAAAAAAAAAAAAAAGGAAATGGAAAAAGAAACATTCTTGTCAGAGGGAAAAAATATATGGAAAGACCTGAAGAACAGTGAAAAATAAATTACAGAAACAAAGCACAGACTGACTAATTTGTACTCAGTGATGGAAGTGTTTAGAAATGACCTTGAGAAAAGTGGGAAGAATTTTAACATCAGAACATGTTAATAAAGTGAGGTTTTAAATCTAAGAACAATGTGAAACATTTAAGGTATTCAGTACATTAAAAAAAATTTGTATTTGAAATTAAAAAAAAAATAATTCTAACCATAATGGGAAAAAAGGGATTTGATTGAGAGTGGGACCCTGAGTGGATCCAAGGAGATTAACTTGTATTGTGGCAGTGCTTTAAGTGAGAAATAAGAATAATGGTGGAAGTTATTAAAATGCTAATGGAGAGAAGGAGTTAGATTTGAAAGATACTGAGGCTAGGAACCTATAGGATTTGGCCACTGACATAGAGTGATGAAGAGGAAGAGTCCATAAAATTAACATCAGTTTTTAATGAAAATATGGTATTTTCATCCAGGACGAATGATGGAAAATCACCATATTCAGTCCACACTTCCCTTTTCCAATTTTTCAATAGACTCTCTTTTATATGCCTATTCTTTCCACCAAATATCCTTTGCTACTTGTATAGAGGATACATTTTCTTCTTAAAAATGACTGTCTCTCTCTCTGTTTGTATTAGCACAACACAGGTTCTTTTCAAGAACCCCCAACGCCCACTCCATTTTGTCTATTTGTTTTTGTTCTGAAAAACTGAACACATAAGGAATTTCAGAGTCAGAATTTTTTTCTATTTTCTCTGTTGGTAGAAGAAGGAGAAAAAAAGAATTTTTCTTCCCCAATTCTATTGTGTTGATATGATGGACTTAGTTTAACTCCAAATATACTTGAAATAATTATTAGAATTACAAATTCAATTTGAGGAAGCTATCTCTTATTTATTAATTATATAAAGCTTAAATTGGCAGGAAAATCTCCTCTGTTTTTGCCTGGCCCATGACCAAATTCTCTGATGACATATTCTAATTGCCCAAGAATGGCTTCTTAAGGTCTAAACTTTAGAGCCCATGTCAGTACTACTTTTAAGGTGGCATGTCCTCTTATACAGTTTAGTTTCCAACTTGTATCTTTCTAAAGTACATTAACAAGAAACTGAGCTACTAATTTAGAAGTAAAATTTAAATCTTGCATGGGAATTTTATTAGGGTTCTCCAGAGAAACAAAACTAATAGGATATACATATATATCACATATATAAACATATATTCTACACATATATTTCACATATATACATATATTCTATAGAGCATATATATATTTATTTATTATGAAGGATTTGCTCACATGATTATGGAGTCTGAGAAGTCTCACAATCTGCTGTCTGCAAGCTGAAGACCCAAGAAAATGGGTTGTATAATTCCAGTCTGAGTCTGAAGAAAACCAGAGAAGTTAATGCTGTAATCCTAGTCCAAAGGCAGAATACTGATATCCCAGCTCAAGTGGGAAGGCAGTAAAGGAATAAATATTTACTTCCTCTACTTTCTGTTTTATTCAGGCCCTGGACAGATTGAATATTGCCCACTCACATTGCTGAGGGGCTAAATGCACCAATTCAAACTGGAAACTCTTTCATAGGCACACCCAGAAATGATATTTAATTTGTACATCCCAGCCAAATTGACACAAAATTTGCCATCAGAATCACTTGCTAAACAAAACAGTATAATGTTAAACAAAAATTAAAACAACTTCTTGTTATCAAAGACAAAATGCACTAGTTAAGGAGAGATTGTTATTCAATCTGTTGCAATAGGGAAAGCATGATAGGTTTGAGGATTATAGAGTGTTGAGGTAGGGTGATTTTAAAGGCTTAGACTTTTACTGGAAGACAACAATTTATAGGTGGGATGATTTAGAATTGTGATTGTTTTACAATTAGGGGAATTTTCTATCAGCTCAACTGGGAATGGTTATCTCTCTGTCTAGCTCTTTTCAGAGGGACAAACAGTTCTAATCTCAGCTAATCATTCTTGAGACAAAGAATAAGAATTCAGAGAGCCTGCATTTGGTCACTCAGATATTCCAGGGAGTTGTCTGTAAATCTTAAGGGAATCAGTAAAGAGTAAATAGTGAATCTTGTCAAATCTTATGAGGAAATGTGGTTCTTTATGGTAAATTCTTTCCTGGAATATAAAATGCTGGGAAGATTTAAAACAAAACAAAAACAAAAACAGAGTGTAGCGGAATTTCATAACAATCATTGTTTTCTTGGAAGATAGTGCTCAGGTAAAGTTAATATTGTTAATTTTTCACATGTGAATTCTATGTCCTCAACATAAATACATTTTCATCATTTCTTCCTAAGTGCTTATTTATTTTACAAAACTGTGTCGCAACTTGAATTTGAGAAAATTTTAAGTATAAAGAAAAGTCAATTTGGAGTTCCCGTCATGGCTCAGCAGAAACGAATCTGACTAGTAATCATGAGAATGTGGGTTCAATCCCTGGCCTATCTCAGTGGGTTAAGGGTCCGGCGTTGCTGTGGGCTGTGGTGTAGATCACAGAGCCAGCTCAGAACTGGCATTGCTGTGGCTGTGGTGTGGGCCAGCAGCTGTAGTTCCAATTCAACCCTTAGCCTGGGCATCTCTATATGCTGCGGGTGTGGCCCTGAAATGACCAAAAAAAAAAAAAAAAAAGTTAATTTGATGAGAACATAGCCAGATTTATCTAGAGTCTGCAGGAATATGAAACTATCTGCTTTGTGTTTATGTAGAAGGAAACACTAATTTAGTAAACTTGACATTTTATGTCTTTTATTTGCTTTATTTATATAGCTAAAATTCAGAGTTTTACTAATCATGATCAGAATATACTCCCACCAAATATAATCAGTTCCTTGGTTGAAATAAAACAGTAGCTTGCGTAGAGAATGATTTTATAGTGCTTGTTTAAATTTGACCTGTTTATACAATGTTGATTAAATATGAAGAAAATGCTTTAGAGTATTATTATTTTAATATTTTCTTGGAAGCTTAACAAGAAATTCCAAATATTAAGTTCAGCAAAATTATATACACACTTGTATTCTGTCAAACTGTGTATGCTTCCATCCTGAGTTGATGAACATCCTTCTGTTTCAGGGGAAATTTCAAATAAAAACGCCACATGAGCTTTTTTCCTCAGCAACTGCTGTCCGTCACCCTGGGCTAGTTGCCAAGCAATAATGTGATTGCTTTATAGTCAGTGGGAAGTAATTCAGTGGCACTTTTCCATTTGTAATGCTTTTCAATAAGAAATGAGGTTGTTAGGCAACAGATGACATACTGTAGGAGCAAGAAAAATACTTCAGAGTTAGGAATTCATACCAAATGCCATTCCATTTTCTAAAGTGAGTCAAGATTTTAAACTTTTATTTTGAAATAATTTTAGATACAAATTAAAAATTGGAGGAATAGTACAGACAGTTCCTGTTACTCCCAGCAAGGTTCTCTTAATGATAACATCTTATACAATCTCAATGCAACCATTAAAATCAGGAAATTGCCAGTTGTGCAATTTTATAAGGTAAACCACATAATTTATTTGGGTTTCACATTTTTACATGTACTTTTTTTTTTTTTTTGTATGAAATTTAATCACAGATATGGCTAGCTACCATTATAATCTGAATAGTGAACAGTTCCATAATCTCAAAGACACTCTTTTGTGGTATCTCTTCATAGTCACACCTTCCCCACCAATCCTAATCCTGCAACCAAGAGTCTGCTCTAGATCTTTTAAATTTAGATTTTTCTTGAGTTTAATACAAATAGAATCATACGGTAATGTACCATTTTTTGCCTGGCTTCTTTCACTTAGCATAACACCTTCATGATTCATTCAAGTAGTTTCCTATATCAGTAGTTTGTTTCTTCTAATTCCTGAGTACTATTCCATTGTATGAATACTATACACTTTGCACATTTATTTGCTGAAATAATTTAACTTCTAGCTTTCACTGTTACAGGTAAAGTTGCTATAGACATTGATATGCAAGTTTTTATGTAAGCATAAGTTTTTACTTTTCTAGAATATACACCCAGGGTCATATGATAAATAAGTACATATTTAAATTTATAGGAAACTTTCAAACTGTGTTTCAGAGTGGTTGCACCATTTTCCATTCCTGCCAAGAATGTGTGAAGGATGCAGTTGGTCTCTATCCTCACCAGACTCTGGTATTGTCAGTTTTTAAATTAATTTAGCCATTCTAATACATTTATAGTAGTATCTCATCATAGCTTTAACTTGTATTTTCTTTTTTTTTTTTTTTTTTTTTTGTCTTTTTGCTTTTTCTAGGGCCGCTCCCGCGGCATATGGAGGTTCCCAGGCTAGGGGTCCAATTGGAGCTGTCGCCGCCGGCCTACACCACAGCCACAGCAACTCGGGATCCGAGCCGCGTCTGCGACCTACACCACAGCTCACGGCAACACCGGATCCTTAACCCACTGAGTAAGGCCAGGGATCGAACCTGCAACCTCATTGTTCCTAGTCAGATTCGTTAACCACTGTGCCACTACGGGAACTCCTAACTTGTATTTTCTTAATGGCTAATATATTTCTTTTCATGTAATTTCTTTGCCATTCACACATCCTCTTTGACTAAATGTGTGCTCAGGACTTTTGCACATTCTCCAGTTGAATTCTCTGTTTTTCTGGTTGAATTTAGAGTTCTCTACATTTTCCAGGCACAGGTCCTGTGCAGCATAAGCAAAATTTGTGAAAATTTTCTCCTAGTCTCTAAGCACATATTTTCAACAGAGTCTTTTAGTTTTAATAAATTATAATTGATGTTTTTGTGTGAATTATGTATTCACTGTATTTTCTAAGGACTCATTGCCTAAACCAAGATAGTAAACATTTCCTCCTATGTTTTATTCTAAAAATACTACAGATTTAAATTTTATATTTATATCTGTAATCTATTTTCAGTTAATTTTTGTATAGGTATTGAAATTTAGGTTGAGGCTTATATTATGTCTAGGGGTATCCAATTATTTCATTTGTTAGAAAAACTATCCTTCATTGAATTGCTTTTGCATCATTATCAAAAATCAGTTGGCCATACTTGTGTAAATCCATTACTAGACTCTTTATTCTGCTCCACTGATATTAGTGTTAGTCCCTCTACCTATATCTCTACTGTACTTACTGTAAAGTATATAGAAAGTCTTAAAATATAGTAGTGTGATTTTTCTAATTTGCTTTTCATTTTCAAAATTGTTTTAGCTGGATTTAGTACATTTACACTTGAGTGTCCCATTTTGGGAAAGTACTGTTAATTTTTAAATCTTAAATTCTAATTGTTCATTACTGCTAGAGAGAAATACATATATTTTGCGTGTTATGGTCTTATATTCTTTAAACTAGCTGTGCTCACTTATTAGAGCCAGAAAATTTTCTTAATAGAGAGTTAGGATTTTCTACACAGACAATAATACCATCTGGGAATAGGGATAGTAATTCTTTCTTCCTTTTCCAATCTGCATGACTTTAATTTCCTTTTCTGGACTTATTGCACTAGTTAGAACTCCCAGTACTATGTTAGAAAGCAGTGGTAGAAGACATCTTTGATTTGTGCTTAGTTTTAGATGGAAAGCATTTAATCTCTCACCAGTAAGTGTGATGTTAACTGTATATTTTCAATAATTGTTCTTTATCATATTGAGGAAGTTCTATCCAAGTTTGCTTAAAGTTTTACATGAATGGATATTATGGTTTGGCAAATTCCTTTTTTGATCACATGTTTCTTTATGCTGTTAATATGGTGAGTTTCAAATACTGAATCAGCATTGTATTCCTGGAATAAACCTACTTGATAATGGTACATAATTCTTTTCATATATTTCTGGATTCTATTTGCTAATAGTTTATGGAATATTATTGCATATATTTTCATGAAGGAAATTGGTTTGTATTTTTTTTTTTGTACTAATATTATCTGGTTATGGTGATGGCAGCCTCATAAAATGAATTAGCAAGTATTTCCTCATCTGTTTTATGGATAAGATTTTGTAGGACTAGTGTCATTTCTTCTTTAAATTTTTAGTAGAGCTCACTATTGAGTCAATCAAAGCTAGATATTTCTTTGTCATAAGATTTTACCTAGAAATTCAATTTTGTTAAAGACTATTCAATTTTTCTATTTCATGTTGGATATTTTGATAGTTTACAGCTTTTGATCAGTTGCCCATTTCTTCCATTATTATTGTTCAAATTGGATAATTTCTTGATCTGTCTTTCATTAGGCTCATAATTTCCTTTTTCAAATTCATTTTGCTATTGAACTTATCTTTTACTTTTGATTACTATATTTTTTGGTTCTAAAATTTTATGATTTGCAAAATCATCTTATATCTTATATTTCTTTGCCAAAATTTCTGTTTTTATTTGATTCAAGAGAGTTTCTAATTTCTTGTCACAGTATTTTTATGGTATCTACTTTATAAGCATCGCCAGATAATTACAACATTTGATATATCTTATTTACTGCCTGTTGATTCAAATTGATGTCTCTGGTTATCAATATGGTGAATAATTCTGGAAATATTAAGTCATATTATAAAACTAGTTATGTTTATATCTTATATTTTAGTAGGTAATATACCTGGTAAAGTTAAGAATGCATGCTCTGGCCCACTTTGGGGGGCTGTAGTTTACATTTTTAGGGCTGCACATATGGCATATGGAAGTTCCCAGGCTAGGAGTTGAATTGGAGCTGCAGCTGGCCTACACCAAGCCATAGCAACACAGAATCTGTGTCTATGACTTACACCATAGCTTACGGCAGCACCAGATACTTAACCCTCTGAGCGAGGGCCGGGATCAAGTTTGCATCCTCATGGATAGTAATCAGGTTTGTTACTGCTGAGCCACAACCAGAACTCCATGTGTAGTTTAAATGTTGGGATTTCAAAGCCAGTGTTCCCTGGCTTCACAACAGAGAGGTGAAACGGTGCTGCTTTTTTTCACTGATGTTGCTCACTTAGTTAAAAATTGAGATTATCCACATAGCTAACTCCGGTTTTCATAGCCACAATGTTCAATGTGAACCAGAGGGGCTGCACTTCTGCTCATTTTAGTACAGTGCAAGGTTGATAGAGGGTTCTGACACACAGTCTTCACAATGCATGGAGGGGACAGGAAGGAATGCTAGCTACTGAGTATAAGGCAGGGATGGGAGACAGCATTCTGTCCACAGTCTCCAGGGCACTCTGCAGAAAAGCAGTGAGACACAACTTATATTACTACAGACCTGGAGGAAGGTCAAAAAATTATGTCTTGCAGGACATAACTTTTCCAATCTTTGTGTGGGGAAATTACACTTTTTCAGGGCTTTTTTTTTTTTTTTTAAGTCTGTTCCCATGGCATTTCTAGTTTATGGGCTTCCTTAGTACCCAGACTAGTGTATATTGGAGGCAAAAACACACAAATAAAACATTTAGAATACACTTCTAGGTCATTCCTCAAGTCACAAAATCCCTAGCTAGTTCTTTCTTCTGCTTTTAGATTCCTGTGGTATTCATTTCTTCCAGGGTTTTTAGTTGTAATTAGTAGAAAAACTAAGGAAGAATGTACTAACTCCTCTTATGGAAGGGAAAGACAAATGCCTAGTCAATTTTAAATCCCCAATGTAGTCAGTCCTAGCCTCATTTCCTGTTTTCAGCATTTGCTCAATATGTTCTGAGTACTATTAGCACTCCTTAAGTTACAAAAGAACTAGAAGACTTAGTTCCAGCCCTCACATCTATTATGATCAATTCGGTCAAAATACATTTACTGAAAACCTTTCGTTTGCCAGACAAATTTCTGAGGTGGGGATAAATATCGTAGTATAGTATATTAGGGAGCAGTCATTTAAACACAATCCTATTACAATGGATAAATGATATACTCAGAAATATTTTTAAGATTCATACTGAAGCAATGAATATTTTTATTTTTATACATGTACATTAAAATAACCCTGTGACAACTGAGCTGGCATTGGGAGTTAAGCAGGAATTTGACAGACTATTTGTGAAATAAGATAAAAAGCAAAAATGCAAATTTTTATACAAGAAATCTGCAGAATCATATAACCAATAAAGTCTACACAAAGATATAATTGCTAGATATAGGAGGAAAAGGATAAGAAATAAGAGAAATTAGGTAAAATGTATTGTGATTTGCTTTTTTAAGCAGTATTTTAGAAGCTAAGATCAGTCATAGAGGAAGACAAACTACATGAATTCAGTTCATACCATAAACATGGAGAAAAACCATATAATTTTCTTATTATGGAGATAGTCATGTGATCTTATTTTGAGAATGGTGATAGGTAAGGAGCTTATTATCATTCATTTTAATTTTAAAGGTAGCTTAGTTTAGGCTCCTACAACAAAGCACCATACACTGGGTGACTTATACACAACAGATTTATTTCTCACAGTTCTGCAGGTTGAAAATCAAGCTCAGGGTACCAGCATTGTTGGTTCTGGTGAGCCCCCTTTTCTGGGATGCATACTTTGAACCTCTCATTGTATTTTCACATGGCTGGATAAAGGACTAGAGTGCTCATCTCCTAATACCATCACATTGGGGGTTAGGATTTCAACAAATGAATCCCGGTGGGGAAGAAACATTTAGTCCGTTGCAATATGAAAAGGAAACATGGAGCTACTAAAATTAAATATCAGGTATAACATCCCAGGGAGACTTCGGACTACACTAAAAGCTACAGTAATCAAAACAGTATGGTAGGGGCACAGAAATAAACATATAGATCAGTGAAACAGAGTAGAGAGCTCAGAAAAAGCCCACACACATTTGCTCAATTAATCTATGACAAAGGAGGCAAGACTATAAAATGGGGAAAAGACAGTCTCTTTAAATAAGTATTGTGGGAAATTGGACAGCTATACATAAAAGGATGAAATTAGAACATTTTCTCACACTATATATAAAAATAAACTCAAAATGGATTAAAGACCTAAGTGTAATACCTTAAACCATAAAATTCCTAGAAGAAAACATAGGCAGAATATTTTTTAACATAGGTCTTAGCAATGTATTTTTGGATCTGTCTCCTCAGGCAAGGGAAACAAAGCAAAAATAAACAAATGGAACCTAATCATTAAAAGCTTAAAAACTTTTGCACAGCAAGGTAACCATCAACAAAACAAAAACGCAACCTACTGAATGGGAAAAGATATTTGTAACAACATGTCTGATAAAGGACTAATAGCCAAAATACACAAAGAACTCATACAACTCAATTATCAACAAAACAAACCACCTGATTAGAAATTGGGCAGAGGAACTACAAAGGCATTTTTCAAAATAAGACATACAGATGGCCAACAGGAACATGAAAAGATACTCAACAGCACACATCATCAGTGAAATGCAAATCAAAACTGCAATGAGATATTACCTTATGCCTGTTAGAATGACTATCATTAAAAAGACAAGAGATATAAACAATGGTGAGCATGTGGAGAAAAAGGAACTGTGTACTGTAGATGAGTTTGTAAATTGGTATAGCCACTATGGAAAACAGTATGAAGGATACTCAGAAAAGTAAAAACAGAACGACCATATGGTCTAGAATTCCACTTCTGGGAATATATCCAAAGGAAATCAAAACATTATTTTGAAATATGTCATTATTTACAATAGCCAAGATATGTAAGCAACTTAAATGCCCATCAATAGATGAGTAGATACAGAAAATGTGGGGTGGGGGTACTCACAATAGACTATTATCCAGTCATAAAAAAAGAATGTAGGAGTTCCCATCATGGCTCAGTGGTTAACGAAAATCCAACTAGGAACCATGAGGTTGTGGATTCAATCCCTGGCCTTGCTCTGTGGGTTAAGGATCCAGAGTTGCCGTGAGCTGTGGTGTAGGTCACAGACATGGCTTGGATCCCGCGTTGCTGTGGCTCTGGTGTAGGCCAGCGGCTGCAGCTCTGATTTGACCCCTAGCCTGTGAACCTCCATATGCTGCAGGAGTGGCCCAAGAAATGGCAAAAATTAAAAAAAAAAAAAAAAAAGAATGTAATCATGCCAGTAATCATGCCATTTGCAACAACACAAATGGACCTGGAGGGTATGGGCATTATGCTTAGTGAAATAAGTCAGACAGAGAAAGACAAATACTGTATGTTTTTGCTTATGTGTGAAATCTACAAAATAAAACAAATGAACAAATATAAAAAAATAGACTCACAGAAACAGAGAACAATCTAGTGGTTACCAGAGGGAAGATGAGTTGGGGGAGAGGCAAGATAGGTAAAAGGGATTAAAAGGTACAAACTACTAGGTATAAAATAAATGTTACAAGGATGTAATGTACAGTAGAGGGAATATAGCCACTATTTTATAATAATTTAATATGGGGTATAATCTATAAAAATATACAATCACCATATTGTACAACTAGAACAAATACAACATTGTAAATCAACTATATGTCAATTTAAAAAAGAAAATGAAATATCAGTACAATACCTGTATAACTCCATGCTTACTAGTGTATATGAAAAGTAAAGATACATGAAAGTTAAAGAAAGCTATGGCAGTTAAAGATAAATTAATGTCAGATTCACTCTGACAGAATGACTAAGGTGACATGCACATTTTTTAAAAGACCTGACGGAAAAAAATTATAATATTCCTTATGGAATATAGTTCTTTAAAATTAAAAACATAAAACACCCTTCATTTAATTCTTAAATGACTCAGAAACTAGTTCCTTCTGATAGGAAATTATAGTTTATTTCTGAAGATGTCATGTTATTTTTAGACTCTAATCATATTTGATATTATATTGATTATACATAGAGGGAGGCAAAATCAACTTTTAAGAATAATTTTTTGTACTACATTGACTTATATAATAAAATTAATTTTGAAATAGTTGAGTTACTTGATTTTAAATAAACCAAGGTATTAAGATTAAAGATGTGGAAAATTAAATTTCTCTAAAGTATGATGAAATGGCTTACAAACTCCTCATATAATAGCAATCAAATTTAAATTGTATATTTATTTCTTAACATTTCACTAACTGATGACATATTATGAACACAATATTTAGAGAGGCCAAATCTGCCACTCAAAGGTGGGAAACTGACTGTAACCAGACATAAACCTTCACCTGCCACCTAAAAACAATAGGAAAAAGACAATGGGTCCTGGAATAAAGAGGGCTTCTCTTGGACTTTTGTAAGAACATCTGTTAATGCTGAAGCTGCTATGGGTTAAAAAAAAAAAGAAGAAGAAGAAATACCTATATGGATCAATGGATCTGGCCAGGGGTTGGGGTATAAACTCTTATTATAACAAGAGTGCATCTGGCTGTAAGCAATAGCCAACCAGAATCACAGGGGCTTAACTACTTAGGATATTATTCACCTTACATAACAATATGTCTAAAGATAGGTTGTCTAGGGCTTGCATGACTAACCAAGGATAGCAAAAAGGGCTCAATCTCCTTCTATCTTCTTGCTCTACCATGTTTAGTATGTTACCCCTATTCTTAGTCTAAAAATAGTTGCTGTGTTTTTTGATCACTGTATCCATTGTCCAGATAGAAAAAGAGGAAAGCACAAATGGAAGAGAAAGCAACTGAAGAAGGATGCCAACCAAGGCTGTCCTTATTATTAAAAGCTCTTCCAGAACCCATACCTCCTATCCCCCAGGAAGATCCATGTATATCTTACTGGCTATAATGGGGAGGTGTGGCCACATCTGATTATCATGAAGTCAAGGATCATGAGAGCCAGAACTTACACCACTTCTTGAAAGAAAAGACTATGAATTGCTTGCTTTTAAATAGAACCAAAGCCAGAGTATGTCACTGGAGATGTGGATGATACTGTCCAATGGTTGATTCAAAGTGAAGTGATCTTAAGAACAGCGGAGTTGACCTTAGTGCCCTTAAATATTTTGTATTTTTCATCACAAAAATACACAAAATCTCTACATTTTCTGGAATGTGTTTTATTTCTTTTTCTAGGTCTGCCTTCTGGTCCAACCACTATTTAATAAGAATCTAAAGAGATTAAATTATCCTTAGTCTCTAACTTCTTTGATTTACTGATCAGATTTATCATCTCCTTTTTTTTGTATTAGTATCTAATTACAGCTTATTCTGAAATCTGCTTTCCATCTTGCTAGGAGAGTTTGATATCCAGTATCTCCCAGTTTCTGTCATATTTTGTGTGTTTCTCTCTGTATGTTTGTTGCCTCTAACCCCTCTGTGTGGATTTCTTGATTAAGGTGCAATTTCAGCCATGAGTGGCTTCAAGGCTTACATCTTTTCATCTTTATCACTGGAGAGGAAGGAACTTTATTTTTTTATATCCTATTTGAAATATCCTAGAGAAAGACTGTTGACATTGTCTGGTCTCATATCTGCCTCAGAAAACATGTGTAATGAGGTTAACTGCACTGTGGAGTGTGCCTGAGTACATGTTTAACCATTTCCCTAAAAAAAGAACAGAAGATTTTTCAGCTGAATGAGGGGGAAAGTATTGAAAGAATGAAGAAAAAATGATACATGTTATCCTACCATGTAAGGTTCTATTTATATTTTTCTATGCTTCAAAAAATGTTACACAGTAACTTCTTGTGGTTGGTAAGGAGGCATGGCTTGACATTCTTTTCTAAAATTTTGGATTAGTTCTCAAAAAATAGCAAGTCAATTAAGCATGCTTTGTAGCATAATTTATAATATATATAATTTATATTCCAAATTTCAAGGGAAATCCTTTTCTTTATTAGATTATCAGTTGTTAACTATAAAGAACAGAATTGTGTTTAAAGATGATAATGGGAGCACATCCAATCTTACCTACAATGAATAGAGGCATTAAACAGTGTGGGTATGTAGTTTCTCAGGTCCTGTTCTTCTAAAGTAGATCCTGACAGTTCTAAAGAGAACAGATATTAAACTTATCTTATATTCACTAAAATTGTGAGGTAAAGTACTGCCTTTTATCTGATAAATACTAAACTTGAGAATGTCTGTTAGAATATCCTACATTTGTTACTACTCTCTACCCAGAGTTATAGTTCCATTTTGACATTCACTTTTAGGGCTGTGACTATGAGTTAGCAAAACGCATTCCCATGTAGATTCAGTCTACATGGGAATCTACATGGGAATGTAGATTCATCATCTACATTCCCATCATCTCTGAGAATTGAGTGTTACTGCAGTTTGAGCAAGTGATATTTGGTGGTTTTCATTCTACGTAGGCAGTAAATAATAAATTGTAAAGTGATTTACTATCAAAAGTGTAAATGAAAGATGTTCCCAGATGCAGAAGAGTAATAACAACTTTCATCTGAAAGCCATAGTATCTTTGCATTTGTGTAAAATAATTACTAGCAAAGCACCTTAACCTATGTTATACATTTAATTTTTATAGTATGTTAGTGAGGTATAAAGTGTTTTTCTTTATTTTTAAAGAGAAAAAAATTGTTACCAGCGATATTTACATGCTCAAGATCCCCATCCATTAAAATATATCCCAGAAACTGAAATCTAGGTCTTTTCATCCTAGTTCAGTCCTATTTTTATATCATAGCTATTCCTTTGGATGTAAGATGAGATATTCTGTCAACTCTATGTCAATGACATGAAGGAATCTGAAGTAAAGTTATCTTTATGACAAAATCAGAGGATAATTTACTTATTCATTTCAACAATATTTCTTGTGAATTAAGTACAAGTTTTATCCCTAGTACCTAGAAGAATGTCTGAGTAGGTAAGATATATGGATATGTATGATTAATGAATTGGTGAATGAAAGAATGAGTGCTAAGTCAAGCATTATGCTCTACTCATGACAAGTTAAAGATCTTGCTTTCAAAAATCTTCCTAATTAGGAGATAGATATAAACCATAAGAAAATACCATCTGAAGTGAAAAACGCTGAAATAAAAATAAAGATGTTTTGAGAACACTTACATTATGTAATGGATAAGTTGAGCAAATCTTCACTGAGGAGGTGATATTTGAGGCTGACCTTGAAGGTCAAATCGGATTTTACCTCATAGAGAGAAGGAGCATCATGCTCAAAAGTGAAGGTTAGGGAATGTGAGTAGCTCCATGTGAGACTTCAGATGGAGAAGCTTGGGTCAGAGGAGACTGAGATAGCAAGTAGTTACTGTGTAATATTACTGGCATCTTGTGAAGTACATGGTTGTGTGCCATGTGAAAAATGAGTTATCGTTTAGAACATTAACCCTGGTGGGAGCAGGGAGGATTGACTCCAGTAAGGAAAGCTGCCAACTACACATTTTGTTGGATGTCTGGGTTCAATGTGAGAGAATGAACTCCTAAACCAGAGTAAAGAAGGTGAAGGTGGGGAAACAGATTCCAGAGATGACTAGACCTAGTTCTGTGAGGCTTGATTCTTATAGAAGTTGAAGGGCTCTCTAAAAAAAGTCTTCAAAATTATAATTACAAAATCAGGTATGAAAGCAAATATTTATTTATAATGAGGAAAATAATCTAAAAACATTACTAAATGTAAAAGGATGATAAATGCTAACAATTTCATAAAATAACAAAAATAATATTTCTATGAACTACCTTCCTGATACAGCTCTCTCTATATTAAAGATATATAAACTTTTGATACATACTCTTTAATATCATCATATGACAATATATTTATTATATTAATACTGTATTTATTGTATCAATACTGTATTATATTAATATATTTATTATATTAATACTATATTAATATTAATATAATATAAAATATTATATAAATTATAACAGTATTTTCTATGGAGAGATTAGAAAGACATTAAGACTTTTTCTATTATAGTTGATCAATTATTTTAAATTGACAGTTTAGATGCAAAAACTATGTGGCTTTACCGACAGTTGCATTGCTGCTTATAGTACTACTATAGGTTGTGCCCTACACACAGGAATTCTGATAAATTTTATTTCAAGCATTAAAGGAATAAACAAAGATCACCCAAATGAGAACAGAGGCTATTTATTCAGAGATCACTATAGCAAGAGAGTCAGCCACCATCAGCTGATTTGGCAGATGCTCAAAAGCAAGCGTAACACCTGAAAAGCTTTCTAATGGAAAAAAGAGAAGGCTTCAGGTATGCCCTGATTGGAGGTTACTGGTAAGAGGAAGCTCAGAATGGGCTAAGTGGCAGCAGAAGATTCTATGTAATTGGTTTGCAGAGTGTATTTGACTTTAGTGAGTCCTGAGGTGGAAGTAAGGGCAAAAATTAGGGGAACTGGCTATTATTGACTAAATCCTGACCCTTCTGGGCTGATTGCTATGGGGGCCTGTGGGTTGGCTTTATGGGCTGATTGTTACAGAAGCTGTGGATCACAGTTCTATTGTCATATATGGTCTGATTCTTCTCTATTTGTATATTCAGTCTCTCATGATAGATTAATTTTACCATTGTAATATTATGTCTATTTTTTCTAAGAATTCAAATACTAAAAATAAGAATAATTACAATACCAACAGTAGCATTACCCAGACATTATCAAAAAAGAAGGCTTAGCAACTTTGTTACTTTGATGGTATTAGGAATATAAATAACCAAAACAAATTATTTTGCACAGAACGCAGGAAAGAATTTGGGATCGGACATGTTGAAGAAAGGGTTGGGAAAACATGCATAGAGAATGAATCTCACAAGACTGACATGATATAGGTAAATACTTACAAATCAAGGGTTGTTTTATTTAATTTAACTTTTTGGGGGGTCTCTCCCAAAGTATCAATGATCAGTTGAAAATCATGGCCACTAAATTGCTTTGAGTACATCACAACAATGAATATCCATTATTGTACTATTCTCTGATGGATCTACAAAACTGTGTAATGTAACTTTAACTAATTGAAACTGCAACTAAAATGACTAAAACTAAATAGAAACCGCAACTAAAATAAGTAAAAGAAATTGCAACTAAAATGACCTGTGGGAGAACAAAAGGGGGGGGTTGAGAAGAAATGCATTCAACTTTTATAGAGTAGATCTGATTATGCCAAATCTTAGCAAGAAACATGCTTTCTTTTTCTTTTTCTTTTTTTTGTCTTTTTAGGGCTGCACCCATGGCACATGGAAGGTCCCAGGCTGGGGGTCCAGTCCGAGCTATAGCTGGCGGCCTACAACATAGCCACAGCAACAGCAATACCAGATCTGAGCCACATCTGTGATCTACACCACAGCTATGGCAACACTAGATCCTTAACCCACTGAGCAAAGCCAGGGATCGAATCCACGTCCTCATGTATACTAGTCAGATTTGTTACCACTGAGCCACGATGGGGACTCCAGAAACATGCTTTCTGTAGTGGGTCAAATGATGTGCAGTATCATAGTTAGAACAAAATGTTTCTCTTTTATGTATTGTTATTAGAAAAATGCAATGGTTTGCAAATGGTATTCTTAATTTCTAATAAAACATAAAAGACTGTTGATATCCAAATACAAGCTAGACTTTGCCCCTGTATCCTTATACTAAACAGACAATGTAAATATAAATTTTGGAATATTCCATTTAATTTATCAACTACTTACCAGAGAAAATGAAAAGACCTTATCAGCTAAATGACCTGCATACCTCCTACAATGCTGGCTAAAAAGGAATGTAATCTGCTTACCTGCCATATTGAGGCTTCTACAATGAAAGATTCTGGCCACTTCACAGTTTCCTTAAAACATAAAAAAGCACATAATCAGATGTTTAACCTTATAGACATGGAAAGGAATAAATTTTTTGGATTTGTGCCTACAAGATGGCTATTGTTGCTGTGAGCATAGAAAAAATAAAATACTGCCCAACCATGAAATCAGAATTTCAAAGTGTAGAACAAGAAATAATTCCTTTTCTAATTTGGAAACACACTGAGGATAAAAGTAGATAAAAAGATTCAGTAAAACAGAAATTTCTATCCTGTTCTCTTAAAATGTTTGATGATCTTTGAAGAGTCCCAGGGTGCCTAGAAAAGCAAGAACTGACTACACTTGAGTTGTCAAATGCAGGTTGCAACAAAAACTCATACAGAGAAAATGACTCATTTTTAGAAATAAAATAAGACTGCTTCATGATGCAAAAAGATCTTACTAGAAAAAGGCAGTGAAGTTAAATATGACTTTTCTAATTTCTTTACAAAAACCATAACTTATTTGGAATTCAACCTGGATTTACCAAACTCAAATTACCTTGACCTTTAAAATGATTTTCCTTGAGAGTTACCTTATGATAACATTCAATGTGCTTTAGGATGTTTAAAATGATGATGTCTTAGACATGGAGGGCCTATATGATAAATTTATAAGTGCAAAGGACCTGATTGACATTTGACACACCAAAAGAAGCCTGTGGAAATAAAGGAGAAGAACATTTTAGAAGAGCTGGCAGTTAACACCTACAAGTCCAAAGATCTGCTACTTCTAGTAAGAAAAATCCTAAATGATACATGTTCAAGCATTTTTATTGAGAGAATATTGATGTTAGTGTCATAATATTTGATGGACACTGGGTATCAGTGTAATGTAGGCTTAATATGAACAAAGCTGCTCGTCAAAGAGAATTTCATGTTTGGCTGCATTTAGTTTTAGTACTACACAAAAGAATAAGGGTTATGTCCTAAATCCTAAAGCAGTTCAGAGAAGTATTATTTGAAAAGGGAAAATAAAAATATGCTACTTTTTCAGAAAATAGAAAGAAGCATGCCAATGTTATTTTTTAAATTAAATATAGGTGATATCTGTTAGTCCATATTTTCTTTTTTTAAGTTGTTTTACATTTCAGTCTCTTCAGAATACATAAAAATGTAGCCTGCAAAATTTAAATTCCCCCAAAAATTTTAAAGAGGAATTGAAATAAATTGTCATGTAAAAGGGAAGGAAAAAAACGATAAATTAAAAATAATTTTTCTTCAAACATATTATCCATTTAATTTACTCCTATTTTATTTAAATTATAGTATTCATAGGAATTCCTGTCATGGTTCAGCAGTAACAAACCCACTAGTGTCCATGAAGACATGGGGTTTGATCCCTGGCCTCACTTGGTGGGTTGGGGATCTGGCGTTGCCATGAGCTGTGGTGTGCATTGCAGATGTGGCTCAGATCCAGCATTGCTGTGTCTGAGGCATAGGGCCGCAGCTGCAGCTCTGATTTGACCCCTAGTCTGGGAACTTCCATATGCCATGGTGCGGCCCTAAAAAGAAAAAAAAAAAAGTATAGTATTTATATAACCAAAAATTAAACAAGAATAAATAGGTAAAAAACTATGGATTTATTCTGATTCATAAATAAATAATCCTCCTATTGCTTTGAAAATTTATAGAAGTCTATTTGAAAAATTTTTGATAATACCACTTGGAAAATGAGCAATTTTTAAAGAACCCCACATTGCATGCTTTTGAATACTTTATTTTGATTAATTTATAAATCTAAAGATCAGAGTAAAAATAGCCTCACTAAAATGATATAAACCCCTATAGTGTATATGTAAATAAATATCTTTTCTTCCTTATCACTTATTTTGAATGTTATTTTGTCTTTTTATTGTGTTTTAATTTTTAAGCTTTCAGTTTTTATTTTCATGTAATATCCTTTAATAACAATGGATATTGATTATTTCTTTCACTTCAGAGAGTGTTCAATGTTCTAGCTTAAAATATTAAATATTTTTCTTTGCAGGCAATGTTCTAAGGCTAATATTTAACATTCTATGTGTCATTCTGGATTAAAATCACTTAAATCATCTATTTTATGAGTGAGTATCTCTGATTACTTGCTTTTAGGTCTAAATAGTACAGAAAAAAAAGTTGTAAAAGAGCAATGCTGAATCTTCCATTACATGCAAAATGATTATATTTCCATATTGTAAGTATCTAACAGATTTTTTAGAACCTCCAAAATAATTTAAAGAAAAAGTATATTTCAATGGTATGTAATTTATCTCTCTCAATCAAGCATAGATTTTGAGTTTCTTGAAGAGCTGTGTGACTATAAATTAAAATCATTGTCCATGAAATGTTAACAATTTGATAATGTGATGATTTGAATGTTAATGATTTCAAATGAGAAACAATCATCAAGTTTATTCTAAAAGATACAGAAGCTAAATAATTCTAAGAGTTCTGATGAAATTTTTGACTGGGATTTGGCTCCTGGCTAAATTGGGATAGAGGCTGTTATTCTTTGTTAGTTTTCTCTCAGCCATCTTGGGGATCTCAAGTCCCCCTAGGACTCATAGGCCTTTAAGTAGAGCACAATAAAAGAACAGGGGCAGAAAGGAACAGAGGAAAAACATAATAACACTTGCAATCAGAAGATCTGGCTTTCAGACACAGATGTGTCCCTTTCTGACTAGATGATCTTAGCTGAATCATTCTTTGAGCTCGAATAATTTTGCCTACAAAATGGAGATAATAATTCTTAATTCATACAATTTTTGAGAGGAGTCATTGAGATACACTTGTGAAATGCCTAATGTGAAATCTGGCGCCTGAATGATATTTAATGTGTGTTCATTTTTCATTCTTTCGGTTATTCACTTCTGAATTATTATTCATGTTTTTTTTTTTCAGTCCCTAGAACCAAGTCTCAGTCCCAGGTTGGCTTTTTTCCATTATTTTTTTTTATGCAGTATGACTTAAGTGTTTGGCTTGCATGTAATTTTTTCACTCCTAGCTCTTCTATAGAAAGAGGAGCATTTTCTAAAATACGCTAATTTTTTCCTTCTCTGAAACACACATAAAATATTACTAGTTTTGGAAAGTAATGATACCAGTTGATATTTATTAACTTTCTTCAACAGTGTATTTGGCCTAGGCTTCTCTCTAAACTCCTTTCCTAATGTTATTTGAGAAAGCTCCAGTTCTTTTCATGTTATCAATCAATTTAGCACAACCTTGTGTCAATAACTGAATTTTATTGGTGAGTGAAACTTATCATTCTTCATTCCAAATAGGTTCTTCATGGAAGTTATGCCAGGATTGGGATTGGGATTCCCAGTCTTCTCCAGAATGTGCTTCTTAGATTTGTATCATGACACTATCCTTTTTCCCTTCCATTTTTTTTCCTACCACCTCTATTTTTTGTTAGCTCTGGACTCAATGAATTTCTACCTTGTAGATTCCTCAAAACTTTTTGATCCTATTTGGATGAAGAATGAAGTCTCTGTTTTAGCTTTTCAAATTTCCCCTGACCTAAATATCATCTTCTTTGCCCCTCCTAAAACGCTTCATGGCTCTAGTTCCTGGAAGCCCTACTCTCTTTTCTGAGCTGTTTTACTTGTCTGTCCAGTTTTCCCATTTCTAATCTATTTTAAAGTCAAGGTAGGGCTGTGATATCCATGAAGGTGTGTACCTTTGCATGTTAGTATAAACTAGTCGCCTTAGTTGTCAGTATGCTCTGATACAGATTGACCTATTTGTCATTTCTATTACAAGCTATTTGTCCCCTGATATAGCAAACATCCAAACCTTCTTGTTTTAAAGCTCATTCCTTCTCAAGCCATTCATTCTTTCTGTTTCTTTAATTATAGTTGCTATACAAAATTATATGTTATTTTTCCTTCTTAACAAACATCTGAACATTCTTCTTTATTCTGATCCCAGGTTAGGTGGTTCAGTCTTAAGATCAAAAACAAAATAAAATAAAATATGGTCCCCATTCACAAGGAGTTCTCAATCCAATAGGTAATTTACTGTCAGCTAATTTATATTTAATCTAATAAATAATGTGTCAAAAGCAATCAGAGGATCTTATGTATACAAGAATAAAATTACCCAGAAAGCTTCCAGAGATGCCTGAATGGAGTAGACTCAGTTTGATTATGAAGCAGGAAAGGTCATTTCAGGACAACATGTGAAAATACATGGCAGTGTGAGAAGCCATGCTTCTTTTAAAAGGATTTTTAAATCATTTAATGAGCTAAAGGGAAAAGGATATTTGAGAAGTTTTAGGAGATAGTCAATGAGAATACTGAAGAGTCCAAAGATAGAGAGGATTGAAGGCAATAATGTCCATTATTGAAATTTAACTTGAAGAGTTTCCATACATATTTTTGGTTTTGTATTCATCCTATTTTTCTTTGCCAAACACTATCTCCTCTTGTCTCATTCTGCTTGCACAATTGGTTAATCTAATATACACTATAGTGTTGTTGACTTGAAATGGCTAAAACATTATCTCTCCATGTACCAATTACTGCATAGTTGTATCTCCTGGAAATGCCAATGTTTTAACACATTCACGAAATTTAATACTAGGGGTAAAATTTTAGTCAGTAGGTCTCTATGAGAAATTTTTTTAAGCATTAGGTCTTTCTAACAACTGAAAACAATTTCTGCTTCCTATTTCTGTCAGGTTCATGCCTATAAACATAACACATAGTAGAAAGTTGGGTCCAAATTGTAATAAGATTTATTCATCCCATACTTGTAGACTGAGCATTTAACCATCATTTTTGAAACTTTAGAAGTTCCATATTACACATAGGTTTAATAAAATGTTATGATTTTTAGTTGAATTTATGTATATTTGGTAGTTTTTATCTTCAAAAGATTTGGTCCCTTTCATCTAAGTTATAAAATGTATGGCCACAGAGTTATTTGTAGTAATTCTTCACTATGTTTTTAATGTCCATGAACTTTGTAGTCATGACTTCTTTTTCTGTTGTAATTGGTATCTTCTTTCATTTTTTTTATTAGTATGGATAGATATTTATCAATTTAATTTTCTTTTCAAATAAACAATTTTCATATCCCTTAATTTTCTTTATTGTTTTTCTCCTTATATTATGGTATACAATGGTTCTTTGACTCTACAAAGACTAATGCATAAGAATGTGAGGGGGGTAAATAAAATATTTTCAAGCTCTGAAATAAAATATTCAACAAGGATCATGTATACACAAACAAACACACATGAGAATGAATAAGTACAGAGTTGCTAAAGTATGCACTTGATTTACTATGGACTACATCACTGTCTTATTCAATCCACTTTAATTTTTTAACATATTCTTCCATTCTACAATTATTTCAGGAAAACCTACTATGGTCCTGGCACTCTGGGAATGTGCAGCAAATAAGTGAGCAACTCATGAACACATGGAGCTTAAATTCTAGTATGAGGTATAAAAACTATAAACAAAGAAATAAGTTTCAGATCATGATAAGCAGAATGAGAAAATAAAAAGGAATATAGAGAATTCCCCTCATGGCACAGTGGTTAACAAATCTGACTAGGAACCATGAGGTTGCAGGTTCAATCCCTGGCCTCTCTCGGTGGGTTAAGGATATGGTGTTGTCATGAGCTGTGGTGTAGGTCACAGACATGGCTCGGATCTTGTGTTGCTGTGGCCCTGGCACAGGCCATCGGCTACAGCTCCAATTAGACCCCTAGCCTGGGAACCTCCATGTGCCACAGGGGCAGCCCTAGAAAAGACAAAAAAGACCAAATAAAATAAAATAAAATAAAAAGGAATATGAATAGGTAGTGCTAAGGAAGGGCTGTTATATAGACACTGGTATTGGGAGGTCTTTCTGATAATAACATTTGACCTGAAGAAGAAAAACTGAACCATGTAGACTAATGGGTAAGAATATTTCAGGAGAAGAAGGGAACAGCAAGTTCATGAAGTGGAAAAAGCCTTGTATGGTCAAGGAATATCAAGAGTGGGAGAATCCAAAAATTGTGCTAAAATTCACTATGGAAGATGAATAATTATTAAAACATCATAATAGAGTAATTCCTTGGGAAAGCAAAAACTTTTAGAATGAAGCATCCATTCCTCACTTTCTCCAGAAATGTGATAAGTTATTTAAGCTCTGGCATCTGCATGATATATAGAGGTTGAATTATAAAATCAGGCCAGTAAGGAACACTGTCTAATCATCTATATAGTCCTCTTCCATTATCTACTATGGATCAAATAATTATCTTAAAGATAGGTTGGTTTGGAAGGGGATGGTCTAGTAATGGCAAAGAGACTGAAACTTATTTTTTTACACTAATAGTTGAGTGGCTGTCAAATTTTCATTTGCATAAAATTTGTACACACAATTGTGTCCACAAAATTAAATTAGAAATACATGATGAGAGGATAACCAAGCAAAAAGAATTTTTGCAATGCCTAATTATTGCAATAGATTCTGTTTTTGGAAGTTTACTTCTAAATAATTTGTAACATCACTGTAGTTAATTGAAAAGAAACCCACTTTCTCTGGGTTAGTATAAAAAATTGTTGCTTACACTGAGACTAAACAACATGCTACTAAAAAACCGATGGGTCACTGAGGAAATAAAAAAGGAAATTAAAAAATACCTTGAGACAAATGATAATAAAGACACAACCACTCAAAATCTACGGGATGCCACAAAAGCAGTGCTCACAGGGAAATTCATAGCAATACAGGCTTTCCTCAAAAAAGAAGAAAAATCTCAAATCAACAACTTAACCCACCACCTAAATGAATTAGAAAAAGAAGAACAAAATCTAAACTCAACAGAAGGAAGGAAATCATAAAGATCAGAGGAAATCAATAAAATAGAGAATCAAAAAACAACAGAAAAAAATCAATAAAACTAAGAGAAGGTCCTTTGAAAAGGTAAACAAAATTGACAAACCTCTGGCAAGACTTGCCAAGAAGAGGAGAGAAAAAACCAAATAAACAAAATAAGAAAGGAAAAAGGAGAAATCTCAATGGAAACTGCAGGAATAAAAATAAAAAACAAGCATAAGAGAATACTATGAACAATTATATGCCAACAAATATGACAACCTAGAAGAAATGGACAACCTTCTAGAGACTTACAGCCTGCCAAAACTGAATCAAGAATAAATAGATCAACTAAATGGAGTGATCACTAGAAATGAAATTGAATATGAAATAAAAACATACCCTACAAACAAAAGTCCAGAACCATATGGCTTCACAGGCAAATTCTACCAAACATACAAAGAAGAACTTATACCCATCCTCCTTAAACTTTTCCAAAAGGTTGAAGAAGAAAGAACACCCCCAAAGACATTCTATGAAGCCACTATCATCCTAAAACCAAAGCCATACAAATATACTACCAAAAAGGAAAATTATAGGCTAATATCTTTGATTAATATAGATGCAAAAATTCTCAACAAAATTTTAGCCAACCAAACCAACAACACATAAGAAAGGTCATATACCATGACCAAGTGGGATTTATCCCAGGTTCACAAGGATGGTTCAACATAGACAAATCAATCAATGTCAGATACTACATTAACAAAAGAAAATTCAAAAACAACATGATCATCTCAATAGAAGCAGACAAAGCATTTGACAAAGTCCAACATCCATTCACGATAAAAACTCTTACCAATGTGGGTATAAAGGGAACATTCCTTAACATAATCAAAGCCATTTACGGCAAACCCACAGCAAATATAATACTCAATGGAGAAAAGCTGAAAGCCTTCCCACTAAAATCTGGAATAAGACAAGGATGCTCACTCTCACCACTGTTATTCAACATAGTACTGGAAGTCCTAGCCACAGCAATCAGACAAACAAAAGAAATAAAAGGTATCCAAATAGGAAAAGAAGAGGTAAAACTGGCACTGTATGCAGATGACATGATACTACATACAGAAAACCCTAAGGACTCAAACCAAAAGCTGCTTGAACTGATCAACAACTTCAGCAAAGTAGCAGGATACAAGATTAACATTCAGAAATCAGTTTCATTGCTATTAACAATGAAATATTAGAAAAGGAATACAAAAATATAATACCTTTTAAAATCACACCCCCAAAAATTAAATACCTAGGAATAAACCTGACCAAGGAGGTGAAAGACTTTTATGCTGAGAAATATAAAACATAAATCAAGGAAATTAAAGAGGATTCAAAGAAATGGAAAGATAGTCCATGATCTGGGGTTGGAAAAATTAATACTGTAAAAATGGCCATACTACCCAAAGTAATCCACAGAGTCAATGCAATACCTATCAAATTACCCATGGCATTTTTCACAGAACTAGAACAAACAATCCCAAAATTTAGATGGAAGCACAAAAGACCCAGAATTGCCAAAGCAATCCCGAGGAACAAAAACCAAGCAAGAGGGCTAACTCTCCCAAACTTCAGGGAATAGTGCAAAGCCACAGTCATCAAGACACTGTGGTACTGGTACCAAAACAGTCCAATGGGACAGAATAGAGAACCCAGAAATAAACCAGGACACCTATGGTTAGTTAATCTTTGACAAGGAGGCAAGAACACAAAATGGGAAAAAGACAGTCTTTTCAACAAGTATTGCTGGGAAACCTGGATAGCTGCATGCAAATCAATGAAACTAGAACACACCTTCACACCATGCATGAAAATAAACTCAAAATGGCTTAAAAACTTAAACATAAGACAAGACACCATCATACTCCTGGAAGAGAACATAGGCAAAACATTCTGTGACATCAACCTGACAAATGTTTTCTCAGATCAGTCTCCCAAAACAATAGAAATAAAAGCAAAAATAAATCAATGGGACCTAATCAAACTGACCAGCTTTTGCACAGCAAAGGAAACCAAAAACGAAAACAAAAAGACAACTTACATAGTGGGAGGAAACAGTTTCAAATGATGCAACTGACAAGGGCTTAACCTCTAGAATATGCAAGCAATTAATACAACTTAACAGCGAAAAAGTCAACAACCCAATGGAAAAATGGGCAAAAGACCTGAATAGACATTTCTCCAAGGAAGATGTACAGATGGCCAACAAGCACAAGAACAAATGCTCAACATCACTAATTATTAAAGAAATGCAAATCAAAACTACCATGAGATACCACCTCACACCAGTCAGAATAGCCATCATTAATAAGTCCACAAATAACAAATGCTGGAGGGGTTGTGGAGAAAAGGGAACCATCCTGCACTGTTGGTGGGAATGTAATCTGGTATAGCCACTATGGAGAACAGTATAGAGGTACCTTAGAAATCTATACATAGAACTACCATATGACCTAGCAATCCCACTCTTGGGCATGTATCAGGGCAAAACTTTCCTTGAAAAAGACACATGCACCCGCATGTTCATTGCAGCACTATTCAAAATAACCAAGACATGGAAACAACCCACATGTTCATCGACAGATGATTGGATTAGGAAGATGTGGTATATACACACTACTCAGCCATAAAAAAGAACAAAATAATGCCATTTGCAGCAACATGGAAGGAACTAGAGACTCTCATACTGAGTGAAGGAAGTCAGAAAGAGAAGGACAAATACCATAAGATTTCACTTATATCTGGAATCTAACATACGACACAAATGAACCTTTCCACAGAAAAGAAATGCATGGACTTGCAGAACAGACTTCTGGTTGCCAAGGGGGAGGGGTGCTGAGATCAGCTTAGCAAGTGAGGGCTGAAGAATGTGTGCTGTGAAGTTTAAGAAAAAGTTAACATAAAACAAGACACAGAGACATTTATCTTAATTAAAGGTGGGAACCAGGGGACTCAAGGTCTCAGGGACTAAGAGTGCTGCCTCAAGAAAACCACACTGTTTTTATTATACTCTTTAGGATTATGTCAAGTGAGGAGGGGGTTGTAGGTGCAGGATATAGTTCTTTTATTATTTTAAAAGTCACATAGCTGGTAGCTGGTTAAACTTTTATTCTGACCTTTAGGCATTTAACAATCATTAGCATTGAGGAAGCCTAGAGTTAACTGTCTACGCATAGCATCTATAGAATCATCATTGTGCTTCCGCAGACCAGTGCCTATCTGCAGCAACCCTGCCTAGGTTTGTACCACGTTCTCGTTGCTGATGGATATCCTGCTAATAACCCTTCATAAAGCCCCTGGGGCCGTGAGGCTCCTATTTCTCTTATTTTAACAGGACATATCATGCTGTGCAAACGGCATGCCTATCTGCACAGGTCCAGCATGCCTAGACCAACGCATTAGTCCTCATTCAGCTGACCACATGCTTTTTGGTCTTTGTTCTCAAGCTTAAGTTTTTTACCAGCACTGCGACTGTTTTTCAAGCAGGAATATGGAGTAAAGGTAAAGCAGGACAAGATGGCATTTTCAGCATAGAAAATAGAAGGAAAGAGGCTAAGAAAAGATTGTAGAAACATGTCTCCCGACAGAGGGGGAGGGAGTGGATGGATTGGGAGCTTGGGGTTAATAGATGCGGACTATTGCCTTTGGAATGGATTAGCAATGAGATCCTACTCTGTAGCACTGGGAACTATGTCTGGTCACTTATATAATGTGAGAAAAAAGAATGTATACATGTATGTGTGACTGGGTCACCATGCTGTACAGTAGAAAATTGACATAACACTAAAACAGCTATAATGGAAAAAAATAAAAATCATTATTAAAAAAAATTGCTGCTTATGAAAACTTTAAAATACATATTTAAATTAGGTAAGCAAGGTATATCATCATAAGAATTTTTTGTCAATAATATAAAATATTTTAATAACCTCTTAATTTATTAAGAAATTAATATTATTAAAATGAAAGAAAATAGGGAGTTCCCGTCGTGGCGCAGTGGTTAACGAATCCGACTAGGAACCATGAGGTTGCGGGTTCGATCCCTGCCCTTGCTCAGTGGGTTAACGATCCGGCGTTGCCGTGAGCTGTGGTGTAGGTCGCAGACACGGCTCGGATCCCACGTTGCTGTGGCTCTGGCGTAGGCCGGTGGCTACAGCTCCGATTCAACCCCTAGCCTGGGAACCTCCATATGCCGCGGGAGCGGCCCAAGAAATAGCAACAATAACAACAACAACAAAAAAAAGACAAAAAAAAAAAAAAAAAAAAAAAAAGAAAGAAAATAATTAAAAATCTTTTGGTGGGCTTTATAACAATTGTTTATAATAAGAGTTTACAATGATTGCAAATTCAGTAATGAAACAAATTTTCCTTCTTGTTGCATGCTATTTAAACCAAAAATATAACAACTTGGTGATACTATTTAATGAAATGATGCAATGCTCTAATTTATAGGCTACACAAAAATTTAAATTTTACTGCAAGGACCAGTTTGAATTGATTGCTAAGCACTGATACTGTCACTGGTATTTCTTAGAATGTGTTACTTTGCAGTGTAAAAAGTAGCCAAGAAGTTTGCCCCACTTTACTAAACCCTATGATCTAATCTCATTCTTCAGTGGTGGGTAAAGTATATTTTTGTTTTTTTTCCAATGGATACATCTTCTAGTGGATATTTACTGAGAACTTAATCCTGTGTGCATGGGCCACTGCACTGGATAATAAGTACATCTCTAATTTATAGGAGCTTTTGGCCTAGTGCATGACAATAGAAAGATAACTGGTTACAAGGAGATATATGTGCAGATGATTGCAGTGTCTTAGACAATGAGCTAATTTTATGTATTTTTTTAAATAATTAGTGCAGATAATTGATTTTGTACATTTCAATCTACTTGTAAAAGTGATTATGAATGAAAAGAAGGAGAGATGTGAAATAGAAAAATACCCTTTCTTTTTGACCATTGTTCTCTTTGCTTTAACCTAGACATTAATTTTTGACAGGAAGAAAGTCTGTGCCTAGTCTCTTTGGTGGCACTCACTTGAAGGAGACATATGGCAGCATTATGAAGCCCTACAGTATCTGCACATTTAATAAATCATAGTTGCTCAGTGATTGGGGATTATCAATAAAACCTTTCATGGTTCCCCAGAGAACTACCATCCCACTAGATAGTGTGAGTTTGGATATATACCACATATATTTTATATCCTACCACTCATGGAATATTGCTACACATATAGGTAGACTCACGAATGACTGAGAAATTGAATTATCTTCTCACTTTTTTTATATATCTAAATTCCCCTGAAGTTATATGACTTTTCTATTTCCCACTAATTTTTATTGTTCAGAGACAAATTTTGTTAGAACTGACCCCACTTATATAAAGAATTCACAGCTAAAATTTACACCAATTATTCTATTTAACATCTATTAATCTCCTGAAACAATAACATTAACTCTTACTAAACATTATGAAAATACTATTTCAGATACATTTATAACAATCAGAATACACTTTGGAATTAATTTCAAAACCAATCAAAAAGTATAGCCTAGAGGTTAACAATTAGTTAAGTGTTAAGCTGTTTAATAAAATTAAATCTCTGCAAATATGGAGGTAGTAGAGTTTCTAATGATTTACATCTGATGTTATGCATTAAATGCCTAATTGCTGCCTTTTGTTTGCATAAATGAAATCTTTACTTTTGTATCAATAATTACAGTACTGACTCAAATTTTGATCAAATTCTTATTCTTATTAATTTCCATATATATATTTGGTATTAGTTTATTAGCGCTTGGTTATAATACTGGGTTTTAAAAGGCACATGTTTGAGAATTTTTGACTAGTAAAAGAAAAAAATTATTTGAGCTTTGGTTATTTAATAACATAGAAAGAAAATATACATATATAAGCATGAAATCATATATAATACTGATCATTTATCATATGCATACAGTTGCATTTTTTTATATATTATCATTTCTATCACATTCTCAGTCATGAGCTCTTTATTCAACTGGAGATTTAGTTCAAAATTGAAATTCTAAGAGGCAAGAATGGGTTTTGTCTCAAATTTTTGATTCAATGTTAATGTGCTATTTTTTGTTTTTGTTTCTTTTGATCAACAGAACAAATCAATTTTTTTCAAAAAAGAAATTATATCAAAATGAATAGCGGAGAGAGGACAAGATGGCGGAGGAGTAGGAAGACACGCTCACCCTCTCCCACAAACACAACAAAAAAAGCACATCTACAGAATAAATGACTCGCACAGAACAGCAACCAATCGCTGGCAGAGGAACCTAAACTCCAATAACGGCAAGAAATTCGTGACATTATTGGGCAGAACAGGAGAAAAGAGGAGAGTGAGAGAAGGTGAATCCTAGCGAGACGGGGGCTCCGGAAAGGGAACTGCGGAGGAGAAAGGGATCCCGCACCCTGGAAAGTCACCTACCGGGCGAAAGATCAAACGAACCGGAGGAATCTCCAGATGCAGAGAAGAGTGTAGCAATAAATTGGAGTATGGAAAAGCCGATCAAGAACCCAACGGACCATCTGAACTACGGGTAGAGTCACCAAAAATTGAGACGCCTGGGTGGGGGCTGGGCACCGAGACCTCGCCTCTGAAGGTTAGTCCCCGAGAGGGAGCCGGGGGACGCCTGGGTGGGGGCTGGGCACCGAGACCTCGCCTCCGAAGGTTAATCCCTAAGAAAGGGCCGGGGGACGCCTGGGTGGGGGCTGAACACCGAGACCTCGCTGCCGAAGGTTAATTCCTGAGAAAGGGCCGGGGGGCGCCGCCTGGGTGGGGGCTGGGCACCGAGACCTCGGCTCCAGAGATTAGTCCCCGGGCTAGGGGGGCGGGGCAGAGCGGAAACTGCTTGGGAGGTCTAGAAACCAGTTGACGGGGCAGAGACTGCCTGGGAGACTAGAAAACAAAGCTGTCTCAGAGGAAGGGAGCAATACTCCAGGAGTGGGGAAGGGGAAAGCCACATCAGAGGGAAACTGGGAGAAGAGCCTGGTCTGCGCCCGTGCTGGGGAGGGGAGAGAAGAAGGGGTGGGTCCCCATAGAATACCCCCCACGCCACAGCAACGCTAGCTAGCTGAAAACTCTGCTTCCCAGTGCATCCCCTCCCCCCACCCCCGCCACGCCTTACGCTCTCACGGACCTGGGGCTGCCTGCCATCCAGGAGGGCTGGCCTCAACAATTGCCTGAAGCCTACCACCGCAGGGGCTGTCCCTGCACAGGCCTGCTTGCCCTTTGGAGGGGCTACACTTCCGCAGAGCAGCACCAAACAGCACCAGCCCCCGAGAAAAGGCCTGCAGCCTAGAAAAGCTAGAACAAGCTTAGCCAGGCTGTGAATAGATCGGCCTAATTCTCGGAGGGTTTTTCTGAGTCGGGTTGCCCCGGGGAGGAGCCTCTTCGGTTTCCAACGGCCCTGCTACCCGCCCAAGCCCCCAGGGGATGCTCTAGTGGACCAGCTGCATAGGACTGCCAGCTCCAGGCAGGACCCCCTGCAGCCCAGAAAAGCTGCCACAAGCTCAGCCAGACTGTGAAAAGATCCGCCTACATTCTCAGGCTGTCCTTCTGAGTTGGGCTGCCCTAGGGAAGAGCCTCTCAGGTTCTCAGTGCCCCAGATAGCTGCTCCAGCCCCCAGGGGGTGATGCACCCCTAAAAAGCAGCTGCCCAACACCGCCAACCCCCTGCAAGAACCCCACAGCCTAAAAACACCAGAGCAAGCTCTGCATGGCCAAGTGAAATCTGCTACCATCGCGGTGTGGACCTCTCAGTCCTGTCTGCCCTCAGGAAGTCCTCCTTTGCTTCAAAGAAACACTGTTAGCCCCATCAACACTCCAGAAAAGCCACACTGCCTCAAAAAAGATTGACCAACAACGCCAGCCCTCAGGAAATATTCCATGGCAGTGACAAGGCAAACACTGCCCGATCACAGAGAGTACAACGCCCTCAGGAGAAAGAAAACAACAAGCAAGATGAAGAAGCTGAGAAACCACCCCCAATCAAACCAACAGGAGAACTCACCTAAAACAGTCAACAATGAAACAGATCTCGGCAGTCTGACAGACCTGGAGTTCAAAAGAGAAATAGTGAAAATACTGAAGGAATTAAGAGAAGATATGAACAGTAATGCAGATACCCTCAGAAAGGAACTAGAAAATATAAGGAGGAGCCAAGAAAAACTAGAACATTCATTTGCAGAGATGCAAACTGAACTAGGGGCAGTAAAAACCAGAATGAATAATGCAGAAGAACGAATCAGTCATATGGAAGATAGAATAATGGAAATCACTCAATCTGGTCAACAGACAGAAAACCGAATCAAAAAACTGGAAAGCAATATAAGAGACCCATGGGATAATATAAAGCGGGCCAATCTACGCATAATAGGAATTCCAGAAGGAATAGAAAAAGATAAGGGAATGGAAAATATATTTGAAGAAATTATTGCTGGAAACTTCCCAAATCTAAAGGATACTGGATTCAAGATACAAGAAGCACAGAGGGCCCCAAACAAACTGAACCCAAACAGACCCACACCAAGACACATCATAATAAAAATGGCGAAAGTTAGTGATAAAGAGCAGATCCTAAAGGCAGCAAGAGAAAAACAGAATGTTACCTACAAGGGAACCCCCCATAAGGTTATCAGCTGATTTCTCTACAGAAACACTACAGGCCAGGAGGGAATGGCAAGAGATATTTAAAGTGCTAAAAGGAAAAAATATGCAACCTAGAATACTCTATCCAGCAAGAATATCATTTAAAATAGAAGGGGAAATAAAAATTTTTCCCAACAAACAAAAACTTAAAGAATACAGCAACACAAAACCCAGGTTAAAGGAAATATTGAAAGGGCTTCTCTAAACCAAAAAGAAAGGAAGGAAAGGGAAGAAAAAAGAAAAGAAAAAAAAAAAAAGAAGAAGAAGAAGAGGAAGAACTAGGACTGAGGAAACTGCAATCAGAGAGCAGTCACTCAAATAAGCCAGCATACAGATTTAATCATGAACATGCTTCAAACAAAATAAAATTAAAAAGAAAAAAATAAAAAAGAGTCATCAAAACCATAAAATGTGGGCAAGGGATGTCAGGAGGTAAATAACCCTTTTTGTTTATATGTATGTCTCTCTTCTTAATTTTAATATAGTAATGAGGTGTTTGAACTTACAGGACCATCAGGCTAAAACATACAATTACGGGAAGGGGTTAGCATACTTAAAAAACAGGGCAATCACAAGCCAAAACCAAATATTGCATTTGCAAAAAATGAAAAAAAAAAAAACCACTCAAGCAGATAATAACAGGAGACCATCCAACCAAAAAAAAAAAAAAAAAATGGAGAACCATAGAATCAACTGGAACATGAGGTTCAAATGGCAATAAATAATCATCTATCAATTATCACCTTAAATGTCAATGGACTGAATGCCCCAATCAAAAGACACAGAGTGGCTGAGTGGATAAAAAGGCAAAAACCTTCAATATGCTGCCTACAAGAAACTCACCTTAGGACAAAAGATACATATAGATTGAAAGTGAAAGGGTGGGGAAAAATATTTCACGCCAATAGACATGACAGAAAAGCAGGAGTCGCAACGCTCATATCAGACAAAATAGACTTTAAAACAAAAGGCATAAAGAAAGACAAAGAAGGACACTATTTAATGATTAAGGGATCCATCCAAGAAGAGGATGTTACTATTGTCAACATATATGCCCCAAATACAGGAGCACCCAGATACACACAACAAATATTAACAGACATAAAGGGAGATATTGATGAGAATACAATCATAGTAGGAGACCTAAATACCCCCCTCACATCAATGGACAGATCCTCTAGACAGAAAACCAATAAAGCAACAGAGATCCTAAAGGAAACAATAGAAAAGTTAGACTTAATTGATATCTTCAGGACACTACATCCAAAAAAAGCAGAATACACATTCTTCTCAAATGCTCATGGAACATTCTCAAGAATCGACCACATATTGGGACACAAAGCGAATCTCAATAAATTTAGGAGCGTAGAAATTATCTCAAGTATCTTCTCTGACCACAATGCCATGAAATTAGAAATCAACCATGGGAAAAGCAAAGAGAAAAAACCTACTCCATGGAGACTAAACAACATGCTACTAAAAAACCAATGGCTCAATGAGGAAATCAAGAAGGAAATTAAAAACTACCTTGAAACAAATGATAATGAAGACACAACCTCTCAAAATCTATGGGATGCTGCGAAAGCAGTGCTCAGAGGGAAATTTATAGCAATCCAGGCCTTTCTCAAAAAAGAAGAAAGATCCCAAATGGACAACTTAACCCTCCACCTAAACGAATTAGAAAAAGAAGAACAAAAAAGTCCTAAAGTCAGCAGAAGGAAGGAAATTATAAAGATCAAAGAAGAAATCAATAAAATAGAGACTCAAAAAACAATAGAGAAAATTAATAAAACCAAGAGCTGGTTCTTTGAAAAGGTGAACAAAATTGACAAACCCCTGGCCAGACTCACTAAAAAGAGGAGAGAAAGAACCCAAATAACCAAAATTATAAATGAAAAAGGAGAAATCACAACGGATACAGCAGAAATACAAAAAACCATAAGAGAATACTATGAACAACTGTATGGCAACAAGTTTGACAATCTGGAAGAAATGGACAATTTTCTAGAATCTTACAGCCTGCCAAAACTGAATCAAGCAGAAACAGACCAGCTGAACAGACCGATCACTAGAAATGAAATTGAAGAGGTCATAAAATCACTCCCTACAAATAAAAGTCCAGGACCAGATGGCTTCACAGGTGAATTTTCTCAAACATATAAAGAGGAATTGGTGCCCATCCTCCTAAAACTCTTTCAAAAGGTTGAAGAAGAAGGAATACTCCCAAAGACATTCTATGATGCCACCATCACCCTCATTCCAAAACCAGACAGAGATACCACCAAAAAAGAAAACTATCGGCCAATATCACTGATGAATATAGATGCAAAAATTCTCAACAAAATCTTAGCCAACCGAATCCAACAACATATCAAAAAAATTATACACCATGACCAGGTTGGGTTCATCCCAGGTTCACAAGGATGGTTCAACATACGCAAATCAATCAGCATCATACACCACATTAACAAAAGAAAAGTAAAAAATCATATGATCATCTCAATAGACGCAGAAAAAGCATTTGACAAAGTTCAACATCCATTCATGATCAAGACACTCGCCAAAGTGGGTATAGAGGGAACATTCCTGAATATAATCAAAGCCATTTATGATAAACCCACAGCAAATATAATCCTCAATGGGGAAAAACTGAAAGCCTTCTCACTCAAATCTGGAACAAGACAGGGATGCCCACTCTCACCACTGCTCTTCAACATAGTTTTGGAAGTCTTAGCCACAGCAATTAGACAAACAAAAGAAATAAAAGGCATCCATATAGGAAGAGAAGAGATCAAACTGTCACTGTATGCAGATGACATGATACTATACCTAGAAAACCCTAAGGACTCAACCCCAAAACTCCTTGAACTGATTAATAAATTCAGCAAAGTGGCAGGATAGAAGATTAACATTCAGAAGTCAGTTGCATTTCTGTATACCAGCAATGAAACATTAGAAAAGGAATACAAAAAAATGATACCTTTTAAAATTGCACCTCACAAAATCAAATACCTCGGAATACACCTGACCAAAGAGGTAAAGGACCTATATACCGAGAACTATAAAACTTTAATCAAAGAAATCAAAGAAGATGTAAAGAAATGGAAAGATATTCCATGTTCCTGGATTGGAAAAATCAATATTGTGAAAATGGCCATCCTACCCAAAGCAATCTACAGATTCAATGCAATCCCTATCAAATTACCCATGACATTTTTCACAGAACTAGAACAAACAATCCAAACATTTAGATGGAACCACAAAAGACCCAGAATCGCCAAAGCAATCCTGAGAAACAAAAACCAAGCAGGAGGCATCACTCTCCCAGACTTCAAGAAATACTACAAAGCCACAGTCATCAAAACAGTGTGGTACTGGTATCAAAACAGACAGACAGACCAATGGAACAGAATAGAGAATCCGGAAATAAACCCTGACACCTATGGTCAATTAATCTTTGACAAGGGAGGCAGGAACATCAAATGGGAAAAGGAAAGTCTATTCAGCAAGCCTTGCTGGGAAACCTGGACAGCTGCATGCAAAGCAATGAAACTAGAACACACCCTCACACCATGCACAAAAATAAACTCCAAATGGCTGAAAGACTTACATATACAACAGGACACCATCAAACTCCTAGAAGAAAACATAGGCAAAACACTCTCTGACATCAACATCATGAATATTTTCTCAGGTCAGTCTCCCAAAGCAATAGAAATTAGAGCAAAAATAAACCCATGGGACCTCATCAAACTGAAAAGCTTTTGCACAGCAAAGGAAACCAAAAAGAAAACAAAAAGACAACTTACAGAATGGGAGAAAATAGTTTCAAATGATGCAACTGACAAGGGCTTAATCTCTAGAATATACAAGCAACTTATACAACTCAACAGCAAAAAAGCCAATCAATCAATGGAAAAATGGGCAAAAGACCTGAATAGACATTTCTCCAAGGAAGATATACAGATGGCCAACAAACACATGAAAAAATGTTCAACATCGCTGATTATAAGAGAAATGCAAATCAAAACTACCATGAGATACCACCTCACACCAGTCAGAATGGCCATCATTAATAAATCCACAAATAACAAGTGCTGGAGGGGCTGTGGAGAAAAGGGAACCCTCCTGCACTGCTGGTGGGAATGTAAACTGGTACAGCCACTATGGAGAACAGTTTGGAGATACCTTAGAAATCTATACATAGAACTTCCATATGACCCTGCAATCCCACTCTTGGGCATCTATCCGGACAAAGCTCTACTTAAAAGAGGCACATGCACCCGCATGTTCATTGAAGCCCTATTCATAATAGCCAGGACATGGAAACAATCCAAATGTCCATCCACAGATGATTGGATTCGGAAGAGGTGGTATATATACACAATGGAATACTACTCAGCCATAAAAAAGGATGACATAATGCCATTTGCAGCAACATGGATGGAACTAGAGAATCTCATACTGAGTGAAATGAGCCCGAAAGACAAAGACAAATACCATATGATATCACTTATAACTGGAATCTAATATCCAGCACAAATGAACATCTCCTCAGAAAAGAAAATCATGGACTTGGAGAAGAGACTTGTGGTTGCCTGATGGGAGGGGGAGGGAGTGGGAGGGAGCGGGAGCTTGGGCTTATCAGACACAACCTAGAATAGATTTATAAGGAGATCCTGCTGAATAGCATTGAGAACTATGTCTAGATACTCATGTCGCAACAGAAGAAAGGGTGGGGGAAAAAACTGTAACTGCAATGTATACATGTAAGGATAACCTGACCCCCTTGCTGTACAGTGGGAAAATAACAAAAAAAAAAAAAAAGAATAGCACAGCAGAACTTCTCCTTTACTTATTTTTTTCTTTCAGTGCTTCAGTATAAAATACTGTTAAAACCCATTACATATAAAAAGAAAACTTTCAAATTTACACACAAAGACAAACTTGCCTAAAATATTATTTACTAAATTGCAAAATTTCTTGGAATATTTAACTAGCCATGACATCAAATACAAATTGATTTTCTTGAATTTAAGTCCACATTTGTATATACTATAGTAAAATTTTCTTGTGGAAAATTACACAAAAACATAATTTGAAAGAGTGAACTATATTTAAAAGGTGACTGGCTATTATTTCCTAATTTTATAACGGATTTATGTATGTGCACATATACATATACACAAATATCTATATATGTATTTATGCATGTATAATCATAAGTGGATAATTATTGGTTAAGAACTCTAAAAAAATCCACTTGATTTGGAAGCTTTTAAAAACAGCCAGCATCTTTAAGGCAGAAAACTTGCATATCCAATAAAAGAAATCAGCAATTAATTATTCAATTTAGATAACATCACACATGTGCTTGCTTTTTTCCTTTCTCATTATTTTTAGACTGGCCTGCAATAATATGTCATTCATAAAGTAAATCAGAGTCATATGATATGCTAATGAATTTAAATCTTAAATCTTTAAAACTTAAATCTCCACTACTTCTTTTCACAGAATGCCCTATACTTTGACGATGTATATTTACATCATAGTTTTTATTTGTCTTTGTAGTTTAGAAACCTTTACATTGCACAGTGACCTTACTCAGTCTAGGAGGGCCTTTCACAGGCAGATCCTGAAAGCCATTTGGTTTTAGCCTCACTTTCACAAAGTCCTCAAATGTGGACTATTAACTATTTTTCCAAATGAGAAATCAAGAATAAGATCACTGTATTTGTGAGTGCATGTGTGCTAAAAGAGTTATTTTTTTATTTAGAAATGTTTTAAAAGAATCATAATGGAAATGACATATGGAGTTCAAACTTTCCTACCTCTCAGAAATTTTTACATTTTAACAATGTCATAAACTGAAAAAATGAGATACATTTTCACAGATTATTAACTAAGGTAAAGTATGTAGGAAATAAAGTTCAAAAATTTACCAGAAAAACACCAGAAAGTTATTTCTAAGATAGTTGAAATATCTTATTTCCATTACTACCAAACTAGTTGCTGCTAATCTTGGAATTATTATTATTTATAATTAGAATACCTTAGGTTATATGCTTCTTCAAAAAACCCAAATAACTTAATAAAAGTATTTCAATCTCCCTTCATACCTTTCACAGCAAATATATAACACAGTGATAGAGATTTTGGAGACACAACTATTCATTCATGTAAAGCACTAAAACATATGAATGCCCAAATTCTGTACATTGAGTTCTTTATTGAATTTAAAAATACCTGCTATTTAGTCTAATTGGGTTCTTTAAGAAATAAATCATTTTCCTAGAGGAAGAGACAACACTTTTACAGATTAAAATAATGTAGACTTTATCAGCAAATATGTATTAACATTTATAAATGCACCTGATCTTGGAAAGAGTTCAATTTTCTTTCATAATGTCTTGCATCTCTCCATATAAATTAATAATGATCAGACTGTTGTGACACTCTTCAAATTCAAAATGATTTTCAACTATTAATAAACCTTAACTCTATGGTATAATTAAATATTAAGGCATATGATTAAGAAGGCTCATGGACCACCTAGTTTCTGGGAGCCTACAAAAATTACATAAAGTTCTTACAGCAATGAAAAAGGGACACTGCATGATATAATTTCTTTGAATGTGTCCTACCAAAATGTGAAAACATTCATTAGGTGTTTGTTTCTTATCACTGACATTAGTAAAAGTGGAGAGAATATGTCTAACATATGTCAGTAATATATATTTTATACTTATAATTTTTCAAAATCTGAATTGATTTGAGATCAGAGTTCTAAGATTTCAGAAACTAGATAAATGAATAGTTAGCGTATCTCTTAGCATAGTTCTCTGGAACATTGATCATTTCTGTAGCACTCTGTGCTGAAATTGGAAAAAGACAATAAAATATTAACATTCCTAAGAGTACCTAAAGTACAAGAATTCTGGGTAGTTGATTGAAAAGATATGTGCATTATTTAAATAAAATCAAGCAGATAGAAATGTAGATTCTTTATCTTTTTGGTTGGAGTTACAAAAATTTCAAAATCTGTCAGGTTTTAGCCTTGGTGATATATTATTCAAATGCTATGCTTATAAAGACTATAAAAAAGGCAGAGCTAAGATTATAGTCCTTCTGGAAAGAAAAAAAACCCAAAAAAACAGTTTTGCCTATACTCAAAGAATAGGAGCCTTTGCTTGGAAGATTGTGAGAGTGGGATGATCACTATTTGAATATACCACTCAGTATAAAAAACAAAACTTGATAAGGCTGTTGAAAATAACTTCATTTTAAGCAAATTGCACTTTTATATTCTTGTCAGAAGAGTTCGATTTTTATAAAAGCACATATTTTCAGCTAACCAGACTAGCAAGGCATTATTTTTCTTTTACAAATGTGTGAGTAAATAAGACCTTATACTGGCAAGGTATACGATTATTTTAACTGAACTTCACTATTTCACTTTCCTGTGTTTGTTTTATTCTAATTTAGGCAAAGATATACACCAAGCTTGGGGAAATCTACTTCTGGAATGACAGTGTGAGGAACTCTGTAGACCAATTCCCAAACAACCATAACTGGTGACAACTATGAAAAACAACAAAAAACAGCCATTTAAAGTATCTGGAACTATCCTAAAGGCATTCAGCAAATAAATAAACATTTATTCAAGAGAATCTGCAAAAATTCAGCAAGGACAATAAGCATATATGGCACTTGTGCCCATTACAGAGACAAGTATGATTTGTTCCCCCCTCCTTTGCCCCTGCACTCAGCATGATAAAAGCTCTCCTATAGGAGTGCATAACCAAGAAAATTAGGCTTTCTCTCTCCCTAGCTACCAAAGACTAGATAGCACTGTATTAGCTTCCTAGGGCTGCTGTACTAAATTACCATAAACTTGGCAGCTTAAAACAGCAGAAATTTATCTTCTCTGTCTTGATGCAGAGTCCAAAATCAAGATGTCAAAAGAGCTGCACTAACTGAATGCTCTCCGTGAAGGAGAATCCATTCCTTGTTTTTTTTTTTTTTCTAAATTCTGATAGCTCCAGGTTCCCCCTGATTTGTGGCTGCATCTCTCCAATCTGTCTTTCCATAGTCACATTATCTCCTCCTTTGTGCACCACTTATATAGACACTTGTTGAATTTAAGGCTCACTCAGAAAATCCAGATGATTTCTTCTACCTCAAGATCCTTAATTTAATTACATCTTCAGATTTTTTTTTTTTTTTTTTTTTTTTTTTTACAAATAAGGTAACATTCACAGGTTCTGCAGATAATGATGTAGACATATCTTGGGGGTCACCATTTAGTTCATGACAGTCCGCCCTGTAGTTCTCCCAAATTTACACGAGGCCCATGCACAAAATGTACTCACCTCATCACAACATTGCCCAAAGTTTTAACCTACTAAAGTATTAACTCTGTGTTCAAAAAACTCATCAAAATATCATCAGCTCAGAGGTCCCAAATGTCATCATCTAAATCACCTAAATCAGACATAGGTGTGATACTATTTGCTCCAGGTATAATTCATCCTGGAGCAAAATTCCTTTCAATCTGTGGACCTGAGAAACTAGAAAACAAGTTATCTACTTCCAAGATACAATAATTGAATAGAGATATGATAACAGTTATAAACATTCCTATTCAAAAAGTGAGAAAATAGAAGGAATAAAGGAGTCACTGGTCTCAAGCAAGTTCAAAATCCAGCAATCAAATTCTATTAGATTTCATGGCCTGGGAATAATCCCTCTGGGCCAATGGCTCCCATGTCTATTGCAGTTCCACTGGGCTTTGTATTCAAGACAGCTCCAGGGATTCTGTCTTCAGAAATATTTCCACAAGCCTTTGGTTCTCTGCCTATGTGGCCACTCGGAATGTCCCTACCTCTATATGCCTATGCCTTCAACTTCTGCCTCTATACACGTCACTGGACTCTGTCTATAGGCCTTTGTAGCCATGTCTGTGTAGGTCTCTATGCCTATAGCTTATTTTTCTGTGTCATTCTTCCTTTTTCTTGGAAGATAGCATATTCTGTACCTGAGTAGCAATATTACCCTACTTCCTTCTGTAGAATTTTGGAAGTCTGACAACATTCTCTTTTTTTCATATTCTGTCTCTGTCCCTTTCAGTACAAGCTGTCAGTGTTTCTACAGATAGACTGTTCTCTAAAACCTTGTGGATCTCCTGTATAGGTCATGGGGATTCCACACACACTATTACACAATAGGGTCTTCCACAGACCTTTCTTGGATTATTTCATTCCTATTCCTAGCTTCTGTTGAGATGGCTGAATAGACCTAGGAGTCACACACCTAATCTCCTTAATAAATGCTTGTCCAGCTACTCAGTTGGCCTTCTTTTCATAGTATACTTTCCTAACAGTGTATTTCATTTGAGTATATTCTTTAATTTGGAAAGGCTAAGAAAATTTCAAATTATCAAATGCTGGTTCCCTTTTGCTTACCATTTTATATCTCAATTTATCTTGTTTATCTCATATTTTATTATTAGCAACAAGAATCCAGGTCACACTCCCAACACTTTTTTTAAAATTCTCCTTGACTAAATATTGAAGTTCATCACTTACAAGTTCTGTTTCCTTTGATGCAACTATAATTCAACAACGTTGTCTGTGACTATAGAACAAGACTATATAACAAGGACCACTTTTCCTTCAGTTTCCAAAGACATCTTCCCTCATTTCTTTTTGAGCCCTTAAGAAGCACCTTAAATGTTCGTATTTCTACAAATATTTCATTCATGACTATATATTAAAAGTATTAATGGAAAAAGACTGTTCCTTTTTTCATCCTGTTGCTCTTGCTTTCATTTTTTCATGTGGTAACTGAGTTCACAAATGGAAATGAGCAACCCTTATATCTATCTTGCAGTGTGGTAATCTGGTCAGTAGTCATTTCTGGGGAGGTCATTTATTGTTGTTTTTGAGGGTTGGCAATGATCCTACATTATACTTAATAAAGAATTTCTGGCAGTAGAGCTCTGTTTGAGGAGGTGTAGATGTTTACATAATGTGCTAAATTAGAACAAATCATTCCTGGGCAATGTGAGTACAATAAAACTTACTTGATTGGTCACTACTTAGTCCCCTAGGATCTATTTCAGAATGAGTGCTACATACTAGCGGATTACATGGAATTTCCCATGAGTTACCTGGTTCCTCTGAGTTATGAAACAACAATTGTTGTTTTACTTTGAGGGAAATCAATGAATCAAAAATAAATTTACTAACTTCTATGAAGGACTGTCAGGAGTGTTTGAAATTATAAATAAGGAAATAATCCAATTTAATTTATGGCCTACAGTATTTTTCAAATAAGCAGATTTATTTTTTCTTTTTGGCCATGCCTGTGGCATTTGGAAGTTCCCAGGCTGGGGATTAAACCTGTGTCATAGCAGCAACCCGAGCCACTGCATTGACAACACTGTGTCCTTAACCTGCTGTGCCATAAGGGAACACCTATAAGCAGATTTGAATGTCACTATTTATTGACATTTTTGGTAAATAAACACATATACATAAATAAGTATATACAACATATTATATAAGCAATAAATAATATGACTTGCAGTATATATTGATTATGTCATATGTAATTATAGATAGAATATGTTGTATGTATTATATAAAATCAATTCAAAATTAATGACTCCAAATGGATAATCTAAAGCCTGGATTGAATTATACTTAATTATTGTAAAAGTATTTTCAATTATTGGACTAGGGCAAGTCAGATGTTAATTGCTTGAAGTAGAATTTTTAGGAGTTTTTTCCAAGTTTATTCTATAAGCTCTAGTACATCTTCATAGTCTTACCTATGGCTCTATGGACATGATTGTGTTTTTTAAAAAATTTAAGAATAATTACTTTGTCTTATTTATTTCTCTTTAAAAGAAAAATGAGTTCATAATGTCACTGCTTAGAGTTGGTCAATTGAAAGCATTGTATAATTTTCAAACTTTTCACACATATACTCATTTGGCAATTTTTCATAAAAAATTATATTTTTAACTTGTTCTTATAATTTATTTTTTAGAATCATCTTTCTATGTGAATTTTTATTAACTTACTACCTAATTTTAATGGCAGCATCATATGCCACTTTTTATGAACACAGAATGATTTTTTACCATTTGATCAAGATTCATGTTGTTTCTTCACATATATTCTGACGCTAGTTCACACTTCCACTGACTGAAGAGTGGCTGAACATAGGTATTAGAAATAAATAGGCTGAAGAGAAAGTTAGGACAGGGTCTCTAGCCAGCGAAAGGACCACAAGTAGGATTAGGGAGCAAGGTAGGAAAAGGAGTGGAACTTGATTTCATTGTGTAGAGTGGTGGAAGATGAGACATTAAGGTGAGGGAATAGAGCAGTTCAAGGCCCTACAACTTTCATTTCTGATTCTCATCCCACTTAGATTGGGGAATTGGGATACATGTGTTAGATGAGGAGGTAAGATGTGTGGAGTATTCTACTCAATATAAAACAAATGAAATCCAAGAATAAGAATCTTTGAAGAAGGTAAATATGCCTAACTTTCCTTTTTGCTCATCAAATTACATGTTGTAGTCCATCCTAAAAAGAGATGATGAAGTAAAAGCTCATTGTATACATAGTCTTTCTTTAAATGTATTTATTTACATGTTTACAGAGATAAGGAGATAATTGCAAGTTTGGAACTATCTCCTGCTGGGTTAGAGTGTGCAAACAGAGAACTTGTTTATATATTTAGACTAATTTATTCAATAGAGATGACTATGCTATTAGAATATGATATGAAGACATTAATAATTGATTGAATTAAGATCAAGCCTTAGTTACTAGAAGTCCAGTTATATATATAGAAAGTTGTAATATATGGAAAAAATCTGGAACTTACATTACAGTACCATTTGAAATGCTGTCTCTTGTACAGCTATTCATGTATTTATTTGTTTCCTATATAAAATCAATTCACCTGACATAAGAGTATCCACCTATACATATGATGGTGAGACACTGTGATATGAGACCCTGCGCCACTGATACTTTTGTGTTGTATGATGCTTTACAGTTTTCAACGTCCTTTTGAAATTGGTGGTATTTACAAACTGAAATTCTTGATTCTTAAACAAATTGTGTCTAAATGCCATTGAGAATTTTGTTATTTCCATGGTACATCTCAGAAAAATCAACATAAGCATAGGCAGAAACATTTCTGTGAAAAATGTCAAAGGATCCCAGACCTCCCGTAGCTATGTTTGGGCCTTAAACATAGGAACATGTGTTTTAAAGGGTTTGGTTTTCTGCTCTGCCACTGCAGTTGTTAAGACCTATGCCCCCCAATTTTTTGCATCTAACCATTCATATTCTATTTCATAGGGTAGATCAATGAAGTGCTAGCTAAAATGAATCAAACCCATACAATAATAAAACTATTACAACTTAATAAAAATTTGAATTAAGCAAAATTATGATTACTAAAATATAAAAATTAGTCAGAACGCTTATGAACAGATCAAAAATGAGAAAAGTAAGGGTAAATGAGTCTAACAATAGACCAATAGTACTCTGAAGAACAGGAGGAAAATATTTAGAAAACAATTTTACAAGTCTCAGGAATGTGTGGAACAATATCAAGAGGTCTATCTTACATGTAATTGGAGTCCCAGAGGAGAAGAGAAAGCAAATGGAACAAAAAATTCATTTGAAGAAATGATGGCCCAATATGGGCCTCAGATCCCTTACTTCTTGGGGAGGACCTCTATAATTGCAATATTTTTCCTGTTTGTGGGTTGCCAACGTGGAGATACCTGTCTTGATAATACTACTTCTCTGCCCCTCCTGCTTGTCTTATTTTCTCCTTTATATCTTTAGTTGTAGAAAATACTTTCTGCCAGTCTTGAGCTTGTTCTCTTATGTAATTGCTCTGTAAGTAGTTGTGATTTTGGTGTGTCCATGGGAGAATGTGAGTTCAGCTCTTCCTACTCTGCTATCTTGGTCACCTTTTGATTGTATATTTTTATTAAACTCAACAATATTTTCATGTACATAACCTAAGAACAAATTTGCCACTACTTTTTACCTCTTTCAGCAATAATTATCAATCTCGAGCATCATATTTATTGAAGGTCAGCTTCATGCAGCTGAATGAGAAAGTAGCCATTTATTGTTTTTGCCTTAGGAAACTTCATTCAGCTAAACTAATATGACTTTAATAGTGTGAGGAAAGAGATCACTTACTAGGAGGGGCACATTTATTATAAAATCTAAGGAAATGAATTTTGTTCTATCCTTATTTAGTGTACTTGAAAATTATCAAATGTTTTCCATTTTATATACTGTTGCCATCTATAATTGAAGAAAATAGTATGGAGATGATTAATCAGACTATAATTTGATGCTAATTTATATAACCCCATGGATGTGCTAACTGGAAAAATGCTAAGAGGACATTGTTGAAATTGTTCCCAGTGTCTGTCACTAAGGAAAGGTCGGCTATCCAATTTCTCCACTAAAAGAGGAAAACACTGTCCACTATATATCAACCCTTCATAAAGATTCATAATTTGTACTAGCATATCATCACGGTAAAGGTTCTGGGATTTCTGGGAAATAAGGGAACCTATTTCACTGTGTTTAATTCAGTGTTCCCTAAACATATCTGACTACAAATCTCTTTTTCACACACAAAGAGATAATACATTTTGTGTTCTTTAGCTAAAGACTAGTGAGATAAAGAGGCAAAACTAGTTATTCATTGTAATGAGATCTGACACCTTAGGTGATTAGGCATATAAAATGAGAAGGAGCTCAACTCCATTAGACTGATAGTCTAAACTTTGAGGGAAAGGACTCTTTTAATTTGGATATTTCTGAGTTCTTGACCTATGAAAACCCATTTAGGTGTTCCAAGAAAAAGGAATATTTGACACTAAACCATCTAAGATCTGATAATACTAGTAAAAAAAGCAGTATTCTAGATATGGGTTTCTTTTCCCTTTATTCTGTGTGTTTGAGTGTATGTGTGTTACTATGTGTTTGGCACACGAAAAAGGAATGGTTCGGGACGGGCAATGTAAGAATAAACGTATCAAATTAACATCAGGAATCAGTGGATGGATATGGATGTCTATGTCAATTGAGTGATTATGCTTCTTAGAGGTATTATTTGGACTCTTAGAGTGGGTTATCAGTTTATTTTAGGAAACCCTGCCAGAGAGTACCTTTTACATCCCTACAGGTATAAACCTGGTTGACACTTTTAAGGATTCCTACTTTTGCTGATAAAAAGATGATCTTTAATATCAGGGAGGATGAGGAAGTCAGACTCTGTGGAGTATCTGAATAATCATAAAAAGTTTTTCTAATAGTTCTCTCTTTTTTTATTTCTAATAGTTCTCAATGATATTTGTTCTCTCTTCATGATATTGTTACAAATGTCATGGCCATTGCCCATAATTCTTTATCCTTTCTGTTTATCCTGGTAAATGTCCTAAAGGACTCAGCTCTTTACCACTTCTTCTGAAAAACATTCATCAACATCCACATTGATAGAGTTAATTAATCATCCATTTTTGTTTCCTTATATGTTCTTTATTTGTTCATATTGGTTCAGAGCTGTTTATTTAGTGTGACAATCTTGTAGACTGGGTTTTGAAGTGTCATTTTGATTTTGCTTGTATTTGTATTTTGACAATGTCTAATATATAGTAGAATTCAGTACACTCAATAAGTTTTAGTTGACTGAAGAAGTAAACATGAGAGGTTTTGTGTTGCTTGTTTTTGTTTTTGGTTTTAATGTTTACTTTTTACTGCTCAGGTCAAGGCTGTAAGAATTTCAGCTCCCTCTTTCAAGGTACACATTTCCAATTAGGTATCAAAAAGACAATAATCCTGACCTTCTCTTAAAAAAACAGCATGTGCAAGGAAGTCATAAGTGAGCAGTTATCATTTTTGGATACTCCTTACATATAAGGCACTGATTGTTTAATTTTTATTTAATACAAATCATTCAGGACAAAATAACATTGATTTGTGACAAAGAGAAATTCTTAGTACATCGAAAATTACCAATTACCACATTATTTCTTCCTCAATTTTTAAAATTATTTTTTAGGCACAGTATTTTCAACTTGAGAAGCATTTCTAATGGTATGTGTTTGTTTTAAAATTTTATCTATAACAGAATGTCATATTTTCTTAAGAAGATAAATTCATTAGGTATTAGTCCCCATCATTTCCAAGAAAATTGCTCACTGGCACAGAGCAGTTAGGAGCAGCCAGCTGTCATTTCATAAGCATTCCTATATACCTCTCCTGTGGATATTGGTATTTAGGTGGCAGAACAATGAAAAGGAATAATAAACGTCAATTCTCATTGCTCACATGCTCTGTCTCTCTCTCACTTATTTATCTGTAGATGTTATATACAATCTCTGTATTGTTGCAATTTTGTTCTGGATTTTCTTCAGCCAAAGGGCTTTTGTGTGGTGGTGTTACTATAGCTATCTGAAGAGTGAAATGGTTTCCTAATGTAAATTGTCCACTCTTACAGTAAGTTGTTTTATAGCACAGTTAGAAACACTCTTAAGGAGTAAGGCTAGATATCACTGGATGTTTAAATGTGCTAAAAATGATAAAAATCCATAGAGTGGTTGGGGACATAATAGGTAAGCAACAAATGCTACTATCCCCATTCTTCTTATAAATGAAATACAGTGTTCAGAACTTGGGAGAATATAAAAAAAATAACAAAACTTCAACTGGTTAATATTAAACCAATTTTTAAAAAGTAAGGATTCTTATAAACAAAGCAAGAACTGATACATATTTTTCCAATGCCAATTAAACTGTTTGGAATTGAGTAAACAACTCTGTTAAGTATAAACACCTTTTATAAACTGCCTGTATTTTAGACATATTTAGGCTTAATAAGTGTGAATGTAACTAAAAGTTTTATCTGGGAATCACTAATATATGAAAAAAAATCCTACTGATATTGACTTAGATAAGATTTTTAGCATCTTGGTATGAAATTAATACTTTAAAGAGATTCTGAAATTTGATGCATTCACACCAGCCCTGAATGTGGCTGTGCCCTATATTTTGGAGGTTTGTGTCAAATTAATTGTGTATGATTTACTTAGGAGTTAAGTAATAAGATTATGAATTTTAGCAAAATGGCACTTGATATCCAAAAAAAGAAACCATGATATAAATTAACCAGGGAATAACTATTATTTCAAAGAATTTTTTTTCCTTTTTTCTTTTGGCTATGCCCACAGCATGTAGAAATTCCTGAGCCAGGGATTGAACTCACACCATGGCTGCAACCCGAGTTACAGCAGTGAACAATATCAAGTCTTTAACCTGATGAGTCATCAAGGAAATTCTCAAAGCATTTTAATAATATCTTATATTTTATAAATTTATGTATCACTCATCAAGTAATACATACATAAATGAGAGAGGCTTCTGAGGTTGATTTAAAAACAGAATAAAACAGCTTTTGTGTGAAATATATAATACATACTGAGGAAATTTAAGCTTCCTTAACATTATTGAGACTGTCTCATGCTGTCCTACCTATTTAAAATGTTAAGAACAGATAGAGCTGTAAAACTTACTCGATTTAGAATAAAAAATTCTGGATTCGAAAAGATATATGCCCCCTGACATTCATAGCATAACTATTTACAACAGCCAAGTACTGGAAACAACCCAACTGCCCAATTATTAGATAATTAGCTTAAGAAGATGTGGTATGTATATATATCTAAAATATAATGAAGTATTACTCAGACATAAAAAAGAATGATATATTGCCATTTGCAGCAACACAGATGGAATTAGACAATATTTTTCTTAGTGAAATAAGTCAGACAGAAAATGACAAATACCACATAATATCAATTACATGTGGACTCTAAGATAATACAAATGAATCTATATACAAAAAGGAACAGACTCACAGACAGAGAAAACAAACTTGCGGTGCCAAAGGGGAGAGAGATAGGTGCAGGGAAAATTAGGTGTATGGAATTACAAATACAAATTACTATCTATAATACAGATAGGCAAAAAAGATTTACAGTATAGCACAGGAAATTTATTCAATATTTTATAATAACCTATAATGGAATATAGTCTGAAAAAAACTGAATCACTCTGCCATATACTTGAAACTAACACAGTAATGTAAATCAGCAATACTTCAATAATAAAAAAAAACTGAGTTCTAATCTCAGTCTTTCAGTGACAAATTTCTCAGGATTCTTTCATTTAAAAGGAGTGTGTTAATACCAAAATCAAAGACAGCAAAGCCAAAAATAAACTGAAAAGCTTCTGCATAGCAAAGGAAACTATTAGTAAACTGGAAAGACAACTTATTTAATGGGAGAAAATTTCTGCAAATCATCTATCTGATAAAGGGTTAATATCCAAAATATATTAAGAACCCATATAACTCAATAGTAAAAAAACCAAACAATCCAATTTTAAAACGGATAGAGGATTTAAATAGACACTTTTTCCCAATTAAGACATACACATGTCTAACAGACACATGAAAAAATGCTCAACATCACTAATCTTTAGAAGAAAGCAAATAAAAATCATAAAGAGATTTCACCTCACACCTGTCAGAATGGCTATCACCAAAAAGACAAGAAATAACAAGTGTTGGCAAGGGCGTGGAAAAAATGGAATCTTTGTGCACTGTTGGTTGGGATATAGATTGGTGCAGACACTATGGAGGTTCCTAAACACATTAAAAGGAAAACTCCGCTACAATACAGCAATTCCACTCGTGGGTATTTATCTGTAGAAAACAAAAACACTAACTTAAAGAGATACTTGCACCCTGCACTCATATTCACTGTAGCAATATTTACAATAGCCAAAACATGGAAACAACCTAAATAATCATTGATAGAAGAGTTAATTTTTAGTATGTGATATGTATTTACATATACAGGGAATATTAGCTATTAACAAGAATGAAATCCTGCCATTTGTGACAGGAATGGACCTTGAGGGCATTATGCTAAATGCAGTAAGTTGAACAGGAAAACATAAATGCCATATGATCTCACTTGTATGTGGAATCCTAAAAACAACAACAACAATAGCAAAAACTGAGCTGATAAATTTAGAGACAGATTGGTGGTTGCTTGAGGTAAGGAGTGCTGGGGGGGCAAAATGGGTAAAGGGGGTGAAGACGTTCAAATTTTTGTTATAAAATGAATAAGTCATGGGAATAAGTCATGTAGCATGGTCACTACAGTTCTCAACATTCAACTGCATATTTGAAAGTAGCTAGGAGAGTGGAGTGGATCTTTAAAGTTATCATGATGAGAAAAAAATGTGTAACTATGTATAGTGATCAAGGTTAATTAAATTCATTGTGACTATCACTTGGTATATTGAATCATTACAGTGTACATTTGATACTAATATAATGGTATGTCAATTATACCTCAATGAAAAAAGAAAAGAGTAAAATAAAAAAAGGTAAGTGAAAAAAATGTGGGTGTGATGATGAGTATTCTATCTAATAGGGCTATTAAAAGGCTGCTACGTGAAGGTCAGGGAAATTTTTAATGTACATACAAAACAATACAACTTTTTATTAAGAGGTTAGTGGAGTTCCCATCATGGCTCAGTCAAAGTGAATCTGACTAGGACACAAGTTTGATCCCTGGTCTTGCTCAGTGGGTTTGGGATCCAGCGTTGCCATGAGCTGTGGTGTAGGTCAGCAATGCATCTCAGATCCCACGTTGCTGTGGCTGTGGTGCAGGCCAGCAGCTACAGCTCTGATTCGACCCCTAGTCTGGGAACCTTCATATACTGCAGGTGTGGCCCTAAAAAGACAAAAAAAAAAAAAAAGGGTAGTAAAAGCACACAGGTATTTGGAAGTCTGATAACATTTCTGTTTATATATCTCTTTACATTTTCTATAGATGAATTCTGGCTTTGACTGTTCAAAACCTATCTCTGTTTTTCAAAATGCTATTGCACCATTTGTTGTTCTAAAAAGAAGGTACTGACAATGCCCTTAGTGAATCATTTTTTTAAAATAATGCTTAATTGTACTTTAGTTTTCTTTCTTTATATGAGTCACATACAATTATGAAGAAAATATTATGGTATCTATTTTATTTTGCTATGCGTTTGTTTTTGTTTTCTCCCTCCCATTGTCATTTTAAAAAACACTTTATGACTTTTTTTTTTTTACATTTTGGACTATTGTCTTTGAGTTTTCCAAACAGAAAACATATATGCCATCTCATAATATTGAATGTAGTATATTGAACATAACAATTGCTAGCTCTTAATACATACATGCCCCAAAATTTTGCTAAATCTCTTTTGGAACTGGCATGGACACAGACCTTGAAGTTTTCATGTCTTTTAGATCCTGAGGTGATATAATAATCAGCTGTGTATTAGATAATATAAGTCATGTGGGGATAAAGTTCTAAAAACCCTTAATGGATTATTTCTGGTGCCTGCTAGGTACAGAGGATAGTTTAATTCATTCAACCATGAGGCTATTTTTCTGACTGGAGAATAGATTTTTAACACTTTTAAAAGGGATGAAAATTGGTTTCCAGATACTAAGACCAAAATCACAATAGCCCATAGCAAGGGGTATAAAGGTTTCTTCCTAAAGTTTATTGCTAATAGCCCATAGCAAGGGGTATAAAGGTTTCTTCCTAAAGTTTATTGCTAATAAATAAAATATTTACCAAACTTAAATTCTTTTTTTTTTCAATTTAATTGTGTATTTTTTTATTTATTGCTGGACTCAATTTTCTAACATGTGCATTTAATTCTAAAAATTTCCCTCTAAGTACTATACATTCCACAAATTTTAATATCAAACATTCAGTTCTAGGTATTTCCTAATTTTAGTTATGGTTTATTTTACCCATGAGTTAAATTGTGCCTCCTGATTTTCAAACATATGGAAATTTTCTTGCTATCTTTTTTTTTTTTTTTTCCCACTGTACAGCAAGGGGGTCAGGTTATCCTTACATGTATACATTACAATTACATTTTTTCCCCCACCCTTTGTTCTGTTGCAACATGAGTATCTAGACATAGTTCTCAATGCTATTCAGCAGGATCTCCTTGTAAATCTATTCTCATTGCTATTCAGCAGGATCTCCTTGTAAATCTATTCTAAGTTGTGTCTGATAAGCCTTTTAATTTAAAGAATAAATAACAGTGATTCTTGGTAAAAACTGGAAACAATGAGTGTAATTTTTTTTATAGTTAGTTAAAAAGTTTTGCTAATGAAATACTTCTGATAGATTTGGGAGCTTCCAAAAGACATCTCTAACTTCTATGACGAATCTTATAGCACTGGTTTCTGTGTTTGGCATTTAATTGTATCCCACAATTTGAAAGGCTTTGTGGGCTATAATATAAGCATGTTATGTAAGTAAATCCATATATGTATGTGGTACTGGAGCTATATTTTAAAATATTAGTATGGTTCTCTTGGTTTTTGTCTAGTTAGCACACCCTTTAGCTTTTCATAACTTAGCAACAAATCACAGTCTGATTAGTTATCTCCACAGAGTATATATTTGTCTTCAATTATGGATGGTGACTGTATATAAAATGAAAAACATTTGGTAAGTTATTTTCAAGTATACTAAATAATACAAATATTCTTATATTTGTGAGTGATTAGTGATACCAAAAGATATATGGATACTATACATCCATTATTTAACCAAGATTTTCAAAGAAAAATTTACTTGTTTGTTGGAGCTTTAATTTTTTCATAATTTATAACTAGAGACCATGTTATCTGGGGAGTACTATTGGTTTACAACATTAAAAAATATTACAATTAGCTTCTACAATTGTTAAAGTAATTAAGTGTAAGGAGTCTTTTTTGAAGGAAACATTTTCAATGTATTTTAAGCATGGTTTTCATTTCAAAAAATTACTTTAGACACATGAAGAAAATCTTTGTTGATTATTATTATCATATATCTATATTGTTTTAAAATCTGTATAAAGACTACTTTAGCTAGTGCCATCTTAAATTTACTCATAAATATTTTACAGTTTTTCATTTTCCCCCTAATTATGTTCTGCCCATATTTTTGCCTGCTTTTTTTCTTGAAAGAAAATCTTTTTTTTTGTCTTTTTGTCTTTTTATGGCCGCATCTGGAGGTTCCCAGGCGAGGGGTCAAATCGGAGCTATAGCCACTGGCCTACGCCAGAGCCATAGCAACATGGGACCCGAGCCACGTCTGCAACCTACACCACAGCTCATGGCAACGCTAGAACCTTAACCCACTTAGCGAGGCCAGGGATCGAACCTGCAACCTCATGGTTCCTAATCGGGTTCATTTCTGCTGGGTCATGATGGGAACACCAAATTTTTTTTTCTCACTGAATGTAAAGCTAATGCATAGAAAGAAAACTAAAGTAATAATTAATAAGAAAGAAAAATTTCCACTAAATCTAAACATGTCATAAGTATTTAATATACAGCTGAACATGATATTTTTAAATTAAACCTTTAGGTTATTGTAGATTTATATGAAGCTCTAAGAAATAATATATAGAAATATTATGAATAATAGTCTGATGTATAATTATTTTTATATATTGCTGAATTGTATATTTTTAAGCAATTTTTGTGTCTATATTCATGGTAGATATTGGTCCATGTAACCCCCTCACACACACCAACACCTTTATCTAGTTTTTTTTTTTTTTTTTTTTGCTTCTTAGGGCCACACCCACCTGTGGAAGCTCCCAGGCTAGGGGTTGAATTGAAGCTGCAGCTGCTGGGCTACACCACAGCCATAGCAACACAGGATCTGAGCCATATCTGTGACCTACACCACAGCTCAGGGCTATGCCAGATCCTTAACCCACTGAGCAAGGCCAGGTATGGAACCCACATCCTCATGGATACTAGTCAGATTTGTAACCCACTGAGCCACAGTGGGAACTCCCTGTCTTTATCTAGTTTTGTTATCAGGGTGATACCTGACTTGTTTCAAAATATGAATTGACAAGTATTCCTGTGTCTTTGGTTTTCTGGAACAAATTTTCTTCTTTCCTAATAGACACATAGTGGGATAAATTTCCCTCTCAGCACTGCTTAACTGTTTCCCACATGATCAGATATATTTTAATTTTTATTTTGTCCAGTTCATGGTATTTTTTTATTTCTCTTGAGAATTTCTCTCTGACTCATGGATTGTTTACAAATATGTTGTTTAGTTTCTAAGTGTTTTGAGAGTTTCCTGTTATCCTTCTGTTAATGATTTTTAGTTTAATTCCATTGTGGTCAAAGAACATATTTTACATGCAGAAGTTCCTGGAAAGACCTCTTATAATAGGTAAAAACTTCCAGTTATAAAATAAATAAACAAATATCAAGTTATTAGGTTGTACACCTGAAACTAATATAATGTTTTATATCAAATATACCTCAATAATAATTTTTAAAAACCTCCTTCATTATACTCCAGACAGCATCTTGGTAATGAGGACTAAACAGTGAAACAAGTATCTCAGATTTTTGGTAGGGATCTGAACCAATGATATAATTAAAAGATTCAAAAGACAATTTGGGAAATCTGAGTGAAGGATTTATCATATATATAAATTGTTAAAGTTATTTTTTAACCTCTAGAAAGTTACCCCTCTAATCTCTCCTCAAGCATTTAAGATATGCTTTAATACTAATAACATGCAATTTCCTCGGTATGGACATCAGTGACAAACATCTAACTGTGTGTAGACTGCCTTATAACCTTCTTCTTAGTTTTTTTTAGTGCTGCCTTTAAAAAGACTGTTGAGATGGTATACGAAATAAAGAACAAGACTAAATATTGATGGCTATTACCACCTGATTTTCTACACTTTTTAAAATTCAAACAATCTTACATACATCTGTAACCAGTTCTCTGTAGATGCCTTCAGCTAGCAGTAGAACAAGCATACCATTTATTTCTGATCAAAATATAAAACTCATAATGTAAAATATTAAGATATATGACACTGAGAAAATATTTAAATAGAATATTTTAATAAATTTTCTCAATTCTCTAATCTCTAAAACCTAGGTTGGGATACACATGTATGTATTTTAAAATTTTATCCCATGCATTTACTTCTTAGAGTTGAATACTGTTACTGCTAAGATGACTCAGAAGAATTCTGACCTGAGTTTTCCCTGATGTCTTCTCACAGCTTTTGCTTTTCAGTGATCAGATTGCAGATCATTCTGCAAAAGACAACTTCATCCATAATTCCCCTGCCTGCTAAGCCTGCCAGAATTGCTAATAGGTCTAAATATAGTAGGCAACCATGTTTCAGGCTGGTTGTGTCACTTTAATTTCATCATTATCTAGTATACACATTTCAAAAATGTTTTATGGTCCTCATTTTTACTTTGAGCTGCTATTCCTATTGTTTGCATGTGTTTTTTTTTTATATAATTGTACACTAACATCAAATGTCTTCAGGTTTTTCAAGTATCAATTTGTCAAAAGCTTAAATATATTTAAAAGTATTCAGAGTAGGCAAAGTGAACTGAGATACTTTTTCTAGGTTATGTCCCTCAATTCACTTTCAAGAGAAGGAAAAAAAAAAATCCCAAGATACAAGGTTAAGAAAGATATACTGCTTTATCCTAAATACGACTTTCTAGTTTGATAATAAATTAGATAAATGTTTTCTATGTGTTATCCCTTAACATACTACAAAAAATAAAATCTATTTTTGTATAAATTTTCTTCCTTGTGGCATCAATGATTTTAGTGTAAGATGTGACACCTAATAAAACAGAATGAATTTTGTATTAAAATCTTGTAGACAAGCATTCATTTTCCAAAAGCAGCTTTTGAGTGATTATTATCTCCCACAAAGCAGTTGCTATAGAAAACTTGGTAAACAAGTCATCATTTCTGTTATAAAGAAAGATGCAGTCTAATGATGGGGTGTGTGGAAATCAGACAAGTAAACAGGCTCTAACAATCCAGAGCAATAGGTACTATGATAGATGGAGGTACAGTGGGAATAGAGCACATGGAGAGGGAACTAACCCAGCAGAGTTAGTTGCCCTAGGCATTATTTCTAAATTTATATCAAAGTACAGTGACATTAAATTAGTTATATGTAAAATCAGTTACATGTAACATTGGAGGCAAGAGAAAAATTTTGTAAACTAAAGAAGAGATGATAAAAACGAGTAGATATAATTAAGATTTTTAAGGAGCTGGAAGAAATAAAACATAGTGATTCACTGTAAATGAGGGATGAGGGACAGGGAAATAGAATTCTATCAGAATTTCTAGCTTAAGCAAGGTAAGGGATGGGCTATCCACTGAGATTTATTTCGGTGGAGAAGTGTTTGGGGACATAGGAGGTGAAAAGAGAATTTTTTGGAGGTCAAAGAATTTGACTGGATTTGAGGACTGTCAGGTTATCCAAGTGGCACTATCCAGTAGCTAGTTGAATATATGGGTCTGGAACTCAGTAACATATTGGGATGTAGCTGGAGAGTAGAATTCTGAACAGAAATATAGTTATATTTAATATTATTTTACTCCATGGGAATGAAGGAAACTGCCCCAAGAGAATATGAGGAAAAGAAAGATAAATTTAATGATTAAAGAAGTAACATGATAAAAGAAATCTGCAGGTGCATTATGAAAATGGTCAGAATAGGAAAAAATAACCTTGGCCTGGTTGTGCTTTAAACAAGCTGTGTAATCTGAACTATTCACTTCACCACTTTGTTTCAGTTTTTGTCTCTTTAAAATAACAGAGCTGCCTATATGTTGAATTGTATTAATTGCATTGTGCTTTTTTAAATAGTGCATGTTATGGGCTGAATTGTGTTCCCTCTACCCCAATCCATATGTCGAAGTCCTAAACCTAATACCTTAGAGCAACTTATTTGGATATAAGGTCTAGGTGATTAATTTAAAATAAAACTGTTAGGGTAGTTCCTAATCCAATATGACTGGTGTCCTCATAAGAGGAAATTTGGACAGACAGACAGATACCAAATGCATGTACACAGAGATATGGCTATGTGAAGACATAGGGAGAAGATGGCCATCAAGAACCTCAGAATAAAACTAACCCTACCGACAACTTGATGTTGGCTTCTAGCCTCCAGAACTGTTGGTAAGTAAATTTCTGTTGTTTAAGCCACCCGGTCTGTGTATTTGTTATGGCAGTGGCAGACCTAGCAAACTAATTCAGATTTTTGTATTAGCATGAGGGGCTTCTGTAACAAATAACTTAAAGTGTGGAAGTAATTTTGAACTGGGTAATCGGTAGAAGCTGGAAGAGTTTTGAAGTCATGTTAGAAAAAGTATAGATTGCTTGAAGAGATTGTTGTTAGAAAAATGAACAAGTGCTTTTGGTGTTCTCAGACAGAAATAAGGAACATGTTATTGAAAACTGGAGGGAAAAGAAGTTGTTGCTATAAAGTAGCAAAATTGCATTTTGGTGTTTTGTGGAAGGTATAACTTGGAAATGATTAACTTGAATATTTAGCTGAGGAGTTATCTAAGCAACATATCGAAGGCACTGATTGGTTTCTCCTTTCTGCTTATAGCAAAATGTGAGAGGAGAGATATAAATTGAAGAAAGGAATTGTTATACAAAAAGGAACCAGAATTTGAAGATCAGGAAAATTCTCAGCCCATTCATATGGCATAAAAAGAGAGAGTGTATTCTTTTGAACACCTAGTGTATAGCTGGACAATCTTTTGCTATAAAGGATTATTAATGTGACTTATGGATCAAATTAGCCATCTCAATAAAAATGCTGCCAGCATGGAATGAAGGGAAAAGAGAAAGGACAAAGTGAAAGAAAGCTTTCAGCCTTCTGAGATTCTACAGGATGGTGGTCCAATAAATGCAGGTACAGCTGTGAACATGCATCACCCCTTTATGAAAAGGGAAGAATGAAGCCAAAAGTAGCCCGGGGCTGGCAGGGCTGCCACGAAGAGCTGAGACGGCACAGGCCTGGGTGTGGGGGCTGTCTCCTTCTTGGTTCCATAGGACTGAGCTGCTGCCTAGGGGCCCTGAGATAGAGTTGCTGCCCATAGCCACAGGGACAGTGCTGCCTTCCTGGTTGGCCTTGAGAACAGAGCAAAAAGACAAAGAGCATGAGTCTTGAGTCTTAAAATGTAATGAAATTTGCCTTGCTAGATTTCAGTCTTGCTTGGGAATAGTGACCCCTTTCTTCCTTCCAATTTTTCCTTTTTGTGATGGGAATACCTACCCTATATCTATCTCATCTTTGTCTTCTGGAAATAAATAATTTATCTGGTTTCATGGGTTCAAAGCTGGAGAAAAAATTTGCCTCAGTATGAATCATACTTCAGTATCACTTATACTTGATTTAAATGATATATAAACAAGATTTTGGACTTAGAATTGATGCTAGGATGTGTTAAGATTTTTGGATTGCTGGAATGCAGGTAAATGCACTTTTCATGTGAAAAAGACATGAATTTTGAGAATTCAGAGGGTGGACTCTTACAGGCTGAATGGGTTGCCAAAATTTTATATGTTGAAGTATTAATGCCTAGTTCCTCAAAATATAACCATATTAAGAGATGAGATATTCAAAAATGTGATTAAGTTCAGGTGAATGCTTTATGGTGGACACTAGTCCAATGAGAAGTGCCTTTATAAGAAAGGAAATTTGAACATAGAATGAGAGAAAAAACAGACATGTGTACACATACATAGAGATAGCCATGTGAAGACAGAGGGAGAAGATGGCTATCTACATGTCAAAGACAGAGGCTTCATAATGAAACCAGTCCTGCTGACATCTTGATCTTAGACTTCTAGCTTTCAGAGCTGTGAGGAAATAAATTTTTGTTGTTTAAGCCATCCAGTCTATAGTATCTGTTCTGGTAGCTCTGGCAAGCTAATACAGCTCATGCTATTTTATTTCTAACAATACTGTGATATATATTTTACAATGTTGTGATAATTTCTGTTGTATAACAAAATGACTCAGCTATACCTATACACGCACTCATTATTTTTCAGATTATTTCCCCATATAGATTATCACAGAATATTACATAGCATTATTCCCTGTGCTATACAGGATGTCCCTGTTGGCTAGTCATTCCATTATTTTTATTCATTTATGAAAAGTTAAAAAGAAAATATTTATAGAAGACTTAAAGCTGACTGACTGTTTAGACAGGAGTGATAGCAGAGTGCTTGTTTTATGACAGCACTACTAATACTTCATTATCTTAATATTTACTATGAAATAGTCATATTATTATCCCTGTTTTAGAAGAACAACAGAAGTTAAATAACTTATCAAAATTGTATATCTAATTAGTTATGTAAACAGATTGGCCCCAGAATCTGTGCTTTTAACCACAAAAGCATAATCACTCTTTGTAGCAACTTGTTCAGGTCTTGATTTTTACAAATCATTAGAGAGTATTTTTCTCATCTAATAAAAGCATATATATATACATCAAACATTTAAAATGGCTAACACAAATTGTGTTGTTACTGTGGCCCAAGATCTATTATAACCATTTTGTGTGAATTTATACATTTAGTACTTATAACAATCACAAGAGATGAGGATATCTGTGAAATGGATATAATGAGAAAATCAAAACATTGAAATATTAAGTAACTAGCTCAAGCACTGAATAAGTATTCAATTGATTTTGACTTGAGTTTAACAGGCTGTTAGATTAATATGTAAAACTAATTATAGATTGATTTTGGAGAGGCATGACATATAAAGGACATATACATGAGAATAGTATTGGAGAGAAGACAAAAGGTTAAAAAAACAAAGCAAAACCCTTTTACTTAATCCAGCATGAACAACTATCCCCATTTGTTCAAGTCTGTTCCACATCCTGGAAAATCCTTCAGTCTTGGGAAAATTAGGACAGTTAGTTACCCTTACCCAGGATCATAAGTTTTTCAAAATCAAAATTCAGCCTCTTTGGATCTAAGTGATATACTTTTTTTCTGATCTCTCTAGGTAGAATTGTGTGATTCTTCCTATATATTCTTCTATAATACTAAATCTGTACTTCTAACGTGGCACATGCACACACACACACACACACACACACACACACACACACACACACTATCTTGAGTTAGATATCCATACAAAAATGTCTGAGCTCCTCAGTTAGCTTGTAGTGCATTTATAACCAGAAGCAACATGTCATATTTTTATTTCACCTGCATCATCCCATACTATTCTTGCTGCTTAAATATATTTTCATTTGTGTGACAATGAATTAATGCATAGAATGCTTAGAAAGATAGACATGCCAAAAATCCCTGCAGCAGAGGAAGGCCTTTTAATTGAAGAAACAAAAGCGGTTGTATTTTTAGAAGTCATACTATCTTCTCACTTCACTATAGAACTCATTGTTAAGCTTCAGCTATTATCCTCAAACAGTGTGAACTGAAATAAATCAAAGTGACACCAGAAAGAATCTGCAGGATGATGTTGGAAGACTTAAAAAAAGAATATTTTTGTACAAGTGATCTTTAGCAATTTTCCATGTCTACTGTTATGAGAATGAAGCTGAATTTATTTCTCTAGTCTGGAAGATTTCTGTGTAAAGGATACCGTGCCAATCAAAATAATGTAGAGAAGTAATATGTCATTAATTAAATGAGGGTAATAAGTAAAGAAGAAATGAACAAATAAACTTAGTGGAATATTCAATAATGTTTAGCTCCTAGAATTTTTGTCTAGGGCTTAAATATAGGATAATACATCAAGGAAATCCTATAAAATTGGATTGTGATGATTATTGTACAAGTATAAATGTAACAAATTCATTGAGTAATAAAAAATATTATAAACCTCGTAGTCTTCAAAAACTGTTACATGTTACAAAGAGAGAGGCTGATAAGAAAACAGTCTTCAACAGGATACTCATAGCTGTGAATTTTCAGTATATTTTCTGAAATGTACTTTACCCACATGAAGATTAATTTTAAATAAATTTCCCCCCTCTCTAAATTGAATTCATTTCACTGACAGATATTTGAGTCGGTACAATGTTATTTTCCATTGGCTGTACACTAGAATAGGCTGAATTAATAATTATCTCTGTCATTTAATATTCACTAGTTATTTTCCAATCCTCCTTGTCTGTCTTCTTTACCAAAAGAGATAATGAATGAGAGAGGAGCTTTACTATTCAGACTACTTTGTAGAATTAGAACACGCTGACAGCTTATTTTTCAGGCAAGATTTTAAATATTTGTAGTTATGGGAACTTTTACTGAAGTTTAACTGGTAGTACAATATTTTAACGCCTGTTCTAATCCCTGGATAGAAGTGAATTCCAAAAATATATAAGTTGTCTGCTTGTATGTGGGGCAAAATAGTTATAATATGCTAATTATACTTTTCACCCATTATGTGAGTGATTCCTACTATACGATGAACCAGGGTTGATGAGATTCTTTGAACTTGTTCATCAATATATTGAGATCTAGAAGATTTGGAGACTCCATTTACATTGTCACCTGATCTATTAAGGTAGGCCAATAGTAGCAAAATTCTACTTTTTAGCTGAATAAAAATAGTTGTAATTCTTAATGTTAATGGCTTCACAATTAAATAATTTACAGCACAAAGTGGAATTTAAGTGACTCATAGATAAGATGATGATAAACTCTACTCATAAATAACCCATTCAAGAGGATTGAGAATATAAAATTCCAAGCAGAAGAGGAATATTTTGAAACAAAGGGTTTTGTAAAACATTTTGTACTTTTTTTCCTGCATTGCAAATACATCTTCAAGTGAGAAGGTAGTTTATTTTGTATTTGTTCTGCTGCAAGGGAATGAAAAAAAAAGTAGCAAACTCTTCCCTATCCCTAGAAAATAGTCATTTTGACTTAGGAACTTTGAAAACAAAACAGAATTGTTGCATTACTTCCAGAAGAGAACCTTCACTGGACTTTTGCTCTAGAAGATAATAAATACAGTTTGTGAGAAGACAGAGCTATTCACACAGGTTTGGAAGAAGTGTTGAGGGCAAGGGATGAGCACTGATGAATTGTCTACCTGTGGTAGAGGTATCTCTACCATGAGGTCTTAGATGACAGATGCTCTAAATAGATGGCAGGAGAATGGGGGTTGCAGTGGACAAATAGAGGGCAGAATACTAAAGGCACTGAAAGTACATATGTAAAACATCTCTGTGCTCAAGCTTGGCATAGAAGCAACAAAGGCACCCGGCTTTAGTAAGTCATGTGGGTTTTGACAAGCTGTGCTCAATATGAACCCAAGACTGTGTATCCTAGATTGCTTTAAACACAGATAACAGAAGGCCTCATAAAATATGATTTTGACTGTATTTAGCAATAGCCAAACGAGCAGTGGCATTGAGTGGGTCTGATTTAGAGAAATGAAAAGTTACATGAGTAAGTTTCAGGCCTGCTACATACTCTCAGAAATATAGGAGGAGGGATTTTTATAAAGCACCTGATTTGTTTTGATTATCCATATTTACTAAATTGACTTGTGCCTACATTATTCAGTTTGAGCCTTTTTATCTTAACTTTAAAATCAATTTCAATATCTAAGGCTGATGCTCACATTTCTAAACTATTATTTTTTTTCCCTGTCCTCAGAGAATAATCTACTGACCTTGGTTTAAATGGATTTGGCCTTGGAAGACATTATGATTCCCTAGGATTTTGGAATCTTGATGATGCAACTAGTATACTACAAGCAAAATCACAGCTGTTGTAGCTGCCTCTGATGCCAGGGATTACTTATCTCCAAGTATCAGGAAGCAATAGAACAGATGGTCTAATATGCCTCCAACAAAAACTCTTAGAAGCTACAGCTAAATTTTGCTTGTGGGCATCAGAAATACGATACCTAGGTTGAAGTTGAAAAAAAAAAAAACCATTTATTTTGTCCTCAGCATTTAAACAGAAAGAAAACTGTTTTATATGCAAACTGTTAAAAGACTTAGACTAAGCTTATGTAATTCTAAAACAGCTACCAGGTGCAATTGTCCTTGTATAAAAACATCATTATAAAATCTTACCTATCGACCAAAACAGTAAAAAATTAAAACCATGCCCAATTTCAGTAGCTAAAATGCACATGCCCTGAAATTCCACACTTCAACCGCTTTCACTGCTGACCTTTTTATAACGTTTCATGATTGTGACTAAGCGATCTATTTGGGTTCTGGGTGTCTTTCAGAAGCATCTTTTGCCTGGAATTGATGGTATATGTCACAAACTTTATTGCTCCATACAGTCCTCAAATACTTAAAACCTTGGATTCTTTGAGAATATTATGAAAACAAGTTCCCTAAAGTGCTAAGAAAAAAAAATGTCCTCATGAGGACTACCACTATAGAACCAGTGTTTATTAATATAACAAATATTTTTTTGAAGCTCTACTGTGTGTCAGTTGCTGGGAGACAAATTTTAGTTTAAGTGTGTGCTATTCATGACTTTTAATGATGGCTATGTTTAATGTCAATAGAAGTGTTAATATTTGGCCTACTTATTAATTCTTGGCAGTTTATATTAGTAATATCATTATTATAAAGAAAAATAAAGCACTGAAAGTAATCTTGCTAGCATAACATGGATATATCTCTGCACTTACTTTTTATGATCTCTTTAGTGGGAATCTGTTTGTTCTATCTACCTATCTATTTATTTACCTAACAGCCACCTTTCCATCTTTTAAAAATAGTATTCTGTATTTCTCATTAGAAAATTTCTCCTCATACTTGCTCAGCTGATGTGTTTTGATGGGGATATGTGACCATTAAACCATCACATCCCCCTGGCCATAGTTTGAACACATTGGTTAAGCCCAGTCTTAGAGTATGGAGGGTTGAGTTGCCAGGAAGAATAAATAAATGTAAACCTAGAGTTCTGGTACCATGGAGGAAGACTTACCTGAAAAAGGAGCTGCTACAAAAGAAAGCTGAGCTTAGAAAAGGAGAAGATAAGACAATAGTTTGATGATATCATTTGGGTCTTTCAATTCAACAATGCCTGAAGACACTTTCTACACTGGATTTTTTCAGTAATATAATTCAATACATTGAGAATCAATTTAGATAGGGTTTAAGATTATGTGCTACAATCTGAATTTGTGCCTGGATTCCATATTTAATGGTTATAGAACATTTACTAGACTATGCCTCAGTTCAGCATCTGTAAAATAGGAATACTAATAGCTACTTAGACTGTTGAGAGAATCACATAACCAAGCATAAACAAAACTGAAGTTTCCCTCCTGCAAGATGCCATTTTGTAAACTTCCTATCTTATAAAAGATAACTCTATTCTTTTAGTTGTTAGAAGGCAAACACAAACACAGAGCTAAAATACTTCAACTCATATGGACTCTTCTCTTCCTCTCATTCTTCACATGCAATTCTCTAGCAATTCTACCCAACTCTGTTTAACATATACCTAAAACCCATTTACATTGTAGCCCTTCCACTTCTACAAGCTGGTCCAAGCCACCATTATTTTTGCTTGGATCACTGCAATATACTCAAACACGTTCTCTCTGGCTTGCTTCCCAATGTAGTAGCTGTGGCAATCCTTTTAAGACATGTCAGGTCAAACTAAAATACAAATGTCCTTCAAGGTCCTATAGCTTTGGCCCTGCTCTCTAGAAGGAATTCTGGCAAAGAATGGGAGAATTTTATTATCATGATAGAGATGGGTAGGGGGCCTTCACTCACATTTATGGAGCCATATTTAAGGATCCCAGAAGTCCTACAATATGTGGATATTTCTGATCTGCCCTGTCCCCTACGAAGCTTTCAGAAAAATTGAAAATCTGTTTCTATTTTTAAGCTTAGAAACTAGTCCTATTCTTCACATAAACTATTTTCTGATAGTTTTATTATACTAAAATTCCCAGGAATATCATTATCAAGCTGTTTGATCATTTAACAAGTGATTTTCACAACTTTAGAAACTCACGCCATGGTTGCTAAAACAATTCTGTTTGCATCTGTAGCTATTATAAATAAAGGCATATTGAACCTGACAGGGCTGAGGGCTGCTGCCTTACATGATCTCAACTTCATCCTACCTCTCCTTTTGTTATCTCTGTACCATCAACTTTTGTTTCTTTCCCCACACTTCCTCTGCTTAGCTCTAGCCATAAAATCATCCTTCAATACATCTACAATCCTTTTTCCTTGTATGCTATTCCCTCATCTCCTCAGGTCTTTTCTTTTCTCACAGACCATCTGATATAAAATTACACTGCCCATACCACTTTAGAATTCCCCATTCTCTTGTCAGCATTAATTTTTTCCATAGTATTTTCAAACATCTGATCCACTGTGTATTTCTTAGTTGTCTTTTTTTAATTACTCAATGAATTTATTATATTTATAGTTGTACAATGATCATAACAATCCAATGTTATAGGTTGGGGGTGCGCTGGGCTTGTGGGATGGAAATCTTATTTGTCTATTGACCAGTTTCCACTGAATAGGATATAAACTCAATAAAGGTAGAGGTGCAAAAAGTTGTCCATTTTTTTTTTTTTTGCTATATTGCAAGCACATAAAATCAGTACCTAGTACAGAGTCCTTCTTCTAAAAGTTAGACCTTCGGTCACTATTTGTTGAATGAATAAGTAAATGAATGCTTAGTATCTCATGGAAAGTACTCAGAACAGTACTCAAAACAAGGTGAGATCTCAAATTATTTGCTATTATTAATAACAAAGTCAGTTTTGCTCAAATCAGATTGTATCAGGTGTTGTCACTTGCTACTGATATAGTCCTTATCAATTAAAAAACCCAAAGCCAACATATTAATTAAAAAGTAAAATGATCTGATACAAATTAGCTATCAATAAATCGTATTCCAGAAACTTGAGAATTGCAAGCTACATTAAGTTCTGTAGTTTAAATATACAAAAAATTTGAGATAATGTTATTAAAAAACATTCTTAATAAGAATCTGCTTTACTGAACTCAAGTGTTTTAAACAGTAGATAATATGTATGATGTCACAACTGGTATACTATGAATGGCATGGGAAACAACACAAGCAGTCATTCTAGTATAGAAGCATTTTGCCTATGATGAAGAGTTATCTGCACCTATCTGTCGTTCTGTATTTTCAAAGAAAGCATAGTAGAAAAGAAAAAAATGTCAAAGTAAGAAGTTAGCCTCAGCACATCAAATGCAGGCAAGAATAGAGAAAAATAATCTCTGTCAGCAGCTCAAAACTTTAGAAAAACTTCAAATGAATTAGCAATGCTGTGCAAAGAAGGTAACGTGTTCTACACTTATTCAAGGAAATATATCAAAGAAGTATAAAAATATACATTAGAATATGTCAGTCATTCTTAGATCAGAAGGACAGGGATAAAGAAATAATCAGAGAAAATGTAATAGGAATTTCGCAGCTTGAAGTAAAAACAGAAAAGGCACGAACACTTATTAGTGAAACAGATGATCACTGTACCTAAGGTAGAGAATTTGAGGAATGAGAATCTTGCAAGTAAGTGATCACTCTAATTATGATTAAACACAACTATTGCTTATTTCACTGCTCAGGCCTCAGCTGCCAAGCTTCTTATTCCCATCCTTTGAGTGTGTGTGCATCTGCATGTATGTGAGCATGTGTAAGTCTATGGGATGCATTCTAGATGTGTGAGACCTGGTGCCACTGTTTCTAATTCCCTTACTTTCTCTTGTATCTTTGTAATGATCTCTGTCATCTGAGGTAACTTCAACATCGCTCTGATCTTTGCTGTCTGACAGTCTAACAAATGGGGAAAATGTGGTGGTGTTCTATGATGGAGGAAAACAAGCCTCTTTATGATAAAATAAATGCTAATAACAAAAGAACTTAAGTAATCAATGGTTAAATAAGAATAATTATGATAGATTTTGAAATATTTAAGGGTGCTTTTTCCTGGTGAGTAGTATTAGTAATTATAATAACAATAAGTAATGATAATAAGGATATTTTATTTATTGGCTAATTATACTCTTCAAAAAACTGTTCTACTTAAGTACATTTTAAATATTGTCTTTTAATATCTCCTTTTTTTTTTTTTTTTTTTGTCTTTTTAGGGCCACACCTGAGGCATACGGAAATTCTCAGGCTAGGGGTCAAATCAGAGCTACAGCTGCTGGCCACAGACACAGCCACAGCAATACCAAATCCCAGCCTCAGCCTGTGGCAATGCCACTGAGAGAGGCCAGGGATCGAACCTACATCCTTATGGATACTAGTTGGGCTCTTAACCTGCTCATACACTACAGGAACTCCCAATCTCTCCAAATCGTAGGAAGCAAAATCTATGACCATTTATATCATATAGATGAGTGAGAGGCTACATATAGTGTTCTCAAGTTTAAAGAGGAGATGACTTTTGCAGGAACTGAATTTCAGTCTATTGTACAATCCCTAATTTACTGTACTTAATTTAATCTACATATGAACATATCTCTTTAATTAATGTTAATCTTGATAGATTAAATATTAAGATAAATCCATGATGATATTTTGATTATTGTATAATGGTATATTTGCAATGACCTTCCATTAATAAATTCAGATTTATCTGTTTCAAAAACAATGAGAATAATATGTTTTAAAAAATTAGGTTTTCCAAGAAGTTATTTTTTCTATTGAAATGGATCCCCTTATAATTGTCATGTCCATTTTACAATTATCTAGTTCTTCAAAAACTAAATAATATAGATGACATGAAATATATACCAGATGAATAAATTCCAGAGATTTACAGTAGAGCACAGAACTTATAATTAACAACATTGTGTTCTATATGTACACATTTGCTAAGAAGAGAGATATTATGTTGTGTTCTTACACACACACGCAAACAAATAATAATAATAAATGATGAGAGTTCCCGTCGTGGCGCAGTGGTTAACGAATCCGACTAGGAACCATGAGGTTGCGGGTTCGGTCCCTGCCCTTGCTCAGTGGGTTAACGATCCGGCATTGCCGTGAGCTGTGGTGTAGGTCGCAGACACTGCTCGGATCCTGCGTTGCTGTGGCTCTGGCAGCTACAGTTCCGATTAGACCCCTAGCCTGGGAACCTCCATATGCCATGGGAGTGGCCCAAGAAATGGCAAAAAAAGACAAAAAAAAAAAAATAATAATAAATGATGAGGGATAGAGGAAACCTTTGGCAGTTATGGATGTTTACAGCATAGATTGTAGTGATGGTGTCACGGATACATACTTACCTCCAAACTCAAGTTATATATATTAAATATGTACAGCTTTTTGTATATCAATCATATTTTAATAAAGTGGTTTAAAAAAGAAATACATTTAAGTTCCAATTATTTGTATCATATACTACTATTCCATGAGTTTACCTTATTGTGGTAGATTTGAGCATACAAGTAATATAAAGTATTGAATAAATTAATCCTCAACCCATGTCTCTTTAGCAATATTTAATGAGTAATGGTCAATTATTAAGACTTTGATAGGTAAAATAAAAAACCCATAAACATTTTTATAACATGATTATGGAGTTAATATACTTAAAGCCTTTCTAAATTCTTGCTGAAGGAGGGCTCTAAGAACTCAAATACAAATTAATGACACATTTCTGTTTCTAGTGGTATGGTAGACAGATAACCTCAATAAACTTTCTGCATTAGATTTTTTCAAAGAAACTGAACCAATAGGCAATATACTTATGTATACAACATTTAAACATCTCTTTTTATAAGTTAATATATAAAAAAATTATTAAATTTTATTATAAATTTAAGATTTAAGATAAATATGAAGGATATATATATATATCTTAATTTAATTTTATATCTTAAGAAATTTCCTCATGTGATTATGGAAGCTGAGAAATCCCATGATTTGCCATCTGCAATCTAGAGACCAGGGAAGCCAGGCATGCAGTCTCCAGTGTGAGTGCGAGAGAGGACAGATGTTCCAGTTAGAAGAAAATCAGGCAGAGAACAAATTTTCCTTTACCTCATGTTTTATTCTCTTCAATCTCTAACAGATTGGATGAGGTCCACCCAATTTGCTTTACTCAATTTACCAATGCGAATGCTAATCTCATCCAGAAATGCCTTAAGAAAAGCCATACTCAGAATAATATTTAACCAAATATTTGGTACATAAAACTAACCATCACAACATCATCCCTCTGTCAACTTGACAATCACATACCTCCTTAAACCATACTTAATCTCCAAATGAAGACACGTTCTAAATAAATGAAAAAAAATGTTTATTAGTTGGGAAAATATATGTCAAAGATGAAAAATATTCCTAAATCTGTGTATAGATTCAATCCAATTATCACCAAATTTTACAGGATTTTTCATGGATATTTAGAAGCATTTCCTAAAACACATGAAAAGTAGAAAAATATTAAAAGTATCCAACATTCTTGAAAGGCAAGAACATGTTAGAGTTTTCTGAGAGAGACAAATAGACACATTTGAATCAGGAAAAATGTGCAAGATTGTCCATAGGAGCATTGTTTTAATAGTAAAAAAAATATTGATATCTATTTATCTACGTCCCAATTCCTTAGGGAACATATCAACTAATACCTATATTTGAGGATGTTTAGCAAATCTAATATTCTAGAAAATTCATGATATCAAGTATCAGTTTAACCACTATGGTTAAAAAGACTTCTAGAATACCATATTAAATTTTTGTGCATGTGTGCACGTGCACATGTATGTACTTTTAATTACATAGTCACATGCTTTTCCTGACATCCTCACCTGTCTAGATGAAACAGTCTATTTTGTCCATTTTTGTCCCCAAGGCAGACTCCTATCATTTGGCATCCATAGCAATTTGTCACCAATTTATTTAAAAACATTGTGAGTGTATATAGCCCTTGCTGTGTTTTCAAAAGCAAACTGTACTGTCTCAAGTTCCTCTTCATAGATGGACTAAATGTAGAACTGAATTTAATCATGTATTGTCCCATGGTTGACAATCCAGGTTTTCTGGTACCAGCATGCTGAATTAGATCATCAAGTGGAGATGGAACAAAATAGAAACCTGAGTATAATTACCAGGGAGTTATGGCTGGGATTAGAAGACCACTTTGATTATCACTCTGAGAGCTTTGATAACTTGAATAACAAAAGCCAAGTAACTCAGAAATGGGCACATAAGCAAGCAAGCAAAATAAACCAAGGAAGTTTCTCAGTCCAGTAGATTACACAGAATGTTTCTTTGGGTAGGCATACCCCATAATTACTGATAAATAGAGAAACATATTTGAGAAGTCTGAGAAACTATGTGTGCTCTTGATGTTTATTACAATAAGGGTGTAAAGTTTTAAACACTGGAGCCAACAACTGACAAGTATTTAAAAAACAGATTTAAGTATCTTGTTAGAGCTCTACTCTCCTTAGCTTATTCATGGACAATAGAAACAGAGATTGCTTCTCAACTCCCAGTAGTGGGAAAAGAACATCAAAATTCAGAAATTGTATCACAAAACAATATGGAGAAATCGTAGTGAGAATGAAAGTATTTAGAAATATGACCCAGACAGGGAAAATAAAAATTATCTGATGTTAATTAGAAATACTGAGTCAAAGGATGTCACCTTGTAGAGTATATCCTGTACATATGGAGAGTAAGTTATCCAAACACAGTACAGACATTTTTATATTTGTGGGAAGTGGAACAGTAATTGTTTAATAATCCCAATTGTATCAGAATCTTTATAGTGCATAGTTCTATTTTCATAGACATATGATCCACAATTTATCCAATCCATTTGACATTTACTTATGCCAAAGTATTATTCTATTCTCCCCTCAATATTTTAAAATCATATTATAACTAAATAGGTATACTAAAGACAATCTATAATTATTAGAGAAATTTTCATGTATTACATTTTAAATTTTATTTTTTTATTCTGAAGCTCATTTCTGTCCCAGAAAATGGGCTTTCTTCCTAAGGAACATATTTCACATTTATGATAGTGAATAAATAATGATAACTGGATAAGCCAGGTGTTGTAGAAAGATACCAAAAATTAATCCAGCAAAGAGGTCTACCAAGATCTATATAGTCCTTAGGGTTCAATTTTAGCTTCTATTTCATTCTGGCTTTCTGTTTAGTAGTATGTATAATTTGTGCCAAGTCCTCAGAGATGTACCTTTAACTGTGATTAAAGGAAGCAAGATCATTTTAATTTCTCCTTTAGGATATAAGCAATCTTCAATTATTTTAATGAAGTTCTCATTGTATAATATTTTAGACTCTTTTGGTTTCTTTCAATTTATAACTTTTTCTGTATTTTACGAGATGGAAATAACTTAAAACTAATGATTGCTTTGATCTATTATTTACTAATTGCTACTTGTCTTATTCAGGAATGGAATATTTTTCAAATTATTTTAAGATACTGAGTCACATCAATTTTTCACCATTTTTAGACATTTATATAACTTCATACTAATCAATTTTTTTCTGTTTTGTAAAAAAATTGTCTGAGGTGCAGGCATCAGTTCAGAGGCTGTCACTCATAAAGATATTTCAATGTGAACATTATTTCTAAAGCAGCCTGCAACCTCTTTCCTATTGTATCTTTGACTATAAAATTAACTGCTTCCCTTCCACAAAGATATTAATAAGTATATGGATTTTTTACAGGAACTATGTCAGATGTTAATTATTGAGACTTACTATGTTATTAATCTTATGGGGTTCCCCTAATTATTTTCCATTGATTTATTAAACGGTTTCCTGAGATTCCAATAAATATAAAGACATAATACAATTAATTGTGAGGGTTTCTATTATGACTTGTTTGTTTTGCCTTTTGATAAAGACTTTTTTCTTTAACCAAACATGAATCAGGCTCTTCTGAGTCCTTTTTTTTTTTTTTTTTTTTTTTTTTTGCTTTTTAGGGCTGCACTCACAGCATACGGAGGTTCCCAGGCTAGGGGACAAACTGGAGCTACAGCTGTGGCCATAGCCACAGCCATAGCCACAGCCACAGCAACGCAGGATCCGAGCCACGTCTGCAATTTATACCACAGCTCACAGCAACGCCAGATCTGTAACCCACTGAGCGAGGCCAGGGATCGAACCCACAACCTCATGGTTCCTTGTCAGATTTGTTTCTGCTGCACCGTGACAAAACTCCTGAGTCCTCTTTCTTACTAATCCCTGACTTTGGCTAATTTCTTATCCCATTTACTCCAGCAAGGAGCCTGCTAGGTCAGTTTATTAAAAATCCCCTTGATATGTGATCGTAAACTTCACCCCCATCCTCAATATCTTATTATCCTATCCTGCTTTCTGCAAGAATCCTTAACTAGGTCTGGCAATAACTGCCCTAGCCTGGATATTTCATTTTAGTAATCTTCTATCCACTGACCCTGACTGTGCTCCTTGGTTAGAAATCTCTGCTTGCCCTTTTATTTGCATTTGAATCCAATTCCTCTCCCCTACTGCAAAACACCATTGTTGTAGTCCTCTTGAATCAAGTCTGCCTTACTACCTTTAAAAGTTAAATGAATAATTTTGTCTTTAACATTTTAAAGGGGATCTTTGGGAATTACAACTTAAATATTTGCTTAATACACAATATCAACAGGTATCTGCTCAGGTTTATAGGCTACCTTAATTTTCTTCTACCTCACCCTGTCCACGAAACCCCATCCTTGAATGAAGCCAGTCAAGAGCTTAGTAGCAAAGTGCTATTTAAAGGGGACACAAAAATCATGTGGTGCCTCATGGTCTTCCACTGGAGTACTGTCCACACCTCTACCTGGAAATCTTTGTGGTTGACTCCATTCGGATAGTTGCTCCTATTCTCTCAGTATTATCCTAAATGTCTACCTTTTCCCCAGGCTGTCAATTCTATAAATTCTCTTATCTTACATAAATATCATTTTGCTCTTATTTCACTAAGCCAATAGGAGTCATCAGGGGAAAACTCCATCGGTATCTTGCTTACCCTGAAACAAATTTTGATTGGAATGTGGTATTTTTCCTGACATAAAGTAACGATGATTTTCCTTCAGTTTCATCTTCGTTCTCAATTTCACTCTTTCTGATACATCTCTCATTTTAAAACCAGATTTTTCACTCCTGGCTCTTTTCCCTTGACACATAAACCTTAGATCAGTGGTTCACTACTGGGAGTATTACCTGAGGCATACACTTTCAAGCTATACATACTTACTCTGTAATCGAACAATTTTTTTCCACTATTCCAGGTCCTTTTCTTAATGACAAAGGGCATTCCAATGTGTGGTGCCTCAGCGATGCTGTATACAAAATACTTTAGGTCCAATACATTTTGGTTTAGGGTCATAGTTTCCACATTACCTACTGAATTAGAATCTACATTTTAATAGCTTTCCCCTGGGTTTCATATATACAGAAGTAATGATTTAGGACAGTGGCTCTCAACAATGGTTACACATTAGGATACCTTAAAAACCTCTCTAAAATTAATGCCAATGCCTAGAATCATTTCCAAAACACTTAAATCAGAATGGTGAGGTCTATCTTTCTTTCTTGCTTTTTTTCTCTCTCCCCCTTTATATCCTTCTTTTCTTGTTTCCTCCTTCCATCCTCTATCCATTCATTCTTTCTTTTTAACTTCTAAAGCTTAACAAGCGGAATTCTAAAATGCAGAGTAGAGAACCATTAGATTATTAATGATGGAAACATGCAGGATTTTCACTGTGTCATTTACTACCTATGTCACCTGCACAAACCTGTTAATGTTTCTGGTTTTAATTACCTTATCTTTTAAACTATAGTAATAGTATTTACCTCAAAGGGTTGTTCTCTAAATACAGTGCTTAAAACAGTGTATCATAGAAAATGACCCTCACACAGTGGTAACTATAATTACTAAAATTATATCATACTTATTACTCAGTTAGTTTTGTTGTATCTAAATAAAGAGATGGCTTCTATTTTATCAAACTTCAGGGCTTTGCATCAATTTAATTTATTTCCAAGAAAAAAGACTTGACTAAACCATGGTTCTTATTCTCATGGATGTAAAGACCAATCTTATAGCTTCCTGTATGGCTGCAATATGTAATTTTTAATCAAAAGGCATTATAGCATGTTGTTTGGTAATCTCAGAAAAAAGCTTAGTCTTACCATTCAAAGGTTTTTCAACAACTCCTGCTCAGCTTTTTGAGCTTTAGAATTTTGTCTGTTTCTTTTCATTTTGGTGAAATACAGTTGGGTATTTTATATCTTTGGCAGATGTAGGGACAAAATAAGTTTTCTGCTTATATTGAAGAAGGGACTAAATTTGCCATCCTGTAAAGGAAAAAGTGTTTTTACCACAATAGGCATAAGATAAGTACATAAAAAAATCATTTAAAATTAATTAATATCTTTAGTAAATCTAAGCTGGATTCAGTATAAATTTGTTTCAGGTAATGATTTCCTTTAAGAGAGAACTTGAAGAAAACTTATTGAAGAATATAATTTAACTTCATTTTTTAAAGACAAAATGGCTAACTGTATTCTTTCTCTTTTTGTCTCTTTCTCTGCCTCATCTTGGAATAAAAGTGAAAAAAGACAAAACAAACTTACATAGCAGACAGACGGGGGAGGGTGACCAACAAAGGATGAGAGATGACAAAAAATTTATGGAAAAGAGAATGCTTATGTGGCATAAAATGGGCCCCCTCATTAGAAGAGGAAATGGGCCTAGACACATGTATCCTAAAATACACAATAAAGCAACCACAGTGGAGATGGAAACACATGTCCCCACTGCAGTCCCTAAGTAGCTCTGAGCTCAGAGGTAGTGGGTAAAATGGAGTGGCAGTGGGGCTCTATACAGGAGGATTAACCAGGGGGCACGTGACACTCTATTAGTCAGTGTACCCCTCCATAGCTAACCCACAGAATGTCAACAGACGATTAGCACTTCAGGTGGGGGGATCAGAAATGGAGGTCTCTCTTCAAAATGAGTTGAACCAAATAGGCTCTTAGCTAGAAGGCCAGTTCTCACCTCCTTTCCTTTTTTGTCCCTTACTGCAGAGATCTAACAGTGAAAACACCTCCTCAGAGAAAAGTAGAGATGGAAAAAAATCAATGAACACAACAACAGAAGAAACCTACTGTAGGCAGGTCTTATTTTTGAAATTTAAACCAGACCATCAAGTATCACTGGGTATATGTGCAGAGAATGGTATAAAAGACAATGGTGACCCAATCTAAAATAGTCACTCACAGAAGCACAGAGTGGAGTGGTGGCTACTTAGGGTGGGACGGAGGGGGCAATAAGGTGATGTTGGTCAAAGAGTACAGATTTCAGTTACGCAAGATTAACGAGTTCCAGGGAGCTAATGTATAGCAGTGACCATGGTGAACAATATTATATGGTATACTTGAAACTTGCTAAGAAGACAGATCTTAAAACAAATCTCAACACACACACAATGGTAACTGTACAGATGTTGAACATGCTATTCAGCTTGATTCTGATGATCTTTCACTATATATATATATATATATATATATATATAGTTTTATACATTAAGAATACACAATTTGTCATTGCCATGGCTGTGGCATATGTCACAGCTATGGCTTGGATTCAATCCCTGGCCCGGGAATTTCCAGATGCTGCAGGTGTGGCCAAAAAATATATAATATTCAATTTTTATATGTCAAAGATATCTCAATTGTTTGAAAAAATGGTTTAACCAGACAATGGACATTCAAAAGTAAATGATCATGGAGCAAACAGATAATTCAGGGAAAGGGGTAAAGATTATCCTCAGAGAGATGTGTGAATGTGGTATATACACAGTGCAGAACTATAGCAACTAGACAAAAGGAATAGCAAAGGGATAAGAACGAGTATTCAGGTTTTAAAATAAAAATACTAATATTGAAAATAAAAATCAAAGGGTTTTTTGGTGGACATCTCTGAATACAGAATAGATGAACAAAGAAAACTTTCAAGTAAGCTTTTAAAAATGGCAGAAATGTGCATGTATAAGACTAATAACGCAGGAAAAGAGAACTGGAAAAACAGATGATAGGCGATTATCATGAGAGAGTGTAATTTCCCATTTGTGAAGAAATTATGGGTCTTCACCTCGAAAAGAACTGCTGAATATCCAGCTCAATGAATAAAAAGTTATCTGTCTCTACCTGAGCATATCATATTGAAACTTCAGAATAATAAGGACAAAAAGAAGAATTTAAAAGCTTCCATGGAGGGGGAAAAAAAATCACTTTCAAAAGAGCAAGAATCAAACTGTCGCTGGGTATTTTCTCATTAGGATTTGGATGCTCGAAGACAACATTTCTGAGGAAAACTGAATTAGGATTTTTACCTAACAAGGAGTTCTCACTGTGGCTCAGTAGGTTAAGGACCCGACTAGTATCCATGAGGATGCCAGTCTGATTCCTGGCCTTGCTCAGAGAGTTAAAAGTATCCACCCTTGCCGTAAGCTTTGGTGTAGGTCCCAGACATGGCTCAGATCCTGTGTTGCTGTGGCTGTGGTATAGGCTGGCAGCTACAGCTCTGATTTGACCCTTAACCTGGGAATTTCATACACCACAGGTGGTGGCTCTTAAAAAAAAAAAAAAAAAAAAGGAATTTTTACCTAAAAAACACAATCAAGTATGAAAGCATAATAAAAATTATTTCATACATGTTGAGATTTATCAAGTAAATCATCCAGAGGCCTTTCCTATGAATGTTATGAATAAAGAAGCCACTGGTCTCCAGTACACAGTAGCTCAAATAGGGCAGGAAAGGAAAGGCTGGGCTGAGGCCTCACAAGTGACCCATAAAGATCAGATCTATAAGCTACTGGGAAAAAGCACTTCCACTTTTTTTTTTTTAATCTATTCCTAGATAATGTAGGAAAAAGACTGAAAACCAAGGGAAATGATAAAGGTCATATAAAGTAAGAAAAAGTCAATCCGAAACTTTAAGAGGAACAAAGTTCTTTACAAGAAAGTCATAATTCAGGAGTTCCCATCGTGGCTCAGTGGTTAACGAATCCGACTAGGAACCACGAGGTTGCGGGTTCAATCCCTGGCCTCGCTCAGTGGGTTAAGGATCTGGCGTTGCTATGAGCTATGGTGTAGGTCGCAGATGCGGCTCAGATCCCGCGTTGTTGCAGCTCTGGCATAAGCAGGTGGCTACAACTCCGATTAGACCCCTAGCCTGGGAACCTCCATATGCTGAGGGAGCAGCCCTAGAAAAGGTGAAAAAAAAAGTCATAATTCAAATATGAAGCACAGTGAGATGTGAGATGATTTTAAGTAATTGACTTACTAAAAGAGAAAACACTAGTCAAACTTGAGATTAGAAACAGTCAGTTTTGGGTGACATCAGACTGTGTGTGACAGTGATCTCATAGAGATGAAAATGTAATCCCAGAGTAAAACTTGGCCAGGTGGTAAATATCTTCTATTAATATAACAGGATATTTCAAATGTTAGCTATTGATTTTCAACTTATAAATTATTGTTAAAGCACAGGTAAGGACAGAATGTAGAAATAATAGGATACGGACAGAAGGTGGGGCAAAGAAGAGATGATTCTATCCTAATATAATAGTATGAGCAGTTGAGCATGAGTGGAACAATAGAGGTTTTATTTTTAATTTTTTACTTATTTTTTTGTTTTCATAGGGCCGGCATATGGAGGTTCCCAGGCTAGGGGTCTAATCAGAGCTACAGCCACTGGCTTACGCCACGGCCACAGCAACGCAGGATTCAAGCCACATCTGCAACCTACACCACAGCTCGTGGCAATGCTGGATCCTTAAATCACTGAGCAAGGCCAGGGATCGAACCCTCAATCTCATGGTTACTAGTTGGATGCGTTTCTGCTGTGCCACAAGGGGTACTACAACAACAGAGGTTTTAGAAGAAAACATAAAATTTAAAAAATAACAAATATAAATCTAAAATAATTATCAAATTTCTGTATAGTACAGAATAGGTGGTGTGAGAAGTCTAGTAGAGAAGCTAAATCTTCTTCATAGAAAGACAAAGACATCTCTTACAAAGTACAAATAACAAAGACAAATAACACAGTACGAAAATACATATATTACTTACAGTTTTAGATATAACTACCATAAACGGCTAAAAGAAAAGTCTTTACAAAGTGAGAATAGATTTGATAAGGAATAAGATATTTTATTGTTCTATATCATAAGCTCTTATGTACTATTTGATTGGCTATCCTGTGCATGAACTTATTTTAATAATGAAAAAAATTTTAAATATTAATTTGAAGATTTTAACAATAATTTCTATGTTAAATGACTTCTTTACTAGAGCCTTTATTTTTGGTAGTCATTCTCTTCCCAGGTTGTTCTTACATCTTTTTACTTTTCTTATCATTTTATATACATCTAACATTCTGCCTTATATTTCTAGTTATTTATAAAAATACTCTCTCACTTTATCATATATGTTCATTATAAGCTAAAAATAGCACTTTTATAATCCAGATATATAGTGCACTATAAAAAGAATATCATTGAACTGAATAGATGCTGGCGAAGTATGTCACACTTTAAAACTTTTCTGAAAAATTTGAACAGTATCCTTATCATGCATAATTGGAACTTTAAATGGTTTCAACCCAAATGAGTTAAGATTTTAATGTGAGATAATTGCATCTTTAATAAAGCCTTTGGATTCATTTTTAAGTATATTTTAAAAATCATGTAAAATAATCTGTGGCAAGAAATTATTAGTAATACTCAATCATTTGATTTACTCTGTTTTATGGAAATCAGTGGAAGAAAAATGATAATTATATCTGTCATCCTAGTGCACACTGGTGTCATTAATTAAAATTCTTTGCCTTAGATTCTGTTATCAGTTACCATATTTTGATACTGATCTTTTATTATGTCAATGATGTATATTAAACACCAAAGTAGAAATGTTTTCTTAGAAAAATTTTAACTATTTAGTTAAGTCTATAACATTGAATCATGAAAATGAAAAGTGGGAAAACATTAGTGTTAGAAGTATTTGGCATTATACTTGTGAGCTGCACTTAATCATTTCCTTATAAGTTAACGTTTCTGTCAGTAAGAAGGTATAGTGTACAGTCCTGGTTGCTCAGGCTATACTAGGCCTTCTCCTTCTCTCCTTAACAGAATTGTTTTCATTTTATTTTTCTTTCCAGATAGCACTCCCATATTAGCTCAATAGAATCATCCTGATTACTAAACCAAGCAAAGCCTCACATTCTCCTGACATATAGGGTGGTATGTCCCAAATCAAGGAAATTAAGATAAGGATTGATAAGTCCTTGTCTGAGTTGAAATTTTCTCTCCTGATAGATATAAGCAAGAAAGCATGGAGCCTCCACTACCATTTGCAGGCACTTGTGACAACAGTAAACTAGTCTGAGCATGAAGCTGAGTTCACTGTGAGTCATAGTTAGAAAGTGTCAATAGACAAGAAGATTCACAGCACGGCTAGGACTAGAGTAAAGTGAGTGAGGCTTCTGGTGCACAAAATTTAAGGAAATATTTACTCTGTCTGCCCTTGGTTGACCCTAGTCCATATCCTGACTCATAATACCCGAATGGTAATGCTTACAAATCTATACTTTATTGCACAAAAAAGATATAATACAGCAACAGTATTAAAATAAGGATTTGCATCATAGCCGAAGACTTCCTCACATTGAGGATTCAAAAGGGGCCAGGTTCCAATTCTCCTCCTTCTATAAGGGCCTTAGTGATATGCTTTCTCTCATGCATCAAGAACCACCTGAAGTGTGCAAATGTGCACGGAGCCCCTTAGAAGAAGGGTCCTCTAAATAATTCCAGCCCAGGTATCTTTCTAGTCTGGTTATCAACTAAGCATATCATTGCCACATAACCAACCCAATGGGAGAACCTTTCAGGAATCTCTGGGCACATTATCATTCTCAAGACCAGGTGAGCATCATCAATCTCACTGTTATCTATAAAAAATGGTGAGAGCTGGTACAAACTACCTGAAACCCCTCAGACACTTAATTACAAACTTACACTCTTTTTTTTTTTTGTCTTTTTGCCATTTCTTGGGCCGCTCCCGAAGCATTTGGAGGATCCCAGGCTAAGGGTCGAATTGGAGCTGTAGCCACTGGCCTACACCAGAGCCACAGCAATGCGGGATCCAAGCCACGTCTGCAACCTACACCACAGCTTATGGCAACGCCGGATTGTCAACCCACTGAGCAAGGCCAGGGATCGAACCAGCAACCTCATGGTTCTTAGTCGGATTCGTTAACCACTTTTCATGACTTGGCCAGAGTTCAGTGCTATGTAGGTATAATTCCTATTTCAGTAAAACAACTCAGGACAATTAATCCTATGCTTGCCGGCATGTCACACTGACATAGGCAGATGAACACTTAAGTCTGTGATGACATCACTAGGCTGCAAACCAACCATCTTTGGAGTCCCTTCTCCTGAGAGAGATAATAGATTTGTTTACTATTTAACCTGATTGATGTGGAGTTTCTATTTCTGCAGCTGAAAGTATTCATATTTATACCAAGAGGGAAACATTCCTTTATCTGCTCTTATCTGAGGGAAAATGAGTATATAAAGCAAAGTGCCACCCAAGAGAAAGGCTATATCTAGACAATCACAGACTAAAGTTTTGCCAGAATTTTCTTTGGTATTCTTTTATCCTAGGGAAAATAATATTTTATTTTCCCCAGGGGTAGACAGAGATAGTTCATAAACAATCCTACTATATATAATATACATTAGTTTTATAAATTACTTGGTTCTATGAGTAAGTTTTACGGAAGAATATACTTTAATAATCTTAAACCTTTTTCTACTTATTTTCATTTTTCATATTTTTATTTTGAAAATCAATCTATAACATTTTGCTTCACATATACTAATTTCATAATTGCCTAGTCAAATGCAAGTTTTCCTATAGAGATTTATTACAAAATGGTAACAGTTCTTTGCATTCAGCAAATGGCTACATAGTAGCATTTCTATATTTAAGAAATGATTTGGCTAAAGAATTACATATTCACATACACATGACCTCTTCTGAAATCAAACTGTCTCTTGATTTTAGCTTTTAGCCAAAGAGACCAACTTCAAATTTTAATTTAAAAAATTTGCCTCTTTTGCTATAAATGAAACTTTCACATTTCTTACTTATTATGATGTAAAATACTATAAACTTTATGGTAAATAAAAACTGAGAAAAAGTTTAAAAATAAAAATACTAACTCAAACCCTGGAAACAAATATTTTATAAGAAGGCAATTCTGTAAGCTCTGCTATATCTGCTTGCTAGAACTGAGCTGCTGGTGGAGTGGTCCTGTGCATCCTGGGAATTGGAGAGGTTTGTAATGACTCCGCCATCAGGAAATTTTAATTTCCCTTTGTAATAGTACTTTTGGCTGAAAAAAAAGGTTCTGCCAGAAAAATTTTTAATGAATCTAGAGTTTAAGATAACATACAGATTTGGGGACAATGTTAGCACTAAATTCAGACTAGGTTAAAAAAATAAGATATGCAAATTTCACTGCCTCATGAATTTTGAACTTTCATAACTTGCCTGAAAATACCGATCCCAAATAAATGTCACAAATTAAGTTTGACCAGGAGCTGTGTGTTATCAAGTTGATCTGATGCCATTGCTATAAATTGACCAAATGTTTCTTTTAAAAACACCAAATGTACATGATACGAATAGAAATATCTGGGTTGGAGGGAAAGTCCATATATTAAGTTAATATATAAAAGCAGTATGCAGGGTAATACATTATTAATGTTTTCAAATTATAGTTGAGGCCCAACTTCAATATGGATATATATTATTCTACACATTCTATGCTTCTTATATAAACATTAAAACTAGAATTTGATTATATTAATTATGATATTCATATGTGACATCTTTGAAACACAATATCTTTTTTAGAATAAAGTATTATTCTAAAAAAATGGTGACACATTCTTTTTAAGTAGGAAAATAAGAAACTGAAGGCTCTCAAATCATGCTGAAATTAAAAATGGGTAAAAAAAATACTTGGAAAGCATCATGGCATCCTAACATATGGTACAAAATTATACCTCAAAGACATGGTTTTTAGCTTAGCTTTTCCAGTGGCCATGTGACTTTGGGAAACTTATAATTCTTACCTAGAATTCTTGACAATGCCCTTTTGTATACAGAATGAAGATCAAGTTTTATATACTTTAGTGACATGAAATGATATAAAAATTAAGAGATGTAAAACTTATTTAGCAGGATTTGGTTCATTTTGTACACAGTCCATTCTCATTACAGTAGTTATGCTCTACAAAGAACCTGGAGTTAGTGAATACTTAACTTTTGCTCCTAGGGAACAGACAGAAATAAGTTCCTGCAGGACCCTGGTCAGAATATTTTCATCAATCAATCAATTACTTACCTTGTTTTAAATGTGCTTCTATTTGAAGACACATGATAGATGGATAGATAGATAGATATACAGACAGACAGATAGATCATAGATAAATAGAGATCCATTAAAATTGAACTCATGACCAACAGCATGTAAACTCATGCCTTAACAAAGCCAGTCTCACAGTACATTTTCTCTGTAAGGCACACAAGAGCCTTCTTGTGTTTAGGAACCCTATACATCACTTCAGCACTATGCTGGAGGGTTATTTTAATTAGTGAAATCACTAACAAAAAACACAAAAATATACAAAACATGGCACTACACAGATTGTTTGTTTGCTGAAAAAAGAGTGCAGAGCTTTGTCTTGCTTGACCTCAATTGGGAATATACATGCTGCTGCTCTGCATATGTACTTGAAAGACTGTGAAAACACTGTAAATGTGGTTTTGATATTATAAATAAATTTTAGCAAGAAGGCAAATTTGCAAATATGGAATCTGTGAATAATGGGAATAGACCTTATATTTAAAACTGCTAATTTTAAGTAAGATCTAGTTAGGAAAAATATCTTTGCATTCAGTAGGCAGAGTACTATGGGACATTCACAGAACATCTGCTAGGCAAAAGTTACTTCAAGTCTGCCAAAACCTAATATAGAAAATATTGTGTTTGTGTAGTATTCACTCATAAGGAAATATATTCTGATATAAATAATCTTTTGAAAAAAAAGAATTTTCACTCTTAGAGTGGAAACAAATTCAACTAGGAACCATGAGGTTGCAAGTTCTATCCCTGGCCTCGCTCAGTGGGTTATGGATCTGGCATTGCAGTGAGCTGTGGTGTAAATCGCAGACAGGGCTTGGATCCCAGGTTGCTGTGGCTGCAGTGCAGCTGTAGCTGTGACTGGCAGCTACAGTTCTGAAGTCTTCCTAGTCTGTATGCCATGGGTGTGGTCATAAAAAGACAAAAAAATTTAAATGTATGTCATTAACTGATAAATTGATTACATTGATTCTCTGAACAAGGATCAATGAAAAGTGAACAATGGGTTTCCTTTATTGCGTTTAAATCTTCCTCCTGTAAGGGCTTCTTGTTAATGTTAACCTATGAAGGAATGGTTTAACTAAAAGATGCTTTTCATCTGACTCAGAGTAATAGCTTGCTTTGGCCAGCCAAGAAGTCAAAATAGTAGGAGCACTAATAATACATATTATATATGCACAACTATTAGTTAAGCAGTGTTCCTAACTAGGATACCTTTTCACAAAATACTATAAAATCATTTTCTGGAGTTCCCATTGTGGTGCAGGGGAAATGAATCTGACTAGGAACCATGAGGTTGCAGGTTCGATCCCTGGTCTCTCTCAGTGGGTTATGGGTCCAGCGTTGCCATGAGCTGTGGTGTAGTTTGCAGACTCAGCTCGGATCTGGTGTTGCTGTGGCTGTGGTGCAGGCTGGTAGCAACAGCTCCAATTAGACCCCTAACTTGGGAACCTCCATATGCCACAGGTGTGGCCCTAAAAAGGCAAAAGACAAAAAAAAAAAAAAAAAAGAAATATATATATTTTTTAAGCTGTAAAAATATTTACATTTATTGAAGTAACTGTTTGGCTTTGTAAAATTCAACTTAAATTTTAGAAACAATGTAATTCACTTGTATGAATGATAAGGCTATAACAATTTCTACTTGACAATTAACTATGTTCCTTTACAACTTGTTCTTTTAATCAAATGATATAAGTCCTCTGGCAAAAGTAATTATAAGTACTAAAAATAAAGAATTGGGGAAATTAGAACAATGTGTGTTTATGTTTTAACACGTGATTGGGCGTTGTGTTGAAATTTAAACTTTGGGTCCAAAAAGAGAAACACAGTAGTTATATCACTCATTACTATAAAAGAGTAAGCATCCTGGTTTTTCACTACTTATTAAACATCTTCCTGTAATAAGCAATTAAAGAAATTTCTCAATTGGTTTTTTATATACATGTCACTGAGCTCTCCATAAATCATTTATTTATTTATTCAATAAATTACAAAAGGAGATTCCACATGTTTATTTATTATAATAAGATTTGAAAAAATCCAAAGGCAATAGAACACAGTGAATAAATTTAAAGTTTACTTTAAATATTTCATCTGTGAAATTATTTTCATTCACTCTACTTTCCAAACACAAAATTCTATTCCCCCAGCATTCATGTATTTTCAGTCCCACTATTTCCACCTTTGTTATCATTAGAAAATCCAGTTCATAGACTCCTTTACTGTTTATTTCCTACTGGCATTCCTACTGTTTTCATCCCCTGAGGCTGCATTGAGATTTTGGGGTTTCATGCTTGTGAACTATTTGCAGGACCTTTTTAACGAAAAATAGTATAAAATTGTAAATTACAAGTACTAAATTGCCAAAGTCCCTTGTGGAGCTTTGGAAGTGATCTGTGCAAGAAAGTGTCCTCCAGCTTAGCTTTCATTAGCTGTAAACAGCCACGGCTTATGTCCTTTCCTCTCCAATTAGAACTAGGATTCATCACTCAAACAATTCATCATTAAATTTTTTGGAATCCAACTGTCCATCTCTTCAGGCCCCACACCCAGATAATGAAGGAAGATGTAGCAAACCATATGACCTTGCACAATGCTACCACTACAGATTTATGATCAATCATCTGGGTCTGACTTCTCAATGCTGGCTGAGAACTGCATAGTATCCTCTAGGTAAGAACTTTCCTAGTCTTTTGTGGAGGTTATTTCAAGCATTCTCAAAAATCCTCAGACCTCTCTGACCCTCACATCCATCAGCAGAAAGTCTTGCCTCTTACTTTATAGGAAAAAAAAATACTTTACTTAGGAAGTCTCTCAGTTTCTTTACACAAAACCCATTCACACAGTTGCATATGCACCCATTAATTTTCCTCTCTTTTTAGAATAGTGGATCTAAACTTCCATTTGTGCTCTGATCTCTTTCCCTTCGGCCTTTTTAGGGACCCCACTTTCTCAATAACCTCTTCCCTTTCCTGTGTTTTCAACTTCTTCTCTTTTGATTATTTCCCATTTTCTTCAAATAAATACCTATCTGCACTCTTCCTTTTAAGATCAATGTTCTTGAGTTATGAAATATGTATATATCTTTAATTAATTAATTAATTAATTAATTTTTGCTTTTTAGGACTGCGCCTGCCGCATATGGAAGTTCCCAGGCTAGGGGTTGAATTGGAGCTGCAGCTGCTGGCCTACACCATAGTCACAGCAGTGGGATGGGACCCAAGACATGTCGGCGATGTACACCACAGCTTGGGGCAATGCTCTGATCCTTAACCCACTGAGTGAGGCCAGGGATCCAACCCACTTTCTCGTGGACAGTAGTCGAGATCATAACCTGCTGAGCCACAACTGGAACTCCACATTTACCCTTTTTACAATTCCTTTTATAAGGCATTGCCACATGGTTTTAGCTATGACCGCCGCACTAAAGTATAATTATTTAAGTATTTTTGTCACTAAATGCAATGAACATTTCAATTTACATCTTATTTATATTCCTAGAACTCTTTAACATTTTTACTTAATGTCCCTTTGTCTTTTGTCTGGCATATTTTTTCTCTTAACACTTTGTCTACTCCACTGAAATATCATTTGTTAAGTCTAGACCCATCTTAAGAGGAAAAAAAGTGTGTATGTATATTTATAATACTATGTTATTGAGATGTGTGCATTACTAGCAATAAAAAAAGACTTAACTATTGTGATAAAATATTCTTCTTGGTATATATCCCCTGTATGCGAAAAAATTTGTAAAGCTATGCGGTTAGTTCTAAGAGTTATAAAGTTGTTATTGTTAAAAAAAAGATAAATCATGGATGTTGAGATAAGGGATCATGTGGTATTTCATGACAAATTTGAGTCCTAGAGGTAGCTGAGAAAAGCTCTTGACACTAACATAGGGAATTAAAGTGAATTTAGAAACAGATGCTCTACCAATACCTGTGAAAAACAACAACAATAATAATAAAAGATTCATGTAAAACAATTATATCAGTAATTTAAAATTGTAAAATTTAAAATAAATGTTTGTACTCTATTAGAATTTTCTCATACATTATCTAATTTTAATCTAATATATGATTTATTTATAGTAGCATAAAATAGTACAACACAAAATATAATACAACATAACAATACCATCTTTTAATTTTCTCTGTCATTAGCATCTATTTCTTAGATCATTAAAAACAAAAATATCAATTTAAACAAATATAATATCTATAGTATAAAAACCTAATTTTTAAATCAATATGAGTTTAGAATAAAAATATTCTAAGATATTCAAAATCTTTAAGAGTTTATTCTCTTAAAGTCATTAAAATTGGTCATTTTTAAAATTTTTAATGATTAGAAATCCACAAAAAAGAATTTTCAGATAAGCATAAGACACTCCAATGCAACATGTATATGAAGTTTCCTAACAGAGGATTCACACTTTCTGAATTTACCTTACTTTTATTTAAAGACTCAGAGCTGGCTTTTCCTTAAAGAAATTCTTAAATTACAGTTTCTCAGAATTAAACAATAGAGTGAATCTGTAACTTGAAGTAAATTATGCTGGTCATAGAGTAAGACAGTAGTTTGGGAATGTGATTGACATGACCTACTCTTGCTACACATTTACATATTTTCATCTATGAATAAACTGCCCTGATTTATGGCAGATAGCATGAAGATTATATAATATTACTGAATAAAAGTTAGGATTTTAAATTACCTTCTATCTAGATTCCTTTGGAGATTTAATCATCATAAACGTTTTGTAATGTTATGACTGGGAATAAGGACTATGTGTTTCTACCTCAAAGTTGGAATTTTCCAAATTATTTCCACTTGAAAATGTAAAGTGAATGTTAATTATGGACAACTTTGATCCCTAGGATTAATTTTAACAGATCAAAGAAACTGAATAGAGAGCCCAGGAATAAACTCACACATTTATGGTCAATTAATCTATGACAAAAGAGGCAAGAATATACAATTAAAAAAAGAGAGTCTCTTCGGTAAGTGAGGCTGGGAAAACTAGACAGCTACATGTAAAAGAATGAAATCAGAACATTCTCTTACACCATGCACAAAAATAAACTCAAAATAGATTAAATATCTAAATATAAGACTTGATACCATAAAACTCCTAGAGGAAAACATATGCAGCACACTCTTTACACAAATCACAGCAATATTTTTTTGGATCCATCCCCTAAAACACAGTAAACAAAAGCAAAAATAAACCAATGGGACCTAATTAAACCAAAAAAATTTTGCACAGCAAAGGAAAGAGGTGAAGAAATGAAAAATACAACCTACTAAATGAGAGAAGACATTTGCAAATGATATGACCAATAAGGGATTGAGATCCAACATATATAAATAGCTCATACAACTCAATATCAAAACAAACTAACTTTAAAAATAGACAGAAGAATTGCACAAACATTTTTCCAAAGAGGACATGGAGAAGTCCAACAAGCACATGAAAAGATGCTCAATATCACTAACCATCAGGGAAATGCAAATCAAAACCACAATAAGATATCACCTCACACCTGTCAGAATGGCTATCATGAAAAAGAACCCAAATAACAAATGTTGGTGAGGATGTGGAGAAAATGGAACTCTAGTACACTGTTTGTAGGAATGTAAATTGGTGCACCCACTGTGGAAAATCGTACGGAAATTTCTCAAAAAAACTAAATATAGACCCAGAAATTCCACACTTGGGTATTTGAAACAAACAAACAAACAAACCCCAAAACACTAATTTGAAAAGATACATGCACTCCAGTGTCCAAAGCAGCATTATTTACAATGGCTGAGATATGGAAGCGACTTAATATCCATCAACAGATGAATGGATAAAGAAGATGTAATAGACACATAAACAGTGGAATACTACTCAGCCATTAAAACAATGGAATAATGCCATTTACAGCCACATGAATGGACTTGGAGAGCATTATACTAAGTGAAATAAATCAGATACAGAAAGGTAAATACTATATGATATCATTTACATGGAGAATCTAAAAAACAACAAACTATGGAATAAAACAAAAAAGAAGCAGACATAGATATAGAGAATAAATTAGTGGTTACCAGTGAGAAGAAAGAAGGAGGGAGAAGCAAGATAGGGGCAAGGGATTAAAAAATGGGGTTGTTATGGGATTACATACAACCATATGCGTAAAACTTGTGAGAACTGTAAAGCACTGCAGAATTTAAAGACACTTTCATTCAATAAGAAAGAAATAACTTTAAAAGTCCAAAAAGTCACATATAGATTCTTAATATTATGTTTGAGATGAAAAGAAAGTTTTTCTTCATTTTAAATCAAGCAATTAAACTTATTTTTTTAACTATGTAATCCAGAAACTAGACAAGTATCATTATATGCTCCTAATTTTTTCTTATTCTTTTACACCTATGTGACATTGGAGTACCAATTATTCTTATTTCTTAAATCTTTAAATATTGACCATAGTGCTGAATATAATTTTAAATTATAATTTCATTCTAAAATTCTATATTTAATCTTATGCGTTTTTTAAGATCATAGTTTAAGCACTATTCAGGCCATGAAATTTAGTGGTTAAAATCAGAGTTTTTGTAGATAGAGATGCCTGGATTTAATTTCCAATTCTATCACTTAGCCCTAGGTTTGTAATCTCATTCTAGTTATTCTTTTCATATGTAGAAAAAAAAGGATAACTAGTTCTCCCTTTATATATATCATTGAAAAACAAAGGAGATAATTAAGTAAAATACTCACTTCACTTGATGACATGTAGTTGGTACTAAAAGGGAGTTCAGGTTAACTTTCTTATCAATAAAGTTATTGAGGTTAGTGCCACTATCCTAAAGTTGTAATAAAGTGCAGCTTAGCAATCACAAAAATATTTAAACCCAACCCTGGGAATAAATATTTTGTTTTGTCATGTGTTTATTCTTGCACGTAAGGCACTTACCATTGATTATATCTGAGTTTACAACTCAAATTTTCAAATTAAGTGATTACTCATCGCATCACTGTTTTGCACCAAGAATAGTGCTTATCTAGGGGAATACAGTGATGAAATATACATTGCCTCCCCCATCAAAGAGGTCACAGTACCATAGTAATTTAAATAAAAACAAAATCTTAAAGTTTACACATTTATGAAATGAGAAAGTGACAAATCAACTAAAATGAGTAAGTGATATATTAAGAAAACACACTTACATGATTTAGATTTAAAGTTTGTTTTACAATCATGACTTAAATGTTAATCGCAATTTCATATTTCACTTTTCATGGAACTGTTCAAATTTGACTACAATGCTTTCTAAACTGAACACCTGAGGCAAGTCAAGGTCTATAATGGTTTTATTATATCTCTCAAGTACTGCTATGCTCAAGCTAAACCTGGAATGTTAGGGAAGCCAAGAGTGGTCGCTTGGATCTCTCAGTGTGTTAAGAATGTAGTATCCCACATGCTCAGTGAGAGGTGACATAGATGACATAAATCATGCTCTGACTTTCATCTGCAGAAAACTCTTAATTGTCAGAAAGTTGTTTTTCTAGTTTATGTTTTATGATATAGAATTCCAGACTCAAAAAGCTTTACATTTTTATTTACATGCTCCCAAATCTTCTTATAAAGAAATTAAATCAATAATGGCCACTGCATAGGGCTGGCCTCAACCCAGGGTCACTCACTGGGAAGCACCTGCTTTCATTGGAAGTAGCTCACTGCCCTCCATGTCTAGAACTGCCCCAGGTCTTTCCTTTTGGCAAAACCAAGCCCAGCTGACCCAATCACCAATTCCAGAGAGAGGAAGTTCTTCCACTGCCCTAATCTAAGGCATCTCCTCATTCTTCATTTCCTGCCCCAGGAAATTACCAGAAAGTGTAAATTCCCAGTCACTACAGGAGCACTCCTGCCCCACCTACAAGAATGAGGTCTGGCTCCAGTAAGTTAATCACAAGATTTTCAATATCTAGCCTATCCGTGGTCATTTTGTTAAATTTATAGTAGTAAATATGGAAACAACTTACAAATCCATCAATAAGGAAGTGATTAAATAAATCAGGGGACCTCCATATATTAGAATGCCATGGAAAATGATGATATAAACCTATATAAAGCTTCATGGAATGAAGAACATGGGGAGATTAAATGAGCAAATCCATGTCAAATATGACAGAACTAGCACATAGAAAGTGCTCAAGAGTTGTGGTTAAGTGGAAAAAGAGGCTAAGAAAGAGCGTTATAGTTCAATAGCATTTTACTATTAAAATATATGCATCCTTATGGGTTTATACACATACAAAAATATATAGAAGGATATAAATCCCCAAAAAGGAAATAAGTTAAATCATAACATGTTTAATTTTAAAATAAAACAGACAAGAAAGTAATGATATTGTCAAAAGTTATGAAAGAGAAAAATATATAGGATTCCTTTGATGACCTTTACCTTGAAGAGATAATGAAAGAAAAATTAGAGAAAGGAAGTATTTAGTTTTATTGAGTATTTACTGGAGTATTCATAAAAAAATGTATTATCTGTCAAGAGAAGGTTATGCCAGAAAATTCCTCCAAAAGTTGGATCTGTTGGTACGAAGGGAGAGACTGCTTTTTATTGCTGACCTGAGTGTCAGCTTAAGCAAAAACTTCTTAACTTGATCCAATTCTATCAGAAGGCCAAAGAGCCTTGGAGACAATAACATGGTAGAATCACAGGGTCCAGTAAGGCAAGGAATTCCTCAACTGAAAGTCCATCTCCTGTCCTTGCAGTTCCAGATTTGGGGACTATGATAACAGATGACATTGAGAGATGTAGGTCAGCCAGAGGTTTTCATAGTTTTGGAAAAGAAGCCTACATAGCCAAGGAATTAGGCTTAGGTTCAAAGCTGGGGATTACCAGATAAATGAATATTACCAGAGTTCACAATGGCTAGTTAAGGATTACAATTCTTTGTCTTTGCCTGTTCACATGAGCATCTGTCTGCCTACATCGAGCCTATAGACAACAAGCTAGATCAGAAGCCATAATAAACAGTAGAAGAGATTCAAACCTGCAATAGGCCATGATGGTCATCAAAACCTGTTTTCCTTTTCTTACCTTTCTCCTCCAGCACCAGGGATAAATACAGGGAAACAGGAAACCAGAAAGCAGACCCCTGCTCTCCCTGTCTCTGCTTATATACCAGTTGTAAGTCCAGCTTTCTCTGAGAAGTAGAAGACACTAATTTAAATGAGATTGTACCTTAGAATGAACAGGAATGATATTTAACTAAAAGATTGTTTTTCTATAGAATGTCACTGTGAAGTTTTGAAATTGGACTGAATCATTAAAAAAAAACCCAGATATCTGGTTAAACAAAGCACATTTGGTAGCAATTACTGTAAAAGCAAAATGTTCATGTTTCTCTTCAAATGAGTTGTGATTCCTAAGTAAAGTGGTTAGAGTAATGTTAAAATTCCCTCTGTCCTGTACTCTCTTTTTCTCTGTCTAGTGGTTGCAGTGGTGTGATATACATTTGATGTGCTTCTGTTCTGGGGTAAGGGGAGAAAAGAAAACCTCAGAGCTACATACTCAAAGAATTCAGTGAGGAAAGGGGTTATTTATGTTTCTATGTAGCCCAGTGTCTCCTCAGGTAGGAGAGCATTTCTGGGACCTTTTGCCTGCCCTCTTCCCAGGAACTTTAAGCAAGCTGGCTTATAACTGAATGTAATATGGGTAGGAAACCAGCAGGAAGTCTAATTCCTGGTCTGATCACAACTTGCACAATGCAGTTGGTAAGATGTTATTTTAAATACTAATGTCCTAGATCTAAATTATACCTATAAATATAACTTTGTCTTTCTATAATTAGAACAAGGTCATTTTGGAAAATCACCAGCAATACTGTGCAATTACCTAAGAGGTGTATTTTTTTTTCATTCACATTAGACTTAACTTCCTTCTCTGATAAATTTGTTAGTCTTTTCTCTGCCTAGAAAGATTTCTTCAGCTGTGCCTGAATTGACCTTCTCTGAACTAAATATCAGATTATCTTCAAAGCAAGCTGACTTCCTGACACAATTACTATGTCACAGTACTGAGCATTTACTTGGAATTGGAAACAGGATGAAGTGCAGTCTGCTTCCAGTAATTTAACTGCGTAGAGTCTAAAGTGAGGGAAATAGCCTATGCAGTTTAAATCGTTCTCACTGGAGATAAAGTTATTTATCATAACTATAACAACTTACAAGAAATAGACAAAAATATCATAGAAATCATAATGATCAATTTTTAATTTCACAGCTTTTAATTATTTGGAATCACTAAATTTAAGTGAGAAGAAAGTATGTTTCTTTTATTAGGGTGGTTCAATCACAAGTGACACTATTACTAAGTTGAAGAAATGAGTCACCTGTACTGCAAAAGAACCAATTTCCATTTGTTAATGTGTTGTCAGGAAAGCCGACTGGCTAGCCTGAGTGCTGTCATACTTAGAACCAGTTGTCAGGCTAAATTAGCAGAACCATTTTTCTTTTCTCGTATGAACTGTTAATAACTCATCAAGAGGAGGAACAGCCTTTACATGCATTGTGTTTTAAAGGAAAGAGGAAAGGTTTGGAGCCAGCAATTTTGAATGTGTAGGATTTCTCTTTTCCTTTTTTAATACTAAAATATAAAAATGATATGCATTATAAAAATAGTCCAGGTATTATAACAAAAAATAAATACATGTAGGAGAATAATGCCCATATAAAAATACACACACACACACACACAATTCTCTTTGCCTGTTGTCATTTCCAGGTTGACCCAAAACTTTTTCTGGAAATAACTGATGTTATCAGCTTATTGTATTTATCTTCCTGTCATATTTTTTTAGCCAGTCTTTCATTTTAACATCTGTTTTGCTCTTTATTTTATTAATACCATTTAATAATTTACTTAATCAGTCCCTTCTAGTCATTTAAGTTATTTTCAGTTTCCCAACCATCAACCCGCCCCTCCCCCAGTTAAAAAAAAAAGGTCACATAGAACATATTGATGTAAAAGTAAGTATTAGGTTGAATTTCAATTTTGCCATACCCTAGATATATGACTTCAGGTGAGATATTCAATCTTTTTAAACCTAAATTTTATTTGCAATTATGGAGAAAATAATGCTAATCAGTATGGTGGTGGGAACTAAGATGATGTGAGCAAGACATCATGGTTTGATATTAATGTGAATGCTATTATGAGCAAAATGTTTAGTCCTGTATTTAATATTTTTGAGTTTCTAAAAATAATTTGACTTTCTAAAAAACGTATTTTATGGAAAACAAAAAGTAATGTAATATCATATAGACTTTAGAATGAACACAAATCACAGCATGAATTGGTATTTTTGACCAGGCAATTCACAAAAGGATTTCTTGGTCTGAATAATAACACCTGAGCTAGGAGTGGTGGATGACTAATAGTCATGTATTTCTGACAGAATGCTTTCATTATATTAACCTTCTTTCAAAATGTATGAAGAAACAAGTTTGAAGGAAAAAGGACAAAAATAATTTCCAAAATTAAGCTTAATAGTGAGACAAGACAGAAAAATACACTCAGCATAGTGTCAGCTCTCCACTGACACAGAATGGAAGACACCTCAGGGAGGACACACATAATCATCAGAATATTTATAAGGTATATTTCACTCATTTTCAAAATAGAGATGCTTTTATAACCACACTTGTTATAAAAATGCATATACATGTGTCTATATATTTTATTCACAATAATGGTAAACAAATAAAATGCTTTGGAGCCTCTCATATTCATGGTAATATATTCATATTGAAATATATTATGGCTATAGATGTGAATTATTCAAATACTTTTTTCAAAGATAATTTCTTTTTTCTCTAGAATGGTTAGAAAATATCCTCAGGTAAAGAAACGTGGAGGGTAAATAAAAGTATCATTTTTATGTCTGGGTTAGGTTAATCTGAATTCAGTAATTTATATATGTTCTTTAAATTTTTCATTTCAGGGATAGTTCTATTACACATTACAATAAGAGGAAGAAAGCAGGTGCATCCATAGAAAGTTCACACACAGCTCTTGGTATCTCTTGAGAAGCTTAGATTTCTTTAGCATTATAACTAAGACAATAATTTATTATCCAAATGTGGAGGTATTTAGAGTGAAAATGGCACTATCCACAGGGAACACTAGGGAGTTGGACATGAAACAGAACTGAATTAGCAAACTGGGACATATGTTCATTCATCCTAATTTTAACCTTACATTCACTTTTCAAAATTATTAAATTAAAACATAAAAGAATAACTTCAAATTCATAGGGTATATTACAATTAGCAGTAAAGTAATTCTGTGATAACATCGGTTCACCTTTCTAGAAAATAAGAATTATAATTAATACATTTCCTATAAAAGAGACCAATACATCTCATTACTAACATCAATAACGCAAAAGGAATCTTAGTAAATTTACTGACTTAGGGATACAGTAAAGAATGTTGAAGCCTTAAGAAAGAAATTATGGTATAGTCCTTGATTTTGATTTAAATTAAAATAAGCTAAATGCAATTTTTTATGGTGCACTATTTTAAAGTCAAAATCTGTGAAGCTACTATAGTAATCTATGTGTTAGCTCTCACAGTTAAATTACAAATTCCATGTCTTGACATGTTGCCACATTTTACTTGATATATTTATATTGAGACCAGAATATTTTACTCAACTAAAGAAAAAATTGAATATTTAATAAAAATACTGTGTAAACACTGCATTTGTACTTTAAGTAATAGTAAAAATATATTATTGCTAAAGTTAGTCTTTAAAGTTAGATGCATGTAATGATTGCCAACCTGATTTATGTTGACTGAATTATTTTCCAAATTTGTTTTTAATTTCTTGTTTTTTAAATGTTTGACGACTAGTCCAATTTAGCACCAAATATCAGTTTATGATCCAACACTGCATATGTAAAAGCAATTCTTGTTCAATCCTGAGAAGTTTATTGTCATGACTGGCCCTCTCTACAACACTACCCACATATAGGGTGACAGCACCAGGGAACTATGCACACAGTCTTGGGGCTATCCCTAACTTTTCCCCGTTTCTCAGCCGAGACCATTCTGAGTGTCTATTCATCACAGCAATGTCATACCCATGGTGCTCTGTATTCTGAAACAAGTCTTACTCTACAATCTCTACTTAACTCTTCAATAATACTCTCTAAAACCATAGTTCAATGATCAGCACGCTTCTTTATATCTTCAATTTGTACTTGCTTCATCTCTCACATCCCAGGTAACTCAGGATTTGGAAATGTAGTTGATGTCATCCAGCTTCCCACAGCTCTTTCCAGACTGTTGTTCTTATATTTGAGGGAACAGTCCCTTGCTCTTTCAGGCAAAGATTATCTTCATTATTGTCACCACTCTTCATTAGTAAAGATTACTGATCTCTCGTTTGTGGTGCTTATGTAACAGTATCATAGTTTAGATTAAAAATAGATGTCCCCAAAGCCTAACAAAGTATTGTTTAAATGTATAGTAACTACTTGTATACATTCTTTTGTGAAGTGTTTATTCATACAATTTACCCCTTTTTAGTGGAGTGTTTATCTTTTTATCACTGATTGCAGGGGTTCTTGATGTATTATGATTTCTTCTTAAATATATGTATTACAAATACATTCTCCTATCTGTGGCTTGCTTATACATTAATGGTATCTTTTGAGGCATGGATTATTTTAATTTTGGTTAAGTATAATGAATCTTTTTTTCTTCTTTTATGGTAATTAGTTTCTGGGATCCAAGAAACAATAAATAATAAACAATAGTTTATTATATTTTCTTCTAATAGCTTTATATTTCTAATGGTGACATTTAAATCAATGATCCTTCTTAATTTACTTTTTGTGTATTGTATAAGATGTAGGTCAAGATTCACATCTTTTTTTTCTATGTGGACAGTCAGTATCATTTACCGAATAGAATTAAATTTCCCCAAAGGAATATTTTGGTACTTTGCTGACAATCAAATAACTAAATGGATCTATTTCTTGTTTCTCTGTTCCATCTTACTTCTCTATCTTTTTATCATTACACCAACCACATTGTTTCTAACACTGTAGTTTCAGAGTGAAGTAGTATGTCTTCCAACTATCTTCTATCTTATTAAGATACAAAGTCCTTTATATTTTCATGTAAATGTTAGAATCAGATTCTCAAATTCTATACCAAAAAAAGCATATCAGAACTTTGGTTGAGAGTATAGTAAATCTACACACTAGTTTATACAGAATTTTAATTTAAAAATGATTATTCCAAGACATGAACAAGGCATATAGCTCTACTTATTTTTTCATTCTTGAATTTCTCTCACTTTATTTCTTGACTTGCCTAATAAATGCTTTATCCATCTTGATACCTTTTCAAAAACGCAATGTTTGCTTTTAATTATCTTTATATTTTTATCTATTGTATATTTCATTGATATCTGATCTGGCCTTCATTTTTTCTTTCTTATTACTTTTTTTTTTAAGCCACACTCATGTCATATGGAAGTTCCCAGGCCAGGGACTGAATCTGAGCTGTAGCCACAAATGCAATGTTGGATTCTTAACCAACTGTGCCAGGCCAGGGACTAACCCTAATCCACCTCAAAGACAACACTGGATCCTTAACTTGCTATGCCACAGCAGGAGCTTCTTACTTTTTCCATCTTGTTTCACTGGTATAAGTCCTGCTTTTGCTATATTGTATTTTATTCTCATTTGTTAAAAATGTTTTCTAATTCTTCTTGAAATTTATTCTTTGACATCTGGACTGTTTGTAAATGCATAGTTTAATTTCCAAATATTAGGGGATTTACCAATATTTTATTGTTATTTTTCTACTTTGCTTGTGGTCTTAGAATATACTCTACATGACTTCAATTTAAGGTTTTCTGAACTTGTTTTATGGCCCAACATGTCTATACAAGTGGACATACTGTATTCACAATATTCCTCTATTGTAAGACTTAGTTCTCTATAAAAATCTGTGAAGCAACTGATGGTGTTGTTTATATTACCTATTCCTACATTGTTTTTTGTATAACTGTTCTATCAGTCACTGAGGAGGTTATGTAAAATCTCCAACTATGATTGCGAAGTGATTTTTTTATCCTTATAATTCAATTTATGTATATCTTTTGAACTCTATTTTTAGGTACATATGTGTATTTATTTTTATATCTTTTAATGTATCAATTTAATTACTACAAAATATCCCTCTTTATCTTTTTTTTTTTTTTTCTCTTTTTAGGGCTGTACCCGTAGCATATGGAAGTTCCCAGGCTAAGGGTCAAAGTGGAGTTGTAGCTCCCGGCCACAGCCACACCAGGTCCAAGCCGCTTCTGTGACCTACACCACAGCTCACAGCAACACCAGATCCTTAACCTACTGAGTGAGGCCAGGTATCAAACCTGCATCCTCATGGATATAATAGTTGGGTTCATTACTGCTGAGCCACAACAGGAGCTCCATCTTTTGTAATGCTATATGTTCAAAAGTTATTGTATCTGATATTAAATAGTCACTCCTTTCAGTGGTGGAGTAGTGTGATATTCTGCACAATATCAAAATGGTTATGTCCTCTGTGTACCATACTGTGACAAAGCAGAAGAGTTTAACTTGTCTTGGGGACACTTAACTTATACGTCTGTCCTTCCTACAGAAATTGAGCAGCTTTTGTGAATGTACTCTTCACATTAACAGCTGCATACTAAGTTCCAGGACTGTATTAAACTCTCTTATTAGATATCATGACTGGACTGGCAACTGAGCTTTTGCTGCCACTAAGTTAAATGCTAGAAACCCACTACTATCCATCAAAACCCATTTGGATGTTATGGAATCAACATAAATAAAATGAGGATATGATTGGCACCTCTACCTTTGCATTCATTAAAACTTTGAGGGTGACACTAATTCTTCCCAATCTATCTGGGATATAGTATTGCTTCATTTTAATGAAACCACTTTCCAGGGAAGGTGATAGAGTTTTAAGAAATTTTGCTTAGCCTTTTACTACACACGTCAGAGAAATAATGTGAAGGAAGCTTCTGCCAGTTGCTGTGATGTATGAATTCAGAGACTAGGGAAATGATAACCAGGTCAATTCGAAGACCCTGTATTTTAGTGTGAGATGATCTTGGGCCAGGACACTATTTATCAGGTGGCTTGTAATATCCCCAAACAGGGATCCAAAGTAACATTTTGAATTCCCTGTTACTAGTGTCAGCTTAGATTTCATATCCAAAAGTTCTCATAAGTATAGACATTCTTCTTTTCTAAGTACATGGAAAATGGTCATAGATCTCTTTGGGGAAAGAGTAAGCAGATATTTATTTTATATTCTAATAGTGGTATCACTATGTACTTCCTCTAGGGGTACAGGATTCCTTTTAATCAATGGATTTTGGATCTGCGCAATGTCATACATCTGGAACTTGGATAAAAAAACTGCAACTTTCTATTCTGGTGGCTGACATCAGGCTTTTGCTTGGCAGAACACTTTTTTTTCTTGTTATGAAAGTTATGTAACACTCTATCATCTGTGCCTAGAACAGTATGATCTTTCAATCATCCCACAGATCTCTGAGGGTCAAGGCACCCTGATTGCTACTCTGATCTTGCTGCCCATTATAACAATTACATCTACCTTGCTTTGATGGTTAAGTACTGCTACCTGGTCTCTGATAGTCCAGAATTCTGTGAAAGGGATTCTTTTTGCTTATATCAGCCTGCTCAGGAAACCACTACTGCGTTTCATAAAGATGCCCATGCATTTTCTCTTTCCCATCTAATCCCTATCATTCCTTACTGACATAAAAGTGAATATTTCCATAAATTCTCCTGAGGGAAAAGAAGTAGATGGTGAAGTGGCATTTTTTTTGTTTTGTTTTACATAATAAATCCATCTCAAATTTTCACTTCTCTGAGCCTTCTGACTTCTTCAATATTTTACCAAGGCAGTTTACCTAACTTACAGTAGACTATCATTGTGTACAAACTTCAAAAGGATTATCCCAGCTTGGTTCTATAATTGGCTCAAAGTGTCACTGCCAAGTTAATATATCAAGGGTGAGTGTTCTCAAGTTACTAAATTCTTCCCTTTACAGTCATACTTTTCCTCTTCTGGTCAAATGTATTTCCTCAAGTTCTTGCTGTACACATTAGCTAAGTCCTACTTTTCCTTTGGAGAGTTTGCTATTTTCATCAGACTTGGACTCACATTTTTCTACTTAAGTTGTGCCAATGTATCTTGTTTAGTGGTACATAGACAATAAATGGTGTGGAGAGACAAATATTTTGGAGGATAAGCTGTTGCAAAGAATCTGTTTTAAATAAGATGTCTGCAGTGTTTCCAAGCAAGATAGACTGCTCTCCCTCTGGTAGGGTAGGGAGCTGCTTCCAACAGCCCAGAAAGTCAGGGGTTCAATAAAGTAGGCAGTTTTGAGTTTCTCAGGATTGTCCACCCAAAGTCTCCACCCCAGATTTCAAGGTCTTACATTTTTCCTATGAAGATGCTGACCTAAAAATTGGCAACTTGTTGAAGCAATGAACACCATATCCTTTGTAGCTCTCCCTCCCTTATACAAAGAATCTAGGTTTGGTTTTCAGCATAGTCTGACCTGTGACATAAGGATCTCCCTAAACATCAACATCACCATCACTGTAGAAATTCTATTTTTCTCAATATTCCTTGAGTTGATAGTGATTAATCTGCCCCTGCCATTTTATTTTTTCAAAATTCTACAGCAGTTGAATTTTTTTCAGTCACCATTAAGTCCATACTCTTTAATTGCCAATGGTACTACAGACCCTAGCATTTCATATTGCAGGGGTACTTTGTTTTACTATAAGCAAGATTCTTAGTAATTGTGATGCTACTGTATGTCAGTGGTTTTTAAAACCATAGGTTTATACTAGAAATGGGACCATCATTGCCTAATGACTTATCAATTATCTAGCTCCATAAGCCCATCTTTGGGATTTAATATTTAGCACCACTCCTCATTTCAACTAGTTTAACCTAGATCCTCCTGAAAGTAGAGCCTGAGACAAAAGAACACTGAAGGACACAGCAAGAGGAACAAAAGGAAAAGGAAAATAAATATGAAGGGTATCACATAAGAATGGTGGTCAATCACAAAAGGCCATTCTGAAGGGCCTTATGAAATGCATCTCATAATTGTTTGCCTGGGGGTTCCCACCGGCCATTGTCCAGTGGTGGCTCTGCATTTGGCATTAGAAAAGTCTTGTGTCAGGAAGTAAGAGGGTGACTATGACTTCAGGGCAAGGCACTATTTGAGTATAGCTGAATAAACCTGGTTGGTGCCTGTTCATAGATGGCCATGGCAGCAAAGACTGGGGTAATAAATGGGACTAAGAGAATTTATAGCAGTGCATGAACATATCTAAGGAAGAAACACATTTTTTTCCACATATTTTTTAACCTCCTACAGAATGAATGTTCTTCAACACACTTAAGAAGTGCTATTATAAAATATTACATATGGATGCATCTATACTTTATTACATTAAGTTATACTAATTAAGGTACATGATGCTTGACTTGCCCAAAGGCACACGATTTTTGTGCAGAAATCAGCTAGGGTAATTTCAATTTTAACAACTTGTCACGTTATTTGCTGCTCTTTTGTAGATTTTAACTGTGAATGTAAGTTCCCTCTTTGGCAGATTTGAGATGTTGCTGGCTTGTTAATTTTTATTTCCTTACCTTTTTTGTTTGTTTGCATTTGAGTTAACAAAATTTCCAGATTAGTTAGAATTTTCATGTAAAACTCAGAATCAGGTAGAACATCTAGAGATCCATTCCTATTCTTTCAGCAACTTAATTGTCTGAATTAGGAATGAAATCATCTGCTTTGCATGCTTCCATTTCACCCTCTTCTGTCTAAGACAGACACTGCTAATAGATTAAGGTATTTCCTTATCTCCTGACTCTAGTTAAGGCCTCAGATTCCTTCTCAAAACAATGCCTTGGGAAGTCAGTTGGAATATGGGATGAAATACAATTGTTATTTCTGGAGACATTTTACATAGAAAACTCTTATCTTTCCTTTTCTTTCTTTGCGTTTCAGTAATTTCTAAGGATGAAAATAACACATTCTTCTCTAAGAAATTCATATTATTCTAATATTTAAGAGCTATAACTTCCTATAAAACAAAACATATTCTACCTTTTTAAGCTATAATATATTTATTAATGTATTGTTTACCTCTCTATTCAAACATTTCCAAAATATTGACGAAGGCATTCTCGAATTGACTAACAAGTCAAAAGAAATTTTGTTTGACTATTTGTGAGATAATATAAAAGTATAGGCTAAATGTAAATAAAGTGAGTTATTTAGGCTCAATTACAATTTCAATAAAGTTTAAAGTACATTTGAAAAATCTCCCTGAAATGCTAAATGGCAATTCAAGTTATCCTTTATGAGGAAATAAAATCTTTTTGGAAATGAAGATTTGCCTTCAAGTTGGAAATAAATTTTATATAAGCTTTTGTTTAGTTTCCCTGTAGATGTCATGAGATTTTTGAAACCAGTAACACACTCAACAATATGTTTAATGTGGGCAGACATACAACTTTTATAAGGAGGATGGTACATTTGAAGAAATAATAGAACCCTGTGGGCTCCAGGTCAGTGGATTAATGGAGTCAGGAATTCAGGAATCACTGTATTGACCCTTTTCCTAATTTTGGCACAGCTTCTAGAGACACAAACTTTGAGGATACTTGGAATATTCTTTAATTCCTTGTCATTATTACTATTATTTTACTTATAGGAAAGTTATTTTCCCTTTTTTTCCTAAATAAAACTATCAACAAAATAGCACAACAAAGTAGAAGAGTATAACTTTGGAAAATTTTCTTGTATAAGTCATAAGGTTTACTTCATATTTACTATCTCCCCACAGTATTTCAGGTGTTATTTGTAAGGTCATTCGGGAAGAACAGATATCCACAATTTCATTTTTAATGATCATTCAAAATAAAGCATCACATTTCATAGGACCCCAAGAGACAATAATTTAGCTCTTAAGAATGAACAAATCAGACAACCAAAATCCATGTTTTAAAACATAGTGACTTAAACTGTCATACCAATCATTTAACTTTAGAACTAATATTCAAATATAAATGTGTTCAATTTAAATTGCTTCTGTTCATTTCTAGGGAACATGCTGTCCATATATACTTTGAATGCTCTTTATCTCTTAAAACAATGGCAACATAAGTATTTGCTAGTAAATAAATATTTGACACATATTTCCTAAAATGTCATATTTTAATGAAAGGTAGGTAATAAGATAAAATCAAAACATCATCATGACTAATGATGAATAAATTATATTGAAACTTCACTGATTTTTTTTTTTTTGGTTTAGAGATATAGTCTTATAACTTAGCATAATTTCATATAAATTTAAAGATTCTTCCAGATTGATAGAATGGATAGATTTTGATTTTTCTTGATTTATCTATCTCCTTCCCTTTAATCAGAAAATTATTTTTTTACCCTGTTCACAAACCATCATAGCTGATTTGGAAACTTTATCATTGGGTCAATAGATTAGTTCAGAGAAAGTGACTTTCTTAAATGTCAACACGGAATTCCTTTGATCAGTGAGTTTCAGGGGTTATTTTACTTAGACTGATCTAGGTCAGTCCTCTCATGTAATTAGGATGAGTGTGGTGATCACTTTTTGTGTCATTGCTATGGAAATAATTGGTTTATGTGCTCCCATTATCTGATGAGAAGAAACTTGGGGGAAAAAATGGAGGAAAAGCTTCTGAACAATCTGGGGGTGGAGTTGATGCTCCCTAATTCCTGAGATATTGAAACGGCACTAAACCCACCTAAATAATGATCATCTCTTTAAGAAGACACCAAGGAGTCCTTCTAAGGATTGCTTCTTCAGATGTAAGAAAATGGACAAAAGCTTTCAAGACAAGAGTTACCACTTTTGAGCTACATAATGCTCTTTCTAGATATTCTCTGAGGTTATTTGAGCAATAGACATTTGGGCTAGCAAACAGAGAAAACCTCTAGTTTAATGCCTCACTGACAAAGAAGATATGGAAGTAAATTTCCAAACCTTATTTTAAACTCTTAGAAGTATTTTTTAATTGCTAAAAGACATCAGAAGTGCCATGAGAAACTATTTCAATAAACCAGGATTGTTAGTAATATTTTAGGTGATCTGGAAAGTACAGACTTAGAATTTTCTTAGTAATCCATTTTGAGCTTCAAAAAAATAAAACAAAACAAAAAACAACCAGCAGCTTTCTTAATACAGAGTAGTGCAAATAACATTGGGGAAAAAAAAAAGAGTCAAATTAAAGAAAGTATATGCTTTAATTCCACAGTCAACCAATCACAAAATTTATTCATATAAAAATTATTCTTTATTTGTTTTCTGAGTTTCTTTCTGTGAGGCTTCAGGGCAACCTTCTGGGATCATAGCCTAATGCTTTTCCTAACTCACCAATATTAGTTATCCTGTATACTAACTTCTTGGCTTTTTATTCTGTTTTATTGTCTGTTACCAAGATAGCACATAATAGTCTCAATTAAGATAGCTAGGCTCCACTCAATTTTTCCTTTTCAGATAACAAGTGTTTCATCTAGAGAGAAATCAGCTTTGAAAAATTCAAAAGTTATAATTGTACATAAATGTATATTGTATCAGAAAATGTTTCTCTAGTCATACAATAGTAGTTTCTTAAATTCATAAATTAGCATAAATATATTACAAAGTAGTTCCTTGCCGTGGAATTTGTTATAAACAAAAACCATACAAATTAGGCCATTTGGATAATGACAAACACTTATTCTCAAAACTCAGTGTGGTTAAACGATTGACCTAAATTGTGAAACATGAAATAGAGCTGAGAACAAACTAGGCACACAGGATTTGGGCTGTTTTCTTGAAGTTCAACATCAAATTCCCTTTCTACTATGTTCCTATCTTCCTTCTGGGAATCACATTTCCCCCTAATACAGGTCTCCCTGCTAATTGTTCACTCAATCTCGGAAGAGATACAGGTTATTACTGGAGTAGTAGAGGCCAGGCAGCCAAGCTAACACTCAGCTGTGTGAATGGGTTTCTAAATTTCCTATAACATAATCCTCTGGATTCTTCCCATTCCCATTCTTCAGACTTCACATTTATTGTATGACCTGTCTCCTTCCTCATTTTTCCATATTTTCTAGTAAATTCCTTTCTACCTAAGATAACATGAAGTGTTCCCATCTGCCACATTCAGGAGTTGGGCTTAAAATGAAAGAAGTTATGGTAAGAATTACAATGAAGTAGACTGATTGGGAAGATGGATGATACAGTTTCCAAGAAACACATATGTCTGAGGTCAATTACAGCAACTATGCTGAAAGAATTGGCTCTGTAAGTCTGCATGCAAATAAAATACTACGTAAGAAACTATGAGTATCGCCTACTGCATAAACTCTGTCCCCAGTGATTTAGAAACGCATTTTGTTTCCTTTTGGCTAGTGTTTATAAAAGTATTAGGGAAAGTGTTAAGGTAAATAGCTTAAATTTTTTAGTGGAACTTGATTCTCTAAAATGTTAGCTAAGCCTTCTTGCTATCAATATGTAATAGAAAAGTTACACTGACAGAGACATTTACGGTTTGGGTTAAGAAAATTCAATATAGCCTATATCAAATGTTAAGTTAAAATATTAAATTATCATATAATAACTATAATTATTACCCAACAATTAGAAAAAGAAGGACTATTTTTCTATGTTTTCATCTTTTTCATTTTTTTCTATTTTAATCTTTGAAAAGGAGCCAAAATATGTTAGTCATTAAGTAAATTTGTTGCTGGAACTTGGCCTCTGTCCACCAGTGCCGAATAGAAACATGGAGATAGAGTTGTGGATGAAGGAGGAAAATAAAATATTGCTTTGAGACCACAGCAGGTTAATATCCTAAAAATTGTGTACTCCTCTGGGAGAGGTTAGGAGACAGTCTCACTGTTGAGGGAGTGGAAAATAAAGCCACAGATAAGGATCAGGGTAGATGCAAAGCACAACACCTCACTTTAACTGTGAGAAAACTGTGATTCCCCCCTGGGGTCTTGCATGTAGTGTACAGACATTCTAAAGACCTCAATGTGTATGTAATTGCCTGAATTATGAGCATGAGAAGAAAACTGCTCTTTTTGTTTGTTTTGTTGTTGACACTCATTTTTGACTCTTAAAAATTATTAAGAATTTTATTTATAAAAAAATCTTTTACAGTATTTTGAAAGGTCTTCATATTTAGGTCTTTGGGTTTGTCCACTTCTCACTGATATTTACATTGATTAATAAAATTTTAACTTCTCTTAAAAAATTTTAAGGACCCCCAGGTTAGCATCTTGAATATGGTAATTTACCTATGGCAAGATAAATGATAAATGACACCATGAAATTAGATCCATCATGAGATAATCTGAATGGGAAGTAATAATAGTTTTGATCAAAATATTGTTCCTCGGTAAGAGGGACTGCTTTTAACTTCTTATTTATTGTAGAAAAAGTCTATATAATTGTCATAATGATCTCAAAGAAATTTAAAATTAAATCTTTCAAAATATAAAAAATAAATCAAGTAGCCCCTTCTCACTGATTAAATCAGACCCAATATTATTTCTCACTAATTAGAATTCATATAATTTACTTTTAACTAAGAGACATTTAGAGTATGTCAGAGTGTTAATTATTCCTGATACAAATCCTGATACCTAAGTAACTAAGAACATTATAAACATGGTCTTGACTATTCTGATCTATGGAAATCACATTTTGTAAAAAAGAAGCTGACTGTTCCTAATTATCATTGATTTAGAAAGACTAGGTCAATTCTAATCTTGTCTCAAATAGAAAGGGAGTCCCAGTCTCTCTACTTAATGACAGGAACAAGCTCACTACTCTTTCCATTATATCACATCTCTCTGTTGTATCCCACAACTGGAGGCCTCTACAGAGAGCAAATTACATAGAAAAATATTATGAGACTATTTTATTGATATAGTTGAAATTCACTAAATGTCTCTGACACTCATAACAAAGTACTAACAACAAATATTACTCTTTTTGTGTGTACATAAAAAGCTGGCTGATCTGAATTACTATTTTCTTTAATTTCAATCATTTTTCAATTTAAATTTTAATAATGAGGATTCAAGTAGAGAGGTTCAAAGGGTATAAGTACATTATTTAATTGAATTGTTTCAAGATTATTCCATTACCAAAATATTTCATGAATGTTTGGCTCCTAAAGTTTTAAATTACCCCTTAAGCTTTAAATTATGCCATGAGAATATTCCCAGAATATACTGTTACTGATGGTTTACTATTATTAATAGAATATTTTTGGAATGAGTTCACTTAAATATAATTAAAAGATGTTAGATTTAGTATGTATAGTCTCCTTTTTCCTTTATTCTTGTTTGGCTGAAACTTAGAGCAAAGTCAAGTAAAACTCTTTGAGTGAAAGGCAATTAACCTGTCAAGTAAGAATATAGATGTTTATACAGTTTGACAATCTTTCAAATGTACGGATGAGGATGTGATAATTCAAAGTGTCACAGGCAAAATTAGGGGTTCAAAAGTGAACAGGACAAGATCCCTAGAATCATAATATTAGAAGTCAAATAGAGAAGCTAGATAGATATAGAGAGAGGTACAATCGGAGATAATTTGTCAGGAGTATTATCTAATAGGTATAAAATGAAAATAGATGCAATCTATTGCCTTTGGAATGGATAAGCAATGAGATCCTACTGTATAGCACTGGGAACTATATCTAGTCACTTAAGATGGAGCATGATAATGTGAGAAAAAAGAATGTATACATGTATGTGTAACTGGGTCACCTTGCTGTAAAGTAGAAAATTGACAGAACACTGAAAACCAGCTCTAATGGAAGAAATAAAAATCATTATAAAAAAAGAAAATAATAGGTGTTCAGAAAGAGGGAAAAAAGGTTATGGGGGGAAAAAAGCACAAAATGGTGACTATAAGTATATTTGATGGATAAGGAAGATATCATCAGACACACAATATCAGGATCTTAGAGTTTAAGGAAACCTTTGTTGTCAAAACCACCCTCTTAGTCAATACCACAATCCTATCCATCCACAGCTTTTTAGAAACTTTTAAGAAAAGCTTACAAAAAACTCCACTATGTATATAGTACATTTATTTCAAGTCACTATCTCAAAATCTTTTATTTTACCTTATTATTCTCTTTGTACTTCTTCCAACACTCAGCCAATTCTACTTGTAATTTATACTTCTTTTCAAAAAAGTATTTGAGATGAACTATGTTGTTAAATTTTCAGTTTCAATGATTCTGCTTCTAATCCATCTTTATGCACTGTTTCTGGATTAATTATTGAAGTTAAGCTTAAGGTTAGGTTTGTTCACCAGTAAGATTTAGATATACTCAGTTTTATCTGGAGTGATTCAGTGATACATCATAGATATCAATAAGGAGTAATAGTCTTGGCACAGCATGTTTTTCTTTTCTTGAGGTTCCTTTACCAGCCTTCTTGCAAAATTTGCTTCAATCCTGAAAAGGTTTAGTGATTCACATAAACAGTGGAAACAGTTAAAACTTGTGTCAGATACTTGGTACCTAACCCTCACTAATACTTGTAATTTGCTTTATATTTAACATTAAATTTACACAACCACACAAAAAACTTAGAAATCTAATTCTTTGTAAAAGATTAAATGCTGGTTACAGGCTTAATTAAATCTGTAAAATAATTTTTTTCTTTTTTGTCTTTTTTAGGGCCACACCCATGGCACATGGCAGTTCTCAGGCTAGCAGTCGAACTAGAGCTACAGCTGCTGTCCTACACCACAGCCACAGCAGCATCAGATCAAAGCCATGTCTATGACCTACACCACAGCTCATGGCAACGCCAGATCCCTAACCCACTGAGCGAGGCCAGGGATCAAACCTGCGTCCTCAGGGATACTAGTCAGATTCACTTCCACTGAGCCACAACGGGAACTCCCATACAATAATTTAAATAATAATTGTCCATTTATAAGACTGACTCATTTAAACACTTCCCATATATAAAATAACAAAATAGAGTAAATATATATTAACAGTTATAGTAGAATTTTTAATGCTATCAGTAAAACTTGCTTATTTTACTTATTTACCAGAGATTTGTTTTATACTTTCTAAAAGCTCAAGTAATTCTTATTTTGATCAGCCAGACTGAAAATAAAGTAGAACAGTCACTATTAACATAAGTTTAGAAGTTTGTATTTTTGGAGTTCCCATCAGGGCACAAAGAAAACAGATCCAACTAGTATCCATGATGATGCAGGTATGATCCTTGGCCTTGCTCAGTGGGTAAGGGATCCAACGATGATGTGAGCTGTGCTGTAGGTGGCAGATGCGGCTTGGATCCTGCGTTGCTAAGGCTGTGGTGTAGGCCATAGCTCCAATCCGACCCCTAGCCTGGGAACTTCCATATGGTGCAGGCTGCAGCAGGTGCAGCCCTAAAAAGTAAAAGAAAAAAATTGGATTTTTGACCAATTGTTTTTTTGTGAAGGAATTTTAATTACTTGAATTTTATGAAATGATTCAAAATTAAGTTGTTGATCACCAAGCTAATCCCATTTTTGTTGACAAAGATAGTTTATTCTATCTATGAATGTTTAAGTTAACATTTTTTTTTAACTGCTTCACCTGGCATATGGAAGTTCCTGAACCAGGAATCAAATCAGAGCTACAGTTGGGGTCCACACCACAGCCATGGAAACACTGGATCGAAGCTGCATCTGTGATCTACGACAGAGTTTACCACAACGCCAGTAACCCACTAGGTAAGGCCAGGGATCCAACAGCATCCTCACAGAGACAACATTGGGCTCTTTACCTGCTAAGTCACAACAGGATCTCCCAAGTTCACACTTAACATAGTAGCCAAGCAAGTGAAGAGAAGAACTTCAGAAGTAAGGGAGCCTAAACCATATGGTGGGTTTTTAACAAAGGAGTGATATGATCTGATTTCTGTTTTAAGAGATTAATCCTAGCTGCTGGGTGCAAAAGCAAAACAAATGAAAACTGCTTCACTTAGAAAAGGGTAAGAGTAGCAGTAGAATAAAATAAATAAAAAGGCAAAACCACATGAGCCCCCCACACACTAGGCCAGAGAAAGATTTTTTTTGAGTTTTTAGAAAAGAGAAAAGAGAAAAATGTGAGCTAGAGCAAAAATTTCCTGTAATTATGACCATTTATATTCACTTTTAGTGTTCTTTGGGAATTTCTATAAAAATTTAACATGCTTTTTAAATATATTTGCTTTCTGACTGGTATTTCTTATGTGATTTTATGCCAATTCAAGCCGCCTGCATTTTTAAACCTTTGGTACTTGCAGAAAATTGGCATGAGATTGAAATACTTCATTCCTAAGAAAATATTTGGGAAGATTATTTTAAATTACCAGTAAAAATAAATTTAGTTTTACTTTCATGATATAAATAAAATTCTTAATATTTAACTATCATGGTATTTTCTAATTCCATTGTGTGTAATATGACTAGATAGAGAATATTTAGATAGTTTTTACTACTGAAGCAAATAGTTTACAAGGAATATTTCAATAATAAATTTAATTCAAGTTTCATTATACATTTTACCATGACAATGTCAACTGGTAAGAAAAAAGCATAAAATCTGGTCAGCATTAAGTCAGTTGACCAAAGAATGTGTTTTTGAAAGAGATATTTCAATACAAAAGCTTTTTACCCTCAGAAGAGGGTAAAAAGAAGTCAGAATAACTTTAGCTGCATACCATATTATAGCTGTACTACCAAATTATTCTGTGAATATATTAACATTTTTTTAAAGCACACTTCTTCCTTTTGTTTTCTTTTTTTTTTTTTTTTTTAAATTTGTTTCTAGCCTTGTACTAATACAAATAGTGCTGCATGGAGTACCACTGCCTTTTTATACTTTGGCTAGCATATCTGTGAGTTAGAAACTGAGATGTGAGATTCCTTAACAAAAAAGTACATACATGTATAATTTGGCTATTTCATCAATTTATGTGAGCTTTTTATTCATTTCCCAGTTCAATCTGATGTGGATCATAAGGTATGGATCTCTGATCTGTGTTTGTGAAATACAGATCTAAAACTGGGACCAGTAAACCTTTTCTATAAAGAGAAAGTAAATATTTTGGGCTTGGTTGGTCATATATAACCTTTATTGCAACTACTCAACTTTGTACTGAAGTGCAAAATTGGCCATAGATACCATGTAAACGAATGAATTTAACTATGTTTTAATGAAACTTTTCTTATAAAAGAAAGTAGGAGTTCTTTTGTGGTACAATGAGTTAAGGATCTGGCATTGTCACTGCAGTGGCTAGAATCACTGCAGTGGCATAGGTTCCTTCCCCAGCCCAGGAACTTCCACATGTCTTTGGAACAAAGAACAAAGAAAGAACAAACAAAACAGGAGTTTTTTGGATTTGGTCCACTGACTATATAGTTTGTTGTCTGCATCTCTCAAATACATATTTTGTGTTTATGTTTGTGTGTATGTGTGTGTTTTCTAAAAAACCACTAAAAAAGTGGTGAATCATTATGCTCACTGGTCAGGGGTTATAAATTTTACATATCCTTGATATATGAATGAATAAATGAAATTGGAAAAGTATATTCTAAATTACTGTGAATGCTGTGCATAAATGCCCAAACAGAAACATTGTAAAGCTAGAGAAAACAGGACTTTGTCAACTTACAATTAATCACTTACCATAATATTTTGTTACATTTAATTTATAAATTTTGTATTATAAACATTTTTAAAGATAAAATTTTCAGGCTGCAGTAAAAATTTATTACTATTATCAAAAGCATGTTTATCATTGACTCTACTAGTAAGTAGAATAATTTCTGGTCAAGCAAGTAACATGCATTTATGTTAAAATTTAAGGACCCATTGGTAATTGATGAGCAAATACTGATTTTCAATGGATTTTTGTTTTCCAGAACGAAGAAGACTGGCTTAATGATTCTCACTTCAATGATGGAAAAACTGAGTTGTAAAGAAATGAACCCATTTCCCTAAGGACACAGAGGGAAAAAAGACAAGTCTTGATTGGTAAGCTCAGAGACCTTTGAGTTGGAGAATTCTATTCTTTCATTGCATTTTATTTTATTTTTCTGAAATTGCTATTTTTATTTTGGGGAACTAACTACAAATCCAAATCCACAAGGATACAAATTATATTAACTTTTGAAACAAAAACATAAGAAACTCTAAATATAGCTATTAAAGAAAACTACATTGCCTAGAGAATAATTCAGAAATTAAATCAAAAGCTATACATCAAGTTGCTGTGCCACACATTGGTTCCTACAAAACACACTTAGGAGATAGCAAAATTCAAATATTTCATGAATATAGTGCATTTCTTTCTCTTGATTTTGTTTTGCTTTTTACCTTTTAGACACTTCTAATAGATGAAAGTATGAGAAGACCTTTCTAATTTCTATTGTTCTCTTTTTACTTCTCCCTCACTCAAATTCTATTCACCCATGGTAACCTTGTCAACAATTTCCTAGGACTCCTTTGTTCCCTTTTTATGTATTTACATAGGCATGTAAGCTCATATATCTATGTTTTACATAAATTATGCTACACTGTGTGGTGCCCTGTGACAAGCTTTTTTATGTTAATGGGTCCTTTCAGGTTTTTGGATGTCAGATAGTGAAAACAGTTTTGGATAAAAAATTATCTATCTACTTATCTAGAGAAAAAGAGAATATTCAGGAGTTTCCGTCGTGGCGCAGTGGTTAACAAATCCGTCTAGGAACCATGAAGTTGCGGGTTCAGTCCCTGCCCTTGCTCAGTGGGTTAAGGATCCGGTGTTGCCGTGGCTCTGGTGTAGGCTAGTGGCTACAGCTCCGATTCGACCCCTAGCCTGGGAACCTCCATATGCCATGGGAGTGGCCCAAGAAATAGCAAAAAGACAAAAAAAAAAAAAAAGAGAATATTCATAATGTATCACAAATTTCTGAACTCTGTTTTTAGCGTTAATGTTTTAATTTTTATGTTGTGGTTAGTTTTCTTGAACTTTCTAGAAAAGTATTAATAACTTGAAAAAATAGTAGTTCATTCTTCTACCATTTTGTATTATTCACTTTTTAATAATCTAATTGTATTGCCTAGAACTTGTATTATAACTTTAAATACAAGCAATCTTAAAGACAACAGACATACTGGATTAAGGGTCAATGCTACTTTAGTATGAACTCATCTAGATTAATTGTATCTCCAGAGACCTTATTACCAAAGGTCACATTTCTAAGTACGGGGCCTTAGAAATATGATATATTTTGAGGGGCCACAGTTCAGTTCATAACATACATTATTCATTTTTTTGCTGTTTATTTTTTATTTTTTAAAATTTGTTTATTTATTTATTTATTCATTCATTCATTCATTCCATGGCATATAGAAATTCCTAGGCTAGGAGTCAATTCAGAGCTATAGCCACCGGCCTACGCCACAGCCACAGCAACACAAGATTCGAGCTGTGTCCGCGACCTACATCACAGCTCACAGCAATGCTGAGCAAGGCCAAGGATCAAACTTGCATTCTCATGGATGCTAGCCAGATTTATTTCCGCTGAGCCGCGATGGGAACTCCATTTGTTGTTGTTGTTGTTGTTTAATTTTGAACAGTTTTTCATTTAATATGATGATTTTGCAATCAAACAATCATACTGTTTGCAAAACAAAGTTTTACCGCCTTGTTTTTTTTCTATTAACTCATCAAATTGACTAGCGTTGTAAAAACTATTTTAGTTGTGATAGTGTATACAGAATATTTCTATTTTTAAAGAAACTTTTAAGTTTTCCTTCTTAATTGTTAAAATATATAAAATTAGAGATATATATGCAAAAGTCAAAGGGAAAAAACCTCAGAAATTTGTTAAATGCATATGATGTATGGTACTGTTCAGTCCGCTTGTTCAGATTAACATTCCCTATTACTAATGCACCACTTGGTGATATAACTTCATTATAGAGGGGTCCTTGTAGCTTAGGGAAAGTTGAAGTAGCTTGCCCAAAATGAGCTCTGTGACAAAATACTAAAGCTTGGATTTAAACTCAGAATCCAACTATTATATAAAGGAGCACCTCAACTCCTTCAGTACTGTGTTAATATAAATGTATCTAAATTTAGTTCAATTGCACAATAGAGTATATATCTCTATAGGAAAAATATTAAAACTTGAGAAGCTCCTGATACTTGGCCTGGCTTCTCCAGTCTTTGCAGAATAATACTGTGTGTAGTAGTATCCTTTTTGACAATTTAGCATAGTTCTATTTATTTAGTGGTTCCCATGTCTTCTCCCTAACTCTCTTCAAACATATAAATTATTATTGTTAAAGGTATTAACCAAAAACAAATAGACTGCAGGACAGTTTTCCAGCAAAGATGGGTTTATTCGGGATTAGCACAGAGTTATAATTTGGTTTTGCAACCATGATGAGACAAACACAAGTCCCCACACAGCAAAAGAACACTTTTATAGAGGAAAAAAGGAAGTTGGGAAGACTACAGTAAACAAGGCTTTTCACTGGCTGAGTTCTTGCCAAGAAAGAGGAGTGTTACTTCTTGTTTGGCCCTGTTACTGTTGCCTGGCTTGAGAGCTCCCACTTCTGGTCTCCCAACTTTATTTAATTGAGGTTTCTGTTTATTTATTTTTTTTACAAAGGAAAATGAAAAAAAGCTAAAGAATGAGCTTTTATCTATTTTTCTGGCAACTATTTAGAAGTTTATACTTCATATTCAGAGGTTTATTTTTCATTTTGATGAGGGCGGTAGCATGGGTATAACTTCCTTGTTTAGTTTCTCAACAAATGTTCCCTAATTAGATTATAAAAATATTCTATGAAATATTATTTATTAGGTCGGTGGGGAAAACTAGTTATTCCAAGGAAATAAAAAAAAAAGCCAACATATGTTCTTGAATCTAAACAAAAAAATTAGAAATGTGGTTTACCTGTTTATGAGACTTCTATAATGGTTTGTCATTTCATAATCTCTCCTTCATGCTAAATAGTTAAGAGCTGAATATTTTTAGTATATTTTTAATAGAGATATATTTGGCATTTATTGGTCATTCTCTATGTAAACTTCACTGTTAGTCACAGCAATGTTAATGCAACTTTGTTTTTCTTTAAATTATATTAATTGAGGAGTTCCTGTTGTGGTGCAGTGGTTAAGGAATCTGACTAGGAACCATGAGGTTGCAGGTTTGATCCCTGGCCTTGCTCAGTGGGTTAGGGATAGGTGTTGCCGTGAGCTGTGGTGCAGGTCACAGACGCAGCTTGGATCCTGCGTTGCTGTGGCTCTGGTGTAAGCAAGCAGCTACAGCTCCGGTTGGACCCCTAGTCTGGGAACTTCCATATGCCACAGGAAGTGGTCCTAGAAAAGGCAAAAAGACAAAAATAAATAAATAAATAAATAAATAAATAAAATTAATTGACATATTAGACACTTCTAAAGCTGACATAACAAATTACCACCAACGTGGTGGCTTAAAACAACAGAAATTTATTCTCTCACTGGTATGAAGGTCAGAATTCCAAAATCAAGGTGTCAGCAGGGCCACACCTTTTCAGACAGCTGTAAGGAGAATGCTTGCTTCTTAAAGTTTCTGGTGGCTCCACCTTGGCTCACTGTGGTAGCATAACTCCAATTTCTTCCTCCATTTCCCCATGAGCTTCTTCTCTGTGTGTCCCTGTATCCTTTTCTGTATCTTATAAAGATATTCTCTATGGATTTAGGGCCAAAACCTAATCTGATAAGATTTCACCAAGATCTTAACCTTAATTATATCTGCAAAGACCCTATTTCTCAAAAGGATCACATTCTGAGGTTCTGGAAAGACATGAATTTTGGGAGGACATTATTCAACCAACTAAAATTGGGTAGAATGAATTTAGGAAAAAGTGAAGACAGTCAATAGCTCATTTCTTGAAAGTTGTAACATTATAGCTGATTTTATTTATTTTCAAAATATTTCTGAAACAAGAAAGGAAGTAAAAGTGATAACGTTAAGTTTACATTATTTATTCCCTCTTCAATCATAACAAGCAAATATTAAACATCCAGCCCAGTGCCTCACACACAGTGTTCAAATAGGTTAGATTCTGTTCCTTTTCCAAGAACTACCTTATTCCCCACTTAAGCTAAGCAGACAGACATTCCCCTTTAATGACTGTGGCTTGTCTTACAATTGAGTAGCTGATGAACTTTTAAAGCACTTTAAAAGTGAAGTTTCTCTGACCTCAAATTTGTCTGACCTCAAATAACTTTTTAGAATACTGGCTTCCTCATTTTAAAAAGAAGACAATAAAAGTTATCTCAGGTAATTTTCGTGACCAACCGAGGCAAAATACATGATGCTTTATGGAATACACTATAAATACGTCAGCACACTTGAGAGTAAATAAACTACAATTTTAGTATATGTGCTGTAGAAGCAAATACAATAAACTACAATTTTAAAAGTTACTTTATTTAACCCTTATATTGAGGTAATTTTTTTTTTTCAGTATCCTGGCAGATTTTGTATGTCCTTTAGTTCAGCAAATCAGTAATGTAATTTTTATTTCAACTTAAAACATCAGAATGATTAATTTGCATAGATTGGTAATAAAAAAGAAAGAATTTGTACCTAATTAATTTACTACTCAAAATTAATTTTTGTTCTTGCTAATTTTTTTCTTGCTCTTATGGTATCATTACTTTTATATTATCTCATTTTCTACACAAGAGAGTTGATGAAATTCCTCTTGGACAGAATATGATAATGATGAAAACATACTTTCCATCAAATTAAATTTCTCAAGAGGCACTGGAAAAACTGATGATTGCTTGGCAAAGTTTGTGACACCCTGAAGAACACATATTGTAAAAGGAGACACATTTGGAAATTTATATAGGAGATTCGAAATCACATCACTTGGGAAACTGATATTCATCATTAATTAATGGGGTGAAATCTTCAAATCTATTAAGTAACAGATTCAGAGGGGGAAAAAAAGAGAGAGAGAGAGAGAGAGAAACCTATGAAGAATCAAGAAGTAGGAATACATTAGAAAAAAATGTTAGGCCATTAACAAACAAACAAAAAGTATTATTTTTGAACCATACTGCTAATGGGTTAATCAGCATATGTACCTGTATAAGGTATACCCTCTCTGTGTGTGTGTCTCCCAACCCTTTCTCTCTCCCTAAACACATATTTGTTTCTATATAGGCCCAGAATTACTATTCTCATTGGTAATAGTCATTCTGAACAACTACTCTCTCTGTAAAATTATTTATTGAGAATAAAATCTCTGAGATACTAAAGTATTAATGTGAAGAAAGTAAGGCATGACCAAGGCAAAATGTAAATATAAAACAGAGTAGTACCTTTTCCTTCCACCAATCAGAAAGGCAAGCTACTCTTTTTAGGCAAATAATTTCTTAGATCATGTATTAGGGTTTTCTGATACACAGATCTATCTCATATATATCTCTATCCTATACAGATAGGATATTTCCTATATATACTGCATATCTGGGGACTGATAAGCCTCCATAATTGCATGAAATAAGTTTATTAGAAAGAATTAGCTCACGAAATTATGAAGGCTGACAAAGTCCCAAGATCCACAGTAGGCAAGCTAGAGACCAGGAGAACCGATGGTATGGTTCTAGTCCAAAAACTAGCAAGCTTGGAATTCTAGTTGTGGCTCAGCAGTTAACAAACCCAACTAGCATCCATAGGATGCGGGTTCAATCCCTGGTCTCACTCAGGGGGTTAAGGATCCAGCATTGTTGTGAGCTATGATGAGGGTTGCAGATGCAGCTTGGATCCAGCCTTGCTGTGGCTGTGGCATAGGCTGACGGCTAGAGCTCCGATTTGACCTCTAGCCTGGGAACTTCCACATACCATGGGTGCGGCCCTAAAAAGACAGAAAATCAAACAAACAAACGAGAAGAGCTGATGTTTCAAGTCCAAAGGCAGGAAAAAAACTGGTATCTCAGCTAAAGGCAGTAGGGCAAGAGAAGTAGTAAGCCTTTTTTTCCTATTCAGGTTTTTGCTGATTGGATGAGATCCACCCATATTAGAGAGGGCAATCTGCTTTACTCAGATGTCATTTTCAATATCCACCTGTTATTCAACCAGTAATGTATCTTTTAAAGACTTGTTACAAGTGTATACACATTCCTTCCTCAAATAACTGTTTCAAAGCAGGACATAAAGGAGAGAAAAGATGTTTTGTAAATCTTCTGAGAAGTTGGGTTTACATGTATTTCCTATAATATATATAATGGAGCTAAAACTACTAAATAGCAAAACTGAACCAAAGCTTTCCTAGTTGGAGAATTAATACATTTATATTGGTAGCTCAGATGAATGATACTTGAAAATGGAAGGTTAGGTCAACTATATAGCAGAGACTACTGAGAAATGTGGAGAGTTTTCCAGGCAACAGACAAATGTAGGCATTATTTTTCCATTTAAAAGTCAGAAAGGTCTGTAAATGCCCTTTTCCCCAAGCCAAAGTAAAAGCAGACATTTTGTAGTATTTCTCAGACAACATGCATTGGCTTTGATAAGGAGCAAACCAAATAGTATGTCTAACAATTGTCACTGTGCAGAGGCACAGTGCTCCCTATATACATAGGGAAAATACACAAATACCATTAGTTAAATCTTTGTATTTGAGTTAGAAAGTCTCTAAACTTTTAAAGATGATTTGTGAATTACTGAAGACAATAATACTGAAAATTCTGTGTTTTAGGGTATCAAGGCTAATGAAAAGAAAAAACAAGGACACATGGATGAACAAACATACAGTAAAGAAGAACAACAAAGCCATGATGACAAAAGAAAATAAAAATTATTCCAAGGATAGAAGCATTATGAAAGCCAGTGTCATTATACCAGATTCACACGGCCTTTAAGTAAGTTCTTTGTAAAAAACATAATAGTATATCAGTTCTTTAGAAGGAATTCAAATTTTTCTCTACCTTTTGATCTTCATAACAAAAAGATTTCTGAGTTACAAAGCCTATCTTAAGTTTTGGTAAGAAGTAATTAGATTGAATCATACAAGTTAATAACTATACCAGGAGAATATAACTTATTTTATAATCATGATCTTGGTTCTCAGCATTTTCAGTGCAGTAGGTAGCTTTCCTTACAGAGCTATACACATTCAGGGACTGTTTCTGTTCAATTATTTTAGTCCTCAACTCTATTTAAGGCAAATAAAAACATTCCTAAAAATTTGTACCCCTCTTAGTTCAGTTATCCTGAGACTTAAATTAAATGCATTAATGCAACTTTTTGTGATCCTTGGATTATTCTTTAAAATTCCTTTTGGTATGGGTCCTTTTCTAAAAGAGAGTATTTGCTAAATGTTTTATTATGCAGTAGTATTTTTCATTTATGGTATATATATTTTTTTATTTATGGCAATGATATTCTGAAGTGTTTTAAAACTAGGATTTATGGACTGCAGGAAATTCACAGGTGTTTTCTCCAGGGGTCTATATGTCTTAAAATACAGGCTGTACTGCATGTGCCACAAATTTGCAAAGTTGAGCATACTTCCATTTGAAAACGTATTTAAATTAATTCAATTTAAATTAAATCTTAAATCGATCATTTCACAATATATATAAATAAAACCATCAGGCCATGTGCTTTAAACCTACACAGTAATGTATGTCAATTATTTCTCAGTGAGACTAGAACAAATCTTAAATTGAAATAATATGCTGTTGAGTAGAGTTCCCTGTGCTATGCTCAATATGCTATGATAACCTATATGGGAAAAGAATCTGAAACAGAATGGATATGTGTATAACTGACTCACTATGTTGAAGAGTGGAAATTACCACAACATTGTAAATCAACTATATTTCAATAAAACTTTAAAGAATTAAAAAAGATATAACTATGCTATGCAAGAATGCATTCAATAGTGAAAAATAAAAGGTTATTATTTTTTCAAAAATACAGATTCCTGAATATATCATTTTTCTTTTGTAGCTCTGTCTCCTTGATGCAGATTTTGAAATGTCATTATCATTTCACAAAGATGATGTAAATTAGATTAACATAATAGTTAATTAAAATGAGAGTTTGTAGGATCTGTTAAATCATGTGAGAGTATTTGGTAGTATTCCATGAAATTGCAAACATATTTGAAAAAAATAAAGGTAAAACTTGGAATGTATCCTAAATGCATATTTTTATAAATATACAGGTATAGAAAGGTACCTAATTATTTGATCTGGCACTCATTTTACCAGATGTACATATGCTCATGACTGAACATATGTTTTTTCTGGTTGGCAATACTGTAAATTATTAACCTTAATTACAATAAATCACAAAAATTTTTATTTTTTATTGCATTTTTATAAGACAGACAGATGACACTGGGGAAGAAGAGTATGTGGAAGTCAAGGTGTCACATATTTTGGCACCAGTGTACACTTGACAATATGAAGGGAGTACCTCTCTGATGACATCCTTGAATAGAAGACCTAAATAGACATTTATCCAAAGACATACAGATCGCCAACAAGCATATGAAAAGGAGCTCAACATTGCTAATTATGAGAGAAACGCAAATTAAAACTACAATGAAGTATTACCACATTCTAGTCAGAATGGCCATCATGAAAAGGGTACTTTCCTACACTGAAGGGTACTCTCCTACACTGATGGTATGAACATAAATTGGTGCAGCTACTATGGAGAACAGTCTGGAAGTTCCTTAAAAAACTAAAATTAAGAGTTACCATACAATCTTGCAAATCCACTCCCAGGCATATATCCAGAGAAAACTAATTTGAAAAGATACATACACCCCAGTGTTCATTGCAGCACTATTTACAACAGCCAAGACATAGAAGCATCCTAAACATCCACTGACAGATGAAGGGATAAAGAAGATGTGGTACATATATAAAACAGAGTATTACTCAGCCATAAGAAAGAATGAAATAATGCCATTTGCAGCATGGATGCAATTAGAAATTATCATACTGAGTGAAGTAAGTCAGAGAAATACAAATATCATATGACATCATTTCTATGTGGAAATCTAAAAAAATGATACAAATGAACTTATACAAAACATAGATTTAAATACACAGAAAACAAACTAATTATTACCAAAGGGGAAAGGGAGGTAAGGTATACATTAGGAGTTTGGGATTAGCAAACACACACTACTATATATAAAACAGATAAACAACAAAGACTTACTATAATAGCACAGGGAACTATATTCAATAACCTGAAATAACCTATAATGGAGAAGATGCTGAAAAAGAATAGTTGTATATATATATATATATATATATATATATATATATATATATATATATGATTGAATCACTTTGCTGTACAACTGAAACACTGTAAATCAACTATACTTCAATAAAAAGAAAGCACTGAATATCCACTACATGTTCATAAATATAATGAGGCACTGGGGATTACCAATAGGAATAAAACTTAGTAACCCTCCTGAAGTAACCACTATCTAGTGGGAAATATAATTATGTATGCAATTAATGTGAAGTAGGCATCAGATACATAATTTATAAAGGAAGTCCCTTCAGATAACAGATTTCACATTCATACCTGTGATTACAGCAGACTATTCTTACTAGTTTTCTCTGTTTTTCATATCTCAAGATTTCTAAGGTGCACATATATGTATTCATAAAATATTCTTGGAGTCTTTCTTTGTCTTTTGCTAGATGATAGGAAAGTCAGATTTATCCTTTGGTGCTACATGCCATCCCCACTGGCATTAGCACTGGTGAGAGTGCTCTGTAGCCACGACCATCTTTGGTGAAGCCTGAGGTTAGCATCCCCTAAATCAGTGACTAAAAGATTATTACTACACCCAGTGTAGCAATCATTCCCGAATGGTGAGGTTTATTCAGGGGCCCAGTTGTGGTGGGAGACAGCATTCTTCTTTGTTACTATGGCTGACAAGTCCCAAAGCTCTGGAAGTTCTAAGGATAATCAAACCACCTGCTTCTGCTGATGGCAGTGCAGAGCTGGTACCCTTGTGGCACTGGCTGCTGCTGTTGTGAAGGTTATGTTAAGCAGGCAGGTACAAGCTGCAGAAGACTTGCCTTGCTGGATGTCACACTTAGCTGTATTGAAACACTAATTTTCACAAATCAAGCTATTCCTTAAATCTTCTGGGCTTGACTAGCCATTGCTACAATTACTGCTGTGTAATCCTCTATCAGCTTTTCCAGAACATGTTGGCTTCTGGTGCATAAACTGAAATCTTTCTCTTCCTCTAGTTTTTAGCAGTAAGATAGCCCAGTGTCTCCAAGTGTTATTTATATTTCATTTAAATCAAGTACTCTCTCTGTCTCTCAAGCACACAGACACACACAGATACACTTCTCCATATTTATGCAGAATAGCCAAGAAAAACTTTACTATTTTTTTTCTTTTTAGGGCCATGACCTTGACATATGGACGTTCCCAGACGAGGAGTTGAATTGAAGCTGCAGCTGTCAGCCACAGCCACAGTCACGGCAACGCCAGATCCGAGCCACATCTGCAACCTATACTGGATCCTTAACCCACTGAGCAAGGCCAGGGATCAAACCCACATCCTCATGGATATTGATAGGGTTCTTAATTGCCAAGCCACAACAAGAACTCCAAATTTTACTTTATTTTAGCTCATTATTCTACTGCTATATTTTATACTGAAATAACAGCTAGGTAGTAAACATGAACTCTCCATTTTCTTCTAAGATTCAGAATTGAGATCCCTTTATTTAGTGCACTGATATGAATGCACTATGCCTGTTGAGTACACTCACAAGCTTTTTATATAGTTCTTTAATCACTCCAATGTGATTGACCAGGACCAGAGCTGCTTTGCTCTGTCCTATCCAAACCTTGCACTAGAAGAGACAACTAATAGCATATATCTAGTAATGGACATTTTGTATACTTTGCAATATTGCATAAATTGTTTAATTTGAGGGGGTGGTATTACTGTTATCTCTGTCTTCTGACAATAAGAATTCTAGTCTCTATTTCGTGTTTTATTTTCCTTTTTCTTTTCTTACTTAACTTCAAATTGCATGAGGGCAGATATCAAGGTATATGTTATAAATGGCATTTTTTTGTCTTTCTCATCATTAAGGATATAATGGGCTCAACAAATACTTTTTAATGATATATTAATACCAATTACCTTTGCTTTGTCATCAGAATATTTGTAGTAAATCATAGAAAGTCTGGTCAGTTAAAATTGCCTACAAAATTCAAGTTTAAACATAAACTATGTTTTATATACTTCATGTAGTAGAATTTATTTTTCTACAAAGTAGTTTGCCCCTTCTACAGTCTATGATAATTTGCTGGTAATTTTCCTAATCTTGCCCCACTTCAGACATGGATCAGCACAGCATAAAGCAATTTTTTGTCTTCTTTTGTGGCATGGGGAAGAAGCTGAATAGTTATTACATTGAATAATAAGAGTCTTTATTGAATATCCATTAAAAAGTAAGATGGTAGTGTCAGTCCTCTGTATTTGTGGGTTCCACAGATTTCACTTATGCAAATTCAACCAATCACCAATCAAAAATATTTGGAGACAAAAATTCCAGAAAGTTTAAAAAAAAAAAATCTTAAATTTGCCATGTGCCAGCAACTACTTACATAGCATTTACATTGTATTAGGTACTAGAAATAATATAGAGATGGTTTAAAGTATACTCAAGGATATGCATAGATTATATGCAAATACTATGCAATTTTATATAAGGGATTTGAGCATCTGCAGATTTTGTTATCTATATTAGTCTTAGAACCGATCCCCCCCTTAGGTACTAAAGCACTACTGTATTCCTATTCATCAAGGATGGTTAAGTATAATTTGACTAAATCCAAGAAAATATAGTAATAATATTTAATTAGTCTATAATAATGTGATATTTTAGACTCAACATACTAGCAAAAATAATAAAAGATTATTACATTTAATTCTGAGTCAGTGGTTACTCTATAGATAAAATGCTATATTATACTTCTTAAATTTTATTATGGCATTTAATTTAATATTTTCAAAGAATGAATTATTAGACTTTGGGCTTTTGATTTCCCTAAGAGAGTGTTTATATGTAAAAAGAATGTTCATTAAGAAAAAAATATTTAAATAAATAGTTATTCAACTTTCTCTTTTAGTCTAAGAATGAACTATAAAATCTTGTTACTGACTCATAGACTTTGAAAAACTTACGGTTTCCAAATGAGACAGGTTGGGGGATGGGGGGATGTGCTGGGGTTTGGGATGGAAATGCTATAAAATTGGTTGTGATGATCATTGTACTACTATAAATGTAATAAAATTCATTGAGTAATTAAAAAAAAAAATCTTGTTTCCATGTGCCTTTGCTCTCTGTTTCCATGACTTTGCAGCTCTCTTGAAAGTGATCTTTTCTTCTCCCTTTTTTGGAAAGAAGTGCTGAAGGTATGACATTTCATTGTTATGCCTCATGCTGAACCCCAGCAGCAAGTTAAGGTTTAGTCACTTCATGCTTACAAGCTTTGAAAATGAGCATGCCCAATGAAAGGAAAGTTTCCTCAAAATTCTGCAGGCGAATGAGAATCAGTAATTGCATATATGTATGTCACATTTATTAATTATTTTAATGTGGATAATAGCAAAAAGCTATCCTGTTAACTCATGCAGATTCTGAGTTAAAAAAAAAAAAAAGCCTTGGTAAATATTTACTGAATTTGTTTCTTAAATAGTAGAGAGGGAAAATTGTTAGAATTGAGAAAAGCACATAGTTCACATCTATAGCAGAGATTGGAGGCAGAAGAAACAGTGTGAAAGAATCATCAAGAAAGCTTTGTGAAAATGTAGCTATCTATGCCTCCTGTCTATGAATTCTACCAGCCCCATAGGCATCCACTGATAGGGGAATAATGTGGATTGAAAATAAGGATTTCAGTGATCTTTGGTTTGTTCTTTCAGGCAACCCCAGCCTGGTTCTGAGAGTTTGGTATTAACATAAAATCTTTGTTTATTAGCAAGTACCATGTTGAAAATTTTAGTTCTATGACAGTATAAATTTGCATAGAATGACGTGTATCTACTCTTTTGAGGGAGATCTATCCTTGTATTGTATTAATAAATGTCTGAAAGCTTTTTTTCATTGAAGGCAGTCTGAGATTGACCTCCAAGTCACATAAAGTCTTATGTAATGCATTGCTAGAAATCATGAAATTGGCATCCATCTGATTTCAAATGTGCACGCGCTCTTAAGAGAGTAGTTTTATTCTTCACTGTGATGTCACTTAATGTTCACTGCACATTTCTTATACAAGGTGGTTTCTAAATATAACATTAAAAGGTAAAGAAAAAAAAGGGCTAACCTTTCATTGCAACTTTTCTCATGTTGAAGTGCTTTCTTCTGATCTATAAAGAAAAGGCAAGACCCTCCAAAGCATTCATACCTGTTTAGGATCAAAGTGAATGCTTCTAAATAAAAAGATATAGGAATAAAATGAAAGTTATCAGTATACTTCTGCCCCAGTCTTTCAGTATCCTAGAATCACTATTCTTTCTATGGTAATTTCTAATGATTGAAGCTTTCAAGAATGAGAGTTTTCCTTTAAGAGTCTAGAGATGTCAGGCACAATTGCTGTGTAAGGAAATCCTACACTGGGGGATAGGAAACACATTGGTGGATGGAACACATATCCACACTCCCTTACCATCCATTGCAGCAGGAATTATGGAATCTTTAAGATAGGAAGCAAAGAATTGGACTTGTGGAGGGACCAGAAAAGAAAAAAAGAAAATCAGTCTAAAATATATAGGAGAAAGGCCAGCAAAGTAAAGAGTAGTTTTCACCATAAATTTCAAGTGTAAAAAGTCAACAAAGTGGGGTAAAGTGAGGGAGTCATCAAAGCAATACAAGTTTTGCCTCCAGCATGATTATATTAGAGAACCCATCCTAACAACCATCTGTACTAAACGAATGGCATCAGAAAAGTTTTGTCCTCGATGAATCCTCAAGCACTATTTTCTAAAGAATGTGACTGATGTGCTCAAAAACAGTGCTTAGCCTGGGTATTGGAAAATAATGAAAAGTAGATTAGGGAGTACGGCAACTCCATATCTTAACAAAAAGAGTAGAGGAAAAAATGAAGGAGAAAAAGAAAATATCAGTTTTCACTAGTACTTCCAAGATAAAGCTGTAGTTAGAGCTTTATAACTGAGGAAGATTACTCCAAGAGATATCCAAAGTGGGTACAGGGAGTATTCCAAACAAGGATGGGGGTTGCACCCCCCATAACGTAAGTTTGCCATACTCCACACAGCCATGTCTCAACCATTCTCTGAAAAGCCTGAATCTTATAAGTAAGATTGATTTTCTGCCAAGAGAAGAATTTGACTTGAGAAAATACACTGTTCATCTAAGACCTCCATAAGATAAACAGACAACTGTGAATTACCAAATATTTGTCTTAAATCCAGACCATGCAATAGAGATTCAATATTAATTAACAAAATGAAATCATGAAGAAACAGTTAACAGAGGAAATGCAATAAAATTTAATATAGTAATTACGGTTATTATACTTATAGAATAAGAAGAGATAATGTATTTTGGTAAATGTGTAACTTTAAAAAGTGAACACTCAAAATTTTTGATAAATATGACAACACATGCTATGTATGAGTATCTGTGATAATAAACAGAGTAGACATCAAGCTTTAGCTTGAGCAGTGAGATATTTAAAGATAATCAGACAAAATCTCCAAAGTTCTGACGTATTAGTCAAGTTTCAACTAGAACTTTGTAGATAACCAACTGAGCACTCAAGTATGAAAGCAAAATAAAGTTAATCTTGTTTTTGTCTTGTTGTTCTAATTAGATTTTATTTATTTCTATCACCTTTCTAGGTGACTGAGGAAAGATCACAAAAAAATGGTCTATTATGCAGCTAAATCATTTGAACTTTTTAAGTGTTTTAAAATTATAGTTCATTTATAATGCTGTGCTAATTTCTGTTGTACAGCAAATTGACCTAGTTATATATATATATATACATATATATATATATATATACACACACATACATACATATACATATGCACACAAACTCTTTTTAGAAATATCCCTTTAGGTTTTGGTTTGTCCCAGGAGACTGGATATAGTTTCCTGTGCCGTTGAGTAGGACCTCATTGACTCTCCATTCTAAACATAACAGTTTGCACCTACTACCTCCAAAATCCCAGTCAAACCCTCTCCTTCCCAACTCTCTATTGGAAACCACAAGTCTGTTCTCTATGTCCATAAGTCTGTTTCTGTTTTATAAATAGGTTCACTTGTGCCATATTTTAGATTCCACACACAAGTGATATTATATGATATTTGTCTTCCTCTTTCTGACTTACTTCATTTAATATGAGAATGTCTAATTGCATCTATATTGCTGCAAATGGCATTATTTGTTCTGCTTTCTGGATGAGTAATATTCCATTACATATATGTACTCTATCATCTTAATTCAATCATCTGTCAAAGGATATTAAGGTTGTTTCCAAATCTTGGCTATTGTGAATAGTGTTGCAATGAATACTGGGGTGCATATAACCCTTTGAATCCTTGTTTTATACAGGTACATGCCCAAGAATGGGATTTCTGGATCATACAGTAATTCTATTTTTAGTTTTAGTTTACTGTTTTTCACAGTGGTTGCACTAACTTACATTCCCACCAACAATGTAAGAGGGTTCCCCTTTATCCATATCCTATCTAGCAATTGTTAGTTGCAGACTTTTTAATGGTGGCCAATCTGACTGGTGTGAGGTGGTACCTCATTGTAGTTTCAATTTGCATTTCTCTAAAAATTAGTATGTTCAGCATCTTTTCATGTGCCCCCTAGTCATCTGTACATCTTCTTTGGAAAAATGTCTGTTTAGGTCTTCAGCCCATTTTTTGATTTTTTGTTTTGTTTTGTTTTCCAGTTGTATGAGCTGTTTGCATATTTTGGAGATTAAGCCCTCACTGGTCTCATTATTTGAGAATATTTTCTCCCATTCTATAGGCTGTGTTTTCATTTTGTTTATGGTTTGTTTTGCTGTGGAAAGCTTGTAACTTTGATGAAGTCCAAATTGGGTTTTTTTTTGTTTTTATTCTACTGACTTGGGAGACTGAACTAAGAAAACAGTGGCATAACTTACATCAGAAAATGTTTTTTCTATGCCCTTTTCTAGGAGTTTTATAGTGCCAAGTCCTATGTTTAAGTATTTAAGTCAATTTAAGTTTATATTTGTGCATGGTGTGAGGTGTTTTATAACTTTGATTTATATGAAGCTGTCCAACTTTCCTAGCACCACTTGATGAAAAGACTGTATTTTTCCCATTTTAAATTCCTTTCTCCTTTGTCAAGGATTACTTGACCATAGGTGTGTAGGTTTATTTCTGGGCTCTCTATTCTGTTCCATTGATCAGCATGTCTCTTTAATATCACACTGTTTTTATTACTATGGCTTCACAGTATTGTCTGAAGTCTGAGAGAATTATGCCTCCTGCTTTCTTTTCTTTTTTTTTTTCCCCTTAGGACTGCTTTGACAATTCTGAGTCTTTTATGGATCCATATAAATTTTAGGATTATTTGTTCTTGTTCTGTGAAAAATGTCATGGTTAATTTGATAGAGATTGTATTAAATCTGTAGATTGCTTTGAGTAGCATAGCTATTTTAACAATAGTAATTCTTCTGATCTAAGAGTACAGGATATCTTTCCATATCTTCTTTATCTATTCATCTGTCTCTGAACATTTACACTGCTTCTATATCTGAGCTATTGTAAATAGTGCTACACCACGACCAAGTAGGATTCATCCCAAGTTCACAAGGATGGTTCAATATACACAAATCAATGAAATACACTACATTAACAAAAGAAAAATCAAAACCACACCATCATCTTAACATGTGCAGAAAAGCCTTTGACAAAATTAAACATTCATTCATGATAAAAACTCTTACCAGGAGTTCCCACTGTGGCTCAGTGGAAATGAGGTCACAGGTTTGATCCCTGGCCTTGCTTAGTGGGTTAAGGATCCAGCATTGCCATGAACTGGGTGTAGGTCACAGACATGGCTTGTATCTGGTTGCTGTGGCTGTGCCATAGGCCAGCAACTACAGCTCCAATTTGACCCCTAGACTGGGAACCTCCATATGCCATGGATGCAGCCCTAAAAAGACAAAAGACAAACAAACAAAAAACACTTTTACCAATATGGGTAGAGAGGGAATATATCTCAACGTAATTAATTTTAGATATGCAAGTGCTCAAAGTCTGATGGGGAATAGATCTTTTCTGAATGAATTGTTTACTGTTACGAAACTAAAACACTATAACCAAATCTAAGAAAAGAGGGTGAGATTAAAGAATCACTGGTCAATGACAGAGCAATTAAAATTATGCAAAATTCCAAATCAAATTTATATATAAGGTAATAGTACACAAAATATTTTAATGTTGAAAGGTCAAGAATTGGGAAAAGGAAAAGTAATAATAATTAACTGAATTTAGAAACAGCATCAACTCAATAGTTAGAAAATGAAAAAAAAATCAAGAATGCAAAAAGGAAACCAAGATGGTAGATTTGGTATCATATTTGTGTGTGGATGATTTCCTACTTTATAAGTGAGTTTTCCCATTTTGTAATTTTCTTGTTTCTAGTTGCGATCTCTTCTTTTTTTTTAGAAAGTTACCTTATTATCCTGAAATCCCACTCCTGAGCATACCTGGAGAAAATGCATATCAATAATTAGGAAATGTTCTTTATTTTTTTCTTTTTCTCTCTCACAAAGTCTTTGGTAGGAGACAGGATTAAGATGGTGGAATAGAAGGACTGGAGCTCACCTTCTCTCATAAAAACAACAAAATTACAACCAAATGCTGAACAATCTTCAACCAAATGGACTGGAAACTTTCAAAAAGACATCCTACTACAAAAGACAAAGAGGAGGCCACATCAAGAGATAGGAGGGGCAATTACATGATATAATCAACCCCATAACTGCTGGGTGGGAGGCCCACAGTCTGGAAAGTAACTGTATCACAGAGACTCACCTATAGGAGTGAGAGTTCTGAGCCACATGTCAGGTCCCCACACCTGGGGATCTGGCATTGGGAGAAAGAGCCACCAGAGAATCTGGCACTGACAGCCAGTGTGGCTTGTGTGCAGGACCTCCATGGGTGTGGGGTACACAGAGACCCCATTCTTGAAAGGCACACAAAGGCTTTCATGTGCACTAGGTCCCAGGGCAAAGCAGAGGCTCCATAGGAATCTGGGTCAGATCTGACTGCAGTTCTTGGAGGATCTCCTGGGAAAATAGGGGGTGACTATGACTTGTTGTGGAGAAAGGACATTGGAAGCAAAGCTCTTGGGAATATTCATCAGTGTGTGTTCCTCTAGAGCTGGCCATTTTGGGAAAATCTGGCCCTGCCCATCAGTGCTGAGAAGCCACAGGACAGACCACAATCCAGGTGGGATTACAGGCCTACCCATAAGTAAATAGGCTGCCTAAATACCCCCCAGGCACATAGCCACCTCTGATCTCATCCAAAGACAAAGCCCCACCCACCAGAGGGACAGGAATCAGCTCCACCTACCAGTGGGCAGGCATCAGTCCCTCCTCCCATCAGGAAGCCTACAGCAAGCCCCCATACCAACTTCAGCCACAAGGGGGGCATACATCAGAAGTAAGAGAGGCTACAACTCTTGTCTGCAAAAAGGACACCACACCAAAAACCTATAAAAATGAAAAGACAGAGAACTATAACTCAGATAAGGGAGCAAGAAAATAAAAAAACAAACAGAAAAACAGCTAAGTGATCTGGATCAGCCTCCAGGAAAAAGACTTAAGACTGATGATGCTGAAGATGATGCAGGACACTGGAAATAAACTGGAGGCAAAGACTGATAATTTACAGGAAATATTGAGCAAAGAAATACAAGATTAAAAAACTTAAGCATGCAGAGATGCAAAATACAATAAATGAAATAAAAAATTCATTATAAGCAACCAAGAGCATAATACAGGAAGCAGAAGAACGAATAAGTGAGGTGGAGGAGAGACTAGTGGAAATCACTGATGCACAAGAGAAAAGAGAAAAAAGATTGAAAAGAAATGAAGACAGTCTAAGAGACTTCTGGGACAACATTAAACACACCAACATTTGTATTACAGGGGTGCCAGAAGGAGAAAAGAGAGAGAAAGTGACAGAAAAAATATTTGAAGAGATAATAGCCAAAAACTTCCCTAACATGGGAAAGGAACCACTGACTCAAATCCAGGAAGAACAATGAGTACCAAATAAAATCAACCTAAGGAGGAACACCCCAAAAAACATTAAACCATCTAACCAAAATTAAAGACAAAAACAAAATATTGAAAACAGCTAGGGAAAAGAAACAAATAACATACAAGGAACCTGATAAGGTTATCTGCAGATTCTTCAGCAGAAACTCTGCAGGCCAGAAGGGAGTGGCATGATATACCTAATGTGATGAAAGGAAAAAACCTCCAACCAAGATTACTTTATCCAGCAAGGCTCTCATTCAGATTTGAAGGAGAATTTAAAGATTTACAGATAAGCAAAAGCCAAGAGAACTCAGCCCACTAAACCAGCTTTCAACAAGTACTAAAGGAATCTCCCTAGGCAGAAAAGAAAAGGTCACAACTAGAAACAAAAATGACACAAATGACAAGGCTTGACAAATGACAAGGCTCACCAGTAAAGGAATATATACACTAAAGGTAGGAAATCATCCACACACAAATATGCTACCCAAATCCGAAATTGTGAGAAGAGGAGGGTACAAACGCAAGACCCTGAAGACGCTCTTGCAATTAAAAGACCAACAAGTTAAAATGATCTCAAATACATATATAGATTACTATATCAAAACTTCAGGGTAACCGCAAACCAAAAATCTACAAATGATACACCAACAAATAAGAAAAACCAACTCAAATACAACACTAAAGATAGTCATCAAACCGCAAGAGGAGAGAATAACAGAAGGGAAGAAAAAAGAGCAGCAAAAACAAATACAAAACAGTTAATAAAATGGCAGTAAGAACATATATATCAATAATTGTAAATGTAAATGGACTAAGTGCCCCAACCAAAAGGCATAGAATGGCTGAATGGATACAAAAACAAGATCCATATATATGCTATCTTCAAGAGACCCACTTCACTTCTAGGGACACATTCAAATTGAAAGCGAGAGAATGGAAGAAAATATTCCATGCAAACAGGAATCAAAAGAAAGCTGGAGTAGCAATAATCATATCATACAAAATAGACCTTAAAATAAAGAATACTATAAGAGACAAAGAAGGACACTACATAATGATTAAAGGATAAATCCAAGAAGATATAACTGTTGTAAATATATGCACCCAATATAGGATCACTCAATATATAAAGCAACTGCTAACAACATTAATAGGAGAAATTGATAATAACACAATAATAGAGGGGGACTTTAACACCCCACTTACAGCAATGGACAGATCATCCAGGCAGAGATCAACAAGGAAACACGAAGCACTAGACCAGATGGACTTAACAGATATTTATAGGGCATTCCATCCAAAAGCAGAAGAATACACAGTCTTCTCAAGTGCACATGGAACATTCTCTAGACTAATCACATACTGGGCCACAAATAAAGCCTCAGTAACTTAACTGAAATCCTATCAAGCATCTTTTCTGACCACAATGTTATAAAACTGGAAATCAACAACAAGGAAAAAAACTGCAAAAAATACAAACACTTGGAGACTACACAACATGCTACTAAACAACCAACAGATCACTGAAGAAGTCAAAGAGGAAATTTAAAAAGACCTAGAAGCAAATGACAAGAAAGACACAACACATCAAAACCTTTGGGATGCAGCAAAAGCTGTTCTAAGAAGAAAGTTTATAGCAACACAAGCCCACCTCAGAAAACAAGAAAAAGCTCAAATAAACAACCTAAATTTACATCTAAAGAAGCAAGAGAGAGAACAGACAAGATCTAAAGTTAGCAGAAAGAAAGAAAGACCAGAGCAGAAATCAATGAAATAGAAAAAAAGAAATCCATACAAAAGAACAATAAAACTAAAAGCTGGTTCTTTGAAATGATCAACTAAATTGATAAATCCTTAGCCAGATTTATCAAGCAAAAAAGAGAGAGGACTCAAATCAATAAAATTAGAAATGAAAAAGAAGTTACAACAGACATGACAGAAATACAAAGGATCATAAGAGACTACTACATACAATTATATGCCAATAAAATGAAAACCTAGAAGAAATGGACAAATTTTTAGAAAAGTACAATCTTCCAAGACTAAACCAAGAAAAAATAGAAAAGATGAATGGACCAATCACAAGTACTGAAATTGAAACTGTGATTTAAAAACTTCCAACAAACAAAAGTCCTGGACCAGATGACTTCACAGTTGAATTCTATCAAACATTTAGAGAAAAGCTTAACACCTGTCCTTCTGAAACTATTCCAAAAAATTGCAGAAGAAGGAACACTCCCAAACTCATTCTATGAGGCCACCATCACCCTAACATCAAAAATACCAAAGATACCACAAAAAAAGAAAACTACAGGACAATTTCACTGATGAACATAGATGCAAAAATCCTCAACAAAATACTCCCAAACCAAATCCAACAATACATTAAAAGGCTTATACATCGTGATCAAGTGGGATTTATCCCAGGGATGCAAGGGTTCTTCAATATCCGCAAATCAATCAGAATGATACACCACATTAACAAACTGAAGAATAAAAATCATATGATCCTTTCAATAGATGGGGAAAAAGCCTTTGACAAAATCCAACACCCATTCCTGATTAAAAAACCCTTCAGAAAGTGGGCATAGAGGGAACCTACCTCAACATAATAAAGGCCATATAAGACAAACCCAGAGCTAACATCATTCTCAATGGTGAAAAGCTGAAAGAATTCCCAGTGAAATCAGGAACAAGACAAGGATGTCTGATCTCACCACTACTATTCAACACAGTTTTGGAAGTCCTAGCCATAGCAATCAGAGAAGAAAAATAAATAATAGGAATCCAAATTGGAAAGGAAGTAGTAAAACTATCACTATTTGCAGATAACATGATACTATACCTAGAAAATCCTAAAGATGCTGCCAGAAAACTGTTAGAGCTCATTAATGAATCTGGCAAAGTCACAGGATACAAAATTAATACACAGAAATCAACTGCATTTCTGTATACCAACAACAAAAGATCAGAAAGAGAAATTAGGGAAATGATCCCATTTACCATTGCATCAAAAAGAATAGAATACTTAGGAATAAACCTACCCAAAGAGACAAAAGACCTGTACTCTGAAAATGATAAGATGCTGATGAAAGAAATCAAAGATGACACAAACAGATGGAAAGACATACCATGCTCTTGGATTGGAAGAATCAATATTATCACAATGACCATACTACCCAAGGCAATCTACAGATTCAATGCAATCCCTATTGAACTAAAAAGGACATTTTTCACAGAACTTGAACAAAATATTTTAAAGTTTGTTTGGAAGCACAAAAGACCAGAATAGCTAAAGCCATCCTGAGAAAGAAAAATTGAACTGGAAGAATCAGGCCCCCTGACTTCACACTATACTACAAAGCTACAGTCATCAAAACCATATAGTACTGGCACAAAGACAGAAATATAGATCAGTGGAGGATAGAAAGCCAGAATTAAATCCACACACCTACAGTCAACTAATCTATGATGGAGGAGGCAAGAATATACAATGGAGAAAAGACAGCCTGTTCAACAAGTGGTGCTGGGAAAATTGGACAGCCACATGTAAAAAAAAAATGAAATTAGAACATTTATTAACACCATACACAAAAATAAACTCGAAGTGGATTAAAGACCTAAATATAAAATCTTTTTCTTTTTTTTTTTTTTTTTGTCTTTTTGCCTTTTCTAGGGCTGCTTCCCATAACATATGGAGGTTCCCAGGCTAGGGGCCTAATAGGAGCCGTAGCTGCCGGCCTATGCCAGAGCCACAGCAATGCAGGATCCGAGCCATGTCTGCAACCTACACCACAGCTCACGGAAATGCCAGATCCTTAACCCACTGAGCAAGGAAAGGGATCAAACCCACAGCCTCATGGTTCCTAGTCAGATTCGTTAATCACTGCACCATGATGGGAACTCCGAAAGACCTAAATATAAAATCTTATGCTCTAAAACTCTTAGTGGAAAAAACAGGCCAAACACTCTACAACAGAAACCAGCAACATCTCAGATCCACCTCCTAAAGTAATGACAATAAATAAATAAATAAATAAATGGGACTTAATTAAACTTAAAAGTTTCTTCCCAGCAAAGGAAACCCTAAACAAAATGAAAAGACAACCAACAGAATGGGAGAAAATCTTTGCAAATGAAGCAACTGACAAGGGATGAATCTCCAAAATTTATAAACAACCTCTGCAGCTCCATACCAAAAAAAAAAAAAAAAATAAACAACCCCATCAAAAATGCGTAGAAGATCTAAACAGACAATTCTCCAAAGAAGACATACAGATGGCCAGAAAACACATGAAAGGATGTTCAACATCACTCATTATTAGAGAAACATCACTCATTATTTGAGAAATGCAAATCAAAACCACTATTAGGTACCACTTTACACTAGCCAAAATGGCCATCATCAAAAAGTCTACAAACAGTAAGTGCTGGAGAGGGTGTGGAGAAATTGAACCCTATTATACCATTGGTAGGAATATAAACTGTTGCAACTATTGTGGGAAACTAGGGAGATTCCTCAGAAAACTAAAAATAGAATTACCATTTGATCCAGCAATCCCATTCCTGGGCATCTATCCAGAGAAAACCATGACTTGAATAGATACATATACTCCAATGTTCATTGCAGCACTCTCTACAATAGCCAAGACATGGAAACAACCTAAATGTCCATCAACAGAGGAGTGGATCCAGAAGATGTGGTACATATACACAATGGAATATTACTCAGCAATTAAAAGGAAAGAAATAATAGCATTTGCAGCAACATGGATGGATCTAGAAATTATCATGCTAAGTGGAGTCAGTCAGATAGTGAGACACCAACATCAAATGCTGTCATTTACATGTGGAATCCACAAAAAGGACACAATGAACTTTGCAAAAGAGATACAGACTCAGACTTTGAAAAACTTATGGTTTCCAAATGAGACAGGTTGGGGGGTGAGGGGATACGCTGGCAGTTTGGGATGGAAATGCTATAAAATTCAGTTTTGATGTTCGGTGTACAACTATAAATGTAACTGAGTAAAAATTAAAAAGAAAGAAAAAAGCCCTTGGTAAAAACAACTGGAAGTATAGCTCATTTCTTTGGGCTAAATCTTAGTAGAGATCCAGAATACCAGTGACACTGAATTTGACTACACCGAATGATAAAATAATGAGTCTGATTAAATAGTCACTTCTCATCATAATCATGTCTTACCTTACCTTGCTTACTTACTAAGAGGTTCTTTAACAGAAATATTAAACTACAAGCAAAAAATGATTTCTGAGCCAAAGACGACTTTGAGGGCTTTTGCATGTTAATGTTCTCTTTCCCTGTTGCAATAACCTCTCTGTCTCTCTCTCCCCCACCCCTCTCTTTCAGACATACACACACTCACACAAACACACACACACATTTCTAGCAAGATATTTTGGTTAAAAGTTGGGTTTCACATTCATAACCCATAAAAATTGAAAATACTAATAAAGAAGGAAAGAAGGAAAAAACCAGGAAGATAGAATCTTGACAGAGAAAGAAAAAAAAAAAGAGAGAGAGAGAGATAATGAGAAAAGCATTAACAGAAAAACCAGACTTACTTTGATTTTTTGCTCCTTGGGGGAAATCAAATTTCACAGTTAACTAGTCAATAAGCAAAAACACCATTTGAAGCTCTATCAAATGTAACACAGTATACCTGATAACTTGGATGACATGAAAAAAATAAAACATTAACAATGAGGGAAAATTGTATGGAGGTAGAATAACATATGCCAAACACTGAAAATTGAAAAATCAGAAATTTTATGACTTCTACAAAGGTATGAACTACAATAAAATAAAAATTAGGAAACAGTAGATATAAATATTCTATTTTCATTCTCAGTGCACTGCAATAAATTGTTATTACCTCAGAATATTTACTGGAGCTTGTGGTTTACAATGCTCATTTACTGAAGTATTTAGGAGAAGACCTAAGAACAAACTGGGCTGTATTTTTCTTTGCCTTCCTCCCTCCCATGGATTTTCACGACTTCCACGTTTCCTAAAAATCTATGATCCAAGAAAGCAAAAGCCTCCTCACACCTGTCTAAACCTTGTATATTTCACTTTCAAATATACAAAGGCCAAACATTTTGTGTACTTTACATTTATGAAACATAGTTTTAATATTTGAATAAAGTCAAAACACATGCCCAGTTTAGAAAATAACCAGTCATAGTTTACCTATTATTAATCATAATATATTATTTAGTTTTAAAAATTTTAAAATAATCATATGTGTGTATAGTAAAAGTATAAACATATGCACAGCAATGACAAATTCCTACATCAGAATAGTTAACTTTGGTAAAAAAGGGAAAAAGGTGAAGGATTACAAGGAGCCCAAAAGCACCACAACTAATATTTTATAGCCTAAAATATTAAATAAATATAATAAAATATTTAAAATAACAGAGCTAAATTATAAGTAGCTGAGTATTAATTATATTATTCTCTATTTGTATGTTTCAAAGATTTCATTAAAAGTATATTCCAACAACAAAATCCAAAAAGAATCATGATTTTACTTAGGAAAAAATGCAAAACATATTTATACAGAAATTCTATATTTATATTTAATTATATAATAGGTCTGAATAACTGGAAGAAATAAATTTCTGGATAACATAACTACTCAAGCATTTCAATTCTCCTCAACATAGCTATAAAGTCAATGCATTTCCCAAACAAAATCTAATCAAAATACTATGGGGATTAAATATATAATAGAGCTGTTAAGGTCAAATAATTGGGGGAAATTATGTCAGGAGAAAGGGCTCAAATAATGGAGAAGTATAAATTTAAATCCTTTCATGGAATAACATACACAAATACATTCCAAATGAAGACTTAAATGACCACATCTGTGAAAGACAAAACAACTAAAAGTTTTGGGAAATCTGTGGGGAAACACCTTCTCACTCTTCTGGGAGAATAAATTGTTACAAACCATTCCAGAGTTTTATCCAACAGCACTGTTGAAGGGAAAGGATGATGTGCTTTGTGACCCAGGAAACACTCCTTGGTATACACCTATTCTCACACAGATCAATGTTGAAATATGGATGAGTAAATTCTTAGTTTAACTGTATCATCTATCTCCATGGTAATGAAATGTAATACATAGGGAACTCATACAATAGAATTACTATTCAACACTTAGAAGCAATCAATGACTACTGTTAAATAGAGCAGCATTGATGGATCTCAAAAATATAGTGCTGAAGGAAAATTGTGCATAAATGCATAAGATACTCTTTCATGGAAAGAACTTTCAAGGAGTCACACACATATACAGGCATACAGAGTTTTAGCCAAAGTATGTGGCACAAGTAAAAATACATATGTGCACTTAATATATATATACATACATATATATTTTATATATACTCACATATGTGCATGTTTATTTATAGAAATGTAAATAACTTAAGCCTCAGAATAACCTAAGAAGCAGGTTTTATTATACCCATGTTATAGAAGAAGGAACTGGTATGGTATATAAATAACATGAAAGGTCAAATATGAAAGTTCATATTTGCAAATGTCAAATACGTTAGTGTGTACCTAAAGGAGAATGGAAGTAGATATGAGGGTGGACGATGATGGCAAAACAATAATTTAAAATCAACACACTGACAAGAATGTGGTAATGTGATTTATTCAACTCTATGAATCCAGAAAGGGGAAAGGAAAGAGAAGGAGGAACAGTAGAGCAAAAAAACATTCTGAGTTGAAGAGTCTAAGTGATCATCATAAATAGTGGCAGGGAAAAGACCAGAAACTGACTTTCTGGCTTTTATTCATGCCATCGACATGTGAAATACATAAAAGTGTTAAAAAATTAAGTGCTTTAAGTTTTGGAGATTAATTTGCTTAAAGCTTACTGACATCTCTTACCCGCATTTTATCACAGTATTGCAGAGAAATTAAGGAAATGTTTTTTCTGTCTCTCATTTCCATGTGATATTGGATAAAAATATTCAACTTATCTTTGTCTAAATTTTTCATACCTAAATTGCATTAATGCTTTAAGAGTTCGTTATTGTAATAACAACCACAATGAAACAATTCAACTCCTAAAAAAGATTTAGTGAAGTGATTTTTCGTTAATTGTTTGGTGGTACTGAATGCTTAGTTTAGCCTTTTTTTTTTTTTTTTTCTTTCCCCAAACAGTACTCAGTTCTACGGATGAAGAACACAGAATTGTGAAGAAGAGATAAAGAAGAACCAGCACAGACAGATAAATAAAGCAGTAAAAACTAATTATCTGGAGATCCATAGGAGGACAGAGTTCCTTACTATGTTGAATTAATTTGTTTAAAGAATTATTCTACTTTTTTATAACATGTACCCACTAGTTAATTCTAACAACCATCTATCCCAATGTTTGTTTAATGATATCAAATTACAGAATTTATGTTAGTGAATTTTCTCACATAAATAGAAAATGGAAGCTAAGTAATGGAAGAAAAAAAAAGTAGTCTCAATTTCCTACTTCTGAGAAGAGATATTTAATGATACATTCAGAAGAAATGAAAAATATATATATATGATTTAAAGCTTAAATTATTTAAGACTAAAAAGAATGTTTATCAGACAAAGAACGAGATAGTGATGCTAATTTTATTTTTGATTTGCTAGGTACTGTGTGCTTCTGTGGGTTTAAATGCAAATGTGAAAACTCTACACTTTAAAACAGCTTGATCTTCCCTCTCTGGTCTTGCTGCTCTACACCATGTTTTTATATTGAAATCAGTAAGTTATGAACTTTTTCTAAAAAAAAAAATTACTCCAAAATATTACTTACTTAGAAGTGGTCTAGGAATATCAAATGCCTAAGGGAAATTTTTTCTATCTGAAAATCTAGGTAGAGATTAATGTTTGCTATTTCATACCTCATTATCCCCAAATGGTCCCCTTAAAGCTTTAAATATCTAGAGGTTCATATGAATACTTTTAAAATAAGACGCTATTCCCAGAAATCACTAGTCCTGCTATGCTGTTTTTCTTTGAAAGCCTTCTGGATTTCAAAATAAATGACTTGCCTTATGAAAATAAAAGCCAGTCTATGCTGCTAAAAATAATTATAGTCTCATAATATTTAACCAAAGAATCTCTTTTTTTCCAGAAACAATAGATCCAATTAATTTCATAGTATCAACCATAAAGATTCATGTAGTGGATGAACCATTTTGCATGAGTTAAATTTTTAGAAAATAGAAGCTTATATTTTGAAGAACAAAAACTTTATTTTTTGATTCTGCTGGAAATACACCCCCAAAATATTTTACAGTTTACCCTTTAAACAGAATATGCTCAATTCATTACTCCAGGGAATGATCAAGTATTTTGGATTATTAACTTCTAAAGTAAATGATCATACAGTACTTGATACATTTTCAAGGTTTATTATCCTGGTTGCCCGTCCTTTTTCCTCTTTATCTGTATGGTGTTTGTCAGAACTAGAAATAGTACATCTGGTGCTAGCAATTACTTTAGACTTTCTAAGTACTGTTCTTGAATTATAAAAGAAATATGACAGGATTTTACCCAAAATAGTGATAAATAGTTAGGGATACTAAGAGGTTCTGTTGTTAATACATTTCATGTCTGTTTATCAATAAAGGTGGCACGCTATTCTAATGCAGCTCAGAGATTTTTCACTTGTCTTATTGACTGTGTTCTTAATGGTTGATGTTTTTGCATCAGTGGATTCTAGATATTACTTGTCTGATTCTTTCGTTGAGGTTGTTGATGTTCCTAATGTGGAAACATAACAAATTTGTCAAATATCTAAAGAAGTAAAACAAATATCTGATATGTCATTTCATTGATTTTTTTATTCAATATCTCTCTGAAAAAAATAGCAACAACAATCTAAGCATGTACATAGTTTGTGACAATCAATGGGCTAAAAATGACATCTATGAAAATGAGTCAGGTAAGGTCTCACCCTAAGGAGATTACACCACTGGGAGACAATATAAATGAAATTCAAAATATAATATGCTAAGTGCTAAGAGAAAGATGCACATGAGGTAGCATGCAAACTTGGAGCAGAGAATCTAGCTGCTTGGTAAAGTCAGGAGAGTCTGCAAAGAGAAAATGGCATTTCAGGTGGGTCTACTCTATTAAAATAAAAGTAGAACTATAATATGCTGATGAAAGAAACTGAAGACCACATAAACAGATGAGCAGATATATCATGTTTTTGGATTGAAAGAATCAATACTGCTAAAATGAACATCCTACTCAAGGCAATCCACAGAGTCAATGCAATCCCTACCAAATTACCAATGGCATTTTTCACAGAACTAGAACAAACAATTTTACAATTTGTATGGAAACACAAAAGATCCCAAATAGCCAAAACTATTGTGAGGGAGAAGGATGGAGCTGGAGTAATCATGTGTTCCAACTTCAGACTATACTTCAAAGCCACAGTAATCAAAAAGGTATGATATTGGCACAAAAACAGAGATATAGGTCAATGAAGAGAACAGACAGGCCAGAAATAAACCCACACACTTATGGTCAATTAATCTACACTAAAAGAGGTAAGAATGTACAATGGGGAAAAAAAGTCTCTTCAATAAGTGGCACTGGACTTATCAGACAGCTACATGTGAAAGAATGAAATTAGAACATTCTCTAACAGTATACATAAAAATAAACTCAAAATGGATTAAAGACCTAAATGTAAGACCAGATACTGTAAACCCCTTAGAGGAAAACATAGACAGAACATTCTTTGACACATATCACAGCAATATCTTTATGGATTGTCTCCTAAAGCAATGGAAATAAAAACAAAAATAAATTAATGGGGCCTAGTTAAACTTAAAAGCTTTTGCACAACAAAGAAAACCAAAAACAAAACAACAACTGAGAGACTGGGAGAAAATATTTGCAAATGATGTGATCAATAAGGGATTAATTTGATTAATTTCCAAATTATACAAACAGTTCATACAGTTTAACATTAAAAAAACAAACAACCTGGAGTTCATGTATGGCTTAGCAGATTAAGAATCAGGCAGAAGCCTTGAGTTGCTGCTGCAGCATGGGTTCAATCCCTGGCCCAGAAACTTCTAGATGTCACAGGCACGGCCAAAAAAATAAACAAACAAACAAAAATCAATCAAAAATGGGAGGATAATCTAAATAGACACTTCTCTGAAGAAGGCAGGCAGACGGCCAACATGTACATCAAAAGATGCTCACCCTCACTAATTATTAGAGAAATGCAAATAAAAACTACAATAAGGTATCACCTCGCTCTAGTCAGAATGGCCATCATCAGAAATTCTAAATGCTGAGAGGGTATAGAGAAAAAGGGGCCCTCCTTCACTGTAGGCTGGAATGTCAGTTGGTGCAGCCACTATGGAGAACATCATTGAGGCTTCTCAGCAAACTAAATATAGAACTACGATATGATCCTGCAATCCCACTCCTGGGCATCTATTTGACACTGTTTAATCTTTCAATATTTTAACAAGACCACTCCACTCTCTCCTGTCCTGTAGAGTTTCTGATGAGCAATCTGCTGATAGTCTAATGAGTGTTCCTTTGTAGGTTACTGTCTTATTTTCACTGGCTGCTTTAAAATTCTTTAGCATTGACTTTTGACAGTTTTAATATATCTTGGAGAAGATCTTTTTGTTTTAAGACACTTAGGGAGTTCCCATCGTGGCACAGCGGTTAACGAATCCAACTAGGAACCATGAGGTTGCAGGTTCGATCCCTGGCCTTGCTCAGTGGGTTAAGGATCCAGTGTTGCCGTGAGCTGTGGTGTAGGTCGCAGACACAGCTCGGATCCCGTGTTGCTGTGGCTCTGGCGTCAGCCAGTGGCTACAACTCCAATTAGACCCCTAGCCTGGGAAACTCCATATGCCGCTGGAGCGGCCCTAGAAAAGGCAAGAAAAAAAAAAAAAAAAAAGTTACTTAGGTATACTATTAACTTTGTCAACTTGTATATCCAGTTTCTTCCCCTAGCTTGGAAAGTTCTCAACTATTATTTCTTTAAATTAACTCTGCTCCTTTCTTCCTCTCTTGCCTTCTGAGATAACCATTATATTTTGGTTGCCTTTTATAATGGAGTCTGATAGTTTTTGTAGTTTCTTCATTAAAAAAAAAACAAAAACCTAGTTTTCTCTCTTAATGATTTCTATAATTCTGTCTTTGAGCTCACCAATTATCTCTTTCATTTGCTCTACTCTGTTTATGGTTTCTAATGGATCCTTTATCTTATTTATTGAGTTCTTCAGCTCCAGAGTTTCTGTTTGGTTCTTTTTTAGAGTTTCAGTCTCTTTGGTCAAATATTCCTTCTGTTCATTTTTTTCCCCCTGAGTTTACTGAATTTCTTTTCCGAATTTTCTTATAGCTATTTGATTTTTTAAATGGTAACAATTTTGAATTCTCTATCAGTTACATCACAATATTCCATGACATTAAACCAGGTTTCTGGAAAGTTTTCATTTCCTTTTTGTTAAACTTTGTTACTGTGATTTTTCATGTTGCTTTATGAACTGTTCCTTAAATATTTCAAATATAAGTAGACACCTTTCTTCTTTTGGTAAAGCTTTTCTTACTTGATTCTAACAATTCAACAGATTATTAATTACAAGGCTTTCTTTTTTCAGTAGTTAGCATGATAGCACAAGTTTTTGTTTCTCTTATGTGAGCTGCCTCTGACTTATTTGAGAATCTGTATTTTCTACTCCACCAGCTCTTCCAGAAGTGATGCCAATGCCCTCATTGCTATTTGTGCTTCTTGGTTGCTAGTGCCTTGCTGATGCTGGTGTGGCTGCTATTACTGGTGTCAACATCACAGGCACCAAGATAGTGGGTGCCTCCTTCAACTCTAGGTTGACTTAAGTCACCAGCACCACCACTACAGTGTCAAAAAGGAAAGAGGGAGACTTGGAAGAGGAACCTGGGTTGTAGGTGCCTCTGCCCTGTCTGGGGTTGTCAGGGTCATAGGTGCTGCCATCCCAACTGGAGAGACCTGGGTCACAGGCCCCACCACCACTGCTGCCTACTTCCCTATGGCTGTAGCTACTGCTGCAGCTTGGAAGGCCAGATTTATGTGTGCTGCCTCTGTTGCTGTTACTGGGTTCTCTGGGGCTGTAGGCTCAGCTGCTATGGCCAATGGACTGGGGTCTTTGGTACCACCTCTGCTATTTCTCCGACTCTGTCTCCTCTATGATTTTCAATCCACCTATCTTTAGATGCACAGATATGTGGATCTCTCCAGTGTCTTGGTGGGTTGAGTAGAGGAACATTTGTTGAACTATGGATATTTAACTAGTTAATAGATTGAAAAGAAAAGACAAAGGGAGCTTCTCATATCATCACAATGCTGACATTGTAGTTCTCATTATTATTCTTTTGATATATTCAGGATCAGTGGTGTTATTCCTCTCTAATTCCTGATATTGTTAACTGAAGATTTTTTTTCCTTTCTTTCTTGATATAAATTGCTACTGGTTTATTAGTTTTATTAATCTTTTTAAAGAGTAAACTGCTAATTTTATTAATTTTTCTATTGTTTGTGCATTTCTTATTTCACTGATTTGTGTTCATTTTTTTTTTTTCTTTACTTATTTTGGGGTTTTTTGGTCATTCTTTTCAAACTTCTTAGGGTACAACTTAGATTCTACATTTAGAACATTTTTTCCTAAGAAAAGTAGCTAAGAGCATAAATCTCCTTTTCATTTCTAGCTACCCTATGCTAAAGGGAATGCCTTCAGGCAAAGAGGGAATAGTCTTTTCAAATGGAATATGCTTATCCTTTGTAGTTCCTTTCTTTCAACTGTTGACTTCTGATTTTCTGTCTACTTTAGGTCACTCTACAGTGTCTTCAAACAGTTAAGTTAGGAGAGTATAAGTAACTTGTATCTTAAAAGACCTATGTTGTCGTCTTCTGCATAGATAGCACTGAGGTAAAAGTGACAGCAAAAAGTGAAGTAAGGAGTCAATTGCAATAGTTTATGAAAATAATTATTGAATGAAGTACTAGTAAAGGACTTCTTTACAAGTAATTAGATAAGGGATATGGGTTTTTTGGTTTGTTTCTGGTTTTTGTTTTTGTTTGTTTTTTTTGCCAACCTGCAGCATATGGATGTTCCCAGCACAGTGATCAAATCTGTGCCACAGCAGTGACCCAAGCCACTGCAATGACAATGTCCAATCCTTAACTCACTGCACCACAAGAGAACTCCTATGATATGTTTTGACTGTAGAGCTGAAACCAATTTTCTGAACTACCTATATCAACTGGATATAGGTTATCAGAAATTTTGCCAAAACAAAGGTATCTCCACTTTTATTCTGTTCCTTTTTGTGTGTTTTGTTTTAACCTTAATATCTTAATAAATTGTGATGGCAGAAACTATGATCAGGAACACTGTGAGGCTGGTGACAAAAACAGATTTTGGAGACTGGATGATACTTCAGTTTAACTATAATAAGATTGAAATGTCCATTAAACATTTCAGTCGAGAATAAGAGAATTTTTGTCACTGGCTATATAAATTCAGTTTTTATATTTTTAAAGGTTGCTACTTAATGCATAGAATTCTTTGAGATCACTTGAGATTTAAGTGTAGTGATGATGAGAAATGATCCATTTTTATAATTTAGGAAGAAGCAGGTGATCCAGTTAATGAGGCTGAAAAGTATTACTGAGGGAAAATGAAAACCAGAAGGAACAGTGTCCTTGACACCAACTTTTTTTTTCCTAAAAAGAAGGGACTGGTTAAATCAAATAACACTTAGAATTACACATATATAATCAACAATATAGAGATTAAACATATTTAGAGAAGCTATCTTCAACAAAAACATTAATAGGTATCCTTACTATCAGTTGTATAAAGGGTACAGTAGCATCAAAACTATTTTGATGATGCAGTTTTCCCCAATGTGTAGTACATATATATTCTGAGAAATAGTCCTGTGAATAGTCTTATGGAAATTCTTAGAGTCACATTTCTCAAGCTCTCTGATTTGTCTAAATTTGGGGTCTACAAAACAAGTCTCTGGATTTTTATTTCAATACCTCTTCTATATCAACATTTGAACTTTAAAAATACATCCCAATGTGAAATAATGATACTTCAAAAATTTTTATTCTTTTTTAACTTGCTAAAACTTCTCTGCAGTTGTAAAAGTTAAAAGGACTTAAAATTGGTAAAGGAATTTCACAGTTGTATATTCATTTGGTGCTGGGGGCCAATTCAATTAGCTAAGAACTTACTTTCAAATTATTACCAATTAGATCATTGGAGTATGACAGCTTTCTCCTTTCATTTCCATGTTTCTTGGGACAAGACTTTGAAAGGAACTTATTGCAAGACTAATTACACTTTAAAAGATAGGGTGTTCTTCCTCCTCTTTTTAAACATTAGTAGGTAAGAGGGATTTATTTTTAATTTACAAAGAAGAGGCTACTGATTACATTAAATGGGGACACAATGTGAACTCTCTCTCAAGCAGAATTCTTTAGTTCATGCCGATTTCAGCCTAGCTTCAATTCCTCCTCCGTTATATATAAAAAATATATAACATTGCATTGATACAGCAGCTATGGTTGGAAAGTCCTACTTTCATGCATAAAAACACCTCACTAAGTCACCACAGTTCACTTAGCTTATCTTTATAGTTCTATCTCCAAATGTTACTTCCATTCCTCTTTGTTTAAAAAAAATCAATCAAAAATTTTTAAATGTGATTAATTTTATTTTTTACTATCATTTTATATTTCTATTAGAATTACTGATATGGGATTTGATTATCAGAGAAAAGTACCTTCTCTTTCATCACAAGTTGAACATTATTTGAGACAATAATATTTCCTACAACAAGTGGAAGTGCTTTGGCACCAAAACCTACCCCTGAAATACTTCTAGGAGAAATATCATTTCTTGTAAATTGATCATGGATAATTTCAAGAGTGCCTAAATTTTGTAAATTCCTATACCCTAATAAAGTTAAAAAAAAAAAAGTGTCTAAATTCTATGTTGAGAGCTGGTAGTATAATAATAGAAGCCATAATGCAAGGTTAACAAATCTTCAAAAATGTTAGCTTCGATTAATTTTAGGAATTACATTACAGGCCATATTATGCTGATTATTCCCTAGTCATTTCTTGGTAAGGTAGGTGTTAAAAAAAAAAAATAAGATATACATTTGGCCGCATTAGATAGGAAAAAAAGAACATGTCAAAATGGAATCAGAATGTAACTTTATTTTTTCCTCCTTCCCCAATGATAATTTGATTGAGGCTTCAGATTTTGCTTTCCCTAGATGAAAGTCAGACACCATATTGGCATTCTGGCTCCCAAACCAGCCTGAGGCAGAGACTTACTCAATAAATAACCCATTCCTCTAAGAGATAACAATAAAAATCTGCTCAGATACAGAAATTTATTACATCAGCCTGTTGTAATGGAAAATTGTTAAAAGGATTTAAGGTTTTCCAGAACTCTGAAGATCAATAAACCTCACCAAAGGCTTAATAGTTTTGTGATTTTTTTTTAAAGCCAATTTGGTTTAGATAAACACAAATTACCTACCTCCTAATACAGCAATGAGCTATCATTTTTAAAGATATATAATTAACTTTAATAGCAGCTTCTTGAAGTTAAAATAAGCACTACACTTAATATACCAACTAGAAAGACATCCATCCCAATTTCAGAAGTGTTAAATGTAAAAAAGAGTGCAACTTAGAATTAAGAAAATACTATATAACACATCAGGGCTATTTTCAAAAGATTGAACAAAGGCTTTAGAGATTGCTTTAAATATTATGCTCCTTTTATATTTATGTTTTTTACATTTTCAATTTAAAATACTCCATTTATAGATACAGAAAATTCACCTACATTATTTATCCAAAAACATATTTACCCTACAAACCAAAGCTGAAATTCACCAACCATTTATGTCCTTAAGGAATTAAAGTCAGAGGCATTACCCATTTTGCAAAACCCCCAAGTAAATCTTTCCTATACATATATTAACATTTTGCATATATATAAAATTCCATTATATGGATATTTAAATGTGTCCTGAGTGTGTATAATTCCTTATTTGGAGGTACTCTCTACCTAAACAAAGAGGTATCTGTAGATAATGAGGAAGTATGGTGCACGTGAAAGTGTCATCTCACCTGACAATGTGATAGATGTTCTTTTTCTATCATTGACAAAGGAGTAAAGATTACTAGCCTGGCATTGCTTTAGGCTATAATGAAGTGTGACTTTATAGCATTTCTTTTCACTATTGGAACTCATTTGTTTATTTTTCATATATTTTCATTTGCTTTATATTTTATTTGTACAACCAGGTAGGTTTGATTTTGAATAAACATACAAGTCTGTTATTAGTAAGATTTTTTTTTAAGTGACAGAATTAGTGTTCCTATGTGCTTCATCAGTGGTATATAATCTAAAATAGTCACTGGTTTGAGATACTGAATAAAACATCTAGGTCATGTCACAATCAAATATGAACTACAATGTTGAACAATATCTGTTTCTATAGAATAGAATAATCGAGACTGTAGTGAAGTTGTGATAACTTCACTGGAAAGGTAGCTTTGGATAAGATTTCCATGCATCATATATATCTCTTAATATATGCATTCAAATATACGAGAAATGTCCCCTTCATTTATTTTTTCCATCAACTTAAATCTGATTGAAACACATCCCCCTGGCAGGAAATTCAATCCTATTTTTGGACAGTGCAGCAGAGCATCATTTTTTGGAGAAGCACCTAGAAAATGCGGCAAGTTCCCTTTCTTCTTCATTGAAATTATTAATGATTACTAATCAGAAGCCCATTTCCCAAGTTTATGTGGTTATTTGAAGACATGTAATTCAGGCCTTTCCAGGAGAAGAATTTTTATCAGTGTGGGAAATTTGAGTACCTAAAGTCTAGCCTCTCTGGGTGCATGATGCAGCCACTTTCCTCTAGAACTTGACCATCTTCTAAGACTAGGCCTATCAGGAAAAACATAAGATGCCAGGTTTAGTTTGAATTTCAGATAAACTACACAATTTTTTTTAGTTTAATTATGTTGAAAATATTTCATAGTATATACATAAAAACATTTATTATTTATCAAAAGTTCCAATTTAACCAAATGTGCTGCATTTTTATCTGCTAAATCTGATAACCCCACCTGGGACACAATCAGTAAGTGGTACAAGTCCCTTGTTATACCCAGAAATCAAAAACACTGTCTTCTTTCTGGGTTTGGGAAAAACCTCTATTCTTCTCTATGTCTGCCTATTCCTCCATGATATACATTCCTTTCTGAAACAAAGAGCTGACACTTTCAAATAAGGCCAAGGCTGGCAACCTCAAATGCCTACAAATTCCGTAATGTAACATATACGACTAAAGTAGGCCCAGGAGGACTATGGTAAATTATTAATTGGCTAACAGAGGCAACTGATATTCAGCTCCAGCCATGTACATCCTGTGAAAACTGGCCTAATGTTGCTGGATTTTCTGAAAGTCAAATTCAGATTTTTTTAATGGGGAGTTTCTTATATTTAAGTGTTGGAAGATACTGAAATAATTTAAAAAATAAAATAATCAGCAAGTTACCCTAAAGGCCTAAGTTTTAAACCATCAGTAGAGACTTTTACTAAAGATAGCAGTCAAAATTTTCTCCTACCTGCTTCAGCTTTCAGTTCTGTAATAAAAACCTAACATGAGTTGAGAGAGCTCAGAGCCTTGTTATGAAATAAAACATTAAAAAAAAAAAAACCCTCCACAGGTCTACTGCCTTTGTATAACAGTATGATGAAGTACCACACAAAAGATTCACTGACTTGAGAAGATGAAAGTGAATCATGCAGCATGAAAGCTTTATTTCAAAATTAGTTAGTGTTTGTTTTATAGACCTAAAGGAATTCAATACCATTGTTATGTTCACGTAATGTTCCAGAAAACCCTGGCTATTTTGCAGGGTTTTCAAGCTAATAAAACAAAAATTAAAAAAAAAAAAAATAGGAGTTCCCGTCGTGGCACAGTGGTTAACGAATCCAACTAGGAACCATGAGGTTGCGGGTTCAGTCCCTGCCCTTGCTCAGTGGGTTAACGATTCGGCGTTGCCGTGAGCTGTGGTGTAGGTTGCAGACGCGGCTCGGATCCCGCGTTGCTGTGGCTCTGGTGTAGGCCGGTGGCTACAGCTCCGATTGGACCCCTAGCCTGGGAACCTCCATATGCCGCGGGAGCGGCCCAAGAAATAGCAAAAAGACAAAAAAAAAAAAAAAAAAAATAGTTTACCTTAATCTTCAAATCATATACATGTGATCTTTTTTTATTCCAATAAGACACACTATTTTCTGTATCCAGTTATGTTTTGTGACAATGTTAAACAAAAGTGTCATATACTTGAATATGTTTTAAGGACATTTTTCATATAAAAATTTGCTTGTTTTATTAGTTTCTGGATGAACTTCTTCCTGTGTCACACTTTCCTCTGATGTATAAAGAGAGAGAGTTCACTATTGTGTGGCAAATTCACAGCTTTCTTTTAAATGCAAATAGGATAAATCTAAAATCATATGAACATTGCATTGTAATCACCTTTGGCAACTGGATATAATGAGTTAATATTTCTAATCCATTTTTGTCTTTACCATTTTAAGGAAAAGAGTATTTAAGAAGCTAGGTGAACATTTTGAAGAAATGGTGAAAGGCTGGTTAAATATTTATGCATATTTAGACACCTGCTTTAAAAGTCAATGTTCAGAGGGACCTCAACAACTTTATCTAACGATATAGAGTAAACAAACAGCACAAACATTTCAAAGCCAATTGACTTTTCTTGAGAATGAGGCAAAGATTTTCTTGAAGAGAATCAATATCTAGCAAACAGGATAATGGCTTGGTAACCTGTATAGCAATGAGGCAAAAAAGCAATTACATGTTAATCCCAAATGTAATTTATTTCTGCTCATATTTTCATCCAACATTCACTGAGATTTTATTCTATATCAATGATTGTGCCAGATACTTGTAATACAATATTTAGTAAAAATCCTGATGCCATCATAGGATTCAGATTTTATTATAGAAGAGAGATAAGTGAACAAGTCATTGTAGTCTTCTGTTAATGAGTTACAGAAGAGTGATGGTTGCTATGGGATTGTATAAGAGGGACATCAAGCATACGTGATGTCCCAAACCTTTCTTATGGGGTTACTTTTACTTTATTTGAAGAGACTATCTCCCAGGGGTGTTGATTATTAAAAATGCCTTGAGGCCTACAGGAGGAAAAGAGAGGATGCCTGAGTCTGTGTCCTTAGCATGGTTCAAGAATATACATTATTATCTATGTTGAGATACTTTGTGAGGGGGACATTTAATATTTACATTAGGACATCAAAATAAACCTGAAATTCCCCAGAAAAACTAGAATATGTAGTCACCCTTTATTCCATTCTAGATCTGCTGCAGGAAGAATAGCTAAATCCTTTCCTGCATGCTAGATATATTATCTATTTTATAATATAATAGTTAATTTGGAGTTTGATATTTAAATATATACCATTTTTTTCTGATGGAATGTCACTTTGAGAAGTCTTTGATACTATTCAATTTAAGTCAGACTATTAAATACTAGTAATGTGATCAGGAGGTTATTTCTGGCTACCGAGCATTATACATTTTCCTTATCCTAGCAGATATTGATTTTTTTTTTTGTCTTTTTAGGGCTGCACCCAAGGCACATGGAAATTCCCAGGCTAGGAGTTCAATCAGAGCTGTAGCTGCTGGCCTATGCCACAGCGACAGCTGCTCCAGAACTGAGCCACATCTGCGGACTATACCAAAGCTCACATCAACATTGGATCCTTAACCCATTGAGCAAGGCCAGGGATCAAACCTGTGTCCTCAAGGATTCTAGTCAGATTCGTTTCCGCTAAGCCACAAGGGGAACTCCAATATTGACTATTTAGAAGTCAGTTTTTTCAGATGCCAGATGAAATCTCTACCTCTTTCAGATGTGTGGAAAAGGTAAGCTTATTCTTTGAATGTTCACCATTCAATCTTAAAGTGATGTAAAATGCAAACGTAGCCCAAGACTATACATGCCAGTCTTGCGTGACTAGAGGAAAGAAACAAATAAGACAAAACTATTCTCTGAGTTAGGAAAAGACTGACAGCTGTTCCTACTCATCTCAACTATTCAACATAACCAAACAGTATAAACAGAAATTACTGTTTTATGCCTTCTTTTTTTCATTTTCTGGGACCTTGACAAATGTATTTGAAATGTTCACTGTCCTACAAAAGTAAATGATTTATTTAACAAAATGTGTATTAATAACAATAAAGGCAAAAAACAGTTTGACAGAAGAAAGACTACCCCATCATATTTGACACCTGCGTAGTGGTGTGATGTCTGGCACATTTAATAACAGCTAGTGAGACTTTAATCCTGCACTACAAAAACACACATTTTATTGAAGGTGTTTAAGGACAAGAGAATATTTTTACTTTGATTTATAATTATGAAAAATTAGTTTTGAATAGAATATATATAAAATGATCCTATTCAAATGGAATTCATGGACACTTTTTTGTTCCCTTTTTTGGCTGCACCTGTGGACATGAAAGTTCCCGGGCCATAGCTGACCACGGCTGCAACAATGCCAGATCCTTAACCCATTGCATCACAGCATGAACTCCCATGAACACTTTTTTAATAGCATGTGATTTATTTTAACATTCTATTTACAGGTAAAAGTAGTTGTAGATAGCTCCTATTTAGTTGGTAGGAAGAGTGAGTCATGGCAAGTTGTGACAGGCCTAAGGACATTACAGTTCATTTTCTTCTAATTCTTTGCTACTACATCATCCCTAAGACTTCTTGGGGAATTTAAAAAACAAAAAAACAAAAAAAACTTATGCTTTATTTAAGCCACTTATTTTAATAGTGAAGATGATAATGACATTTAATAATATAAGCAAAATGTCTTTTATAAGTCAGATAAGAATAAACTGACTGAGTTTCAGAACTTTAAAACATTTATAGTAATTTTACTGAAAAATTAAATTTGTTGAAGTTAAATGTTTGATGGAACTTAATTTTTTTTTTCTGAAAGTTTCCCCAAAGGGAAATTTACCAAATATAAAGACTAACATCTATTGATAAGATTTTCTATAGAATCACAAAGCCAGGGATATACTTCTTTGGAAGCTTAAACTTTATTTTAGGGCTGTGTTGATAGGTTTAGCAGACCTTGTGTTGTAATTTCTCAGTACAAATTAAATCTGAGTGCTAAATATTAGTTATCAATTTGTTTGAAAATATTTATCAAATAGTTTTATAGCATATATACAGGTCAGATTATAGGAACTACAGATATGTCAACATCTGCTCAGCATTTACAAGTTAGTAGATCTTTTGTGAAAGTTATAAAAGAAGTATGAGAATATTTATTTTGTAATGGTTAATTTTATGGTTCAACTTTACTGGGCCATGGATGCCCAGATATTTGGTTTAAATATTAAATCTGGGTGTGTCTGTGTGTTTCTGCCTTCTAGATGAGATTAATTATGTGAATTGATAGTAAAGTGGATTATCCTCCCCAGTGTGGGTGAGACTCATCTAATCTCTTAACAGCCTGGAGGTGTTTACTCTCTGCCTATTTTCAAGCAGGAAGTCAGTCTTCTCCTGCACTCAACTGAATACTGTATCAGTGAAAGAAAGTTCTCCTGGTACTTTGTACGCTGAATGGAACTATCCCAATGGCTCTCCTGGGTTTCCAGCTTGCAGAGGGCAGATCTTGGGGGACTATTCAGCATTCCATAATCATGTGACTCAATTTCTTATGTGAACTGAAGTTTGGCACTTGCCATTAGCCTCTACATGGATTAAAACATGAGCCACTGCAACTGCTGACCTGAAGCACCCCCTGAGCAGAGTTCAGGCTAGAGACCAGGAGTGAGGCACTCTGTGCTCTGGTAAAACTGGAAGAACAGGTCTTCAGATAGTTAGATATTTTTAGGAAAGGATTTTATGGGCCCAATTCTTGCCTCTCCTCGTATCTAGAAAAACAGTGAAATCCTTCAATGATGATTAATATATATACGACAAGTAGTAACCTTCATGAGACCAGCAGCAAACTTCTGTAAAATGCGTGCATGGCTGTATGCATCTCCCCCTTCACCTTGATATTCCCCTTTGCTTCTTTGGAGCAGTATTTCAGAGCTATCTGAAATGCTACTTCCTGGGCTGCAGTTAAGTAGACAAAACAAAAGATGTCAAGGTCATTCTATGAGAACAGCCACTCCCGAGGGTGGGCCAGTGAGCCCTGAGGGAACCCAGGAAAGAAACAAACACTGGCCCTCAGCTGAGGTGCACATCAAAAGAATGACTTGCACTAAACCCAGACCTTTATATCTTCCCTTAGAAACTGGTTTTCTGTACATCTTTTTTAATAAATATTATTATCTATACATCTTTTGTTCTTACTACATTTCCTTTGTTGCAAAAACTCATATATCCTAGTCCATTCTACCCCGACCCCCACTCAGAGTGGTTTCTTAGGGCTGAGATGCTGTCTCCTGGGCTTAAGTCCTAATTGCACCCCAAATAAAACTTAACTCTCAACTTTCAGGTTGTGCATTTTTTTAGTTGACATTTACAATAAAATAAAAAAATTCTCCACACACATATATTTATATCTACAAAGATATATATGAATACACACACAGAGAGACACTGGTTCTATTTTTCTGGAGAATCCTTATGTATATATATATAGAGAGAGAGAGAGCGATAGCTGTTCTTCTTATTAATTTTTGAATTAAATATCTGCATTAAAATAAAGGATGTGGGTTATGTTTCCAATCTAGACTCTGAATGATATAGCCTTCTTTTATCTACTGCAGTCTATTAAAATTAATTGTTCAGTGCAATTTCCTGTTATTGCTAAAAGAACAGAGCATTTTAAAATCAAAGATAAATTATTTTAGCAATTTCCTTTAAGAAAACTTTAGAAAACTTTAACCCCATTTACTACATCTTTTATATTATTCTTGATATGTATTAATTTCTATATATTTCTTGTCTTGCATAGTCATTAGTTTTTCCTATTTACTCATATAAACCACACCTTTTTTCTTCCAGCAATTCAGTGTTTAGGTTGAAATAATTTTCCCTCTTCCTGAAAATCTCTTGCTAGTAATTTTTCAGAAGAATTTAGCTGTAGAGAAATTCTGTTATTGGTTTTCTGAAATCATCTTTATTTACCTTCATCTTGGAGTGATATTTTTATTTTATTTAGTCTTTTTTGGCTGCACCTGTGGCATATGGAAGTTCCCAGGCTAAGGGTCGAATTGGAGCTGTAGCCATCAAGCCTATGTCACACCACAGCTCATGGCAATGCCAGATCCTTAACCCACTGAGCAAGGGCAGGGATCGAACCAGCATCCTCATGGTTTCCAGCTGGCTTCATCACCGCTGAGCCACAATGGGAACTCCCTGGAGTATTTTTATAGGGTACAGGATTTTGGGTTGGCTGCTATCTTCTTAGATCATTTGAAAGTGGACTTTCCATTATACCTGGTTTGCCCACAAGCTCTCTCTCAGATTTAGCCTTTATCTCCAGGCTAAACCTTGGGTTTTAACCCAGTTTTTCCCTCCCTCAGTAGTCTTCACAACAATTTAAAAAAATGCCTTGGTCATTTTAACTAGGTTTTCTGGTTATTTCTTCAAACATTTCTGTTCATGAATAAAAATCCTGGGGTAGAATCAGTACAGAAGAATAAAGTGAAGTGAATACAGACTGATTTTTAAATTTTATTTTCTGGTCCAAATATTTAAATTATATTGAATAGCACTAAATATGCAAGATCTTCAAATGATAAAAGAAAGCAATAAAAAGAATATATTTTTAAATAACTATATTTGAAAATATTTTCTATTAATGTATAAATCAATGATTTTTCTCTGAATAAGTAATATGTGCTTGGGAAAGCTGTATTAATAGTAATTTTCCTTCACCATTATGATGATCTTAATGTGAAATGCCTATCCACAGTAAACACCTAGCAGAAAAATTGAGAAGACCTATTTTATTTCAAACAACTTGGCACCCCCATCTTTGTAATTGATATAAAAGTGAGTCAAGAACTCCTAATTATGGAAAACAGGAAACTACCAGACAGATGAATGGTAGTGACTAATAACAAAGAGTTGCCCAGAAAACAGATATTTTGAATTATTTTCATTTCCAGTTTTGCTAGGAAAATCTATTAAGCCTTTTTCACCAGAAAGATGCATCCTTTCGGACTACATAGCTGATTTTTGGCAGATGCTGGCATCCAGGAGTTTGTAGTAAAGAAGAATACAGCCACTTAATATGCATTCCTGAATCCAACAGTGGCCATCCTGCCAGGAAACCTTCTCCCCTATAGCATACCTAATCTCAGTAAGTGGCAAACACAGAATTCCAGATGTTTGGGTTAAAAAAAATCTCATGGAATGTTATTTGACTCCTCTTTTTCTTACTCTAAATCTAATGCATCAACTTATTCTAAAGTTGAAGACTTTTGGATATTGCTAAAGAGTTACTCCTATGGGTCTTTAATAAAAGTTGATATTAAAAAATCTTGTGAAATATGATATAGATTAAAATAAGTAAATTGCCTTTGTATTTGGAACCTGAATAGGACTCTTTCTTTTAGTATGATACAACTTGATAGTGTTTTAAAGTAATTGTTTTCTTTTTCAAGGCGGTGAAGTTGTTAATTCACTTTGCTAAAGATTCTGTCTACCTGTTAAGCAGCTTACGCATAAGACCTTGTGATTGTTTATGAAAAACATGCATTTATGTATCATAGCCCATACAAAAATGTTATGCTGTTCTGAAAATGGTTCAATTGATTCTACTCTTAATTCAAGAAAACATGGGATTTCCAAGAGCAATAAAAGTGTTTGTTCTGGAATAAACAATTTAGTTCTCAACTAAAACATGTGGTTTAATTTCCCTCTAACTTTCCACTTCATTAAAGCAAGTTCTCAGTCTGGGATGTCTTATAATCACTGTTTAATGAGTTTCATTGTTGTATTTATTATGCTTATCACTAATGGAAGTAATTTCTCATTTGCAATCATATTTATTTCATAGGCTTATAGGTAGTTTAATTGATTTTGCATGGTGTCTAAGATTTCTTAGCTTTGGGGAAGGTAAGTTTTCCAATGGACTGTATTTCAGTTCAAAGATATTTATTTTTTTATATCAAAGGAAAAGTAGTTACATTTTTCAAATCTTAGATAAAAATATCACATTTTATAATATTCATACATCTTTTAAAAGATGTTTGATAGTCCTAATGAATCTTATAATTATAAACATGACACAAAAATCATTAAGCTTTGTTTTATTTGGAAGAAGAAAAGGAACATGTACTAACTTAATGAGAAATTCATACTTTCTTATAAAGCATATGAAGGTAATTAATATATTGCTATATCCTCTCTCCTCTGACAGTGAAAGTATATTCTGTTGACTATGACCAGGAATACTACAATGAAAATGATAGTTTTAAAAGCAGGAATTTCATATTTATAGATGATTTCTAAACTTGGACTACTTATCTTCCTCACTCTGAAAATTAATTAATATCTAAGAATAAACTGAGGAAATCTCTGAAAATATATGCAAAAATTAAGATGAAAAGTATGGGTAGAAGTTAGGTAACATCGATAGTTCTACGGACTTCAAATTCACTTAATGGATGCCACAAAGGGACAAAATTAACAGGCACAAAGAAGAAGAAACCAAGTGAGAGGTAAAAAAAAAAAAAAAAAAAAAAAAAAACCTTAAACTGATAGAAGCCATGAACCTTTGAACCAAAATTCCATATAGAATGTCAGGTAGGAATAATCTTTTTAAAGGTTTCTACCTAGATAAAGCCAGATAAAATTTAGAACCCGAAAATTATCCATAGGGAAAAGAAAATGATATCTATAAAGAGTACAATTTAGATAGGCCTAAGTCACAGACACATACTAGAATATATGAAAATTAGATCAAGTGAATGTGATCTATAATATGTGAGTAAAATTCTAATTCTAATATGAGAGTAAAAAATTTTAAATCCAGAATTCCAAATGCCTAAACTCTCAGTGTGCAAAGAAAATATAAATCTTCTTAGCCTTTAAAGAAATTAGGGCTTTGCATCCAAAATATTCTTCCCTAAGAATAACTCAAGTTTTTAGTGAGACAAATAGAAAACTAAAATAAAGCAAAATATAGGTTATCAGTTGTGTTCACCCATGCTAGAAACATGGAAACTAAGGCAGATATGTAAAGGAAAGAAAATTCCAGGGATGCGAATATACTGAGCTGTATGAGATATAGATGGGCAATAGTTAGAATGATTACTGTAGCCTAAGGGGGGAAAATGTGAAAAGCATTCTTGAGGTTCTATATTGTCCAGCCCACGGTCTAACTGGGGAGATATATGGATTAAAACCCAGAAGCAGAATTTTTAGCCAGGAATTCACATTTTCATGTCGTCAGTGTTATCCCATCTTTGAACCTCAGGCATGGTAGTGGGTAAAAAAGAAGTAAATAATATCAGAGTAGGAAAAATGAGTACCAATCTTAATTCTCTAGGAATTGAGACTGACACTAAATTCCAGTTTCTTCCTCTAAACCTCAATGCTAATTCTTAAATTTACTATCTTATTTCATCTTTCTCAATCTATTGCAATATACTCTTCTTCCCTTACTATTTCTCCTTATGATTACCCAACATGATTTTCTAGAAACACAAGTCCAAACATTGTATTCCTTAGCATAAGCATGACAGTTGTATTTTCTTCATCTCTAGCCCAATTACATTTCACTCACAGTTACATTCAAACTCTAATTAACTAAATGACTTTTGATGTCTTATTTTGATCCACCTTACCAGTTTCATCTCTAGGTATATCTTCCCATTCCTTCAATTTTCCAGTCAAGTATACTGCCTTGCCTTTAATTCCGTGTGTTCTTAACACTCTCCCACACCCATTCCTTCTGCCATCAATTTTCTCACAGAGGCACTGATTCAGGCTTTGCAGGGGTACTAAACAATGTTGGGGTTTAGGTCCTGAGGAGTCAACTTTCTCAGACAAGGTGAGTAGTATGGAGGAAACAAAGTAATTTAAATACCTTGGTCAGAAGCAAGATAGGATGATGAGTCCACAGTCAACAAAAGAACATCAGAGCAGGAACCACCTGAAATACATAAAGAAGGTACAATTTGATGACAATGAAAACGAGCTGGTGTTTGCAAATCATCCTTTTGAGTCAATGCTTATATATGAGTGTGCCTAGTTTAAAGGGTTGGAGACAGTGTAGTTAGTTCCTTGATTTTCCATATTCTGCTTGCTCTACCTGGAAATAATCTTTCTCTACATATATTTGCTTTCTTATTCTACAACTAGTTCTAAGTTTCTTTTGTCTTATAATTGTTACCAAAACTTGGACATTCTTTCCATGGACATTAAGTGTTCGTTCATACCTTGAATTATTTGTGCTCTCATCATGATTAATTCATTCATATACTATAGCACTTATATATAGTACTGCAGGTACTGATATTCTTTCAAAACTTTTCAAATGGATTGAGAATGCCCTAACTGCAAAAACACTATCTTCTTCATTTCTGTGTCCCAAACACTAACTCAATGCCTAGAATATCCTAGGAAATCAGCAAAAATTACCTCAATATAGAGCTCTCACTTACCCAAAAGTATTATCATTCACAAAATTTTATCAGATACAATTTGAAGGATTATCTTTATTAGATATCTTTTCCCTTTAATTTAAAATTTACTTAGTATAAATTTTTACATTACTTTTAAATTTTACACCAAATTCAAAAGTAGGTAATTTTTTTTGATTAATTATTTGGTAAAATTACCCTCAGTAATAGGGGAAATCAAGACGGATTCTCCCAAATACAAGCTGGTTCTTAGGGCAGACTACTGAACTGAAGTATGCTTGCACGGAGGTTTCTGACACTGGGCAGATATGTGTGGTGGGCAGAAATTAATCAACCCCCTGAATCTCTTCTACATAAAACCTACATTGATTATTCATGCTCCAGTAATAACAAAAATTAAAGTACCAGTTCTCAAAATATAAAAATAATTTTTTTCAAAGACCAAAGTGAAAATTTCACCAAGACCTTTAAAAATTATAGTTAATAGCAAACAACATTATTATTATATTTAAATAATGAAAAGTTCTCCTTTATTTATCTTCAGCTCCTATATTGCTTATGAAAAAATGTAATTTTCATAGAATTTAAATAAATAAAACTAGTAAAAATTATATGCATGGCTTAAATTTCATGATTGCTATAGAATATCCCCAAATACACAATTTAGAAATTTCTTTGGAAATAATAGACAACAGAATGACCTCTTAATTTTTATATCTTGTTTGAAAACACTTTTTAAACAATGTCATCAGTAATGCTTTATTAGTACTACTCTAAATAAATGAATTATAATTAATTTGCATCCCAACCTTTCCTGCAAACTTGCTGAATTTATAGTTTTGAGAGTTGGATGCCTTATGCTTGTTGTATATGTTGGGGGAGGATATTTGCATGGATCCCCTCAGGCTTTCCTTGTAAAAGATCATGTCATTTGTGAATAAAAACATCTTCACATCCTTTCCAATCTGGATGCACTTTATTTTTCTTGCCTGACTGCACTAACAAAAAGCTTTAGTACAACGTTGATTGAACTGGTTAGAGGGTACAGCCTAGCCTTATTCCTGTTATTAGGGGGAAAGAATTCAGTCATTTGCCTTCAAATATTGTATTAGCTATTTTTTTTTTCATAAATGCCCCTGATCAGGTTAAGGAAATTCTATTTCCGGTTTTCTGTGAAAGTTATAGATGTTGGACTTTGTCAAATACTTTTTCTGTGTCAGTTGAAATTCTTATGTGGTTTTATTCTTTATTCAATCAAAATAGTGCATTTTTATAAATGGATATTTTTTGGATCTTAAACTAGTCTTGTATACCTGGCGGAAATACCACTTGGTTATGGTATTTAATCCTTTTTCTACATTGCTAGATTTAGTCAGCTAGCTTTGCTGAGAATTTTTGCATCTATTTAATGAAGATGATCTCTAGTTTGATTTTTCTCTAGCTTTTTTAACAGGGTAATGCTGGCCTCATAGAATGAGTTATTAAGCATTCCCTCTTTCTTTTCTGGAAGAATTTGGGAAAATTGGTAATTCTTTCTCTCTCTCTCTTTTTTTTTTTTTTTTTTTTTTTTGATATATTTGACCAGGGAAATATTTGGGCCTGGGTTTTGCTTTGTGGGGCAGTTTTAAATTACTGATTTAATTTCTTTATCTAATCTGTTTATTAGAGATTTGCAAGGTGATAAGGAGCTTGGGCCAGAATATAGATCAATTCACTGCTTCCTTTTTTTTTGACAAGGTTTTGCTATGAAAAATGCTTTAAGTCAGTTGAACCAACAGTGTGTTTTATGAAGTAACTGGCTTATAATCTAGTGCATACTCCTTGCCATCATTGACAGTAACAAATATTTCCTGGATGAGTACCTATCCATGGACTGGACTACATTTTTGAGCAGCAATAATCTATAGTTTGAAGATAGGGATTAATGAAAGCATTTTGGCAAGAAAGTGATAACCTGAACTGCTTACAACAAAGGAAGGATTTATTATGTGCTGCTGGCTTTATCGGCTATTGTTTTAGTCCATTTAGGCTACTATAACACAAATACCATAGACTAGGAGACTTAAAAACAACAGAAAATTATTTCTCACAGTTCTGGAGCCTGGGAAATCCAACATCAACAAGCTGACAGATATAATACCTGGCAAGGATCTACTTCCTGGTTCAAAAATGGCTTTTTGCTATAATTGCACATGGTAAAAGGGGAAAGGGAGTTCTTTGGGGTCTTTTTATAGGGCATTGATCCTATTCTTGAGGGCTCCATCTTCATGACCTAATCACTTCCCAAGGCTTCACCTCCAAATACCTTACTTTGAGCATTAGGATTTAACATATTAATTGGGGATGAGCATATATAGTTAGTTTATAACAATCATAGGACCTAAGGATAGAGATGGCCAGGTCTAAGGTAGGGTCTGGAGTAATGCACTGGAAAGTCCTATTAACAACCCAGAAAATACATTTTCTCTCTCTATAATCTTTCTTTCTTTTTTGTTCCTAATCAACTTTCTCAGCTTTTCTTTCACATGGTATAATGTAGCCACTTCAAAATACTAATTTACATATTTTGGTTTTATAATAGGGCAAAACAAATCTGATTCCGTATTAGGTCTGTTTCTTTTACTTTAACCTTTTTGCTGTGTTGTCTGCACTTATTCTGCCTCTGCACTTTTTGTAAAAGAATGTTGCCTAGAGCCTGAAATATATAGGCTCTGGTCTTTAAGAAAATAACACTTTTCCATTCATATAGAAATAAAAAGTTGCAGAACAGAGAATAACATGTTTTGTTGGAGGTTTACAGGAATACCTTGACCTGAACTACCTGGACAGCTGCAAGAGAAAAGGATTCCTGAACCAAGAAGTTTGCGACAACCAATCTAGCCCATCTCTCATCTTGATTTAAAAATGCTTTCCTGAAAACCTTTCTGGGAGTTTGGAGTTCTTTGAGAATAAGCAATTTGTCTTCCTATATATATATATACACATATGTAAACATATATACATGTAAGTATGTATATACAAGTATATAAATATATACACATATATGTGTGCATAAAAAATATATGTCAATTCATTAGTATAACAAAGACACTTCTATCACTGAGAATGTTTCAAAGATTTTAGGAGATATCTTCCAGAAAGTGGAAACAATGACCAAATATGTTTTTTAAAACATATCTAGATGTTTAATAAAATGAAAAAGGTTTGCTCATGAACCACATCCAATTTTCTCACATGCCGCCCCTGAAGGAAACACTGTATTAATTTAGAGTTCTCTCAGAAGCCAAGAATTCTTTCAGAAGCCAAACATCAACCACTGCAATTCTCCCTAAAGTGACTTAGCTGTAATGTTCTAATCTCTGCAGGGTTTCATAATTTCTGTAGAAGTTAACTATTAACAGTAGCTCTCTGTATGGATATAGATGCTAGGGATTCTGTCTTTCTCACCTGTTACCTGGACATTGGATTTGACTACCCAAGTTTCAGGGTAGTAAAGAGAGACAGTGTAGTGTGACGTGAACACATCATTGCAATGAAATCAACACATTATCCATTTTCTGGCTTGTTGGGAAGAATTTTAAAATGTAAACAGGGAACCACATTTTAGTTAATATTTGTCATTAGTTAGCTGTGAACTTCAACAAGTGTTTTCCCTTAGTGGTGCTATTTCTTCTGAAAAAAAGAAAGGAAGGCTGTGATCTACCTGATTCTAACCTCATTTGCAGAGTATTCAAATTTTAGCCAAGTCCACAATCCCTCATCTGTGATTAAGAAATCTTCAAAGCATTGAAAGCCAAAAAGTTTTGGTTTGGGTAGGGATATCATGAGAAAGCTTTTTTTCTGAAGACTTGCATTTTAGAAAAAACTCTCTCGCATTTCATGCTTTTTGAAGTACTGTCTAGGGTGTTCTTGTTCATCTGCACATTCGCTTTGTGATGTGTACTTTAAAGGTATTGGAAGTAAGGCCTGCTAACTAAGGGGTTTACTCAGAACCATGCAGCAAATTAATGACAGCTATTAGTTGGTAAAGATAAATTTGCCCCAGAGAAGAGAAAACTTTCAATTAGACATACATCCAGGAAAAAAAAAAAAAAATGACTGTATATATCAGATACACCTGCCAAAAGTTATGGGAGAGAAGGTTATGAATAATTTCCTGATTCTTTCTGTGGCCCTTTAAGTCACACCCCCTTACATGGAAAAGTAAAGCCTGGCTCACTTTGTCCTCCTTGACCACTGTTTAATAACTCCTTTTCTGCTGCATTCCTAGATTCTTTATTGTTTGAACTGCTCCTTTGGTACTGAAGTACTTTGTATTTTTAGTCACTTTTTTGAATTCATACTGTTCTCTTTGCTGGCTCACGATTTAGCAATTGCTCACTGGGTGCTGCCATAAAAGGAATGAGAGCCCACTTGATGCTTGGGGAGAGTCCACTCTTAGCTTTTTTCACTTATCCAACAGGATTGAAAAGATAAGATTTAGAGTAACTCAATGAGAGTAGAGGGGTTAAAAATCTATGTAGATATCTTTTCCAGTGTTTTGTTTTTTTGTTTTTGTTTTTTTTTTAACGTAATGCTGAGCCAAACTTACATCTGGTATCATTTTCCTTCTGTCTTTAACTTTTTTTTCCCCTCGCTTTAACATTTCTTGTCGTATGGATGTGCTAGTAATGAATCCCCTCAGTTTTTCTATGTAGTTCTGGAGGGCAGAAGTCTGAAATAGGTTTCATTAGCCTGAAATTGAGGTGTTAACAGGATCATGGTTCTTATGGAGGTTCTGGGGGACAACTGTTGTTTTTCCCATTGTTCAGCTTTTAGAGACTACATACCTTGATTTGTGATTCTGCAACTCCAACCTCTGCTTCTGTGGTCACAGCTCCTCTCCAAATACACTTTTTATATACCATAGAAATCCAATTTAATTCTTATCCTTGTTTCTAGATAAGGTGTCATTTTTCTCTGACTTCTTTCAAGAATTTTTTCCCTTAGGTTTCTGTTGTTTGAATATGTTATGCTTACCTGTGGAGTTTTTGGTCTTTTTACTGCTTGAGGTTCTCTGATCTCTCTATATCTGTGGTCTGTTGTCTCTAACTAACATAAAAATGTTCTTGGCCATAACTATCCCAAATATTTCAATTTCTCTGTTATCTTTTGTTTCCCCTTCTAGTATTATGATTACACATATATTACACCCTCTGAACTTTTCTCCCAGTTTTTGGATATTATGTTTCTTAAAACTTTGCATTTCCATTTGGGAACCTTCTATTGACTAACCTTCAAGTTTATATGAAGTTTATATACCTTCAAGTTTATATGAGTTCATTCCATGGAGAAAGAAGATCATTGTACCATGGTTTATTTATATTCCTTTTATTGTCTATGATGAAAAAAACAAAAACAAAAAACTAACACTACTGAGTTACTCCATACATTTATAGAGTCAGAGAATTAAATGCATACACATTTTGCACATGTTGGCAGTAAGCAACATGTGTTTTACTAATGTTGAACAGAAAAAAAAAAAAAAAACTATAGTATGGTAATACTATATCTACCTGATATTTTTATTTCAATAAACTAAAACTGACATACATGTAAACAAGCAGGACCCTTTAGAGTCTTCTTGGAGCAGGCCCTTCACCTATATCCTCTGCTGTAGCTTCTCTGAAGTATAACCTGTATCTAGTTGGAGGTTTACAGGAACATTATGACCTGACTGACCTCTGTGGACAGCTACAAGAACAAAGGATTTCTGCACCAAGAAGCTTGCAACAACCAACTAAGCCCCTCCTTACCTTGCCTTTAAATATGCTTTGCAGTTTTGGCTGGGGGTTGGGGTTGGATATTTTGGGGGCATGAGTCACTTGTCTCCTTGCCTGGCCATGCAATAAACCTTTCTCTACTCCAAACCGTGATGTTTTGGTTGCTCTGGACTCAATGTGTGTCAGGCATATGGACTTGTGCTAACATACATAGAAAAAAATTAACATAAACATATACACATGCACACACATATTTCTTAAGTAGATTTGTCCAGAGGAAAGAACACCAGATTTCCAAATTTGGAACCCAGAGGTTTAGGTCCTTAAGTCGTGGATGTATGGTCTAGAATCCTTTTTCTTCTGTTTAAAGGTCTTTGGATTAATTCACATTTGAAAAGGCCAGAATAAAATGGAGTTTATTTATTTATGATAAATCTTACCAGCAAAGTCCATTTTTGTAGAGGAAAAAAAAAAAAAGGTCTAAGAGGAAGCTATTTTCAGATGCTGAACAATCAGCAATTTAAGCAAAATCTGTCAAAACCAGATGTTGTTTTGACAATCCATCCTAAATAGACTTGTTTTGCATTCCTGTCTCTGGTTTCAAAATAACAGTACAAATGAAACAGTGTAGGCTTCCCTAAAGGGTAGACTCTGTTGTAGTATGAAAAAAGAGGAGGGAGATGAAATAGTATGATTTTACTTTCAATGAACTGAATTAGAATAAACTCCTTTATTATTACTACCCAACATATCTATTATGGTTATTTCAAAGGACATATATAAACCAAAAAACCCAAAATTTTATTTTTAAATTTCATTTCTAAAAGACTTTTTGGAGGGCACTTCTTCTTTATACTATTTGTAAACTGGCTACTATTTTAGTTTTCTAAGTTTAAAAAATCTGAACCCTTTACCAATTCTTCAAAATAAATTCTAGTCTGCACCAATGATGTAACATAACAAAGCTTAGGCAAAGAATTTAAACAATGTAAAAGTTCTATTAGTAAGAAAGGAAACAGAGAATAGCCTTTAATATTCAAATCAGTCACCTGACTGGTTATCTTTTATTGAGATACAAATTTCCCGGAGGAAATAAACATCATAGTATTGGTCAGGTTAGTTGTGAATTAATTTTGTAATTGAAGAGAATCAAAGCAGAGAGGGAAGTGTTGCTAAGAAAAGAGCCAGCAGCTCTATTGTAGAAGAGCAAAGCAGGAAGGTGTTGTTGGAAGTGACAGTGTTCCTTGGAGTGGTAGAGTAGGCTAACTTAATAAGGGACTTTTACACCTCATGGGAAGGGCAGTGAGTGAAATTCTCCTGAGCAGATTGATAATTAAACTTACCAGCAAGTCACAAACATAGCTCTCTCTTTTCCAGGCTATAGATAGAAGATGATGACTAAGAGGCTTACAACCAGAATTGTGCTAAAAAACATCTAACTTTCTAAAATAATATTCAAAGAGAATTATAAAATTTAGCTTTTTGTACAATTTCAATGCACAGAATTTAAAACCATAATTAGGTTTATTGAAGAAGAAAAAATAATAACAGCTTAGTAGTGATGTTTGAAAATGTTTTATGTGTCTATTGGAAAAGTATTTCACCAAATGATATTTCTACACTATCAAGTTTAGCTATATGAGTTATCCTGTAATGTATCATGTTACATTTTGATGAGCATTCTGTCATTACATAACAAGGTTGGTGCTACTATTATTTGTGAAATTCAGTTGGTTTTATCTGCCTTCCAAGTACAGCTTTTACTTTTTAATAGACTTGCTCTTATTTTGCAATAATTATTACATAAAGTTACAGCTAGTTGAAGAGCTCTGGGATATGCATTCAAATATAAACAAGCACTTTTCTTAATATCCTTCAAAATAATTTATGAAGTAAATTCAGTGATATAAACTGGTGATTGTATAATTCTTGTAATATTTAAGAATTTCCATGTATTTGCTGACTTAAGAAGTTGATGCTACAGTTGCTTGTCAGAATCTGCAATAGACCCTATAGATTTGTTATGGCAGCTTCATGGCAGCCCTGTGGCAGCAGTGCATCAGCTCCAGCAACAGTGCATCAGCTCCAGCAGCAGCCCTGTGGCTGCAGTGTGTCAGCTCCAACAGCCCTTTCTACCCAGTGGGAAACCAAGCGAGCCCTCAGAGAGTTGGAGAACTCAGGTTTATTATGCTGGTGGGGTCAGAGGAGATCACTCTCCAGAGTCTGAGCACCAAGGAAGGGTTTCACAAGGCTTTTATGGGCTAGCTCTTCCAGGTCCATGCTTGGCGGAACAGACCAGAGTGGGCACAGGCAGGATTGCTGATGCAGAAGCAAGTTTATAGAAGCAGACATGTGGGCAGAGTGATTAGGGTCAGTTGGCTGGACCTTGCTTAGTCATCATGGCCGGGCGTTCTCCCTACTCTTCATCCCAGGACATTTTCTCCTTTAGATTTACAATAGAATGGTGAATACCTTCAAATATCTAAGTAGCAAACTATGCCATTTTCTTATTTTCATGGTTTAAAGCTATCCACTATGGCTGATTTCAAGCTACCCATAAGTCATCACTGAACCCACAGCTGGGAATAGATGTGTATGCAGTTGAACAGCATTTATTACACATTGTTTCCACCTTAGAGATGTGATATATAGAAATAAGTCTAAGAGCACATATAATGATTAAATATACTAAAAAAATTAGAAAATGATGAGTTTTGAATTTTAGCACAATTTACATAATTGTAAATTTATGTAATTTATTTTTAATAGTGGCTATGTTTGATAACTAGCTTACAAAATTCCTAAAAATTTAACAATTAGCTCTCACAAACTGGTAAGAGTTGGTTCCCTGTATACCACCAGCTATCTCCATTAATCTGGAAACTTCTTGCCCTTTCCTTCCTTTCTTTCCATATTTACATCATGATTAGTTGGAATTTGCCTAAAATATCTCCTCAAATAATCAGGCACCCTAATAATGCCTTCTTCATTTGGATATTTCCAGTATTCATAATTGATTTTAATAATTATTGAGCAAACCAGGATAGGCTAATATTGTATGAAGCCAGCACAGTCACACACATCAACTAATTAGAGCTGCTAGATGATTGAGACAGCTGCTTCTTTTGAATAATCAGCTCACTGTATATTGACATTTTGCCAATAGATAGTTTAAAAAGATAGGTCTTGGAGCCATCTTTTGGGTAATACTAATCATTATGTACACATTGATAAATGGAACAACTTGATCAAAAACAGACAAATAAAAGTACTTTAGTTTATAGCTAAGAGTCAGTCATCGATAGAGGAATGGGATCTGTCTGTACACTGTAGCTTATTGACTTAATCAATTTGCTTTTTGGAATTCTCCAAGAGATAAAAACATTCACAGCAGTTTGGTTAATAACCCGCTGCTTCAGCTAAATAACAGTGTCAGAATCTATGAGTTATAATGTAACATTAAGGAGTATAATGACAGTTATTCTCCAGAGGATGTTTCAAAACCACAATGAAGTAACAAGCAATTTGTTGAGGCTCCTTCCCTGCCAGTTGCCAAAGCATTAGCATTCCATCTGCCAGGCCGTGGGATTAGCATATCCCCAGTGAAGTTGTTAATGGCAACTTTCAAAGACTAAATTAGTGCTTTGTAAAATTTTTAGGAAATTACATTAAAGACTGCATTAGCTTCTTTCTGTAGCTATATATTATGTTAGCCTTTTTTTTCCCTAGTTGCTTATTTATTTATATTCATTTGTTTTAACATCTATTAGATGACAAATGGCAACACCACTAGACATTGGAACTTTTTTTTCCACTTGAGCAAATGAAAACAATGTTATACTTACTCTTCTTAGAAATAGCCCAAGAGAATTGTATTGTTATAACTCAAGTTTTGACAAAAAGCTTTATCCAAACTGAAACACTTTGAAGAATAGAGAATACATTGAGAAGGACTTTTCTGGGATTGTGTGTTTATAATTCTTTAATCAATCTCAATTGATTCATAACTGTGATCTTTAAAAGTTATTTGCAATATGTGTTAGGAAAAGTACTTCCTTTGGTGTCTGTCCTGAAAATTTTTTTTTTTCTTTTATAAATGTATCCTAACATTTCAAAAACACTTGTGATTAGGAATGTGGTTCATAAAAATTAAGGCTGTTCAAATAGTCCATGTCTACGTTTACTTTAGGAGAATGCTTCTCTGTCAGGTGCACTCTGAGAATTTAAGATAGAAAGAGGTTCAGAATGGTGAAATTTGTAAATTAATAACCCCAGGCTAGCACTATTAGGGCTTTGTAAGCAAACAATCTGAGAGAGAGAGAGTTATGAGGCAGGTTTATTGTTTTAATACAGAATTACAAACATCTGGCAGCTTATAAAAATGTTCTTTAGTTCTTCATTTTGTTTTTCTCCATCCTACTCCTTTTTTTGGCACCAAAACTACTTTAGATGTTTTCGATTTCAGAAAGTCATTAATGTCTGTTATCTCAACCAATTTTTAAAACAAAGGGAATACTGTTTTACATTTCTTTCAAGACAGATGCATAATTTAGAGTCAATAGAGTTATCCTAACTTCCTTTAGATAGAAGATATACTTATTTTTGTGTATTATTTCCTGCTTTCCTAAAGTCCTGAACATGGATGGCTCTTCTCTAAGATAGGACACATATTCTTCCCATCTTGCTACTCTACCATCATCAACATATGGTTTCCAAGATCATTTTGCTTGTCTGCATGAAGCCAGCTGAAGAGGAAAGTTCATTAAGAATCCCATGTAGAAGTCTTGATGTGATATGCCTCTGCTGGAAGTAATGCATCTCTACTCACATTCCATTGGCTAGAACTGAGTCATTTGCCTTTGTCTAACCAGAAGAAAAGTTAGGAAAAATAGCTCAACTTTGTTCATAATTTAAAAAGGAAATGGATCTGGTAACCAGCTAGCAATCTTAACCATGGTATATTATAGAATAATACTAGGTCACTATGAAATGAAGTGATGCATTCTATGAAGTTTAATATCTTGTTTGTCAATATAGTAAAACAATGCTTCTTATTCAAGCTACAATTCTTTTTTTTTTTTTTTTTTTTTGTCTTTTTGCCATTTTTTGGGCCGCTCTCGCGGCATATGGAGGTTCCCAGGCTAGGGGTCGAATCGGAGCTGTAGCCACCTGCCTACACCACAGCCACAGCAAGGCGGGATCTGAGCCGTGCCTGCGACCTACACCACAGCTCACGGCAATGCCAGATCCTTAACCCACTGAGCAAGGCCAGGGATTGAACCCGAAACCTCATGGTTCCCAGTCGGATTCGTTAACCACTGCGCCACGACGGGAACTCCTCAAGCTACAATTCTAAATTAGGAAATAAATAAATGCATACTAATATACATGTATATTATATTTCCTTTTTTCATATCAAAGTGAAAAATTCCTTTAACTGATATTCATACATTCACTAATTCATTCAGTATAATAAGATGGCCAGCTTTTATATTTTGTTTTTCAATGCTCTTTTTCACCACTTTGTTTCTATTAATGGACCACGTCTTAGTGATCATGAAATCATTAAGGTATAAATAAGAAGTTATTATAGTTCATAGAAACTCATTTTAAAAGGGTTATCTCATGAGCAATTACTTAATACTTTGAATATAAATTTAACACTGTTTGAAATCTTGAAGGAATTTAGTATATTAATGTTATCTTAAATTGTCAGACAGCTATATCTTATACTAGCATAGTCTTTCTGTATTTAGAACAATATATACTTTCACATACTATTAGAGGACATTATGAAGAATAGATAAAATTATAGTTAGTCAGAAAATTGATTACCAAGAATAGAAAAAGGATATAGAGTATTTTATCTTTAGCTACTAATCTGGATGCTCATAATAACTGGAATTTATTTCATGGCTTGAGGAAAATGACTCCTAACTATTCACTATTCCATTCTTCATATCACCCTCTTAAAGTAAATGAATTAGAAAGGTAAATTAGGATAAAACCTTTAAAATATTGTTCCATTCATAATATCCCAAATTGGATACTTATCCAACATTTTACATGTGTTTTCTTCCTTTGATTTATAGGATTAGTGTTTAATTAGAAAGCACCTCTCTCGATCTGAAGAAATGATTGCAAATCTATCAAACATTATGAGCAGAGACTAGAATACAAGCTAATGAAGGAGACCACTGGACACCTTTGCTCATAACTGGTTGTAACAGGCTGAATACTACCCTTAAATATATCCATGATTTAATCCTTAATACCTGTGAATGTTACTGTATATGGCAGAAAGGACTTTGCAGATGCGATTAAATTAAGAATCTTTAAATGGAGAATTATCCTGGATTACTTGAGTAAGTCCTATATATAATGACAAGTACCCTTACAAGAAGGAAGAAAAAGATCTGACAGAAAAATAGAGGGAGGGCAATGTGATGATGGAGGCAGTGGAAAAGACAGAGAGAAATTCAAAGATGTTATGCTGCTGGCTTTGGAGACAGAGGAAGGAGTCATAAGCCAAACAAAATAGATAGCTTGGTACGGGCAAGGAAACAAATTGTTACCTAGACCCTAAAAGACAAACCACCTCAGTGACATCTGAACTTTGGAGCAGTGAGATTGATTTTGGATTCTGACTTCTAAAGTAATAGATTAAATTTGTGTTGTTTGTAGCCACTAAGTTGGTAGCAATTTGTTAAAGTGGCTACAGGAAATGAATGTGTTAGTATATGGTTGGATAAGGCTGACCATAATTGGGATAAGGCTGAGTCAATTCCTTTCCTACTGCAATGGCTTAATATCATGCCATATTTATTGCTTTAGAGGATGAGAAAGTTGAAGGTGATAACATGCTTTTGCTACATTTGTGAATATTAGTGGCCAGGTGTTAGTTAATAATGGGGTTAGAGATAGGCAGAAAATTAAAAAAATCATAAGCAACAAAGGTCAAGAGTGAACCATGTTTTCTTTCTGAATGGGATATCTTAGTTTCTCCTGCCCACAGTATCACTGTCTTCTTTATAAAACAGACACTATGTTCTGCTAAAAGTCTGTCTCTACTAAAAATCTGTATCTTTCTCTCTCTCTCTCATACACATGCACACGCGCACACACACAAAAACCCTTAAAGAATCAGGTCTAATATCAGACCTAGCTGAAACTTTCATATCTGATTATACAAATGGATATAAATTAGCTTAATAATTCTTTGGTCACCACCCCATAACATACTAGATAAGATAGGTAGCATCAAATGTGCCCATACCTAGAATAACATTTCTTAAGTTCCGGAAGTGTTGATTCTGAACATGTCTTCCCTCCATTTCTTGACCATCTCTGTTTTTACCATAGTTTAAAAAAATCTCAATTACTGATATCATTGATGATGTTCTTTAGGCATTTGCAATGCCAAAAATTTCATGGTCGTGTTGCATCATTACTACTAAACAGAAGCACAGCAGCTGCAAGCCTCTTTTTTTGTTGTGGAGGTTACATAGTCCACACCTGGGTTTACTGGATTAAATGCAAAGCCGCCAAACTGAAATTAGGTCTGGAGTAGAACTGGGCTTAGCAATTCACGCTGTTCTGCTTGTAGGGCCACACAATCTGCCAAACCCTTAGGTGTTGGATGTGTCAGTGGTGAGAAGAGATGCTGTGTATTTTGATGGAAAACCTCAGAGGAAGAATTATAATGCAAGTCCTTGGGGATTTAGAGCAAGATTATGCCATACATAGGACCAGAAGGCATAAATAAACTGTGTAAAGCAGGTGCCCAGAATTCCCATATCATGCACCATAGTCTCAGTGTCCTTCCCTCTGCTAGTACCAATAGTCATAAGGGGGTTCGGTATAACCATTTACAGGAAGATGAAAAAGCCCAAAATTGGTTTCATCTACATGGTTGTTGGATCTATGGATACAAGCCAGAAATGGATGGCAGTCACATGGGTGACTAACTGACAGACACTGGAAAGAGTTATAGCATATCTGATTAATCACATATGTAGAAGAAGAAGTAATATGAGGTGAAAGTATATATTAATTTCTGGGCAGTCATCAATGGCCTGGCTGTTTTGGGAGTGATCTGGAAATAAAGAGCATGGAAAATTACAGAAAAGGAATTCTGGGGTGGAGGCATGTGGAGAGATATTTGGTTGTAAACACAGAGTATGAAGATTTCTTATCACATATTAATATTTACTAGAATATGTTTACCATGAAAGAGGCACAAATAACCAAATAAACAAAAAGGTTTGGCCAATTGATGTTAGCCAGTCTTCATCCATCAGTCACCATAGGCACATGTACAGACTGGCCACAATGACAGAGATTAATGCTACACATAGGTTGAATAGCATTGGCTCCTACTTACAAAAGCTGATTTACCTACTGATGTCTCTGAGTGTTGAATCTTCCAATAACTGAAACCAACTTTGAGCCCTAAATATGGCACCATTCCTTGCAGAGATAAACTTGCCTATTTGGGTGCAAGTCAATTATATAAGTCCTCTTTCATCTTGAAAAGGCCAGTGATTTTTCCTAACAAGAATAGTTACATCTTCCCAGTATGAACTTGCCTTTCTGTCCAGTGTGTCAGCTAACACAACTAATCATGGATTACATGACACCTGGTCCAAAGACTTGGACTCTCACAGAAATGTCATTTGACCAAAGGACCAACATCACAAAAATAAAGCATTATATGAATGGGCCCATGAACATGAGATCCTCTATTCATACTGTGTCATGCAGCAGAGTCAGGCAGACTCAAAGAAGACACAACTGAAATGACAGTTCAGACAATATTCTGCAGGGCTGAAGTGTCATCCTTTCCGTTAGCAATGATTTGAGAATCAAGATAACTATACAGCATACTCTACATTAACATGATTTGAATATTCCACTATTTTCATCAGTTTAACTTTTGAATTCCAGAAAACATTTGCCCAGGAAAACAAAAATGATAAATTACTTTTTGCCAGAACTTTCCTAAAAGATTCAAAAACTCTCCAATAGAAAAGCATCAAGGAGGTTAAGGATCTGGCATTGTCTCTATGGTGGTGCGGGTTCAATCCCCAGCCTGGCTCAGTATATTAAGGATCTGGCATTGCCACGGCAGTGACATAAGTTGAAGATAATGTTCAAATTTGATCCCTGACCTAGGAACTTCAATATGCCATAGATGTGGCCATTAAAAAGAAAGGAGAGAGAGAGGGAGAGACAGAAATAAGGGAGGGAGGAAGGAAGAAAGAAGAAAGGAAGGAAGGAGGGAGGGAAAAAGGGAGGAAGGAAGAGAAAGAAAAGTATCAAACAACAATTTACATTCCAAGATGCTTTGGACTCCTTAGCCTCTTCACCCTCTTATGTCCACGGATGTCAAACTACTATGTCATGATCCTTATCCAATCCTAACCAAGTCTCCAGATGAAAAACTTGCCTTAGAAGAGACTTCAAAATCTCAGTATCTGGAATTACCATTGTGGCTCAGCAGTAACTAACCCAACTAGTATCCTTGAAGACATGGGTTCCATCCCTGGCCTAGCTCAGTGGGTTAAGGATCCGGCATGGCTGTGAGCTACAGTGGAGGTTGCAGATGCAGCTTGGACCCCACACTGCCATGGCAGTGTAGGCCGGCAGCTACAGCTCTGATTCGACCCCCAGCCTGGGAACTTTCATATGCTGTGGGTGTGGCCCTAAAAAGACAAAACAAAAAAAAAAAAAACAAAAACAAAAAAACCTCAGTATCTACTCTTTGTGAAATGATACTAACATTCTATTAAGGTAATATTCCTCTTTACTGTGATAAGCAATAATCTCAGCTTTGTTTTTTCAATAGGTTGTTTTCTTGATGTTTGGGGAGCTGGCAATGATATCTGACTGTACAAAAGCTTCGAACTTACTTTATAATGAAAATGAGGTATATAGTATATATAAATTGCTTACATTAAAAATTTTTTTTCTTCCTATTCTGTTATTAGCATGTGTTAGGTATATGATATACAGATAAATGTATCTCAGATGTCCAGTGTTTGTGTAGATACCGGCTCTGATTTTACCAGCTTCCTTGGCAAACTATTTTCTCTAGGAAGTGCTACTGAGATGAAAACCTTTGGTTATATTTACCTTGGCATATCTAAAACAATATGAACATATGTAGAAAATTTAAAATATCCTAAACGACAGATGCCACATACAGCTTTTCTAGGAATAGTGCTAGAATGCATGTTTGTCACCTAATAGCTTTGCTGTTTAAGGATGAGTGGCTTTCTTTAGAGATATACAGGGATTCCACAATTTCTGTTTATTAATTTCAATAAGAACAGGTGAAAAAAGTGTTATGAATTTGGTACATTAGCCATGAAAAATCCCAGGGAATGTTATCCTTTTAACATGACTTGGGATATTTTCACCTAGACTATTCATTTACACATTGCTGTGACTGGCCTTTATAAATCTAATAAAGTCCTGAGAGAGATGCTATTCCATTCTATTGGTAGATTTTTCTTAGTGGTAAAGAATGAAGAACTAACTGGTAAATGGTTCTGATATATGACCTTTTCCTAGACTTTCTTTTTTATTTATTTTTTTAACCCAGGAAGGGAAATATTTTAACAAAATTGAATAAAACTTATTTTATTGCTAATGTAAGGAAAAAGAATACCTCAACTATCCCTGTAAAAATAGTGGGAGGAGTTCATATCCTGGTTTAGCAGAAAACAATCTGATTAGCATCCATGAGGACACAGGTTTAATCCCTGGCCTCGCACAGTGGGTTAAGGATCCAGCATTGCGGTGAGCTGTGGTGTAGGTCGCAGATGCAACTGGGATCCTGCATTGCTGTGGCTATGGTATAGGCCGGCAGCTACAGCTCCAGTTTAATCCCTGGCCTGGGAACCTTCATATGCTGCAGGTGTGGCCCTAAAAAGAGAAAACACAAAAATAAATAAATAATAAATAAATAAAAATAGTGGATAGAACATAGGCAGAACACTTTCTGACATAAATCACAGCAATTTTTTTTAATCCTCCTCCTACAGTAAAGTAAATAAGAACAAAAATAAACAAATGGGACCCAATTAAACTTAAAAGCTTCTGCACAGCAGAGGAAACAATTAAAAAAAAAAAAAAAAAGGTTAACCCACAGAATTGGAGAAAATCTTTGCAAACAAAGTGACCAACAATGAATTAATCTCCAAAATATACAAATATCTTATGCAGCTCTATATAAAACCAAAAAAACCCAAACAAATAAAAACGGACAGAAGATCTAAATAGACGTTTCTCTAATAAGACAGACGGCCAAAATCACAAGAAAAAATGCCCAACATCACTAATTATCAAATTCAAATCAAAACCGCAATGAGATATTACCTCACACCATCATCAAAAACTCTACAAACAATAAATGCTGCAGAAGCTGCAGAGAAAATAGAACCCTCCTACATCGCTGGTGGGAGTATAGGTTGGTGCAATCACTATGGAGAAAAGTATGGAGGTTCTTTAAAAAACTAAATATAGAACTACCATATGATCCAGCAATCCCACTCCTATACATCTATCCAGAAAAAAAATCATAATTTTAATAGGTACATTCACTCTAATATTCACTGCAGCACTATTTACATTAGCCAAGACATGGGGGCAAACTAAATGTTCATCCACAAAGGAATAGATGAAGATGTGGTAGATATATACAATGAAATAACACTCAGCCATAAAAAATGAAATAACACCTTTTGCAGCAACATGGCTGGACCTAGAGATTATCATACTAAGTGAAGTAAGTCAGACAAAGACAAATATTGTATGATATCACTTATATATGAAATCTAATTAAAATGATACAAAAGAACTTATTTACAAAACAGAAACAGATTCAGATTCTGAAATCAAATTAACCAAAGGGGAAATGTTGGGGGGAAGAATAAATCAGGAGGTTGGAATTAACATATACACACCACTAGGTATAAATTAGAACAAGCAGGGACCTACTGTAAGCACAGGGAAATCTACTCAATATTAGGTAATAACCTATATGGGAAAATAATCTGAAAAAGAATAAATATATGTAAATATATAACTGATTCACTTTGCTAAACAGCTGAAACTAACACAACATTGTAAGTGAAATATACTCCAATAAATTATTTTAAAAATTGTGCATGTAAATACATCGATCTAGTAACTAACAAAAGGGTAAAATATGTTTTATGTATGATGAGTCAGGTAATCTAAATCAAAATAACTCAAAGTAGATGTGTTATATTTGTCCTCCTGATATTGTACCAAAGTATATTAGATTAAAAAAATGAGGAAAATAAATACCCAGGACAGAGGTATTACAATTTTTATGATAGATTGTTATATTTATGAGTTAATAGCCTAGGCCAGTTGTTCTCAAAGCTTGGCCCCTGGATCAGCAGTTTCAGTATCACCTGGGAACTTGTTAAAAGGATAAAATTGTCAGCCTCCACCCTAAACTTACAGAATCAGAAGCTTTGGGAATGAAGTCCAGCAAATTGTTATTTTAAAAGCCCTACAATATGATACTAATATAAACCAGCCCAGGAAAAAGGATTTAAGTTTATGCTGTGCAAACACAGATCAATCAATAACTATCTGGTAAATATTATTTGCCCAGAGAGTAAAAATAAAACCAAAAAAGCATGTATCCGGAAATAAGATGGCAATGTATTAAGATACAAATCTAAGTATTGCTATAATGAGCACCTCAGCTCCCTCATCTTAAAAAACATATGTGGAACTAAATAATCTCTTATGTTCCTTGCATTTCTGGTGTAGGCCGGCAGCTGTAGCTCTGATTAGACCCTAAGCCTAGGAACCTCCATATGCCTCAGGGTGTGGCCCTAAAAAGGCAAAAAAAAAAAAGAAAGAAAGAAAGAAATGGTAGGCATCTGTTAACTGAAGTAGGTTGCAGATTAAAAAGCCCAAACTACAGTTATTTTAATGAATATTGAGAAGTGGAAAAGCAAACAAAAGATCAAAGGATTGTGGGCCTGTAGCAGAGGGAGGAGTCAGTTGTGCCAACTCTGGGCCCCTGCTGGCTGGTTGTTACTATTGAAATCAAATTTATTTGATTTGAAATACGTGTTGAAAAACCTGGCATACAAACCAATTGAAATGTGGTTGGTTCTTTCAGTAATTTTTACACTCCAATTATTTGGAAAGTGTAATATATACAGAGGTATTATCTCATTGAATATGTACTTTTATAACCATCATAATAGTTAAATGTATTGATGCTGGAAACAGGTTTATAAATTTAACTCTCAGTTTAGTCATTAGCTCCTAAATAATCTTGGGAAAACTAATTCATCTTTCCTAGTTTCATTTTCTGTTTCTAAATTTTTTAATATAAAAATAATGTCTAGGTCACTGACTAAGTGTAAGGATTAAATAAGGAAAATTTACCAAAGAGTTTGGCACATGGTAAACATTCAATAAATATAAACTATTATTAAATTAAAAACATCAGATTAAGAGGTAGTTAATAATTTCTTATTAGACTAATGAAAAATTCTGTGTATAAATCACGGTGTGAAACATTGATATCTACAATGCATCCAGAAACCTTAAAAGATGTGTTTTGAATGTGTAATGATTTGTAGATACATGGACACTGATGAAATCTATTTTGTAAAAACTAACTTATCTTCAGTTAATAAATTTTGGAAAATATTTGCTATATGTTGTTTAGTTACAATTCATTATTTTTGCCCCCTAGACTGCTCTCATTTTTCTGAATATATTTCCCAGGGCATTATATATTTTTAAATAATTGACTTACATCATTTAAAGTATTTATTATGACCTATCTGAATGTTTATCTAACACTCAGTTTTATTATTTAAAGTCAAGAAATATATGTTCATTGATGCAGATATGAAATGCTGTTTCAAGAGCATTCTTGACATTTTAATATTTTATTCTTAAATAACAGCCACTTATTCATTAATTTTCATCATTACCTCAAGAAATAGATTATTTCTGATTTTATTTCCATTAATACTCTGTTTTAAAAAAAGAGGGTACAAAAAACAAGCTTCTATTGACTTTCTCAATGAAGATGATGTCACACTATTAATTTTATTTCTCCAAGGAAGAGATTGTTCCTTGTGACTTCCATGTCAGCTGGTAGTTTCTCTGGTCTTGATAATAAACCTATTTTAATATGTTCATTTTTCTGACTTTCTGCTGCTTTTTCAGTGCTCTGAACAAGCAGTTCTGACACTTCTGCCTCATTTATTTGGTGCTTCTAAGCTTTGAGGAAGAATTTCTTGAAATATATAAGGTCTATCTCCAGCATTCTTAATGCATTTTTAAATTTTAAGTGATGAATGAGTGTTGTATATGAACAAACAATTGCCTATCAGGCTTTATTTCATCTCCCCTCAAAATCTATTTTCTAGAATAGTCTTCAGATTCCTGCATAAGCCCCTCAGCACCTAGTTAATTCCTATTAGGCATCATTTTATTGATTCCTTATCCCTCTCCAGATTCATTTAGGTGTTTATTCCTTGTTATCTAAGAGCACTTTGGAGATGTCTGTATCATATTTTCTTAGAATGGTCTGTGAATTCCAAGGCAGCAATTTTAACTTTTATCAATGTATTGCTAGTCACTAGAATGGGGCTGTCCAAGAGAACTTTTTGCTAATGGAAATGTTTTGTATCTGTGCTCACCAATACAATAACCCCTAGCCATATGTAGCCAATGAGCATTTGAATTGTGGCTACCATGGCTACAGAACTGAATTCTTAATTTTATTTATTTATTGGCTAATTTAAGTTTAAATAGCTACATAGGACAGTGTAGCTCTAGAATACAACTGACACTCTATTGGTGCACAGAGGATGTTAAAAGAATGAATGAGTGCATGAAGGAGTAAATCAATAGACCGAAATGACTCAAAGCCATTTGAGTAAAGAATGGTGACAGGAAAACCAGAGGTAGAGAGATATGTCAGGAATTTATCTCAGACTTTTCGTCCATCTATACCACTTAATACTCAAGTAATAAACATTGATCTTGTGGTGTAAGAGATGATGAAAATAAATGCAAAGTTAAACTTATGAAAGCAGCACAGTTTCCTTATTTTAAGATTTGACTTTAAAAGCAATTTCAAGTCAGGGGGAAAAAAAAGACAAGTACGGCTTTCAATATACATGCCAACAGTAATGTGCAGGCTTGCATTTTGTATAAATAATTTCCATTACAATTTCAGATCATTATTTCAAATTCTTCTACATACTGTACTGATTTTCAATAAACTAGGTATATATACAGTCTGATTAATTTACTACAGTTAGAAATGATCTACTCTAGCATAATCATGCATAAAATATTTTAAATAATCAAGATTTTTAGGAAGTTGGTCTTATTTGGCATTTTTATTAACAAAATTATTATGTTATCAATATTACTTGTAATTAGTATCTGATTATATGTTCACAGAATAATGCATATTGAAAATAAATCTTCAATATGACAGTTTTTAAAACATACTCTACTCATTTATTTTTTGCTTGCCAATAATTATTTATTTGCTTAGTTACTTACAATATTTTAATTAGAAAATTAAAAGGCTTACCTTTGGAAAAAGTAGGTAAGATAAAAAGTTAATCACAGGAATTTTGATTATACAAATGAAAAACATAATTATAATTCTTTTTTTTGTTGTTAACCAACACCCCATATATTTGTGCATATCAGTGTCCCTTGTTCAATTCCATTAATAGTGTCTTTTGAGTCTATATGTAGTATCTTTACTCATACTCCATGGTATATTGCTACAAATCATTAATCTCAAGCCAATTTCAACTCATCAGGTGTATAGCAAGAAAAAATAAGCTTTTAAAAATTTTACCTCAAAGTATAACATTAGTGTTTTTGTGACATTTAACATAAATAGTCATACCTTAGTAAATGATTCCACCCAGTTATGATGAATCATATCAATAGCCAAACTGCCAGTGTCTATGTACAAAGCACATTAGATCATTCATTTTAATGATTCTTATTCAATGAAACATGGGTATGATGACATATAACAAGCCCTTCTGAATGATACTTCTTCAAACAGAAGCATTTTGCCTGGTTTTCTGGAAGTATGTTAGGAGACATCTGTCACCTACCAGTCCCTTCAAGGATTGCCTCAGAGGCAGAGATATGACTGGCTCAAGACTGCATCACATCCAGGATGGCTCACCTCAAGCGACTATATCAGCAGGAATAAAAAGGCTCAAGCCAGGAGGGAAGATATGGCGCTCACTTCCCCTCTCAAACACATCAAAAGTACATATATATGTAGAACAATTCTCACAGAAAACCAACTGGAAATTGGCAGATCTCTTATACAACCAAAACTGCTTGAAAGGTCTCCATGTAACAGGGTAGGACAGGAAAAAAAAAACAAAAAAAAAAACCAAAAAAAAACAAAACAAAAAAAAAACAACGCATTAGGATGGGATCAGCACATCTGGGAAGAGTCTGTGAAGGGAGAAGTTGCACATGGGCAGGTACTTGCTCTAGGGAGCCACCTGGCCAACTGGGAGGTCCTCTGGGAAGGATAGAGGGGCTAGAGGGGGCTAGAATCTGCTCAGAAGGAATGCACATATGCTGCCTTGCTAGCAATCACGGCAAAGACAGACCAGTGTTGGCAGCTACTGCCTCACTGCACTTCTCAGCTTGAAGCATATGCTAGGCAGGATGCGGCACACACTCAAGGGCAATGGAACCTTATTGTACCTGACCTTCAGGGAGTCTATGTCAAAAACTGAACTAGACAGTTCTCACCTTCACACCTGACAGGGCTGTGACCACCAAAGAGCAAAGAAGAGGCCCTACACAACATCCAGCACAGGTTCTAGACATCACAACTCCAATGATATCACCTATCAAGGGATAATGACCAGTAGATTCTGAGGAAAGACATGGCTGGCACCTATACCAAAACCATCCTTCACAGTAAAAATATTGGATTCACATAGTCTGTGCAGGGACAACACCATCACATAAAAACAGCCCTTAGAGACCTCAGTAGATAACAGTTTCTCCTAAAATTCACAGAGACAGAGAAAGTTAAGTGAAGTAAAAAAACAGAGAAACTACTCCCAATTAAAAGAACAAGAAAAATCCTCTGAAAATACAAATAATGAAATAAACCTCACCAATCCACTAGACCTTAAGTTAAAAAAGATACATGCACCTCTATGTTCATAACAGCACTATTCACAATAGCCAGGACATGGAAGCAATCTAAACTATATCCACTGACAGAGGAATGGGTCACTTTACCATGCAGCAGAAACTGGCACAACATTGTAAATTAACTATAATAATTATAATAATAGGGATTATGAAAATCAACACGGCAGTATGCCAGTTAAAATGTATTATAAAAGCATCTACTCTCCCACGAAACATACTGTTGGCCACTGCTATGTCAGTTACAAAAAAAGATGAAATTTTATGTAAATTGTTTTATTTCTGATTGATATTAAGAATTTTCTTTTTACCTTGAAATCAGACGTCACAAAGTGACTGAGGATGTATAAATGTGTGTTAAGACAGCACTCAGTAATTGATTAACTGTTGAAGGGTCAAACTAATAATTTTGTTTTTGTTTTTTTTATGAATGCATAATTTATTTTATTTTTTTATTTTATTTTATTTTATTTTTTTTATTTTCCCACTGTACAGCAAGGGGGTCAGGTTATCCTTACATGTATACATTACAATTACAGTTTTTCCCCCACCCTTTCTTCTGTTGCAACATGAGTATCTAGACATAGTTCTCAATGCTATTCAGCAGGATCTCCTTGTAAATCTATTCTAAGTTGTGTCTGATAAGCCCAAGCTCCCGATCCCTCCCACTCCCTCCCCCTCCCATCAGGCAACCACAAGTCTCTTCTCCAAGTCCATGATTTTCTTTTCTGAGGAGATGTTCATTTGTGCTGGATATTAGATTCCAGTTAGAAGTGATATCATATGGTATTTGTCTTTGTTTTTGTTTTGTCTTTTTCCTTTTAGGGCCTCACCCATGGCATGTGGAGGTTCCCAGACTACAGGTCTAATCGGAGCTGTAGCCTCCAGCCTACGCCAGAGCCACAGCAATGTGGGATCCGAGCCCCGTATGCGACCTATACCACAGCTCACGGCAACCCCAGATTCCCAAACCCACTGAGTGAGGCCAGGGATGGAACCTGCAACCTCATGGTTCCTAGTCGGATTTGTTTCTGCCACACCACAACAGGAACTCCCCTAATTCAGTATTTTGATCCACTTCTGTTAACAAAGCTTTTTTTCTCCCCTGACTCACTACCCATTAGCCTGTGATTTCAAATGTACACAATATTTTAACTTTCACTCCTTGAAAATTTTCCCCCTAATTTTTTAGTCAGTTTATTTCCTCTAGGATATTATCAAACACATTAACAAAATGTTTATTGACTTAAAAATATCAAGTACAACTGAAAGTTTCTTAAAAGTTCATTGATAATAATACTAGAAAATAATCAAGTACACGAAAAGTGGTCTGTTCTAAAAATAGGAATGACGAATGCTTTAGTGAAACATGGGTTCACCAACTTAGGTGGGAAATGCTAATTTAAGTAGGAAATGTAATTATACCCACTTTTCAACTGTCCCTAAAAATAAACAAACATATTAATAATTATTACAATAATAATTGCTTTTATATCTACCAGTTACTGAGCGTTCATAATTTACTAAACACTTAGACAAGTACATTAAATGTAGTATTCAATTTCACTCTCAAAAAGAGTCTCAAGTATTATCACTTTCAGACAGCAAGTGATTTTAGGAAAGTACCCAGATGATTAGTGCAGGTTTAGAACTTTGTTTTTTTTCTCTCAGGTTAAAAATAAGCCTTTTTTCTTCCCCCACTTTATCCCCGCCTCCTGATTCTTGAATATATAGGGTGAAATAAATTCTAATGAAGGCTTTATTAAATATTAAAGCTATTAAATTGACAAAATTTTAGCAGTTGAATCTTTGAGATTAATTAATCCACTAGATTAGTATTTCTAGATACTTCAAGGCAGTAATTAATTTATTACTGCTTTTCACTAAGAACTGTGTTTAGCATTAAGTATATCGAAGCTATCTTTATTAAAAAGTCAAAGAACAGGAGTTCCCGTCGTGGCGCAGTGGTTAACGAATCCGACTAGGAACCATGAGGTTGCGGGTTCGGTCCCTGCCCTTGCTCAGTGGGTTAACGATCCGGCATTGCCGTGAGCTGTTTGTAGGTTGCAGATGCGGCTCGGATCCCGCGTTGCTGTGGCTCTGGCGTAGGCCGGTGGCTACAGCTCCGAATCGACCCCTAGCCTGGGAACCTCCATATGCCGCGGGAGCGGCCCAAGAAATAGCAACAACAACAACAACAACAAAAAAAGTCAAAGAACAATCATAAGTGATTTTTCTTATTCACTTATCTCAGACAGTTTTAGGACTGATAGAGTCCTAAATGCAAATGCAAAAAAGCAGTTATTTGATGTCTGACATCTAGAATCACATTTATGAGTCTGTGGCAAGGGAATATTTTTAAGAAAGATACTGTTGCAAAAGAAAATTTTGAAGTCAATTAATTTTCTAATCTCCTCTTACTATCAAGAGCCAGTCATAATGGACTTAATCTTTAACTCACACAACACAGAGAACTCAAAGAAAGTTGGGAATGCATTCTAGATCCAAGAGTTTATAGAACTGGAATAAAAGACAGAAATAAGGTATGGAGATAAGATGCCAGCTTTCCCTTCTCTTGGGTTACAACCTCTTGGTGAAGATTAGAAACATCCATATAATTATGAGAAAACTTAAGAAAGTTGAAATATGGCGCCATGACATAACCTGGGAGAGGACACAGGCCTCTAAGAGAAGTCTAGGGTAATAGCTAAAATGTATTAACTGCTGAGTATGTAGCAAGCACTTTTCTAAGTTATGATAGATATTAATTTAGCAATAACACTGTAAGTTATTTTACAAATAAAGAAACTGGTGCATAGTGACATAGAATGGCTTCCCCAAGATAACATACCTTATAATCCTGGAGCTGGGATTTGAAGTAAGATAATCTGAAATTGGAGGCCACTCGCTAATGATGAAATATACAGTCTTTTTAAGTGAAGGGTGATGATGCCCTCTTTTAGGTAAGTTGCATGAAATTATCAAAACAGTAATACCACAAGTGACATTTTGGAACTTGAATAGACATAAGCCAATTAATCAATGAAAATGTAGAGTAAAATATTATATAGGGATTCAGTAACATACTTGATTTCTCCATTTTAATTTCATCATGCTAAGGTTATTGCTCTAGTACTCTGTCTTCTGAGTGATATTCTACATTCTACACGAGTAAGGTGAAGAATATATGTGGCATGAGTTGACCTCATTAATGAGAGTTGCTGAAGGTTATTAAGGAATGACTTGGAGAACTTGGAAATGATAGGAGTAAAGGCAGTTTCCTAGATATATAACCTCTTACAGATAAAACCCAAGAAATTCTTTCTAAAGCAGTTTTTTGGGTTTTCTGTTTGTTTGTTTTTTGTTTTTTGTTTTGTAGGAGGACATATGAGTCCAGGAGAATATATTCATTTCTAAAGAAAAAATGCATTAAATGTTAAATATCACACACACACACACACACACACACACACACACACACACACACACACACACACACACAACTGGAGAACAAGGAAAGCCAGCAATTCAGTCCCAGTCTGAAGACCTGGGAAACTTTGGCACAATGTTGTACATCTTTGAGAGTCTAGAAGCCTAAGAACCAGGACAGCCAATGTCTGATGGCAGGAAAGGATATTCTGGCTCAAGGAGAAAGAGCAACTTTGCCCTTTCTCTATTGTTTTGTTCTATTCAAGCCTTGAAAGGATTGGATTATACCCGTTCTCACTGGTGTGTTCTTAACTCATTCTGCTAATTCAAATGTGAATTTCTCCCAGAAACATCGGAGATAATGTTCTATCAGCTATCTGTGCATCTTTAGCCCCATCAAGTTGATATATAAAATTAACCATTATGATCAGAGGTGGACAGATTGTTTTTTTTCAATCCTGAATGCAGATTATAAATATTGACACAGCTTTTAAAAATTATGTGTGGCCAGATCCCCCCATGGACAAACTAAGTGGAATATTTGAGGAAGGGTCCTGGGTACTGGCATTTTTAGTCATCCTTAGGTGACTTGAATGTGCAGTCAAGGTTATCGCTGGGAAACAGGGTGATGACTCATTCTACACCCTGTGAAAATGCCAGTATGACTCTTCTTCTTGGGAGATGAAGCTTGGTATTGTAGTAAATGTGTTTTTGTTTCTGTTTGTTTAAAGAAAAAGAAACAAAAACAAAATGGCCAATCATAGTGGCTATCATCAAAAGGTCTGCAAATAATATATGCTGGAGAGGGTGTGGAGAAAAGGAACACTCCTATTCTGCTGGTCGGAATGTAAATGGGTACAGCCACTATGGAAAGCATTACGGAGGTTCCTCAAAAAATTAATAACAGAGTTACCACATGATCCAGCAAGCCCACCCCAGGCATACATCTGGAAAAGATGAAAGCTTAAAATTGAAAAGGTACATGGATCTCAACGTTTACAGTGCCACTGCTTATAATAGGCAAGACAGGTAAACAATCTAAATGTTTATCAACAGATGAATGGATAAAGAAGATATGGTATATGTACACAATGGAATATTATTCAGCCATAAAAAAGAATGAACTTTTACCATTTGTATCAATATGGATGGACCTAGAGATTATCAGACTATGTAGTCAGACAGTAAAAGGCAAATTCCACATGCTATCATTTATATGTGGAATCTAAAAAAATAGTACAAATGAACTTATTTACAAAAATAGAAACATACTCAGGGACAGAAAACAAATTTATGGTTACCAAAGGAGAAGAAGAGGGGAAGCGTAAATTGGGAACATGGAATTAGCAGACGCACAATACCATATACAAAATAAATAAACAACAAAGATTTGCTCTATAGCACAAGGAACTACATTCAATATCTTGTAGTAAACTATAATAGAATAGAATAAAAGAAGAAAACAAAAAACGTAGAATGTATTTAAAATTTAAAAATTTTTAAAATTTAAAAATTTAAAAATAGATTTAGAGAAAATAGCCTATTTACAAATTTTGATACCATGTGAAATAGCATACATATACACACAAAAACCAAAGTGTAAAAATAAAAATATACAGATAACTATGAAATATGGTGGCTTATTAAGATGTGTCCTACATGCTAGTAAAATTACAAGCTTGTGAAAATATCACTTGAGATTATTTCTTTGTCCAACAATAGGTGAATATTCCAGTTGGTCATTTGATATCTGGAAAAGTTGTAGCCTGATTGAAAATGCATTACCGAAATTAATGGCTATAATTGTATATATTTATGTATAATTCATAGGCATATTTCCAGTAGTTTGCTATTAACAGATAAAATACATGAAGATTAGTTATTAATCATGGGTAAATGTAGCAACAGCTTCATTGTTTTGCATGTTTTTGTAATCATTGTTTTACTTGAAAAGTCAGGATCACAACTCCAGAGGGCAAATCCTCCAACTCAACTGTAATTATTTTTAATGACCAAAAGTTAGTTCATGTACTAATTCAATGGTAATATCCCTCTGGAAAATCTAGGACGTGTCACAGCTTACATGTTTGTCCAACTGTTGGCGTATCCATAGGCTTGATATGTATTAAAAGCTGTATCATAATACTTGAGAAACATCCTGTATTAGTTTCCTATTTCTACTGCAGCATATTACCACAAACTTTGTGCCTTAAAACAACAAATTTACCATTTTAAAGGTCTAGAGTTCAGAAATCTAAAGACAGTGTTATTGAAGGGCTATGTTACTTCCTAAGACTCTGGGGAGAATTATTTATTTCCTTGCCTTTCCCAGTTTTTAGAGGCCACATTCCTTGTATCATGACCCCTTCCTCCACCTTAAAGCACATGACTCCAACCTCAGCTTCTGTTGTCACGTGCTTTTTCCGACTCTGATCCTCTTGTCTACCATATATGAACCCCTGTGATTACATTGGACCTACCTGGATAATTCAGGATAATCTCTCTCCTTTTCAAAATTCTTAATCACAGCTGCAAAATCCTTTTTAACATATAAGGAGATTCATTTACAAGTTCCAAAGGTAAGGATGTGGACATTACAGGAGTTATTATTCAATCTATCACAGATACACAAGCCAGAACACATGCTGCAGAATTTAACATTTTTAGAAAATGATTTTATGATTAATTACTATCATTAGCTGTCTGGATTATAATTAGTAAAAATTCTTAATGCATCCCCTGGTGTTATAAACCTTATTCAATCTGATATTATGATCCATCTGTATTGCTCCACACTTTCAACTCAGCTAACTCACTTTGAATACAAAACACTACTATAATTTTAAGAAATATTGTACTCGGCCTTTATTCCATTGAATTACACATTTCAAATTAGGCATTTTGTGGAGAATAAATATGCAAAGATAAATAAGTGATTTGTGTCAAAGCTGAACTAGAAGAACCTGTGGGGTAGATAATGTAAACGTAATAAAGGGTGTTAATGTAAATTATTATAATGTAAATGAATCGAAAACAACTGAAGGAAAAGGTAAACAACTTTTGATATGGGATACTGATAGACATCACAGAAGAATTAATCACTAGTTTTTTTGTTTTTTTTTTTTTTTTTTTGGTCTTTTGTCTTTTTTGTTGTTGTTTTTGTTGCTATTTCTTGGGCCGCTCCCGCGGCATATGGAGGTTCCCAGGCTAGGGGTTGAATCGGAGCTGTAGCCACCGGCCTACGCCAGAGCCACAGCAACGCGGGATCCGAGCCACGTCTGCAACCTACACCACAGCTCACGGCAACGCCGGATCGTTAACCCACTGAGCAAGGGCAGGGACCGAACCCGCAACCTCATGGTTCCTAGTCGGATTCGTTAACCACTGCGCCACGACGAGAACTCCTAATCACTAGTTTTGACTTTAAAAGATGAAAAGGATTTTGACTACCGGAGATAGAAAGAGAAGTGAAAGGCATTCTATAGAATGAGAACCACTTGTGAGTAGACAAAAGGCAGAAAGCATGTGTCTGGAAACATACCAGCAGCTAGACTGAAGCCTGGATGATGTGTAAGCCTGATGATGTTATGGCTTGAAATACAGGTTAAAATTGAAATTTTAATGGTAAACTACAAAGTTGGAATTTTGTTACATGTGAACCTGCTACATAATTCTAAAATAATGTGATTATTTTAAGATGTGATTTAAGTATCTATTCTATTTCAGACATTGATGATACGGGGGATACAGGATGAAACTTGTACCCTAACGTCCAGTTCATAGTTGATGAAATCTAGTCTTTTAATTTGACTTAGGACTTGGTTTGGTTATTATTATTTAATAATTCCAATATAGACAGATTATATTGTGCATTTGTGAGTGTGTGTGTATGTATGCTATTGAATAGAATGGTAACATTCTTGAATAGGGTGATTAACATTGAAGATGTGTACCCCAGGAGTATTTTCCCAGTGGAATTTTTCATCTTCCAGAAGGGGGCAGCACAGCCCTTGTATAAGTAAGTAGAATGTCTGCAAGCAAATGTTTGCAAAACGAGAGCTTGGATTTATCACACTACCTCTCAGCCTTTAAAAAACAAACAAACAAACAAAAAAAACAAAACCAACCCTACAGAAAAAGTTGCCCACTTAGAAATAGGTGATTTTCTTCGTACCAGTGTCCATCTAGCACTGTAGTAAATCATGCTGATTTCCCCATCTGACTGGGGAAATTTTTCTGATGGAAAACTTTATTCCCCTCCTACGAGACCTCATAAAAAAATTCTTACCTTTCCATTCTCTACATGGAGTTCCCAATTAGCATATTAATAATAATTTTTTTGCTTCAAGTTCCCTCACTTATATTAAATCAACATCTAAAGCCATTTGAATATAAATGTATAACGAGATTCATAAGACTTCCTACTATCCAGTCTTTGATGTAAAAATCATGTCTACGGCATGACTTTTTCTATCAGTTGCTAGTACATGTTCTCCTCCTTCACAAACTTATTAAATCAGATTGATTGAAGAGATTCTATTTGGGTAATACTATAAGTCCTCAAATATATTCATATAAATCAACACCTAAAATGCTGATATATATATCTATCTTTATGAGCCTCTCTCAACATCCCTTTGCACAAAAACCTCTCCTTTCAATCCCTCCTTGAAATGTCATGTGACTAATGCTTTACCTTTTCCTGTTTCACACAGGGCTCATTAGTAAGGCTTCCAAATTAGCTCATTTCTTTTGCTGTAATTAACCAACATACTTTTAAAGACAATAATTATTTTGTTATGATTACTCCAGGCTGGCCTTATAGAGAATCCTATCATGTATAAGAAGATATTAAAGAGGAATCTATGACTTACAGGAAGATATATTCTGAAAGAGTTTGGGTGCATTATTTGTTCCTAAGTATATAACTTTGTGATTTTACTGAAGAGATTAAAAATTGAATTCTATTTGGACTTTAGTTTCTTCATTTCCATAATGATGGGGTTTGAATAGATAACCTGGGCTTACTCTAAAACAGTCTCATTTCATGATAGAGTTGTACTTTGGCATACATAACACTCATCACTTTTATATATTTATCTGCATAGTAAATAGATATTCCTTAGAGCTCTACACTTTCCTTCTATGCAACCAAGATGATGGTGGGCCTCTAGGCTCTCTTAGTAACTTACACATCCACTCTATCTTTCAAGATGTGTAATCCAATTTCACATTTGAAAACACTAACCTATTTTTACACTTGGAACTTACAGGGACATCAGTGGATATTAGAATCTGTGACTATTCCATAGGCAGGTGTCAAGATCCTAGTTAATAACATGCAGAAAATAACATGCCACCATGTATTTGCTCAAAGCTTCATGTTTTAATGCCTTTATTGGTCATATTTGGTTTACTAATAGCCATATTTGTTTAATCTTAATATTATGATATATATCACACAATGAAAAATTACTAAATGTCTTAGCAATATTTTTTCAAATATTAATGATAAAGTTAAAATAACATTTAAAAATAATGATGATATTTAATAATGTCCTAAAACATAAAAACCATTTCTGCAAATGCTTATACATGTGCAATGTTAATATACTTACTAGATAAAAGTATGGAATGTGGTTTCTATTTAGGGATGGGAAAAGTAGTTTGCTAAGATTTTTCAAACCATTTTAAAGTCAGTAAGTCAAAAACATAAGTTTGTTGTCAAGTGCAAGCATTTCTTGTGAAAAGCAGAATAGAGATTTAATGTTTGTGCACTAATTGGGTAAAACTGTTGATCTAATTTATCATGCAAATATATTCCAAATAAAATACTTATGAGTTCTAATTCTGCAGTAAAGTATATCTATATATGTATAACACCCTTATTTTTCCATACAGTACACAAGCAGTGGATTAAATAAAAGAATAAAACAAGTTTTATGCTACTCAGTGGTGATATTAAAATTATGTCCTACTGTCTTCACACTAGCTGAAATAGTTAAGAAAAACATAAAAATCATAATTACCAAATATGTCCAGTCTGTAAATCAAACTGATTATTTTCTCAGTCATTTCAGATCTTTGTTTATCAGGCCAAATCAAGTTGGGTTTATTATGCTAATATGACAGATTATGTTGATGATTTTTTTAAATTGCATTCCTAGAATTAATCTCACTGAATCATGCTATATATATATATATATATATATATATATACACACATATATATATATATACACACACACACACACACACATACATATATACATATATATATATATATATATAATGGTTTGGATTTTATCTAAGATTTTTGTGTGTATTTTTTTTTTTTCTTTTTAGGGCCACACCTATTGCATTTGGAAGTTCCTAGGCAAGAAGTCAAATTGGAGCTGTAGCTGCTAGCCTACACCACAGCCTCATCAATACTGCATCCAAGTCACATCTGTGACCTACACCACAACTTGCAATAACAACAGATCCTTAATCCACTGAGAAAGGCCAGAGATTGAACCCATATCCTCATGGATACTAGTCAGGTTCTTAATCCACTGAGCTACAATGGGAACTCTTTTTAGGTGTATTTTATTTTTAATTTTTTAAATTTATTTTTATTTTTATTTTTGCTTTTTAGGGCCACATCCATGGCATATGGAGGTTTCCAGACTAGGGGTTGAATCAGAGCTATAGCCACCGGCCTAAGCTGTAGCCACAGTAACGCAGTATCTGAGCCACCTCTGCGACCTACACCACAGCTCAGGGCAATGCCGGATCCTCAACCCACTGAGAGAAGCCAGGGATGGAATCCGCAACCTCATAGTTCCTAGTCAGATTAGTTTACCTCTGTGCCATGAGGAGAACTCCCTTTATGTGTATTTTAATAAGATCTTGGTCTATAATTTTTTTCTTTTCTTTGTGGGTGTGTGGGTGTGTGTGTATGTGTGTATGTGTGTGTGTGTGTGTGTGTGTGTGTGTGTTGCCTTTGTATGATGTTGGTATTAGGGTAATGATGGCTTTATATAAAAAGTTGAGAAGTTTTGCTTCCTTTTGAATTGGTGTGAATTCTTTAAATGTCTGGTTGAATTCTTTAGTAAAATCACCTGGGTTTTGTTTTCTTCATTGGAAACTTTTAAATTACCAATTCAATATGTTTTAATAGTTTCAAACTATTCTGATTATCTACTTCATTTTGGGTGAGTTTTGATCATCTGCATTTTTTGAGGAATTGATCTGTCTCCTAAGTTGTCAAATTTATCTGTGTAGAGTTGTTCCTAGTATTCCCTTATTATTCTTTTAATGACTGTGGATCTGCAGTGATATTCTCTCTTTATTCCTGATACTGGAAATGTATGTCTTTATCTTGTTTATTTGACTATCTTACTAAAAGTTTATCAATTTTCTTTTTAAAGAATCATTATTTCATTTTATTAATTTTTTTACTGTTTTCCAGTTTTTGATTTCATTGATTTTTGCTTTATTATTTCTTTCCCTGAGTTGCTTTAGGTTTGTCTTGATCTCCTTTTTCTAGCTTCTTGAAGCCTTGAAAAATCATATTGGAGAATGAGGAAAAAGAAAAAACTAAGTAATAATGATCCTGTCTTTAACTAAAATGTGGATAATTCTTATATCATGGATTTTTTGGTATTAAATTTTATTTAAAAAATAAGACATTAAAGTATTACTTAATTATTGAGGGTTTTGGTGATCCTAAATTTTGCCTGAGGTAAGTACTTTACTAGCCTGACCTTAGTACTTACTGGTCCTGCTTAAATATAATTTTTTATTAAGAAATATGTAGAATATAACTTTGTCACACTTTTTATTTGGCCACACCCATGGAATGCAGAAGTTCTGGGTCCAAAGATCTAACCCATGCCACAGCAGGGACCCAAGCCACAGCCCTGAAAACACCTGGATCCTTAACCCATCAAGGTTAAGCCACCCAGGAACTCCACCTCTGTAATATTCTTAAAACAGTTCCCAAATGATAGTAAATTAGGGAACTGCTTTTCAATCATTTTGTGACATTTATTGTCTTAAGCTGAGTTCCCCAGAAAGCAGAATTTGAGGAGTAGATTTCTGGTCAAGTGATTTATGTAAAAATTTTTCCTAAGAGCTTCTGGTAGAAGAGTATACGAAGAAGGGCAGGGAGGGCAAGAAACCAAGAAAGAGAAATATTTTAGGTAAGATCCTAAGAAGTGAGGTTTAAATCTGATCTTGCAGGGGAGCTTGGGAGTGTGAATTATTCTTCAAAGCTGCCTCTATATAAAGTAAGGAAGCTTACATTCCATACACTTAAAACCGCCTAAGTGGATTAGGGATGAACTCCCAACCAAATTGACTCTCTCTGCCCATGAAGGCAAAGCAGCTCCATAGCTTGAGGCCAGTCTTGATAAAGTGTCAAGATACTGACCTAACCATAGGAAGGAAAAGGGTCATGCAACAGAAATAGCATAACAAAATGGTAAAAATAAAGGAACCTGAACAAATCTCATGTATTATGTAAGAATATATCAACTGAAAATATAGAAAAAATTTCAGGGATCTAGTTACTTACTGTACTGTAATTAAAATTGAACTAAAATGATTAAATTTGAACATTTCTCATCAATTTTAAATATATATACCCATACATATATTTAGATATACACTCTATATATACACATGTACACACGTGCATATATACATGAACACATTCTTTTCTCTCTATCTCTAAGGATTGATCTTTTAGAACTATTTCTTTAAAACTTTAATACATTTTAGGAGAATAAACGAGCTATCAATTGTATGGATTAAAAAATATTAGAAAGGTAGCTAGATATTAGAAATGATTTCTACATTTGCCTTAATGCATTCTCAAAAGTATGCCAAAATTCTTTATGTGTTGTTTTCAAAATTTTTTGCTCTTGTAATAATTTTGAAAACCTATATACTATCTCAAAATATTTTTAAGTAGACTTCTATATTTTATCACTATAAAATTTAAATAATAATTTTATAGCAATTTTAAATGAATCAATTTAATATATACTTATATATAACAGTATGTTATATAATTAGAGAAATACAGTTATGTAAAATATATCAAATATATGTTATTTATATACTAGTTTTTATATATTAATGTAAATCACTACTATATGTATCTCATAATTGTTATTTCGTTTCCAGCAATATCTATATAAAACAAATTTTATAAAGCTTTTCCTTAAGAGTCAGGCATTTTACTTTATTCTTTCTCTTTTGAATTAATATTTCCATCCTATTTGCCAGTAGAAATTTATACCAACATTCTATTTTTTTTTTTTCTTTTTTCATTTTTGTACTTCCTGTGGCATTTCCTGGGCTAGGGATCAAATCCGAGCTGCAGTCATGACCTAAGCTGCAGCTGTGGCAACACCAGATCTTTAACCCACTGTGCGAGGATGGGTATTGAACTTGAGACCCAGTGCTCCTAAGACACTGCTGATCCTGTGTTGGAGGCATGAATACGCAACATGACAAAGAATGGAAAGAAAAGACTGGTGCCATAGAGTGGCTGTAGAAGGTCAGTCTATACTTTACAAAGCTTTGTGACTCTCATGACCCTAGAGGCAAAACGAATGGGAACAACATCAAAGAATGGCATCTTGAAAACAAGATTGCTGAAGCATTGATGTTGCTGATGGAAAACCATCAGCTCTGACATTCTCAGGACCGGAGCCCTGGGGGATTCGTGGGAGAAGCCATAGATGGCTTGAAGCAAACAACAAATTATGGCCTGGGAGGGCTAAAGCATTTATGATTACTTTATGTGTTTAGGAATGACTGTCCTAGCATATCTTGCTTCCAATCTGTTTGAAGTAAAATACCAATGTATCCCCTGCACATACAAGGAAGTAGAAAATAGTAAATAAAAACCATGAGTTGGCTCAGAGGGTTGCTCTTGCCTCTTGAAGGTAGTAGCCTCCCGATCCCCACTCTATTTCTTTTTCCTGCAGTGCCACTGACTTCGGGACCTGGGTTGACGAGCAGGCCTCGTCAATCCCATTGCACCACAGCGGGAACTCTGTAACATTCTATTTTAATTGTACTTTTTAAAAATTGTTCAAGAAGATTATCTTTTGAAAAAGAATATACAAGGAAATTGATTATCTTAAAATGTATCCCTTAAAATTATCCATGTCCTCTTACCACCAGGAGTATGCATACACTAGTTTGAAGACCAAATGCTATGACATTTTTAGAAATATAATTATAGTATTAAACTGAAATCTATTATATAAATCTACTATAAATATTTATGATATATTTATATTATAAACATGAATCTATTACAAGGTATTAAATATATATTATTTAAGTTGCCATGGTTGTATTATAAATCCAACCCTTGTCAATCCTTACATTTCCCTTGCCAATCCTAGAAAATTATACCTCCATAATAGGGTAAAATATTTGAAAATACTTGAATCTATATGTTTTACTTAAAAATAAAATATTAAAGATTTATGACAACATAAAATATGTATGTTTATTTCTCCTTTTATTTAAATCAATCCTCCATCATCTCGGAGATATACAATGTTATGAACATGTTTAAACTATAAATTTTTTTTTTTTTGTCTTTTTGCATTTCTTGGGCTGCTCCCGTGGCATTTGGAGGTTGCCAGGCTAAGGTTCGAATCGGAACTGTAGCTGCCGGCCTATGCCAGAGCCACAGCAACGTGGGATCCGAGCCAAGTCTGTGACCTACACCACAGCTCATGGCAACGCTGGATCCTTAACCCACTGAGCAAGGCCAGGGATCAAACCCACCACTTCATGGTTCCTAGTCTGATTCGTTTCCACTGAGCCACGATGGGAACTCCTATAATTTTTTTTTTTTTCAAAATAAAGACATTTGAGAATCATCCCATTTAAAATATGATTTATTTTAATTATTTCTAGGAAGTTAGTATAGTGCTTAGTTTTCATAAAAATTAAAAATTGAAAAACACAATACTCTTATTTTATATGTATGCTGCCTCTAAACATTTCAGAAATAAAGCAAAAAAACAAATTCCCAGATTAAATGAGTCACATTAGCAAAATGTACCAAGGGGAAGGATGTAATGAGGTAAAATAACACAAACAATTAACTCTCAAATGTTGAGGCATTTTTAGAAAGCTATTGACTTTTCTGGATATAACTAAGGTGTAAAAGGAAAACACAACTTAAACTCTTAGATCCTAAAATATTTTAGTTAATTTGCAATTTTGCCTCAAAAAGAAAGCACAAATGGCCTTTCCATTAGAATAACAAAACAAATGCCATTGTACTTATTTCTTAGTGTATTTACAAATTTACACAAAATCAATTTTTAAGAGTTCATTTAGAAATAATATCTAATGGTATAAATGAGGTAAAAGCAGAGATATTATTTGGAGACAATATATTTTTATTTCATTATACTATAACTTTCTGAAAGAAAGTGTCTGCTGTATATTAAGATACTTTTCTTGATTAAGGATACCTATAGGTAGATTATTAAATCAGACAGTTGGTTATCCTAAAATCACTTAATTTATTTTTGAGAAACTGCAAGTAAATTGTGTGGGGAAAGAAAAGACTGTTCAGATAAAATAGCAGACAAGAAATTTAGACAACAAATATTAGGACAGAAAGATACTACTGGCACATTTATTCTAATAGAATCAATAGCATTAAAGGATATGTAGTCACAAGTGAATGAAACTACAGGAAGATATAAGAAGATCGCACTGACAGTACTTAGTGAAATTAAACTTGTGCTTACCCCATGGCACATTTTTTTCCAGATACATATTACAGAAATTTACACACAGATGCTAACTGTATGTACAAGGATATTCATTATAAAATTGTTTATGGGAATAAGTTGGATATAACTGGAGACCCATTACTATTAGGAAGAATGTAAAAAACATTGTGCAGGTACATTTTAGCATATTATTTAGCAGTTAGAATCTATGGATTTATGTAGAAGACTTACAGCATGACTAATTTTTTAAAATAAAATTTAAAAATTATACAGCATAAATTTCACAGAGCAATTTTCATTCAAATTAAACATACCCTACCACCACCAGCAGCCTCATTATACTGTGTTTTCACAGATGTGCATATGTTCAAAGACAAATATGAAATGTGTTACAGAGGATGCATAGTGGAGTTGGAAAACAGAAGTAAAGCTCAAAAAAATACATCTATATACTTTAGAGATATACTAAAATTTTCCTATTAGTTATGTCAATAACAAAGATAACATTTTTCTAAAGAGGTAACAACTATGACTGAACTTATAGAAATAGACCATTTATGATTCAATTATTGCTCACTTTCTCTAAAATCTAGTGATGGACAATCATACCATTGTCTATAAGACTTTGCCGGAGTTCCCATCGTGGCGTAGTGGTTAACGAATCTGACTAGGAACCATGAGGTTGCGGGTTCAGTCCCTGGCCTTGCTCAGTGGGTTAAAGGATCCGGCGTTGCCGTGAGCTGTGGTGTAGGTTGCAGACGTGGCTTGGATCCTGCGTTGCTGTGGCTGTGACCCCTAGCCTGGGAACCTCCATATTCCGCAGTAGCGGCCCTAGAAAAGGCAAAAAGACCAAAAAAAAAATGACTTTCCCATGAAAAAATTACTTTGCTAGCCTAATATAAGAGCTCTAATATTAAAATACTTTTCTGAAATCATTATATATATATATATATATAAATTTATATATAAAATGACTAGATCTTTAAAAATCATGCTGACTTCTGTATTCAGGTGGGTTGAAGTAGTTCACAGACGATAACAGTGCTGCTGAGAACAAGCTGAAAAGCCAATCAAATATTAAAAAAAAAAAAAAAACACAAAAACAAAAACAAAATACCTAGGGATTTCCCTTCATGGCTCAGTGGTTAATGAACCTGACTAGGATCCATAAGGATGAGGGTTCAATCCCTGGCCTCTCCCAGTGCGTTAAGGATCCCACACTGCTATGGTGTAGGATATGGATGTGGCTCAGATCCTGCATTGCTGTGGCTTGGTGCAGGCCAGCAGCTGTAGCTCCAATTCAGCAGCTAGTCTGAGAATTTCCATGTGCCACAGGTGTGGCCCTAAAAAAAAAAAATTCACATGTATGAACATACAGGGAGATTTGCAAAAGCAGCTGTATCTACAGAAAGTAAAATTCAGGAGTCTTTCAAAGTTCATCTGAATCTCTTCTGCTGTCCCTGAACACATTTATTAATCCTTGCCTAGAAGCTGGAATTCTGGGATAGTCCAGGAAGAAGACTGCATTAAGGGACATGAAACCCAATAGAGTTTTTTGATAGTTATATGGGGTTGAATGGAAAAAACAAACAAGCAAGAAAATAATCAAACAAAACACCTCTCTGCTGTCTAGTACTGCCTGAATGGAACACATCTTAAAGATGACACAAAATATTAAAAACAGAGAGACGAAGTAGAACTCTCATACACTGCTGATAGGATTATGAATTGGTACAACCACTTTAGGAAACTTAACATGCCAAATCTGTGACCCACAAATTTCATTATTAGAACTGCATTTATATGCTCTCCAAAACACATGTAAAGAATATTTCTAGCCACATTATTGATAAAAGACAAAAACTGGATCTACCTAAATGTCCATCAACACTAGAATGAATAAATAATTTGAGATATTTTCATAAAATTAAATTCTATAGAGTGAATGGATATAATTTCATGCAATAGAAATATAATCGAGTAAAGTCATAAATGAGTACACTACTGTCTTATTTTATGTAAATTAAGTTCTAAACAAGCAAAACTTATCTACAGAGTTAGAAATCATGATAGCAGTTACTTTAGAAAAGGTAGTAGCTATTTCAGCGGAGACCAAGAGGTTATTTTATGAAGCTGACAATATTCTCAAATCTTATGCTGGTTATCAAGTGCGTCTACTTTGTAAACATTTTTGTATCTGCATACTTACAATTTGTGAATTTTGCATCTATATCTGTAAAAATACTTCTTACAAAGATTTCAAAAGAGTATAGGAAAAAAAAAAAAGGTGTGTGGTGATCTTTACCAAGTCCTGATACATAGCCTTGAAGGGATCAGTGCAGCCTTTTAAATTAGAAACCTGCCTGCTCTTTGGGTCTGAGGAAAAGCAAGAGTCTGATTTGCTGTCTTATATAGCTAGAAGCTGGGTACAGAGCCAAATAAGCACTCAAGTGTCTCCTAATACTAAGGAAGAAAGTGCTTTGGTGTGCCACGAATGAATGAATTAATGAACAACAGAACAAACAAAAAAGAAATAAAAGTAAAGGCAGCATGGACTGGATGGAAGCCAGAAAAAGTTCTAGTTTCCTTGTCACTGTATGAGGCATAGGCAGCTAGAGAAATGGAGGCCTGAAATTGTTTCACACCCTTCTTAGATATAGAGACAGTTGTGAATCAAATAAAGAAAAGTATCTTTAGAAAGTTTTGGTGTCTAATAGGAACCAGCTGCACCCTCTTAGGCAATTTACAGAGCTCCTCTGGTGGTATAAGAATGAAGAAGAGAGATGCTTTCATTTTTTTTTAAACACTTTTCTGTACTACTGAATTTTTTTTATAAAAATCAGATTACATTTGAAAATTTATAGGTCGGTATTCATTTTGTCATTCACTTACGATTTATTTCCCTTGAAATATTAATTTTATGGAAATTCCATCTTTAACACATATGAAAATTCTGATGAATTAAAATAGGTGAATGTTATAAATTTGCATGCTTCTGACAAAGGAATTTGAGCAGTTATTTTCCTCTAATATGTACCAAGAATGAGTAAAAAATGTACATAATGTGCCCTAAAATGTATTTTTAAAAATACTGTAAGTTTCAGAAAATCTGACAAGTATTTTTGAACCTGATTTTAATTACTTCATTTTCAAAGTATAATTTCATTGGAATATTCATCGGAAGATTAGTCAAACAGATAAAGAGTAAGAATTGAGTTTATTTTGCCATTTCAACTGTTAAATTTTATACACTAGAATAACCACATCTACAAGTTAAAGTACAATTAGTTGTCAGTGGCATCACTGTATCTTGATAATCAATAACTAATTCTAAGAGAAACTATCAGTCAATCACCACTGAATTATTAGTGAAGAAATTGACAAGGTATTCAATTATACTAAGAGCTAGGGAGATATGTCTATGTTTCATGCATAAGTTTAAGTATGCATAGATTGATTATAAAAAGTTAATTTGAATGTATTGATCACCTATTCCAAATTACATTTTCTTAGACTGTTTCTGATGGGATTATCTCTACCACTGTTTAAAGAGAACATTTCACATAGAGAGCAGTGTTTGTAGACCTTAAAGAGATGTGCTTTGATTAAATAGTGACAAATCAATTTTTATACTAATTGATTTAGAAGCTTTAATTTTTAAATTTTATATTGATAGGTTCTCTCACTGAAGGCAGTGATACTGAATATTTCTTTTTCTAATTCAGTTGAGAATATTGATATTATTCCCTATGATTGTTTAGTAGATGATGTTTAAGTTACAATTATAAATCGATGGCCCACAGACCAAATTCACCTCCTGGATGGGTTTTATCTGGACTTCATCTTGTTAAGTTTTTATTTTAAATATAACTTTAAAAAAGAGATACTTAAATTTTTCCAAGAAATGTGGTCACTTTGGGTATGCACTACCAATGGCCGCAGCCAGCTGGGGATGAGAAAAGTCGCTTCTTTAGATAGAGCACTGGCTATCCAGGTTGCACTGCCATTCACACAATCCACACCTACATATTTTCATTGTTCCTCCTTACTCCTTCACATGACCTTGCCCCTCTAAAGCTGAGTTTTAACTCCTGATATAAATAATGTGAACAATAATAACATGCAAAAGATTACTCTATAACTGAAAATGAAACATTTTCACTGGAGAAGCAATAAGGAGAGTTTGGATTTAATACCAAATCTACTCATTTACTATGTAATAGCTGTCAAATTATTTAAATTCCATTGGCCTTAGAAGTCTCCTCTGTGAAAGAAGGGAGTTTTTATATCTCTTTTGGCTTTAAAAATCTATGAAACTGTCAGCACATCAACATGGTACTGCAGAAGCTCACATACAGAGTAACAGTGCATGTATTTACAACCTCTATGAGCAAGGTTAGATTTACTTTGTTAGCCTCAATTTGACATGGTAAGAATGTTTTAGTGAGAAGAAATTAAAAATGAATGTCTGATTAAGGAATGGAATACTTTTTATCTTGGCTGCTAAGTACCGAATACTGTTCATAGAATCTGGTTACAGTCTTGGCTAGGGTTTTGCAATCCTCTGCCAAATATTTGGGAGTCATAAAGTGGCTGAGGATGGCTTGGTCGTTTTAACAAGAGGGTATGTACCTAACACAGAAGCCACTCTCTGAGGGATCCTCCGGCAGAAGAGCCCATAAAACTAAATCTCCAAAATAGCCTTTAATCCATATGAACCTCATTCTTTACAGGACATCCTGATTTGACATTTTACATGTGGTTTGGCTCTGTGCTCACTTTACCCTGCCAAATTGTGATACACTCGATCGCTCTTCCTGATTCCATATGTCTTACTTCGGTTCTTTTACTGTGGTCATGTGTGATTCCCCAGGAATAACATAGAGATCACTTAGTGCTATTGTTGTTTTAACACCTCATATTTAAACATCCTTTGTATTCTGAACATCGTTGCACTGTTGTATGATTTGGGGTAGAAGGTAGGCCTTCACTTTCTACCAAAGAAACTTAAGGCTCCAAATCTCTGCCTGCTCCATCCACCCCCTACACACATCCCTTCAATATACGTACATTCTTCAGTATGCAGAATGCAGGCATTTAGACTCAATGTGGCCAATTAGTTATCCACACTGGAAATTTGAATCTCAAAGGACTATTACAAAAACGCAAAAATTGATTTATACTTTTCAGAGTCAGCCTTTACCATTCACCCAGTGTTCTGGATTGGTGGTGTTTAAAGAACATCATAACGTTGGGTTTTGTTTTGTTTTGTTTTGTTTTGTTTTGTTTTCTGGGATATAATAGTGGCTCTATTCCTTGTGGCCCAGACACCTTGTTTTTTGTCAGTTTTTGAACCAAGATCTCAAGCTTTCCCACAAAGTCTCTGAACTATAGATACCTTCCAAAAAGCTTCTGCTTTTGTAATTTATTCAAAATCTCGTTCTGCTACTTGCAACCAAGGACTTTGACATCAAAGACACATTTTCAGGTTAATAAGGTTTGGTCTAACTTCTAAAAACCGCACACATTTGAGCTTTTCTTAGGCCTCTCCAAGTGAATTCAAGCTCTTCTGCATGTGCATCCCCTGAAGAACTAGCTGTGTCAGAAGTTACATCTGAAGCCCCAAAGCCAATGGAAAAATGCAAGAAAAACTAATCCTACCATATTGATTATCTTTAACTGCATAACTATATCTCAGAGACATGCATCTGTTTCTCATGTATCTGCAGGTTGGTTAAGACTTGGCTCATCTAGGCTTTCTGGCTCTGCTTCCAATTCTTGAGTTCAACTGGCTTTTGCAACTCTGTGGGTCAGCATCTAGTCTGCTTCACATTTATTTTATTCTGAGTCCAGGCTGTTAGGCTTCCAGGGGAAGTTCTTGTAGCACTGACAGTGGCACAAGAAAGCAAGTAGAAACACATGATGCCTCTTGAGGCCTGGACCAGAACTGCACATTATTTTTTTTTGGCCCATGTTCCACTCTCAAAGCAAGTCACATGGCAGAGCCCCTAGTCAAGGGGCTGAGGCATACAAGCCGTTATTGTCAAAGGATCTGGATATAGGAAGTAGGGAAAAATTAGGAACAATAATTCAACCTACTACAATTACCCAAGGCACATAGCAATTTAAAGGTCTAAGCATTTAGCCAAACAGCACTGACAACTAACAACTGAGATCTAGGATTAGATCATAGGGAGAGGTATATTCTAAAACCACACACCTAGATATGAATGAAAGAATGGAACATAATTACTATGGAACTGGTGTTACAAGAAGAGCCCTAAAAATGATAGGGTCCTTGTTCTTGGGTAAATGACAATTTTAGAGCATGTCAGATAAGCAAGAGCTTTGAATTGACTGTGGAGGCTAAGAAAAAAAGGGGGGTGGGCTTGCTTTTATTAGGTTTCAGAACAAAATGGGGTTGTGGTGTTTCTCATTGGCTGCAAGAGGTAGTTAGAGTGTTGTTGCTGGGATAGGGAGGGATCCTCCTTTTTTTTTTTAAAGTAAACCTGGACATAACATTCCCATGTGATTAATGCCCTCCCTTGTCAAAATTATTTTTATCTTCCTTCTTCCCGATGTTTATGCAGATTGCAATAATGATATATTGTGAGAATTCCTCTTTCAGGGCTTTCTGACTCCATTTTAAATGTTTCCTTTATTTATTTTCATAATATAATTATATTTATTTATATATTAGTTACATATATAATATTCTTACATATAATCTAGCCAAAATAGTATTAAATGATTCTCATATTCATTGTTTAATTAATTCTAATCATTAAAAAAATAAGACTAAGCTTGAAACTTTAAAAAAATAATTTGAGTATACACCTAGCACAATAATACTCTTCAGTACCTAGTGTCATAGTTTATTTCTAATAATTTGGAAAATTCATTTTTAAAAGCTACTTAAAGAGTCTTTTAAATAGAAAATGCAAAATATATTACATGTAAGCAATGAATATTTAACGGTTCTTCTTTTAACTAGAGTAGGTTTGGTTCAAAGAAATATAAGACCATTCACTGTATTAATAATAACAATAATAATAAATAGAAGAAAAAACACCAAGGGTCTGCCAGTAAGGAAATGATAGAAGAATGTATACATGTATGACTGGGTCGCTTTGCTGTAAAGCAGAAATTGACAGAACATTGCAAATCACCTATAATAGAAAAAACAGAAATCTTTAAAAAAAAGAAATGATAGAACTGTAGGATATCCACTCTAAGGTTTAACTCCACAATGTTAAAAAAAAAAAAAAATCTATCGTATTGACATGAAGTGAGAAACCATATTGTTAAAGGAAAAATATTCAAATTGCTTAGATAGAAAGTCTGGGAGAGATGACGCATTTTTTTTTTTTTTTTTTAAGCAGTGGTTGCTGGTGGAAAAAGAACGGGATAGGAGACAGGCTTAGGAAGAATTTTCTATTTTTCTCTATATATATCTGTATTGTTTAAACCATTTTTCCCCTCATTCTTAGCATGTAATAATATGTTACCTAAATATAAAATCTGTTAAAAAGTTGAGGAGAACACATTAAGCAGAGAGGGCAATAACAAACTCAGAGAAGTTCATAACTACAATGTCTGTGACAGGAAGTAACCAAAGTTCTGGGTAGTGAGAAGAGATGCAGGCTAGAGAGGAACTAAGACTGAGAGACTCTTATTGAGTTCCTTGGGCTCTATTTTGTAAGTGATGGAAAGTGATTTTTAGACACCAGGTAAAGGGGAGGGAGTGCCAATTTCAAACAAGTTTACACTTTCAAATTGAGTAAACAAGATAATTACTAGTTGCTGTTAGAAGAGATAAGGAAATGTGGGGTTGGTAGGGGTTAAGAACCAACATAAGAAGCTTAATGAAATAGTCCAGGTGAGAAATGATGAGGCCCTTAATATGGCCATGAGAGTAGGTAGAAAGATAAATAAATAATGTTGGATGTGTTGAGTTTTAATGATTGTGTGTCATTAGTGTTGATGTTGAGCAAGTTGTTACATAGTCTCTGACCGGCAAAGTGAAGTTCAATACTAGAAATATAGATATAAGCATTTTCTAGCCCATATAGTAATTAAAGTCATTTGTAGAGTAAGTGAAGTTCCCTCTGGGAAAAAAGAAGGGCAGTAAAACCAGGGCAGAAGCCTTGAAAGTACTACTTAATTGTGCTCAGTTGAGGAAATGATGCCCCATGAAATGGAAGGGTGAAAGAGCAAAAAGTGGAATAGAAGGGAAAAGTATTTCAAAAAACTAAGAATAACTCAGTAACACACATAGCTACATTCTGAGAATAATTTGAAAATTAGTAAGCATTAGTAAAAATTAGTAAAAATTTTTATCGGGCAGTTAGAGGTTTAGTCACATTATATATCACGATTTCATATTTTTTGTGATTAATATTTAAATGGAAGTTTTCAATTACTAATTAAAACCTTGGCATTTACCTCAGTTAATTTCCATGAGAAACATGAATTTTAACAAAATCAATAGATAAAGAGAACATCAATTGCTAGATGACTAAACAAACTCCATTTGAATAAATACATGTGATATGACTGCTGCCTAAGTGTGTTAGGATAAGAAAGCACTTGGATTCTCTACCTAGTTTACCCTAAAGGTAAAATCTCCCAGAGGATGATGTTTAGAATTAACAAGACCCACTAATTAAATTTAATTAGGTCAACCTGCATGGGATTATTAGCATAATTAATTTAGATTCTGAAGGGCACCAAAGAGAGGCAGTATTTGTGTATTTTTGAAAAGAACTTCAGTGAGGAAAAGAAAATGAATAAAGGAACTAAGTTGGAATACAAAATGACTCAAGTAATTTACCATAAAATTTTATTATGAGGATTTGTTTTATTAAAATTTATAAACACCTATCCAGAATTACTCTGAGAAACTGCCCCCTAACTTCTGCTCTTAGAATGATTGTTACATTTATTTCCTATTCAAGAACTACCCGAGAATTTTATTTTGTTAAATGTATTGGGATAACAACTAAGCAAGTAACTTGGAATACATATTTGCGGGAGTAAAGGTCCTTAGTTCATAGTATTTGAGTTAATTTTGCAAAAGCATCCAACTCACTTTGACTCAGAAGCTCAAATAATTACACTACATCTATATATTACGTTATATAGCTGTAATCAAGAGAAAGACATACATATATAAACATTCATGACATTAAAATGTATCTTAGAAATTGTAACTAGTAGATTTTTTTTCTTTTTTCTGGTATAAACAATGGTGATCCAGGAAATCGATAGGTCAAAGTATGACAGTAAGGCATTCTCCACTCTAAGGTTATATTTCAAAGGTATAAACTAATTATTCTATGGTGCTTTTTAATTTTTTTAAAAAACTACATAATATACAATAAAACTAATAAATATAAATCATTGAAAAATTAAAATATACATCCAAGTCAAGAAATAGATAATTGCTACCCTAAAACTTTGGGGGATCACTCCCCCTTTCTTATAGATATAATTACCTCAACTTCTATGAAATGCTCTTCCTTTTTAAAAACTTTATCACTATGTATGAGAAGCCTAGTTATACTTGTTTTTGAACTATTACAAAATGAAATCCTATCAAATGTACTGTTTTGTTTTGCTTCTTTTGTTCAATATTGTGTTTTTGAGATTAAATCTCCTCTTGGAGCATACAGTACAAATAATTTTTTGAGAGTAAGTTGTCGCCCTGAAATTCCATCACTCCGAAATGCTCTAGTGTGTATTTCTACAACAAAGATATTCTTCTACACAACCACAATATTCTCATCAAAATCAGGAATGTAAAATTTAGACATTACTAATAACTAACCCTCAGAGGCTATTAAAGTTTTGCCAATTGTCCAAAAATGTCTTTCATCCCGTTAAGAATTACATGTTACATTTTAGTCTTCTTTGGTTTGGAAGACTTGCCTGATGATTCCTTATGGTTAGATTCAGGTTATACACCTTTGTCAGAAACATTACAGAAATGATGCCATGTTTTCACTGCATCAATCAGGTGGAGCACAATTTTTATTTGTTCCATTTCTGATGAGATTTAGTTTGGTCACTTGAATAAGTTGGTATCTGACAGTTTTCTACACTATAAAATTATATTTTTTATTTTTTTAAATTAATATTTTGTGGGGAGGTACTTTCAAACTATATACTTATGATCATTCCTTTAGAAAATTTAAATGTATTCATTAACATATTTATATCAGTATGGACACACATAGATTCATTTCTATTTTACTCAATAGATTATACTTAATTACATTATTATTTATTTTGACACTCGAATTGTCCTAATTTCTAATTGTCCTAATTTCCTAATTGTCCTAGTGGGTCCTTGCTCAAACTGACTTCTGTGTCCTTTTTTCATGTTCCCAAATTTCTTTGAGGTCTTCCTTACTTTCTGTCACAAGGTATTTTAGCCTTCTATTGTAATTTCCCTTCCCCAGAATGAGAATCAACCACTTTTCCATGGAGCCAGTACCTAAGTACCAGATGTATTCATGCTCGAAAGCCCTCCAAGTAGATAGAGCTAGGGAATATGGTTAGTAGACATTTTGTCTTAAAATGTCCCTAAGACATCTGATCCACACTAAAAGGTCCTTGAAGTTTGTTCCTGTCCCAAATGTCCATAACACACCTGGTCCATGCCAGAGGTCCTTGAAATTTGGTTCTGTCCCAAAATATCCATTACCATATTTGGTTCATACCAAATGGTTTTCGACAGGACCAAATATCAAGGATCTACTGGTGTGGACTGAATGTCTCCAAGGATGTTCTGGACAGGACTAAGTGGTCCTGGAAATGTCAAGGATTTTTTGGAAGAGACTAAATGTCCTATGAGCCAAATGTCTTATGGAAATTTTGTGCAGGACCAAATGTCCTGCAAGGAGGCCATATATATGTTTACATCACAAGCACATATTCATATATAGATATCTAGCTAGCCATATAGGCTGATATAGAAGTACTACAAAGTTCATTCTATTTTTGTTACTTTCTATATGTGTAATTTTTTTTACACTTTAAGAAACTGGATCCCATATCCTTAGTTATATATTTTTCATAATTCTCCCCTCCCTCTCACCTTGCTTTGCTCTGGCACTGTACACCAGACCAATCCATAGGGACAACCTCCTAAACTTACTCAGATTCTGATGCCCCATGCCAGACTATCCCTTCTTATCAAGATAGTATAGAAATTTTCCCATATGCCCCACACAAATTTCTTCTATTATTAATCTCTCACATTAGTGCCATGTGTTACAGTTAATGAACCAATATTGAGCATTATTAAGATCCATATTTATTAAGATTTTCTTAGTTTTTATGTAATGTTCTTTTTCTATCCCAGATCCAGTCCCAGGCACTACATTACATTAATATCCATGTCTCTTCAGGCTCCTCTTGGCTATGAGAGTTTTTCACTTTCTTGCTTTTTTGATGACCTAGACAATTTTGAAGAGTGACTGTTTTATTACTAATCAGATATTTTGTAGATTATTCTTCAATTGTGATTTTTTCTGGTGCTCTTCTTGTGATCAGATTAGGGTTATGCATTTGGGGGAGGAAGAACATAAAGATGAAGTGCCATACCATCAAATCATGTTAATAACACATACTGCCAACATGACTTACTAATATTGATACTGACCTTGATTACCTAAGGTTGTGTTGCCAGATTTCTCTACTCCGAAGTTACTCTTTCCTCCCTTTCCACATTGTACTTTTCAGAAAAAAAGTAATGAGTGGGGAGTTATATTCCATCTCCTTGAGGGGCAAGAATCTACATAAATTATTCAGAGATTTGTCTAATTTTCCTAATGTATTTGTTTATTGTCATTTATTTCTATTAGTAAGGACTAATGAATACTTATTTTATATTTCGTATTACAATCCAATCCTGATTTATTTAGATTTTGCTCAAATTGTCTTTGTCTTGGTCCTTGGGATTGAACAATTAAGTAAATGGATAGTGGATGGTGGTGGCCCTAATATTTTTATTTTTTCTCCACAGAAAAATATTCATTTATTATGTTTACCAAGTATAAATTATAGTTTAGAATTAGAGTTTCAAGTACAAGAAGTTGAAGAGAAAAGCATCATTTTAGGCATGATGTTTTAAATAATATATTTCCTTTCTTATATTATCCTGCTACGTTAAGGCTGCCTTACAATCTAAAGTGAAAGCTGCAGGTATACTTGACAATTGGATAATGCCAAGAATCACATACATTTCCCATATCAAGTCATTAATACACATAATACATATCATCTCTATAATACAATGGTAAAAAAAAAATTAGTGATAAAAACTGATCACAATTTGAGTATCTATGTTGAAGAATATTTAATAAACATGAAAACTTCTAAAAGGATATTTTCATGGTTAATTTGTATAGAAGGCAGTACATTGTTTTCACAGTTTTTTCATTTATTTTTATTGATGCATACTTTTAATGCAGTACATAGGGCTGCATAAAGATTAGCTATAGTGCCCATAGATAAAAATAAGCCACATGTTTTAGAAAACACCCCAAAACACAGTTTAAAGGTCTTTTTCAAAGACACATCCTCTGTATGAAGCTATTCTTTATAGCTTAAACATATTTTATTGAGACCATGGTAAACGTAAAGAATATCTAGTCACTGACTTTTTTTTTTTTTTTTTTTTTGCCATTTCTTGGGCCGCTCCCGCGGCATATGGACGTTCCCAGGCTAGGGGTCGAATCAGAGCTGTAGCTGCCAGCCTACGCCAGAGCCACAGCAACGCAGGATCCGAGCCGTGTCTGCGACCTACACCACAGCTCAGGGCAACACCAGATCGTTAACCCACTGAGCAAGGCCAGGGATCAAACCGGCAACCTCATGGTTCCTAGTCAGATTCGTTAACCACTGCGCCACGACGGGAACTCCTCACTGACTTTTTTGATAATAGACCCTTTCTATTTGGAAGATTATTGTAAAGTCAGACTGTAACTAACCTCAATTTCTTTAATCTTTATAGATTTAATTTTAAATCTCAAATCCTAGATTTAAGGAGAAAAAAGGACTGAAAAATACAATTCAATTCAGCAAACATGTATTGAGTGATGATTTTTTTTTTTTTTTTTTGACAGGTGCAATAGCAAACACTAGGGCTACAAAGTTGAATATGGTACGATCTAACTCCATATTCTGATAAGTGATATATACTGGCAATTTGAACAAAGTGTTTTGAAAGCACAGAAAAAACACTAGTTCTTTTTTCAAATTCATCAGGAATTTTCATTTTGAGCTGCATCTTAAAGGATGGGTAGGATTTGACAATGCAAAGAAGAGAGCTGAGTTATAGAATTCTACCTTAAAGTCTCTCATGATTGCTTTTTATGCCCCTCTAGTCCCTTTTAGTCCAGGTACTTTACATTGATCATTTAGAAAACTTATTATAAGTACTATGCAGTTCTTTGGTTTTGTGTATCTCTAATTCAGTATCAATTCTGCTGCAAGAGTTTAGAATATGCAGTTACCAGAGAAAGGTAATTGTTATAATAGGCCACATCTCTTATGGACCTATCAATCAAAATCATATATGTACATACAATTTATGATAAAGGTAGAACATAAGGGTAAAACAAGAAGGTACATTTTTCTCTTTGTACAAAACTGGACTCTGAAAAAAGTGGTAGACAACATGTGGGAGGCTTTTTTTATCTGTATTGTATGACTTGTTCTAAACTATTTCCAGTCATAAAACAATTAATTATGATGTGCACTTAAGCTTCAAGTCAGCTATTTTCAGTAGACAATCCCCCTGACTCTTAACAGTGATTGACAAAAATTTTACATTTTCATTTACCTCCATCTCAAGTTTGTTAAGATTCATTCAAAGGTATTTTACTAGCTATTTGGAAAAAGGAAGATAAGGCTAAATTTGTCTTGATGCCATCTTCAAGCAAAATTATATGTAATTGAAAAGTCCTGAAAAATTATTATGGTATCCTTATGAACTTCTCTCATCAACTGTAATTATTGGCATAAAAATCTTTAGATAATTTGGCAAATATAAGGGATAAGGAAAGAAAATAAGGGCAGAAGCAGGGGAAAAGACAAGAAAAAGAAAGTGAAGGGGGGAAGTGGTAATAGAGTAACTAGCATTTCTGCTCACAACTTTTTCCAAGGGGCTTATTATCAATGTGGGTCTAATAATCAAAATATAACTGTGGAAATAGGCAAATACTGACCTGAACAATTTACTGTAAATATTAATCACTCCAAGTAGCCCCAACTCAATTCTGCCTTGGCTGTTTGGCACTTTTATTAAATTCATTTATCTGAAATAATGTACCTCCAAATATTTTCTAATTAATGATTGATACTATTTAAATAGCTCTCCCTTGGCTCTACATTGCTGTAAGCATAATTGATATTCCCTTATTCTATTGTCTAAAATACATAAAAAACTAGTATCCCTAATATAGACTTCCTTAACAATAAAACAAAGAAACATCCAAAGGGCATAGGTTTAAACCATTTAGTATCTTGTTCATTCTTTGGGAAATCAAAGGGTATAAAAGTATGACCACTAGTGAAAAAAGCATGTATTTTAATGGCAGCTTTTTAACTGGAGGAATGTGACACTGAGTAGGATGTACAGATGACAATTAAAGGCAAATAAATTAATACCAATATTTGAAATTCTCACTTAGTGATCCATGAAATGGCTCTTTCTCAGGTGAGATCACTACACCTGTCAAAGAAGGCAATGAAGTTTTTGAACCCATGATTATTTATAAGCACTTATAGCTCTTTCCTAAATCAAGTCAGTTTCCATGGAAACAGGAATTATCTGTTGAAGTCTGACCTTTCCTTTGCATAGTTTAGTTTTGACAGTAATGTGAGCACTGTTTTAGAAAGCACATATATCCCAGGGTCTTTACAAAATGTACAAAGCAGAAAGTAATTGAAAATGCTAAGCTTTAAAGATGCAGCTAATTTTTCTTTTTTTTTTCATCTTTTATTTATGTGTATATTTTTTTCTACTGTACAGCATGGTGACTCAGTTACACTTACATGTATACATTCTTTTTTCTCATATTACATGTTCCATCATAAGTGACTAGACAGAGTTCCCAGTGCTACACAGCAGTATTCCATTGCTAATCCATCCCGAAGGCAACATTCTGCATCTATTTACCCCAAGCTCCCAGGCTCTCCCACTCCCTCCCCTTCCCTCTTGGCAACCACAAGTCTATTCTCCAAGTCCATGCATTTCTTTTCTGTGGAAAGGTTCATTTGTGTCATATATTAGATTTCAGATATAAGTAAAATCATATGGTATTTGTCTTTTTCTGATTTACTTCACTCAGGATGAGAGTCTCTAGTTCCATCCATGTTGCTGAAAATGGCATTATTTTGTTCTTTTTTATAGCTGAGTAGTGTTCCATTGTGTATATATACCACATCTTCCTAATCCAATCATCTGTCAGTGGACATGTGTGTTGATTCCATGTCTTGGCTATTGTGAATAGTGCTGCAATGAACATGCAGGTGCATGTGTTTTTTTAAGGAAAGTTTTGTCCAGATATATGCCCAAGAGTAGGATTGCTAGGTCATATGGTAGTACTATGTATAATTTTCTAAGGTACCTCCATACTGTTTTCCATAGTGGTTGTACCAGCTTACATTCCCACCAACAGTGCAGGAGGGTTCCCTTTAATGTAGCTTCAAGAGCATGTGAGTTTTATTTTAAGTGAGTGTTACCTTGTAATGTTTAAGAGTTGGAACAAGGTAGAGAACTATTTTTACTATTCTTACAGGTAAGTTTTGTTACATGAATAAACTTCAGAAGGAAAACAAATGCTTGTATAAGGACATTATCTGTCAGCATATAATGGATATGTACATATCATTTTTTTTCAGTTGCAAAAGGATCAAGCATGCTAAATAATTTCCCAGTGTCATAAGTATTACAACTATGGCAGTTGTAATTAGAGCTTCATATTCAATAAATATAACTTATAATCAAGTGTAGTTGAGGACAAATCATAAAATTATTTTAGAAATAGATATTTAATTCTATTTACTAATTTAACTTCCAAGTAAATAACAGAAAATAGCAGCCATTCCAAAATGAAGAAAAATGTTTCATGAGGAAAAACAGAAAGTTATCTATCTGAGATGACTACCTCAAATATAATGGCAACATACTAAGATAAAATTCAATAATGAATCAAATGTAAAATAAATGAGTTTCCACATTAGTTTGACAGAATAATGTTGAAGAGCCTTAAAGAACATAGCAAAATACTTTCACTTCTTTAAAGAAATAATTTTTAAAGTCATAAATTATATGACATAAAAGTATTCTTACTTCTTCAGTTTAATAATTTGAAATCATTAAAAACTTATTTTTTCAAGTTCATGATAAAATTGAGAAACCATACTGACATATCCCCTCTCCCTTTCAGGTCTATTTTATGTATTTTATACTTCCTAATTTTATGATTTAATATATTTAAGTATCATCTTTCACAAAGCTGAAAGCTACAGGTTGAATTTTTGCAGTTGCAGAATATTGATTTTTTTTCCTGAAATGATTAAATATATCTGTTAAGCTTTGCCTTCTATTTTCCTCCTCTTAAGGTTTTTTTTTTGGGGGTGGGGGGGGGGCTGTACCTGCAACATGAGGAATTTTCCAGGCCAGGGAATGAACCTGAGCCACAGCAGTGACAACACCACATCCTTAACCCCTAGGCCACCAGGGAACACTCCTTCCTCCTAAATTTGATAATTTAGTCCTTGAAGGAAATAGATTATATTGCTACAGGTTTGAAAACTGGATTCAAAGAAAAAGCATGTGCTAGGGGGTTATTTTAGTGAAGCCTTGGTTGAAATGAATAACAACAAGTCCAAGTTGAATGGGAAAATAATCTGTAGTCAGACTCATGTGAGTCTATTCTGATTAAGAAAAAAAATAGAGTGGGCTATAGAAAATAACTTTACCAAAATATTTAAAAAAGAAAGAATGAAAGGGAAATTACATTACAGTTCTCAACATTTAAAGGTTATGTTTACTACTCTTAAAACTTCTCTAGAAAGGAACCACAACTCCTAGGAAAAATGCCTGATTTGAGGGCTGAGACATGGAAAGTATGTGGATATAAAACATCTTTTTTTCTCTGGGAAAGTAAAGTGATATTCAAAGAATGATGTAAATATTCAACCAAAAGGATACAGAAACCAGCTTAGGTAAGGAACCACTGGCCAAATCAGTGAATTTATGACAATAAAGGAAAAGATTAAATCGGCATAAGACTGAGGAGCCAGGAATATTTTAGATGTGCCACACTCAAACTGAAATGTCTAATGCTGTCTATGTTTTGTGTTAACTCTGTATCTCTGGATAAGTCTGAGGTAAATTCCTTCATTTCAAAATGAAAATGTCTAAACTTACTTCCAGTTTTTAAAAAAAATCTATAAATAGAGAACCTGCAGAATAAAAGAGTGAAGGGTCAAAAGAAGCTCTCAAATAAAAAATTTATCTAGAAAAAATTATGAAAAGGAATAATTTAAAGCCTCTGGAAATTGTCCTAAGGGCACACAGCAAATTTAGAAACATTCATTCAAGTAAATTTTCTAAATCACAGTCAAAACAGCAAAAGCCTGTGACATCTGAGGCACAACGACCTTCCCCTATCCCCCTGCCTCCTGCTTAGCCTCAACTATATTTGATGGAAACTACTCCAGGAATTCTAATCCAAGACTGCAGCCAAGAAGATGAGTTCTCTCTCCTACCTCAGGTCCCAGTTTGGGCTTTAGCTTCCAACTGAGGTTGGAGATAGAGGTGCGAGAGCACGTAGGCTATAATCTCATCCCACCTCCAGCCCCATATTATAGAAATTCTATTCCAAGCAGATATAGTTGAAAGAACCATGATACTCTTGTTTTAATTGGCCATTATTCACAGAGCTGAAGCAATCAGACCAGGATGTGCAAAAGAACTGAAAGCCGTATCTCAAAACACAAAGAGATCAATGAGAGTCATAAATCTCAATGATACGAGGGACTTAAGAACAACTCTGATCAACCATTGGCTAAATAATAAGTTACTCTGACATGGATGTTTATAGAATGAATGTTTGTGTCCCTCCAAAATTCATATGTTAAAGCTTCAACCCCCAGTGTGACTATATTTGGAGATAGGGTCTTTATGGAGGTAATTAAGGTTAGATTAGGTAATAAGGGTGGAGCCCTGATTCAATAGGATTAATGTCCTTATAACAGGAGATATTAGAGAGTGTTCTCTTTTTTTATCTCCCTCTCTCCTCTTTCTCCCCACCCTTTTTTCTCTCTCTTCCATGAGAATCCAGCCAGAAAGTGGCTTCCTGCAAGCTAGGAAGAGAGCCCTTACCAGAAACTTATCCTGCAAGATCTTGACCTCAGACTTCTAGACTCCATGATTGTGAGAAAATAAATTTCTATTGTTTAAACCATTCTATCTATGGGAACTTGTTAGGGCAGTCTGAGAGACTGATACAGAGTCAACTCCTAGGAAACGTGGTTTAAAAATCAAATTGCATCCATTTCTGGCAGCCTAGAACATCGTCTGCATGGCCAAAATTATGCCCTCTCAGGAGTGACTACAAAGGAAAAAGCCCAACCTAATCATACTTGGCTGACTGAACATGTGGCAAAATATAAACTTTAGATGTGATTGCACCCTCTCAGCCATGAACATATCTAATAGTAAAGATTAAAAATCCAACTAGCTAAGACAGCTTAACAAAGCTTTGAGTAATAAATGTGTTGTGTAGATCCAGGGGCAACCTCTAGGTAGTCAAATACAACCTTTGAGTACTAAAAGGTCAATGCTAATCCAAGGACAACCCTTAGAAGGTCAAGATACAAGAAAAAATCTGAGCAAAAATATCAGCTGTCACATTGGCAACTGAGGGAGGAAACAGACTTCATGTAATGTTAGTAAGAAAATAAATGATTAATCAAAACAAAACAAAACAAAAAAATAACTCAGGAGTGGAGGGATCAACATCCTGTGCTGTCCCCAATATACTACTACCTAAAATGTCCCATTTTCAAGAAAAATTGCCCAAGATATGCAAAAAACCCTCAGGACTGTTACCATAGAGAAGACTGGAAAAAAAGGTAGACAACATAAATTGCCTTAAAAGTAGCCCAGATGTTGCAGTCAGCAGGAAAAAGACTTCAAAGTAGCCATTAAAAATATATTCTAAGAATTAGAAGAAATTGTGTTTACAGAACTGAAAGATAGTATGTGACAGTATCTCATGAAATAGAAAATAGCAATAAAGGAATAGAAATTATTTTTTAAAAGAAGTGAATGGAAATTCTTTAGTTGAGAAGTACAATAACCAAAATGAAATATTCATTAGGTAGTGCCAGCAATAGATTGGAGTTGGTTAAAGACAGAATCAGCAAAATTGAAGATTGGTCAAAAGAGATTAGGTAACCTGAAGAACAGAAAGAAAAAATAATAAAGAAAAACAAACAGAGGCGTTCCCATTGTTGCTCAGCAGTAACAAACCCAAATAATATTCATGAGGACGTATTCAATTCCTGGACCCATTCAGTGGGTTAAGAATCCAGTATTGACATGAGCTGTGGTGTAGGTCACAGACTTGGCTCTGATCTGGTGTTGCTGTGACTGTGGTGTAGGCCAGCAGCTGCAGCTCTAATTTGACCCCGAGCCAGGGAATTTCCATATGCTGTGGGTGTGGCCCTTAAAGACAAAAAGAGAGAGAGAGAAAGAAAGAAAAATGAACAGAGCCAAGGAAATATGAGGCATCAATAAGCACATCAACACACATAATAGGAGGACCACAGAAGAGAGAGAAAAGAGCTGGAAAAATATTAAAATAAACAATAACTGAAAAGCTTCCCAAATTTGATGAAAATTATTAACTGGAAAATTTGAGAAGTCCTCTGAATTCCAGACTGGGTAAATAGATCCAAACTCATACACATCATGACCAAAATGGTGAGTCTTGAAAACAACATACATACACAGACACACACACACACACAAAGACTAATAGAAAGTAGGCATTTGGGAGTTCCCGTCGTGGCGCAGTGGTTAATGAATTCGACTAGGAACCGTGAGGTTGCGGGTTTGGTCCCTGCCCTTGCTCAGTGGGTTAACGATCCAGCATTGCCATGAGCTGTGGTGTAGGTCGCAGATGTGATCCTGCGTTGCTGTGGCTCTGGCGTAGGCCGGTGGCTACAGCTCCGATTCCACCCCTAACCTGGGAACCTCCATATGCCGCGGGAGCGGCCCAAGAAATGGCAAAAAGACAAAAAGACAAAAAAAAAAAAAAAAACCCAGAAAGTATGCATTAGTTACAACATATTCAAAGTGCTGAAATTAAAAAACACTATCACAACTTACATACATCAAAAGTATCTTTCAAAAATGAAGGTAAAATAGAGACCAGATAAATAAAATCTCAGAGAATTTATTGCTAGCAGACCTGCCTTACAAGAATATTACATGGAATTCTTCAGGAGAGCAAGTGAAACCAGACTATAATATAAATCTACATAAAAAGTAAAAAATCCCAATAGATGTAATTATGCAGGTATATATACACAAGGCAGTATAAATGTATATCCTTATTCTTTCTTTTCTTAACTCATTTAAAGAGTAATTTCATACACCTGGATTGTTTAGCTATAACATATCTAGATATATATCTGACAATAACAACACACAGTAGTGAACTGAACTAAGTTGTACTGGATTAAGAAATTACATAAGATGGTAACTCTAAATGAAATGAAAGAAAATGGTATATAAGATAATAAACTATACAAATACATACTCGATCTCTTGGCTTCTCTCAGATTTATTAAAAGACAAATGATTACATAAAATATACCAACGTAGTACTGATTTTATAACATATATTGACCTAAATGTATGACAATAATAACACAGATAGGAGGAAAAATGTAGTAATATGGGGGTAAAGCTTCAGTATTTCACTGGAATTATGTTAGTATACATCTAAGTATATTTTGATAAGCTATATTACCTAGAAAAATCATGAAGATAATAATTTTAAAATATAATTAAAATTATTAAGGCAATTAATATTTTGCACTGAAAAAATATCTACAAAATTGGAAAGGAACTGGATAAAGAGAAACAAAAGAACAAAAAAGAATCCTGCTGAGTAGCATTGAGAGCCATGTCTAGATACTCATATTGCAACAGAACAAAGGGTGGGGGAAAAAGATGTATACATGTAAGAGTAACTTGATCCCCATGCTGTACAGCGGGAAAAAATAAAATTAAATTAAATTAAAGAAAGAACAAAAAAGATATAAGACATATAGAACAAAAAGGAATGAGGCAGATATAAATACAACCATTATCAGCAATAACATTGAATGTTAGTGGACTAAATATTGCAATCAAAATGCAGAAATTAGATTGGATAAGGAACAAGAGCCAACTATAAATTGTTTTAAGGAAACAAACTAGATTTAAATACACAAACAGGTGTGAGTAAATGAATAAAAAACAAAAAGAGAGACATCACGCAAAAATTAACCTTAAGAGAGTTGGAGTGACTATACTGGTATCAGGAAAATAGAGTTAAAACAAGAAATGTCACTTACATTAACAGGGATATTTCATATGACAAAAACCTCAATTCTTTAAGAATAAACATGAACGGCACTAGCAACAAAGTCCCCAAATACATGAAGCAAAAAACTCACCAAACGGAAGGATAAAATAGTCAATTCAACAATAACTGAAAACCTCTATACCTTATTTTCAATATTGGGTAAACAACTAGACAGAAATCAGTAAAGATACACAAGACATGAACAAAACTATACACCAACTGGACTTAACAGTTATCTATATTACATTCAACACAAAAATACCAGAAAATACATTCTTCCTGTTTATGGAACATTCTCCTGAATATAAAACAAGCCTCAAGAAATTTAAAGTGATTGAAATCATAAAAAATGTTTTCCAACCACAATGGAATGAAATTAAATCAAAAGCAAAAAGAAGTTTGGGAAGTTTACAAATATATGAAAATTAAACAATACACTCCTAAATGACCAATATGTCAAGAAAAAAATCACAAGGGAAATTTAAAAATAATTTGAGATGAATGAAAATACAAACACAATATACCAAGCTTATGGAATAGAGCTAAAGCAGGGCTCAGAGGGAAATTTATAATTGTAAGTACCATATTAAAAAAATACCTCCAGAACATAATATGAAACTTGCACAATGCTTTAAATTACTAATTCTATCAGCTTGGGACAATTATTTAATTTTTTGAGGCTTCTTCTAATCTTATTTGTAATGAAAAAAATTCCTAAACTGCAAGGTACTGAAAACACATAATTTCTCAAACACATATATTAATCTCTCAGGAAATGATACCTCCCCATACTACTCTTTCTTCCCTTTCTCTTCCTTTCAGAGCAAAATGAAATCACTCATACCTTTAATTTTTAATTCTAAAATTCTAAAATTATTTTCTAATAGATAAGTAAAAATAAAATAATTGAATTTTATAACAAAAAGAATTTCAGTATTTAAAAATGTCTTCAATATTATTACTGTCACTATTCTAGATTCCCATTGAAATATAAAAGGACAGAATTACACATATGGATTAAATACAACTTCCTTTTCTTACAAAAAGTAAAAGGTACATCAAAGAGAATCTTTAGATTTTGTTGTCTATCTCCAGAAAGTTAATAAAACAGGTTATTTTCATGTAAGAACACAGAGGAATGTCTCTAGTTGGCTCATACAACAATCCTGCTTTCACCCAAACTCTTACAGAAAGATAAAAAGGAAATATCACTCTACATTCTAAGTGAGATGAAATTATGTAAAATGCTAGAATTCTTCATGCTGTAAAAAATGCATGATCACATTTTGGAAAAATTTACTTAGGAGACAATGTTTCTCACGGCCCCTGCCCCTTGTCAAACATAGCAAGAAGAGCAAATACCAGCCCTCCAGGTAATTCTAATAACAAACAGTACCAGAATTTTGATCAATACCTAAGCCCCTAAAATACCAAGTTTCTGTGTTAGAAATAACTAATGGCTACTAAGACATAGTTCCTCTGTGTGTGTGTGTTTTCAGAAAAACTTAACAAAAATTCTACTTTTAAATAATGGTCACAAAAAAAAGTTGCATACTGGTAATTAGAAATAAATGAAAATGCTGCTTAATTCCTACCACTATTTCTTCAACTACACTGATAAAATATATATATAGGCTTTACTTAGAAGTAGTCATAATTTCTAACAAAGGAGGTTATTTTACCAGCTGTAACTATGTATGTTCTTTTGGCAGTATCACTGTATTTGCTTCCATTCTGGAAAACAATTTATACTCTCATTAAGGAAGAAGAGAAAATATGAACTTACAGAATGGCTATATAGAAAGCAAAAGGGTTTTAAGAACAAAAATCTGAGTCTGAATCCTGTTTCTACCACTTATAAACGGACCAATCTTAGGGCAACTTAATTAACCTTTTAAAATCTCAGTTTTCCCATGTATGAAATGTAAATAATTAAATATATAGCATTACTGAGAAAAGAAAAAAAAAGTAAAGCATTTATGGTGCTTTATAGTCTACACTCAATAATTATTAGTCCTTTTCTTCCTGTTCTACACTATAATCAAAATATGGCACCTTAGTATAAAGTGCTAGAATCACTGATTTATTTATATTATGCTATATTATATTTAGAAGGTAAATTATTTAGAAATATATAACAGAAGAAAAACTCCCTCCCAGTTTTCTCTCAGCTCAAACCCTTCTTCCAAGCTTTGTATTTGTGTGTCCAACTGCCTTTCTCAAAACTGTTCTTGGCTGTCTCTAAGATAGCTCATACTTAATAAGACTAAGATAAATAAATTTTTGATTTCTCCTTCTATTCATGTTCTTTCACAAGAGCTTTTTATTATAGACTTTTTCCAAATTAGTAAATGGTCCCACCATCCACCCAATTATACAAGTCAGTCCTGGGACACTTGTGACTTTTCCTTTCTTTTTCCCAATCTATCTCATTTTGATTCTACCCCCCACCCCAAATATGTTTCACCCATTTCTGGTACAAATCACTGTCATTTTTTATCTAGAGTACTGTAACAATTTCTTGATTAGTCTCATCTCTACCCTGTCACTTTCCATTTTATTTTCCATACAGCAACTAAGGTGATAATTTTAAACACAAATTCCTTTGTTACTCTTGCCTAAAACTGTCCAAAGGCTTCTTTCTCCACTTAAAAACCACATTCACGTTTCTAACATGACTCATCAGACATCCTATGTTCCAGCCCCTACCTGGCTCTCCAAACTCTTCTTATGATATGCCCTCTCCTTCTTATGATATGCCCTCTCCCTCACCCACAAGGATCTTTTGGGTCCTTAAAACATGCCAAGTGCCTTCCCATCAAGTGCTATTCTTTCTGCCTGAAAATCTTTGGCACATCAATTGTCACATAATTGGCTTCTGCTCATCCCTTAAGTCTCACCTTAAGTATCTGATAAGTACTGAGAAGGATACATTACCCCAGTGATACTCCTTCCAAAAAATGCATAACTTGAATCAATTAATAGGAAGAATGCTAATTAAGCAAAAAATTTACAAAATATGTGTCTTCCACTCTTCAAAAATTACAAAGCAAGATTAGGACTAAGATACCATTTCATATTAAAGGCGACTAAACAAATACGACAACTAAATAAATTGCGCAGTTCCAGATTGGTGCTTGAACCAGGAAAAATTTAGTTATAAAGGATGTCATTGGGATGACTGATGACATTTGAATAGAGAATTACATTTGAATAAAGGATGTCATTGGGACGACTGATGACATTTGAATAGAGAATCTATGAAAATAGATTAAGGTTAAAATTTCCTGATTTTGATAATTATACTGTGATCTTGTGAGAGAATTTCTTTCTTAATCCATTAAAACAATAGATCTTGGGAGTTCCTGTTGTGGCTCAGTAAGCAGGTTAAAAACCCAACTAGTATACAAGAGGGTGCAAGTTCAACCCCTGGCCTCACTCAGTGGATTAAAGGATCCAGCACTGCCACAAGCTGCAGCATAGGTTGTAGATGCGGCTCAGATCTGGCATTGCCGTGGCTGTGGTGTAGGCCAGCAGCTGCGGCTCTAATTTGACCCTTAGTCTGGGAACATCTATATGCAGTGGGTATGGCCCTAAAAAGCCAAAAATTTTTTTAAGAGTCTTGATATTTAGTGGCAAAGAAGCACAGTATCTCCAGCTTTTTTTTTCCTGAGTTGTTCTGGAAAAAGTCTATCTGTCTGTATGCATATAAGCAAATGAGGCAAAATGTCAACAAATTATGAATCTAATAAGGGATATGTGGAAGTTTCTTGTATTATTCTTGTACCTTTTCTATTGAAATCATATAAAAATAAATATATAAAAGAAATAAACATAAACATTATATATTTTAATAATCTTGGAAACATGCAATCGATTTTCAAAAATTAAGTTAACCTATTTTCAAAAAAAAAGATTTCTTCATGAAAGTGAGGGAACAAAAATTTAAGCATTGAGTTAAAACATAGTTTAATTTTTAACAATAAAACCCAAGTCAGAAGTTTGTATATTTTCTTCAGTTTTACAATTATTTGCTTTTATTTCCTGTCCATATTGAAGTAATGCAAATGTCTACATGAAGCAAGGATTTTGATTTTGATTGTTCTTTCATATTTATCTATCACTTGCTCTTCCCCCTCCTTTATCTGCTTTAATTTTTTCAGCAAGTTACTTCTTTTATTGAGCGAAAAGGTGTAAGTTTTAATTATTCATTGTATTTAAATTCTAAGTAGAGTAATTTTTGGTTTGTTAGATTTCGTCTTCAACTTAATATCCTTGGCCTTGATATTCCCCAGATTCCTATCAATATTCTTGTCTGTTTCTAATAAAATATTTTATCTGTTCATATTGCTATGTTTTATAAAACAGGTGAAAATCCTCAATTAATATGTTAGACAATTTGATTAGAACCAAATCTGCTCATCAAAATAAAGAAATTTGAATAATTATGATTGTGCCTAATGAGCTTTAAAAATAATGTTAGCTAGGAGTTCCTGCTGTGGCACAGAGGATTAAGAATCTGACTGCAGTGGCTTGGTTCACTGCAGAGGTGCAGGTTTGACCCCTGGCCTGGTGCTGTGGGTTAAAGAATCTGGTGTTGCCACAACTGCAGTGTAGGTGGCAGCCATGGCTCAGATTCAATCCCCGGCCCAGGAACTTCCATATCCTGACAGTACAGCCATAAAATCAAAAAAGAAAAAAAAAGTTAAAGTAATAAATATAAAGACTAAGCTCTTAAGCTCATATTTGAAAAACTAATATTTGAAATAAGCATGTGTGATTATATTGCAAATAGAATGTAAATTTTTTATTTATAAACAATCTCTATGGCAGTTTAAAAGGAAAGTAGCATTCTGTAACACCTAATGACCATATAATAAGAACATCAGCCTTCAGAGGCTCTCCTGATCGTATAGGTACATGAGAATTTGCATGATTTGACCAACCAATGTTGTGCAAAAGCTTAAAAAAAAAAAAAAAAAAGCTCACAATAAATTTTCTAAGACAAGATTTTTTGAGATACTTCATTATTAAAATGACTGAATAAATTACGTTTTTCATTCTTTCTCCTTTTTCACCTTGAATATATCTGCTAGGCTGAAAAATACAGTTTTTAGCTTATGTGCTGAGGTATTTGAAGAGTAATCAACTAAATTTGCAAGAAAGTGCCCATACTTGTTGGGTACTTTCAGACGTAAAAAGAGAAATTTTTGCTCATTTATATTTCCTTGCAAAATATTAATTTTCTTATAATTAAAGAAGTCTATATTAATTTAAACTTGGTAAGTATGGCATAGTACATAAACGAAGGTGGAGTTTAAATAGACTTCGTCAGTTATCAATTCATTTTAAAACGTATTACTGCAGATACACTTTGAGACATCATAAAGAACAAATATTGTGAACTTAAGTTAAAATAAACTATTATTTAAGGGAATTACTGAAAACTTTCTGCATTTCAAAGTTTGCTATGGACAAATGCATTACAACAATAGTGACACTATGGCCAAATGTGATAACACATATGATTCCTTAATTAAAAAGTTGACACAGGCTCCCTCTCCATTATGTTTCCAAAAGAAAGACACTGAGTCTTTAACCAAGGACCAATTAAATTTTTCTCTAAATATAAATGAATGTATGTGCTTCTAAAATTAAAACTAGAAAAATAACCAAACAGGCTACAAAAATTTTTTTCTATAAATTTTGACTGGATTTATTTAATATTTATTATATTATTTTATTGATTTAAATGCATACATTACCTTAGTTTTTTTAAAAAACAACAGCCTAGAATTATAGTAAAAGAATGTATCCCCTATCTTTTTAATCTGTCTTAAAAAAAAAAAAAACTTCTCTAAGTGTTTTGTTGTTTTAAGTTTCATGAGCTTTATGGGTAAAACAATGTAGAGCTTTGGAGCATCATCTGATGTATGAATAATTTGAAAATAATTATACCTCATGCCGGGGTAATCAGAGCCAATTGAAGAGTTACACAGTAAATTTCCCAGCTCCTGCTCCTATCTGCTCATGAAGGACACCCATGCTATTGCAAAATCTTCTGAAACTTCCACCTCCATCCTCCCCTCTTTGGCTATGTCACTGAGATTATACATAGAGTCAACCAAAATAGAGTTAAGGACCCATCACTTTTTCAATCACACTGCTGTCCACTATGGCAATGACAGTGTACATTCAAGGATCTCCTATGATTAGTTTATATTGCCTTTCCCATGGCATGCATCTCAAGCTGTAATTATCTCATGTCTGTTTTTATTTTATTGTTAACTGTCTATAATACTAGATCAATTATATATTGTTTCTCTAGTTCACGTGTATAACCCTATATCTTAGTACAGTGATAGCTATTCAATAAATAGTAATATAATAGCAGTTGTAGTAGTAAAGTTCCAGTGGTTCTCCATTGCCTAAAATATAAAATGCAAGGCTTTGAACAGGATGACTGTGACCCGCCTCTTTGCCCTCTCAAAGGAGAGCCCTCGCTTCAAAAGATCTTTAAAGAAAACTAAACACTATCATCAGAGCACACGTGCATTCGGTACCTTCACATCCTTGACCAAGGTTAGTTTCACTAGGAATATTCTTCCTATGACCATGTCAGAGATGTTTTATGTATCATTCAAAGTTCAGAGCCAAAGCTTTCTGTTTTTTTTGAGGAATTCATGTGTGCCTTAGACAAGATTTATTACTTACTCTTCAACTTGTGATCTTCTAACATACTTTATCTTTCTTATGGCCAATTAGTATGTATGCCATATTTGTGCATATTTCTGCTCTCTTCACTATGAGCTCTGTGAGGATAGAGACCAGGTACTCTTACCTATATCCAGGACCTAAGCTAGTACCTAATATATTATATATCATATTTTGCTGACTGAAAACTATTTTCACTAAGCAGCTTGTTTTTCTCCTTGAATATATAAAAAATTATTGATACCACTAAAATTAATCTAAGTTTCCAAATTCATAGGGCATATTAAAAAGAAGAATTTGATGTACCTTAACTTATCTCAGTAACACAGATAATTTTTCTGGTGGGTTTTGGTATTTGTGGGCAGCAGGCTTGTAAAGGTGGCAATGGCCAAAGGCTGTAGTCTTTTATTTATTACATACCACCTGGCATATACTTTGCCTATCAAACACTAGAACATGATGTTTGAGTTGTGAATAAAGGTTATAACCACTTAAAAAATCATCTATGCAACTACACTAATAGAAATGAATTGAAAGAAGGCAAGGTATTTAAAATCTTCATTTAAAATTTTGTAGATGAGAAACAAGTTTTTGATGTGGTATTTCAGTTCCTTTGGGTTTTTCATCATAGTTAAAGTTGCTAAGAAAGTAGATCTTAAATGTTCTCATCACACACCCAGAGAAGCTAATTATGTGAGGTACTGAAGGCATTAACTAACTTCATTGTGGTTACCATTTCATAACATATACATGTATTAAATCATCATGTTGCAAACCTTAAACATACAGAATGTTGTGTGTCATTTATGGCTCAATTAAGCTGAGAAAAGACATAATGATATTTAAGAAATTAGGCACAGCAGTGTAAAAGCTTCTAGGGGTGTGCATGGGGAGCAGTGAAGTTTCTTTGTTCCTACCCATTTATTTTCACTGGGAAAAAAATGATTTAAATTAGCAGAGTTCTTTTCATAAATATTTTTAGTTATTTGAAAAGATTTCCTTTATATTCAAATAACTGTTGTCAGATAAAGACAACACCTATCAGGAAACCATGTTGATCACTTTTTTTTTTTCATCTTTTTTTAGGGCCATACCCATGGTGAAAAAATTAATTTATAAAAAACTAAACAAGACCACGGTGGTCATCTCGGAGGCTAGAGGGAGGCGTGGCTTGCCAACACTGGGGGCCTGTGAGTGGGCTCCACCTGTGGCCCCAGGCACCTCAGGGGGTGGCCAAAAAAAAAAAAAAAAAAGAGGACACTGCAACCACGTACCATACACTGTTGCTCTCACTCCCATGGTAACATACCACCCTGCAACTGCCACTGCCAAATGTTCTGGGCAGTGCTCAGACACTTGGTCACTGTTCCTTCCCATGACCCTACAACTGGGAGCAGCTGGTACAGCACCTCCTACATGGGCTAAGTGGGACAGGGTGCTTCTTGTGTGGTTCTCAGTTGGCAGGAGCAAACCACTGCAGTTATCTCTGGCCCATCGCCACTGGAGATACCGGAACAAAAATCACTTGCATCCCCAACCACCTCAGAGGGCATCACGGAGAAAGATATTGCGATGGAACACCATATGTTGTTGCTCTCACTCCCCTGGGCCACACCTACCCTGCTGCTGCCACTGCCAAATGCTCTGGGCAGTGTCCAGACACTTGATCTCTGTCCCTTCCCAGGAACCTGCATCTAGGAGCAGCTTGTGAAGCACCTCCTGTGGGGGCTAAGTAGAATGAGGTGCTTCTTGCATGGTCTACGGAAGACTGGGGCAAACCACCACAGTTACCTCTGGCTCCAGAGGTGGGAGTGGCCTGCTACCACTAGGGGTCAATGAACAGGCACCACTTGCAGCTCTAATCACCTCAAGGGCACCACAGAGGAGGGCACTGTGACTGAACACCACCTGGTGGTGCTCTTGCACCACTGGGAGCACACCAGCCCAGTGCTGTCACTGCTGAATGCTCTGGACATACCCACATGCCTGATCTCTGTCACTTCCCAGGATCCTGCAACTAGGAGCAGCATGTGCAGCACCTCCTATGTGGGCTAAGTGAGACAGGGTGCTTCATGTGGTCTACAGGTGGTGGGGCCAAACCACCACAGTTATCACTGATTGCAGATGTGGTCGTGACCTTCTACCACTAGGGGTCCCTGAACAGGCACCACTTGTGGTTCCAATCACCTCAGAGGAGGGCACTGCAATCAAACACAAGCTGTTGTTGCTCTCCCCTGGGAACTCACACACCCTGCTGCTGCTATTGCCAAATGCTCTGGACACCCTGTCAATCTGCATAAGGCTCAATACCACTTCCCAGGGCCCTGCAACTAGGAGTAGCCTGTGCCACTTTTCTGCAGGTCCTTTCTGTTATTGAGAGCCTAGTGACCAGGCACTGACTGCTGGCCCTACTCATTGCTTCCTTCTCCCTGAAAACACACTGAGCATCCTGAGAATAACAGCCTGCTCACACCAAAGAAAGAGACAGCAAATATTCAAGCTTCCACACCAAAAATAAATTGTAAGCTCCCACACCAAAAATAAATAGTAACCCCCCCCCCAAAAAAATACAAAGGGTATAGCAGTAGCCTTACAAGACCATAGTGTGGCTTCCCTAAACTCACAGAAAAAGAAAAACATAAGCAAGAAGAAGCTCAAAAACCATTCCCAGATAAAGGAACAGAAGTTACCTAAAGCAGTCAAAAATGAAACAAACCTCTGCAGTCTGGCAGACACTGAGTTCAAAAGAGAGACAGTGAACATACTAAAGGAATTAAGCCTGAATATCAAGGAATTAAGAGAGGATATGAAAGTAATGCAGATTCCTTTATACAGGGACTAGAAAATATAAGGAGGAGCCAAGAAAAATTAGAAAATTCATCTGCAGAGATGCAAACTGAGATAAAGGCACTAAAGAGCAGAATGAATAATGCAGAGGAAAAAATTAGTAATGTGGTAGAATAATGGAAATCACCCAATCAGGACAGCAGACAGAGAATCAAATGAAGAAACATGAAAGCAATATAAGAGATCTATGGGATAATATAAAGTGGGCCAATCTATGCATAATAGAAATTCCAGAAGGAGAAGAAAAAGAAAAGGGAATGAAAGTATATTTGAAGAAATTGTGTCTGAAAACTTCCCAAATATAAAGGAAGCTGATATTAAGATACAGGAAGCACAGAGGGCCCCAAACAAATTGAAGCCAAACAGGCCCACACCAAGACATATTATAATAAAAATGGCAAAAGTTAAAGATAAAGAAAGGATTCTAATGGGAGCAAGAGAAAAATACAGCATTAATTATAAGGGAACCCCCTTCTAAGTGAAGTCAGTTATACGATGAGACACCAACATCAAATGCTTTCACTGACATGTGGAATCTGAAAAAAGGACAGAATGAGCTTCTTTGCAGAACAGATACTGACTCACAGAGTTTGAAAAACTTATGGTTTCCAAAGGAGACAATTTGAAGGGTGGGGGGATGCACTGGGGTTGTGGGATGGAAATCCTATGAAATTGGATTGTGATGATCATTGTACAACTATAAATGTAATAAATTCATTGAGTAATAAAAAAAATTTTTAAAAAGAAATACAAAAAAAAGAGAAGATAATATGAGAAAAAAAAAAAAAAAAAAAAAAGGGAATCCCCTTAAGGCTATTAGCTGATTTCTCTACAGCAACACTACAGGCCAGAAGAGAGTGGCAAGATATATTTAAAGTGCTGAAAGGAAAAAAATTGCAACCTAGAATACTCTATCCAGAAAGAAGATCATTTAAAATAGAAGAGGAAATAAAGAATTTCTCCAACAAACAAAAGCTAAAAGAGTAAAGCAATACTAAACCCATTCTAAAAGAAATACTGAAAGGGTTCCTCTAAATAAAAAAAAAAAAAAGAAGATGAAGTAAGAAGAAATAGCATAGAGGGAACCACAATTGGAAAGCAATCACTTAAATAAGGCAGCATACAGATCTAACCATGAAGAGGTTAAAAAAAAAAAAAAAAAAAAAAGACTGCAAAATCATACAATGTGGGGGAAGGAAAGTAAGAAAATACAGATTCTTTTTTTTTTATTTTAATGATGTGTTTGAACCTATATGACTATCAGGCTAAAGCAAGCAGATATAGGGAGGGGTTAATATACTTAAAAAACAGGGCAACTACAAATCAAAACTGAACATTACATTCACAAAAACTGAAAAGAAAAATACTTAAGCATAAAATAAATGGAAATCATCCAACCAAAGAAAGAAAGGAAGAATGGAGAAACACAGAATTAACTGGAAAACAAGGTTTAAAATGGCAATAAATACATATCTATCAATAATCACCTTAAATGTCAATGGACTGAATGCTCCAATTAAAATACAAAGAGAAATGGATTGGATTTAAAAAGCAAAAACCTTCAACCTGCAGTCTACAAGAGACTCAGCTTAAGGCAAAGGACACATAGAGATTGAAAGTGAGGGGATGGGAAAAGATATTTCATGCCAATGGACAAGACAGGAAAGCAGGAGTTGCAATACTCATATCAGACAAAATAGACTTTTAAAAATGAAGGCTTTATGGAAAGACAAAGGAGGACACCATTTAATGCTTAAAGCATCCATTCAAGAAGAGGATATTACATTTGTCAATATATTTATGCTGCTAATATATGAGCACCCAGATACCTACAAAAAAATACTAACAGACATAAAAGGAGAACTTGATGGGAATACAATCATAGTAGGAGACTTTAACACCCCACTCACATCAATGGACAGATCCTCTAGACAGAAAATCAATAAGGCAACAGAGATCCTAAAGGAAACAATAGAAAAGTTAGACTTAGTTGACATCTTCAGGACACTACATTCAAAAAAATCAGAATATTCATTATTCTCAAATGCATTTAGAACATTCTCAAGGATCAATCACATACTGGGGCACAAAGCTAACCTCACCAAATTTAAGAGTATAGAAATTATTTAAAATATATTGGATCACAATGGCATGAAACTAGAAATCAACCACAGGAAAAGAAATGAGAAAAAACTGAATACATAGAGACAACATGCTAAACAACATGCTACTAAAAAACCAATGGGTCAATGAGGAAATCAAGAAGGAAATTAAAAAATACCTTGAGGCAAATAATAATGAAGACACAACCTCTCAAAATCTATGGGACGCTGCAAAAGCAGTGCTCAGAGGGAAGTTCATAGCAATACAGGCTTTCCTCAGAAAAGAAGAAAAATCTCAAATCAACAACTTAACCTACCACCTAAATGAATTAGAAAAGAACAAACAAAACCTAAAGTCAGCAGAAGGAAGGAAATCATAAAGATCAAAGAGGAAATCAATAAAACAGAGATTCAAAAAACAATAGAAAAAAATCAATAAAACCAAGAGCTGGTTCTTTGAAAAGGTAAACAAAACTGACAAACCTCTGGCCAGAATCACCAAGAAGAGGAGAGAAAAAATCCAAATAAACAAAATAAGAAATGAAAAAGGAGAAGTCACAACAGATACTGCAGAAATAAAAAAAACCACGAGAGAATACTATGAACAACTGTATGCCAACAAATTCGACAACCTAGAAGAAATGACCAACTTTCTAGAAACTTAACAGCCTGCCAAAACTGAATTAAGAAGAAATAGATCAACTGAACAGACCCATCACTAGAAATGAAATTGAATATGTCATAAAAACACTCCTTACAAATAAAAGTCTGGGACCAGATGGCTGGACGAATCCAGGCAAATTCTCCAAACATACAAAGAGGAACTTATACCCATCCTCCTTAAACTTTTTCAAAAGTTTAAGAAGAAGGAACACTCCCAAAGACATTCTCTGACACCACCATCACCCTATCTCCAAAACCAGACAAAGATACCACCAAAAAAGAAAACTATAGGCCAATATCTTTGATGAATATAGATGCAAAGATTCTCAACAAAATTTTAGCCAACCGAATCCAACAACAGATAAAAAAGATCATACACCATGCCCAGGTTGAATTCATCCCAGGTGCATAAGGATGGTTCAACTTAATGCAAATCACTCAATGTCATAAATCACTCAATGTCATAAATCACATTAACAAAAGAAAAGTTACAAACCACATGATCATCTCAGTAGGTGCAGAAAAAGCTCTTGACAAAGACCAACATCCATTCATGATAAAAACTCTTACCAAAGTGGGTATAGAGAAAACATACCTTAACATAATAAAAGCCATTTATGACAAACCCACAGCAAATATAATACTCAATGGAGAAAAGCTAAAAGCCTTCCCACTAAAATCTGGAATAAGACAAGGATGCCCACTCTCACCACTGTTATTCAACATAGTACTTTAAGTCCTAGCCACAGCAATCAGACAAACAAAAGAAATAAAAGGCAAACAAATACGAAGAGAAGAGGTAAAACTGTCACTGTATGCAGATGACATGTTACTACATATAGAAAACCCTAAGGACTCAACTAAAAAACTACTTGAACTGATCAACAAATTCAGCAAAGTAGCAGGATACAAGATTAATATTCTGAAATCAGTTGCATTTCTGTATACTAATTATGAAATATTAGAAAAGAAATACAAAAATATAATACCTTTTAAAATTGCATCCCAAAAAATCAAATACCTGGGAATAAACCTGACCAAGAAGGTGAAAGACTTATATGATGAGAACTATAAAACATTAATCAAGGAAATTAAAGAAGATGCAAGAAATGGAAAGATATTACATGCTCCTGAGAATCCTCAGAGAAATATAGAAGCAGGGTACCAATTATGTCATCAATTTGCATGTTCAACATCTGTACACCACCTACCTCTGGGATCCAGGAAACAATGGACCTGGAAGTCTAGGCACTGAGAATTCTCATTCTGTTTGCAATCAGAAATTATGCTGCTAATACACATGGGTGTATAAATTAATTAGAATCATAGATGACAAAAGAAGAAATTGTGTAAAGATGGATGAACTTATTTAGACCAGAGTTAGAACATAATGAGAGAATGGTACTGCTTTCTTTGCTGATGAGCTGAACTGAACTAATAGAATCAGTTTTTATACCCTTTGTTCCTCAGACTGAAAATATACTTGCAGTATAGATCAACTACATTTTTGAGAGCCTGATTCACATTGGATAAGCAGACAGGGCTCTCATTTCTCATGGAAATAGATAGATCTAATATTTTCATGGGGTATATTCCTGTATGTCTTCTACAGTCTCATTTTTTAAATTAATAAAACATTAGCTAATAACTACTGTTCAGCATTCTCTACTCAATACTAAAAAAAAAAAAAAAAAAAAAACCTAAAGTTTGAAAGTGTTAATTTAAAAGTCCAAAATATTTTTGCTTTAATAGAAAAGTTCCTTTATTTGCCATAGTTTGAGAGAACATATCTTCTGTCTTCTCTGCTTCAGTTGATGCCTCATCCATACCTTAGAAGGTTATCTGTCCTGTTTATTTCACAACAAATATAGCAGAACTGATGAGATCCAAAAGGCAAAAAGGTCATGATTCAGGTATTTAGAGAAGAGGAATCTTTTTCATGGTCATTACAAATTAATCATTGCTAGTGAACATATGCAACTTCTAAATGTAGATGTTTCAGCTGACATCATTCCTGAATTTTAAGTAGTTAAATAAAATACTGAGTTTCACAGGAATAGTTTCTATTACAAAATACCTAGTATAATACTACAAAATATAACGACCAAAAATTAAGGATAAGGATACTGGGAAATGAAGTGCCTTTGGGGATACCACAAAGAAGCAAATTTGTATTCTATCTAGCTCCTCTCTGCACCTTTGAGAAAACTTTTTAACTGGGATCATATTTGCTTAAGACAAAACATTGTGGGCAGTTCTTCTAAATATAACTGGTACACTAGCTACTTTCTCAAATGCTAGTTAATTTACTCCTTCCTACTATTTCTTTCTCTCTCTCCCATTCCCATAAATACAAATCCTTGCACTAATGGAAATGCTAACTTTCTTTCTTAATTGCTTTAACATCAAAGGATATGGTCTCTAATTGAAACTGCAATCCACAAATACTGGCAAGAGTTGCTACTAGTGCTCAAGTTTTGCAAACATAAATAAACATCTGTGTCCTCTGATAAGATATTTCTATGTCATTTCCAATCTCAAGTGAAATAATGGACTTTCTCCCCCCTTCTTAGTGCCATGACTTCATAATTTAGCTTTTCCTAATTTCAACCTAAAAAGTAAACAAATGGAATATTTGAAGTTATAAAACATCTTATAGTCCATATAAACTTTCTTGTGAATAGCCCTCTGGAAGAGCATGGAGCATTTTATATGTTGTTAGATACACGGAAGAGAATCATAGCTATCGATGTTTTTGTCTGTATAATATAATAGTAATAATTTACTTTTAAGGATGATTATATGAATACAAGAGAGTTTTAACAATAATCTATGTTGATTGAATACCATCATCGAAAAGGAATTCACTACCTGAAAAAGTAACATATTTGAGTTTTAAGTTGCTTTGGTTGACATGGTCCTGATAAGCCTCTTTTATATCAAGCCTTATTCTATAAATTTTAAAAAATTACATTCTTATACTTAAAAAAGTTTATTGTCATTTATCTATTATAGTCACTTTCAGAAGTCATTTGCATTGAATGAATTTCTTCAAAAATATAGTTTCCATAATTAAAAGCAATGCAAGTGGTGTAATCAATGGAAATTAGTCTCTCTTGGATTTAGTCAACTCTGGTTTATTTAGTGAGAAAAAAAAAATAAGTTATAAGGATAAAATGTAACTAAAAAATCCAGGTGGCTCCGGAGAATAAGGCAGTAGGAATTGGAGTCTTTTTAGGTTGTCACTATAATAAATCTATTTTCTGTCCTTGAGTCATTCAGCTTAAGATTCAGTTTCAAAGGATGAGGCCTATCTGAATTCATGTGTCAATACCCTTAGTTTGGTGAAGTACATGAGCAAAGCATTTTGTTAGAAATTACTATTGAGATTATTTGTAAAACATCACCACCAAAGGAGAGGAAAGGAAAGGAAGGAGAGGAAAGAAAACCAGTGCCTGATTAAGCAGGCCAAGAAACTTCTAGTTTTTCTGCCAAAGACTAGTTACCTAAGTTAGTATGGCCTTCTGAGCAGGCTCAGTTGTCTTCAAATCTAGAAAATGATGGAGGACTGCTGCTTTTGCTTTAAGTATAAGCTGGAGTTTTTTGTTTTTGTTTTTTGTTTTTTTGCTTTTTAGGGCTGCACCCACGGCATATGGAGGTTCCCAGGCTAGGGGTCCAATCGGAGCTACAGCTGCCAGCCTACGCTGGAGCCACAGCAACACGGGATCCGAGCCACATGTGTGACCTACACCACAGCTCATGGCAATGCCAGATCCTTAACCCACTGAGCGAGGCCAGGGATCGAACATGCGACCTCATGGTTCCCAGTCAGATTCGTTTCTGCTGCACCACGAGGGGAACTCCATAAGCTGGGGGTTTTAACCCTGTAATATTTGTGTAAAATTTTGATCCCCTGGAGTTCTCATTGTGGCTCAGCAGGTTAAGAACCTGACATATTGCGTGTGAGGATACGGGTTTGATTCCTGGCTTTGCTCATTGGGTTAAGGATCTGGCACTGCCACAAGCTGCAATTTAGGCCACAGATGAGGCTCGGGTCCTACATTGCTGTGGCTGTGGTGTCGGCCAGCAGCTGCAGTTCTGATTCGACCCCTAACATGGGAAATCCCATTTGCTGCAGGTGCAGTTGTAAAAAGAAAACCAATACTGGAGTTCCTGTTGTGGCTCAGTGGTTAACAAATCCGACTAGGAACCATGAAGTTGCAGGTTGATCCCTGGCCTTGCTCAGTGGGTTAAGGATTCGGCTTTGTCATGAGCTGTGGTGTAGGTCACAGACGGGGCTCGGATCTCGTGTTGCTGTGGCTCTGGCGTAGGCTGGTGTCTACAGCTCTGATTAGACCCCTAGCCTGGGAACCTCCAAATGCCACGGGAGTGGCCCAAGAAATGGCAAAAAAGAAAAAAAAAAAAAAAAAACTGAAGAGAAAGAAATTGACTGACATGTACTAAATACATACATATATGTACATGTGTATTATCTATGCTCTTCTGTATTTTCTAAATCCTTCTCAATAGATATGTATTTTTAATCTTCTATACACTGTGACATAGAAAAACATTCTCCAAACTGTTTATATGTGTCTACACTACACATATTTTTCCCAGAGATGTTAATAAGCATAAAATAAAAAATAACTACAACATTAAAAATATTTATGATATGTCACATATTCTAATACTGTCCTGGAGATCCATGGTTCATATTAATATATTAAAGGTTTTGTGTGTTTCTGGTTAGATAGGTAACAAGCCAGGTAGAACTGAAGGTAATTTACTTTACATGTCTTTTAATGTACATGCTTTGGTCTATTTATGTCATCTTTTAAAACTGCATGAGTTCCTGCCATGGCACAACAGAATCAGCAGCATCTCTGGAGCACTGAGACACAGGTTCAATCCCTGGCCTGGCATAGTGGGTTAAGGATCTGGCATTGCCGCAGGTGTGGTGTAAGTCACGTCCATTTCTCGATCTGACCCCTGGCTTGGGAACCTCATATGTCTCAGGAAAGCCAAAAAAAAAAAAAAACCAAAACCAAAACCAAAAACAAAAAACCCCACAAAACTTGTTTCCTCAACAATTAAAAGGTAAAAGAGTAATACCTTCATTTAAGTGATAACAGCACAAATTTAATCATACAGACCTGAGTTCATACCTTGGTTTTTGAACTTCATCTTTGAATGTTTAACTTTTCTACACTTTAATTTTCATCATGTGTATGATATGATACTAGTAAGGTTATTCTTCGAGTGTTGGAAGGATTAAATTCTATGATAATTATGTACACATTTTAACATGGTGCCCTGAGATACAATGAGTATTACTGGTGACTACTATTATCATTGCCATTATTGTTGGGATATTTAAGGTTCCAAGTGAATACTATATGTAAGCTCTTAGCAGAATGAATAATACAGCAGATGTTTATTTAGGATTACTGATGTGGTGGTGGTAGTAGAAGAGAGGAAAAACAGGTAATATTTGAGATGTTTCATTTACAGAAATATTCCCAGATCAAATTTTTGCAATCATCCTCAGAACTTTTTGGACATTATTACCTATTTGTATATATGTTGGAAAACACCCTAAGGTTTAATTTGAGGTGGGGGGGAATGCAGGAACTATCTTGGTCTACCTCTGTGTGAATTTGCCATGGCGTTCCAGTCAGGCACCTATCCTTTTTAGGCTTCTCATATTTCATGGGGAACATTAATCTTACCTTCTGTTTCAATGACTGTTGCAGCATATGGCCCAGCACAAACTGGCAGCACAGAATAGCTGTGTTCCAAGTGCTTGTTAGGGAGTGTGACCTTGACAGTGAGGACTGACAAAAAATGAGTTAAAAGAAACATTATGTGCAATTTTTAAGTGATAAATTTAAATATCTCTCTAGATAAACTAAAGAAGCCTGTTTATAAAATTTCATCATGGGATTTTGCTTAAACCCTCCTGCTTCCTTCCCAAATATCCCCACAATATAGTTTATTGTTTTAATGAATTTAGCTGCGAGTTTTTTGAAATTCAACCTTATATGTCCATTGAAGTTATTGCTGAAGATAATATTCAATACACTGTATGTTTTTCATTTTTGAGGATGAATGAGAATTTTTTCTGTGATCTCTGTACCAGAAATATTTGCCCTACTCTGATTCACAGTTTATCTTCAACTCACAAGGACTGTACATAAGTAATCATGTTTTCATTTTAAAATTTAGTTTCTAAAAACTTTTAAGCCAATTTTTGCCATCTATCCCTTCCAAAAAAATATAGAATCCTATTACATGCATCTTGTATGAAGTGTTTACGTTAACATTTAATAAACTAGTCCCTTAAAGTTTTTAATGAATTTCACAGCAATTTACTTTTTTAAAAATAAATGGTTTATTGAAGTGTGAGAGATATGAAGAAACGTAATTCATAAATGTATAGATTAATGAATTAGCATAATGAGAAAATACCTGTTGAATCACTACTCAGAATGAGATATAAAACCTTACTAACAGTGCAAATCTCCTCATAATCTCCCTTTCAATCTCTATCATCTTAATCATTAAAATCAACCAGTATCTGCTTTTGTAGAGTATATAAATGAAACTACAGATTCTATAATTTAATATTATGATTCTGAGAATTAGCAATGCTTTTGCATGCAGCAATGCATTTACTTTGTGTTACTACAAAAATGTCTTTAAAAATCTCCATCTGTTTAATCATTCTTCCATTGAAAAAACATGGATGGCATAATTATGTCTTCCTATTGAACTGATCCTTCTATCATTATGTGTTCTTTTTTATCCCTAACAATGTGTTTTACCTTAAATCTACATTTTTAGACATTTTTCTATGGGTTGATCTTGATATACTATGTTTTCCATATTTTTATTTTTAACTTATCTGTGTTTTTCTTATAAACAACATATATTTAAGTCAACCTTTTTTCTGAACATTTATTTTTAATTGGTGTGTTTTAGTCCATTTACATTTTATGTAATTACTTACATAATTAGATGTACCACTAATTTTATTATTTGTTTTCTATTTTCTTGTCTGTTCTTTATTTACCTTTTCTTGCCACATACGTATTACTTTTATGTACTATTTTATTTCCCCTCTCTTTATAAACTACTTTTATAGCCACAGGTACCCTTGATTCATGAAGTATAATATATATGAGTAGTTTGTCTACATCATGTACAAAAGAAGAATATTAAAACTCAACTCCATTTAATACTTTTTCCATATTTGTGCTATTATTTTCATATATCTTAGCTCTTTATATTAAACTGCATAGATATTATTTTATTTGTATTTATCCACATTGTTACTTTTTTGGGTCCATTCTCTTTATTCCTTTCTGAATATGTTTTTATCTGTAAATACTGTTTCTACAACTGCCTTTTAGTTTTTCCTTTAACGTGGGTTCACTGGTGATAACGTTTTTTGTTTACCCTAACTAGTCTCTATCTTGTCTTAATTTACGAAGGATAATTTTTGCTCTATATAGAAGTCTACATTGAAAATTATTTTTCTTTTGCTGTTTGAAGCTATCATTCTCTTTTGGGTGTCCATAGTTTATTCTGAGAAATAAACTGTCAATATTAACAATGCTTCTTTGAAGCTTATATATTCTCATCCTTCATACTCCTTTTAAAATTGCTTTTGTCTTTCGTTTTCAGCAGCTTTGCCATGAAGTGTCTACATGTATTTCTAGGTGGACTCAGATTGCTTGGTGGTCATTTCTTGATGTCTATCTTCAGTTTTTGAAAACATTGAACCATTATGAATTTATCTGCTCTATCTCTGGCCCTTAAGTTAAATTAAACTGAGACTTACATCCTAAGGTCTGTGCTTGAAATGAAGTAGATACCAGACACATTAGGTTTTTACCTGGCAACCTGTTCTTAACATTTATAATATATTTAAGTTCCTTTAGGATGAGAATTCCTTCAAAATTTAAAAAGTTTGATGTAGCCATAATTTTTTTCTATCCCAGTTATCTGGAATCTTTGGAATCTTTCCTTTTAAAATCTGTGCTCGCATACAAAACATGTGAAAGTTCGATGGTCTATGCTGATGTTGACTTGTGAATATTCAACATAATTTATTTAAATACTGTTTAGAAATCAACTACTGAGTGCTAGATACTATTCCATGTTTTAATGAAGTTTACATTTTAGTGATTATATGTTCCAAATATAAATTTTTATTCTCATAAACAACAAACATTTATTGAGTCTGATCCAAATAGTGTGAATGTCACTACACAGTCAAAGGAGAACAAAGTCAAAAGCCCTAATGTTAGAAGGCACCATATGATATTTTAGACTATATAAAGCTTGTTGAAATTCTTATATATATATTGAGGAAGGTATACAGAAACTATAATGGGAACAATGAGTATGTGGAAATTAATTGGGTCTTAGAAGACAAGGAAGACTACATAGAGACAAAGATATTAGAAATATTGAGGGGAAAATTGGATTTGCCAAACAGGTAAGGGTTGGAGTGGAAAGACATGCCAGGCAGAGGAAATTTCCAGTGTAACAGAGGTATCACAGAGAAGATCATATTTAGAAAAATGCAAACACAAAATGCTAGAACAAAGGGATATATGAAGTTTTTGCATCCTGTGTGTATATGTATATGCGTAGTGAGGGGTCGTGGTGTGTATGTGTATTTATAGGGATCGAGTGGGACATTGGGGTAATTAAGAGATACAAGTAAAATATTAGGAAGATCATATCATTTAAGTGCCTAGCTTACAGCTTCAGACTATCTTGTAACAAGTGCAGTCTCACAAATTTTGAGGAAAAATATCATAAATTCATGTTTTTAGAAATATAAATTTTCTGTGATGGGATAAACCTGAAATTTTTTTGGAAAATCTTACAATGTTCTTGCCTCAAATTTATTGTGCAAGCCTGACAATGATGAATATTACCTTTCACAGCTGTTTCAGACAGTTTAATGATACGATTAGTATCTCTAACTGTTTCCATCACTTTCACGTCACCAACCATCACTTCCTTTTTTGTGATAATTGTTCATAGAAGCAGTTCCCTTAACCTTTTTTCACTTTTCAAAGATAAAATTGTCAGCAAAGAAATAACAGCATTTATCAGATTTTCTATTTTAAGTGAAATGAGAATTGTAGCTTTTATCTAGATTCAAGTCTTATACATAGTATGAAGGCCCTTGTGCAAGGCGTTTTTCGTATGTTATTAATGAAGAGTTTACACATGGGTTCAAAACATATACAATAAAATAATTTACTGTGACTAAAGGTTATCCCCTTATCATGACAGTTTTACTAATGTTCATATGTGGTTAATGGTTGTGGAAGAAAACCAACAAGCTGAGAATTGCACAATACCTGCAGCGAATTTTATCCAGGATAAAACCCGATCCCAGGGTAATTCATCACTCATAGCTGAAGTGAACACAAATTATTAAACTGCTTAATCTACCAAGTGTATTTTGTAGGGTTTATTAAAATATAAAAGGGTCTCATTCCCCTAGCTTTCAGTTTGGTGTAATAGCATTCCCTTCTCTACATTTATTTATTTAAGAATTATTTAATAATTTTATGTGCAATAATCTATTACCACAATTGTGAATTTTTATACTCAAAGTACTCATAACTTGGTCACTGGAAGGCTCTTAAAGCTGGATCTTGTATACTTCCAATGTGCTTCCATCATTCTTTGAGCATTTCTTTATTTCTAACATGGCAAGATATTTTAGTCCTTTGGTACTTTGCCAGCATAGCCCTGAAGTCAGCAATTTTTCTAACAAATCTGCTTACTTTTAGTTGGTTTAGAACTAAAATATGGGTTCTAGGGGCTAAATATGCTCATTGCTAATGGGATCTCTGACTTGAGACCCTCTAGAGAAACGAGCCAAGAAAAACATGTGTAGATACTCATACACAGAGTATATCTCATCCTCCTCCCTTTCTGCACTTGTAATTCTCTTCTTTAAAATGAGAAGCATGGATCCTCTTACACATGATATCTTGTTTTCTTAATCCTAAATGTTCTCATGCATAATTGCCTACTTATACCACCAAGAAAAAAAATCTACTAACTACAGTTTACCATTTATATTTTTTATAAATATTTAGCCTAAGTATACATAGTCAAATATCATTGGAAAATCACCACGGTACTAATCCTTCAGGCAAAAATAATCATGCTAAAATAAAACACTAATGAGAAACAATATATTTACATAAACTCAAAGAATCTCCCTACGAGATACTTATTGTCTACGAAGGAAAAAAAAATAAAAGCAGAGAAACCTGGCAGGCACAATTTTAACCAAGTTATTAAAGTTAAAGGTAGTAATATTTAGAGAGACAGACAAGTACCTACTGATACGATGCTCTGAGGGGTACAGAGACTCACACATATGGTATTTCCGCCAAAAATTACACATCGCCAGTACTAAATTATAAGAAATATTCAGACAGAGAAGAACTGAAGAACAATGTGGAAAATAAATGTTTTTTACTTTTCAAAGGGTTAAGGTCACGTAAAATAAGAAAATCTAAGGTACTGTTCTAATTTAAATGATAACAAAAAATGAAAAAAGAAGGAAAGAAAGAAGGAAGGAAGGAGGAAGAGAGGGAGGGAAGAGGAAAGGAGGGAGGGAGGGAAAAGAGGGAGCAATGGAGAAAGAAAAAGATGGAAGAAAAAAAGGGAAGAGAAGGAAAAAGAAATAAAAAAGAGGAAAAACTATGATAATTAAATGCAATGAAAATTATGGATTAGTCCAAGAGTAGGATATTTTTTCTTTTAATAAGGACATTAATAGGACAATTGGGAGCTTGGGCTTATCAGACACAACCTAGAATAGATTTATAAGGAGATCCTGCTGAATAGCATTGAGAACTATGTCTAGATACTCATGTCGCAACAGAAGAAAGGGTGGGGGAAAAAACTGTAACTGCAATGTATACATCTAAGGATGACCTGACCCCCTTGCTGTACAGTGGGAAAATAATAAAAAAAAAAAAAAGAAAGAAAAACCTGAACAAGGTCTGTGTATTAGACAATAACATTGAAAATATTTTTGAAAATTGGACAGTAGTTATGTAGAAGAATGAGTTTGTTTTTAGAAAATACACATTTAAGTGCTTAGAAGTAAAGAGGCATCATGTCTAAAACTTACTTTCAAAAGTTTTCCCTCACCCCAAATGTAAATAATAAGGGAAGCCAAGAGAATGAAAAAAAATGGAATAAAATATTAAAATTTGGGTAATCTGGGTTGGTGGCTTTGAAAATATGTGCATACTTTGATACTTATTCCTTCAAGAAGTAAAGGGCCATTTCCCTTTCAGTTTGGCCTTGATATAGCAATTTGCTTCTATGAAAAAGAGTAAGACAGAAAGGAAGTAAAAGGTATCTCTCTCTAGCTCTCTCTTCTCTCCCTTAACCCCTCTCCATTCCCCCATCTCTTCTCTCCAGAAAGCTAGCTTCTCTGTCCCATGAGTAGTCCTACAGAAAAGTCCTTGTGTCAAATCAAGGAACCAAAGCCTCTTGTCAATAGCCATGAGTGCTTGAAAGCAGATTCTCCAGGTTCTTCAAATGAAGGCAGCCCCAGTCAACATCTTGTTTACAACTTCATGAGAAACCCTAAACCAGAATCACTCAGCTGAAGTGCTTCCAGACTCAGACACTGTGTAAGATAATAAATGCTTGTTGTTTTGAGTTGCTAAATTTGGGGGCTGAAAAATAAAATGAAATAATTAACATAATGTTTACAGAAATTCCTGGAGCAAATTTTGTATCTTTTTCTGTAAGTTTGACATTATTTCAAAATAAATTTTTTTTTTAAAGAAAAACATCCGGAAGAGTATACATATGCCATATTTTCCAGGTGCCATGTCATGGTGGAAAAATTAGTTTACTGTGCATCTTGAGACTGGCTGGCTTCTGCCTTTCTTTTCTCAGCAATATCTACTTTAAAGAAAGTCATCTCACATGATTGGTCATCTTCCTTATTTAAATACATGTTTACATACATTTCAATGTGTTAAGAGTAAAATACACCATAGGGTTTAATTTTGAAATTTCAACTATTATTTTCAAATATACAGAAAACTATGTTATTCCTTATGAGCTTTGAAAAGTTTACTCTGTACAGGAAGTAACTTATTGTCTCCTGAGCAATGACAGAAGTAAAAATGGACCCTGAGAAAACTTGTCACACAACCTGTACCTTGCCAACATAGGACAACCAAGAGAGAAACTGTCCTTTTTATGACTTAATCAAGAGTAAAAGCCTGAAGCAGGAAAAAGACAAAATTGCATTTTGTTTAATGCTTATTCAATGGCAGAAGAAAGTATCAACTGCTTTGTTTTATCTCTACCTCTAGGTAAGCTCATTCACTCATGTAACTTTCAGTAACATTCTGAATGGGAAGAGATAATTTAAACAAAATTCTACATAGGCAATGTTTCTAGAGTATGGTTTTTACATTGATTTATTGGAATGTAAAAGAGAACTTAGACTTTTTAAAAGATACATTAAATTTCCTGATATATGCCTGCATACATGTATATACATACATATACATATATAATGTATTATACTATTTACAAGACACATGTTTGATATACACTTATGTATGCATTCATATGTAAACACACACATGTACACACACACACACACACACACACACACACACACACAAGCGCATGAACTCTGCCAAACACCAGCTCTATGTCAATATACAATTTCTTGACTGCACACTTCTGTCTATACTTCAGGACTTATCTCAAATACAGAAATTTTTAAACATTTCCAGTTGACTATAATCCTTCCTTCTGCTAACTCATATAGTTGCCTTTATGTCACTCTTCTCACCTAATCTTGCACCATTACTATTTGTGTTCAGGCATCTATCACAGTGAATTTCTATTATAGAAGATGCTCAGTTAAATGTAGTGGACTAATGGTTTAAAATTATACTCTCAAGCATCTTTTCATGATGAGCCTCCTGCTTTTAACTAAAACACAAAACTCAGAAATTATTAAAGTTATTAAATTTAATATTTTAATTTTGAAAAAAAATCTCTTGCCATTTATGGCTTGATTTAAATATTCACAACATTCCTTAATTTATTCTACATGTTAGTCTGTTTTCAATCTGAGATCAATTTGTTTTAAAATAATGTAATGGTACATTTTAACAACGAATTATTTTACAATAAGTAAATGGAAGATGTTATTTACAACATTTCCACAAATCTTTTACGGCCATCATTTGTAAATGCTTCTTAAAATTTTTAAAAATGTTATAGCACTTACTCTATATGATTACATCCTTTTACTGTTCTATACAATCCTAGAACCCTTTTGTTTGTCTCTCCCATCCTTCACATTTTCCTCATTTTTCCCTTTGCTTTTTTATCACCTATAGTAAAGTTAATTCAATCATTTGAAAAACTAAATTGAGAACAGCAGCTTATTAAGAGGAGGGACAGAGCAATGCCATTTGATGCTAATCCACCTACTCAATGCAAAAAGCTCAGAGGTTGAAAGAAAAACATTTCTATTCCTCCTTTATTTTTAGATTTTATTAGCTCTGAAGTGACCAGAGTATTTTGAACTTTATGTTAACTGGAGGAATTTTTAAAGAAATATTTATTAATATTTTCATTGTAGTATCATAAAAAATGTGGCTTTGTCTAGTATTAAGAGACTGTGCAGCAGTAAAGTTTCCAACTTAACCTCTATATTTTATATAGCTGCCTTAACAATCTGCTTACCCTCATTTCTTATCCTAATTTCTCTGTAATTACAACCCATTACATACCATTGGTTGTCTCCTTAATATCAGACAAACTAATTTGCTTGCATTTCATATACAGCCATATGGTCTCATTGACCATCATCAAGGGAGAACAACTGAAGGAAATCTGTTCATAAGAAAATTTAAATTGAAAACAGAAACCCTGGAATAAAGGAAAAAGAAGTTTAAGATACTAGTGAGAGAGAGAATGAGAGGAGGCAGATCTCAGAAAGTATTGGTGATATAATTATAAAGAGAAATAAAAACAATTCATGATAACAATATAGGAAGGATGGAGTACTTTTAAAATTTTATATGTTTTTCAAAAATTTTATAAATTTAAGGTGTACAACATTCTGTATACATATACACAGTGAAATGATTGCTACAGTCAAGGTAATTGACATGTCATCTCTTTACACGGTTACTATCTGTGTTGTGTGATGAGAGCACATGAAACCTAATCTGTTAGCAGATTTCCAGTGTTAAAAGCCAAATTAAAAAACAACAGAAGATGGAGTACATATCCTGACCAACCCATTTGCCACAAAGAATTCTCCTAACACTGTAGCACAAAAAGGGCAAAGTTAGCTAAATATTAGCAACAGAAAAAATATTGCTTTCAAAATGAATTTTAAAATTAGTGAATGAGTATAATCTGAACAACTGAAAAAGGGAATCACGACAGTCCAAATGACCACAAGATGTAAATAAGAAATGCAGCCAATTATTTCAAAACTGAGAGAACAATGTAAATGATAAAAACTATGAAAGAATAGCAGCTCAAAAATAGAAATAGTAATATACAAGTAGGTAAAAAAGAGAATCTAAAAAATAATACAGTTGGAGATAAATTAGAAATAAACAACCACAGGAAGGAATAAAAGAGCAACAGACCATAAACATACAATAAGGAAAATAAAGCATAGAAAGGAGAAAAAAATTTTTTTTTTTTATTTTCCCACTGTACAGCAAGGGGGTCAGGTTATCCTTACATGTATACATTGCAATTACAGTTTTTCCCCCACCCTTTCTTCTGTTGCAACATGAGTATCTAGACATAGTTCTCAATGCTATTCAGCAGGATCTCCTTGTAAATCTATTCTAGGTTGTGTGAAAGGAGAAAAATTTTAAAAAATAAGCAGAAAATAAGAAAGAAAGAGATTAAAAAATAATAAAAATAGAAGGAAAAGAATTAATTTAAATAAACAACATTTTTGAAAGAACGAACAAAACCAAACAAAACAATGGGAAGTATTCTAAATAATCTAATTAAGGATACCTCTTTTAAAAATAAAGAACTCTTGAAACTAAATTTTGAAAGGGCAAGGCAAATTGACCCAGATTTGGTGAAATTTGGAGAATTATTAAAATTTTAAGATAAGGAAAATTAGCCTACATGCATCCAGACAAATGTCCAACTCACTTAAAAGGGAAAGAAAATCATAAATACATTATCCTGTTTAACAGTTGTAGGTTATGCCAGAAGCCAACAGAGGAAATGTATTTGAAATATGCAAGGAAAAACAATATGAATATAGAATTTCATCTAGCCAGCCTGAATTTATGTCAGAAGAAAAGAAAAAGCTGAGATATATATATATATATATATATATATATATATATATATATATATATACACAATAAGTCAGTGAATACTTTTTCTGATCAATGCCTTCTGAAGACTATTACTGAAACAGCTTCAAACAGCCAAGATATATTTAGAACTTTCAGCATAAGGAGCTCTACCCATTCATCTGTACAAATAACACAAAGCTACAGAGAGCAGAGTGACAAAACACCTAGCATCTATTACATGTTCTGACAATTTGTATATATATATGTGATAGGTAGATAGTTATAATACTAATATCCCAAATGAATAAATAAAGAGAAATTATTAGTAGAAAAAGATCACTAATAACCCTGTATGTGTTAACTGGGGAAAAAAATAGTATTTCTTTAAACTAGCGGCTTGGAATAGAGGGAAAAAGAGATTTACTGGCTAACTGCAATACTGTTAATAATGCAATATTAATGAACAGTATCTCCAAAAAAGAGAGGTAACTAAATGTAAAATTTAAGGCAATAGTAAAAAATTGACTATTAAAACAAAATACAAATCATCTCAAATATCAAAACAAATTTTTACACAGACGAGATTTTATTTCTAAAACAAAGCTTTGTTGAAGATTTTGAAAGGAATAATTCCATCACATCTAGTTCAATATAGAGAATACATTGGTAAAGATGATGGTGATGGGTGGGAAATTGGCTTTGTAAAAATTCTGTGCAAAGGAACCTCATTTTTCCATCAAGCACTTTTTTTTTTGTCTTTCTCTCTTTTTAGGGCCACATCCACGGCATATGGAGGTTCCCAGGCTAGGGGTCCAATTGGAGCTGTAGCCACCAGTCTACACCAGGGCCACAGCAACATGGGATCTGAGCCATGTCTGCGACCTACACCATAGCTCACAGCAGCGCCAGATCCTTAACCAACTGAGCGAGGCCAGGTATCAAACCTGCATCCTCATGGATGCCAATCAGGTTTGTTAACTGCTGAGCCATGACGGGAACTCCCTCCATGAAGTACTATTTTTTAATAGTATTTCAAAATCGTATTTTCAATATTTTATTTGGTATTGTTACTGACATTCATGAGGGAAAAGGATTTGTTGCTCTTATATCCTCATATATTTATCTTATAGATTTTAATTTAAAAAATAATTGAATATTTCATTTTCTCTATCAGCTCAGGGAAAGTTTAAGTAATACTGAATAAGTAATACTGAATAATCCTGAAAATTCTTATTTCTTCTGTACTGAAGTGTTTTTTTTTTTTTTTTTTTTTGCTTAGTTCATATAAAATGATAGGGAACTAGGTATTTTTCCCAGTAAATTTCTGACAATTTTCTCATTCTGTTCTGAATAATTCATCTAGTTATATTTTCTTTAAAGGAATTATGCATATTATATGCCTCTTCTAGGGTCGATTTTAGAAACAGGCTAAATTGTTAAAGTGTTATTCCTTTATATCCAGTTCATTTTAATTTATTTGTACAAGTGCAATCAAAGTAAATTTTTAAAATTCTTTGTGATTCATCTACATGGTTATCCTATATTAAGATTTTTTTATTAATTTTTTTTCCAAAAAATGTTAGCTTCTTTTAATGTGGCCCTCTCCATCATAATCACTCCCTAGCCCTTACTTTTCAGATGTAGGAATTCTGATAGCCCAGTTATTAAATAGAGCTGTTTTTACTGCCCTGTTATTAGTGTAAGGAGTTACACTATCCTCTGTAGTTCACTATTCCCAATTCACAACTTTGTATATATTCACTTTATGAAATACTCTGTATTTTTCCTAAATTGAATATATCATTTCTCTGGCTAGAATTTCCTCCTTTACATTGTGATTTTTGTTATTAGAAGTATTACCATATCGACACTGCCATGTTAAACAACGTTCTCCTCTGTAACTATAATTTCAGATATTTTCAGTCTAACTTCTATACTGAAAGCATCTGAACCTCTCTGCTTGGTTGTTTTTTTTTTTTTTTTTCCCATTAAGTATCTTTTTCTAGAGACCAAACTGATAATAACTGCCCTGTACCTTTTCTTTCTCATAGTAAATACTTTTCAAAATTGAATATTGTTTGGAACTTTAGGAATGGTTTGACAGAGTTAGAGTTCTGCTACAGCGATAATTTTATATATAATGTTGTAATTACTTTTATGTTCAGTTTTCACATACATAGATTCTTTGCCCTTGTCTGTTGCTTACTCAGTGTGTCTCAAAACCCTTTCTCAGATATAAGTATGCAGGAAAAGCTGACGTTTGATTCATAGCTATTGATCCAGGTTCCAAGGCCAAACAAGCATCAATCCAATGAGGGCTATGCAGAACATACTGAGAAATCCTCCAACTTTTGGGATTATGCTTAATGCTACTGATAGATGTAATATATTTTTAAACTTGCAATCCTTAAAAGTTAATTATATCAAGGTATTAATTATATCAGTACATTAAATGAGATATATCATCATGTTATGAAATATCACCACTTTGACGACTGATCAATTTATTGGTTCATGGCATGCTATTATAATGAAACTAGGTGAAAGTTTTCTATTTATATATTTTATTAGAATTATCATTACCATTAATATTTTGTTTGTTCCATATGATAATCATATTCTACTATTGATTCTTCTTTGCTAAGTTATATCCAAATTTATCTTCAATAAATTTATGTACACTTAAAGAGTATATGTGAAATAAAAAAATAAAGAGGGAGATCAAGACATCAGAGGGCACTGAGCTCAGCTCCCACACGAACACTTCAAAATTAAATCTACATGTAGAGCAACTCTCACTGAAAACACACTGGAGACTGGCATAAAGGCTCTTCTACAAGCAAAGCTATAAAGAAAGATCCACATGGAGTTGTGGATGGAAGAGAAGCAATTCTGTTGGGAATCATCCCTTCTAGCAGGGGACACAGAAAAAGATGATATCATGAACCCTGAGATCTTTCTTGGAGAGTAAGGGGTTTGAACCACATATTAGGCATCCCAGCCCTGGGGTTCAGCAGTGAAAAGTGAATCCCTTAGCTAGTCTGAAAGCATGTGGACTTCCTAAGGGCTATAAGAAATCCAGACTCCACTAGTAAAGAATGTGCACATGATTGCCTACTCCCAGGAACAAGGCAGAGAAGGTAGACTGAAAATCCCCCAAAACTCTAGTTGGCTTCCCCCAATTGTCCCAACTGGCACCCCAGGCTTAACCAGGAGTCTGCTCCATCCCCTCTTGTTCTTGTATAGTTCTCCAGTTATAGAGACTATAAAGGGCAAAGGCTGCCATTGCTGAGAAGGGTGCACACTTGTAGGGGGTGGAGCCAGCTTGGACACTATCCTGCATCTGAACAGGATGAAGGTATCCACTCTTGCCCCTTTTGCTCCAGCACTGCTCCCACCATGGTGAAAGTGCTGTTGCTAGAGATGACTAATACACTTAGGGGAAGCAGAGTTGGCTCAGACCCAGCCCTGCCTCTGAATAGAGGCAGTGGACTGGAAATGTCCTGAGGTTCTGACTTGCTTATTAGGGTTGTTCCAACACACACCCCAGCCTGCACCGTGTACCCACTCCAGCCCTTCTTGTTTCAGTGTTGCTTTCCAGTAGGGTGAAGTTACTGTTGCTGGAAAGAAAGTACCCATTTAAATGGAATGAAACCAGCTCAGCCTCAAACTTCAGGGCTTTTGCTCTAGCATCCTAGTGTGTGACTCCACTTGCAAAAAGGAAGTGATGGAAGTCCTGGCTCACACCTGACTTTGACTATCCACTCCTTCTCTAGCCCTAGCTCTCACCAAAATGGTAGCTACCAGCAAACGCTAAAGCTTCCTTGGCTCCTTTCAGACCCAGCTTTGCTATCAAAGTCACTGGGCACACGCAAACTGTACAGGGACACTCCCACGCAAGGACACTCCTTTAAGAATGGGATAAGTAACTGTTTCATAGAGACAGAGAAAGTTATATTAAATGAGAAGATAGAGGAATTTGTTTCAAATAAAATAACAAGACAAAAAACTCTAAAAAATGCCTGGTGAAACAATGACAAATACCAGATAAAGAGTTCAAAGTATTAGCAATACAGTGAGAATTTTAACAAAGAACTAGAAAATATAAAAAATGAACCAATAAGCACTGAGTTATATGGCAACTGAAATGAAAATATTCTAGAAGTAATCAATTCTAGAAGTAACACATAAGTTAACCAAAAGACAAAATGATGGAAATCGCCCAATTAGAATAACAAAAAGAAAAACAAATTTAAAAAATGAGGATAGTTTAAGGGACCTCAGAGACAACATCAAGTGTATAACATCTTGAGAAAAGAGGTAGTCAAAAATGTATTTGATGAAGTTAAGTGTGAAAACTTCCCCAAACTGAAGAAGGAAACGGATTTCCAAGTACAGTAAACACAGAAAGTCTCAAATAAGATTAACTCAAAGAGATCTCCCTGTGATATATCATAACTAAAATGACAAAAGTTAAAGACAAAGAGATCTTTAATGGCAGCAATAGGAAAATGAAGACTAACATTAAAGGGAACATCCATAAGGCTATCATTTGCTTTTTATACAGAAAACTCTGCAGACCAGAGGGAGTGCACAATATATTTAAAGTGCTGAAAGGAAAAACCTATAACTTAGGATACTCTAACCAGCAAGGTTATAATTCAGAATTGAAAGAAAGAGAAAGAACTTCCAGACAAGGAAATCTGAAAGTGTTCATCAATACTAAACTGACCCTATAAGAAGTGTTAATGGGTTTTTTATAGCTGAAAAAGAAAAGGCTATACCAAGAAATAAGATTTTAAAGAAAGGAAAAAACCCTCCAGAAAAGGAAAATATATCATAAAAATGAATCAATGACTTAAATAAGTACGAATTAAAAGAAAAAAATTGTAAAATTGACTATATCTATAATAAATAGTTAAGTGATAGGCATAAAGTGTAAAATATGACATCAAAAACACAAAATGTGGAGGGGAGTAATGTAGTAATGTTTGAACTCAAATTACTATTCATTTAAAACAAGTACATAAAGATATAGGTTAACATATATGAACCCCATGGTAACCAAAATCCAAATACCTACAAAAGATACACAAAAACTAGAGAGAAAGGAACACAAACATACTGTTAAAAAACCATCAAAACCAAAAGGAAAGAAACTCAAAACAACCTGAAAAACAAGTAACAAAATGACAATAAGTAAACACTGGTCAATAATCACTTTAAATTTCAATGCATTAAATGCACCAATCAAAAGACATAAGGTAGGAGTTCTCATCCTGGCTCAGTGGTTAATGAAGCCAATTGGTATCCATAAAGATGCAGGTTGATCCCCGGCCCTGCTCAGTGGGTTAAGGATCTGGCACTGCCATCGCAGATGCTGCTCAGACTCCTACTTGCTGTGGCTGTGGCATAGGCCGGCAGATGACCCCTACCTGGGGAACTTCCATATGCCACAGGTGCAGCCCTAAAAATATAAAAGCCAAAAAAAAAAGAAAAAAGACATAAGGTGGCAGGTTGGGAAAAAAAGAAGGGCAATCATAGGCTGCCCACAAGAGTCCTTTAACTGAGCAGGGCCCTGTGGGGCTCCTGGGCACAAAAACCTTTCTGCGTTTCCCATTGTTTTAAGGAAATGGGCGTCATTCAGCCTCCATGGCCATCCCTGAGTTCCAAAGTGCAGTTTCAGACAGTTGCTGATCAAGGAAGGAAGGGGATGAAAAGAAAGGAACAGCCAATTAACAACAGTATAGACCTGGGGCAGAGTCCTGGTTCCCTCTCAAGGGATACACATAATGATATAGCTATATTCCTTATGCTTGGAAATGACTACTTTAAAACTGAACAGCTTGGAGCCCTTCCTCGTGCTTCTCCCTTGTTGGATTATATCCTAAAAACACAATCACCTATAAGCTAAAATCAGGTACCCAGAGCACAATTGCCTGTGGGTTAAAGATTATTAGCACATGATGTTTTTCAGGAATTTTCCAAGTTTGTTCTAATCTCTGATCGATATGCCCTTTGCACAGGTACAGCTATTCTAGGCAATAACTCAGAAGACCACCACCAGGATCATGCCAAGATCTCCTAACACCAGCTGTGATGACTAAGATTCCCCCAAAGAAAGAAAAATGCATGTGGGCCCCCATCCTAATTCTTATTTCAAACTCTATTTTACTCCTTTTAGATTATGAAACTCCCTGTGATTCTTTCCCAAGGGAGAGTACAGTCTTTAGGACATTACGCTGTTGTGGCTTCCTTTGGCTGGCAAAGCAATAAAAGCTAGCTATTTTTTTCTCCTTCACCCAAAACTCTTTTGTATTTCTATTCCAGCACTGGTAGACAAAGGCTGAGTTTCGACAAGAGTCTCGCTTCAGAGTTAAAGATACTGTGTGACTAAAAGTGAGGAGATTGAAAAATACATGCATTTCAAGCAAATGTAAAAGACAAAAAACTGGGGGTAATATTCTTATCGGACAAAGTAGATGTTAAGATGAAGTCTACAAAAAAAAATGACAAAGAATGATATTATATAATGATAAAGGGACCAATAGACAAGAGAATATAACATTCATCAACATATGTGTACCTATTAAAGGGTCACCTAAATATATAAAACAAATATTAACAGACAGAAAGGGAGAAATTGACAATAATATAATGATAGTAGGGGACTTTAACAGCCATATCCTTACATCAATGAGCAGATCATACAGACAGAAAATCAATAAGGGCACAGTGGCTCTAAATGGTACATGAGACCAGCTGAACTTAACAGATATCTACAGAACATTCCATCCCAAAAAAGCAAATCTTTACATGCTAGTAAAAAAATCAATGCATCAATAAAGAAATCAAGGAAAAAATCAGAAAATGCCTCGAGACAAATAAAAATAAAAATACAATTTTCCAAAATAAATGGAACACAGCACAAGCAGTTCTAAGAGGGATATTTATAGTGATACAGGCCTATATGAAGAAACAAGAAAAATCTCAAATAAACAACCTAATCTACCATCTAAATGAATTGGAAATCATAATTAAGAAACTGAAAGCAAATTAAAATTTTTACTTATATAAAAAAGAATTAGAAGTCTTATTGGTTTTTTAAATTTCTGAGCATATGTGCATAAACCAATGAACCAACATGTCTTAAAGCAAACTAATACCACTAACTCCTTGAAAAAATTTGCAGCAAACTAATACACTAGCTCTTTGAAAAAAAAATAATTGAATGGGTAATAAATACTGTGTTAACACAAGCAGGTTTTTATCCTACTGAAATTATCAGAATTTTAAATATACTAATGGTATTTGTGAATATCTAAGAGTGCATCATATTTTCCAAATGCATTTAGCTGGAGAACTATTCATTTTCTTTCTCTTCACACACCCCCAATCATTATCTCAATGAATAACATTCTAGGAAACCAGTTACAGAAATGCTGCTCTAGAAAAAATAAGTTACCTTAAATGAGCAAATTTTTTTTTTGATGATTCACTTTGGAAAGCATGAAAACCTTCAATAACACCCCCAAACATACACACATTTGCACACCTTCATTAACTCTCTATGCTCATTAATCTAAGTCTTGTCCAGACTTTACGTCTGCGTGCTATTGGTTTTATTCTTTCCTGGAACTTGGCAAAAAATTCTACTCTCATTTTAGATTTTTACACCCTTAATCAGGAAATGCATAGCAGTTGATTTCTTATCCCACTATTAGCATATTCTTTCAAAAGCAGCATTGTAAAGCTTCTAAGAAGTGAAGTCATCAGTTGTATACAAAATTTGATACTAATATTGAAAAAGCATGCTAGCTCTAAGAGAGAATAACTAACTTAAGGTCCTTATTCCACCACTCTTTGTGACCTTGAGCAAATATTTAACCTATAAAAACATTACCTTCTTTACTTTTAAAAAGGCCATCATAATGGTACCTCCCTCAGAGGGTCCTTACGAGGATTAAATGATGTAATGCATATAAGTGCTCTTTGCATAACAATGAAGACCACAGAGTAAATATTTGATATATGGTAGGTTTTAGTACTATTGCTAACAAAATTATTATTCATTTAAGTAATATAGCAGGCATTGTTTCACATACCATCCAGGATAACAAAGCCTTCCCCAAATATCTCAGAAAACTTTTTCTTTCAATCACCTGTTGTTACACAGTACTTTTTAAAAGTAGTATAATCCTCAGTATAGGGTTGTCCATATTTGCATCTTTAGAATCTATCATGGTACTTAACTTGTATAGTAAGTGCTTAAAACTGTTGAAAACAAGTGAATAACCATATACATAAATTTGCAAAATGATGGGAATCTTATGAAGAAAATTGTTATTCTAAGCATTTGCAAATCTGGTGTTTTTTTTCCATATCCAATATCATATTTTTGTATTTCTCAATCATGTAAAAGACATCAGATTATGTAAAATGTAAATATTTCATAAAATTTGGTTAAAAAGAAATAACTAAATATAAAATAAAATGTGTTCATTAGCAAATTACATTTTTGTTTTTGGTAATTATTTCCTTCTACATCTGTGTCAAATGATGTATTTGACATTTAACTTGTTACTTATATTGTCAATTATTTTGTATTTGAATTGTAGACTACAAAAGATACTCTAATTTCCTAATTGACATGTTATTTGCTTTATTCCAGCTATTTTATAATTAAAAGAAATCTTCCTTTTCTAATATATGTGTGTTTTTCACCCCATAGTAAAGTTTAAAATAAAGTTTTATTTGTGTCCTTACTATAGCTTCACACTAATACAAAATATAACAAAGAGGAGATAAATATGTTAGAAATTGTGTTACTAAATAGCTAAAAAAAACTAGGATGCTAAAAGCATTTTAATTTCCATGTTAATAAAACTTATCTAATAAAAATCATCAGGGACAATCTGTATTTTAGGTTTGTTAACTTGCTACAACAAGAGAGACTGCTCACCAGGGGAACAATGTTCATCTGTGTAAGAGGTAGTAGATGAGTTTTATAAAGCCAGGGCTGGCCATAATGTTTCAGAGGAGAGCTAAGGTTTGCAAAGATCAGGTCTGTATTTGTTGCTGTCATGATGCAAGGATTCATACTGAGTGTCTCAATAATCTCGATAGAAGTATCAAAGTAGGGTTGGGTCTGTCACTGGCAAGAAGTAGTCATTCAAAGAGGATAATTATGAAATGTCACTATTACAATATGGGCTGTAGAGAAATACTGTTTCATTATACAGCCTGATTAATGGCAAAGTCATATTTTCAAAATTTTTATTTATTTATATGACTTATTTGTTTAGTTGCCTCTATAGTCAAGACCTTTGACTTAGTCATTTTCAAATTCCCAGGCTTTATCTGACATATAGAAGTTCAAGAAATATCTGTTTATAGGAATGAAAAAGAAAGGAAATGAGTAAAGATCATAGATAATACATATTTCCCCCCTAAATCATAACTGTAATAAAATCATAGCTAACTGAATTCTACAACTAGAAGAAATTAATTAAATATACAATATCTATTTTAGATGTAGAATATTTTACCCTTGTTTTCATTAGATTATTTTATATTGATATGAGAATTAAGTGATATAAAACCAGTTTAAAAGATATGTTGATAAACTGGTACTATTCTTTTTTTCTCTCCTAAGTATCCACCTTTCTCTAAAGTATGAAAACTAACTTTTAAAGCTCTCTGAGAAATATTATATAATAGCCTAATTTTCCACAAGTCTTTGACTTTATATAAGATCATCTATAAGAGATGTGCTCAATGAACTATCAGAAAGAGAAAGCAAGAAAATTATCCCATTTAAAATCACATCGAAAAGAATAAAATACTTAGGGATAAGCTTAACCACTGAGGTAAAAGACTTACATTCTAAAAAATATAAAACACTGATGAAGGAAATATGAAAATCATACAAAGGAACAGAAAGATCTCCTGTGTTCCTTGATTGGAAGAACTAATATTGATAAAATGTTGATACTATCCAAAGCAATCTAAAGATTTAATGCAATCCTTACCAAAATACCCATGACATTTTTCACAGAAGTAGAACAAAATCCTAAAATTCATATGCAACTATAAAAGATCCTGTATTGCCAAAGCTATCTTGATAAAATAAACAAAAAAAAACTAAACAAACAACACACACAAATCTGGAGATATCATGCTCCTGACTTAAGACTATGCTACAAAGCTATAGTCATCAAAACAGCACGGTGGTGGCACAAAAACAGATACATAGATCAATGTAACAAAACAGCCCAGAAATAAACCCACACACTTGTGGTCAAGCAATCTATGACAAATGAGTAAAAAAATATACAATGGACAAAAAAAAAGTGTCTTCAATAAGTGATGTTGGGAAAGCTGGATAGCTACATGTAAACCAATGAAATTGCAACATTTACCCATACCATGTGCAAAAATGAACTCAAAATGGATGAAAGACTTGAACGTAAGACCTGAAATCATAAAGCTCCTAGAAGGAAAAACAGGCAGAACACTCTTTGATATAAATTGTAGCAACTTCTTTTTTAATCTGTCTCCTATGGCAAAAGACATAAAAACCAAAAATAAACAAATAGTACCTAATCAAACTTATAAGCTTTATTACAGCAAAGGAAAACATTAACAAAATGAAAAGGCAAGCTACAAGCTATGGAATAGGAGGAAATATTTGAAAATTCTGTGACTGATGAGGGGTTAATATTCAAAATATATAAACAACTCATAAAACACAGTACAAAAAAAACAACACAATTAAAACATGGGCAGAAGACCTGATTAGATGTTTTCCCAAAGAAGAAATACATATAGACAACAGGCACATAAAAAGATGCTCAACATCACTAATCATTAGATAAAGTCAAATCAAAACCACAACGAGATATCTCACACCTATCAGAATGACTGTCAAAAAGACCACAAATAACAAATTGGTGAGGATGTGGAGAAAAGTAAACTCTTGTACAATGTTGCTGAGAATATAAATTGGTACAGACACTATGGAAAACAGTATGGAGGTCCCTCAAAAACTTAAAAATATAACTACCATATGACACATCAGTTCCACTCCTGGATATATACATATAACTGAAGAAAATGAAAACATTAATTTGAAAAGACACATGCACCCCAATGTTCATAGCAGCATTATTTATAATAACCAAAATATGAAAGTAACCTAAGTGTCCATCAACAGATAAATGGAATATGTTGTATACGTATACAATGGAATATTTCTCAGTCATCAAAAAGATAAGATTCTGCTCTTTACAACATGGATGGACCTAGAGAGTACTGTACTTAGTGAAATAAAGCAGAGAGAGAAAAGCCAGCTTACGTTATAACTTACATGTGGAATCTAAAAAAAATAAATCAAATTCATATAAAAAAAATAAGAGCAGATTTACAGATATAGAAAATAAACTAATGGGTACCAGAGAGGCAACATAGTGGCATGACATTAAGAGATACAAATTAATATAAATAAAATATAAGCAACAAGTATATATTGTACAGCACAGGGAAATATAGCTATAATTTTAGTAACTTTAAATAAATGAACTCTTATCTATAAATAAACACTGACTCACTATGTTGTACACCTGAAACCCCCTGCCTTCTTGTTTCATATAACAGGTGAAAAATAATAGTCAACAGGGATGAGGACTACAAGTTAACTGATTAGAGAAGAGAATAAGAGATTCTGGATTGGGGTGAGGCGGGGAGGAGTTATGTCATTTGAGAAATGTTTGTGAAAGTAGATCCCCAAAAGTCACAGGCCTACTAAAAGGCTGAAATTTACTCATAAGATTATTACAGAATGCTCCTTCTCTCCCACATAACACCACACCATGCCAAAAAGGTATAATGACAGTAGATTAAGGCTGAAGAACTACAAGCCAGAGAAGTGATCTGAAGAAAGGTACAAGGGAAACCTAAGGTTATAGAGAGACAGAAACAAGGACCCTATAGGAATGTGAAGCTTCTAGTGTTTATATCTTAAGAAATATTAAGTACAGTTCAACTGCTACCCAAATTAATACAAATCCTCACACTAAAGGCCTATTCACTGTCCCTAGTATCTAATATAATGTATATAGCTTTCAATAAAAATTACAAATCATGATAAAGTCAAGAAAAAACAAGCTGAAGATACAAAAACATTAGAACTAGAATTAGATATGACATTGATATTGAAATTATCAGACAGAAGATTTAAAATAAATGTAATTCATGCGTCAAGGATTCCAATGTGTAAAAGACACTGAAACACTGAAATGTAAGCAGAGACATGGAAACCCCTAAAAAATACTCAAAAGGAAATTATAAAAATTAAACTTACTAGAGTAGAAATCAATAACACCTTTAATGAGATCATCAGATTTGAAATTGCTTGAATTTGAATTTGCTGCATCAGCAATCCTGAATTTAGGTCAACAGAATCCTCCCAAAATGAAATGCAACAAGAAAAAGAAGGAAAACAAAGTAATTCAACTAAGAACTGTGGGAAAATGTCAAACTATGTAACATAACACACAATTGGAGTACTAGAAGGACAAGAGAGAGGGGGAAGCGGAAGAAATATTTGAAGTAATAATGGCTGAAAACTTTGCAAGTTAATGACAGACTTCAAATATCAGATCTAGAAAGGCCAGAGAACAGCAAGCAGGAAAAAAAAAAAAAAAAGCCAACAGACACATACACACACACAGCACAAACACACACATACACATTCACTGACATATTCAAGCTGAAGAAACAAAAAACAAAAAAGCAGTGAAAGATGCTAGATAATGAAAGAGCTTATCTGTAGAGAACAAGGGAAAGAATTACAGTAGACTACTTGTAAGATCAGGAACCATGCGAGTAAGTAAAGGGTAGATCTAAATATGTTAAGTTCTGAAAGAAAACTATCACCGGCCTAGAATTCCAAATCCAGCAAAACTACCTTTCAAAACTGAAACAGAAATAAAGAATTTCCAAGGAAAACAAAAACAAAGAGAATTTATACCAGTAGACCAGCTCTGAAGGAGATGTTAAAATAAGTTATTCAGGTTTCTGCTTTGATTAAAAACTGAGTTCTACATAAAGAAAGAGTGTTGGAAAAGACATAATAAAAAATAAAATCTTTTATTTTATTTATTCTTAATTGATCTAAGAGAAAACTATTCAAAGCATTAAATGGCAACAATCTATCTGGCAAATACAGCATGGGGATGACAGTAATGACACAACATGAAAGAATGGAATGGGAATTTCAATACACATGAATTGTTACAGTGTTATTTGAAAGTTGGTTTAGACTAGTTAAAAGCATGTATTATAAATTTGAATTCAACCACTAGTTGTTTTTTTTTTTTAAAGTGTAATCCTAATGATGAGAGGAGATAGAACGAAATCATAAACAAAGAAGGCAGAAAAAGAGAAAAAAGAACAAGGAATAAATTCAATGCATAAAAATTGTAAACACAGCAGATATTAAATAAAATATATGAATAACAATTTAAATGTGAATGATAAAAATACACCAATTAAAAGACAGATAATGTCAGAATAAATGAAACACAAGATCCAGCTATATGATGTACAAACAAGTCCACTTTAAAGACCAAACTGGCTAAGGGTAAAGGGATGAAGAAAGATATGTAATACTAAACTGATCAAAAGAAAGCTGGAGTAACTATTAATTAGAGACAAAACTGACTTAGTAATAAGATTTTTTTTTTTTTTTTTTGGTCTTTTAAGGACCACACCCACAGCATATGAAATTTCCAGGCTAGGGGAACTTTGCCTACGCCGGCCTGTGCCACAGCCACAGCAACACAGGATCTGAGCCCCTTCTGTGACCTATACCACATCTCATGGTAATGCTGGATCCTTAACCCACTGAGCAAGGCCAGGGCTCAAACCCAAGCCCTCATGGATAAATCTGGTTCATTACCACTGAACCATGATGGGAACTCTAAGAACAAAGAATTTTATCAGGGATAAGATCAGAGGGGCAGTACATAATAATATATCATAATCATATCAAAATATATGAGGAAAATGTAAAAACTTAAGAGAAATGGAAAAACTGACCAATACAGTTGAAAACATTAACATCCCTCTGTAACTAACTGATAGACCAAGTAGGCAGAAAATTATAGATGCCCTGAACAGCACCACCAATAAACCTGACCTATTATGGTAATGCTAGCCACAAGAAAGAGAGGCCACCACTCATTGACACTGTAACCATTTTTCACAAATTAACATGATAAGAAGTTCCCTGGGAAGGTTTTGTAGAGCACCCAATGCAAAGTTAATCAACACAAACTGATTAACAATTTAACTGACCTCCATCTGTTAACTAACAAATTGGGCTCACACTGGATTGGAAAATTGTTGAGTTTAAATATTGCCTTATATAACACACGTTTATACAGCCACAGAAATAAGACAGCCCAAGACAAAACAAAAAACACATGAAATAAGACTTTAACCTGATAACACTCATCTCAACTAAATGAGTGCTATAGTTAATAACTTATTTCCATATGATAGTATGAATAAGAATTCACTTGGTTCATATACCAAATCACAACACTGCGCTTATCTCATAATATTGTCATTGTTTGTGTTATACTTGTTTCAGAAGAGTAGTTACTCAGTTTTGTCTTGTAGATCACTATTACTAATCTTATACTATGACAGCATAAGACTTGAGAAGTGTCCTATTTTAACCTATTATAATTCAAATAATCATACTAGTAGGGGGATTGATAGAAACACAGGAGAAATTTCTGGGTGGATGAAAATTTCTACATGAAGGTAGAGTGTAGGTCACATGAAAGTATGCATTTGTAACAAATTTGCAAATGTCAATTACATGATACATTTAAGAAGGAGGGAGTGGGATGGATTGGGAGTTTGGAGTTAACAGATACAAACTATTGCATTTGGAGTGGACAGGCAATGAGGTCCTGCTGTACAGCACAGGGAACTATATCTAATCACTTGTGATGGAACATGATGGAAAATAATATGAGAAAAAGAATGTATATGTGTGTGTGTGTGTGTGTGTGTGTGTGTGTGTGAGTGTGTAACTGGGTCACTTTTCTGTACAGCATAAAATTGACAGAACATTGTAAATCAAGTATAATAAAAATTTTTTAAAAGAGCTAAGCATTTCATATGTATAAGTTACACTTGAATGAAAATGAGTTTTGTTTTCTGTTTTTGTTGTTGTTTTTGCTTTTTCGAGTCACACTTGTGACATATGGAAGTTCCCAGACTAGTGGTCAAATCATACTGCAGCTGAGGCCTATACCACAGTCTCAGATATGCAGGATATGAGCCACATCTACAACCCACACCACAGCCCATGGCAACACTGGATCCTTAATCCACTGAGGAAGACCAGGGATTGAACCCGCTCCTCAGAGATACTTTCAGGTTCGTAACCCACTGAGTCACAATGAGAACTCCAAAAATGAGTTTTCACACTAAAAATTTAAATACAGTCAATGAGCTATAGAGTGACTATCAAATTAAGCATATTGCTATACTTTACCTATATATTTCTCTCACAACATAGAGAAAAATAACTTTACAAAATAACTACTCATAGCTTGGAAGGAAAGCATTTTCTTCTAATTTCAATAACAGGAAAACAAAGGCATGACTGTGATGAAATCATTCAGTTGCTACTAAAATTAAAACTCTCACATTTATGTCTTATTCTCGATGAGAGAGAAACAAATTTAAAGGCTAGGTAGTGCCTAAACATATTTATTACAATTACTGCCAGAAATTCATATATACTCCAAGTCAAATTAGACTCTATGTTAGAGAACATTTCCAAAACATATTTTCAATCAATTTGATATATAAATTTTCAATTTATATATTCAAAAAAGATGTAGAGAAGACAAACATTTGAAAAATCCCTATATGTGCTGGTGGTTTATCCCAGACCTAAATATTTGAAAATAATTTTATACAACATATATATATTAGACATTTCTAAAGCTTCTGATCTCTTTGGTATATAAGTACTCAGAATGTACTTTCTTTTCAAATGGTTTGAAATGAAAATTTTGTATTTGCTCTTCTGAAGAAATCTTCCACAGCTGGCTGCTTTGAACATTTCCCAGATATGGTTTTCCAAATAAGAATATTTTCTGTTAGGAAATTTTCTCCATCAGCTTTCTTAAACAGTAAGTCATTTTAAATTCCCATTTAAAATCCCTTACTTGTTTCTACACATATACAAATCAGTGTGTGGTATGATGCTATCAGAATTACCTGCTACATCATCATCACCCTTCTGATGCTTCCAACTTCTAAGCACAAGAACTCTAGAGACAAACAATGTTCTTTCCCTCTTCTTTATTTATAAAATACATAAATGTATTTCAATTACATCTGTATGGAAGAGGCTATAAACAAAATTATGTTATTCAATAACATAAAATAATTTTGTAGTAAGAATGTGAAATAACAAAATCTTAAACAATTTAAGAGTAATACAGTAGATCAATCTTAGCAGATAATATTTTATTATAAACAAAAAAAAGAAAACTTTATTTCAATATTAGCAACTCAGTATTTCAGTCACTAATACTAAAACTATTTTCTATTAATTCGTTCCTCTATAACTATTATTCCTTTTATACAGCTTATTTATATTTATGTTTTTAATATTTTCAGTAATATTATTGCAAAGGAGTGATTTCTTGATAAGAAATAATGCTATTTTTCTTTTTGAAGAGGATATTCATAATAGGGCCTTGAATGCCACTTCTTGGGCGGAGCCCTAGATATCTTATGTTTTCTGGCAAGACAAAGTCCAGAAAGTCTGACTCTGGTCAAATAAGAAACCTATGAAAACAGTCACTAACACTTATAGTCTGCAAAGATGATGTTTTTGGTTATAGAAATAAATGTGAACTCTGTGAACTCTGCTATGCTTTGAAATACTCTTACAAAGAGAGCTGGCCAATAAATCTCTGAAAATTTCATGTATATTCCTTTCTCAATGGCTTTGCTTATACCATTTACCCTTATTTGAATATATATACTGATCTTCCCAATTTTCAGAAATACAGCATAATGTTACCCAGAATCAAAAACCTTGTTGAGAAAATAAGAGAATTTATAATAAACAGACTGATATGGTCTGATCCTTAGTTTTACCAATAAGTAAACTGGGATACATTAGGGTTTAGATTATCTTGCAAGTGATTAAAGTGAGGATATGGGTGACAAAGAAATGATTAGTGCCCATGCCTGTATTTTCACTACAATTTAAAACACTTTAAAAACATTATGTGTTTAATTTAATAATTTAATTTAATAATAAGAACAAGGACTTAAATACACCTTTTTTTACTTAATAGTCTTTAAAGGGAATGACTTGTACCACTTTATCACTTCCCAGACCCCTAAACCTGAGGCCTATAACACATACTCTTATCTGGTGATGCCTCTTAAATTGCACTGAGGAAACAGGAAAAATCAAGTGCTACCCCATTGTCTTAACATGTTCCAGAATTCATTCTCATATTTTCTGCTTCCCTTTGTGTTGTAATAAAAGATTTGCTTATATCAAAGGTCAACCCATCACTTTAGACCCTTATCTCATCCACTAACCTACTACATGGTTTCACACAGCCCTTTTCCACCATGTTTCTTCTGCATTTTCATTTCTCTCTTAATAGCTCATTCTTATTAGCATATATGTGTGCCTTAATGAACAAAAGAAAAAATAATCAACACACATGCAAATCTAACACCTTGGTTTTTATCTTAAAAAAATCACTGTTTAGTCAGTGAAGGTTTAAGAGTGAGAACAGGGTATAAATGACTTAAGGGAGTTTGAATTTTTAAAAGATAACTTACATTTCAATGGGTATTTACAGGCAAATGAATTAGGAATCCGTTACAATATTTATAGTATAAGGTGGTAGCTTAACTTTGTTAGTTTATGGTAGTGAAGATAATTAGATATCTTGAGAAGGTAAAATAGGAAATTAGAAGGATTGGTCATAGAAACAGGTGAAGGTATCAAGAATGATGCCTCGGTTTCTAAAGTGTCCAGGAATGCTCCCATGGATGCTTCTCGCTGAAATATGGAACACTAGATTTGTGATGAGGCCAAGGTTACTCCTGAGTTCAATTTAGGATATGCTATGCTTAAAGGTGAGGAGGCTAAGGCTGAAAATGAGGGAAGAAGCAGGTTTGCCTGTCAGAGGCCATAGTACCATCTGGGTCGGATACACTGAGCTTCAGCTAGAATCCACATTGGCCCCAGTAACCACTGCTTTCCTGTGGGTGAGCTTGACCAGACACTGTGAGTAGTTCTGGGATCCAAGCCATGGGAGTATCCCGAGACCGTACTGTCAAAGCCCAATTCTAAGACGATAGGTTGATAAGTATTCCTTCTTCTATCTCAAAGTATAGTATATCCCTATCCAAACTTTGTAGGACCACATTAACTTGGACTGCTGGCATGTTTCAGATGTGTTGATTGTGTAGGTCTCTCACACCAAGCTCAAGATAAGCTCAGGGCTCTGTACTGACAATTGTTCACTGTTGGTCTTTGGATTAAAACTGTGTTCAAGGGCTGCTACTTTGGCTCACATTTGCCCTGTCAGTGCGCTGTGATGCCACCTTTTATAAAGAGCATTTGCAGGCAGCAGAGGTGGGGTCACCTGCTTTTTACCTTGTGTGTCTTCTGTTGCTAGCACGTGGGACATTAACCCCACCCTGTCCACATTCTCTGTGACACAGGTTAAGTACTCCTCCAAGAGTGTCTGCACCCTATTTCCTCCGAGGGTGCAAGACTATTGGTCTGCAATGTCAACCGCTCCTGTCAGTGGAATGCCTCTGGTTTGGCACTGACCAGTTCATATGCACGATGCAAATGAACTCCTAAAAATATTAATGTGCCTTAGTTTATCTTTTAACATAATTTTTTCTAAGAACTGACTTCCAAACATTTGTAGATGGAGAGATTAATAGATACCTGTATACAGTTGTGTGTGTCCTTAGAGATGGATAGCTATATAATCTAGATGTAAATAACATCTCTGAAAAAAGGGAGAAAAAAATAGTAAAATATACACATAGAGTTCTGGATTTGCAGCAGTTACAATGAAAGCTCAATTATTTGTTTCTGAAAATATTACAGAAAGTAGTCTCTTTAAATGACAAGTTTCTCTGGAGTATTTAAAATAGTTTAAAGGTTTTTTTTTTTATTTGTTTGTTTTAATGTTTCTTATTTATAGCAGGGTAAAGCCATGAGGTTCTGAGGAATAATCTGGCCACATTTTAAGAAAATATTTAAATGTGATTTTTCTACTTAAAATTAACCTATCTTAAAGTTATTCAATAGTGGAGGGGTGGTTTGTGGTTAGTTAAATTATTTCCTCACTAAAGGAAAGTCCTGTGGGCATCTAGGACATCTCTATTTTCTCTAGTAGCTATTTTGATTATCTGTCTAGACTTTAAAATAGGCTTCTAGGTGTGACTAATAGGCCACACTGAAATAGTTTACATCACATTACAATTTCAGATGTTCTCATATACCTTGCCTTAAATTTGACTATACTCATTTTCACTTGGACAAGCATTCCCAGGGTGGCTGTTCAATTCCAACCGAAGTTAATGGATCTAATTCAACTGCCTCTACCCAGATGAAATTCACTTTTAATTCAGTGTTGGCTTTTTTTTTTTTTTTTTTTTTTTTTTTTGTGTGTGTGTGTGTCTTTTTAGGACTACACCCGTGGCATATGGAAGTTCCCAGGGTAGGGGTCAAATCAGAGCTGCAGCTGCCAGAGTACACCACAGCCACAGTAATGCCAGATCTGAGCTTCATACCACAGCTCATGGCAATGCCGGATCCTTAACCCACTGATCAAGACCAAGGATCAAAACTATGTCCTCACGGATACTAGTCAGGTGGGTTCATTACCATTGAGCCACAATGGGAACTCCCAGTGTTGGCCTTTTAAAAGGATTTCTTTAAGGAGTTCCCGTCGTGGCACAGTGGTTAACAATCTGACTAGGAACCATGAGGTTTCAGGTGCGGTCCCTGCCCTTGCTCAGTGGGTTAACAATCCGGCGTTGCTGTGAGCTGTGGTGTAGGTTGCAGACACGGCTCAGATCCTGCGTTGCTGTGGCTCTGGCGTGGGCCGGTGGCTGCAGCTCCAATTCGACCCCTAGCCTGGGAAGCAATGGATTTTTCATTTCCAGGAAATGAAAACAGTTATATTAAATGTTTTGCTATAGGAAATATTTCATTTCCAGATACACAAAATCTAAATTTTATCTTGTAATCATGAGAAAGAAAAAAATTAGAGAAAGAAATAAAATCAACTATATTTATACTTCTCAAAAAGAGTAGGAGGGCCTGGAATGTTGAAGGTGTGTTTATAAAATTAAAGTACATTGAAACATTTATTTTTTTCAAGTTTACAAGATAGTCTAAATTCGTTTAGCCCCCATTCAGTGTTACATTAAACAATTATTTTATGCAAATATTCAAGTAGTATTTCAATATATATTAGATTATAATAACTACTTTATTCTTCTTGGTTATGTGGACACTTTTTTCCAAACATTTTAACTGTACATAAATTGATATAATGTATTTTATATATAAATGAGTATTGTTTACTGCCTACAATGCATTCATTTTAAATTTCAACAACTGTTATTTATTTGCTGAAAACACCACACAAATGTTTAAATTGAATTCAGAGTATGCAAACAAAATAAAACAGTAAGCAAAAAGCCCCAGCATTCGCCATTAATACATACAAACTGATAAAAAATATTGATTGGTCTTGTGACAGAATTTTCCAAATTGTTGCACAGTACAATTTTCAAGATTGTCACACTCCATTTTATGGAAAGTTTTGATAAGAAATGATAGAAATGAGTTAAGCATAGGAAAATTATTTGATTACATCCTTAAGCAAGCTAAATTATTGTTGCCTATGAAAACTTGCCCAAGAAGTAGAGTTGAAGGACTTGCAGTTTTGTTCTTTTAATTTTTTTTTTCATAAGGTTATCACACATGTTAAATTTGACTTTATCTTAAATGATGGCTAAATTCTCCTGGTCATTGTTAGAAATAATACGTTGAATGCCTCTTAACACAATAGCTCATAAAGTCCTCATAATCATCTCAGAAGTGGGACTATTATTATCCTCATTTCACTCCTATAGAAACTGAGATTCAGAAAAGATAAGACCCTCGCTAAACAACCTGGGATTAGAAGTCAGTGAGAATTTACAGAACACTGTAAACCAAATAAAATGGAAAATATAAAAATCATTAAAAAAAAATCAGTGAGGCCTGGCTCTAATTAGACTTTTCATTTTATGGCCACTAAAGCTTAATTCAACCAAATAATAACTTCAATTAAAGGTGGGTACAAGGATTCTGGCTCTGGCTTAAACACTCAGGAATATAAAGGGAAGTTCCTTACATCAGGTTGCACACAATCTAAGGTAGATGCTAAATCCACAACTGTGACTGAGATGTTTACAAAGTACAGGAAAATTACAGAGGACTTGATTTCCCTTAGTCTAAGGAAGAGTCTAGGGAAGGCTCCTATGGCAAACCAAAGTGTCATGCCCCTGCCTTATGTAACAGAGATTGCTAACTGAAGGAGGACAATTCTTTTTTATGTTATAATGTCCAAAAACAAATAAACAAACAAACAAAAAACTTCTTGGATAAGCTATCACAATTCTTGAGTTGACAAAAAATTAAAATTTCAAAAACCTGCCAGATAAATTAAAGGAAAATAACCAATAGTCTAGGCTTGAATTATGGGATCCAGTTTGCAACTTCTTTACAAATACCTGCTCATTCCATTCCCTCTGCTATGAGATTTTTCTTAGTTGTCTTGAGTTCTGTCAGTAGCATTATCATCTCCACCCTTACCTAGGATTAAAGTCAATGACTGGAATTCTTGTTTTAATCTTCTCCAGCCCATAGTCTGACCTCATTTCAGTTTTCACTGAGTCTGCTCTAGCAGCATTTTCATCATTACCTTACATCAGTATACTCTTGCCTGAGGGATTTTCCTAAAATATTTTTTTTAAATGTTACACCCCTTCTTAGAAACTTCTGATGTGTTTATATTACCTAATAGAAGTAAATTAAGTTTGTTAAGAAGATTAAATCTCTTCCATGAGCTGACCCAATCTACCTTTTAGTATTCGGATTCCTAATTTCCTAGCTTATCCTTTCTGTATCAGTTAGTGTTTTCCAGAGAAACAGAACCAAGAATTGGCTTATGTGATTAGGAAGGCTGAGAAGTCCCAAGATCTATAGTCAGCAAAGGAAAGACTAATAAAAAGCACATGGTATATAGTTCCTATCTAAGTCTGAAGACATGAGAACAAGGAAAGCCAATGGTGTAAGTTAAGGTCTGAAAGCTGGCAAGCTTGAGAACAAAGGACAACCAATTTTTTAGTTCAAGTCCAAAGACAGGAAAAAAAATCAGTGTCTCAATTCAAGCAGTCAGAGAGGAAGAATTCTTTCACACTCAGCCTCTTTGTTTTGTTTGGGTCTTCGATTGCCTGGATAAAGTCCACCCACATTAGCTAGGTGACAGATTTTTCTCAGTCCACTGATTCAAATGTTAATCTCATCCAAAAGCATCTTTACAGTCATGCCAACAATAATTTTGAACAAATTATCTGGGCACTTCATGGTCCAGTCAAGTTGATACAAAAATTCGCCATTCTATCCTTCTTCTTTGACAAGTTCTAGTATGTTATAGAGTTTATTTGTTTTTCAACTATGCACCTTATTAGAATATGATTTTTAGGATATTAGGGATTTTGATCTGCTTTGGTCATTGTTTTGTACTCAACATTTAGAGCAGTGCTCTACAGAGTATATGCTCACCAAATTGATGCTGGATATACACTGTTTTATGAATGACTAGGATTCAGACTATGATCTATTCCATAAAGTCCCACTTTTAAATACTAATTTTGAATACATTAATTGATCATTAATGTCAAGAAAATATGGTTGATTATAAGTATGATGACTTCAAAAGACAGAGAACTTAGTCTTTTCTGGAGTAGTCTAGAAAGCTTTGTAGAGATGAGACAAACTGGGCCCTAAAGAACAAGTTGGGATTTTAAGGAGTCCAAAAGAAGGTGGAACACATTCTAACAAATAAGAAGCCAAGGTTTAGATAAGTACTCAGAAGAGAAAAAGTGGGAACATAAAAAGATGGGGCTGAACAATCTTGAAATAGTGAGAACTGTCTGTACATTTTTGAAAGAAAAAAAGCAATGAGATTTTTTATTAATGATATTTGTGAAGAAAATGTCTGAAATAAAGATTTTAGGCTCTGGGTCACATTTAGTTTTAAAGGCTAAGTCCAGAGATGTGACATCATCTCATAAGGAAAAGAGAGTCTTTAAAGAAGGTAACAGCACTACATATGATATAAAATATAATTAAATTGATCTTATGGTGATAAATAGCTTATAATGAAAAAGAGATTGGGTAGGGTGCGTGCGTGCGTGCGTGCGTGCGTGTGTGTGTGTGTGTGTGTAATGTGACTGATAATGTATTCACTGCAGCATTAGTTCTTCCACTGAGGAAAAGTAAAACAAACTATTTTCACATAAAATTACTTTTGTTACAATATGCTTTCATCTTTCAGAGATGAACTTATGGTGACTAATAGAGTTTAGGGTCTCAGTAAACATTGCCTTCTATATCCCTTGATTCTGTTGTTTAATATTCGGGGCCCAGTCTGATTTCCAGACTGTAACTGAGAACAGGAACTGAAAAACTGACATATAGAGTCACGCCTCTTGACAACAACCTTAAACATTTCTTTGCTTAGATCATTCTTATAGTTTCCTAAAAATAAACTGGAAGTTAAATCCTCTCTCAATTTATTGGACAGATCAAGCTTGTAAAACCATTTTTTATTAAATATCTAAGAAAAAAAAGTAACGGGCAATGAATTAATGTCTTGGCTATACTTTAAGCAATAGAGATGTATGCTCTTTCCATTATTTTATATTACTTTGTTATTAACGTCAGAGCCATTTCCCTGGTTATAAAGACAACTTTTCCCTCCCACTTCCATTACTTGGAAAAGTATAAGGTAAACATGAAATGATAATAGTTTGAAACAGCAAATGGGGTGTGTGTGTGTGTGTGTGTGTGTGTGTGTGCGCGCGCGTGCGTGTATGAGAGCAAGGGAGAACATGCACACGTGTGCTAAATATATGACTGCATTAGGAAAGGAATTAGGACTAAAAGCAGAGTGACAGCAGAAGGAATGGAAAAGGACAGAAAAACCCAAAAGATGTATCCTAAAAATAAATATAAGTTCAATTTTTGTTAAAACAAGTTCACTAAAACTACATGCATCCTTCTGTCTGAATTCAGAAATAGAAGATTTCTCTCAAAAGAGCCTATGATTCACTGATTTCAAAGTCGTGGTTGAAAAGCTTTGTAAATGAATCCACTGCCACAAGAATAGTTACTGGTAAAAAGTCAGTCTCTTTTGCATATTTGTCTTAGAATTAACTGAAAAATGGAATTTTAAAGTATTTCTTATGATACAAAGTTTTAATTTTTTCTAAGAAGAATACTTTTATAATATATTTTTAATTTATCAATACCTTACTTAGATCTACACTAAGGAGACACTGAGTATGGGAAACACAAGATTCAACGTAATCAAAGATGAAAGATAATTTTTTAAAGTAAGTAATTTTTAATTAAATGATGTTTCCAGTTTGGCATATATTATAGAAAACCATGATTTATGACTAGAATTTTCTGATTTAGAGTCATAAAATCTGACTGAATATATATTTAGGTATATTTCCAAACATAAAATGTATATCCCAAATTACTCATTAAGTTGAATCTTAAAGGTTCTAATTTTCAAGATGATGTTAAAAAGATGCTCTATGGTTCGACTGAGTTTTCAGTGTTTGCTATTCTGTTTTACAAAAACTGAATAAAGATTTTAGGCTCTGAGTCACATTTTAGAGTTTTATTCAATTTACTTTTATAATTGATGAAAAATCAATTATAAAGACACTTTACAATTCTGAGTACATAATTCACTGTTTAGTAACAAATAGTATGTCCTCAAGTGGTTCTTTAAAAGTGGCCTACCATATAAAGAGTCATAAACAAAAAATACTGATTTCTTGAACTGCAGGGACTATATCTTTTTTAAAATGTCCTCTGGGCTTAAAAAAAAATGATCAGAGGCATAATATTTGAAATCTATGGTATCCTAACAAAGAGAGGATCAACTGGTCTTTCCAACTTTATTAGTCAGAAATGATCATCTTGGTGGAGGATGGAAAGAATGTGGTAGCTGAAGTTCCAGCATCTGTGGTATGGCAGTGAGAGCTGAGAGGGCTGCAAGATCCTGAAAAGACACCACAGATGACAAAGCTGACGTCAAGGGTGTAAAAGCAATTTTAGCTAAGAGATTTTTCTAAGGCACAATTTACTGAGAGAATATCTCAGTTTTTGGAGAGATGCAGAAGATGAGAAAATGGCAAGAGTAACTTTGGAGTCAGTGTTGCTAACTGGAAGAGACAATTGTTTAAGAAAAAGAAATGAAAATGTACTGGAAGGATGGGAGACTAAAGAAGTGCAAAGAAGGAAAGAGGAAGTGGCCCAGGCAGTCTGAACTAATAGATCCTCCAAGGAACTGAAACCTAGAAGTCTTCCATTCATTATTTTTCCAAAAGTTACTGGAATTTACAATCATATTAGGAATATTATGGTACCCACGAATAAGTGTTAGAAATAGAAATAATATTTTATCTGTGAAAAATAAAAGGTTTTAAGCTTTAAAAAAAGCATTACTCCGATAAGCAAAGAAAACTTTAAGTAATAAACACTTCTATGTGAAACTATTACTGAATATCTTGATGAACATGCTAAAAGAAAAATGTCATTGTGTTTTATGTAAATTATTAAATTCTGAGGTGTAATTTTATTTTTATTTGCAGTAAAATACAAATTTTGTTATTCTATTTACTTTATTTACTTTCATAGAAAAACATTATATGTTAATATGTTATCTGCCTCTAACACCTCTCTCTCTTTCCCTACCTTACACACACACACACACACACACACACAAATACAGGCTTTTCCCACAGGAGAAAGAGTTCAGGTTTGAATCTTATCTACAGGCCAAAAAAACCGTATCTGGCTCAGGTGTCATCCCAGCCACACAAAAATACTGCAGACAAATCTCTAAGATTCTATCTGTGAATTTCGATGCATTATTTGCAGAGTACTTTTGAAGCCCAGAAGCAAAAGTGAATGGACCATGAGTGATAAATGATGTAGACTTTTGAAATAAAGACTAATGACACCTCTATAGGCTGATTCTGTTATGTGTAATCTCTGAAATTATATTTAGAACAGAAAAGGGATAGTATCAATTATGCTTGAATGTATTAAAGAAACATGCTTCCTAAAGGAAAAGAGAGAGAATTTCTCCTAAGTTAATATTAATATATCATCATAGCTTTTTAGCGAAAGAGTCTACCAGAATATATTTTGAGCTGGCTTTTCATATCCATTGCTTAAAATTGTCTCAGTAATCTTGGTAATGAACAAGGTGTACAATCTAGATTTCCTGGAGACATTAGCACATCAGACTTTGCTATATTTTTTAATATCTGAAAGGAAGTGATTTCAAAATTATTTTAATGCTCATCAACTATAAATAGGATGATGATGATTAAGGAATTGGCCCTTGTTGGAAATATGATTTCCTGAGACATTTTAATAAGGGAGCTTACAAAAAAATATATTGAAAACCATAACTGCCATGATTTCCAGGTTTAACACGTAGGATTTAAATTTAATGATAAATCTCTCACAGCTTCCCCAGAGTGTCTGACATACCATAGATATTTAAATGTTTGTGAATTAAATATAAGACTGAATTTCCAGGGCTACTTCTTTTGCTCAGATTCCCATGATGTCACAATTTTATATTGTGCATCTGGAAGTCCCTGAACCAGGGATCAAACTCGTGCCACTGCTATAACCAGAGCCATGGTAGTAACAATGCTAAATCCTTAACCTACTGCATCACCAGGGAACTTCTGGGCTAACCTTCTAAATCAGGGATTTGCAAGCTTTTTCTGTAAGGGACCAGATACTACATGTTCTCAGCTTTGTAAACTACATGGTATCTTCTCAAATACTCAACTCTGCTATTTTAGCAAAAAACAAAAACAGAAACAAAAACTTACATGTACAAATGACAATAGCTATATTTCTTTTTTGTTTTTTTCTTTTTTTGGCTTTCTTTGGGTGGGGTGCACCAGCAGCCTATGGAAGTTCTCAGGCTAGGGGTTGATTTGGAGCTGCATTCGCTGGTCTATGCCACAGCCGCAGCACCCAGATCTGAGCTGTGTCTGTGACCTACACCACAGCTCATGGCAACACCAGATCCTTAACCCGCTGAGGGGGACCAGGGATCACACCCACAGTCTCATAAATAGTGGTCACGTTCATTACTGCTGAGCCCTGAGGGGAACTCCCCATGGCTTTATTTCAATAAAACTTTCTATATAAAAACAGGCAGTGACCCCTGGTCCAGGTTTGTCAAACCTGTCTTCATTCTCCAGGCTTCCTGTTTACATACTTCCCACCTGTGGTTAAGACATGTGATCCAACATGCATTAGGGCACCACACTGAACTCACTGGGGTGTTCCTTAGGGTAGTTTAAATTTTCAGGGGAAACATGGTAACATTTGTCAGAGGTCACATGAACAATTATTATTCTGTGGCTTGGACATGATTACTTAATAAATAGAACTGCTAGGTTTTTGTTTGTTTGTTTCTCTGGCCTAGCAGGACCTTAGAAAAATTACTGAAACACAGAAGGACCTTTTTTTCCTAACAGTACATTTATTAGTTAATGTCTTTTTGAAAAAAAAAAAAAAACTTAATAACTAAGTAAGTAGGGAAAGGAGGAAGGATATTCACTATGATTTCTTAAGGTAGTATTATTGTGACATTGAATATTAAGTGATTCTTTTATATATATATGTTGCTTTTTTTTTCATTATAGCTGGTTTACAGTGTTCTGCCAATTCTCTACTGTACAAAAGAACATTGACTTGAGATAGTTTGGAGATCTCTCCTCTAGTCTGTCCAATTTTCCCGCATGCATACATTTTCCTAAAATACCATTTCAATGTAATTTTTTTGCTGCTCTAAATCCCTCAATAACTTCTCACTGATTACAGAAAAATGAAAACAAACAAAACTTCCTAGTTTACAGATCCCTGTTTTAATACAAAACTACAATTCAAAGATCACATTTTATCATAACTCAAAAATCAATTAATCCAGGAAATCTTGAAATATGGGTCTTTTTAGACAGGAATTCAGGGACGAGATATCACAAAATTAGAGGAAAAAGTGAACAAAGTATAACTGAAGGGACAGTGAATAAATCAATATGATCTATAGAGAGATTATGAAGTAATTCAACAGAAAGACAAGAGAAGGAAGTGGACCACATTTGAAGAAAAGCACCAGGTAAGACTCAGCAACATCTGTACAGGAAATTCTTGTTAGATTATTAATATTATATTAAAGTATCAGTTCTTAATGAATGATGCTAGATAGGCAGGGTATTGTGTGCCATACAATGGGGTCAGGATGTCATCCTGTACATAATGAAGATCAATTAGAGGGTTTTGAGAAGGTCAAGTTTTGGTTTTGGGTTGGTAATTAGAACAGCAATGTTGAAGAATTGGAAAGATTGGAAACCAAATCAGGAAAAGGAATACAAATCATAATAAAAATTAATCAAGCCCTTACTCAATTGTCAGGCAATATCCTAAGCATTTTACATGTATGTACTCATGCCTGCTTCTCAGAGTAAACTTTTAAGATAGGTTCTATGATTATTTTTTTTTCTATTTTACAGTCTAAGAAACTAAGGCACAGATACAAGAAAGTTATGGAGTAGGTAAGTAGAACAGTTGGCAGATACAGCCCAGTACTCATGCTCTTAAGGCATTATATTCATTGGTTTTCAAAATTTTAAATGAGATATAACTTAGGGCCCACTTACTACAGTAGCAACAGTGTGAAGAGACTGGAAAACCAGAAATATTCAACTCATAGGACTTAGTGATTAATCACCAAATGCAGAAGGACACTTCTATGATGTTCCTCAAGTTTAAAGTTGTGGTGATTATATCTACAGTGGGGATACAAGAGGAGGAAGTTTGCTCTGAAAAATAATTTGTTCAAGATTAAACATGCTCAATTTGAACTGCTGAAATATCTAGGCATAGAAAGTCAGTAAGAGGCTTTACATACATGTTCAACAGCTCTGTCAAAGCTGAAGTTACATGCTTACAAATTTCCAGAATTGCCAGTGATGATAGTAGATACTATGAGATCATCCAGATAAATTGAATAAATTGGGCAGACCAAGGAGAGAACACAAGAGTATATTAGCATCTAAGAGAGAGCTGAAGAAGAAGAGTCACAAAATTGAATCCACTAGTTGTACCACCTCTTCCTCACCTTCCATTTCTACCCCGACTCAAGAGGTCTGGCTTCTTCTGATAGAACACAATTCTATGCTCCACCTAGTTTTGCTTCACAGCCATAAGCCATCGGAGTTCTATAAATAGATTGCTAGTTTTTATTTCCATGTTATTGGGAGTTGCTTGAGAAACAAGAAAAGGGAACTTCTGGAGAGGCAGAAATAGAGAGTCTGAGCTCAATATTCATACGATGGACAGATCATGCAAAGTTTTTCTTTAAATGATAATTTGAATGCAAATGAAAAGGGCACCATTTCTCCATGGCTGGCTCTGGACTGCTGAGAATGCTTCTTATTTTCTTTATTATCTGGCCTCACCTTAAACAACTAACCATTAACTGAAGTAACTTGATCATGTGTTTCTTGGCAAATTTAAACTGCTTAATCCACACACAAACATGATGGTCCACAATATATATTTCTGCTCTTTTTTGGACATAGTTGCAAAAATCATAATGTAAGCCAGTTAGGCATGAGGAGGAATCCTTGCAAAGGACACTGGAAATCTTTATGAGACAAAAAAGGAATGCTGTTGGCCTCAGGAACATGTAGAGACTACAGAAACCTTCCCTATCACCAGTCTCAAGCTTGAACAATGAATTCCCTCTTCTCTCTTACTCCCAAACTAGCATTTTTCTTACTTTCTAGGTGAAACAGTAGTAAATATGGTTTCAAAAAATGATTGAGTTTAAAACCTTCAGGTATTAGACAGAGATGGCTGTAATCACTTATAATCACAAGCCTAAAAATTCCAGGGAAGAGAAACGTGCTGAAGATGAGGTGGCTTAATGGTAATACTACCACTTGGGCACATCAATTTTAGTAATTTCTTGGATCTTATTCAAAAAGAATTAGTAGTTGTTAAGAGAGAGGATCCCAAGAGTTCTTATCACAAGAAGACCTTTTTCTTTTCTTTTATTGAATTTATATAAAATGATAGATACTAACTAAACCTATTTTGGCAATTATTTCACAATATATAAAAATGAAAACATGCTATATACCTTAAGCTTTTGTAGTGATACATTTCAATTTCTCAATAAAACTGGAAAAAAAGAATTAGTAAATGAGACATGGGATAGCCTTTTAAACTTCTACTAGATTCTTCTATGGTGTTGATCCTTGCCCTAAGTCCACAGTAAGTCTTTATATCATGTATATAAATTTATATTTCCACAAGTCAGTTGCTAACATTACAGCTACAGAATCAAGTGCTAACATTCATCCTAAGGCTATGGAATAAATTCTACATATAACATTTTCATTTTAAAATCATTTGGCTCATGCACCAACATTGGTTTATATGACATTTTGCTACTTAAATCATCACCAGATTCCAGAATCTTTTTTTTACAATAAAAACCTACCTAGCCAGTTTGTTCCTTAAATGGATGCTAAATGATATAACTGAAATTCTTCAACTTAAAAAAAAAAACAAAAAAACACAGGTTTGCTTCAAAGGAGGAAAATCTTTTAAAATATTTTATCCTCACTTCTATTCTTTATTGGGTAAGTTGCACTGGACATCATGAGGCATCTGTAATGACTAAAAATCTTGCAGTGCTTCCATATCATCTTTCTCACACAGCCCATAAGAGAGCAATGGAATAGATTGAGATGAATGCAAGACCTTCACCTGCGTTAAGACCTTTGCCATAAAATTCCTAATGATGATTTTTACTCCCATCTGTCCAACAAGAAATGCTAATCACAATTTTAGATTTACCAAATGACAAGAAGAGAAATTATCCATACTGTTATTAAGGTGGTATATAAAACACATTTATTTAAAAACTGTCTCAAATTGTCTCATATCTTAAACCTATCTAGTAACATGTAACAGTGATACTTACAGTATGTTGCTCACAAGATTTTCCTGGGGATAAAATGAAAGTACAAGTGTGAATGAGCTTTAAAAAAAAGGTGAAAGATACATTATCTATTATTTTAAAACTATCTGGAATTGTTATGGTAAATATGAATTGGTTAAAAGTTATATATGTCAAACTCTAAATTTCAAAGAAATAAGTGTACTTGGGATAAAAATTCATGAAATTCTAGTTTGACAATATGGACACATTTCAGAATTTAAAGCCAGTGTCATCATTATTCAAACAAAATAGAAACACAGAAGTTGTAAATGTATGTTTGTATGTGTGAATGCTTCTGTATATAGGTATGCATATATCTATATTATATATTATATAGCATTAGATATCATGTATATATTATGTAACATATAACATTTGTATATGACACATATGACATATATATCTGTACATATACATATAGTATATATTTAGATATGTAGTTATAAAGATATTGCAGTCATATTTTTGGCACTACACTATTACATATCATTTGCATATATTTATTTAATTAGAGTTTTCATGTGTTCCTTCAAAAAAATATAAAGCCATATAAGGTAAATACAATTGTCCCCATTTTGTGGAGTTCTCTTGTGTTCCCTTGCGTTAAAGGAGCCACTGCAGTGGCTGGAGTTACTGCTGTCATGTGGGTTTTGTCCCTGGCCTGGAGAACTTCCACATGCCATGGGCACACCCCCCCCCACCAAAAAAAATTCCCATTTTGCATATGAGGAAATCAAGGCTTAGAGAAATAATATAACTTGCTCATGGTCATAGTCGTCACTGAAATTCAAATTGATCTGATGAAAAGTATGTACTCTATCCACTATATCATGTTATTTTGTCTTTCAAAGCTGTCATAGCTTATAATTTCTTTCTATATAATTATTTTTCCTAATGTCTTAATATATTCCACTAGTGGCTTATTCAATCTAATCTTTAAAAGTAGGTATAGGAGTTCCCATTGTGGAGTAGTGGAAATGAATCCAACTAGGAACCATGAGGTTGCAGGTTCCATCCCTGGCCTCACTCAATGGGTTAAGGATCCGGCAAGTTGCCATGAGCTGTGGTATAGGCCAGCAGTTGCAGCTTTGATTGGACGCCTAGCCTGGGAACCTCCATATGCCAGGGATGCAACCCTAAAAAGCAAAAAAAAAATAGGTATAAAACACTTTTGGTGATTTTATCACATTAGGTTAAAAGTTTTACTCATGGTAATTATCAATAATCTCGGTGAGTTTGCTATGCATACACAGGTTTTTTAAATTACACAGGTTGGCGATACATATACACACATAAATCTTATGCAATAAGAAATGATGTAAAGGATAAGGAACCATGGTACAGATACGGAATATAGAGTCAGTAAACTGGCTACTATGAGATAGCACTAAAATGTTCTTCCATAAAATAGGATTAATATACCTTTTTAAATCAACAGTTGTGAGAATGTAAGAAGATAACATATGTAAAAAAGGTTTCATAAATTGTAAGAAGCTCAATAAATATTAGAGGAAATTATACTAAAATTAAATCATGAATTTTGAATACACTGTGAATTATTTATATGATTAAAATATATCTATACTTAAATATATATACTACAAAATATATAACCATAAATTATTCTTACTATATAGCTATCACTTATATAGCAACATATTAAAAACCTTGGCACTTTAATTTTATATTCTAAACTCTCGATAATCTACTAGGAACTAATTTGCATGAAGTTTGTTCTTTCCATTGTTATACTATCAGTAAAAGAAACTCAGTTCATTCTGTGTAATAAACACATTTTGAACAAATCTCAAGATATATTTGCTTCATTTCTCTTATAGTTTTGGGTAATTCTCTGTTTTCAAATTAAACAATTATTAAGAAAGTTACCACGGTATTTAAAATATACATACTGTTCTTGAAAATGTCTCCAAACATTCCAAATTATTATTATTATTTATTTTTTTTTTTTTGCCTTTTTATAGGGCCACTCTGTGGCATATGGAGGTTCCCAGGCTAGGGGTCCAATCAGACCTGTAGCCGCCAGCCTACACCAGAGCCTAGCAATGTGGGATCCAAGCCGCATCTGTGACCTACACCACAGCTCACGGCGATGCTGGATCCTTAACCCACCCACCGAGCAAGGCCAGGGATTGAACCCACAACCCCATAGTTCCCAGTCAGATCTGTTAACCACTGCACCACAGTGGGAACTCCCAAACAATCCAAGTTATTAAAGTCTACATAGTTCATTAGTATTTCATACTACACTGACAAATTTGAATTTAGAGTCTACCAATACATCAGAATTCAATGTCAAAAACTGAAATATGTATATAATTTATGTAACCAGAACATTTACATTTGTTTAAAATTTTCCCTTACATAATCTCTTGATATTTCCAATCATCCTACAAAAAAAATTGCAGAGTAAGTATTTTTTCTACTTCAAAGTAAAATATATGTACTCTAAAGTACTTTGCCTGAGGTTATACAATTTTCCTGCACATGACCCAGAGCTAGAATCTTGATCACCTAAATCCTTGTAAATGGAAGCAAGATGTTTCCTTAAGGGCTAAAGGAGCTGATTATAGTCATTAGACTTGCTATAATCTCTTTATAAGTGGTATCAAGCAGGAATTTTAAGTATTTTTAAGTATGAGCTTTTCTATTTCCATGACAACACTGTATAAAAGATAATGTAATCTTGACTAAATGAAAGTACATTTATTGTGATGCACCACTGGAGAGGCATTTGATAATATGTGAATGACATTAAATAATCATTGAATGCATGTGATGTAAATTTTGTTATTTCTATATAATACAAGCTGAAGTGATTTAACATAATAATATTCACCCAGTCAACAACTCCTTATTGTGTGTTCAGTATGTTTCAAGCACTGTTTTAGGTATTCATAGTTCATCAATGAATCATACATATATTCCTGATTTTTTTTAATTAACTTGGTAGAAGGAATGACTGACTTTAAATTATAAAGTAAAGTATGTTGGATGGTAATAAGTTTTTATGGAAAAGGAAGGCAAATCGAGTACTGTCAATAAGGAGTAACAAAAATGCAGTGGAGGGGTGGTTGTTAGGTAGGAATTTTATAAAGCATGGCTGAGAAAAACATCAATGAGAAGATGAGCAATGACTTTGACATGATAAATGGCAAATCATACAGATTCCCAAAGAAGAGAGCTCCAGGCAGAGGAAATTACTGTAGAAAGGGCACTTAGTAATATGCCTATTGTCCCAGTATATTTGAAGAAAAAAACAAAGCCAGTATGACAGCAGAAGAGAGGGCAAGACGGGGCTCAGTAGGAAGTGTGGCAAATTGAGAAGCAGGGAGACCAGTTAGGAAGCTAATAATCTAATTCCAGGAAGAGATGATGGGTAGTTTGAACAAAGCAGAGGTGAAAAGAGATTTGATGCTAGGTGTATTATGAAGGGAGAGCAAGTATGATTTCATGACAAACTGGATATGAAATGTCAGAGAAAAAGTGGAGTCATGAATGACACTAGGGTTTCTGTGTATAGGGATAGCGCTATTATCACTGAGATAGGGCAGCATTGGAAGGAACAGGTTTAGGTCAGGGAGCTAAGTGTTCAGTTCCAGGCAAATGGTGTTTCACATGCCTATCAGTTTCATCAAGTAAGCAAATGGATATAAAACTAGAGCTACAGAAAAGGGTCTGGACTGAAGATATAAATATGAGATTAGCGGGCACAGAAATGATATACAGTATCAAGAGACTGAATGAAATTAGCAGAGAGAGTGCTAGTTAATACCGAAAAGGGCCAAGGACTGAGGACTTGATTACTACAACATTAATAGTTCTATGGGAAGAGAAAGAATCAGTAGAATATAACTGAAAAAAAAAAGTGTTTCCCAGTGAAGTAGGAGGAAAAGCAATGAATTATAGTTTTCTAGAAGCCAAGTGAAGAAACTATAACAAGATACAGCACAGACCAAGCTAAATAAGTACAAAGAACCAGCTACTGTCAACAAAGAGTTCAAGAATGATTTCATTGAGGGTGAAAGGTGAAAATTTTTTTGGGGTGACTGAATAGAGAAATGGAAAGAAAGTTATTAGACATTGACAATGTAAAGAGAATTCTTCTGATGAACCTTTCTACAAAAGAAGCAGTAACAGGTTTAAAAAAAGTTTTTTTACTGTTATTATAAAAAGATGGAATGAATAATATCTTATATGTCATTGGGGATTGTCCAGTAGATAAAGGGGAAAATCATGATGTAAGAGAGAAGATAATTGTAGAATCAAAATTCTTGAGCAGGGAAGAGAGAATGGGATGTAGTGATCAAGCGGAGGGATTGGCTTTAGATTACATCAATTTAATTTGATGTACCACGCAATACTATATTTAAGCATGCACCCATATGTCTTAAATTTGGTTCCTATATATTTGAACATATTTCTAGTTTAATGCAAATTGATGATTTACAAAATAGTTTGTTTCTACTTTCTATAACGATCCATCTCAACAATGTAATACTCAGCTAAGTATAGTTAAACCATGTTCAAAGTTTAGACTTGAAACATGTATTTAAAATGACTCATTCAACAAATGCTTTCTGATTATTTGCTGTATCTTTTAATTCTCTCCTGAATAGGCACTGCTCCTTGTCAAGGGCATGTATTAAAAAAACGCTAATTAGAGGTCATTGGATTTCACCTCTATATAACTGCTTTAAGTTTTTGACTAGATTATAGCAATGAAATGACAGGCTCAATTCAAAAAACCAATAAGTGAGAAGAACCTGAAAATAGATGCTTTTAAATTTTAAAAATTTAAAGCAGTAATTTAAATACTTGGGTTTTTAGGATATTTTGGAGACAATTATGATATGATTTTCAATGTCTGATTTCTTAATGAACCAGAATTTTTGAGATAATTTTTGCTTCTTAAAAGAGCTCAACACTTTTTTTTAACTTTGTACATACAATGAATTGATCTGTTAAATATTAAGGCATCTCTCCACAGCATAATAACAACAAACTGTTAACTCTTGAAAGGATTAGAGCAGATATGCAATATAAAATAGATAAAATTTTAAGCTACCTCATCAAGACTATTTTCATAAAAACATTTTTTTAAATACTGACCAGAGTTAAAATTGAATATTAAATAAACATTGTTTAAAAGAGACATATGTGAACATTTTCCTAGAGTAGTGTAACAGTATTTTTGTCTAGTTCCATGTCTTCATTAGATAATAAAATTTAATTGTCTAAAAATATTATAGTAATATCTGTGTACCCTTGTCCAATTAGTTTGAATTTTCCAATCTTTCATTGAGTTTATTTTGTGTTTTCTCATAACTTTATAATTTTTAATTATATTTTAAAATAATATATTTAAATTGTCTTGGTATTATATTGCTTCCTAATGTAATTTTTATATTTATTCATGTATATTTATAAACATGTGTACCTATTTCAAAACAACTCCCATACCACCAAAAACTTATCACCAATTTGTGGCTTTTAAGTGTCTTTCATTCATTTTGCACTTGTGATATTCAACACTTTATTCAACACTGTATTCCCTTCAAATATTATGTTACTGCATAATATATATCTTCTTATCTATCATCATTTTCTCATCTTAGAGGCATTTGCACCTTCTCAAAACTCCATTTTTCCAATATTCTAGTTTGTGAAGCTGTCTGCATGAAGAACCTTTATCACACCTTGATTTTGATTTCATGCTTATTTATAATGTGTTTATTATCTACCTATCACAGAAGAACACAATTACCATGAAAGAATCTTTTGTTGGCATAGAGTTGACTCTCAATAAGTACTGGTTAACTGTATGAGTGAATGAATATTTGCACTCACATAAAAGGCTATGTTCTGCATTAATGAGAATACAAATTGAACTTCTGCAGCAAAGAATCACAATAACAGAGATATAGTAAATATCAATGTCAGGGATTCAAGTTCCTCCTAACTTATGCTCTGCCATTTTATGACATTACTCAAATCTCCATGGCCCACTGAATCACAACCAAAGCTGTGTTTGGACCCAGTGAAAGAGAAAAAGACATCATGACCTCTTTTATTTCAAGGTCATTACTTTCATTAGTACTACATCAGTCCATATTACTCACATGTCTTCAATTTGCTACAATAAAATCTGAGATTCTACTTTTTATTCCAAGTGGCCCAGCATCCAGGTAACATTTAAGGATTCTTTACTAAAGCAAGAAGGGGATGTTTGAGCAGCTTCTGTCCTTTCACCTATTTGTAAACATTTATTATTTTGTATTATTTTTTATTTTCAGGCCTTGACTTAAAAAGAATGAATTAAATAGACTGTTCATACTCTTAAAAATAAAAGAAAGTTCAACACAATGAACTCATTATATAAAATAAGAAAATAAATAGGTTAAATTCTTAACAATTTTGCTGGAGGAAACCAAAACTTGTCCTTTGTATTTTCCTTCTAATTTTTTTTTTTGCCTTTTGTCTTTTTAGGGCCACACCCACAGCACATGGAGGTTCCCAGGCTAGGGGTCCAATATGAGCTGTAGCTGCTGGCCTACACCATAGCTACAGCAACTCGAGTTCTGAGCTGCGTCTGCAACCTACACCACAGCTCACGGTAACACTGGATCCTTAACCCACTGAGCCAGGCCAGGGATCAAACACATGTCTTCATGGATGCTAGTTGGGTTCATTAAACACAGCCACAACAGGAACTACTCCTTCTAATTTTGACTGAAATTAACAATGTTGCATAAATAGAGAACATATCTGAAATTAATCAACTATATGAAACACATATACACACACCATATATGTACACACAATGCACACTTGCATGTAAACACACACACACACACACACACACACACATTACTTCTTTACTCCTAAAGGCACCTGCATCTTCTCAAAACTCCACTAGTCTAATTTACCAATTTGTGATGTTTTTGATATCTGTCTGCCTGAAGTGCTCCTATATATTATTTTTATGAGCTTGCTTCTAATAGGGTGTTTTAAATTCTCACATCTGCTGCAAAAGATAGATGCTGAACACTTATCCATACATTTTTAAGAGGCAATAAAGGAAGGTAGAAAATAGGTAATTGCTTATAAAACACAGAAAGCCCTAAATACTGGGATAATGAATGTGAGATAGGTCATTGGTGATTTTTTGTACGATGTTTTTGAAAGGTGACAGATAAAACAATGTAATGTCTTATACTATGATTATAAATCACATATACACTTATTAAAGAGAGACATGAAAACAATAATGAAAATGGAATGTGCAAAAGCTTCATGCATTTTAGGAGACTGTGGCCCCCTGAATAAAGTTTCTACACAAAGTAACTAGAAGCCATAAATCATTATCAGCATTTTTATTAATCTTAAAAATCAATCCTAAACAAGTAAGAATTGATACGGACATTCAGCCTGGGGTAAACACAGCTACGACATAGCGTCATTTTATTGATAGGTACTTAAAAAGACCAAGTATTTCATACACTCCTCAGGAGCTTTTCTGATCTTTCATACGTGGTTGAAATATACTATTTTCCCTCTGGAATTTAGTTTACTATGAGGCACCTTTTAATGTTCTATAGCCACAAATCCTCTAAGAAGTTAATAAAATAGTTCTTAGCAGCTGCTGGTTCAGCCTTATTGAAATGATTAAACTCCCCTATTGTTAATTGCAGAGTATAGACTGTTGTTGAAGCTTTTTCACTTGTAATAAAATAAAGCAGTCTCTGAAGAATAATGATAAGATTAGGCAGGAATTATTTACCTCTTGCCTTCTAAGGGAAAGGCTTTTTGTTTCCATGGAGACATGTTTTATATCATATGATGAAAGGTACATGAGAGGAGACAAGGGGTACAGGGCTTCATTCAGAGGGGTTAATATGACAGGAGGACTCATTTGTTTCCAGTGGAATCATTATTAGTGCAATTGCATAAGTAGCATTCTCTCCCAACAGTCAATTAAACATCAGCAATTTTGCCAGTGGCATAAAACTGGTGCTGAATACACACACTTGATTTTTTTTCTCTCTACTTAATGTTACAAGTAAGATGCCTGCTCCTAAGTTTCAGCATTCAGACTAACTCTACCAGGTATCAGCTCTGATCTACTTGGTAAGAGAATGTCTACACTCACATTAAAATGAAAAAGGAAAATAGAATCCAGTGATGAACTATTAAAATACTTTAATTAATGTATGTTTATGCATCATCATTTGTTTTTTCTCCCCTGCAAGAGTAAATACATTAAAAAATAAGTTTGGGAGTTCCCATTGTGGTGCAGTGGTTAACGAATCCGACTAAGAACCATGAGGTTGCGGGTTTGACACCTGGCCTTTCTCAGTGGGTTAAAGATCCAACGTTGCCATGAGCTTTGGTGTAGGTTGCAGACACGTCTCGGATCCCGTGTTGCTGTGGCTCTGCATAGGCCAGTGGCTACAGCTCCGATTTGACCCCTAGCCTGGGACCCTCCATATGCTGCAGGAGCAGCCCAAGAAATGGCAAAAAGATGGAAAAAAAAAAAGTTTGAAATATGCCCTATTCAATGTTAAAATATAGAGAGAAATAACTTCATTATAATAATCATCATCAATATTGCCATAGTAAAACAACATGAGCAGCCTACTCAAAAGTTATCACTTATGGCTGTTTACTATGTTCTAGCCTTTTGTTCTTTTTTTTTTTTTTAAACATATATTAGCTATTTGACCTTCACAATAACTATATAAGGTAGGCACTCTTATCTTCTTTATTTTAACTGATTATAACTTTGACAAAGCCAGAAATAAATTTTGAAAAAGATCAATCTTCCATATAAATAAGTTTCAAACTTGCTAATTAACAACATATGAATCATCCATATTACAGTTATTTGTTCTTGCCATGAATAAATCCTCCTTGCTAGAGAGCAAAATATTAGGTATGTTCCTAGCAGAAGGTTCAGAAAAAAATGGAAAAATGGAAATAACTCTCATTGAGATCTTAAGACATTCCAGGCTTTGAGAGACCATTTAGTGGATATGATCTCATTTCTGTTCTCTACAACTCTTAGAGACAAATTTTTTCAGATGGGCAAGTGTACATGCATCAAGCATGATACTCAACATACTCTTTTATTTTTATTTTTTGTCTTTTCTAGGGCCGCAACCACAGTATATGGAGGTTCCAAGTATATGGAGGTCTAGCTGCCGGCCTACGCCACAGCCACAGCAACACCTGATCCATCCAAGCCGCATCTGCGAACTATAGCACAGCTCACAGCAACGCCGGATCCTTAACCCACTGAGGGAGGCCAGGGATCAAACATGCAACCTCATGGTTCCTAGTCAGATTCGTTAACCACTGAGTCACGACAGGAACTCCTCAACACATTCAAAGACAAGCAGTTAATCAGTGGCAGAGCTTGATTTGGACTAAGGACTTCATACCCTTCCTATGCTCCCACAACACCCAAGTCTTTATGTCTAGATTTATATTATCTATTTCTCTCCTGTGTGCTACTGGGTCACAGTCTTAAACTACTATAAAACTGTTCATGAGTTTCTGTAATTTGTTTCAACGTGGCTATTCTCTGTTTTGTATCATTGAAATACAATTAATTTTCATTAAATGTCAGTTGTTGCAATATTCTATAAAAGCATTTTAAGACAAAGTGTTTTATTTGTCAGGAAAAATATACATAGCAGTACATACATTTTTGGTATTTGACAAATAGTTTTAAAAAAATAGAGATTAAAAAAACCATTTAGATTTTTATAGATCACTGCAAATTTAAGTACATGATCAAAGAAATGAAATCTCGGGAAATTAAATATAGGGCTTCTCTATTTCTGCTTTTAGACATGATACTAGCTAAGGCTGAAAAGTAGGATGACTAATCACTTTCAAATACTAAGAAAAGCGAAAGATATATTGGCTCATGTATGCCTCTCATCTAAAATATGGCTGATCATATAGTACAAAGTAAACTGCCAGCATATTTATCATAATTTATGAATATGTTGTAGAGACAATTTTTTATAGTGACTCACTAAAAACTGGGAAACCCTAAGTCCCTACCTCATTCATCTTACTGTGTTTTTGAAGCTCCTGAAGTAGGAAAGTTGAAGGGCACCATAGGGATCAGAAGCAACTATTTGTGGCCTTGTGCTCACAACTGATAAAGATTCATGACTGTCTCTGGGTCTATATATATGTATATATATAATTTATACCGTTCTCATGCCCCTTGTAAAATATTAACAAACAAAAACTTCAATTAAATAGAGGTGAAAAACCAGAAGGGTCAGTTCTCAGGTCCTGAGACAACAGCAGAGCCCTAGCAGTAGAAGAAAACTCCTTTCCTGGTAAGGACTAGGTCAATGAAAAGCCATGGATTCTTTGCTTACTATAACCCTCCCAAATTACTCTCCTCTCTATAAAAGCAGTCTCTTTTACTTGCTGTGGTGGAACTTGGAGGTGGCTCACCATGCTTGCAAACCCTGAACTGTAATTCTCTGCTGATCTTAAATAAATCCATCATTACTAGAGAAATACATGGCAGTCTATTTGTTTCAGGTCAACAACCTATTCACATTTACACTATTTGCTCGTCATATGTCCAATATTATTCTATATAAATCTATCAAACATCTCTTTTATAAGTATGCTGTGATATACCTTTTCTTGGTAAACAGTATGTTTTTATTTTCCATATTTCCCACTAGATAGGGCAGCTTCGATTTTTGCAAATGCACAGAGAAAGTAGTTGGCCTGATCCTTGAAAAATGCCCAGATACTTTCTAGAAAAAGAAAGGAAGGACATAATAGGATGAGGGAACAAACTACATTAGCAAAGGCATAGAAGTATCAAAGTATGAATTAGTACAAACAAACGGTGCTTCAAGGAAATATAAGGCATTGCCAGAAAATTAAGCCAGTGTTAAGGACTGTGACAAGAGTAAGAATAATAACAAATCTGAAAAAACTGAGTTTTCCCTTGTGTCAAATGTAAAAGAACTTTTTTTGCTCTCCCTTTCCTCACAGTATTTCCATATAATTTCAACTTCTAATTGTAAAGACTTTCATGTAACATCTCTGTCTCTTTGAATTGTATGTAAATCTTTTAAAATCTAAATAAGGCTCTTTCAGCCCAGGAATCTTTCTTGAGGTCTTTAGAGCCATCTCCCCCCCCCCACCCCCACACTCCTGCCACACAGGAAAGTTCCCAGGCCAGGGAGCAAGTGATAATGCTGGATTTTTAACCCATTAGGCCACAAGGGAACTATGAGCCATCTTTTTGAAATGGGAACATCAGGGAGGATTGTGATCTGTCTATCTGTTTTTGTGTTTATAGAGACCTGGCAACAAGTAGTGACTTCTTTCCCATCTTAGAAATTCAAGATTATTTTTCCTTTGTTTGATACGACTAACCGGTATGTAATGAAGTGTATCCACCTAGCTATATAAAAGTACAAGATAATCTTTCTGTCTTCGCAGTTTCTTTAGTGGATGGCCTGTGATGCACAGTGCAGTCTCGTTTAATCTTTAATCATTAATAAAATTATTTTCTTTCTTTTTTACATTTGTAGAGAAGATTTCTGAAATAACAAGAGCTTTTATTTTTAATCATTTCCCCAACATAAGACAATGAAAAACTTTTGTGCTCCTTGCTCAGCATACTGAAGTTTGTTTTTAGAAAAGCCCACCAAAGTTTTAAAAAATGATGATATGAACAGATAGCTGTTTTACAAATAAATTACAGTGGCAATGTGGCTATCAGGAAAGGCTAAACACAAATACTTTAAGAAATATTACAGTAATTTACGCAAAATGTTAAAGACTAGATTAAATTAGTGATTCTGTGGGCAGAAATGTCTAGGACAGATATAAAAGTCTTCGTGGAGGTAGAAATCAAAGAATATAATGTAATTAATATCAAGGATGCTGTGAAATTATTAATAATTTAGGATATTTGATATTAGCTTTTCTAATAAATATTAAATAATAATTAGCAGTTACTAAGTAACCACTGTGTACCATGAACTCTTTTAAGTACTTATAATTTAAAAATTGCTTATACTTACAAAATTAACCTCAACACAATCCTATGAAATAGATTCTATTACTATGTTACAAATAAAGATATCAAACTTTTGAACACTTTGCCAAGGGTTACAAAACAGAGCTAAGGATTCATGGTAGTTAATGTAACAAGGATTGCAATTAGATAGATATATCAATCAACTGAACATAAACAAGTTGAACAAAGAAAGATTACACGGTTATCTAAAAGAGCTGAATCCTGGAGTTCCTGTTGTGGCGCAGTGGTTAACGAATCTGACTAGGAACCATGAGGTTGCGGGTTCGGTCCCTGCCCTTGCTCAGTGGGTTAACGATCCGGCGTTGCCATGAGCTGTGGTGTAGGTTGCAGACGCGGCTTGGATCCTGCGTTGCTGTGGCTCTGGCGTAGGCCAGTGGCTATAGCTCCGATTCGACGCCTAGCCTGGGAACCTCCATATGCCGCGGGAGCAGCCCAAGAAATAGCAAGAAGACAAAAAAGAAAAAAAAAAATTAAAAAAATAAATAAAAGAGCTGAACCCTGCAGGGCTCCCAAGTACAAAGACCTCCTTATGTCCCCTGTTTCTGTAGAAAAGGTGAGGTCTCCCAAGCCTTGTGAGTCACAAAAGAGCAGGTTCAAGCAGTTAATGATTATAATAACAGAGTCAAAGTCTCAGTGTCTGATAAATATTCCTGGGTTGTTTTACAAATACTATAAATGCCACCAGAGGGAAAAAGCTAACTCCATGATGACCAAACTTTAGCCATGACATAAGCTGCTCCATGTTGAGCAGTACTATATCTATGGCTAGCACAATTCCAAGAAATGGCCTTAAGAGAATGAGGTTAACACTATTGCTCATAATAGTTTATTGCTTGGTGGACATCAAATAATTGCAGTTTGTCCTGCCTGTATATGTAAACAGGCAACTAAAACTGTCAGCAAAGACATGCTACAGACCAATATCAATATCTTCCACTCTAAGAATATGGCACTCTGTGTCAGCATGAAGAAGTTACAGAAGACAGACCTTTGTCCCTAAGCCCAGAGAAATGGAATGATGGATATTTGTAAACAGCTTCTGACAGGAAAGAGCTCTTGAGCTCTCAGTAGAAGCCTCCTTTTATCTTGTCACTTTAGCAATGCTATACTGTAACTACCTTTAAACCAGACACCCCCATGCTCTATTCATCTCTGACTCAGGTACACCTTTCGAATCTTTTGATCATATAATACTTTGCCTAACCTGTTGGTCCTTTTCCTAGATCAAAAGGTAGAAATGAAGAATAATTACCAGATAACCAGATCTCTTCCCTAGCCTCCCCTTCAGTAATGTCAATAACAAACTTTGTAAACAAGATAGCATCTAAAGAAAGCACAAGGAGTTGACAAGTATGCACATAGTGGAGGATAGCTACAAGTTTGATCCTCTATCTCAAGGATTAACTGAGATTACTTCCCTTTTTCTCTTCAAAAATTTTCATGACCCAGTAGAATCTCTAGTGTTGGTTTTGAGACCTGAGTCCACTTTTTCCTAGATGCCAACTTTTCCGATTAAAGCAACTTTCTTCTCTACCAACACCTGCCTCTCAAATATCAGCTTTTGAGCAGTAAGCTGCCAAATCTGAGTTTGGTGGGAGTATGAGTATATTTGAACTTGGAATGTTGACTGGTATTAAGACCAGCTGAAGAAAAATATGAAGAGAACCATTAACCCCAAATATTCCTTCATACAGAGTGTTTCTTGGGAAAGTGATTTATTAATAACTTTTTTAAAAATTATAGACTAAAAAGAGTACTAGGTGTTAAGATATGGGTGTGTGCACTAAAGAATGAAACTTAAACCATTAATATTGATAAGAGACATGAAAACTAGCAAAGAAAGTATTTAAGCAGATAAAATTCTCTTGGACAGAAACTAACAGAATCTCTGGGGAAGTTCTTCCTTCTCTTTCACCTCTAGAAAAATGCTACTAAAAATTTTCCAATGTTTGAGTAACTCTGAACTATATTGCAGAAACAATAAGTGGTGTGCCTGTAAATGTGTGTATACACATGCATATATGCATAATATGTATATATAAATATACATGTCTGCATGTACACAAATATATGTTTACATATCATACTATTCTAAATAAAAGTGACAAGGCATGATATGCATGAACATATCTGTTAAAAATCAAAATTCCATCTCTGCTATTGATCTTTCTGAATATTTCCTCCTTAAAATAATACCAAGCAAAACCTACCGGCTGTTTAATTTTCTATAAGTCTCATCAGTCAATCTGTGATGCCACTTATTAACGTGCTTTGCTGCTCCATGATGTCTAAGGACATTTTGAAAATAGAATTTTACAGTATAATTGCTTGAAGAAATGATTCACAAAATCAATACAGCCCAGTAATCCCTTTATGAATTAAGGAGATATGCTACAAAAATAGCATTTGTTTTATTTCTAGAAGTTCTTAAATATAAGGAAGTATATTTATGAAAAGTACAGAGATGGAGTCCAGGATGTCAACTGAAAAGCACATATACAACATATAAATCATTACAAATGAAACAAAACTCATTAACTATAAACAAAATATTTGAATCTTATTTGGAATCTCTGAACAAAGGGAGAAAAAAATTCAGATTGTGTTTGTAAAGAAAAGATACTGAGAGGAATATGACATCAATATCTCGGGTAACTCTGAAAGAAGCATTACATTATCCACAGATCCATCCAAGTAAGTCTAGTATAATTTTATTGTGCCCTTTAATTTAACAATCCAAAATCGCCTACTCTTACATATACTTTAACTTAACAAATGAAGAGGTATCATTTCATGATTTGGAATAACAAATACTTCACTAGCTCAAGACATAAACTTCACTATATGGGCTTGAAAGAAGCATCAATAAACAATAAAATCAAATGACAGTCAGACTTCTCCATTCTTAAGAGGAAAAAAAAAACCCTCATGAAATATCCAAAAGAAACTAAGAGTCTTTACTGTTTATGGTAACAAGGTGAAGAAAAGAGAAGTTTAACAAGAATAAGAAAAATCTCAATGAATGATTATAAATGAAATGGTAACTTTTTTACATTTAACATTCATAAGACTAAGCAGAAACTGCTGATGAAGTGATATAGGAGTTATTTAAGCTTACTCTGCTTTACACATATTTCTAAATATAAAGAAATTAGGTGGACTAAATCATCTGGAAAACCATCTGTTGAAACTCCTACAATACTGGATAAAATATGCCAAAAAACACTTGCAAGATATAAAGGGATAAACCTAAATTCTAGAATCAAAGAATTGTAAGCACAGATGGAATATGAAACTCTAACTGCCCTAGGGTATGTCTACTTATATGTGTGCTTGTGGGTGTTTGCACATATGAGTGTGTTCAGTTATATATTCTTCTTGGTAGACCATGAGTTTTATTTCATGCCTATTGAGGCATGGGATAAATATTCTTGATTTCATGCAGAGTGATTACAGGAATTGAAACTCCTGCATGAAAGAAAGAACTTTTAAGAGCTATAGCAACAGAGTTCTATAGAAACATGGATGCCCTGGCATGGAAAAAAGAGAGATGCTCTGCTATGTGTTCCTTGGTTGTAGAAGGGAAAAGCACTTCTCCACATGGCCTGAGGTCAGAATCTATATTATCCATGTGGTTTATAAACTCAAAAATTGAAAAACATGCATAAAATGTGATCACAGACTGTGCCAAACCAGAGTATCTGCCAAATGATATTCCTGAGGGAAAAAAAAGCTCATTCAAAGATGAAGGTAAATCTCACAGATGCAACTTCATTTGATGAACTCACACTATCTTACACTAAAAAACATATGAATATCAATTCACCATTAGAATCAGGAGGCAATACAAATGAGAAGTTTAAAATCACAAGCTTTTAAGTAAAACAGGACATTTCTGTGAGCAATACAAAGTTCACATATTTAAATAATCAAAAAAGAACCACAAATACTAAAGAAAATTCTCTAGGTGGAAAAGGCCACAACTATAAACAAAAATTTTACAATGACAAGCTCACCAATAAAGGCATACTGTAAAGGTAGGAACACATTCACACACAAATATGCTACCAAAATCCAAAATCATTAGAAGAGGAGGGTACAAATTCAGGACACTGGAGATGCACTTGCAATTAAGAGACCAACTTAAAACAATCTTGTGTATGTATATATATATATATATATATATATATATATATATATATTCCTATATCAAAACAAAACTTTAGGGTAACAGCAAACTAAAACTCTGCAATAGATACACACGCAAATAAGAAAAAGCAACTCAAATACAACATAACAGATAGTCATCAAAGCACAAGAAAAGAGAACAAGAGAAGGGAAGAAAAAAGAGCAACATAAACAAATTCAAAACAGTTAATAAAATGGCAATAAGAACATACATATCAATAATTACCTTAAATGCAAATGGACTAAATGTCCCAACCAAAAGACATAGAATGGCTGAATGTATACAAAAGCAAGACCCATATAGATGCGTCTTCAAGAGACCCACTTCACTTCTAGGGACACATTCAAATTGAAATTGAGAGGATGGAAGAAAATATTCCATGCAAACGGGGATCAAAAGAAAGCTGGAGTAGCAATACTCATATCAGAAAAAATAGACCTTAAAATGAAGAATATTTTAAGAGAGAAGGAAGGACATTACTTAATGTTCAAAAGATCAATCCAAGAAGAAGATACAGCAATTGTAAATACACATGCACCTAACACAGGATCACCTCAATATATAAGGCAACTGCTAACAACCTTAAAAGGAGAAATTCACAATAACATAATAGTAGAGGAGGACTTTAACATGACAATTACAGCAATGGACAGATCATCCAGGCAGAAAATCAACAAGGAAACACAGGCCCTAAAGGACACATTAGACCAGATGGACTTAATACATACTTGTAGAACATTGCATCCAAAAGCAGCAGAATACACATTCTTCTTGAGTGAACACAGAACATTCTCTAAGATTGATCACATTCTGGGCTACAAATCAAGCCTCATTAACTTGAAATCATATCAAGTATCTTTTCCGACCACAACGCTACACAACTGGAAATCAAGAGCAAGAAAAAAACTGCAAAAAACACAAACATGTGGAGACTAAACAACATGCTACTAATCAAACAACGGATCACTGAAGAAATCAAAGAGGAATTTTAAAAATACCTAGAAGCAAATGACAAGAAAGACACAACACACCAAAACCTATGGAATGCAGCAAAAACAGTTCTAAGAGGAAAGTATATAGCAATACAAGCCCACCTTAGGAAACAAGAAAAAGCTCAAATAAACAAACTAAATTTACATCTAAAGCAGCTAGAGAGAGAAGAATAGATAAGACCTAAAGTTAGCAGAAGGAAAGAAATCATAAATATCATAGCAGAAATCAATGAAATAGAAATGAAGAAAACCATAGAAAAGATCAATGAAACTAAAAGCTGGTTCTTTGAAACCATCAATAAAATTGATAAACCCTTAGCCAGACTTATCAAGAAAAAAAAAGAGGACTCAAATCAATGAAATTAGTAATGAAAAAGGAGAAGTTACAGCAGACATCACAGAAATACAAAGGATCATATAAGAGGCTACTACAGACAACTATATGCCAAAAAAAATGGACAGCCTAGAAGAAATGGACAAATTCTAAGAAAAGTACAATCTTCCAAGACTAAACCAAGAAAAAATAGAAAAGATGAATGGACCAATCACAAGTACTGAAATTGAAACTGTGATTAAAAAACTTCCAACAAACAAAAGTCCTGGACCAGATGACTTCACAGGTGAATTCTATCAAACATTTAGAGAAGAGCTAACACATATCCTTCTGAAATGATTCCAAAAAACTGTAGAGGAAGGAACACTCCAAAATTCATTCTGTGAGGCCACCATCACCCCAGTACCAAAACCAGACAAAAAAAAAAAAAAAAAAAAAAAACAGAAAAAAAAGACAATTACAGGCAAATATCACTGATGAACATAGATGTAAAAATCCTCAACAAATACTAGAAAACCAAATCCAAAAATACATTAAAAGGATTGTACATCATGATCAAGTGGGATTTATCCCAGGGATGCAAAGATTCTTCAATATCTGCAAATCAATCAGTGTGATAGACCACATTAACAAACTAAAGAATAAAAACCATATGATCCTCTCAATAGATGCAGAAAAACTTTTAACAAAATCCAACAACAATTTCTGATAAAAATCCTCCAGAAAGTGGATAAAGAGGGAAACTACCTCGAAATAATAAAGGCCATATATGACAAACCCAGAGCTAATAACATCATTCTCAATGGTGAAATGCTGAAAGAATTCCCACTGAGATCAGGAACAAGACAAGGATGTCTGCTCTCACCACTACTATTCAACATAGTTTTGGAAGCCCTAGCCATGGCAATCAGAGAAGAAAAAGACATGAAAAGAATCCAAATGGGAAAAGAAGTAAAACTATCACTCTTTGCAGATGACAATACCATACCTAGAAAATACTAAAGACACTACCAGAAAACTCTTAGAGTTCATCAATGAATTTGGCAAAGTTGCAGGATACAAAATTAATATACAGTAATCAACTGCATTTCTGTATACTAACAATGAAAGATAGGAAAGTGAAATTAGGGAAACAATCCCATTTACCATTGCATCAAAAAGACTAAAATACCTAGGGATAAACCTACCCAAAGAGACAAAAGACCTGTACTCTGAAAACTATAAAACAATGGTAAAGGAAATCAAAGATGACACAAACAGATGGAAAGACATACTGTGCTCCTGGATAATAAGAATCAATACTATCAAAATGACTGTATTACCCCTACAGATTCAATGCAATCCCTACCAAATTGCCAAGAATATTTTTTCACAGAACTAGAACAAAATATTTTAAAGTTTGTTTGGAAGCACAAAAACCCCAGAATAGTCAAAGACATCCTCAAAAAGAAAAATAGATCTGGAGGAACCAGGCTTCCTGACTTCACACTATTCTACACAGATACAGTGATCAAAACTGTGTAGCACTGGCACAAAGAGAGAAATATAGACCAGTGGAACAGGATAGAATGCCTAGAATTAAACCCACATACCTACAGCCAACTAATCTATGACAAAAGGGGCAAGAATATACAATGGAGCCCCTTCAATAAGTGGTGCTGGGAAAACTGAACAGCTACATGGGAAAGAATGAAATTAGAATACTTCCTAACACCAAATACAAAAATAAACTCAAAATTGATTAAAGATCTAAATATAAGACTTGGATACTATAAAACACTTGGAGGAAAACATAGGCCAAACACTCTCTGACACAAACCGCAGCAATATCTTCTCAGATCCACCTCCTAGAGTAATGACAATAAAAACAAAAATAAACAAATGGGACATAATTAAACTTAAAAGTTTCTGCACAGCAAAGGAAACCCTAAACAAAACGAAAAGACAACCCACAGAATGGGAGAAAATCTTTGCAAATGAAGCAACTGACAAGGGATTAATCTCCAAAATTTATAAACACCACCTGCACCTCAATACCAGAAAAACAAACAAGCCTATCAAAAAATGGGCAGAAGATCTAAACAGACAATTCTCCAAAGAAGACATACAGATGGCCAGAAAACACATAAAAATATGTTCAACATCATTCATTATTAGAGAAATGCAATCAAAACCACTATGAGGTACCTTCTTTCACCAGTTATAATGGCCATAATCAAAAAGTCTTTAAACAATAAATGCTGCAAAGGGTGTGGAGAAAAGGGGAACTTTTCACACTGTTGGTGGGAATGTTATTTGATGCAACCACTGTGTAAAACAGTATGGAGATGCTTCATAAAACTAAAAATATAACTACCACTCGATCCAGCAATCCCATTCCTGGGCATCTATCCAGAGAAAACTATGACTCGAAAAGATACATGTACTCCAACGTTCACTGTAGCAACTATATACAATAGCCAAGACATGGAAACAACCTAAATATCCACTGACAGAGGAGTGTATCAAGAAGATGTGGTACAACTCCAACCTTCTACACAGGATAAGTGAAATGCCGAACTGTAGCCCTCTCTAGCCTTCCTGCCCCACTTAAAGGGAGAGATGCTTATGAATCTCATGGTTCAGATGCACAGGATCAATGAAACACTGATATATAACTGCAGAGTAACAGAATGCTTCTTTTCCCCACACATCTTACTACTACATTACTAAAGCTTTTTAACAGCAGTTCCTTTTACCTCACATTATGTGCAGCTCTCAAGGAAAATTTACAAGGCATACCAAAAGGCAAAAAACATAATTTGAATAGACAGAGAAAACATTAGAACCACACATAGCAAGAATGTTGGAATTATCAGACCAGGAATTTAAAACAACTATCAGTAATATGCTAATGGTTCTAATGGATAAAGTAGACAGTATGCAAGAACAGATGGACAATGTAAGTAGAGAGCTGGAAATCCCAAGAAAGACCCCAAAAGAAATGCTACAGATCAAAAACACTGAGGCAGAAAAGAACAAAGCAATGAAACTAGAACACACCCTCACACCATGCACAAAAATAAACTCAAAATGGCTGAAAGACTTAAATATACGACAGGACACCATCAAACTCCTAGAAGAAAACATAGGCAAAACACTCTCTGACATCAACATCATGAATATTTTCTCAGGTCAGTCTCCCAAAGCAATAGAAATTAGAGCAAAAATAAACCCATGGGACCTCATCAAACTGAAAAGCTTTTGCACAGCAAAGGAAATCCAAAAGAAAACAAAAAGACAACTGACAGAATGGGAGAAAACAGTTTCAAATGATGCAACTGACAAGGGCTTAATCTCTAGAATATATAAACAACTTATACAACTCAACAGCAAAAAAGCCAATCAACCAATGGAAAAATGGGCAAAAGACCTGAATAGACATTTCTCCAAAGAAGATATACAGATGGCCAGCACACACATGAAAAAATGCTCAACATCACTGATTATAAGAGAAATGCAAATCAAAACTACCATGAGATACCACCTCACCCCAGTCAGAATGGCCATCATTATTAATAAATCCACAAATAACAAGTGCTGGAGGGGCTGTGGAGAAAAGGGAACCCTCCTGCACTGTTGGTGGGAATGTAAACTGGTACAGCCACTATGGAGAACAGTTTGGAGATACCTTAGAAATCTATCCATAGAACTTCCATATGACCCCGCAATCCCACTCTTGGGCATCTATCCGGACAAAACTCTACTTAAAAGAGACACGTGCACCCGCATGTTCATTGCAGCACTATTCACAATAGCCAAGACATGGAAACAACCCAAATGTCCATCCACAGATGATTGGATTCGGAAGAGGTGGTATATATACACAATGGAATACTACTCAGCCATAAAAAAGAATGACATAATGCCATTTGCAGCAACATGGATGGAACTAGAGAATCTCATCCTGAGTGAAATAAGTCAAAAAGACAAAGACAAATACCATATGATATCACTTATAACTGGAATCTAATATCCAGCACAAATGAACATCTCCTCAGAAAAGAAAATCATGGACTTGGAGAAAAGACTTGTGGCTGCCTGATGGGAGGGGGAGGGAGGGGGAGGGATCGGGAGCTTGGGGTTATCAGACACAACTTAAACTAGATTTACAAGGAGATCCTGCTGAATAGCACTGAGAACTTTGTCTAGATACTCATGTTGCAACAGAACAAAGGGTGGGGAAAAAAAATGTAATTGTAATGTATACATGTAAGGATAACTTGATCCCCTTGCTGTACTGTGGGAAAATAAAAAAAATTTAAAAAAATTAAAAAAATAAAAAAGGAAGGTTCTCACTCAAAAAAAGAAAAGAAAAGAAAAGAAATATGCCTTTGATGTTTTTATTAGCAGACTGGACACAGCTTAGGAAATAATTTCTGAGCTTGAGAATATCTCAATGAAGATTCCTAAAACTGAAAAACAATGTGAGCAAATCTTGAAAAAATAGAACAGAATCCCCAAGACTGTGGGATAATTACAAAAGACGTAACATACATATAATGGGAATACTAGAAAGAGAGAAAGGAAGAAAAGTAATAATTGAAACAATAGTGACTAAAAACTTCCCCAAATTAATGTCAGATATCAAACCACATATCCAAGAAGCTCAGAGAATACCAAGATGATAAATGCCCCCAAACTATCATTTAGTCATAATATTTTTAAACTACAGAAAATAAAAGATAAAAAAAACTTGACAGAAGCAAGAGGAAACAATTACCTATTCTAGAAAAAAGATAAGAAATTTATTTGACTTCTACTCACAGGTCATGCAAACAAAAAGAGGATAGAGCAACATATTTTAAATGTTGAGAGAAAAAAAGTCATCAAGCTAACATTTTGTACCCTACAAAATTATTCTTCAAAAATAAAGGAGGAAAAACGGCTTTCTGAGATAAACAAAAATTGAAGCAATGTGTTGTTAGTAGACCTGTCTTGCAAGAAATGTTCTCTTTAAGGAGAAGGAATATACATAAGTCAGAAACTTGATAAACATAAATAAAATAAATGGATGGAAAAAATATACCATCCTAACAAAAGAAAGCAGGAGTAGTGATATTAACTTCATACAGAGCAGACCCCAAAGCAAGAAAAGTTATCAAGGATAAAGAAGGGCAATACACAGTGATAGAGAGGTCAATTTTCCAAAGGAAACAATCCTTAGTATGTGTGCTTCTTACAGCAGAGCAAGAAATTATGTGAGACAAAAACTGATAAAACCACCAAGAGAAACAGGTATATCTACTATCATAGTTGGAGACTTCTATATTGCTCTGTCAGAAGTGGACAGATTCTGCAGGCAGAAAATCAATAAGCACATAGTTGAACTCAACACCACCCTTTATTAAATACATTTATAGGCTACTTCATCCAACAATGGTAGAATATAGTTTTCTCAAACTAATATGAAATATCTAGGCATAAAACACACCCTAATAGGTTTAAAAGAATTGAAATCATACAATATCTACTCTCCTACTACAATTGAATTAAACTAGCAATCAAAAAGAAAATAACTAGAAAATCCACAAATACATGGAGATAAACAACACATTTTTTCTCAAGAAAAACATAAAAACATATTTGAACTAAATGAAACTGAACACATGACATCAAAATTTTAGGATGCAGCAAAACTAGTGTTTAGAGAAAAAATACAGCATTTTAACACAAAAATAAACTCAAAACGGATTAAAGATCTAAACATAAGACTGGATACTATAAAACTCTTAGAGGAAAACATAGGCAGAACACTGACATAAATTGAAGCAATATATTTTTTAATCTTCCTCCTATGGTAATTAAAATAAAAACAAAAATAAGCAAATGGGACCCAATTAAACTTACAAGGCTTTTCACAGCAAAGAAAAACATAAAAAACTGAAAAGACAACCCACAGAAGGAGAGAAAATCTTTTTGAAAAAGAGCATGACAAGGGATTAATCCCCAAAATACACAAAAATTTCATACAGCTTTATATCAAACTAAAACCCAATTAAAAAATGGTCAAAATATCTAAGTAGACATTTATCCAAAGAAGAGAGACAGAAGGCCGATAAGCACATAAAAAAATGCTAGCTATCACTAATTGTTAGAGAAATGCAAACCAAAACTACAATGAGGTGTCATTTCACAACAGTCAATATCCAGAGAAAACCATAATTCAAAAAGATACATGCACCCCAATGTTCATAGCAACACTATTTACAATAGCCAAGACATGGAAGCAACCTAAATGCCTATCAACAGAGGAATGGATAAAAAGATGTGGTAAATATAGGCAATGAATTATTACTTGGCCAAAAAAAAAAAGAAATAGAACAAAATAATGCCATTTGGCACCAATGTGGATGGACCTAGAGATTATCATACTAAGTGAAGTCAGACAGAGAAAGTCATGAGATCACTTATATGTAGAATCTAATACAAAATGATACAAAAGAACTTATTCACAAAACAGATATAGACTCAAAGATTTTGAAACCAAAGGAGGAATGTTGGGGGAGGGATAAATTAAGGGCTTGGGATTAACATAAACACTACTACATAGAAAATAGATAAGTAACAAAGACATACTGTACAGCATAGGGAGATCTATTCAACATTTGTAATAACCTATATGGGAAAAGAATCTGAAAAAGAATGAATGTATGTACACATGTAACTGATTCACTTTACTATACACCTGAAACTACCACATTGTAAGTCAACTATATTCTTTTTATTTTTTTTTTTGGCTTTTTGGCTTTTTGCCATTTCTTGGGCCACTCGCATGGCATATGGAGGTTCCCAGGCTAGGGGCTGAATCGGAGCTGTAGCCACCGGCCTACTCCAGAGCCACAGCAATGCTGGAACCAAGCCACATCTGCGACCTACACCACAGCTCATGGCAACGTCGGATCCTTAACCCACTGAGCAAGGCCAGGGATAGAACTGGCAACCTCATGGTTCCTAGTTGGATTCATTAACCACTAAGCCGCAACGGGAAATCCCATAAGTCAACTATACTCTTATAAAAATTTAAAAAATATATATATTTTTATTTTATTTTAAGGCATATATTAGAAAAGAAGAAATATTTAAAATAATAATCTAAGATTCCACCATAGGAAACAACAAAAAAGAGTAAATTAAATCCAAAGTAAGCAGAAGAAGTAAAAAGAGCTAGAGCAGAAATCAATGACACTGAAAAAAGGAAACCAATAGAGAAAATAAATGAAACCAAAAACCAGTTCTTCAAAAAAAAATCAATAAAATGAATAAAATTCTAGCCAGGCTAACTGAAGTTTTTAAAAGAAAGAATACAAATTACTTACATCAGAAACAATGAAAGAGAGGAGATCACTAAAAATCACACTAAAATGATAATAAAGGAATATTGTGCCAACAAATTAGAAAACCTAGGGAAAATGGACCAATTCTTTGAAAAACAGTATCTGACAAAACTCAGATTAAGAAGAAATAAACATCTGGATGGGTCTATATCTATAAAAGAAGTTAACTCAATAATTATTTACAGTTCTAAACAGAAAGCACCAGGCCCAGATAAGTTCACTGGTGAATTTCACCAAATATTAAGGAAGAAATTATACCATTTCGCCATAATCTCTTTCAGAGGAAGGACACAGAGGGAATACCTCATAATTTATCCTATGAGGCCAGCTTTACCTTAATACCAAAACCAGACAAAGACAGGACTAGGAAAAATAAAAATAAAAACTACACATTAGTATCTTTCACAAACATAGATGCAAAAATCCTCAATAAAAATTAGCAAATAGATTCAAACAATGCATAAAAAAGATTAATACACCATGACTAGATGTAATTATTCCAGGTAGTCAAGGCTGATTCAAGATCTGAAAATTAATTAAAGTAATTCTTCATAGCAATAGACTAAAAAAGAAAAGGCACATGATCATACCCTAGATTCAGAAAAAAACATTTCACAAAATCCACCTCATGATAAAAGCACTCAGAATAGAGGGGAACTTCCTCAACTTATAAAGAATTCAATAAAAAAAAAATCTAAAGCTAGTATACTTAATGATCAGAAACTCAAAGCCTTTCCACTACGATAGGTACAAGGCAATTATGTTCCCCTCACCACTCTTCTTCAACACTGTGCTGGAAGTTCTAGCTAATATAACAAGGTTTTTGAAAAGAGAAAGTATACAGATTGCAGAAGGATAAATAAAATTGACTTTGTTCACAGGTGACATGATCTTCTATGTAGAAAAATCTAACAGAATTGACAAAAAACTAACGTAATAGGCAACTATAAAGAAAAAGTTGAAGGACATGTTAATATACAAACATTAATTGCTTTCCTATAACACCAGAATAAACAAGTGTTATTACATAACATAATCATGAGATTGGCATCCCATCACCTTTGCCATATTCTATTGCTTAGACACGTCAGTGTTTGTTTGCTTTTTTGTTTGTTTTTGGTATGTTCTGTGGCTGGTTTGGAATTTAAACGTACATTTTAACAGTTTACCATCAATTAATACTGCACCACTTCAGACATAAGAACCTTATAACAATATATTTCCACTTCCTTTTCCTGAATTTGTATTATTTTTGTTGTATGTTTTCTACAGCAAAATGTGTTATAAATTCTACAGTGTATTATAACTATTTTAATTTTATACAATTAATTTTTAAAGATTTTAATATAAATACAAATAAAGTATTTTATATTTGCTACATATTTGCAATTACCAGTGTTGTTCATTATTTTGGTAGATTCAAATTTTTATTGGGTATTTTAAATTTTATTGGGCTCATGAACTTAAATATTTTAGGACAACTAGTGTGAGTTATCTCTGCTTTCTGGTAATTCTTTTGCAGCAGTTTCCTCTCATGCATGTCTATCAATGCTCAATGCCCAACCAAAGACAAGGGATATCCTCTTCAGATTTCTAATGTGCCACTTTCTCTCTTGAAAAACCATACTTACACATATTTCCTTGTGCAAATTTACCATTTACTCTGGAATGGTAACCTGAGACTAATTGTTGAGATGGGCTGTGTGCATAAGCGAAATGACCCTGCCAAACTGCTTTGTGAAGTGATTCTTTTAATTTATGCTCCTAGCAATGCAGTGTATGATGGTTACCACTTTCCTGATTCTTCACTAAATCCTGGTATGTTCTCTCCCCTCTCAGAGTGTGTGTGTGTGTATGTGTGTGTGTGTGTGAGAGAGACCCCATGCATCTCTCTCCCCCAAACTCCCTCTCTTCTCTAGTACTTTTCCCCATAAATTCTGTCCTCCTTGGGCTCCCTGAATTCTAATTTCTGTCTCCTCAAACGCAGAGACAGCTGCTTTCTATTTGGGCTCCCCATCTTTGTGTTAAGAACTGGAAATTCTCTACATTCAGTCATATGCTGCAATCAGAGTTCACCCCATCTGTCTTCTAGAAAGACTTTGTTAATAGATCTGGTAGTACTGGCTCCCTGGTAATGTATTCCCTCAGCTTCAGGATGTCTGGGATCTCTGTCCTATGCTACCCACTGTGTAATGTTGGGGAAGTGTCACCCTTATCCCCATCTCATACATTCTGTCCAGTTTTTTAGTTTGGTAGGAGAGTAAATCTAGTCTATGTTATTCCATCATAACTTCAGTGCGGAAGTTTTCTAATTTATTTCTTTACTGCTGTTGGTTTTAGATTTTCTGATGCTTTTTTACTTGCAGAAAATTAAAATCAAGTTTATTTTGAAAGAGATAAATAATATTCTCCTATAAATTCATGCAAGTAACTATTTGGTTTATCTCTACTAAATCGAATATATTTTGATAAAGAAAATAATGAGATGAGCTAACAAATTCTTTAAACTTTCCTTAAACACATGAGAAAGGAAATACAGGAATAGTTTTCTTCAGTAAATCAGAAGAAGAAGCAGCATGTTATAATATTCTAAATGTTTAAAATAATCTAGTTGATACAATTCAATCAAAGATCTTTTTTGCACCAAACTTGAATCAACGTAATTCATACACAAACAAGAGACATAGCACAGTGCATATTCCTGTAGTTAATAAAACAGCTACCCATGTGTGACTCTGGATAAAATAAGCATCCTAAGTTGGAAGTAGTATATGAGGATAGCTATTTAGAGTAGTGCCTAGAAAGTAACATGTATCTGATAATGCTTATTTTCACTATTTCTAGTCAATAAATTATAATGGTCATTTCCTCAATCTAGCATGAAATATAATAATAAAACAATATGCCTTGCTCTATGACCACATACAAATATTGTTTCACATGTTTATTTACATCCAATATAACATTATATAATAATTCCTAACATCCTGTAGGCCGGTGGCCACAGCTCCGATTCGACCCCTAGCCTGGGAACCTCCATATGCCGTGGGAACGGCCCAAGAAATGGCAAAAAGACATAATAATAATAATAATAACAATAATAATAAAAATTCCTAACATCCTTACAGGACTCTAAATGTTTATAAGGTTCTTTCCAATGTAATCCTTCTAACATATTATTCCCAAAATACATAATCCTCCTACAGCCCAGTGAGATGGATGTTATTAACCTCAAATTATAGGTAAGGGTATCAGGGCTCAGAGAGTTTATGTGATAGGTCTAGTATATGTGCATTAGGCAGAGCATAAACTAGAACCAGTCTTCTGATATTGTAACTTCTTTCCTCTGTAATATTGTTCATTTGATGTCATACCCTGTATTTCTTTCAAAGAAAGGTTTAACAATACTTACAAGATTTTATATATAATTATTAGATATAAATACTTGTAAGATATATATACACACATATACATATGCATATGTACATATATGCACTGTAATAATGAAAATAATATCATCCTGTTATATTACTATTGTAATAAGTTTACAGTTAGAAATAAATATATGTATTTTAGAGAATGAACACTCTCTAGCTGTGAATAAATATACTAATAATACTTGGAATAAAAAATCACGCCAAATTTGGCAGGGAGAGTGTATAATAAATTCATAGTAATCCATGCTAATTATTACTATGAAATTTTTAAGATTTAAAAATTTATTAATTATTAATATAAAGGAAGTATAAAAATGAATAGAAACTAAATGTTACTTATATTTAACATGAATATAGCAAAAATTAAAATATAATAAACTCAGATATCTATTTGTTAACTAATACATACCCATAAAAAGTAAATAATCTCAAAATATTAAGTCATGCAGGTAAAATATATAATTAGTTATAACAGTCTTACATGTATAAGAACAGCAGTTGCAGTGGTCTTAACATTTTCACATTATACTTACAGTTGTGGGTTAGGCCTCCAGCAAGTGAGCTATGAATAAATGTAATGACTACCAACAGATTTTTAATTGGCAAGTATCATTTCTTTGAAAAATATACAGAGGACATCAAAACATGTGGAAAGGCATAACTCAAAAGCTAGCACATAAGTGATATTAACCCTGTTTGCTGAACAAATTTATCATTCAACAGTTACATTTTCAGTCTTATTACTTCACCCCCATTCTCATTCTTCCATCTAGGGGCCCTGGCCTCAGAGCCTTGGCAATTATCTTTACTATGCATGAAATAATCCGTGTATGTCGTTTACCTGGCTTCCAATCCCCTCCATCAGCCATCCATAGACCTTTAGCTTTCATTTTCAGAAATATTTTATAGCACGTCAGTTAGACATATTACTTGGGAATGATGAATTGTGAGACTTAACTGAAGTGTGAAATGCCTTACTCTAGGAGCCATTATCATGGATGGAACAAGAAAAGCTTTTTCCCAAGTCTTTGCTATTTAAAAAGGCTCCAAAATCAAAATAATTTTTTAGATGGTAGTGGATATTTTAAGATTCCATCCTGTTTTACTAAACATACCTACACATTTTCAGTTATGAAATCATCCCAGCTGGATGAGATCAGAGCACCAGGTCAGGAAACTTTGGGCTCACTTTTTTGTAATCAAGTGTTACCTTCTTTCCGTTTAGATCTTACCAACCCCTTATCCTGCACCATGCACACACATACTTAGTTCCATGTATTTGAGTATGTTTAGCAACACCTGTTGGAGAAGACAGACTGCTTCATGACAGATATGTCAGCATCCTACATCTTAGACACTAATACAGTACAAAATAAATCTCTGTGAATTAATGTGCACATTGTGATTTAAGTCAAAAGGTATATAGGACAGAGATAGAGAGGGGTACTTAAGGTATTAAACATTTTTGTGAATAAGGCAGTGAAAGAGTTAAAATAATTTTGTCTGATATATTAGACTAGGGGCAGCAAACTGCTTGCTTACAGGCTGAATGAGGCTTCGTCAATACAGCAGTATAGGAGTTTCTGTTTTGGCTCAGCAGAAAGGAATCTGACTAGTATCCATGAGAATGTAGGTTTGATCTCTGGCCTTGCTCAGTGGGTTAAGGATCTGGTGTTGCCTTGAGCTGTGGTATAGGTTGCAGATGTGGCTCAGATCTGGCATTGCTATGGCTGTGGCTTAGGCCAGCAGCTACACCTCTGATTTGAACCCTAGCCTGCGAACCTCCATGTGCCGTGGGCACAGCCCTAAAAAAACGAAATAAAATAAAATAAAATAAAACACAGCAGTACTGATGAAAAATGGAATCATTTAACAATAATAGAAAAGTTTGAAATTTACATCAAAATACACATGTCCAGCTTTTCTTAACAAATTAGTTCTAACAACAGGACCCCATATTGCTGCTTTGGAGTGAATGCCCTTAGATGGAAAAAGTTTTTTTCTAATTTTCCACAATAATTATCAGTCTCTTTTAGTCAAATGATAGGAAAATATTTACCCACTGGCTGAATACAGTCCTGTTTTACACTTGTCACAACATTTACTTCTCAAATACCAACCTTTTCATTCTCAGTAATGGCCTAGTTTAAATAATAATGTACATAAACATTCTACTCATTTACTTTCCTGGTTCCTAAAAATATTTCAGTCAGCCACCACAAACACCTAACAGAACTCCTTCAATAACTCCCTAAATGGTCATTATTGCCATTACTTCTCTGCCTCTAATAAAAGACCCTTGGCCACAAAGACCCTTGCTGGAACACTGGTCCAACTCACAAATTTTTCATACTAGAGCTGGTAATAAAAGTCCCTTTCTTCTCTGACAAGAGAGTTTCCAGGATGTTAGTATAAGTTGTCTGTGGCCATATCTCCAATAAAGATGCCAATAGGTAGAAAGGAACAACACTAAAAGAACAGGTTTTAAATAGTAAATAAAAGTTTGTTTCCATTGCTACTATCATCCATGACTTTTCTTATTATAAGAGTAATACGTTTCTTTTTTTTATTGAGCTAGCCAGAGTTCAGTTTCTGGCAAGTTGCATACAAAAAGCATCATTTATTTTTATTTCAATAGCTTGTTTATTTCTATACACATATAAGTAAAATTACATTTATTTCAGTGAAATAATTCAGTACCTATCCTGTTCTGGCTATTTTATATTTAATCTTAAGAATAATGATCTGTTCCTTTATCTAACACTTTAATATCCTTCTAAAAAAATAAGTGAAAGACTGTATGTACATCCAGGAACACTGGAAGAAACCTTAGTAATCATCCTCTTCAGATTTTTGTTTTACAAAAATTAGTCTGCTAAGGACTAAATTTTTGTGTTCTCTGCCAAATTCCTATGTTGAAATCCTAACTCCTAAAGGTGTATCACTAGTTGTGGGCTTTGGGAGAGGATTAGGTTATGAGGGTGAAACCCTCATAAAAGGTATTAGAACTCTTTTAAAAGAGATCCAAGAGAACTCCCTAGTCCCTTCTTCCACATGAAGATACAATAAAAAGTCTGAGATCTTGAAAAGGGCCCTCGGCCAACCATGCTAAACCCTGACTTTGGACTTCTCCAGAACTGTGAGCTAAATTTCTGCAGTTTATAAGCCATCCAATCCATGGTATTCTGTTATAGCAGCCCAAGTGAACTAAGACAAAGTCACAGAAAAAGTCAATGACAAAAAGTTTCATATTCATTTACAAGAGTACTGAATAAAATTTGTTTTTGTCATTAAATTTCTTTGAATCTCATTTATTCTTCTACCTTTACTGTGTCTTAATCCTTGTTTTTTGAGGGGAGTTGGTAAAGTTTGCTGACAACTGAAATGGAGACATTTATACATTCTTTAAGAGAGACAATTCCTTTTCCCTTATGACTTTACAAAATTTTACTAACTTTTACAGAGCACTGTTGTAAGGGTTTTTAATGTTGTTGCTGTTTTATTCCCTACCATAACTTAATCATATAGTTACTGATAAATGGAATATCTATCAGAGGATTAAATATTTTAGTGACCACGAGATCTATTCTAGGAGATAGTAGGTTATATTGACGTTTTACTCCTAGGGTTAATGAGACTTGAAAAAAATCTGTTAAAATATCTAACCTGAGAGTAGTCAGTATACTCAGTTACATAGGCTAATTTAAAAAGCACACTCTTTTTTGACCTATACCCCTTGTTATTAAAATGAACGAGTATGTAGAAAAAAGTACAAGTTAGATCACTGAAGGCAAATTTTAATTCGAGACCATACCAAAAAATAGAATCCTTTCTCTCCTAAAAGAAAAAGGAAACAAAAATAATAATATCTATAGTACAGTTATTCCATGAAGTTTTAATACTCCATTTTCTAAGGTGCTTTGGTAAGAAAAACATTCAGATTATTGTTTAATGCAAATTACTCCAACTAAAATTCTAATATAAGTAAAAATACAAATGCCTACTATAGTTTTCTATTAGAAGCTCTGTCCATCAAGGACATTTTTATGATGCAATTACTAATGGAGTGGACTTTTAGAAGAACAAAAAATTGAGAACCAGGTCTTTTCAATCAGGTGTCAGAGTCTTGTTATTTGGTTTATGAAAAATGGGGTTAAATGGCCAAGCCATTCCCAATTATTTAAACCTTTTGCACCTTATTTGTCTTGCCCTCCAGGTAAGAAAATATCCTTGGTATGGTATAAGTCTAGTTCATAGCATGACGTAAACTGTGTTTTCCAGAAAACATACTCTTAGGCAAAGGTTTGTGTACAGAATGTTTATCGGGGATTAACACTTGTACTTGTACAGTGGAAAGGGAGGAAACAGAATTGTCCAGAGGGAGAAGCAGAGCCGCAATGCAGGTCCTAAAGTCTCCTTTGAGTCCACTGAGGAGATCTGAAGCTGAAATGGCCTGTCAGAGCTGTCTGATGACAGCATCAATCAGTCACTGAATCTCGGCCACCCCAGGAAGGACTTGACCTGAGGTGAAGCATTGTTCTACATCATTTGTTCGATAACCTGTGTTTTTCCCACTGACTTATAAAAATACACAAGGTTATGTGTTTGTCTATCCATTTTTGGCACTCAAACTTTTATTTGCTTTTTCTATTTTATGATATTAGCTAAACTCTAATAAAACATTGAAAAGTTGTTTCAGCAGATATTCTTGCCTTTTTCTTTATTTTAATAGGAAAGTTTCTAATATTTCAACTTTAAGTAGGATATTTGTGGTAGGTTTCTGGTAGGCACCTGTATGAAGTTAAGACGCTCCGGTTCTATTCTTAATATGTTATTAATATATTATAACTGTATGTTAAATGTTACCAAATGCTTTTTGGATATTTATTTAGTGGGTTACATGCTTTTTCTATTTTCAACTATTAACGTAGATGACTTTCTAATGATGAGTCTCTGTGGCTAATGGAATTAACTGGCATGACTTTCAATCTTCCATACATCCACAGTCTTTCCATTGCCCTATTATAGGAAAAATGTACATCCATACCTCTTGACTTTGGGCTGGCCATGCGACTAGTTTTGATCTAGAGCAGGTGGGTGGAAACCACTATGTACCTTTCTGGAGCCTAAATGTTAAGATGTATTGTTTTTACTTGTCCTCATGTACTTGGTCCACTCCTGCTGTGAGAGGAACATGTTCTGGCTAACCCAGTGGCCCAAGGAGAATGAGGATACGATATATAGGGAGAGATAGTAAATCAAATATGATTTTTGTTTTTATATTCAGAAAGGAAATTAGTCTAAATTTATCTTATGTTTATCAGAGAATGTGTTTTGATATTAGGGAATGCTAAGTTTCTAAAATATATATCACACAAATTTGTGTATGTCTACAACAGTTTATTAAACATTATCAACCATTTGGTTTTATTAACCAACTCTAATTTTTATCACTTATCTTTATCTTTTTATTATCTTCTAATCTTTTTGAGTTTGTTTTTATTTATTTATTTTTATTTATTTATTTTGTCTTTTTGTCTTTTTAGGTCTGCACCTGCAGCATGTGGAGTTTCCCAGGCTAGGGGTGTAATCAAAGCTGTTGCTGCCGGCCTACGCCAGAGCCACAGCAACGCCAGATCCACGCCATGTCTGTGACCTACACCACAGCTCACAGCAATGTCGGATCCTTAACCACACTGAGCGAGGCCAGGGATTGAACTTGCAACCTCATATTTCCTACTCAGATTCACTTCTGCTGCACCAAGATGAGAACTCCTTGAGTTTGTTTTTAAATTTTGGTTATTAATTTCAAGTTTTTTGAATTTAATAATATGTATTGTTCTCTAAAAACTGTATTGGGCCATTATATACATTTTGTTATTTAATATACTGCAATTCAATATCAAATAGTTTATTATTTCTATTTTTCCTCTTGAACTGAAAATGTATGTAGAAGGGCATTCTTTCATTTCCTATGGAAAATAAATTATGTATATTTTGCTCATTTGTTTTTGTTGTCTTTTGTTAAAAGATGTACTATTAAAATTTTTTAACTTACTGAGATTCATTTTACTGAATTCTACATGATAAATATAAGAATATTTCAAATATATTTGAAAATAATATTTATATCATATATTGTTTCCTAGATTCATAATTCCACATGTTAGACATGTATTTGTATCTCTACACACTCTCATAAATATGTTAAAGTAACTTTTGGTTGGAGTTCTCGTCATGGCGCAATGGAAATGAATCTGACTAGGAGCCATGAGGTTGCGAGTTCGATCTCTGGCCTCACTCAGTGGGTTAAGGATCTGGCATTGCTTGATCTGAGCTGTGGTGTAGGTCACAGACACGGCTCAGATCAGGCGTTGCTGTGGCTCTGGCATAGGCTGGCGGCTACAGCTCTGATTGGACCCCTAGCCTGGAAACCTCCACGTGCCACAAGTGCGGCCCCCAAAAAAAGACAAAAGACAAAAAAAAAAAAAAAAAAAAAAGAAAGAAACTTTTAAATTATGACATTGACATCATCAGCATTTCTCCACTAATTTTTCTACCAGTAGAACCTGATTGAGAGGCAGATACTATAAATATTTATATTTTTATATATGTAAGATTATTACTAATATATGCTTAATTGCATGACAAAATATAAGTATGAAAAATTTAAGTAGTTTATGGACTTTAAGTCTTAATAACAGTTATAGTCCAGGACAGCCTGAGTATGATGGGCACTAATTCATACATGTGTCCTTGTAACTACAAAGATGGATATTATAGAAGAAAATAAATAATTCTCTGAATGCTGTCACATTTGAAAGAAATAATTTAAACAATTTCAAAACTCTTTGCTTTGAGTCCTTATTCCTCAAACATTGAACATTGACACTGTCAAAAATACTCTTAAATAGAGGGGACAAAGACTTTCACCCCTAGAATTGCATTTTTCTCACCACTACTGAATTACCAGTCTTTAGTTTATAAGTCAGTCTCTGTATTGTGTGGCTTGAGTGATGCATGTAATCATCACTTAATAAATTGATCAAAAAATTTAAGAAATAAACCTCACAGAAGCACCAATCACTTGGTCACTCTTGACCTTCTAATCCCACTGCAACTGCAGATTTACCCATGTTTAGTAGCACAATTCCAATCTATGGCATTCACCACAGGAAAAAAAAGTTAAAGAACTGTTGAAGGCCAAAAAAATATGATTGGCAGTAACTGATGTCCACTAGCCACTTACTGTCAGTAAAGTGTGATATGCGCAAGAAATGAATTCCATTCCTGATTAATCCTGTTAATTAGGGTCAAAATAGCATAATTTATTTGAATCTAAAAATAAACTCTTAATATTTCATTATGCAAATAACTCAACACTCTTTCCCAATCTAACCTCTTAATGACTCTAGGAAGTTTTACTTTTTCACGTGTAACAATTTTAAATGCACTTCATCCTTCTGTCCTTGTCAACATTTTGCTGGAAGCCTAAACTCAGTTACATGACCATGAGATCTCAGGTGACCAGAAAAAAAGTCTTTATACTTCCTTTAATATATCATAAGAATGAACAAAGAAATAATAAACTGGCACCTCTCTCAGGTGAATTTTGAAACCAGACATAATTTGACTAACCTGTTCCATTAAGTACCTTGCTGTTTTTCACAGAGGGCACTGCATGTCTGGTGGGTTTACCAAGAGGTCTCTGATGTTCCACTGTACCTCGTAAGTCTCCTTGATCTTCCACTTGAGGATGGAGATGACAGCAACTAAAGAGAATATAAGTAGAGAGAATGTAAGTAAAATACTTCAGAGGAGAAAGATAAAGAAATGATTTAATGACTGCTTGTCTATCATCAACCCTGCAAGTTCACTATAGTTTCAAGGAACAATACGCTCCAGCAGGGAATCACTCTCCCTACATATAATACATATATTGCTCTAAAGATTTTCCCATAGGCCAGTCTCAAAGCCTTTTGTTTTAAATATATCCACAAAGTTCATTCCTGTTTTGGGCCTTTTTTCTGTTGTCTCTCCTTCTGGAATGCTACTACTCTCCTGGTCTTCACTTTACTGATCCCTTTCCAATACCCAGGTTTTTATTTTTTTTTAATTTTTCTTACAGTCGATTAACAATATTTTGCCAATTCCTGCTGTACAGCAAAGTGATCCAGTTATACATATATATACATTCTTTTTCTCATTATTATCTTCCATCATGTTCCATCATGAGTGATTGGATATAGTTCCCTGTGATATATAGCAAGACCTCATTGCTTATCTACTTCAAATGCAATAGTTTGCATCTACTAAGCCAATACTCCTGGTCCATCCCACTCCCTCCCCCTTCCCCTCAGCAACCACAAGTCTGTTCGCCATGTCTATGAATTTATTTCTTTTCTGTGGATAGGTTCATCTGTGCCATATATTAGATTCTACATACAAGTGGTATCATATGGTATGTGTCTTTCTCTTTCTGGCTTACTTTACTTAGTATGAGAATCTCTAGTTCCATCCATGTTATTGCAAATGCATTATTTTGTCCTTTTTAATGGCTGAATAGTATTCTATTATGTACATGTACCATATCTCTTAATCCATTCATCTGTCGATGGACATTTAGGTTGTTTCCATGACTTGGCTACTGTGAACAGTGCTGCAGTGAACACAGGGGTTCATGTAATACTCAGATTTTAAACTAAATCTTTACCACCCAGAAAAGCACAATCTTATTTATTATAGCACCTCAACAGACCATTCAATAACCCCAGAGTCTTATCAAAGGTAGAGGTAACTGTCCTAACAGTAGCCACCACAAAGTGAAGTTATCTCATCTAATCATTCACTTGCTCTTTTTCTGTCTCTCTATACTGACATGTAAGGACTTGTCCATTGTGAAACCCTTGTTCTTAGAATAGTGTCTGTCAACCAAAGTGATGCTATTAAATGTTCACTGAATAAATAAAAGGAACACAGAATAGGTAATTTATTGAGGTTACCTGAGGATCACCACCAGGAAAATAGCCAAAGGCCTAAATCTTACTGGTTGTAACCACACATTGCTGTTGGCGGCAGAAAAATCAGAAGTACATTACCCATTGGCTGAAGATCAATAAAGAAATGAGTTCTACTGATATAAGAAATCATATAAGAGAACCAGACTTGATAATATACAACTATATTTTCAGTTTTTGGAATAAATATATTAAGTGATTTCAGCCATGTTTATATTTATGTGATTTTGAATATTTTTCAGAATCTGGAATACTTTACTAGTAATTCACTAAATTCATTTACCTGAAAGGGTCTCCATAGATTGTTATTTCCTATTTTTAGTTATACATAAGGTATTTTTCTGATGTCCTATTCATGAGAAATTATATATTTTACTTTGTCATGCGGTGGTAATTTACTTAGAATTAGTATTTACAAATAAAAAAGACAGTCTACTATTAAAATACAATTTAAATAGTATCAGAACTATCAAGGCATATTTAGCAGCTGTGAAAAAAGTGGTTTTAAATGTGAAGAGATGATATTGTGGAGTAGATTATTAGAACTTGCAACAGTGTAGCATTCACTCAGTATTACTAAACTGTCAAACTATTAATGATTTAGATTTCCAGCAATATGTATTGTTTCTCAATCCCAAACATAAATTGCCAATTTCATTAATATATTATTTCATTGTTACCACCAACATTATCAAAATCATCCATACTTGGCCATTTAAAAGATACTGAAGAAAAAAAAAGAGGATGTTTCTCTTATTACAACATAAAATATGTACCTCCAACTTGATAGCCATTTACCATTTACATCATCTGCACCTGACAACCAACTTCCTTATCACTTAATATCAAAATTTTGATTATTCCTGCATGCGAGTTACTGAATATAAAACACACTCTTCTCTGTCTGGAAATTCTTCTCTTCCAAATTTTGTTTCTATTTCCTTTAATATCTCATTCAAGAAACAAATGCCTCACTAAGGCTTCCTTTTTTACTTACAGTACATAGGCTTCCTTATTTTGAATTTTTCAATGTTTATAAAGTTTATATCTACTATTATATTTTGATTTTTATTTTTCCTTATTGGTATTTTATTCAGGTCCAGTGCAGTGATGTGCTCATTTACTAAGAAGGAATAAACATAATAAATGAAAATGTAATGAATATTTGATCAAAAGAGAAAGAAGTAGGTAAATGAAAACTAAAGATAATCTCCAAATAATATTGTCTGTGAGTTTATGTGTGTACACACACATAATATGGTTCCACTAGGTATCTGGGAACATTCTGGGAGTAACATATCTTCTCAGAGATGTTGCATATGTTTTCCACATTCATCTCTTGCAGAGGTGGCAAGAAAGGTATAATATAGATATGACCTGAAATAATGTTTATTTCATCTTTATTCAGTTATGGATCTGGGGTAAGATCTAGAACTACTGGCCACATGGAATCTTTTTAACTATTGATTATGGCATGTGCTAACATCCCAAGATTACAGCAGGACTACATCATAGGGAATCACCTTTACACTGGCCGAGAATTCATGTCATTCCTCTTAGTTGATTCTTCCAGTATATAAGTTCTAGATCTTATATCCTTACATATACAATGCCAACATTATTTTTCATTAAAATTCTGCTGTGTCAGGACTAAAGTTCCAATAGAAAATGAAATAATCACCATTCTATCATGTTTCTATCATGATATAATATAAAATCACCTTTCTATCATGTTGAAATATTATTCAGAATTTACATCCCCAAATCCTATGTTGTATAACCAAAACAGGTAATTTTTATTCATAGGTTCTTATTTCAAGTCCTAAGATAATTCTCTATAATTTTTCACTAAATCCTTTTCAGTTTCTCCATCTTTTTCTTAAGAACTTTATTGTTTAAACATATTACTGTTATACAGGAAAGTAGATGAGACAATATAACTTATACATAGTACAATATTTTAAAAACTGTTCCCTCCAAAGATTTTTTTAAGTTCTTCTTTATTATTTCCACTTATTTGTCTTAAAATTTGGAGCTAGTTTAATTTTTTTATTAAATTCTGTCAAATTTTACACTAGCACTTTACCCAAAAATTCAAGGAAAGAAAACAGTAATTTCTATTGAAGGTGATCTGTCTCTGATGCAATTTGATTTATAACCTTATCTGGCAATGCTGGATCGTTAACCCACTGAGTGGGGCCAGGGATCAAACCCACATCCTCACGGACACTATGTCAGATTCTTAACCTGAGTCACAATGGGAACTCCTTTATATTTTTTTAATTCTGTATTGAACTGTAACAAATACAGAGGAAAGGGCACAACTCATAAGGTAACAGCTTGATGAGTTTTCACAAAGTGAATACACCTGTGCAATCAGCACCTGGATCAAGACACAGACCATCAACAGCCCCCAGAAGCCTTTTCACGTGCTCTTCACTGTCCTTCCTTTGTCCTCCAGATAATCACTATCTTAAATACTACCAGCACACTTGAGTTTTGCCTGTTTTAGAATATATTACAAATGAAACATGGATGGTCCTTTCTATTCCTTAGTCTTCATTCCATGACATCATCCCCTCCAGGGACCTTCATCTTCACCCCCATCTACTGTGACCTTGCCATCTTTAATAAATATTCCACCTCCGACATTTTGTTGGAAATGTCTTTCTGACCATTTACTTCACCTGATGTAGTCACTTTGTTCAGAATTTCCTGGATTTGTTGTCCCTGTGAAAACATCAGATTTACAATACTCTCATTGTCATCATCTCCCTGTGCTCTCACTCCCTCTAGTTCAAGTAAGATTCCGTGCTCTCCAAATAACATTAACTCCCTGGCCTCCTCTCATTCCACTGCATTCACTGAGCAGAGCCAACTCAATTTAAACCCAGCTCTCCACTTAACCTGCACCTGTCTCTAGAGCCAAGTGTGGCTTCAGGAAAAGCACACACTTGCTGACTGGTCTCATTGCAAATTCAAGTATTCAGTCTCAAAATGCACTGCTACACTTCCCTATTAAACTTCATTTCCAGTGTCAAAAATAAAGCTTTCACACTTCTGCTTCACTTCCATGCTTCTCATGTCTCCTCTTTTCTCCCATGCTCAGCTCCTAACCTGAACTCAGATTTCATGGAGAAAACAGAAACAATTAGATAAGTTTTCTCAGTTTCTTACCACCAAATCTTCAACATACCTACTTCTGCACCAATTCCCTCGGCCTTCTCTCTTTGTACAATGTTTGATGTGTCCCTTCCCCAATCAGAATCCAATCCCTCACTTGTACCCAGCATCTTACCTCTTCCTGTATACTCAAAAGCATTTCCTCAGTAACTCTCTGCTCAATCACCTCATCAGCTTCTCCCACTGCACTGGATCAGTACTATCAGGGTAATAATATGCCTTAGTACCTGCCGTCTTAACAAATGATAACTCTTTTTTGATCCCTCCTTTCTCTTCACCTACCACACCACTTCTTTCATCTTTTTGAGCAAACTGTCTAAATTGACTGCCTCTGCATTCTTATCTCCTGTATCCCTCCTTTACTTTCTTCAGCCAAATGACTAAACCCCAGTTCACTATCGAAATTACTCTTTTCGAAGTCACCGGAACCTCCAAGATGCCAAAGCAATGGTTTCTTGCCAATGACCCCCCACTTTTTTTTGGTTGCTGTCCAGATCTCTTTCCTGAGATTCCCACTCATACAATATAGTATCTACTCAATATAATACCATGATTTCCGCAGGCAACTTCTGCACTGGTGCATGTCAGTTGCATATATTGACTCATATCTTTTCTGTTTAGAAAATTGCCTTCTCATTAACAGGTTCCTATGAGAATATCAAATGTTAATTATTTTAATATCACTCCTTACTTCTGAAATATAACATGTCCAAGTCCAAACTGTTTACCCTCAAAACTGTTCCTCCTCCACTGTGCATCAATTAAATGGCTCCAGCACAGCACAGCTGCTGTGTGCTCTTTATCCTTCTTTTGTTTAAAGTAAGTCTTCTTTCCCTACCCGCTTCCCTTCATTCCTCTCTGAGCCTTATACTTTAACCCTCTTCAGATCTCAAAGATCGGAAATGGCCAGTAGCTTTCACAGCTGCCCTCTCTTCTGAGCCGCATTCATAGGCAGCATATCGCAACGAAGTCAGTTTTTTGCTTCCTTTCGCAAAGCTTTCCCTGCAACTCGGTGGCTCAGACAACTTTCAGTGGCTTCTGCAACCTGTAAACATAACCTCACCTTACTCCAGACAGCGTCCAAGGTGTAAGTGCCTCAGATCATGATGCTCACAGCGTATCTGATGGCGCATCTGCGCTGGGCAGCCAGATCGTATCCCTCAGACTTATGCTCCCGGAGTCACCTCCAGGACAGGCGCCCGTCTTGTCAGACAGGTTTTCACGTCTGACGTCCTCAGAGCCTCACATCCGACGTCGTCGGTCAGGTCTTCACGTCCGACGTCATTTGCCAGAGTCTCACGCCTGACGTCATCTGTACGGGCTACACCTCTGACGTCATATCTTGGCTCTGCGTGTTCCACGTTTTAGGTCAGTGTTAATTATTGTTATTGTTATTATTCCTAAGGTATAAGACAGAGAAAGAACTCAACTCTAGGGCAACTCTTAATCGTCTCTAAGTTTTGTATCTCCATGTATTAGTCGAGGGAATCTTTATTATTGATAAAATCCTCATATCCAGATGAGGGCAAATACAGCCAGCACTTGTAAAGCACTTACTATGTGTTAGAGTCTTAAAGGACTGTTCATTTATATTCTTTTTTTTTGTCTTTTTTTGTTGTTGTTGTTGTTGTTATTGTTGCTATTTCTTGGGCCGCTCCCGCGGCATATGGAGGTTCCCAGGCTAGGGGTTGAATCAGAGCTGTAGCCACCGGCCTACGCCAGAGCCACAGCAACGCGGGATCCGAGCCGCGTCTGCAACCTACACCACAGCTCACGGCAACGCCGGATCGTTAATCCACTGAGCAAGGGCAGGGATCGAACCTGCAACCTCATGGTTCCTAGTCGAATTCGTTAACCACTGCGCCACGACGGGAACTCCCCATTTATATTCTTGTGTAACAACATAATAGTTAACATTATTTTTTTAAATCCTTGATGTATTATCTCATATGCTCTTCAAAATGACTCTCTAAGATGTATACTATTTCCATCTCCATTTTATACATAGGCAAATTATATTCAGAGGTTCAGAGATATTAAACACATTTGCCAGTTGGCTAATTTTTTCATTGTTTGGCTTAATGTGTGGCTTTTTCCCTAATCAGATTGTAAGCTGAAAAAATTATTCAACAGGTAATGATTACTGTATTTATTTTAGGTGTTTTACTATAACATTAAATACATAAAGTTATATGCCTTTTCTACAGGAGAAAATTGTCCAAATAAATCTCAGATTTAAAAACAGTGAAGAAAAGTTAAAACTGTCCATCTTTTATAGGGACACTGATCATACAATATGAATTTATTGTCTAATAATGACCGATTTTTTTCTGACATTAAAAATATATGTATATGTTTAATTCCTGGTATGTTTTATGTGCTAGATATACATCAGTGAACAAAACAAATACCTTTCCCATAGGTATTTTGTATTCTAAAGGGGCAGTGATCAGTGAAGGCAGATGCTAATAGTAAATATAACTAATAATATCTATTGCATGTTAAAAAACGATAAAACTATGGACAAGAAGAAAAGTAGAGCAGAGTATAGTGAATCAGGAATACTGTGGGTGAGTGGAGAGAGCTGAAACTTTAAATTAGAGTGTTCCAGAAAGTACCATTGACAGTGAACAATGGGCAAAGACTTGAAATAATAAGGAGGAATTAGTTCTATGAAAATTTAAATATTTGGTTCCATCAAAATTAATTAAGAAGGCATTTTGAAAGATTGTTAAGGACTACCATCTACTTCATGAATTCTCATATGCATTTCCCCAACAATTTAACCTCTATAAAAGCAGAATACATATTACAAAAGTGTGTGTTTTTCAAGATTACAATTCCTGATAGACAAAGGGCAGACATAATTTGTTGTTTGAAAAATTCTGTTGACACTTTGTGACAAGATTAAGAAAGCCATCATGAAAGTAACCTGGATTCCCTAAAATATAGGTATATGAATCCCATTTGTATAAGTTGATATCATAGCTCGGTATTATTTAATAACCTATATGGGAAAATAATCTGAAAAGAAATGGTTATATGTATAACTGATTCACTTTTCTGCGTACGTGAAACTAACAAAACATTTTAAGTCAACTATACTCCAATAAAATTTAATTAAAAATAAAAGCTTTGGAGCTAGGTCTAAGGGTTTGAATTTAGCTTGCCCACTTATTTGTCTTATGATTATTGCCAAATTCTTTAACCTCTCTGTATCTATTCCCTTATTAGTGAAAAATAGATACAACGATACTTGTGCCACATGGTTGTTATGATGACTACACTATATATAAATGCAAATCCTTTAAGACTCTGGCATATAGTAAGTGCACATAGATCCCTAACCCTAACCCCACTTAAAGTCTCAAGTGCAGAATCACTGGCTGTATTTGTCCTCTCCCACACCCTGAAAAATAAAATCTTGTATCCAGCAAGATTAGAATTGTGATTTTCCTGAGAATATTTTCACTTCAACTGAAACATCATTTCATCTTTTGCTACTTTGGGAGATTTACAGATAGAATTTTTATTTTCTATAATTGTTTTGTAATTTTGTGTATTATAATTTGTCTTTTACTTAAAGTTGTATGTCTTTGCACATACTTTTAAATTGATTCTTTCTTGAGGAGAAGATAGGGTCTGTCTCATCTGTGTCCTGGAGGATGCAAACTGTTTAATGAAGGTAGTATTTATAGAAATAAAAATCTGTTATAATTGGAAAACAAATGGCTAACTGAAAATAAATATATTAAAATCACAACAAAAATATATCTGAGAAAAGATACTAAAATAAATGTCATTGAACTTTTTTGTCTTAAGTATCAACAAATTTCTCTTTAAAAATTCAACCCAAATTATGTAAAGCAATTAAATTAAATCAAGGAGCATTATGAATTTCTTGTTCCTTTATTTGTGATTCTAAACCTGCACAAATCACTTCATCAGTATTGACAGACATTCTGTTAAGAAATCTCAATATTTATAATAGCTTCTGAAATCTAAATTTAAAAAATTCTATGACAAAAATATTATTTCCATTAGAATATTCCTCTTTAATGAAACATTATACATTACATTTATTTTACTGTATATCTTAGACATATTGGCGGGGAGGGAGGCTCAGATAAATTGAGAATTGAGTCACATTAAAGGGAATTAATTATTCCTATTTGGAAATTTGTAAACTTCACATAATACCATAACACATGATGAAATTATGCCATACTCTGAGTGGAATTATAATATTCTATGTATTTTAAATGAATGAAATTTTACTTAAAATCTCAAGTGCAGAATCATTTCTGGAGCAAAAGAATGGCTATTTTAATCTTAAGTGTTGATATGTATCTTTGACTAATGATGCAAATAATAATTTTATTTCCTAACATTTTGGATAGAAATTTCTGAGCCAGAGGATAAAACTAAAGGAAACCAATAGCAAGAGTCAACAGTGAGTACAAAATATTTATAATGCTTTCACTTTTTAAATGCTTCCAGGTACCCATATACCAACATGACTTGAACAATAACAGATAACTATATTATTCAGAATAGTTTGTATTATTTCTTTTTTTTTTTCTTTTTTCTTTTTATGGCCGCTCCAACGCATATCGAAGTTCTCAGGCTGTGGGTGGAATTGGAGCTGCAGCTGTCAGCCCAGCCACAGCCACAGCAACACTGGATTCCAGCAGCATCTGACACCTATGCCACAGCTCACAGCAATGCTAGACCCTTAACCCAGAGAGCAAGGCCAGGGATTGAACCTGCATCCTCATGGACACCATGTGGTACACTGATTAGGAATTCCTTATATTATTTCTTAAATTAATCACAGGGTGAAATTTCTCTGACAACTCATAAAACAGTAAAAAATGAAAGTTTCATAGAGAGGTGTTAGTACTACTTATGATCTATGCCCTTTTCCTAACACTGTTTTTCCCAAATAAAGAGTAAACGGGTAGAATTTTTTTGCCCACATAAAGTGCCATGAATTATATACATAAAATAATGTTACACAGTCTGTTTCAGTCTATTAAAATCTGGTTTTTGAAATAGCATAGCTTGCAAACTGAGATACACTTAACTTTTTAAAGGATCCATCACAGATTTTTTTTTTTAATTTGTAAACAGTTTCCTCTTTCAGCATTTAAATTAGAGTAAAGATATATAAGTGCTTTCAGGTAGTAAATTCACCTGAAACTGGAGCCCTTGACACACAATATCTCTCTATCAAAAGAATATGCTACTGTGTCTTTGCAAAAGAAGTATTGTACTCTTAGGGATAGAAGCCCAGTTCGAAAATCGTGGGTAATGTGGGCTAGAGCTGAGGATTATTGCAGTAGCAAATCACTCCTAGTAGATGAGAGGCATAAAACAACGAAGATTTACTTCTTGTTTATGTCCTATGTCTATCGTGGATCTTGCTTTTTTGCACACACTCAGGGATTCAGGACAATGGAGTGGCTGCATTTGCACGTTGTTGGCTTCTATATCGGAGTAAAGGGACAGGCTCTGCTGTCCCTGCTGTCTCAGCAGTTCTTGCTGCTGCAAGTAAATACTAAGTTCTAGTTTTAGCAATTAAATGCTTATGACTCTTTGGCCAAAACAAGGCACCAAACTATTTCCAAATACATAAGCCAGAGTGCAATATTACTATGGGCCTGAAAGGACAGGAGGTGGTAGGAAATGGAATATTTGGCTAACAACAATTAGGACTATCACAAGTCACCAAATTCTGTTTTGAGAACTTTCCCATAGCCTAGTGCCTGAACTACATCAGTGAACCATTTAAGTATTAGCTAAAGACACTTTATGACTCAGAGAAATCTACATGTGAAAAATGCTGTGCATGAGCTGATTAGACATCACCACTATGTCTATTCCAAACAGATGGCAGAAATGGAAAATCTGCTGAAATGTAAGTAATAAGCTTTAATTATTGAAAGATGTTCTGCATATTATTGACAGAGAAATTTGTCCTATTGACTAATTTTTTCTAGACAATGATTCATTTTCTGACCAGTGCAGCTTCACCAGTTTTTCTGTAAACAAAATCTATCATCCCAAACTGCATTTTGATTAGTTTAATTAAATTTATGCTTCACTGTCACTAAACAAAAGAAACTTAAGGAATGGGAACAGGTCAAAAATTTCCCTTACCATCTAGTTATTCAACAGAAAACAACATAAAACTTGTTCAGATGGTGAAAGATAACTATTTTTTTTAAAGCATACTTCCTTTCCTAAACAATTTATCTTTCCTCTAAAAATTTTAATAGACTCCTACACTTATAGTTTTGCAAGTCTCTATCATTTGAAGCAATACTTTCTTCTTCATACTTTTAAAATAATTATCTTGCTTTTATAATTTTGTTTGCTTTTATCTTATCAGGAAACTACTTTACCACTGTACAATGAGGAGTCAATGTAGTAAATGTATTTTTATTATCTTTAATGTATATACTTTAATTCATTCAGTTCTTAAAAAGAAATGAATGTCAGTAAAAAAGTGATGTGTTCATATTATGCTTGTGAGTGAACAGTTTTAAAATGTTTGGCTAATTTGAGTTTCAAGTCCATTTTCTAGGAATTCACATGTCTAATATACGAAATATATATATATATACGTGTGATTTTAGTTGAATTTTTTGTTAAAGTATAGTTGATTTACACTGTTATGCCAATTTCTGCTGTACAGCAAAGTGACCCAACTCTGTGTGTGTGTGTGTGTGTGTGTGTATGTGTGTGTGTATGCACATTGCTTTTCTTATATTATCTTACATTATGGTCTATCCAAAGAAAATGGAAAAAGTTCCCTTTGCTATACTATAAAAGTAATTTTAAAAGGCCATTTATGTCAGTAACCTCTTTCATTATTTTGGTTGACAAAATTGCATGACATTATATGGCCTTAACTATTTAAGAGAAAACTAAAACAGAAATTAGCATAAAATATAATGTTAATAATTACAAGTCTGAACAAATTACTGATAAAATTGAAGTAGTACAATAGGGCTAATGGACAATTTAGAGTTATATTTTCTACATCCTGATCAAGGCCTAATGTTCATTCTGATTTAACACTGAAAATGAGTTGTTTCATGTAATTGAACTGGATTAGTTAGTTAAATTAAATTGTAATATAATCCTTGTACACATCAATAGAACAAAGTGTATGGAGATTTTTGTCCCATATATCTTATCAGTGATAACAATTTCCACACTATATTCAAGTCCAGGAAGAAATTCCTTGAGGACCTTCCAGCATTCACTAAGTCTCCTGGGGGCCCTTTCAGCTTCTCGTATGTTGCTAAATCTCAAACTCAATGTTCCAGGCTTCAGACTTCTGCTATGGCACCATACTACTTTTGATATCAAAGAGTATGCCTGTTGGCTCTTGCTGCAAATAAAAAAAAAATGAAAAAATAAAGAACAAAACTCAAAAACATTATGTCACAATTCTGAGATATAGAAATTCAGGTAAAGAAAACTGAAAGTAGTTTATATCTACTTCTTAAAATACAAATAAATAACTTTTAACATGGTGAAAGGACATATGGAAGTAAATGTTTCAACATCTTTACTCTGTCTGGGAAGTGGTAAAAGTATCATTTTATATATTTCATTGGCATAAATCAGGGGATATGGTGTAATCTCTAGTATTATCATTAAAAATTATTAAAGTTAAAAAAATCAAGATAGTAGAAGAAATAATTGAAATCCAAGATTAACGAATACAAAAAAGATAAAGGGGGTAAAATGGAATACAAATAAGATGTATCAAACAACAAAATTATAAGTACAGTAAATACATGTGAACAAAGTATTTCAAATAAAAGACAAAGATTGTCAGATTTTGAGAATTCAGTCATATGCTGCTTACTATAGACACACCTTAAATACAAAATACAGGAATATTGGAAGTAAAAAGCATGTAAACATCAACCAAAAAAGATGATATAGCCACATAAGTATCATACAAAAATAGACATCAACAAAATATAGTGATAAAGAAGGAAATGAGATAATGGCAAAAGTGTCTTAAAATTTTATGTGCCTAGTAACATAGTCTTCATTGTATAATGCAAACTGACATAGTTTACAAAGAGAAAGATACAAACCCACAATAATAATGGAAAACATAACAATTTTTATTTCTGGAATTGAGAGGCAAAGAGACAAAAGAATATTAAGACTTTGAAGGGTTCGAGGAACAAATATAATCACATGGACCTAACTGACATATATGGAACATTATACCAAGAAACTTACAAAATGCATATTTTTAAGACCACTAGAACCTTTTACCAGAATTGATCAAACACTGTTGAATAAATTGTACAGTGTGTTATCTGATCAAAATGATATTAAGTTGGACTCAAATAAAATGTAACTAGGAAATATACAAAACATAATAAATAAAGTTATACATTATGAAATAAACAGTCATGGGTCAACCAAGAAATCATAACAGAAAATAGAAAGTGTTTTGAAAAGAATTGTGGTTAAAATTAAATCACGTTAAAACAGAAGGATCAATACTAATGTAGGGTTAAGTGGAATAACATAACTTTTACTGAAAGAGAACAAATAGAACTGAAAATCAGATCCAATTATCTGTGTCAAAAACTGAGAAAAATGAAAACTAAACATTATGAAATTGAATGGAGGCAATAATAAAAATAAAATCCAAAACAACTAGAGAAAGAAGAACAAACAAAACCAAAGTTAGTAGAAGAAAATAAATCATAAAGATTGGGACAGAAATAAAAGAAATAGAGACAAAGAAAACAATAGAAAAGATCAATGAAACTAAAAGCTGGTTCTTTCAAAAGATAAGCAAAATGGATAAACTTTTAGCCAGGCTCATCAAGAAAAAGAGAGAGAGGGTTCTCTCAGAAATGAAAAAGAAGAAATTACAACTGACACCATGGAAATAAAAAGGATTATAAGAGACCACTACAAGCAACTATATGCAAATAAAATGGGCAGTTTAGAAGAAATAAACAAATTCTTAGAAAGGTATAATCTTGCAAGATTGAACCAGGAAAAAAATTTGAACAGAAAAATCGTAAGTACTGAAATTGAATCTGTGATTTAAAAACTTCCCAAAAACAAAAGTCCAGGACCAGATAGCTTCACAGGCAAATTCTGTTAAATATTTAGAGTACAGTTAATACCAATCCTTCTGAAACTCTTCCAAAAATTGCACTCCCAAACTCATTCACCCCAATACCAAAACCAGAAAAAAATGAAATTGCAGGCCAGTATCACTGATGAATATAGATGCAAAAATCCTCAACAAAATACTAGCAAACTGAATCCAACAATACATTGCAAGGATTGTACACCATGATCAGGTGGGATTTATCACAGGTATGCAAAGATTTTTTGGTATCCACAAATGAATCACTGTGATGCACCACATTAACAAATTGAAGAATAAAAACCACATGATCATCTCAATAGATGCAAGAAAAGCTTTTGACAAAAATCCAACACCCAGTTCTGATAAAAACCCTCCAGAAGGTGGTCATAGAGGGAACATACATTAACATAATAAAAGCCTTATATGACAAACCCACAGCTAACATCATTCTCAATGGTGAAAAGCTGAAAGAATTCCTGCTAAGATCAGAAAAAGACAAGAATGTCCACTTTTACAACTACTGTTCAACAGTTTTGGAAGTCATGGCCACGACAATCAGAGAAGAAAAAGAAATAAAAGAAATCCAAATTGGAAAAGAAGCAAAACTCTTGCTCTTTGCAGAGGACATGATACTATACATATAAAATAAAATTTCAATCAGAATACTACTAGAGCTCATCAATGAATTCAGTAAAGTTGCAGGATACAAAATTAATACACAGAAATAGATTGCCTTTCTATATACTAACAATGAAAGATCAAAAAGAAATTAGGGAAACAATCCCATTTACCATTGCATCAAGAAGAATAAAATACCTAGGAGTAAACCTACCTAAAGAGACAAAGACATGTACTCTGAAAACTGTAAGACATTGATGAAAGAAATCAAAGATGACACCAATACATAGAAATATATACCATGCTCTTGGACTGGAAGAAACAACATTGTAAAAATGATGGTATGGTTCAAGGCAATCTACGGATTCAGTAGGGAATCCTTATCAAACCACCAATGGCATTTTTCACAGAACTAGAACAAAAATAAGTGTTTTTTAATTTGTGTGGAAACACATAATACCCCAAATAGCCAAAGCATCCTGAGAAAATAAAATGTGAGCTGGAGGAATTAGGCTCCCTGGCTTCAGACCATACTACAAAGCTACAGCCATCAAAACACTATGGTACTGGTGAAAAAACAGACGTAGAGATCAATGGAATGGGATAGAAAGCCACATAAATAAACCCATGCATGTATGGTCAACTACTCTATGACAAAGGAGGCAAGAACATACAATGGAGAAAAGATGGTCTCTCTGATAGGTGGTGCTAGGAAAACTGGGAAGCTACATGTAAAAGAATAAAATTAGAACACTCTCTAACACATATAGAAACTTAGTAAACTCAAAATGGATTAAAGACCTAAATGTAAGACCAGATATTATGGAAAGCTGAGAGGAAGACATGGGTAGAACACCTTCTGACATAAATAGCAGCAATAACTTTTTTGACCCAGCTCCTAGAGTAATGAAAATAAAAACAAACAAATGGACCTAATTAAACTTAAATGTTTTTGCACAGCAAAGGAAACCATAAACAAAATGAAAAGTCAGCCCATAGAATGACAGAAAATATTTGCACATGAAATGACCAAGAAGGATTTATTCTCCAAAATATACAAGATTTTTTTTTGCCTTTTCAGGGTACCAACTGAGCATTGTGGATTGGACTTTCATTTGCTTCCTCAAGAGAGAGAGGCCCAGCCTATTTCCTTCATGATAACATTTGCAGGCCAAAGGGAGATCTACCTACCCTTCAAGGACAAGTATAATCCTGAATGGCAATTAATGCAAAAGACAGCCCACAGAATGCAAGAAGATATTTGCAAACAAAGGAACCAAGTGGGAATTAATCTGCAAAATAAACTAAAAACTTATGCAACTCAATATAAAAGAAAAAAAAAACAACAAACAACCCAATCAAAAAATGGGCAGAAGACCTAAATAAACATTTCTCCAAAGAAGACATATAGATGGCCAAAAAAATAAAAGATGCTCAACATCACTAATTATTAGAGAAATGCAAATCAGAACTACAATTAGGTATCACCTCTTATCAGTCAGAATGGCTATCATAAAAAAAGTCTCCAAAAAAAAAGATGCTGAGGAAGGTTTGGAGGAAAGGGAGCCCTCTTTTACTGTTGGTGGGAATGTAAATTGTAATTGTAAAATGTAAATGTAAATGTAAAATTTAAATCATATGGAAAACAGTATGGAAATTTCTCAGAAAACTAAAAATAGAATTACCGTATGATCCAATAGTCCCACATCTGGGCAAATATCCAGAGAAAACCATAATTTCAAAAATAAACAAATGGGCCCTAATCAAACTGAAAAGCTTTTGCACAGCAAAGGAAACCAAAAAGAAAACAAAAAGACAACTTACAGAATGGAAGAAAATCATCTCAAAGGATGCAACCAGCAAGGGCTTAATCTCTAAAATATACAAACAACTTATATGACTCAACAGCAAAAAAGCTAACAACCCAATGGAAAAATGGGCAAAAGACCTGAATAGACAATTCTCCAAGGAATATATACAGATGGCCAACAAGCACATGAAAAAATGCTCAACATCCCTGATTATTAGAGAAATACAAATGAAAACTACCATGAGATACTACCTCACAGCAGTCAGATTGGCCATAATTAATAAATCCACAAATAACAAATGCTGGATGGGTGTGGAGACAAGGGAAACCTCCTGCACTATTGGGAATGTAAGTTGGTACAACCACTATGGAAAACAGTACGGAGGTACCTTAGAAAACTATACATAGAACTACCATATGACCCAGCAACCCCACTCTTGGGCATATATCCGGACAAAACTTTCCTTGAAAAAAACACATGCACCCAGCATGTTCATTGCAGCACTATTCACAATAGCCAAGACATGGAAACAAGCCAAATGTCCATTAACAGATGATTGGATTAGGAAGATGTGGTATATATACACAATGGAATACCACTCAGCCATAAAAAGGAAAAAAATGCCATTTTCAGCAACATGGATGGAACTAGAGACTCATACTGAGTGAGGTAAGTCAGAAAGAGAAAGACATATATGATATCACTTATATCTGGAATCTAATATACAGTACAAATGAGCCTTTCCACAGAACAGGAAATCATGGGCTTGGAGAATAGACTTGTGGTTGCCTGGGGGAGGGGGACGGAGTGGGATGGATTGGGAGCTTGGGGTTAATGGATGCAAACTATTGCTTTTGGAATGGATTAGCAATAAGATCCTGCTGTTTAGCACTGAGAACTATGCCTAATCACTTATGACGGAGTATGATAATAGGAGAAAAAAGAACGTATACATGCATGTGTAACTGGATCATTATGCTGTAAGGTAGAAAAAAAATTGTATTGGGGAAATAACAATAAAAAAAAAAAACATACACACACCTCAATGTTGACTGCAGCACTGTTTGCAATAGACAAGACACAGAGGCAACCTAAATGTATATCAACAGAGGAATGGATGGATAAAGATGTGGTACATATATACAATGGAACATTACCCATAAAAATAATGAAATTATGCCATTTATAGTAACATAGATGGGCCTAGATATTATAATAAATGAAGTTAGAAAAAAACATCACATGTCACTTACATGTGGAATCTTTTTAAAAAAAAAAGGTACAAATGAACTTATTTGCAGAAGAGAAAAGACTTAGAGACTTCTATATCAAACTTATGGTTACCAAAGGGGTAAGTTTGGTGGGTGGAAGAGATGAACTAGAGGGGTTGGGATTGGCATATGCACACTATTGTTTATGAAATTGATCAATGTAGACCTGCTATATAGCAGAGGGAACTCTACTCAATCTTCTGTGATAACCTATATGGGAAAAGAATATGAGAAAGAATGGATATGTGTACATGTATAGCTGAATCACTTTGTTGTGCAGCAGAAATTATCACAACATTGTGAATCAACTATACTTCAATAAAACTTTAAAAAGTGGAAAAAAATAAAGGCAGAAATTAATGAAATGCTGAATAAATACACAACAGACAAAATTAACAATATCTAAAATTTATTATTTTGGTTGTACTATAGGAAGATGGTTCAAGATAGAAAACCTAAATAATGTTCGCTTTAAATTCTTTTGCCCTGCATCACTTCCACTTAGTTGTTTTTTGTTTTTTGTTTTTTTTTTTTAAGGTTTCTATATATAACTTGGAAATGCAGGTTTGAGGAAGTTAATATCTCTCGGGCCAATGCCTGACCAATGTTGCAGAAGAGCTAATAAGGAACATTTCTCATTTCCAGGACTAAGGCAGACAATTCTGAGGTGCAGTCTTCACACCTATTAACAGGTTTCAGGAAATCAATACCCTCCAATACTCAGAAAAACTAACAGTTTGGTTATGTAAATCTGCTTTGACTTTCCTCTTTCTCAATTTCTTTACTTTAGTTTTATGGCATACCTTACTAATTAAATTAATGAGTCTTTGTCTCAGGATCTGCATTTTTTTTTTTTCAAGACAGGGGAAGACAGTCCAATATGATTTCAAGTAAGTTGAATCTGTAATTAAAAACTCCTCACAAAAATTCCAGGCCATATGGTTTCCTAAGTGAATGCTACTAATCATACACAAATTCTCCCAGAGAAAAGGAAAAGGAAAACTATCAAGCATTATAAGGCAAGCATAACTTTGACATAAAAAAAAATAACTTTGATTAAAAAAAAAATCTGGCCAATCTCTCTCACAAATACAGACCTAAAATTCTAAGGAACAAATTAGCTCACTGAATCCAGTAATACATGAGAGAGGACAATGGATCATAACCCTTTGGGATCATTGCAATACTATAATACAGTTAAGTATTTGAAAACTCCATCAATACCATTCACCATATCAACAAAATGAAGGAGAAAAATCATACAATGATTTCAATACATGCAAAATAAGTATTTGAAAAAGGCAATAACCTTGTGTAAAATGCTTAGCAGGTTATAAACTGAACGAATATTTCATAATCTTTTAAAGGTTTCAAATTATATAGGTCCAAATATGCTAGAGCAAATTCCATATATAGTGACGAAATGTTGAAAATGTTCCCTGTAAATTTGGAAATTAATAAAGAGGGCTTGCTGTCATCAAAACAGAATCATTAATAGCAGGAAAAAATAAAATCATGTATGAACTAATAGGATGCAGTGAGAACACAGCATCAGTTTTGTAACTTTTTTTTTTTTTTTTTTTTTTTTTTGTATTTTTTAGGGCCACAAACAGGGTATATGGAAGTACCCAGGCTAGGGGGATTGAATCGGAGCTGCAGCTCCTGGCCTACATGACAACCATAGCAACCCCAGATCCGACCTATACTACAGCAACCCCAGATCCTTTAACCCACTGAGCAAGGCCAGGGATTGACCCTATATCCTCGTGGATATTAGTCAGATTTTTAACCTGCTAAGCCACAAGGGGAACTCTGACTTTAGTAATGTTCTTGACAAGATAAATGGCCTAATCTAATATGAGGACAATCAGCGAAACACCAACAGAGGGAACTTCTACAAAGGAAGTGCCCTGTAATCTCCAAGTGTGTCAAGGTCAAAGAAATCAAAGATTGAGAATCAAGAGACCAAAAGAAATTATGAGACATGAGACCTAAAAATCCATTTGTGATTCTGAACTGAAGTTTTTGCTATAAAAAACATTATTGTGCTGTTTGGTGAAACCTGACTAGGATGATTTTTTAGATGATAGTAATGTATCAATATTAATTTCCTGCTTCTGGTGGTTGTAATATTGTTATTTATGAGAATGTCCTTATTTGCAGTAAAGCATTTCAGGCTGATAGGGCTTCAGAACTTCAATTTAATCTCAAGTGGTTTAAAGGGAATAGAGTCCTTTTATTGTATGGACAACTTTTCTATAAGTTTAAGATCATTTTTTTAATTCTAGAATTTACAGTGGAAATCTGTGTTGAGGTGATTTTACTTTTTAATCATTTAAAAAACTTATTGATTTCCAATTTGGCTTCTTTAAAAGGAAAGTTTATATAAATGATCCGTTCTAGAGTTATAACTGGATCGACTTAGTATTTCAGAATCAGCTCTTTTTTCAGACATAAATGAAAGAATTGGTGTTTACTTGTCATTGCACTTCCTACCTTTGTTACTACGCATGAATATATTTTAAAAAAAATCTTTTTGGTCTTTTGCTTTAGGTTCTAGAAATTCATTGCACTTATTAAATATGCTCATAAACTCATATTTATATAATATAACTTAATATCATGCAAGAGAAAAACATAAACAGTGCCTGAAAGAATGTGCTATCATATTTAATAAACTATTTCTGAAGATGTATATTTAATTATAATCACAATATTTGTGGATTTTCAGAAACTACATTTGACGTATTGTGGTTTCATCAAAGGTGAATTTTATTTTACATTTTTATTGCACAAATTGAAAGAAAAGTGAGTAGACTACACTGCATATTACTAAAATACTTTGGCTTATCTGATAAAAGCAAGATATTTATATTTATCAGATTTTACAGACAGATCATTAATTCCTCATAAAGTAATTGTGAAATTTCCCCAAATGGTACTCTAGCTATATATTTACTTTATTGTAAATAAGAATTTTGCCTGATTAATAAAATTGTGCATATTCTGTGTAAAATATAAGCTAATTTTTCACTGGAAGAATTCTAGTGAGAAACCTAGACAACTGAACTTGGAATAATCAGTAGGATCAGTATTGTCATGGTTATAATGACCTACACAAAATAATCATTTCTCCTTTTAATATGCATTTTGTGTGAATGACATGACTTATTATCATGAAATTGTTTTGGTCATCTTAACAACCACCACATAAATTTCCTATTTAAGTAAGGAATGAATTGCTATTAATTCATTAAGGATGTATTTATCAAATGCTTAACTATTTTCCACACATGGTAAGTGATGGTTATTTAGGGTGAGAGAGAGATGCTAAGATATGAGTGTTTTCTAAATCTAAAAAATTCTATCCTTTTCCCTTCAAAAGAATTAAAAGTAATTTTAATTTTTTAATTTGAAATAATTGAATATCTCTCGTGTCTATTATCTGCAGTTCTCAACCACTATATGAGATATAAAATAAAGTATAGCACTAGATTCATAAAAGTATAATAAAATAGAACATGGAATTCCCATCGTGGCGCAGCAGAAATGAATCTGACTAGGAATCCTGAGGTAGCGGTTTCAATCCCTGGCCTCGCTCAGTGGGTTAAGGATCTGGCGTTGCCATGACCTGCAGTGTAGGTCACAGATGCGGCTCACATTCTGCATTGCTGTGGCTGTGGCTAGGCCAGCGGCTATAGCTCTGATTTGACCCCTAGCTTGGGAACCTCCATATGCCACAAATGGAGCCCTAAAAAGCAAAAAATAAAAATAAAATAAATAAAATAGGGAGAACAGCATAACATTAATATAATCTGCATGTGATAATTTTCATAAGAGTGAAGCAAAGCCAAATGGTATAACATCAGATAAAGGATAGATCATAAGGAGGATATAATGCCTTGATAAATTTGTGGACCCTGAGACTATGATAAATTACTTAGACTTTGTTTCTAAATCTATGAGAAGATTATTGATGCTACTTTCTTCTCAGCCCATTCCATGGAATTTCCTATAATGTTTTATGTTGCAATAATATTTCTAAAATTATTTTGAAAATATATATTTATGGAAAATGAATTTTCTTTTGCATTAAAACTGAACAGTTCTTTTGAAATTTAAAGGGGAGTTTTGTTTTTTGTTGGTTTTTTTTTTTTTTTTTTGTCTTTTTAGAGCCACACCTCTGGCATATCGAAGTTCCCAGGCTAGGGGCTGAATCAGAATTGCAGCTGCTGGCCTACACCACAGCCACAGCAATGCCAAATTCAAGCCATGTCTGCGACTTACACCACAGCTCATGGCAATGACAGATCTTTAACCCACTGAGCAAGGCCAGGGATGGAATCCTCATGGATACTATTCAGATTTGTTACCACTGAGCACCACAGGAACTCCAAGGGGAGATTTTTAAAGTACAGATAATATAGGTGTCCAACAAATACAGCAAAATAAATTATAAAAGTGTTATACAGGAGCACATGGTCATATTCAACATGAAGTTGATGGCACCAGAATGAATGAAATTTGCCTATCAGAGAAATTAACCTGATTAATATTCAAGGCATTCCTGTTATGGGTTATTGGGTTAAGAACCCAACATAGTGTCCATGAGGGCGTGGGTTTGATCCCTGGTCTCACTTAATTCATTAAGGATCTGTCATTCTGCCAGCTGCTGTGTAGGTTGCAGATGCAGCTTGGATCCTGTGTTACTGTGGCTGTGGCTATGGCTGTAGCTTAGGCCTGCAGCTGCAGCTCTGATTTGACCCCTAGCCTGTGAACTTCCATATGCCACAGCCATGGCCATAAAAAGAAAAAGAAAAAAAAAAGGGATTAAGATTTGATGGAAGAATAACCAGACAAAGAAGCAAGAGCATTTCAGTGTGAGGGTATATCATGGGCAAAGATCTCATGTCAGGCATAAATGTGGATTGCTTGGTAAAATAGAAAACTATTGTGGCTGAATTGAAGGTACACAGCAGTGTGAAAGATGAGATTGGACATAAAATAGGGATTGAATTTTGTGGGGCCATGCAGGCCATATGAAGAATGTTGAAATTTATCATAAGAGCACTGGGAAAACCATAAACATTTTCAATGGGAAGGTGATGTGTAGATTTGTTACTTAAAAAGATTGCCTGCTTTAAAGCAAAGAATCACTAGGAAAAAAATGTAAAAAGATAATAAATCGTTACATAGTACTACTATTTCTTTATTTTAGAAACATAAAACAGAACAGTTAAAACAATTTCTTCTGATGAAGTACATTCTTTGGTTCTCTCTCCCCTTACTGGTCTCTGTGAAAAAAATTTTTTTTCTCATAGTTTCCTGACCTAGTTATCTACTGAGATGTAAATGGTTCTCTTGTGCTATAAATTGCTCATCCAACTCTGGTTAGACAGCTCTAAACATTGTGGCTCCTTATTCCAACTCCAGCTTTCTCTAGGTCTTTGGATATTTTTAGCATCTCTATGGTTCATCCCTAAGCAAAGAATGCATCTATATCCTCTACAGAACTGTGTAACCCATAAGAGGCAATTATGTCACCTCAGATTCTTCTCTGTAGCCACTGCCTCAACCCATAGGTACTATTGTAGAATATGGCAAAAGGCCAAATGGAGTCCTTCATGGATTTCATCCAGGGAATTGGGTCACTAGTTCCAAGGTTCTCATGTTTCCTTTTACACTTCTGGAAGTTTCTACTGCATCTCCAGAAATATCATAGTATCCATCCACCAGAACCAGAAATATGCACACACTGAGTTTCTTCACATAAAAGTCCAAAAGTAAGGGCATAGATTTTTAGATAATATGCCCCCTGCCTTCTTCTGAGAATAGGATTTTCCCCAAATACCCCCATGATATTCTGAGTTCTCTTTATCTCTTGCTTATACTGAAACAGATATTCAATGGTACTAGTACACCCCATCATTTATTAATAAGAGACTAATAAATTTAGAAAAACCTTCTAATTTGACACTATTATATTGATAGGGTATTAAAAAAAAGCACCCAAAACATTTATTTTCATTGGCCACCAAAGCTAAGCATTGACTCTTGCTGTTATTTTTTTTCATTCTTTGCATTTCCTACTTCAACAGTTTTAGTTCTCTCCTCTCATTCTGTTTCTATCTTGTAGCATATATATGACATTAACACAAAAATTGTCAAATGCAGGAGCATTAAAAAATAAAGCAATTTAATATATTTCAAATGATACTTTATAATTACATGAGGAAAACAATGCAGTAACATGGGGTATCTACTGCAGTGATTGAGAAGGGAGAGGGTTATAAATGATAAAACTTTAGAAAGCTTTATTTTTTCCCATATATATTTGGATTTGGAAACACAATGAAAGCTTAAATATGGATATGGAGATATCACAATTAAAAATATGATGCATCATGAGTATTTCCTGTCGAGGGCTTTGAAAATGTGCCTTTTCTGATTGTTATGTAAAATCGAGTGTCAGCTGCAAGCTACTCATGATTGTATGGCTAAGTATAAATGATTTGACTGTGAGTCAACTTCTTTTGCATGTAGAAAAATGCCTTGTATCGCAATATTTCAAGAGCAATTCAATTATAGCATTTTTCAAAATCAAGGAAAGATTCTGAGTATGGTGGATTATTTGCAAAAACTGCCTCTCAGCTTCGTATTAATATAGATCATAAACACAGTTATTCTTATGAAATTTGAATTTTTATGAATTTTTATAAATTTGTAAAGTTGTCTTTGTTGTAACATTAGGTATATAAATTATTTTACCTAAAATAACTTATTTTCATAATCACTGATTTTATATGCTTCAATTTTAGTGAATGCTTAGATAATTGCCATAAATGATAATGATTTTTTTTTATTTAGGAGGAATTTTTCATACAAGAAAATTAAGTAGCAAGACCAAGATTATAGATAGAAACTTTTGGTAGCGAGAATACAAATTTCCATCTAATGATAACTGTATATTTCATTTTATTTATGCTGCATTTATTTATACTAAGTATAAATTTATAGTAAATTATAAAACTAGTTTTGAGGAAAATTTTTAATTTTAGCAATTAAAATATGTATGGCTAAATGACAACCAAAGCATTTATAATTTTTATTTTTTCCCTTTCAACATTATTATCCTAGATCCTCAGATTTAGTCTTCCAGCACTTTTAACCTTGTGTATAATATACAGTTCTATTTGAAACATGGGGTGTATTGTTTGTTTTGTTTCATTTCAATTCAGGGGTGGAATTTTTGAAAAGTGACAGGATTAAATTTATTTAAAATTTAATAAATTTATAAACTGCAGTATGCCAGACAGATAAAGCCAATCAACAATATCCTCCAATTTCCTCTTTTCTTGATCAGTGTGTGACAGTCTCATCTCACACCACAGTGTTTACCCAGGTGGTATCAGGTTATAAAGAATTATAAGGCTCTGAAGGAGAAATCACAAGTTATTATAGATCCTAGAGTATACATACTGAAGTAGATGAAAGTCTCTACACCTTGTCATGTAGTTAGTTATGGACTGTAAGTGTCCATAGTTTGCACATAACCCTCAAGTATCTTTCAACAGGTGATTATCAAATCAATTAAGCTGAATTCCTTAATGATAATTTGATAGCTCTAAAAACTTTTAGCAGATAAAGTGATGACAAGTTCTTTCATGTGTGAATTATCATGGATCTATAGTTTAGAACTAATTTAATACTAATCAATATATGTAATGTTGATTATGGTTAATTATATTCAATAACAACAATAAGTAGAAGGAAGAGGAGAAAGAAGAAAAGAAGAAGAGAAGGAGGAGGAAAGGGGAGAAGTAAAAGCAGTTATTGCTCACCCAAACACTTTAGCGGAGTATACAGAAAAAAGGGGAATGCATTTATTGCCATTCAGGATTCTACTTGTCCTTGAAGGGTAGGTAGATCCCCCTTTAGCCTGCAAGTGTTTTCAGGAAGGAGCTAGGCTGGACCTCTCTCTCTAGGGGAATCAAATGAAAGTCAAATCCAAAATGCTCAGTTGGTAACTTGAAAAGGCAAAAAAAAAAAAAAAAAAAAAAAAGTCTTGAATATTTTGGAGAATAATCCCTTGTTGGGGATAGGATAGTAAGAAGAAATACGGTGGAGGAAATCACAATTGGAAGGGAATCACTTAAGCCAGTATACAAATCTAAAAATGGAGGGGGGAAGGGAAACTATTTTAAAAGGGATGATAAGCACAAGGAACAGCAAAAGGACAAACATCAAGATGTTAAAAAATGACTTCAAAATCATAGAATGTGGGGAAGGAAAGTAAAAAAATCTAGACTCTCTTTTTTTATATGTTTGAGCCTATATGACTATCAGGCTAAAGCAAGCAGATATAGGAAGGGTTTAACATACTTGAAAAAGAGGGCAACCACAAATCAAAACCAAACATTACACTCACAAAAACTAAAAAGAAAGGACACAGGCATAAAATAAAAGGAAATCATCCTACCAAAGAAAGAAAGGAACAAAGGAGAAACAGAATCAACTGGAAAACAAGGTTTAAAATGGCAATAAATAATATTTATTAATAATTACCTTAAATGTCAATGGACTGAACACCCCAATCGAAAGACATAGAGTGGCCAATTTTATTAAAAAGCAAGAGCTTTACAATATGCTGAGACTCACCTTAGGGCAAAGGACACATATAAATTAAAAGTAAGGGGATGGGAAAAGATATTTCATGCCAATGGACAAGACAGGAAAGCAGGAGATGTAATACTCATATCAGACAAAATAGACTTTAAAATGATGGCTATAAAGAAAGACAAAGAAGAACACTATTTAATGATAAAAGGATCCATTTGAGAAAGGAATATTACAATCATCAATACATATCCCCCTAATATAGGAACACCCAGATACCTACAACAAGTATTAACAGACATAAAAGGAAAAATTGATGGGAATACAATAACAGTAGGAGACTTTAATGCCCCACTCAGATCCTCCAGAAGAAAATCAATAAGGCAACAGAGATCCTAAATGACACAAAAGAAATTTTAGACTTCAGTGATATTTTTAGGACACTACATACCCAAAAAATCAACATACATTCTTTTCAGGTGCACATGGAATATTCTCAAGGATTGACCACATACTGGGGCACAAAACTAACCTCAACAAATTTAAGAGTATAGAAATTATTTCAAGTATCTTCTCTGACCACAATGGCACAAAACTAGAAATCAACCACAGGAAAAGAAATGAGAAATACCTTGAGACAAATGATAATAAAGATGCAACCATTCAAAATCTATATGGGATGCCACAAAAGCAGTGCTTAGGGGGAAGTTCATAGTGATACAGGCCTTCCTCATAAAAGAATAAAAATCTCAAATCAACAACATAACCCACCACTTAAATGAATTAGAAAAAGAAGAATAAACAAAACTTAATTCAGCAGAAGGAAGGAATCTTAAAGGTCAGAGAGGAAATCAATAAGATAAAGATTTGAAAAACAACAGGAAAAAAAATCAATAAACCTAAGAGCTGGGTAAACAAAAATGACAAACATCTGGCCAGACTCACAAAAAGAGGAGAGAAAAAACCCAGATAAAATAAGAAATAAAAAAGGAGTACTCTCAATGGAAACTGCAAAAAGAAAAAAAAAATGTAAGAGAACACTATGAACAATTATACGCCAACAAATTTGACGACCTAGAAGAAATGGACAACTTTCTAGAGACTTAAAGCCGATCAGAACTGAATCAAGAAGAAATAGATCAACTAAACAGACTGATAACTAGAAATAAAAATGAATATGTAACAAAAACACTCTCTATGAACAAAAGTCCAGGATCAGATGGCTTCACAGGCGAATTCTACGAAACATACAAAGAACTTATACCCATCTCTCTTAAACTTTCCCGAAAGGTTGAAGAAGAAGAATGGCCAGCAGGCACATGAAAAAATGCTCAACATCACTAATTATTAGAGAAATGCAAATCAAAACTACTATGAGGTATCACCTCATACCTGTCAGAATGGCCATCATTAACAAGTCAATTTTTCTTTGTATGGCTGTTCACAGTTGCCTTATATATTGAAGTGCCCCTATGCCGATCAATATCAAAAAACAAACAACACAGTCAAAAAATGGGCAGAAGTCCTAAATAAACATTTCTCCAAAGAAGACATACAGATGGCCAAAAATACATGAAAAGATGTTTAACATCACTAATTATTAGAGAAATGAAAATGAAAACTGCTATGAGGCACCACCTTATACCACCCAAAATGGTCATCATCAAAAAGTCTGCAAACAATGAATGCTGGAGAGGGTTTGGAGAAAAGTAAACCCCCTTATACTGATGATGTGAATGAAAATTGGTACAACTACCATGGGAAACAGTATGGAGGTACTGCAAAAAACTAAAAATAGAACTACCACCATACAGTCTGGCAATCTCACTCCTCAGCATATATTTAGAGAAAACCATAATTTGAAGAGATACATGCACTCTGATGTTCATTGCAGCACAATTTGCAATAGCCAAGACATGGAAGCAACCTAATGTCCATCAACAGAGGAATAGATAAAGAAGAATAGATAAAGAATAAAGAAAGGTAAATAAAGAATAGATGAAGAATTGATAAAGATACAATAGACTATGTCTCAGCCTTAAAAAAGAATGAAATAAGAATGCCATTTGCAGCAACATGGATGGACCTAGAGGTTATCATCACCAAGTGAAGTTAGACAGTGAAAAACAAACATCGTATATGTGGATCCAAAAAAAAAAAAAAAAAAAAAAAAAGGATACTAATGAACTGATATACAGAAGAGAAACAGACCCACAGACTCTGAAAAACTTATTGTTACCAATGGGGACAGGTGGGGGTGGGTGGGAGAGATGGACTCGGAGTTTGGGACTGGCATGTGCACACTGTGGTATATGGAATGACTGGCCAGTGGGGACCTGCTGTATAGCACAGGGAACTCTGCACAATGTTCTGTGGTAATCTATATGGGAAAAGAATCTGAAAAAGAATGGATGCAAATCATTTTGTTGTACAGCAGAGATTATCACAACATTGTAAATCAAGTATACTTCAATATAACTTTTAAAAAATGTCTTCTCTTTTAGAAGATTCTTGGTATTGTTTCTGCAACATGCAATCAGACTAATTGGGATTTGAAATAGGTATTACTAGACATGGAATTTTTAGAAGAAATAAATTTGAAGTTCAAATATAATAGGATTCTGTTTTAATGGAATTTCCTGTATTGACATCTATAATTTCAAAAATTATCCTTTCTTGTAACTTTAATTTCACTTATACTCACATATTTTTTCTATATCCATTTCTTTTTCTATTTCTTTAAAAAGTGCTTAATATGCTTTTGGTATGCAACAGTTGAAAAGTCACTTAGGATCCTGTGATATTTGGTCCATATCCGTGTATGCACCATCAGTTATTTTTATGTGCTTTGATGTTTTTGAGAAATTTGTTCTTAAAAGTCTTGTTTTACTAAGGATTCAGAAACTGGAATAGCCTGAGGAATGTAGCAAAATATGGACATTTTCAAAATATAATTTAGTTCTTAAGAATGACATGAAATAAAGCTAAACAGTTTTGTAATCCTCATTTCTTGAATCAGTTCCCTCTGAAAGCTCAGTAAGAGCCTTTTCTATTTGATATGCATCTGTAAGTTTGATCAAAGAAATATACTTAAATTATGCAATTTAAAAAAAATTAGATTTCTTTGCTTTTTTTCAAACCACTCAAAGTTTTAACTAATAAAAGAAAAATAATTTCAAAGGAAATAAATCATTTATAGGTGGATTTTAAGCATTTTTTTTTAACTAATTGCTCAATACTGAACTTATTCTCTTTATTCTGTTTAAGAATGCTAGGAGTAATTTTAAATCTCGCCTTTGTTCTGAATAAATTTATATTAATTTACTCCCCAAATTATTTTCAGATATTCTTACTATTATATAAATTTATTGTGATCAATTTAAGTGTAATATATTTTGAGGATATGAAAACAATTTTAAAACTTACTCACATGGATTATGATGCACCCAAGTTGTCGTAGACCTATTTAAACTAAACATAAATCAGGTGTTAGGATTAAGTTAAATTTAGCAGATTTGAACCTATACAGCACTAGATATTTCCCTATCAAATTCATTAATAAGCCAAACAGTTATTAGAGCTTTTTGATAAAGTTTTGTGAAGTCCCTCTTTCTTTTCTTTTAGTGACAGTTCAAAGGTACAAACTTTTGTAATTTTTTATTTTTTTTCTTTTTGCCTTTTCTAGGGCCGCTCCTGTGGCATATGGAGGTTCCCAGGCTAGGGGTCTAATTGGAGCTGTAGCCACCAGCCTATACCCGAGCCACAGAAATGCGGGAACCACAGCTCACAGCAACACCAGATCCTTAACCCAAGGCCAGGGATCAAACCCACAACCTCATGGTTCCTAGTCGGATTTGTTAACCACTGCTCCACGACGGGAACTCCAAGAGGTACAACGTTTTAGACCGAGTTTTTAAATATACCCTGAATGAATTCACTATAAGAGCTATTTTAGGAATCATCAGTATAACTGGCTCTTCAACTGTTAAGGTTACATGATCCATAATCCTGTCAGTTCCTCTGCTCTGTGCTTGCTCTCTCTCTCTCTTTCTCGCCCTCTCGCTCTCTCTCTCTTTTCTTACCTACACACAACAAGGATCTAGAGTTCCCTTTGGTTGCCTCGGAGATTGAAATCTTGATCCCAATGATGATCACAATCAAGAGTCAACTAGCAGTGTACAGCTAGTTTTATTTATGCCCTCCAGGAAAGAGGGCCACCCTGGGGTAGGGACTGGCTGGGCTGCAACTGGCTCTTTCCTTATGTCTCTATCGTGGACCTGTTTGGGGACCCTTACTCTCTTGTCTCAGGCCCACTAATATCTGTCCCGCCTCTCTGCACGTGTGTAAGGCTGAATGTTGTTGTTTTAATCTCTGTATGGGGGGGGTGCATTTTGATGCTCTGATTGGTTCTGGGTGAGGACACCTTATTTGCATGGGAAAAAGGTTATAAGGAGGTGCTCCAAAGACCATTCCTCTGGTAATTGCATGTGTCTTCATTATTTGATCCCAGGCCTCCTCTTTTTGGTAATGATAAATGGCCCTTTTTGAATCACCCACAAGTCCCTATCCTATCCTAACAATTCCAAATCAACATAGTTCTCCAACCAGAAATTGTAAGTTCTTGTTTCTGATATTAGCATAGCAGAGGTGATTGAATCCGGCACCTTTAAGAAGTTATAGATTGCACAGTAGTGGGGCAAAGCTTTTTTTTGTTTTATAAGAACTCGTTTTATGAGAGGTATGGTTTTATTTTGCATAGGATGCACTCTAGTAAAGTTTATCTAGTAAAAGTTAAGATCTCAAGGTTAGATGGATCTAGAAAAGCAACAGTAAAAGTGTCTAGGTGGGTAGGAATTTAGCATGAAGAAAGTTCTATAATAAATGCTAAATGTATGCTTCATGTTTATAGAGCACTGCAGTAAAAGAGAACCATCATCAGGCAATAAAGAGAAGATAAGCACAAAATGCCTCAAAACCAAAAAGCCTGACACATACTAGCAAGTGCTAGTCCTGTAGGCATATTCCGCCTAAGTAACCAGCCTCAATAGGCAGAGAGCCCTCCAGGAATCTCACTGAACCCAAATTCAAGTCATAAATCTCACTATAATCAATAAACAAAGCTGACAAGCTAGTACAAACCCCTACAAATCTCCTCAGATCCATGGTCACAAAGCAATGCTATTAATCAGTATGTTTCATATCTTGACCAGAGGGCAATGTCATCCATGTGTACTTCCTATTTCAGTAAGAGAGTTAAGGCTAATTCCAACCTCCTGAAATGAATCCTCACAGAATAGGCAACCTGCCAACTGATAGTCAAGGCCTTCTTATGACAAACTGCCCATTCTTAGCTTTTCAACAACACTTGCCTTATAAAATCATATAATTAGATAATCAAAAGCTACATATAAATTCAAAATGTTTGTAATAACCAAATGTTTGGCTCTGGTATGGAATTTTACAGCTAAACCATCTAAGCACTAGGATAAAATTTTTCATATTTTTGTACTAACTGTAATTTTTTTACCTCCCTGCTATACAGCTTTTTGTACTTTATTGTATATATCTGCTAAATGACTGAGAAAACAATCAATCTACCATTAATCATTTCTAAGTCTTCAGGCCAATTCTCCTCTGTAAGGATAATATCCTGGGGGGGGGGGGGGCTTTAATTCAATCTCCCAGTTCATATTACAAAGATTTCCCAAATTCAGACATTTGAAAAGACTCACCCTATTCCCTATAGCCTGCTTATGTAGGTTTTTATTTAAAAGCAAATGAAAGAGAGAATATAGGCAAGCATTAGTGTTCCAAGAAACATTCCATGAGCAAGCTCTCTAGGAGTCTTAATTCACACATGCTTACCTTGCTCTGTCTCCAACTTGAAAGCACCAAGATCTGTGCAAAGAATGTTAAATTTGGGAGACCTCAAACCGTAAGTCCTCAGCAGTGTTTTAATACTTCTCTGGCTACATAACCAGTCAGACTGACTTAACTGGTTAGGCTGATTGCAAACCATCAGTAAAGAAACTATGTCTGGGTCTGGGGGATTTCTAGGGGTAATTTATTAGTTTAAATAAATCATCACAAATTCCACTGCACTTCCCTTAGTCAGGGGTCAACCCAAACATTTAGGAGTCCTCAGAATATAGTGTCTCTAACCTACTTGTAACTGAACTCTGTTTCAGTTATTATGGTAATGACTACCCATATTATCATATTAGGTTTATAATACATATATTCATATAATACCAGTATTATAAAACTGCAGACTATTGGGTAGAAGATAGAACATCAGAAAGAGAGCACTCATAGTAGATTTTGTTATTGTTTTTGTTCCTGTTGTTACTATTTTACATAGAGAATTAGTACAAAATCAGCAATAAAACTTGAATCACAGTCCATTGCATCTTGACACCTTGCAACATGAATTTCCTGGGATTTGAAAAGTGTAGCTCATTTATGAAATAGTTATTCTATATATCATGCAAAGAAAACAGTTGTTATATCCTACAAATAGCAATATATAAAATTTCTGATGTGAATTATTTAGCTCTATTATTAATGTTTACTACAAATCAAAGTTAAACACCATTTAAAATTAATATATATTTTAATGAATAGGTACACTATTGACATGTTTTAATTATTTTAGCTTTGTATATGCTTTCCATATTTTTTCCATAGCACATTATATGTTCCTACTTCTGTAAATTTTATTTTTAGGAAAGACAGAACATATGTTTTTCAAAATCTGGATATCCCATTTAAAAAAAATTGTACCTTTTATGTTATAAAGATTTAGCTCATTATATCCCTTTAAGACATCTAACATTTGCTTCAATGAAGCCATCCATGCTTTGTTTATCTCCTGTATTTATCAAAAATAACTTTTCTGTCTCTGAAACTCAAAGATTTCAATTAATTTCTATGTAATCTTCTTTATTCTTGAATATTAATTTTTCTCAAGGTTATTATTCATGCTGTCTTTCAACAGGAAGAGATAATTACAAAACCATGATTTATATTTAAAGACATTATTTAGTATTCTATCATATGAATTGTTTAGATGATAATACCAGTGATACCGTATAAAAAATCAAGTTACTAAATTGGATGGCTATAAAAGTCCAGTAAGAAATGTTTTTCTATGTGATACTTAACAATAATGTTTCATTCTAATGCATTTATTTGATGCATTTGATTTAATTTGCTCTCATAAAACAACTTGTTTTAGTTGCTGAAATTTGTTATTCTCTTTTAAGAAAGCCTCCTTTTGCAAAATATTGATTAAATATGTCTATTATAAATATAACATAAATGATTAATTTGAGCCAAAATTTCATCTATGAACCATGGCACATGATCCAAATATAGCATCTGTGTTTGAAGTACAGAGATCAGAATCTCCCCATCAAGAAGCAATTTGCAATCATGATCTGTGTGAACTGAATTCAGATATTATATATGAAATTGAGATCTATGATTGACAGGCATCTCAATCTAGAATTATATAGTTATTAAGATTGAAGTTTATGTAATTCACAATGTCATAGCAAAAAATTATCTTTGGGAAAGGAAGAAATGAGAAACAAAGCCAGATTATGATGCAGTTAATGCAAGTAATCAAATTATATTTTGTAATATAAAAAGCATTTGTCAAACTTATTTAAGGTACTTTATTAGTTTAAGAGTAGATAGCTTAGTTTAAAATAGCGTATTTGAGGGAGTTCCCGTCGTGACTCACTGGTTAACGAATCTGACTAGGAACCATGAGGGGTTTGATCCCTGGCCTTGCTCAGTGGGTTAAGGATCTGGCATTGCTGTAAGCTGTGTAGGTTGCAAACGTGGCTCAGATTCTGCATTGTTGTGGCTCTGGCACAGTCCGGTGGCTACAGCTCCAATTAGACCCCTAGCCTGGGAACCTCCATATGCTGCAGGAGCAGCCCTAGAAAAATCAAAACAAAAAACAAACAAAATAGCGTATTTGAACAGGCACTGGCAAGAAAGAAAGATTAAAAAACAAATTTTGCAGTGTTGTCTCTAAATATTCAAAAGTTTGATATCAGATAAGCAAACAACTGAATCATTATTTGAGATTCTCATTGTTAACTTTAGATATATTATTAGAATATTAAATTGTTTCAGTTTTTGTTTATAATAGTTAAAAAGAGGTCCTAAACATATATCTCCAGGAGAGGAAAGGGCAAATTAGTTCTAGACCTTTGGCCCATAATACTAAAGTTCAGAGGCAAAAAAAAAATAGATCAAAATTTTCTTTTAGGAATATTCCAACTTCAGCTTCTTCCTTGCAGCTACTCTTGCTGGATTACTGGGGGGAAAAAAAGAGCATACCTAAAGCTTAAGACCCAAATTGACTTTAAAACATTGAAATAAATGTTTTATAGGGCCCAGTACAGATCTATCCATATCAGAGTTCTCTTCATTCAAAAAGGAATAAGGAGAAAAGTATTGAATTAATGGTCCAGTTAGAGGATATGCCACAAGGATATGAACAAAGGATGAAACAAAAAATATGAGTATCAAATACAAGTAATATACATATACTTTTAGAAAAGTATAAACACAGAAACCAAAGTAATTCTTCTCTTCAAAAATATTCATGTCAGGTATTTTTTTAATGGAAGCAGCTAAGATGCCCCCAAATATGGAAATATTAAATAAACTGAGATGTCCATACAGTGAAACAAGAGAAACTTTAAAACTGATGATAGGGGAAATGATCGCAAGTGATGTTTAAAATCAGTTTAAAAATACTGTGTGTATGAAATATTCATATTATATGTATAAATATATCTATTTAAAGATTAAAAAAGATGATAATAGTGATTCTTGTGTGTAGTACATTTCTGGTTTATTTTTAAAATACTTTTCATAGACTTTGTTTTTAAACTTCCTTTATAATAAGTAATAAATTACACTGTAAATCAAAAATAGATATTTTAAAAGAGACTTTAATGGAAACATTGGAGCAAAAAATCATGAAAAAGTAACCCATGGGAATGATGGTTTACTATTAAAAGCTAACACTAAAGAAAACTCTGTAGTGCATTTCTGCAAACAGGAAAGAAGAAAGTATTACATTACCAGCACATTGAGAAAACAGGAGTCATAAGGCACAATCATAAAACATATGAAACAATCTTAGGTTTTTTTACTTAAAACTGCCCCTAGGAGTTCCCACCATGGCTCAGCGGGTTAAGAACCCGACATTGTCTGTGACAATGCAGGTTCAATCACTGGCCTCACTCAGTGGGTTCAGAATCTGGTGTTGCCACAGGCTGTGGCGTAGGTCATAGCTGCAGCTCTGATTAGACCTCTAGCCACAGGTATAGCCTTCAAAAAAGAAAAAGAAAAAGAAAGAAACCTGCCCCTGAAAGCCATTTGTCTCTGATCAGGTTAAAATTTGGCCAGGTTGCACAGCTGTTCACTCTTAGTTAACAAAGCTCCCCTATTCACTTTAATGCTAAAACAGTCTTGCTTTGTAGTTAATATACCCAAACAGGTATAATACTTAATACTCTCGATAAATTCAAAGTTGAAATTCTTCCATAGTTCAGCTAGACCAGCTTGTCCTCCTTCTCCATCTCACTTCAGAGTTGGAGAGATACTGGGGAGATGTAAATGATAAATCTTTCTTAAGTTCTTTCATCTGCAGTTCCAATGTAAAGGAGATACAAGGATATTTATGATTTCTCCTTTGGCTTTTGGGCCAAATAAACTCTTAATTGGGACCTTCTCTTTCTCATTCTCTCTCCTTCTCTAATAGTCTATGATGAACCTAACTCTTTGGCCAGCCATTAGTAGGAGTATTTTCCAAACCCACCCCAGATCACTTTATTGCCACAAACTCCAATTTTTCCTAAGCAGGAAAATACAAGTCCATTTTTTCCTGAAATTTCCAAATTTCAGTGACATCTATCAAATTCTCCAAGTAGTCTTATATAAATTTTTTATCACTATATATGAGGTAAGGGGAAGCATGACCTCCTTACAGCAAGTTTATAACTTTATCTTGAAAGCTATTTCAACTTAAGCTTTTATATCACCAAGTGTTTGAGAAGCCAAGAGCTCCAGATACAGTTTTTTAAAAGTCTTTTGCAAATGTGGATAGGTCGAAAAGCACATCATCATTTATTTTACTATTTCTGGCTGAACAAGGGGATGGGATGATAGGGCCACTTTGATATCAGTAGAAGTTTCATATTCTCTCCAAAAATATGTGTCCTGTATGGACCTGGTTTATGCCTTCTACAGACTAGCTCAGCACAACCTGCTATTAGGGCTACTCTTCATTGACTTATTTCCCAGGCAATACCTTCACACAGTAGTTTTCATCATCCCCACAGTCATACCATTGTCTTAGTCTGTACTGAGGACTGAGAAGCAGACTCCCATGGCCTCCATTAAAAGCATCCCCAAAGAGGTCATAGAAACTCCAGTGCCAAGGAGACCAAACCAGTGTAAACTCTGTCTTCCCCTAGATGCTGTTGGGAGATAGTCAACACGATTCAGAAGTATGGAGGACATAACACTATATAGGATGGGCTTTATCTAACTGGAGACAGGAAATAGGACTGTTCAATGAGCAGGGGTTTTAAACTGCCTCTTTGGAGATTGAGCAAACATCTAGGTTTTCTTGGGAGTTGGAAATGCTTGTATTTGCTTTTCCTCCTTCTCCACCTAATTTCCTTTTCTCCTATGTTTTATTCATTTGAAGGACATTCACCAATAAAACATTTGCATGAAAATTTATCTCAGGCTCTGTTTTCCAGGGAATTTAGGCTAATGAACCCTGAAAGTAGGTAATTTTCTGAAAAGAATTTAAGAGATTATTATGAAAGGAATGTGAATTGCAGATGGTCAAGAAATTACAAATGCCACTGACATCATGTAATAGCTATTAATATCCTATAGAACTGCAGTTCTGAGGAACACACTTCATTTAACTTTAGACCGGTTGTCTATTTCAAATCTGAAATTTTAGGATTTCTTATTTTATAAGTAGATCTATTATGTTCAGAGATGCTGTAAATCCAGTCATTCAACCTATGAAAATTCCAAGCAGTCATGATTCTGACTTTAAAAATGAAGATATTAAGCAGCGATAAAATTAACAGCTTTTGTACAAGGATATGTGTGTAGCAAGAATCATCCACAATGACTTCCATCTATTTTTGACCTCATATCACCAGAGCACTAAGCCAGTAACTGCTCAATGTCAGAAAGATGAGCTGACCTAGAGGAAGCAAAACACTAACATTGGCATCCAAAATGCTATGTGTTGAAATATCATCTCAGCTTGCACCTGGCACATTGGCTCTACTTGCTGACACTGAAACTGAAAACTGAAACTTGGCATTATCTATCAAAGTCTAGAAGGATAAATGTTCAATATAGAATATAATGCAATCAGCCTTTAATTATGAGGACAATTCTCAGAATTGGCATTAACACTAAAATGACAGTCTCTGTATTCATTTAATAACTATACCCTAAGAAAAATACTAAAATGATTTCTTTGCATTAATAACTTCAATTCAGTGAACTTAAAATTTTGGAGCAATATCAAACTACTAAGTATAACTCAATTGATGTAAGAAGAAAAATTCATAATTATAAATATGTCATAAGCACAATAATAATATCCTGAATGTGTTATTTTGTTATTGTCACCAAATAACCAAAATAATTTGTATACTCATAATAGGAATAAGTAACATTTGTGTAGTGCTTCTGCTGTGTCTGGAAGTATCCTGAGTGCTTTATGCATTTAATTTCCTTCATTTCCTTGTGGTAGTCAGACTCCAAGATAGTTGTCAGTGGTGCTCACATCTCTGGTATTAACACCTTTGTGCAATACCCTCCCACATTGTACTAATTTGTTCAGTATGACTAAGAGCATTGCAGAGGAAATGATGGTATGTCATTTAAATCATAAAAAGCCTGGGCTTCCATTTGGGGCTTCCCCTCTCTCTCTCTTGCTCACTCTCTCTCGTCACTCACTCTGGGACAAGCAAGTTTCAGTGTTGTGAGCATCCCTATAGAAGAACCTATAAAGAAAAAACTAAAAGCTCTAGTCAACAGCCGGAGAGGTGGTGGCCTGCCAACAAGTTATACTGGATGGGACTTCCAAGCCTTGTTGAGCCAGGAGATGATTGTAGTCCCAATAATTTGACTATAACTTTGTTGGTAACCCTAAGGAAGACCCAGCTAAACCACTCCTGAATCCTTAACACTCAGTATTTATGTGAAATAATGTATGTTTTCGTATTTAAGTTGCTAACTCTGGAAAGTAGGTACTATTATATCCTAAACATCACTTGTTAAAAATAGTTTTCTTTTCTTATTAAATTTTCTTAGCACCTTCATTGTATACCCACTGATAATGTATGCGTCTGTCTCTAGAGTCTCTACTCTGTTTCATTTATTTATCTTTGCCAGTCTTTAGCCGTCTTGATTACTGTAGCTTTTACTAAGACTTAAATGTGGCAAAGCAAGTTCTCCAGCTTTATTCTTTTTCAAATCTCTTTCAGCTGTTCTAGGTCCTTAGCTTTTCCATAACATTTTATAATTAGTTTATAAATTTCTACACACAAGCCTGCTGATAATTTTATATGTATTGCATTGAATCTATACATCAATTTGGGGAAGATTTAACATCTTAAAAATACTTTTAATTCATGAACTTGGTTTATCTCTCCATTTACTTAGGTCCATTTTATTTTTTTCAGCATCATTTATTGTTTTCAGCCAAGAACTGATGCATAACTTTTGTTAGATTTATTCTTGGTAACTTTTGTTTTTAGAGCATATCCCTTACTACTCAGTCTTTATTTCTACTATCACATATGGTGTTTTCCACTGCCTCTCTGTATTTCATATTATTCACTGTTATGTATGTATGTATGTATGTATTATTTAGGGCCATACCTATGGCATATGGGGGTTCCCAAGCTAGGGATCAAATCAGAGCTGCAGCTGCTGGCCTACACCACAGCCACAGAAATACAGGAACTGAGCTGTATCTGTGACCTACACAACAGCTCACAGCAAAGCCAGATTCTTAAACTCTGAGTGGAGCCAGAGATCGAATCCACATCCTCATGGACACTAGTTAGGTTTGTTGCCACTGAACCACAGCAGGAACTCCTATTCACTGTTATTTAAAAGCAACAGTTTGAGAGAAGTTTATAATGTTCATAGTTATCAAATATTACTAATAAAATATAAAACTCCTCATATTTTAATAACTAAAACTGGAGAGCCATAAAATTGAACTGTACCACATTGCCCCTTTAAAACTCACCTCTTAATTTCCTCTATTATTTTCTTAAGCTAGCTGTAGGCATATTTTTATTGTTTGTATTACTTCTAAAATATGCTATATAGGAGTTCCCTGGTGACTCAGAGGATTAAGGATCCAGCTTTGCCACTGTTGTGGCTCATGTTGCTGCTGTGACACAGGTTCAACCACTGACCCTGGAACTTCCACAGGCCAGGGGCATGGCAAAAAAAGTAAATAAAAATAAAGTAAAATATAACATATTTTCAGTAGTTCTCTTTATTTAAGAATATTGTGCTTTAAAGTAACTTTGGCATAGGCCTCAGCTGCAGCTAAGATTTGACCCCTAGCCTAGGAACTTCCATATGCCACAGATGAAGCTATAAAAAGAAAAAAATGTGATTTAATATTTAAGAATTACTCATTATTTATAAATTTTAAAATTAAAATTCTTTGCAGATGTGGATATTGCTGTTGATCATTAATTAGGAGTTGCATAACTCATTAATTTGTGGTACAATGTTACAGAATTCATTCTTCTGCTAGGCAAATGCTAAAGGGCACAAAAGGAATTGGAGTTAAGACTGAAAATAGATAGTGGCAAATAGCCAATAATTAGAACCAATAACCATCATGTTGATAGATGGTCATTAATTGAGAGTACTGCAGAGCAATGCAACAAAGTCAAAAGGATTGTCATACCAGCAACAGCTTATAAGGAAATGAAACAGCTTCAAATATAAAAGCTTCATGATCAAAATCAATGTTTCCCTTTGGTATGCGAAAGTCCTAGTAATGTACCATCTAAAAAACATGTGAAAAGAATATACACTTGTGACTCCTCTCTCCTTTATGCTTTATTTCATTAAGTTTATACTCAAAATCTCCCAGGAATCTCTTTCAAAATACATGTGAAGAAGTTCAACCCTCAATGCAGCTAAATCTTGTGGATCCCAAGGCACATGTGTACTTTAACAAAGGCTTCCAAATGCCTGACACAATAAAGAATATTACATTTTATGTAAACCACAGAGAACCCCTAGACATAGGTATTATAAACCCCACTTTCCATAAGAGGGAAAAGGAGACGTAAAAAGGTAATTAATAAGGAAACATCTACTTATTGTACTTATAATCACTATGCTCAACTGTGCTTCTTAGTCAGTAATGGTTTATGTAGAATTAACTAATGACCTCCAACCCTGCCATTTCATAATCTGAAAAATGGTGCCATTGGAAGCACATGCAACATGAATGACAAAATTCCCAGAGGAAGCAGACTGTTACACCTGAATGACAGAAGTCTCACAGAAAGTTGATCACTACACTTATTCTAGCATGATTGTGTTATGCTTGTATAACTTCCTCTTCCAACTCTGCCCTCCTGGAAGCCTTGCATGTGCGACTACACTACACCTAGGCAAAGAGGGCTAGGTGGTCACTCTTGCCTCTCCCTACCTTCAAGATTTTGTGGCACTTTCATGAGAATCTACTTTCCATTAAAATGGGGGAAACTATGAAAATCGCACCAACCCCCCCTCCACAAAACAAAAACAACCTAGGAATAAACCTGACCAAGGAGGTAAAAGACTTATATGTTAAGAACTACAAAACTTTATTAATAAAGCAAGTTAGAGAGGATACAAAGAAATGGAAAAATACCCCATGCTCTTGGACTTTAATAATTAATATTGTTAATGTTAAAATGGCCATACTACCCAAAGCAATCTACAGACTTAATATGATCCCTATCAAATTACCCCTGACATTTTTCACAGAACTGAAACAAAAAATCCAAAATTTATATGGAACCATAAAAGACCCATAATTATCAAAGCAGTCCTGGGGGGGGTGGGGCAAGGAAGGACACCTAACTCTTCCACACTTCTGACAATATTATGAAGTTACAGAAATCAAAGCAGTGTGATATTGGTACAAAATCAAACATATAGATCAACAGAACAGAACAGAAAGCCCAGAAATAAACCCAGACACCTACAGTCAATTAATCTCAACAAAGGAGGCAAGAATATAAAATGGAAAAAGACAGCCTCTTAAGTAAGTGTGCTGGGAAAACCAGATAGCTGCATGTAAATCAGCGAAACCAGAACACAAACTCACATCATGCACAAAAATAAACTTGAAATGGCTTAAAAACTTAAACATAAAACATGATACCATAAAACTCCTAGAAGAGAACATAGGCAAAACATTTTCTGACATAAGCCAAACAAATGTGTGCTTAGGTCAGTCTCCCAAGGCAATAGAAATAAAAACAGAAATAAACAAATGGGACTTAAACTTACAAGCTTTTGCACAGCAAATAAACCATTAAAAAAAAAAAGACAACTTACAGAATAGAAGATATTTGCAAATGATGCAATCAAAAGGGCCTAATCTCCAAAATATATAAATAACTCATACAACTCAACAACAACAAGAACAACAAAAAAACCCAATTGAAAAATGGGCAGAAGTCCTAAATAGACATTTCTTCAAAGAAGACATACGGATGGCCAGTAGGCACATGAAAAGATACTCAGCATCACCAATTATTAGAGAAAAGCAAACCAAAACTACAATGAGGTACCACCTCACACTGGTCAGAAGGCCATCATTATGTCTACACATAACAAATGTTGGAGAGGTTGTATAGAAAATGGAACGAACCCTCCTACACTGTTGGTGGGAATATAAGCACTGTGGAGAACACTCAGAAAACTAAATAGAACTACCATATGATCCAGCAACCCCTCTCCTGGGCCTATATCCAGACAAATTTAAAAAGTTTACATGCACCCATGTGTTCATAGACACATAATTCAAAATGACCATGACATGGATACAACCTAAATGTCCATTGACAGATCAGTGAATTAAGATGATGTGGTGCATATATACAATGGAATACTACTCAGCCATCAAAAAGAATGAAATAATGCCATTTGCAGCAACATAGTTGCAACAAGATATTCTCATACTAAGTGCAGTAAGTTAGAAAGTGAAAAAAAAATACAATATTATACCACTTATATGTGGAATCTGAGATATGGCACAAATGAATCTATCTTAAAAGCAAACTCACAGATATAGAGAACAGACTTGTGGTTGCCAAGAGGTGGGGGGAGAGTGGGATGGACTGGGAGTCTGGGTTAGCAGATCCAAACTGTTACTGTTAGAACAGGTAAACAAAATACTACTGTATAGCACAGAGAACTAAATCCAATCTCCTGGGATAGATCATGATAGATTTTAAGAAAAGAATGTGTCTATATATACACACACACACATATATATGTATATATGACCAAGTCACTTTGCTATACAGCATAAATTGGCACAACATTGTAAATCAAATATACTTTTCAATTTAAAAATGTAAAAAAAATGAGGAAACATTTACATTATATTGTAAAACTCTCCTTTTTGGATATTACTCCAGGAATAGATAAAAAATTTCACAGTTTTACCCTCAGATTTTAGAAGGAAATTCCAGAAGTATGCAAAAAGTGTTTATTGTTAGCAAAGAGATGGCTTTTATTGGGTTTTCTGTGATTTAAAGAGAAGTTCATTTCTGCCCATCTTAGCTACTCAGTTTAACTTTTAATTTCACACTTTATTGCCTTTATTTTTGCTGTTCTGATCACTTGGACTGTTCAGTTATCTTTGTTATGCTTGGTTAGCAGCTATTTACTTTGGCAAGGCAGTCTTTCCTCAAACAGTATCCTTCCTGATTTAGTCAATATAGTCTATTTCACTTAATATTCTAACAAAAAGTAGTATGGAGAACTATAAAGAAAAGAATCCATCCATACACCAAAAATTAGTCTCTATAGTTTAATTAATGCCTATGATTTTGAACACATAACTATTTAGGCCTTCTTTAAGTGTTTTTAATGGCAAAGTGCATTTGTCATTAGATAATAGAACATGCTAATATATGACAGAACATTAGTCAGTGATTAATCAGTAAATAACTAAATTTTTAAAAGAATGAAGAAAAACTATAGCTGACTACTTCTTCAACTTGTAAAAGTCTTGCTTTTATTAAATTTCCATGTGTTGTATACTTATGACTACATCATAAATCTCTGGCAGGAGTTCCCAAATCACAAATATTACAATATAGAAATTTTAATTTTGTCTTAGCAATTTTATTAAAATATAGCATTCCCAGAAGTTGTTACCATAGAAGTACATTACTGACCTTCAAAAATAATTTCACTCTTCAGACAACAAAAAATATTTTTCCCTCAAACCATACAGTTTTCTTCTTATTCTGCTGCATACACTCAGAATTGTGAGGCCATATTTTCTAGTATCCTGAGAACCTGCACCTACATTATAAATTAAGGATTACTTTGGTCATTTTAGAGATTCTTTATAAACAAAAACTTAAATTTTTTCTTGAGTTTTCCCAGCAGTTCAAAAGAAAGAGTAAATCAAATGAAAACATAAAATAACATTTATTCTTCTCTGAATGTTTCTAAGAATATTAGAAAGTTCTAGTGGTTGGAAGGGAAAGAGAAAGTATTACAATAAAAAGTATCTCTGAAGTTATGGGAATTCTCTACATCTTTTATATTTATGGAAAGTGACAATAGGATAACGACAACAGACATTAGGTGTTCACTTGGTGCCGCAGTATGTCCCAGGGACTATGCAACATGCTGAGGAATCAGTTATGAGAGAAAGCATAGTCTCTGAACTCAGTGATGTTACAACCTTATAAATCCCTAAAGTACTCTCATCAGATGATCTTAGATATAAAAATTCCAAAGCAATCACATAGTTTCTTAACTTGCCTACATAGTTTTAAGAGCTCACTTACTCCCCAAAGTAAAATTTGTTGTTGGCTATTTCCAAAATGTCTGCTAAAAACTTGAAAACCAGGGTTTTTGCCATTTTAATTTAAGGATATTTCCCAAAAAGACATACAAACAATTTTTTTTTAATTCTACTTCGTACATAGGAAAAGAAAATAAATGTTCTAAATTAGGAATACCTGACAGGAGAAAAGAAAGTTCATTATTAATATGAAGGCTACTTTTCACTCTTTAATTCTTACAAATATTCTATTGGCTTGTTTTATTACTCCCCTAACAGTCGTTATTCATACTGATGTGACACTATATTTGTGCTTACCTCAATTCAAAACTAAGAGATAATTGACCTACTCTGATAAGTTGTATCAGGAAGCTGGAGGGATGTTTCTAATAAAAGAATTATTACTCAAGTTAAATATTATGGTTGTTGTGTGTGAATAAATACTGCTGAAACCTTTCAGCTTCTGACTGCTCTCCCTCATAATATTCAGAAATTTCAATTTTCACTTTGGTGTAATAATAACTTACAAAATATAGCTAGTCTCTTTTTTAATCTTATTGTTTTTGAGATATCAATAGCTTGCCATCAGGCAAGATATATGAGGTTTTATTTTACACATTGAAGAAATAAATTGTTTTCTGTTTGTATAAATAACTTTTAGTTTCCTTAATATTTTTGTAACCCTAGCGGTGTCTATACTATTAAAAATTAAACTCTGAATTACATAATTTCTAGAGCCTATTTGGCCAGAATTTACTGATTAAATAAAAAAATAAATCTTTAGACAATCTTGTAACTTAGTCCTCTCAGCTCATACCGAGGATTTCTGGAAAACAACTTAATCTCTTCTGTTTCATAATGATCCATCCAGGCTATATTTATGCTCTCACAGTAGTTACAAAATTTTCTTTATTTTTCCTTTTAGACCATTACATACTGAGAGAACTTAACACTGACACAATATCCATAAAAGAGTTCTTCAAGGACCTATGACAAACAGATGTAAACTGCATCCACTTATAAGTGCTGTTTTATATTTAGGACACCAGAGCAACTGGAGATACTAGAAACATAATACATTATTAATTATCAATATGTAATATAATATAAAATGTGTCTTGAAAATTTTCCTGTGTAGTATTTACTAAGACTCACAAAATAAATCTTTATCCAAGAAATTACAAAAATATTATATTCAAATTGTAAACACCTATTCTTTTTTGTATGTATTTGGACAAATGTTAATATAATGTTGATACCAATATATATATTGATATGCAGATATCAATATATATAGTGTTACCTTAGGGAATTCATATTTTTATGTCATTATCATGTTCAAGAATATACTAACATGGATAATCTGCTGATCCATAAATTTATTGCACAAGCCAAAATTAATTATATGCCTGTTAGGTGTATTGCTCATATTCTCATAAGTGATAGAGAAAAGGCACAAATAAGATGAAAAAATACGTTACAGCATATTTTTAGGCAAACATTAAGATAAAATATTTTTAATTCTCTATGATTTTGCATTTGATTTCCGGTCTGTCTATTGTGTCTCATATCTCCAAAACCATTCCTAAAATGCCATTTAACAAAAGCAGAGAGTAATCTCAAGAGTCCCTGGAAGTGTTTGAGGCCACACATAAAATAGATTTTCTTCTTCCCCTAAAAGCCTTTGTTAGGAGATTCCTACTTGCCTGCTATGTCTCTTCCATCAGGCATACTGGCCATTGATGTAGCAGTTTACCTATCAGTTACTTCTGAGCATTCCTCAGGTCATTAAGTTATTAGAACATGATGTTGAGGAGCAATCTGGTTGTTGAACATGAAAAAATTTTTTTAATTGCTTTACTTTACATACTCTGCAAATTGTTTTTCATATTGTGGATGTTTTTTAAAAAAGAGGGTGAAAGTGCTGATACCTTTCCACAAATCAACACTGTATGCCACCAAATTAAATTCCCTTTATTAACAGGAATCCTATCTAAATCTTTTACATAATGTACAGTAAACTAACTCATGAGTGGTTACGAAATGCCACACAGCTGGATACTCCTTGCAGATCTGCTGAAGCATGCCTCCTTTAATCAAGGGCATTTGGATCTTCCTTTAGAAGCCTTGCAGGTATTTAAAGAATTTGACCACAGCAATTACCAAGCTCACACATCACACAGTTTCATTAAAGATTCTTTCCCTCCTCATTATTATCAGCCAGACATCGCATAAGAATTCTCTATGAGTACTTAGAGGAATTTTCTCTTTTATTCTGCATTTCCAGTAGGGTATACTATCTGTCAGAGATTATTGTATAGTTTTGGTGCTATCTGCTATATTAATGTGAGGACTTACAGAAGCATGGGTCTCCCTAAACATGGCACTGATTTAATGAATTCTGTGACATCATAGAAAATAGCTTTTACTTTAGTATAAGATGGATTCTGTTTTCAATTTGGAACTTATTCTAGAGTTTTTGACCGTAAGGGAAAACCATGACATTTTTCATTCATCCAGAAGAGATAATACTTAAGTGATAATATTTAGCAGAAATAGTTGTCATATTAGTCTCACTTTCCACCACCTTTAACATCACAGGAAAATTATGATTTGTCTTTTAAGTTATTATTGTTATTATTATTAAAAGCTATTATAAAAACTTGTTTGTGATTGTCAAATGTCCAATCAATCATGGAGTTTCCCAATCTTATCTCTACAGCAAAACCTTTTATTAAAAGTTTAAAGGCAGGGTTTAGACTCAAGTGGATAGGAAGTCCTTCCCATGAGAAAGTTCCCACAGCTCTGTGAGGTTCTAGGACCCTAAAGGAGGACAGAACGTCTTGATCCACAGTTCCACTAAGACCATCTAAAATGAAAATGAAAACACCTGAAAAAGAGATCAGGGCTGCTGAGGAATGGGGAAATGAATACAGAACAGGATAAACAGCAAAAATTAACGGACGTTTTATAGCTAAAGTAAATCACTACTTCCATCTACCACATTATAGTTTTAGGTTCTCTATAAATATGAAGAGCCATTATTGTTTTTATTAACCAACATTAAAAGGATAGTTTTGCAAATGAGAACTAACTAGACAAGGAGTATCAAAAGTTGCAAAATTTGTACAATTAGGGTAGACAAGATGATTTTGTCTTTGTAGGAAAACAATAATACTAGCAGTAACAATAATAATAATTACTGCTAGTATTATTATTAAAGCTACCTTTAAACGAGCACATATTTTAATCCAGACATAAAGCATAATGCCATCTAATCTGAAAGATAATAGTAATTATAAAAAGCAATAATAGTCAGAACTGCTCAAGGTAGGTAGTAAGCAGAAGAGGATCCAGATTTTCTTGGACTTGAAGATTTTAATATGGAAAGGTAAAAATAACGTAAAATTATGAATACATAATTAGGTACAGGATCTTAGATTTTTTATTAGCCACTTGGTTACACTGCCTCTAAAAGGAAGTATTGTAATTATCATAACATTACAGATAAGAAACATAAGACACCAAGTGTTGGTAGCTTGACCAAAATCACCCAGCTGGTGAATGTTAGAGCTAAGCATCAAGCTTAATATTGTGTTTTCAATTTATAGGTGAGAAATCTCTGTCTCAATGAGCTTATGTAACTGCCAGAGGCCACAGAATTATTGAGTGGTAGAGGCAAGATTAAAACCCAGATATGTCAAACTCTAAAGTCCATACTCTCTGCACTTTGATGCCAGGTTATGAAGAATTCTAGCACAAGATATTGAATTTTTTGGGTTTTTTTTTTTTTTTGATCCAAAAAATCAAACAAATGAGAGGTAGCCTGGATCCTGAGGGAAGTAAGGCTAATTTCAAATATGAAGTTGCTATTTTATGAGAGCACATTAACAGAGGTTATTTTTGACATGTTTTAAATCGGGTATCTTTAGATCTTTATTTGCAACACAATTTTATATCTACCAGTCATCCATTATGTCATACAGCACTGAAATATCTAAACCAAGTGCTCCATATTAATTTTTATACTAAGACTTTCTGAGCTTTAAAATCCTAAATAATATAACTAGCCTATTCTTAGAAGAAATGGTCAAGTCTTGCTACAAATTTAGAGTTCAAGAAATTGTTGTTTTTATTTCATTTCATTACTATAACCGTCCATAGACTATCCTTTCCCTTTGCATAGTATTGCATATGTAAAAAAGATAAAATTGATCTTTCTTCTCTTAAAGATGTAAGTGAAAAAGTTCCCATTGGAACTTAGTCTATCTTTGTTTCACCCTAAGTGTAGAAACACTGAAAAAATAGAGGAGATTCAGGTCACAAACACAAATACAGATACATACATTAAAAAATCAGAAAGCAGAATGTATACATAGGAGTAGGAAAACTAAGTCAGAGAGACAGACTCACAAGTGCAATACTTCACAAGTAGAAAATATTAATTACACAACATATAATTTGTAGCAGCCACTTGTATAGTATATTGGAACAATAGATGAACAATTAAAAAAATCAGTGAGATAACACATAAGGTGATAGAAATTTTCTGCTGAAAATAATGATTCATATTTTAAAAAGAGACATTAGAACCAAAATCAGCATGTGTAAGGAGAAATACATAATTAACAAAAACAAATCAGCAACAGATGATCAATATGTGAAGCAAAGGACGTCACATCAGGACAGTACAACTGTTGTCATAGTTGTACTAGACTAAAGATACATCAGTTTCTTAATGTGGACAAAACTATAAATGACTATATACTGTTATATTATCTGGTATGTACGTACATTATCAACTGTATTATGATTACTTATACCTCTTTCTGTTTTCGTAGGGTTCCAAATTATTAAAAACTTAGATATTGTGATGGATAGGGTAAATAGATAAGTAAATAGTATACAGGTTAATGGATTTATCATCTGAACTAAGTGATCCTGACAATATTGTATTTTAAGATAATGTATTCTATAGTGGAGTTGGAAAGGGAACTGATAGAGCCATAGGAAGAATTTATTTTCTTAAGACGTACCAATGTGTAGGTATGCTGCAAGCTATTCATAAATGGCAAAATACTATTTATGGAAAAACAAACTACCTCCTCTACTCTATTAAATGATAAGAGCTTGCCTCTAATATTGAAATATCACATTGCTCTAAGAGTTCTTGGCCATATTCACGTCCTATTGCACTTCATTTTCTGTCTTTCTGGATGCATAAAACAATAAGATAAAACAAGTTATATAGTTCTATTTATCAATGTGGTGTTTTGTAGTTTTTAAACCAAAGTGTATTTATTTTCTGTTTAAATAAGTGTTTGTCCTATTGAAAGTAGTGCTTGTGAATTTTTTATCTTGAACCAAAATGTTTTTCCCTTATCATATCTTTGGAATAGTTACAGACTTACTTCTCTTATAGCAAGAAGCTTCAAATTCAGTTCTATTACACGATGGATTTCTTTTTTTTAATTGAATAAATGATTAATCCTATAGTATCTTCACTTATTATATGATTGTTCTGGGAGAGTGGAGCTCATAATAAGAAGATGGTAAGATGATAATTATGGCATTGAAAAAGCAAGGTATGATATGACCTGAAGTCATATCAGTGAAAAGAGTAATAATCAAATAAAAAATATATATGGGGATATATACCTAAATATGGATACAGATAAAGATATAGATGTAGAAATATAATTTTAATATCAGCTACTTATTGATATGCTAGATTGATTTCATAAAATTAAATTAAAACTTTTTGTAATTTTTACATTCTAGATTTCAAAACTAAATTGACTTCAAATGTCAAACTAAAATAGGCAATATCAATTTTAAAAGAATTAAAATAAGAATCTTACTTTTTAGTTAATCATAACAGATTACTGTTATTGTTATTAAGTAAAATACACAATTCAAGATTCTAAGTCAAAGCCATATTGTAGTTTGGTAGTCTAGCTGAAATTACTTAGAAAATATTAGAGAAAGGGGGCAGAGAAGATGACCAGCTTAGAGGCCTCAAACTTTAGAGGACCCTCTGAGGAAGAGTCAGAGAAAAAAAGGAGGTAAAACCTTTACCTTGTTCATTTTTGAGTAGAAAATAATTATATAAACAATACTCAAAATTATTTTCTAAAATCTTATAAATATTTGAAAGCTAAGCAATCACATATTTCATATATAAATACTGCTCTTTTAAGAACCTGGGATGTTTCAGATGCTGTCTACTTTAGAAACTAGAAATTTATATTAATTATCAACTTCACAATAGTTAATTAGGTACATATGAAGAACAGAATTATTATTCAATTTTTATACTTTTTGTTATCTTGTAATTTCTCCCCTTTAGAAAACTTGTGGTGGCATTCCAGTTTTCTCCAAATGAAAATATTCTTTATGAAATTTACTGTAATAGGAACATGTGTTTAAATTGCAAAGTATTAATTAAATATATCACCTTTACCACTGACTTAACTCCACATCTGATATCTGCATTGTCTTACTCAGTATACATTCCAAACCCTATCTAGATTATTTATTTTTTTATATATAGGATTTTTATTTTTTTCCATTATACCTGGTTTACAGTGTTCTGTCAATTTTCTACTGTACAGCATGGTGACCCAGTTACACATACATGTATACATTCTTTTTTCTCACATTATCAGGCTCCATCATAAGTGACTTATCTACATTATTTAGATAGGCAGGGGATGTAAAAGGTTACATTTCCTAGATTCCTGGCAATAGATCTACTTAAATAGATTAAGTAGAAGCCAAATTTTGGTCAACAACTTTCTGATTCCTGGTCTCCATCTAAGGCAATGGGTTCATAGAGCCATCAGTTCTGTTGTTCCAAGACTAACCAAAGTAGTGTGATTCTAGAATCAGTGACCATATTCCCCAGATTTCTATTTGTCACAGATGGAACCCTACTATGGTGTTTTGCTGGAAGTTATCCTTAGGAATCTAACTAACGAATGATCCTCCAGCTTTTCCTATTTTTGTAAGCACCATTCTCTGTATTGTCTCTTTTTATTTAAACTACATAGAAAATTAGATTGTAATTTTTATTTGTAAAATAAATTATATGGTTACTTTAATATAAGAAGAAAAGTAGCAGTCTCTTCTACAGATAGTTCTATATTTTAAAAATGTTTTCCTTAATACCAGATCAATAAGTCTTAGATTTGACCAACATTGTCATGGTAAGTGGTTTCCATTCCCAGTTGCCTTTCTTCATCATCTTGTTTCTCAGATACACAGTCAACTTTGTATCTACTATTATAGTTTTTGTATCTACTATTATAGTTCAAATGTGATCCTCTTATATTTTACATGAATGTTATATAATTTATACTGATGGAAATACTCTTTCCATTAATAATAAATTTAATATAGACAGCTGCTGGACAAAAACTCTCACTACCGTCTATTTTATTAATGTCATTGAAATGTATTCACAATTTTACCATGGCAAGTAAGGTTCCCATTTGCAATGCCATACTGCAAAGCTATAATCATCAAAACAGTATGGCCCTGGCACAAAAACAGACATAGAGATTGATGGAACTGGATAGAAAACCACAGAAATAAACCCATGCACCCATGGCCAACTACTCTCTGACAAAGGAGGGAAGAATATGCAATGAAGAAAAGACAGTCTCTTCAGTAATTGGTGCTGAGAAAGCTAGACAGATACATGTAAAAGAATGTATTCTCTAACATGATACATAAAAATAACATTCTCTAACATCATACATAAAAATAACATCTAACATCATACATAAAACATTCTCTAACATCATACATAAAAATAAACTCAAAATGGATTAAAGACCTAAATTTTAGGACATATACTATAAATATTTATTCTTTAAAGTGAACCTAAATTTTTCGTGTACCTCTATCACATAGACTTGAGAATGTACTGTGAATTTCATAGCGCAGCCACATGTATATAAACACCTGCAATTGCTTAAGAAATTGTGATTTTTTTCTTTTAGTTTAAAACACAAGTATTTATGGCCCCAAAACATCATAGGTCGTAAGAGTTCTGATTCACTGTGCATAAATACATTATTGCATATATGTTTTTAGAGCTATGGCTAAGAATATTGTTTTTGTCAGTCTATATTTTAGAAGACTTTTGTCAAAAATCATCTTCCAAGGACCAGTAATGCTACTGATGGACATTGCATTACACAGATAGGACAATGTCTTGTACATCTATGGATACTCCGTGGTGCACTCAACAAACTAGGTCCATAGTTTGTTGTATAAAGTATCTTTTCAGGAAGAAAGGATTATGTATGGGAAAGCATTTATGGTATATTATGAGAGTGTATTGAATATTGATTATTTTATTTTGGGGAATGAGTTTGTTTGCCTTCTTTGATTCCGTGCTCTTTTTATCATATCAATTTTAGGTGTTCTAATTCTACTTTGAATGTTGTATTTCTGCTATGCATAGAAATCTAAAGTTGTATTCTGGTTCCTAAATAAAAATGCAAATACATAAGACAATTTTGTATCCCTTGGAAAGTTCTGTGGAACCCTAGCATTAATTGCATGCTGAGGTACTTGCAGCCTCCCATGAAAACTGTTTCTGCTTGTGTGCCTATAAAGTAAAAACACAGCATAGAGGAAATGAAGGGATTGTTATTATGGAAATATAGTAATTTGCATGTATAATTATAAGTTTATGAAATATTATGTCATGTGACTAATATCACACATTGGAATTTCTATCCATTTCAAACTTAGGGATAGATATGTAACAGGGTATTTAGCTATGCAGTATCTTGTTTATAAAATAGTTTAAATTGAAGTTTATAGTAGAGTTGCAAATATAGTACATATGAGTTCCTTATACTCATCACCTAGACGTCCTTAAAGTTAACATCTTACATAAACATGGTATCTGTCAAAGCTATGAAATAGTGGTAGATACAATACTCTCAACTAAATTATAGATTTTATTTGGACTTCAGCAGTTTTTGTATTAATGTCCTTTTTCTTATTCCAGAATCCCATCTAGGATACTATATGGTATTTAACTGTGGTGCTCCTTAGTCTCCTCAAGTTTATCCATCTTCTCTTTTCTCTCATAAACTTGACACTTTTGAAGAGTACTGGAAAGACTACCACAATGTACAGTGGACTTATCACATATCAGAAGGTATATGATATAAACATGATTTCTTACTGGTAATGGTAACATGTATCACCTGGTTATAGTGATATTTTTCAAGTTTCTCTACTATAAAACTCCTATCTTTTTCTTTCTCTAATCTATTTGTTATAAATGAGACACTAATTCTAGGCCACACAAAAGGGAATTAAGGAAGGATATGAAAGGGAATTCAGCTCCACCTCCTAGTGAGAAGGGTATCAAAGACTGTATAGAGATGTGTTAAAATCAACATTGATTGTAAAATCAATCAATAAATACATACTTTGGAGGCGATACTTTGAGCACATATCCTGTTTCTCCTTAAAGTTTCATCCATTCTGGTGTTTAATGATAAATTTTTTATCTTTTTTGCTCTTTTTACATTATTTGAAATCCTTCTGTAAGAGAGATCCATCACTTCTTCCACATCAATCTGTTTATCTAGTCTATCATTTACTTATATTCATATGAATTTAGATCTATTTATTTTATACTTTGTGTTACAATTTATTTATTTATTTTTTTTTATTATTTTCCCACTGTACAGCAAGGGGGTCAGGTCATCCTTAGATGTATACATTGCAGTTACAGTTTTTTCCCCCACCCTTTCTTCTGTTGCGACATGAGTATCTAGACATAGTTCTCAATGCTATTCAGCAGGATCTCCTTATAAATCTATTCTAGGTTGTGTCTGATAAGCCCAAGCTCCCGTCCCTCCCACTCCCTCCCCCTCCCATCAGGCAACCACAAGTCTCTTCTCCAAGTCCATGATTTTCTTTTCTGAGGAGATGTTCATTTGTGCTGGATATTAGATTCCAGTTATAAGTGATATCATATGGTATTTGTCTTTGTCTTTCTGGCTCATTTCACTCAGTATGAGATTCTCTAGTTCCATCCATGTTGCTGCAAATGGCATTATGTCATCCTTTTTTATGGCTGAGTAGTATTCCATTGTGTATATATACCACCTCTTCCGAATCCAATCATCTGTCGATGGACATTTGGATTGTTTCCATGTCCTGGCTATTGTGAATAGGGCTGCAATGAACATGCGGGTGCATGTGTCTCTTTTAAGTAGAGCTTTGTCTGGATTTCTAAGGTATCTCCTGTGTTACAATTTAATGCTATCATTCTATGAGAAAACTAGAATAGACTCAGTGGTGTTGATTTGGTATTAAAGATACTGGTGTGAACTCAGGTTTTCCAATATGGTTAGATTAGAGAGAGAGATGATAGATAAACAGATGATGATAGATAGATAGATGTAGAAATAATGTAGTTGCACATGCATGTGTATATACACACATATATACAGTCCCTAGATCTCTCCACTGAGAGGGTCTGGAAAGGAGATGTTTGCTCTAAATATCATATTCTAATTAAAAGAAACTGGTAAGATTCCTTGGAAAAATGATTCCAGTTATGGGATATAAGGTGAGCCTAGAACAACTTACGCTTAAAATTCAGTAAATGTTCAAAGAAAAAGAAGATAGAACACTTAAATTATAAAATCTGTGCATAAAAATCATATTTACATTGATCTTTAAGTATATATAGTGTTTTATTATCATTTTCTCAATAATGATACCTATATGTTCCAAAGTATAAATGGTGTAATTCCTAAAAGTTCTGCCACATGTCTTCATATATCCTTTGACCCAGGGAAGAGTTAAGTAGACTATTTATCAACTATAGTTTAGATTTAGTTTTATTCTTATCTCCCCATAAATTTTTAGTAATATCTTTATGCTTATAAATCACTTTTAGTGTAACATTTTACAATGCTATAGTTATTGCTTAAAGAAATTTTCACAATTTAACACATTTTATGAATAATCTTCCATGTGCTACTAGACATTAGTAATCAGTAAAGCAGATACTGTGCTGAGTTCAGCAAGTTCAGCAGGTAAGCATTCAAGTACCAACATGAATAATGAATGTCAAAAAAATAAAATAAAAAGAGATAAAAGTAATGTCCCAAGGTAATGTAAAATAAGAGGCTCTAACCCAGTACAGGAGGAAAGGACACTTAAGGTGAAATAGTTTAGCCTGACAGTGGGGTAGTGGGTGGGACATGTTCAAAGCATGGAAGAACATGGCTAGAAGCTGTTTTAGCATAAGGCACTTTGCAAGAGAAGCTGGTCTATCTAGGCAGTTTTAGCTGTGGTTATGGTATCTTTTCTTACACCAAGGTTTTGATAAACTACTTTCAGACATTTCTTCCCTATTGAAAAAAAAATTCAAAGAAATATTTCTGCATATATATCAGAATACAAAACAAAAAAATGTATACAGGATGAATTTATTCTAATTTTGTATTAAGTTTTAGTACTTAAGTGTATGTAAATATATTTTATATGCATGTGTTTTTTAAACATTTTATAAGTAATGAAATACTTTGAAAATGTTTAATGTATTATAAATTAGCCATGCACCACATGAAGCCTAAATGTTTATCCTCTATCTTAAAAGTAAAATTATTGTTTTTTGATTCTGTGCTGTCTTCCTAATGAACTCATAGCATTATCTGAAGTATGTCTATAAGTTTAGTAGGAAGCATATTAAAAAACAAAGTGTTTTCCAAATTTCTAATGACCTATGCAACTTGGACCTAAACCTAGTTGACAGGCACTTAAATATGGATTTGCTTCTTTTAATAAAGTGCTTATTTAGAAAATATTCTAAATCATTGTTCTTAAGAACAAAATAGTCATATTTGGTAAAGCAACAGTGACATCCAGTGACAATTTAGATATATTCGAGGAATATTGTTTAGATTTGTCATACAAGAAAAGGAAAAGTTATTAAATATTAATCTGCACACTTTTTCATTTGCTTTAGATACTCTAAGAGTGTCCATAAAAATATCATTGAATTAAAATAAAAACCAGTCAGTGTTGGGGGGTGGGGCATGTTCTGGGGGTTTGAGATGGAAATGCTGTAAAATTTGGTTGTGATGATCATTGTACAGCTATAAATGTAATAAAATTCATCAAGTAATTTAAAAAAACCCAGTGATTTAGAGAATGCAAAGATAAGCCATAGACTGAGAGAAGATATTTGCAAAATGTGTCAGATAAGGGACTTGTATCTAAAATACACAAAGAACTCAATACATATGTAAAAAAGGGAATTGCAAATTAAAACAACAATGATATACTACTATACACCTACTAAAATGGCTAAAAGATTTTTTTTTAAGTGATTAAACCAAATGTTGGCAAGGATAGAGAGCAATAGGATTTCTCATTTGTTGCTGTTTGGAATATAAAACATTACAGCCATTTTGCTGCCAAAATTTGGCAGTTTCTTACAAAGCTAAACACTGCCTTTATAATCCAGCAATTGTGTTCCTTGGTATTTACCCATACAAGTTGAAAACAGCTCCACACAAAAACTTGCACACCAAATATTTATAGCAGTTTTAATCATAATTACCCCAAACTGGAAGAAATTAAAATGCCTTTAAATATGTGAGTAGATAAACAAATTGTGGTATATCCACACAACTGGGTGGTATTTAGCAATAAAAATATGAGCTAATAAGACACAAAAAAGCACAGAGGAAAGCTAAATGCATATTTCCAATGAAATGAAGCCAGTGTAAAAAGACTATGTATTGTGTGATTCTAATTATAATGACATTCTGGGGAAAAAAACTAAAGAGAAATTTTAAAAATTCAGCAGTTATCAAAGGGCGGTTGCAGATGGAAGGGATAAATAGTTGAAACACAGAAGAGTTTTAGGGTAGTGAAACTATTCTGTAGGATACTGTAATGGTGGATTCATGGCATTATACATTTGTCAAAATCCACAGAACTGTACAATTGTGAACCTTAATGTAAACTATAGACTTTGGTTAATAATAATGCAACAATATTGATTTATCAATTGCAAAAATTGTACCACACTAATGCGTGATGTTAATAATAATGGAAACTTTGTGTGGGGTTATATGGAATCTACCTTCTCATTTTTTCTATAAATCAGCTCTCTTAAAAAGTAAAGTCTATTAATTTTAAAAAGTCAATCAATAATATTATCATTCTGAGATTAATCTTTATCACTGAATTATGGTCTTTTATGGAATGGTGGATTGTCACCAAAATATAGAACAACCTTATCCGTAATTTTTGTTGAATATGTGGAGCAATGAATCTTGAGTAATATAGTGACTGGGTAGCTATATGACTTTTAATTGCAAAAGTTAAATTGGGTGTTGTATATGTTTGGGATGAGGAGGACTTAACAATCATGTTATTTTGCTCTGTCTGCATTATTCAGTAGTTTCATTAGTATCATTGATATTGAACACTTATAACTCACCATTTCTAAAAGCATAGTGGAAAAGTTAATACAATGGGCAGCAAAAAAAATAAAAAAAGAAAAAAAATCACAATTTAATGCTGTCATAATAGGCTGAAAAAAATGGACTGTCCTAGTATGAAACTAACAAGGATACATACAAAATGGCACATCAATCACAAAAATATACTATAATGGAGATGTAATTTGATAATGGCTTACACTGAAGCATAAATGTTACAAAGAATCTTAAACACAAATACAGTATGACCTGTTTGTGATAGAGGTTTTTATTTAGTCTGCCTTAGTCTGCCTTAATATCTATCTTTATTCTGTTTTATTTGAAAACAAAGGGAGGAACTAAGCCAAACGTGAACTCCAGCTGGTTAGGCTACATCTGGAGTACTGTGTTTAGTCCTTGTTGCCTCATTCTGAAGGGGACCATTGACAAATGAAAGCATCTTGAGAAAATGTAAGTGTTGAAATATGTAATCTGAGGGCTGAAGAGAGGGCTTGAACTTGAGAATGTTTAAGAAAGAAAAGCAGATAATCAGTAACAGCTATCTTTAAATAATTGAAGGCTCCCTCTGGGAGATAATATTTCCCTCTTCTTACAAGGAAACTGAACAATAGGTAAAAATTACAGGGAACAAGTTTTGGTTCAATGATTTTCACTTAAGTTGTTGATGCTGAATTTGATTATATTAACATAACATTAAGATACTTTACTTATTGATGTATTTTATTTTAAACATAATTAGAACCCATCTCTATTTTTATGCAACATATGTAAAATCAAATGATGGAAATCTTGAGAAAGATTTTTGCAGCTAATTACCAATTATGAAATAATAAATTATATCACTGTCTCTTTATGTAAAAAACTCTCCTTCTTGTAATCTTTAAGTTGACTAGTATTATTCTTTCATCAAAATATTAGTACGGGCATATAGTCTCAAGTGAAAGAAGCAAAAATGTGTGAAGATAATCATCTCCATGCATACATTTCCTTTCCCACAACCTTGAATTAATAAGCTTCAAGAGTCTTTTGTATATTCTTTCATACTTCATTCATATGAATATATTAAGTATATGCACATGTAAAGGTTATTATTTTCTTTTACAAAAATATGGATCCCAAATAGTACACTGTAACATAAAAAAAAAACAACCCTTGACAAATATATTGACCATTCCTAGGTGAGAAGTTTTGTTCAGTCTTTCTTCAATTGATGGGTATTCCCATTATTATAGTTTTTAGTTTTATATTGCAATCATGTTGCTTACAACAAACATCTTTGTCTGTGTCTGCATTTAATTACTATTGCTTTTATTTTTATATGATATTCTATAGGACCTTTTAAAAAAGTGGCAATGCTAGGTTAAAGACTATGTATATTTATTTTGTTTAATAGATATTACAAATTACTTTTTAAAAAAATTGTAGCAAATCAGGTAAGAAAATGAAAGAGAATTTCACTTCCCCCAATGTGTTATACCACTGGATATTACCAAATTGTAAAGTTTGGTAAATCTGAAGGCAAAAATATTATTTAATTATTGCTTTAATTTGCATTCCCTTGAGTGAAGTTAAAAACATTTTTTATGATGTTATATTTTCCATTGTATTAGGATAATTTAGGATATGCTGTGGTAATATATTAACTCAGAAACTTTGAAGGCATAACACAGGAAAAATTTCTCAATTATGTTACATGTCCAAAGTAGGTTAGCAGTAGGCCCAGATCCACAGTCACTCAAGAGACTCAGACTAAAAAATGTTCTTTAATGGTGTATTTGAACCACCTGCAATATTTGTTCCAAGGGAGCTTCCAAAGGAGGCATATTAGCTCATAGCAGCCTTAGATTCCAAATAATAGCCTTCAGTTCTTTTTACACTAACTAGTCTCATAGCACCAATCTCAGTTTCAGTAGGGCTGAGAAATACAAGTTAGCAGTATTTGGTGAATATTGGATGGCTACTAACCATGTCTAAAACTGCCATTTTTATAGCTTGATATTTGTTTTTTCTTACATCAATTTATCAGAAATATTTATAGGAGATACTAGCTTTTTATAGATTATATTAAGATACAATCTTTTAGCCTATGATTTATTTGTCTTTAGTTATTTTGTGGTATCTTTTGCCATAAAACAAAAAACCCTCCATTTTTCTACTATTATGCTTATAGAATATTTGTTATTTTCTTTATTTAAATGTTCACTTCATTGACATTGATTTTTAAATAATGAAGTAGGTATCTGGCTTTTCTTCTGTTAGCCGATTATCAACCTCATCCATTTATTAAATAATCTATTTCCCAGTGAATTAAATATTTCCTTTATAATACTATATTAGGTTCCTTAATAGGATTTATATCTGAACTGCTTTGTATATTTTCCACTAGTTACTGTGTGCCTTGATATAACAATACATTTTCTTCTGCATACAATGTTTTCATACTAAAATTTAATATCTAATACGTAAGAGTAAAACGTCCTCTTCCAATTATTCTTCAGAATTTTACTAGGTGTAATTTTTCTGAACCATAAACACCTACTTAAGAGTTCCCATTGTGGGTTAAGGATCCAATGTTGTCTCTGTGAGGAGGCAGGTTTAATCCCTGGCCTGGCTCAGTGGAGTAAGTATCTGGTATTGCTGTGGCTGTGGTGTAGGTTGCAGATGCAGCTCAGATCTGGCATTGCCATGGCTATGGCAGAGGCAACAGCTGTAGCTAGGATTCAACCTTGGCCCAGGAACTTCCATATGCTACAGGTAGAGCCTTAAAAAGAAAAAGAAAAAGAAAAAAAAATCTATATAAAATGTAAGGTAAAGTCATGTTATTATGGGATTGCTTGAAATTATTAATTTTATAATGACTTTTATTTGGCTACATGGTTTCTCCATTTGGGACAGATTGTAAAAAAGAAATTATATAGGCTTTCCATTTTTTCCATAAAATTTATTTATAGACATTTTATCATTTACTATTTATATATTGATTATTTGTACCATAAGAGGGTATTTTTATTTCCATTTCTTGATGGCAATTGTTAGTAGAGATAAAAAACTATACTGACTTTTATGTATTAGTTTAAATAATCAATAAATTTTCTCATTGATATACTCACGGTTTCTTTAATTTTCTAAGTATACATTCAATTTATCTAGATCTAAGAGTAAGTTTCTTTCCCTTTTTTAACATATACACTTGTTTTATTTTTTATTGTTTTGTCACATTATCTAGAACAAAACCAAAAGGACTTTCTGCAGTAATGTAAACGTTTTAAACCTTCACTGGCAATAGGTAGTTACTAGGCACACACAGCTAGTACGACTGTAGAACTGACTTTTTAGTTTCATTTGATTTTAATTAATTTAAATTTAAATGGTCACGTATAGGAGTTCCCGTCATGCCTCAGTGGTTAATGAATCTGACTAGGAACTATGAGGTTGTGGGTTTGATCCCTGGTCTTGCTCAGTGGGTTAAGGATCCAGTATTACCGTGAGCTGTAGTATAGGTTGCAGACGAGGCTCAGATCCCGCGTAGCCGTGGCCCTAGCGTAGGTCGGCAGCTACAGCTCTGATTGGACTCCTAGCCTGGGAACCTTCATATGCCACGGGTACGGCCCTAGGAAAGATAAAAATTAAATAAATAAAAAATAAATGGTCACATATAAACAGCAGCTACTACTATACTGGACAGTGCATATCTAAAACACCAAAAATAATCTTGAAAAATATCATGATAATAGACAACACATATTCTTATTATTTTAATTATCTCAGCATTTCACTATTTTTTATGTTGTGTGCTGGATTATTTACAAGTGTTAGTGAATACTCTTCATTATTTTTTAATTATTTTTTTCATTATTTTTTAATTATTTTTTTCATTATTTTTTCCTTTTTACAACCATACCTGTGGCATATGGAAGTTCCTGGGCTAGGGTCAAATAATTATTTTTATTATTTTTTCATTATTTTTTATTTTTTATAACCATACCTGTGGCATATGGAAGTTCCTGGGCTAGGGTCAAATCTGAGCTGCAGCTGCCAGCCTTTGCCACAGCCACAGCAACATGGGATCTGAGCTGCATCTGCAACTTACCGCACAGCTTGTGGCAATGCTGGATCCTTAACCCACTGAGTGAGGCCAGGGATCAAAATCACATACTCATGGATACTAGTTGAGTTCTTAACCCAGTGAACCACAACAGGAACTCCCAAAATTCTTCATTATTTTTGAGTAGTTTCCTTCCATTTCTATTTTCTTAATGAAGTTTAGAAATTTAACTGAAATTGGAAACAGAATTATAGCAAATACTTTTTGGCATATAGTTTTTCTTTTTTAATGTATATATGTAAATACTTAAGATTGATGTCCTAACTTTGAACCAAACATATTTTTGTCTAAATTCTATTTTTTTGTTATTCTTTTCACATTATGGACATTTATTTTTTTATATAATGTATTTAGAATGTTAATAGTACTAAGTGAATTATTCTAGAATTTCTTAACATGTTATAATATGAAAGTTATGGTAAATATATAAAATGACATGAGAAACATTCAGTTTCTCTATGACCTAGAATACTTCATATTACATAGAGCTTTAAATTTTAAAGAGTTCCTTCAACATAGTTTTGGAAGTCCTAGCCACAGCAATTAGACAAACAAAAGAAATAAAAGGCATCCATATAGGAAGAGAAGAGATCAAACTGTCACTGTATGCAGATGACATGATACTATACCTAGAAAACCCTAAGGACTCAACCCCAAAACTCCTTGAACTGATTAATAAATTCAGCAAAGTAGCAGGATAGAAGATTAACATTCAGAAGTCAGTTGCATTTCTGTATACCAGCAATGAACTATTAGAAAAGGAATACAAAAATACGATACCTTTTAAAATTGCACCTCACAAAATCAAATACCTTGGAATACACCTGACCAAGGAGGTAAAGGACCTATATGCCGAGGACTATAAAACCTTAATCAAAGAAATCAAAGAAGATGTAAAGAAATGGAAAGATATTCCATGTTCCTGGATTGGGAAAATCAATATTGTAAAAATGGCCATACTACCCAAAGCACTCTACAGATTCAATGCAATCCCTATCAAATTACCCATGACATTTTTCACAGAACTAGAACAAACAATCCAAACATTTATATGGAACAACAAAAGACCCAGAATCGCCAAAGCAATCCTGAGAAACAAAAACCAAGCAGGAGGCATCACTCTCCCAGACTTCAAGAAATACTACAAAGCCACAGTCAGCAAAACAGTGTGGTACTGGTATCAAAACAGACAGACAGACCGATGGAACAGAATAGAGAATCCGGAAATAAACCCTGACACCTATGGTCAATTAATCTTTGACAAGGGAGGCAAGAACATAAAATGGGAAAAAGAAAGTCTATTCAGCAAGCCTTGCTGGGAAACCTGGACTGCTGCACGCAAAGCAATGAAACTAGAACACACCCTCATACCATGCACAAAAATAAACTCAAAATGGCTGAAAGACTTAAATATACAACAGGACACCATCAAACTCCTAGAAGAAAACATAGGCAAAACACTCTCTGACATCAACATCATGAATATTTTCTCAGGTCAGTCTCCCAAAGCAATAGAAATTAGAGCAAAAATAAACCCATGGGACCTCATCAAACTGAAAAGCTTTTGCACAGCAAAAGAAACCAAAAAGAAAACAAAAAGACAACTTACAGAATGGGAGAAAATAGTTTCAAATGATGCAACCGACAAGGGCTTAATCTCTAGAATATATAAACAACTTATACAACTCAACAGCAAAAAAGCCAATCAATCAATGGAAAAATGGGCAAAAGACCTGAGTAGACATTTCTCCAAAGAAGATATACAGATGGCCAACAAACACATGAAAAAACACTCAACATCACTGATTATAAGAGAAATGCAAATCAAAACTACCATGAGATACCACCTCACCCCAGTCAGAATGGCCATCATTATTAATAAATCCACAAATAACAAGTGCTGGAGGGGCTGTGGAGAAAAGGGAACCCTCCTGCACTGTTGGTGGGAATGTAAACTGGTACAGCCACTATGGAGAACAGTTTGGAGATACCTTAGAAATCTATCCATAGAACTTCCATATGACCCCGCAATCCCACTCTTGGGCATCTATCCAGACAAAACTCTACTTAAAAGAGACACGTGCACCCGCATGTTCATTGCAGCACTATTCACAATAGCCAGGACATGGAAACAATCCAAATGTCCATCGACAGATGATTGGATTCGGAAGAGGTGGTATATATACACAATGGAATACTACTCAGCCATAAAAAAGAATGACATAATGCCATTTGCAGCAACATGGATGGAACTAGGGAATCTCATACTGAGTGAAATAAGTCAAAAAGACAAAGACAAATACCATATGATATCACTTACAACTGGAATCTAATATCCAGCACAAATGAACATCTCCTCAGAAAAGAAAATCATGGACTTGGAGAAGAGACTTGTGGCTGCCTGATGGGAGAGGGAGGGAGTGGGAGGGATCGGGAGTTTGGGCTTATCAGACACAACTTAGAATAGATTTACAAGGAGATCCTGCTGAATAGCACTAAGAACTTTGTCTAGATACTCATGTTGCAACAGAAGAAAGGGTGGGGGAAAAAATGTAATTGTAGTGTATACATGTAAGGATAACCTGACCCCCTTGCTGTACAGTGGGAAAATAAAAAAAAATTAAGAAAAAAATTTTAAAGAGTTCAATTATAAAACAGTAAGAGTCTTATGGCTCTCTTAACGGGAGATTTCTAAATATCTTTCTGATTGTTTTCTGTAATTATTATTATTCAGTGATTACTTTGTTTTTGAAGTCATTCTTGATAATTTATAATTTGATAGGAAATAATCTATTTTTTCTAGGTTTTCTAACTTATTGCCATAGTATTGCTCATAATATTTTATAATTCCTTTATTCTTTTATCTTCTTTTTCTGGAGTTATATCTATTTTGTCAAATAAATATTACATAATTTTGCTATCTCAGTTCTTTTGTCAGATTTGTTGAGACCATCTAATTGGTGTTTCTTCTTTTTTTTCTTTCATTTTTTAAAGTGTTATCAAAGTATGGCTGATTTATAATGTGGTGATAATTTCTGCTGTACAGCAGTGATTCAGTTATACATGTACACACATCCATTCTCTTTAGGTTTTTTCCCCACAGATTATCACAGAATATTGGGTAGAGTTCTCTGTGCTATATGGCAGGTCCCCATTGGCCAGTCATTCCATATACCTCAGTATGCATATGTCTAATTAGCATTTCTAAAGAAGCTTTTGGCCAATTGGTTTAGACTACATTGTACTGTTTTCTATTAAATTATTTCAATATCTATGGATTTACATTCCCTGTTTCTTTTCTTTAGCTTCATTTTAGTTCTTTTTCTAATGTTTCAATTGGGATCCTTCATCAGTCTTTCTTATTATCTTCTTAAATCTGCATTAGCTGCATTACACTAGTCTTATAATAAATTCTTCTAATTAAAAAAAATTTTAAGGCCTTCCCATCATGGTCCAGCAGAAACACATCCAACTAGAAACCATGAGGTTGCAGGTTCAATCCTTGGCCTCGCTCAGTAGGTTAAGGATCTGGCGTTGCTGTGAGCTGTGGTGTAGGTCACAGACGTGGCTCAGGTCCCACGTTGCTGTGGCTGTGGTGTAGGCTGGCAGCTGTAGCTCCAATTCGACCCCTAGTCTCCATATGCTGCGGGAGCGGCCCTAAAAAAAAAGTTCCATTTTCTCTTTTATCTCAACACTTTTGCTTTATTTTTTTAAAAGAAAAAATGTCTTTATTTCAATGGAAGAAAAAATATACCAAGTATGACACAAGGCCAATTCCCACCTATTGGCAAGATATATTTTCCTGAGGAATATTGTTGTGTTTATTCCTCTAGCATTTTTTCATTCCTGATTTTTAGGGTGGCCCTTCTGTGAGGAGTTTCTTTGTCCCAGCTGTTATGATGTTTAATCTAGAGATGCTGGCTTCTGATCTGAGAGTCCCAAGACACAGCATAAGGAAAATGAAACTTTCAAGTATTTCTGCATCTTATTGTCCAAACTCATTGGAATTAGCACTTTCATCTCTGGTCAATCCTGAGTTGTTTTCAACCCTAACTTCATCTTTCCTCTCCCCAAGATAGCAACATAATTATTAATGGTAAAGATCCACTTCTGTGTTCATAGTTCAAGTTACTTAGGCTCCACACAAATCTCAATTTATTCTTTTTTTCATTTTTTCTGCCTCTTCTTCCCTCTACTCAAGTAAAATATAGGGAAAATATTTACTTACAGGAACTTTTTTTTCCTAAAACAAAAACTAGATTTTTGTTTTTATTAGTGTAACTAGGAAAAGCAAGGTAATCTTTAAAAAGGATAACCAGGAGTTCCCGTCGTGGCGCAGTGGTTAACGAATCCGACTAGGAACCATGAGGTTGCGGGTTCGGTCCCTGCCCTTGCTCAGTGGGTTAACGATCCGGCGTTGCCGTGAGCTGTGGTGTAGGTCGCAGACGCGGCTTGGATCCCACGTTGCTGTGGCTCTGGCGTAGGCCGGTGGCTACAGCTCCGATTCAACCCCTAGCCTGGGAACCTCCATATGCCGCGGGAGCGGCCCAAGAAATAGCAACAACAACAGACAAAAAGACAAAAGACAAAAAAGACAAAAAATAAATAAATAAATAAAAAAAAAATAAAAAGGATAACCAGGGTTTTGATCTTAATGTTGCTCCATGGGATGGCTTGAAACTTCCAGCAAGGAAAGTCACAACATTTCATTCTAGAGATACCCAAAGATGGCTACTTCCTGCCCCCACTTGCCCTCAGCCTGCATTAATGTTAAGGTGAAATAGTCCTGGAGGGTCCTATATTTTATGCCTGGCCTGTTGTAGGACTAGGCAGATAAGGAACTAGAAGTAAGCAGAATTAATCTTTTTGTTTTTTTAATTGGGGTCCTTGTAATTTTTTTTAAATGATCTTTATTTTTTCCATTATAGTTGGTTTACAGTATTATGTCAATTTTCTACTGCATAGCAAAGTGACTCTGTCGCATATGCATATGTACATTCTTTTTCTCACATTATCCTCCATCATTCTCCATCATAAATGACTAGATATAGTTTCCAGTGCTATACAGCAGGATCTCATTGCTTATCCATTCCAAAGGCAATAGTTTGCATCTATTAACCCCACAAGTCAGTTCTCCAAGTCCATGAGGTTTTTTTCTGTGGCAAGAATCATCTGTACCATATATTAGATTCCAGATATAAGTGATATCATATGGAATTTGTCTTTCTCTTTCTGACTTACTTCATTCAGTATGAGAGTTTCTAGTTTCATCCATGTTGCTGCAAATGGCATTATTTTGTTCTTTTTTATGGCTGAGTGGTATTCCATCATGTATATATGCCATATCTTCTTAATCCATTCATCTTTTGATGGACATTTAGGTTGTTTCCATGTCTTGGTTATTGTGAATAGTGCTGCAATGAAAATATGGGTGCATGTGTCTTTTTAAAGGAAAGTTTTGTCCAGATATATGTCAAAGAGTGGGACTGCTATTTTCTTAGGTCAGAATCCCAAGGCAACAGAAATAAAAGCAGCAATAAATCAATGGGACCTAATCAAACTGACAAGCATTTGCAGAGCAAAGGAACCATAAAAAAACAAAAAGACAACCTACAGAATGAGAGAAAACAGTTTCAAATGGTGCAACTTACAAGGGTTTAATCTCTAAAATATACAAGAAAATATACAAACAACTTATACACTCAACAGCAAAAAAAAAACCAAAAAAACAAAAAAACACGAAAACACACAGATGGTTAACAGGCACATGAAAAATGCTCCACATAATTATTAAAAAAAAAAAATGCAGATCAAAGCTACTGTGACGTACCACCTCACACCTGTCAGAATGGCCATCATTAACAAGCCAACATTGGAGTTCCCATAGTGGCGCAGTGGTTAACGAATCCGACTAGGAGCCATGAGGTTGCCGGTTTGATCCCTGCCCTTGCTCAGTGGGTTAACGATCCAGCATTGCCGTGAGCTGTGGTGTAGGTTGCAGACGCGGCTCGGATCCCGTGTTGCTGTGGCTCTGGCATAGGCTGGTGGCTATAGCTCCGATTGGACCCCTAGCCTGGGAACCTCCATATGCCGCGGGAGCAGCCCAAGAAATGGCAAAAAGACAAAACAAAACAAAACAAAAACAAGTCCACAAATAACAAATGCTGGAGAGGGTGTGGAGAAAAGGGTACCCTCCTACACTGTTAGTAGTAATGTAAATTGGTACAGCCACTATGGAAAACATTACGGAGGTACCTCACAAACTAAATATGGAACACAATACGACCCCGAATTAATACTAAAGTCCTCAGAGTCCATGGTGAAAGAACTGATATGATCCTTGATATGCTAAAATTCAAGGGCAGAGCATTGAATGGTTAATGGTTGGAGCAGACTATACACCCAATCTGAGTCTAAAGGGTAGCCAGTAGAGATTTCTAGATGTCAAGTTCAAAGCATCTTCAGATGGAGTGAGGACAGGCAGCAGTAATCTGGTAGATTTTCTTGGTTAGCAGTTTGAATGTCTCTGATAATCTTTCTGAGTGGCCATATAGCAACAGGCGCAAATATTGTCCATACATGAGCGATCATGGTCATTTTTGTTCACAAAGGTGTATTTTAACAAATTGCTATAAATCATAGTTAGCTTAAGAGAAAATGTTTCCTTAAATCTGGAAAACAAAAGATTAAAAAACTAGCAAGTTTTCAAAAAAAGTTATAAAATATTATAATTATGCTCCTCAGTTTATTCAGTCCTGTGTAATTAATTCTTGATCTTTTGTTAGCCGTTTAATGAATCCATTTTTTTCTTAGAGTTCTGTAAATTCTTACCTGGTTCAGTGGTATGATCTGAAAGTTAGCAGAAATATGTACTTGTTAGAGTCCTTTCCATGAATCGCCCTGAAGATGAAGCACCTTTGCAAAAGCATTAGATTTTAAAAAAAAATGAAAAACAAAAAAAAAACCTTTCTATAAATGACGACCTAAAAATGACCATGTTGATAAAAGAATTGTTATTTCTGACATATGACATTTCAAGATGATAACTGGAATTGTGATTTATAACATTTCAGATTTTTAGTTCCGTGTTTATTAATAGACTTCCTATTATTCAGTTCCTTTTTAATAAAAGGTTAAAAGTAGGTAAACTTAGACACATTTGGCAATTAAAATTTTAGTAGTTTATCTTATTTGGAAGTGATCTAGATATTCAATGAAGTGCCATCATTTATTTCAAATCAGCAAGTCTAAACCTGGAAGTTACCAAAGATTTGGAAAACCATTTTTAAATACATATACTATAACATAAAATTGTTGCTAAAAAGTTCACCTAAAAACTGTTCCTACTTACATCTATTGATATCATTTGCTTCCAATAATTCTGTTTAGATTACCTGTGAAAACTTCATTAGATAATAGAAAAAGTCAGTCATCATTCCAAAGAACTTTTCTTGATGATAGATTTTTATAATAGAGATAACATGAATTTATTTGGCTAGAAAACTCAGGTAAACTATAAGTAGTTTGTACATTATATTCAATGCTGGTAACTCTGAAAATATACCTATTTTAATTAAAGCAAACATAAACTAGATTTTAGTTACCAAAACTTATCCTAGGTCATGTAAACTTGAAAAACATTTGGGTTAGTTTTTATATTTCTGAGTTTAAGGAATAGTTAATTTATAAGAGCCTATTTTTAAGACAAACAGAGTTCTTTTATGAATTAATTTTGGTAATACCATTTGGAGGTAGAGAAGAAAAATAATTGTATATACCTAATGTACATACATAAACATTTGTAAACATGCAGACATGATATTGTCACAGTTTCCTCAGTCCCTGTCTCACTGTAACAAAGCATTGGAACAGCCGACATTTTACAAATTTATTAAAGCAAAGTACATTTTTAGAGAGGAAGATAGGACTCATATGCCCCATTCGGGGAAAGGCCAAGGGGACTCAGGATCTGTGGTAAATCACGAAGCAAGCATATGGCCTGGGTGAATCTTTAAGAAAGTTATAGATTTTAAGGTCTTCAGAGATGCAGGCCAGTTAAAGCATTTTGGCAGCCATGATTAACAACCGAGAACCTTTTCCAAACAAAGAAAAACTCCACGATGGCCATTTAGCTCCTCTCTTTCCTTCCTGCTGCATAAAATCTTTAAGAAAGTTTCGAATTTCAGGTAACTTTTTTTGATCTCAGTTTCTACTTCTTGATTTTCTCCTGTTGTCTTTTGTGTTATTACTGGAAAAGTTTGGATAGCATCACTGTGACCCCTCTTGCTGGGTGGTGACTTTCCTTTTCAGAGGGTCCCAATCTACTTGTGTGGAATTGGAGTCTGCTTCCACTTGCACTATCACACATAGTCTCTAGGGAAAGTCCCTAGGTTTCTGGAGTGTAATTCCAGAGCCTTGGCTTGATGGTATGCCTAACACTGAACAAAGCCTAGAGAGCTTCCATGGGACTTTGCATTTACACATGGAGTTGCAATACCTCCTCAGGGTTCTTTGGAGGTGCTGGCTCCAGATATTTAAAACATTTGTATTTGTTCTTTTTTGATTTTTTCTTTTAGCAACATCTTGCCAGTGGTTGAGCCTACACTATCCCATTGGATCAGGGAATGAACACCCACGATACTGAATGAAATGAGCATAGGCTTCTATTGTATTTTCCCACTGATGATGCTATTCATTTCCATTTCAAGGCTGTTTAGTTTTTCTGAGTTAGGACTAGTCCAGAAATGACCCACCAACTCAGGGTTCACAGATGGAGGTCTCCCATCCTCCTCACCTATGAGAATTCTTTCCACATGCCGTGTGTGTGTGTGTGTGTGTGTGTGTGTGTGTGTGTGTATCTTTTCTAGGGCCACACCTGTGGCATATGGAGGTTCCCAGGCTAGGGGTTGAATCAGAGCTGTAGACACCAGCCTACGCCAGAGCCACAGCAGTGCGTATCTGAGCCATGTCTGCAACCTACATCTCAGCTCATGACAACACTGGATCCTTAACCCACTGAGCGAGGCCAGGGATCGAACCCACAACCTCATGGTTACTAGTCAGATTTGTTAACCACTGAGCCACAACAGAAACTCCTCCTCATGCCTTTTGATGAGACCATTTCTTCAGGCAGTGACTACAGCCTTTCAATTCAATCCACCCTCCTTACCTCTCCTTGATCTTGAGGCATATAATAATTTTTATAAATTATTAGCTATTTTAAAATAGACTTTTATAAATAATGGTCTGATCATCTCATTAGACCATATGGCCTTGATCACACTGCTCTGGGAAGATCTTCGGGTCATTATGGCAGCCCCAATATTTTGAATTGGATACTACATATAGCATGTGACAAAGATGATATCTGAAAGCACAGAGCATCAGCACAGAACCTCAACAAGCAGTGTTACTTCCCCAGTGTTACCCATCTGAGTTAGGTGGTTAATAATTTGCAGGTAAAAGGCATCCCTTTTGGTTAAATGAAAAGGCAATCTTGCAGTCTTGTTGACTATGCCAGTTTTTTGTGCTGATCTCAGCCTATCAAAGCAAATGTTGTGGCTGGATGGATCCTTAGGATTCTTATTATGATTGCAAGATGCCCTGTGGCAATAACCATCAGGAAACTTAAAAAAAAAATGTATTACTTACAAGATCTGGATATTACTTAGCACACCTGGGGCTACATAGCAAGGTCTTAGTGGAGAGAGTACTGACCTGGGTTTCTGCTTTTATTGAGGTTGAAGATGGAAGCCTAGGGTTTTGTAGACTCACTACTTATTACTGAATTTAAAATATGAGAGTGGGATTTTAAAGCAAGGAAGAGAAAAGGCAGGTAGCCCAAATGGTCAGTTATGGAAATCAACCAAGATCACTCAAACAAAGGAGCCTCAGTGGGGGAAGGCCACCTGGTTTTTAATCTAGTCTAGCCAATGACTAGATTAATAAAATGTGTTTATTCAAGATAGCCATCTTTGAAGTAGATGCCTCTTTGAAGTGGATGCCTCTTTGAAGTAGATGTCTCAGCAATCAAAGTTAGGCACTTGCATTACAAAAAAGAAAAAAAAGATGTCAGGATTTACACTACAATCACTTTGGTTCACTGATTCAGAAACAAGAAACAGAAAAGGAAATTTAGTAATAACTTAAACAACAAACTGTATAAGTCACAGATGGTGTATTTCTAGTTATGTGCAAGAACAGGAAGAGACAATGCAGGCAAGAGCAAATAAAAAGAAAGATTCATTCTGTGATCCATCACAGGAATTTCACAATTAAGTACATTACTTAAATGTATACCCAAAACTATTGCCTATAGAAAGCATGAAATAATCATTCTAATATATTAAGTATGGGTTCTATGTACATTTATGGTTCTGTGAAAAAGATGAAAAAGATAATCAGTTGAAAGTTCCATGAAGCAAATGGATTAAATAGCATCTAAAACACAGATAATTAGACCTGTGATGGAACATTAAGTGATCTGGATTTATTTTCTCTGTTAAAGACCCTGAATGAGATTGGATATGGACTAAAGTACATGAAAGCTTTTTCCAAATATTTTTCCAAATAGGACAAAGGACTTATGTCAAATTTAAGGAGTGCTTTCTGGGCAAAAATGATTAACATAAGAAAACACTGGTGATAGAAACTGTAGATTTCCGCTTGCTCACAGCCATTCTGCAAATAGGCTTCTGTATTAAAGTAGCTTAATTCATTTGGCCTAGTGATAAAGTGTGAATTATACAGTTATACGTCTCCAATTGATGCAATTGATGCAATTGCTATGGAGCAAATACACAGGTTAGCTCATATACAAGTCAAGAACTCTTGGCCCTAATGTGGATTTTAGTTTAGAGGGAATCTAATTCCAGATTTTTCTCTTGGGGTGACCTGAGTCCTAGTGTTACAGGCTTCAAATCCCCTTCAAGGAGATTAAACCCAAAAGCCTCTAGCCATGTCTCATTGTAACAGATCCTTCCCCCACCTAGAGTACCTGTCCTGCTCCTTCCTACTCCTTACTAGGAAAGGTGTGTAGACTCCTCACCTCTCCTCTATTTCACCTGTTCCCCACCCAGATGAAGTGTCCTGCCCAGAACCAATCTGAGAATCAAAACACACCCCATACAAAGACCAGTCAACCCTCAGCCCTTATGCATGCAGAGTGGGCTGGGGTTGGGGGTAGAGTGTGAGGTGGAGGGGGAGTGGAGAGAGGTTGGCGGGGCAAGAATCAGGTCCAACTACGGTCCACAGCATGGGGATATAAAAACAATTGTAAAGCGAGGCAGGCCCTCTTTTTTACTTCCGGGGTGGCCCATGTGTGCCCTCAATCTTTCTCTTTCTTTCTCTGAAGATGTACTGTCGATTTAAAAAATTTGTAACATGCCTGCCATTTCAATGTTTTGCTGTAGTAGGCCTGGGCCAAGGAAACAATACAATTCTATCATTCTGGTGTAAATTCTGTCATTAGAAAAGTGATAAGGCTGCATTGTGAGTAGGAGCTTGGGTTTAGACTTTGAATAGAAAAAATTGAGCCATTGCAAAGCAAAGCACCCTAACAGATGAGAGATAACTATGTCTGGGGCCAAATGGTCCAAGGTCTCAGAGATGGTCTAAGAAAGCTCCCTGAAGAGTGAAACCTGAATTGATAGGTAGATCTGAGGCAGTTTTCACTTTAGGCAGAAGGAAAGTACATACAAAAAAGAGCAGTAAGTCACTTCTTTTTCCCCCCCAAGAACTGCAAGATACCCAGAATAACTAGAATATAAGGCTCAATTGGGGATTATGAGATAACACTTTTTTGTTGTTGTTGTTGTTGTTGTTTTTGTTTTGTTTTGTCTTTTTGCTATTTCTTGGGCTGCTCCCACGGCATATGGAGGTTCCCAGGCTAGGGGTCCAATCGGAGCTGTAGCTGCTAGCCTATGGCAGAGCCACAGCAACTCGGGATCCGAGCCGTGTCTGCAACCTACACCACAGCTCACGGCAACGCCAGATTGTTAACCCACTGAGCAAGGGCAGGGATCGAACCCGCAACCTCATGGTTCCTAGTAGGATTCGTTAACCACTGCGCCACGACTGGAACTCCGAGATAACACTTCTAAAGGAAAGGCAATTCTTAGTTTATGAAGTACATTTTAAGGCAATATTGGGAATATGTATCTTATACTGAAGGAATTTGGATAATAACAAGTTCAGGGTAGTGTGAAGGAACTGCATGAGTATAGGCAGTAATTTAATACATTTTCTTTAGAAAACCTAAAACTAATAATAAAGTCAACTTACTTAGTCTTTTTTTTTTAATGCATCAGCAGATTTAAATAGTCAATGATAAAACACACCTCCCTGAAAAAATATTTAGTTTCTCTAATTCTAAAAAATTTCTGCAGTTATTGCTGAATTTTAATATTATATGTGCCAGTAGGGTAGATATTATTTTTTGAAAAAAGCTGCAATGATATTTCTAGTCCCATATGATCATCCAGAATTTTGTCACTCTTCCGTCTGGAGGTGGAAACCTTCTCCCTTTTGTTTGCTTTTGTGTGGGTGTCCATAACTGCTTTGTTGAGTATAGCACCAGAAGTGAGGTTTGGTAATAAGTAGCTCTATCTTGCAACGCTTGTTTTAGAACTCAGTCACCATTACTGTGAGGAATCCAAGTAGTTACTTGCAGAAGTTATATGGAGATGTTCTGGATAACACTTGAACAAGAGGGCTTAATATTCCCCTCAGCTGACTAAACTGTACACAGGTTTCCTCCTATCTTCCTGACATTCTTGTTAGAATGTTTACTTTAGAAAACTTGGAATTGTCTATTCTTTCTTTTGCCTTTTTGAAATCTAAATCTCTTGGCCTCCTGCTAGTTTTAAAACCCAGAGAAGTCCTTCTTGAGGACCAAAGAGCCATTCCTTTGAAATGCAACCATTCAGAAAGATAGGACCCTTATTTCCCAGTGTCTGAAGGAGGGTGGGAGCCTGACTTTAATAAATGTAAATTAGGCAACACAGATGACCTAATCCCACAGACCAGACTCCCCCCTATGTCACCCAGTACTTTTCCACTGACTCAACTCAAGCACTTAAAAACTCTTCAATCAATCTTCCTATTGCAATAGTCTATATCCCTATTGCAGTATCCTTGAATAGTGTTCTTGCCTGTTTAACTCCTTCCAATGCATTTTTTTTCTTTGATTCACTCTCTGGTGAGGTCTCATCAACCTTTCAACATTTGAGTAAATGAATCTTGAAATTCCAGCACCCAGCTGTCTTCCTAGCTGCCTCAGCTGGTGCCACATGGAACAGATACAAACTGTCTTTACTTAGCCTACCCGTATTACAGATATGCAAGCTAAATAAATGACTATAGTTTTTTTAAGCCACTGAGGATGGCTTAATTTTTTTTAAGCCATTTAGGATGGTTTGCTATGCATCACCACACAACTTGATCAATAATCCTCAAATTAGCACAATTTTGCTAATAACCCTTTGCTTTTATGTGGATGTTAATACTGATAACTCCCATAATACAGACCACCCAGTTTACAGCCGTCCAGAATAATTCCAGCTCCCTTCTTGTGCCATTTGGTTCTCTGATCCTGAGGAACCAGATATTCCTGCATTTAAAGAACAGATTCAAAAACAATCTATGAGAACATGATGATTATAAAAAAGAAACAAAATTTATATTATTTCAGTTCTATCATTTCTTTATTCTCTATAGATTAAGTCTTAAGTGACTAACTCCTCCTTTTTCAGTCCTCTCATTTATGGGGGATATTATGAGGACAGTCCAGCCACCCTTCTTTTCAGCACTTTGCTATTTTCCTCATAGTTAATACTATTACCAAACTCCTCTCCTCTTGTCAATCCAGTGGAGCTCAATATGGAAAACAACAACAAAAACAAAAAACAAACAGCAACCAGAAAAATATACTAAAAAGCAATTACAGCAATGTCTGCATCTATTTTGGAATATCCACTGTCTCCATATTTCAACTTCATGGTCATTAAAGAATAATTTTGTCATATAGTGGAGGGAGTTGTTAAAAAATAATTCACTCTATTGTCATATGTTAGGTAGACCACTGGAATTATAGAGTATATACTCTGAGACTACTGAAACTAGGCCTATTATACTTAGAACTTAGTGAGTATGTAATAGATATTTATAAAGTTAGTGCATCAAATATTTACATAGTGAATGAAATAGAGTTTTATTTGTAAAGAATCACACTGATATCAATTTGGACACTAAATTAGAGGAGGATAAGACTGCAGTCAGGAAGACTAATATGACAAGTTTTGAATAAAAAATGAAGAAGCAAGGTGGGTTTGGAAAATACTATTTAGGAGCAATTATCCACAGGTCATAAGGGAGAAGGAGGAGTTAAGAGAAACTTCGAGAGTATCAAGAAGAATGATAGATTTAGGAAGTCTGTGATATAATTCAGCTTTATACATGATGTTCTAGAAATGTCTCTTGAATATCCAAGAGGATATATCAGTAGATAAAACATTTTTGTTTAGAAGAGAAATATTAGAGAAAAATATAGGAGAGTCAATACATATGTGGCATACTTATACCAAGGATATGGGGGTGATAACTGAAGTTCAGCCTTTAGATTAGAAGAAAGAAATGTATAAAATCTTGGTGAAAAATCAGGAATTTGTGGATGGGCAGAGAAAGAGGAGCTACAGAATAAAAATGAGACAAAGACTTAGAAAACCATTTGGAAATTTCTAAAAATAAACAGTGACTCCTGTCAAGGTGTGTAAAGAGATCAAGACAGTCACTGAAAAGTGTCTATTTGACTTAGCAAATAGGGAGTTATTGCAATCCTTAGAAGGGCCTTCATCACAACAGTGTGGGTAGACGTTTGCTATGACCAGAGTAGAGACTGGAAGATGCCGAAGTGAGTCTTTATTCTAAATGCCAAGAAAGAATATAAAATACTAAACAGAATGCAGGTTTAAGGAAGAGTTTTATTTCCTTTTTAAGAAGGATGAAACTTGATTATGTTATTGATGTACAGAAAGAACCAATGTGGAAAGAAAGTGATAGGAATAATTGACGGAGATACTTAAGGGTATAAGAGGAAATAAACACCAAATAATAATCTTCTGGGCACAATATTAATGATTTACTAATTCAATATTTATTCCAACTTCCTTTTAGGATTGCTTCCCATACCATGGAGACAGGTAAGCTTAAAACAGATCCCAGATAATCTCATGGCTAGAATTCCAAATGTATTTTAGACTCCATAATCAAATGCATCCACATAAGACTTGAATCAGAACTGAGGTTACTGATGAGGGAAGCAGAGGAGATAGTTCTCTAATTGTTGGCACATCTTGTGGAAGAGGCAGCACAGTTCTGAAATGAGCAGGTATAATGGCACCGTGTGCGTGTGTGTTGTTATCTGTTGGCATTTGTCTGGAAACAGCAACTATAAAGACAACTTATCAATTCAGTAGACAAGTTCTCATTATGGAAAGAGCTGCTGCTGCTTTGGCAGCAGTTCTGCTATTGGTAATTTACATTAACATATCTTTTGACAGCTCTCTCAATGATTTATAACCCATTTAGAACACTGTAGCAAATATATTTATTTTTTAAACCACTTCATTGTGACATGACTGACATACAAAAATCTGTACATATTTAATTTTGCATCTTTGAAACAATCACCACAATCTAGGCCACAAACATATCTGTCATCTCCAAAAGTTTTCTTTCACCTTCTTTATTACTATTATTATTTCTCTTTTATGTAGTGAGAACACTTAAGATCTCCCTTCCGCAAAATTTCAGTATACAATACAGTATTCACTATAGTCACTAGGCTGTAGAAAAACCTTAGATTCTGTTTGCTTTAACTCAATCATGACCCATACAACTTAGATAAAAGGTATGAATAGAGAAAAGATTACTAGTGGGGAAGAGGAAATTTGACAACTCAGTCTCCTTCTTCTCCACAAGCAAAATAAAATTTTCTATTGAGAGTAAAGAATAAAGTGTTAGAGAAAGGACTTGAGGAATATTATAAATATTTTACTTTGTGTTGGTGTTCAAAAACTCGCCTTTATCTTGGTAGTTGTCCTTGTAGTTGGCCTCTTGTCTTGAAGGGAAAATGTCAATTTCTGAATTAATGAAATTCAATTACAGTATTCTGATTTCGGCAATGTAATAGAATAACACAAAAATTTTTTGGCTAGAAATGCCTCAAGTGCTGAATAAAAATATAACTTTTCTGATAAAATGTATTATTGTGTTTATAGGACAGAATGAGAATTGCTGGGGGGTAGGGGAGACAAGGAAGGCAGTGGAGATACTAAGCTGATCTGGGGGCTGCGGCTGGGCACTGAGTTTGGTTTTACATACCCTTGGGGACAAGAGATAAGTTTTGAGTCTATATCAAACAGGAGGTTAGAACTGAGGCACCTACAAAGAACTGAGATTATGCAAAGAATTACACAGTTACTGAAAAGGAAGACTATGGAAATACCTATCTACCTGCACAGGTAGATCATAAAAACATTTTGCTGGGATTGGAGCAGGAAAACAAGCTTCCCTTGATTACTTAAATCAGTGAGCATGCTTCTTAAGTGAGTTTGAGAACAAATTTGCACAACTCTAATGGTTTTGAAATGCCAGTAGAAATGAAAAAAAAAAAAAGCATCAAAATAGATGAAACTAGCACCACCATGGATTTTTTTATTTTTATTTTTTGCAAGCTTTGCACTGCACAGTGTTACCACCTTCAAGGAGAGTCATATCCTTCACATCATAAATTGTACATTTTATATAATAATTTTCCAGTAATGCTCCAGTAATGGCAGTAAGCTGTGCCGTTCTAATAAATTTGTGAACTGAAGACTGGCACTTGCCATCTGCTTCTACATGGATTGAATCATGAGCCACTGCAGCTGCTGACCCTAAACACCCCTGAAAGGAGCTCAGGGTGGAGATCAGGAGTGAGGAACTCTGTGCTCTGGGAAAACTGGCAGAACAGGTCTTTAGAGAGCTAGATATTTTCAGAAGATTTTATAAACCCAGTTCTTGCATCTCATCATATCTGTAAGAGCACTAAAATCCTTCATGGTGACATCTGCTCCTCGTGACAAGTAGTAACCTTCACGAGATTTGCAGAAAACTTCTGCAAAATGTATGCATGGTCGCATATACCTCCCCCTTCACCAAAATCACATATATATTGCCATTTCTCCTACCTCTTTGGAGCAGTATTTCAGAGCTATCTGAAGTGCTACCTCCCGGGCTATAGTCCCAATTTTGCCCCAAATAATGCTTAACTTTCAATTTTTAAACTGTACATATTTTTAAGTCGACAAACTGAATGCATTATAACAGTTTTATGGAATAAAATTCATCTAACAAAGACGGCAAAATCTGCCAGGTGGTCTAATAACAGTCATTTGGGATGCCCAGTATATGCAAATGCACAATTTTCTGAAAAGATACACACTCCATGACAAGATTCTCACAAGTAACCTCACTGTGAAAGTGAGCATATTCCAAAAATATTAGCATCGTAAGTGATCACTAACAAACATAGCCACAAGGATGATTAGCATCATAAAAACTTCAAAAAGTAGAAAAAACATACAAAAGGTTAAGAAAGATCAGAAATACTTATGTATGAAGTTTTTAAAGACAGATGAGAAATTAAGAACGTAAATCAAAAATAACACATTGTGAAAAAAGGTAGAACTGAAAGAAAATCAAGTGAAACTTATAAAAATAAAATATAATCACTGCCAATAAAAAATTATTGAATCAGTAGTCCCTTTGTGGCTCAGCGGGTTAAGAATCTAACATAAGTGTCCATGAGGATGTGAGTTTGATCCCTGGCCTCACTCAGTGGATTAAGGATCCAGTATTGCCACAGGTATGGAGTAGGTCGTACATGTTGCTGGGATCCAGTGTTGCTGTGGCTGTGGCGTGGGCCCCAGCTGCAGCTCTGATTCAACCCCTAGTCCAGGAACATCCATATGATGCAGATTTGGCCTTAAAAAAATTATTGAATCAGCCAAAAGCATGTTAGACACAGAGAGAATTAATGAATTGAATATGAAACCTTAAGATATAACCCAGAAGGCAGCACAGGGAGAAAAATGACCTTTACCTCCTATTTCATAAGAAAGTAAAAGCCAACAGAAGACAGCTTCCACATACACCCACCACCCTATCTACTCACACTTTGTGACCATACCCATATACTCTCCAGGACCAGCTACATATTTGGTGGGCCCAGTAGAAAATGAAAATATGGACCACTTTATCAATTTCAAGGTGGTGTCAGCAAAGTATCAAGCTAAGCACAAGACCCTTCTCGGCACTATGCCCTGTGGGATTGCAACAGTCATACATCGAAAAAGCCAGCCTTTAATTACCCTTTACTTCTATTTCTGTGGATGAGTTGCCTGTCTCCTGGCTAAGGTCAGTACATCCACCAGATCACTCAATTCCAGCTCCCTTCACTGTTCGAGCTTATTCTTTCCAAATTAATTTATTAACTTTGTGCAATACCACTAATATTTAGTCAATAATATTTTTTTCAAAGAAATTGGCACATCAAATATTAAACTCTATATGGAAGAAGTAAAGGGCAAAAATAGCCAAAAGAACTTGGAAATGTTTGAAACAGAAGATAAAAGTGATGATAACAAATATAAATATTTAAAAGTATGCACCTATATGCTCATAGAAGCACTATTCACAATAGCCAAGACAACGAAACAACCTAAATGTCCATCACCAGATGATGTGGATTAAGAAGATGTGGAACATAGGGAGTTCCGGTTGTGGCTCAGTGGGTTACAAAACCCAACTAGTATCCATGAGGATGCAGGTTTGATCCCTGACCTGGCTCAGTGGGTTAAGGATCTGGTGTTGCTGTGAGCTATGGTTTAGGTTGTAGATAAGGCTTGGATTCAGCATTGTTGTAGCTAGAGTTCTGATTCAACCCCTAGCCTGGAAACTTCTATATGCTACAAATGTGGCCCTAAGAAGGAAAAAATAAAATAAAGAAATACGTGGTACATATATAATGAAATACTACTTAGCCATAAAAAGGAACAAAATAATGTCATTTGCAGCAATATGGATTCAGCTAGATTCTCATTCTAAATGAAATAAGTCAGAATGATAAAGATAAATACCATATGATACCATTTATGTGTGGAATCTAAAATAGGGCACAAATGACCCCATCTACAAAACAGAAACAGACTCACAGACAGAGAATAGACTTGTGGCTGCCAAGGGGGAGAGAGGAGAGAGTGGGATGGAATGGAAGTTTGGGGTTAGTAGATGCAAACTATTACATTTAGAATGGATAAGCAATGAGGTCCTACTGTACAGCACAGGGAACTATATCCAGTCTCTTGGGATAGACCATGATGGAAGATAATATAAGAAAGGGAATGTATATGTATGTGTGTGTGTATATATATATGTATTATTGGGTCTCTCTGCTGTGGAGCAGAAATTGGTACAACATTGTAAATCAACTACACTTTAATAAAAAATTTTAAATATCTAAAAGTAAAAATTTAGAAGAAAATATAGAATAATATATTCAACATATTATGGTAGAATTTTTTACATAAAATTTCAAAAGCATAAGCCATTAAGGAAAAATTTGATATATTTAACTATGTCAATATTATTATTATTATATTAATAATAATGTAATATTATTATATCGAACCCACATCTTTGTGGATACTCTTCAGGTTCGTTTCTGCTAAGCCATGATGGGAACTCCCTGTCAATATTAATTCTTATATGACAAGAATACTCTCAACAAACTAAAAAGACAAGACACATATGTGGAAAAGGAATATCCAGTCCATATAACCAATAGTTGATTTTTTTCCAGACTATATAAGAAATATCTATTGTTAAACATGAATAAGACAGAACAGAAAATCAAATATTTTAAATGGGCAAAGGATAATGAACAGGCATTTCTCAGAAAAGTAAACCAATAAACATGAACAATTCTTCACAAGAAATCTAAGAAATAAAATCAAATCTATAATAAGACATCTTCTTACATATCAGTTAGGCAGAAATTAAACATTCTGACAATACTTTTTGGCAAGCATTTGGGGAAATAAGTACTCATATAGTTCTGTGGTGAGACTACTTTGTAGAACAATTTAACAATAATTTTGTAATTTAAATGCTGCTTATTCTACAACTCAGCAATTAGTCTTGTATATCTGTCTCAAAGATATGCTTTACTTTTAAACAAGGTGTCATGTGTAAAAATGTTCTTTGAAGCAAAAACAAGTGCAAGTAAAACAAGTGCAAGTAGGCTAATTGATCTGCTTCTCAGTAGAGACATGGAAAAATTAATTGCGTAGTTAATAAATGGAATTCTATTCCATAGCCAAAGTGAAAGAAGTAGATTCACACATACAGCCATATATACATTTCAGAAATAGAATGATATGTGAAAAAGAAACTTGCAAAAGAATAAGTTGAGTATATTTACCCACATTGCACATTAAAAAAGAAGCCATTGTATAAATTATTTGTGCAAATATCAAATATAGCAATGTACAGCATCATAAATGAAAAAAATTCACCCAACTTCAGAATATTAACTATTTCTAAAGAGGAAGAGAGACTGTTGAATGGACTAGCACTAAGACTGTTTCAGAGTAAAGCAAATTTGGGTCCTATTATGGGCTGTAAAACTGTCCACAAAGCGTGAATAGAACAAGTATCACCAAAAATGTTCTAACATGGAAAACAGCCCCCTGACTGTGTGCCATAAAGGAATGTTAATACTCACTAAAGATTATTTCCATGTTTAGTGACATATAAGTAATTGAGCCTGAAGCACCATTAAAGTAAATGCATTACTCAGTTGTAATCCACTTTTGTGAAAGGAAAGGTACACTCTCTGACTTTAAGAGAAATATGAAAATCTAGATGGATCTTGTCCTTCATGCATTTCATTACTTCAGTTTTTGTGAGAAAATGAAAACCAAGTATTGTCTTTATGCCTTCATTGTTTAGTCTGACTTTGATTATAATGAATGTCACCTGGGTTCTGAATGACTTCCACATCAAAAGAGAGAAAAATGACTGTTGCCAAAGACATAGAAATAGATATTCTTCTCAGTTCAGGTGGGTTTTTGGCAGCCACCCTAGTTTTTAAACCAGCTAATGAATCTTAATATATGGATATAACACAATCTTAATAGAACTCATAAAAAACATATCTTGCCATGAAAATACCTTTTCCTGACTTGGTTTTCCTGTTAATGGAAATGAATTTGCAACCACAGTATTTTTAATTAACCTTCCTTTTCTGTGTGTGCACAGTGGGCCACAGCTGTTTATCACTATGTCTCCATGGGGATACAGAGGATATGGTTTGTTATTGCTTATTACATGTTACGGCACCAATTAATCAAGCTGAATCTGCTTATTTTCTAGAATATCTCTCTAATCTGAAACAAAACTCAATTGAAATTTATATTTTTCTTCTTTTCTGTTTCTTTCAATTTTGCTCATTAAATGTTGAGGACTGTTGACTGCACTGACATTTTCCCATCATTCTTCTGCTTTCTTTTGCCCCCTAAACATTTTCCCCAAGGACAGACCTTTCCTCCAAGCCTTCTGATAAATCCTTCTGCAGTTATGACTTCATCCTATCCAAACCACATGTTAATTCAGCAAAATTTGTCATACCTCTGAAGAAAATTGAGAAGGTTTGTCTGTGCCATTTTTAAGAGGGCAAAAGTTATATCATATGCTTGAATATGTCCCTTGACCTCTTTGATGAAAAATGTACAAAAATGTAGGTTCCAATAAAATAGGAATGTCTGTCTGGTTTGTTTACTACAATAGTCCCAGTAGTGGTGGCATGTAGTAGGTGGTCAATAAGCAGCTGGAAAAATTCAGAAAAATGCTCTGTTTGCATTATAGTGAAGTGGGAGGTAGCAAGGCATTAGGATGAACATATGCTAAATATTAAAAGATATTCATCAAGGAGTTCCCGTCGTGGCTCAGCAGTAACGAACCTGACTAGTATCCAAGAGGACACGGTTCAGTCCCTGGCCTTGCTCAGTGTGTTAAGTGTCTGGCATTGCTGTGAGCTGTGGTGTAGGTTGCGGATGCAGCTCAGATCCTGTATTGCTGTGGCTGTAGTGTAGGCCAGCAGGTGCAGTTCCTATTTGACCCCTAGCCTGGAAACTTCCATATGCAGTGGGTACAGCTCTAAAAAGACAAAAAAAAAATTAATCAAGTTAGAAAATTACTACATAAAATATTTTTTATTCTACCTAGACAAATATATTTCATAAAGATGAAATTGTTAAGATATGCTATAAAGCTATAATATTTATATGGCTGAAAGCTGACAAACTTGTAAGACATCCAATAGAATTGTTATTGTGCATATTTGGATATTGGGTTAACTGGCCAGTGATGCTTGGATGAATTATAAACTAAAATAAATATATATATAATTTATGAGTATTTATATATATCTTACATATCATTGATCTTTCTTGCTTTCATTTCAGCAAAATTAATAATTATGTGAGAAGATCATCACATAACTTTATCTACTGCACTTTGAAATATTTTTTCAAAAATGTAAATTAAATCTAAATTAAAATTTGTCATTCTTTAAAAAAGTTTTTTCTTGGAAAGCATTCAAAATTATTTATTAAAATACAAATGCAAAGTGCAATTTTTAAATGAATATCACAATTTAAAATAAAAATTCACATGACTGAAATTTTAATGTAAATTTTGAAAACTTGACTGATTATTGAATGTTTTAAGAAAAATAAAACTGTCAGCAGTTCTGGTGATCAGTGTTCCTCTAGTTGCCAATGGAAAGAATTATTATTCCATTTCACATATTATACATACACATAAATACAAAACTTCCAGAGTTACAGGAATTTTTTAATATAATAATCCATTCCTTGCACTCCAAGAGCAACTACTGCAGATGCCTCATTATATTTGTGTGTTCTTCCAGAAAGAGGAATTAGAATTAAATGAGAATCCAGGAAATGGACACTCAATACTATTGGCAAAATAATACTTAGCGTTTAAGATCTCTTCTTGCCACCTAAGATATGAGATATCTCAAAGGATATGACAAGGTGATTATTTTGATTTTTTATCTTAGCTGACCATTTCTGTCACTCAAACCCTATCTGTGCACAGAAACAGAAAAACTGGGTAGTTTACAATGGAGAAACCTACATACAACACTTTGATCAAATGATCAAAGTTAACATCTGTCATCAGTAATGAGATAAGCCCAAATCAAGTGTTCCCTGATGAACTAAAATGAGAACAAAACAGTCCTACTCCTGTAGTAGTCCAAGAGATGCACAACCTAAACTAATTATGAGAAATAAGAGGCAATCATCAACAAAGACATTCTAAATTTTCTTATAATCCTCAGAAGTGTCAATAAAAGGAAGTCATAGAAAAAATAAATTATACCTCTGTGAGGTAATATGGAATAAATTCTAAAACATGTTTTACATTTGTAAAGAGTTGGAAGATAGTACTTAAATTTTGTATACACACACACATACTTTTTTTTCTTTCCTTTCTCTTTTTAGGGCTGCACTTGCAGCATGTGGACGTACCCAGGATAGGGGTCTAATTGGAGCTGCAACTGTAGGACTATGCCACAGCCACAGCAACACTGGATCCAAGCCACATTCACGACCTATACCACAGCTTGTGGCAACACTAAATCCTTAACCCACTGAGCAAGGCCAGGGATCAAACTTGCATCCTCACTGACACTATGTTGGGTTCTTAACCCACTAAGCCACTATAGGGACTCCATATACACATATAATTTCTAGAATGACAAAGAAATAGTTAATAGTGGAAACCTCTGAGAGTGGAATCAGTTGAAGAGTGAGAGAAAGATGTGTTATCTCTTCTCATTTTAATTTTTTGTATGATTTTTTTTAACCTAAACATTTTATTTGAATTTTGTTTTGTTTTGTTTTGTTTTGTTTTTTTGTCTTTTCTAGGACCACACCTGTGGCATATGGAGGTTCCCAGGCTAGGGGTCCAATCAGAGCTGTAGCTGCTGGCCTATGCCAGGGCCACAGCAACATGGGATACGAGCTGCATCTGAGACCTATACCACAGCTCACGGCAATGCTGGATCCTTAACCCACTGAGCGAGGCCAGGTATCAAACCTGCAACCTCATGGTTCCTAGTCGGATTTGTTAACCACGGAGCCACGACAGGAACTCCTTATTTGAATTTTTAAAATAAGATAATTTATTTAATTTAACTATTGTAAACTTTGTTTTTGCTTTAGATAGAAAATGGAAAATAATTCTCAAGTAAAAAAAAAAAAAATTACTGTTTTTTGTTTTGTTTTTTTTGGGCCATGACCATGGCATGTGGAAGTTCCCAGGCCAGGGATCGAACCCATGGGACAGCCATAACCAGAGCTACAACAGTAACAACACTGTATCCTTAGTGTGCTGAACCACGAGGGAACTCCAAAAATTTACTGTGTTTAATTTAGTTAACAGAAGACACCTCGTGTCTCATCCTGTCTTTGTTATTAAGCAGCTGTGGCTGTTAGGGCAAGGCATTTCCATTCTCTGGGATTTAATTACTCATCTTATTGATAAGATTTGTTACATCGCTAACCTTAAATACTATTAAAATATAAATTAAGACTTACAGAAGTTCCCTGGTAGCCTAGGGGTTAAAGACTTGGTGTCCTCATTACTGTGGCAGGAGTTCAGTCCCCTGCCCAGGAACTTCCACATGCCACAGGCAAGGCCAAAAAAGAAAAAAAAAGAGAGAGAGAGAGAGAGAGAGACATATAACATGTTGTCAACAGAGGGCAGTAATTAACCACAAATTGTTCCATGTCCTCTATAAGAAATGAATAATTTTCATAGAATCTGAAGGAAGATAGTATTCAGAGCACCACTGTTTTTCTTGCTGTTCCTGAAATTTTGGATCACATTCCAGTTTCCTCCCATTTAAACAAACACTTCAGCAACTTCTCAAACAACTTCAGTTCTTTGCACTAGGAAGAAAATGTATGAGAAAACAGAATATAAAATGAGTTTTGTGATGACAGAGGAGAGAATCAGAATCATTTCCTCTTTTCTTTCTCATCACTTGCATCGCAAATGTTAATGCAGTAGCATCCATGGAAAGATTATAGAAAAGCACTGCTACAGATTTGGGTTTTACACTGTGCTCAGCAACTTTCTGTTTGTTAAGTGCTAACCTCTGGCCAATCAAATTAAGCTTTCCACTGTTCAGTTTCCTTCAAATTTAAAATAATAACAATAGCTACTTGAGTGAATTATTGAAGGACCAAAATGATTATTTGTAAAAGGTATGTCAATAGCAGGAATATAAATAAGTACTCAATAGTGTTAACTACTATCATTATTATTACTGTTACTAGCATCAAACATATTTCCTTGTTTTAGTACAATAGAGTTTAATAATAGAAGAAATATTGCATTTTACCCTTAAACACATATTTGTACATATGCATGTATATGCATAGATATACATAATCTGTATATATTCCTTTAATAAAAATGACTTGTTTTCTTGAACTAAATACTGGATATTTTATACATGTTTTAATAAAAATATACATCAATTTAGTTTTTTTATCTCAATTCTAAGCTTTTTAAAAGAGAAGAATCTGGGATACTAAATAAGAACTCTTACAAGTCTATAAAAAACACACATATCAAACTAAAAAAGAGCAAAGACCATATAAATAGCAATTCATTAAAAAAAGAAAAAAATGTCTAATGAGAAAATGAGCATTTAACTTCACTGTTACTCAATGTACTGCAAATTAAAATTTTTGCCATGTTTTGCCTATAAAACTGAGTAAAAGCTTTTAACTGTGTTATTGAGGGAGCTGGTATGTAGGTACTATCAAAGTCTATGAAGTTTAAGTGGTTAGAGATTTATATAAAAGTATAATTTTTAAACATGAAATTCTATTCTTAAAATTTAAAGATATTAATCAAGATATGAAATAAATAGAAATTTGTCTTTACATTTCAAATATTGAATAATCAATGAAAAACTTCACAAATAAACTTCATATATTTTTTTATAAGTTAGAAATAAACTCTCCATGCAGCTCCTGGAATAACTGCTTTCTAAGCAGCTTAAAGAGATATTTTATTTTATTTTAATCTTCTTGGCTATGTCCACAGCATATAAAATTCCATTCCTGGGCCAGGGATCAAACCTGTGCCACAGCAACAACCTGAGCCACAGCAATGACCATAGTCGATCCTTTATCCACTAGGCCATCAGGGTACTCCCTAAAAGGAGATATTTTAAAAGGTGAGACATTCTTTCTTTTGTTTGCTATAACCCTTGTTTTGTGAGTAATAATTGTGATCATTAGTAGCATTCAGTTTATGGTACTAAGATTATAGTTCCAAGGAGACAGAATTTTATCTGTCTTGCTCTTTGTTGTCTGTCTCCTTAAATCCTAGAACGGTGTTTGTCATACAGTTGGTGCCCAATAAATATGTCAGTGTGGTATATTTATATGCTATTTTATCTTACACTTAGAAATTTTTCCTAAGAAATTTATAAGTAAAAATAGTTTAATAAAAATGTAGAAACTTATGAGAAACAACATTTTAAAATTTCTAAAATATAACTTATCTGTTAGCAGTATTTCTGACTCTTACCAAAAACCTACTCAGCTCTGTCTACCAATCAATCTTGTTTTTTGTAGCTGTGTCTTATATCATTAGACAAAGGGAGACAGATAATAATAAAACTACCATTGTAGTGAGCCTCTTTTTTTTTTCAGAATTCCAAATGACACTGTATAATATTGTTTTCTGGATCATCTTAGAAAAGAATAGTGAAACTACAAATATATATCTAAGAAAGAGATATAAAAATAAAATGAATATTTTGAATGGAAAATTATTACCCAAACCCAGCTGAGATTACAATATAGGAGAGAATAAGATGGTAGTTGGTCTCTTGTACTTTGAAATTCTGGGCAGGATCACATTATCTAGTCAGTCAGCAATCCTCTCTGAAGTCAGGATCTATCAAGAGATTAGCTCCCTGAGTCTAAAACAATAGGAATGGGGATATAAGGATAATCCTCTCTGAGGCCAGACTTTTCTCGGCACTCTTAATCAATAAAAGAGATGATTAATGGTATAAGTAATTACCCCTCAAACCCAGTCAATAAAGAGATGTAAATTAATGTGTGTATGTTGGTAGCAGAGACTGGAATAAAACTTACCTCTCCCTATACACGTTCTTTCCAAGAGTTCAGAATGAAAGTTTGTGCTGTGAGAAGACAGACTTTCATGCAGTTTGTCAGTGTCTGTCCTGGCAATATAAGTAAGCCAATGGTTGAGAATAATTTTCTTCTGTGGAACTATCAAATTATCCAGTATGGCAATCTTACAGTCACTGAGTCCCACTTTGGTTATGGGAAGGATAGTCTATCTTAGGGAGTTAAGGGCTTGAAAGAAATATAGATCCACATTTCCTGGTTTACACCAAGCTATATTTGCTCACATGGACATCATATATTATATCTTCATCAATATAGTACTACTGCTAATACCTAAAGTAGACACTCATAAAAATGAGAGTTAAACATAAAACTATTTAAAATATGATAGATGGGATTAATAGTATAAGTAATATAAATTAGAATGATTAATAGAATCATAAAATAATTAAAAGAACCAGAAAACTAAGAGCCTAAAACCAATTTTACATACAGAAAATAAATATAAGCAAAGCAATTAAAGTCTTGAAGATTAAAGAATAAAAGACAAAAGTTTTAAAAGTATAAACTTCAAAGCTTAACATTCCAATGCGGAAGAAAGCAAGATAGAAACCAGAGAAGTCAAGATTAAGCCTTTCCATTGTCCTTTGCTTTGACTTTCTTTGAAGGAAATCTGCAGGCAGATAGCCTAGAAAGAGTATTTACTGAAACTCAAGTGAACTCAGCTGGGGTTAATCTCCCTTAGCACTAGGGCTGTGAATTTATTCTCTGCAGTTTTGCTTCTTTTCCATGGCCTTTTCTCTCTTGTTTGTGTTTACCCAACCAAGTTATATACATCTATAACGATCCCCTCCACATGAAAATAATGAAAAAGGGATCCACCTGGTCTTAAAAATTGTAGTGAGGAGTTCCTATCCTGGCTCAGTGGTTAACGAATCCGACTAGGAGCCATGAGGCTTTGGGTTTGATCCCTGGCCTTGCTCAGTGGGTTAAGAATCCAGCATTGCCATGGGCTGTGGCATAGGTCACAGATGCGGCTCAGATCCCACCTTGCTATGACTGTGGTGTAGGCCTGTAGCTACAGCTCTGTTTAAGCCCCTAGCCTGGGACCCTCCATATGCCATGGGAGCGGCCCTAAAAAAGGCAAAAAGACCAAAAAAAAAAAAAAAAAAATTTGTAGTGAGTCAACAACTACAAATGACTGAATGACATAAATGTTAAACTCAAGGATTTTGGAATTGAACTTACTATTTATTTAAACATTGTCTGTTATAACAGAGTTGTTGCAAACATCAAAGGAATTCATTTGTTTAAAATTTTTAAATAACAGAATAGTTTTTGGTACAGAATGGCTTTACCATTCTAACAAAATCTGAACTTTAAAAGACAATATCGTGAGCAGACAAATGCATTCTTCATTATTGGCATTATTGGCATTTCACACATGGCGGGACCTGGGATAAGACACTGGACTTTTCTCACTGCTCATCAAACTATATCTGACAGGAGATTACCTTTTCTATTTGGGCTTTTTTCTTTCTTAGGAAGTAACCAGAAAGTATTCCAATTAAGTAGTAAAATTTACCGTGAAATGCAGTGCCAAAACACAGATGATACAAAGATGAGCCTTCCAAACTCTCTTAATATGTTTTGCCCAATGAAGGAAAATAACTTAGTCAAGATATCCACCTGTTAATAATGCCAATTATCACTGGGACGCCAGTGGAGACTCTCCTGAGAGGGCTGAGTAACCTTCATTCATGACTTCGTGATCTCACATATTACCACTACTTCTCCATAATCATTTTAAACTGGGCAAGGAATATCTTATTAATAAGAAACATGAATTAGATACAACAAAAATAACAATGCTTCCAGTACTCATGTTTGCATGTGTAAATTTATTTTGAGTTCCATGGGAAAATGTAATCTGAGAAAAACTTGTTTTCCTACAGATGGAGTCAGTTTGCTTGTGATAATAAAATTTCTGAAAACCCTTTTGTTATTACTGTATTACTTAACAAGAATTAACTTTAATCTGCAAAATATTTCAAATTGTTGTTTAATTTTGATAATACTGCTGCTTAGCATCAGTAAACTTACAGAAAGTATTCCCCCCAAATTACTTCATATCCTGCAATGAAGTGCATAGGATGAAAAAGAAGACAGGATGCCAAGGAGACTGAGCTCATGGGGTCCAAGGCTCCAATGTAGTCCAGAGTCCAAGGTTACATACCCTAACAATATGCTATTAAGATAACAAATCTTGGAGTTCCCATCGTGGCACAATGGTTAACGAATCCAACTAGGAACCATGAGGTTGCGGGTTTGATCCCTGGCCTTGCGCAGTGGGTTAAGGATCTGGCGTTGCTGTGAGCTGTGGTGAAGGTTGCAGACGAGGCTTGGATCCCGAGTTGCTGTGGCTCAGGCGTAGGCCGGCAGTTGTGGCTCCGATTTGACCTCTAGCTTGGGAACCTTTGTCTGCCACAGGAGTGGCCCTAGAAAAGGCAAAAAGACAAAAAAAAAATTAAAATTAAAAAAAAAAAAAAAACAAATCTTTAAGTGAAGAAGGTAAGGGGGTAAGAAGTTTTTTTTTAATCTCTGCCTAAGTTATGCATGATAACAAACGATCCTAAAATCTACAGGGTTTTTATCAAGAAAGGATTTATTTTCAGTCCCCTTTGTGGGTTATCTATGTTGGTTCTACATTTCTTCTTTATTGTGATCCAGTTTTAAAGAGTAACCTTTATGTGGGACATGAGTATCATCTGGCAGAGAAAATGAAAAATAATTATAAAATCATAGAATTCATAAATTTTTCATAAAGCTCATAAAAATATACTTATTTGTTGCTTATATTTTATCTGCTCCTCCTATTAGGTAAAGCTAGTAATGTAGCAAAAACTTGACATCAACATGGAGCAAATTATAATCTTCTCACACAGAGGAAGAAGTAGGAAATATATCTGAACAGATGATATAATCTACCACAGAGAGGAGTGGGAAAAGAAGCTAAATATTCCCTTTCTCCATGATGTAGATCCAATTGTCCCTGCTTCCCTATGACAGAGATTGTTTTTGGAAATCTCCACTTAGAAAATAAGAAAACTGAGATGCTTGAAAAAAAAAAAAATCCAAAGATAAATTGATCCTGCAGATACTTCCAACTCATACTTCACACCATCTCAACTGTGGTTAACATGAGCACAATACTGAATTTGGCTAAATATGAGACAACTGGACAGTAGCTGGAAGTATCTCAATTTACAACTACATGATGTATTTTTCCATCTGCTTTTGTCCTCATTTTTTACCCTGGGCAGAAAAAGCTAAGAGCAAAGGCCCGAGGCTTCCTGTGGCTTGATGAATTGATATTTCAACCCACAGGAGAAAAGATATTCTTGGAAGCTGTGGCTTTAAATTGTAAGAATAGAATCTAAGGCAAGAAACACTTTGGAGTTCCCATGACGGCTCAGTGGTAAACAAACCCAACTAGTATCCATGAAGGATGTGGGTTCGATCCCTGGCCTCTCTCAGTGGGTTAAGGATCTGGCGTTGCAGTGAGCTATGGTGTAGGTCACAGATGCAGCTCTGATCCTGCATTGCTGTGGCTGTGGCATAGGCCAGCAGCTACAACTCTGATTCAACCCCTAGCCTGGGAACCCCCATATGCCTCGTGTGGGGCGCTAAAAAGACAAGAGACAAAAAAGAAAAGAAAAGAAACATTTTGATTTCAAAATCTTGGCCAAACTTTAGTAGACATAACCAGACAATATGCTGGTTCTCAGTAGAGGGCAATTAGGACAGAGCACATCCTATCCTAAGGATTCAGGAGCCCTAGGGATAAGGGAAGGAGTCAGGGGCAGGGAACATCTATATTGCCTGGGTTAATCTGAAAGTGGCCAAATTTTAATTAGTAATTAAATTAGTGGTAAACTATCTAGAATAGGCAAAGTTTTACTTTGCACATCAGCAAAAATAGGGAACTAAAAGCTAAATTAATTATTTAGTGACAGAATAAATTCAGAAACAATTAAGCACCCATGTTTATGTGTGTCATGCCTATTATACAGAATTCCAATGAATACAATTTAACAAAACCTAGAATAAAATTCTTTTTTTACATCTGAAATCTGAAAATGTGTATTGTTCTCATTTTTTAAATCAGTTTTCAGAAATGCACTTTCAGGAAAAGCAAACCATAAGTTGTAGATGGTTTAGATTCTGGATAAAGATGAAAACTGAGACAAAGGGTGAAGTTCAAGGACTCATCCCTTCACCTAATCCAATTAAAGATCTTTGCAGGTACCTTTATATGAAAGTAATTGGCTGCTGAAACATGAAATAATGGAATATATAATCTTTCACACACTTGAGAGTATATAGAAATGCATGAAATAAGTGTTCAATATGATAAAACAATTTTGTTTTGGATGTTTGTCAAGAAATGTGTCTAATTTTGTTTTTAACATCTTTTTTTTTTCTAATTTTGATGTTCCCCATCCTGCAACATGTACCCCATCCTGCAACATGTTTCACAGTGACATTAAGGAATCAACTGCTTTCCAGATTTGCCTCATTCCAAGTTACCTGAACTTGTTGAAACAGTCAATATATTTAAATAGACCAAATTCTTAATGGATAAAAGTAGGAAATGTTTTCTGAGCCATAGGTCAAATATATTTTAAAAAGACTATGTCCTGGATAAGAAATAAATAAGCTCACAGGAAAAGCCTGTATGTTATTTTAATTGTGTGAGACTTGGAAAGGAAAAAATAATGGAGTAGAGTGAGAAATGAAAAGGAGAGTATTTAGTATTAGGCGGGTACTTGGAACATCCAGATGATAATTGAATACAATGAACTTTAAGATACAATGGCACATGATCAAGTTGTTGGTGAGGATATCTTTTTATGCAAATGATTTAGTTATACACAATGGAAAGGCAAACTAGTTATAAAACCTCAAAAGGGAACACCGCAAGCCTTGGGGAGGGAAAGGCTAAATCTACAGAGCCCTTGAGGGACAATGTCAGGCTATCCTATCTTTTTTTTTCTGGCAGCACCCAAGTCACACAAAAGTTCCAGGCTAGGGATCAAATCAGCACCACACTTGCAACCTGCACTACAGCTGTGGCAATGCCAGATCCTTAAGCCACTGCACCACAGGAAAACTCCAAGGCTATTATATCTTAACAACAATTTATGTAAAGTTTACATGTTCTCTTCAGGAAAGAATACCCAAGTGTGTATAAGGTACATGGACATAAAATGGTAAAAAACTTCATTAATGTCAAGTGCAATTTAATTATGAAATAAATGACCTTTGGAAAAATAATTTCAGCTCAGCTATGGCTCTTTCAGATAGGGTTCTTCACATATTTAAAAAAAAAAAAAAAAGAGAGAGAGAGAGATTTATGGAGTTCTCCTTGTGGCTCAGTGGGTTAAGAACCCAACTAGTATCCATAAGGATATGGATTTGATCCCTGGTCTCACTCAATGGGTTAAGGATCCAGCATTGCCACAAACTGAGGCCTAGGTCGCAGATGTGACTTGGATACTGCATTGCTGTGGCTGTGGTGTAGGCCTGCAGCTACATCTCCAATTTGACCCTTAGCCTGGGAACTTCCATATGCTGCACATGTGGCCCTCAAAAGAGAAAAAAAGAAAAAGAGATTTCTTAAATGACCTTATTTAGGGGAAAGGCATTTATTACAAGGTATATAGTGAAGGAGGCCTGGGGAACAACTGTCACTGTAGAACTTAGGCATCACACTCATCTCTTCTGTTCTCAGTCTCGCTCTTGCTTTAATTCTTTCCCTATTTATCTCTCAGAAATTACACATCCTCTTTCATTTATTGCCTTCACCATTGACTCTCAACTAGCTTTTTCCATATAATTTTTGCACACACCATGGTTGCCAACACTTCCTGTGTCTCAGCTTTTTATTTAGGAGCCTGGCACTGTACACTTTTTTCCTATAGCTCTTAGTACAAGTTTCCAAAAAGTAAATACAGTTGGCTAAGCTTATATCTACTTAAGCACAGCCTGTAAGTTGGCCAAAAAAAGAATTGATGTCCACTCCAGTCCAAAAACAGGCAACTTTCTTCAACAGTCTGAGCAAGAAGGGAATATTGAATGTGCTTAAATTGCCACAGGTAATAAGAGGTAATAATTATGTAGCAAAGGTCTATTGGTTAAAAATAAAATTTCATCACACAGCAAAATTTTATTGTGGTATGAAATCCAGAACATGGGTGAATAAGAAGCATAGAAGAGTGTTTAAGTATCTGTGCTCCAAAGTCAGATTATGTACCTTGAATCAGAGCTCCACAAACTATAGTCAACCTTCTTAAACCCATGAAATGTTCATGAAGAGAGGGCCTTCTTCATAAGCTAGTTGTGAGAAGTAAATGAGGTAATTTATGGGTCAGATTCCCAGGAATTATTCGGTAAATATTAAAAACACACAAGGGGAAATTTACCTCTTAGACAGAAGTCAAAGAAGCAAGAAAAGTTGAAGGCACAAAGACAATCAGAGATGGAAAAAACAAGAAACAAATGACTTGACTTCAGCCTTCATGGCAAAGTAAATTCTGCCATTTTATGAAATCTCTAGTAATCTTAGTCTGATACCATCATAAATAACTCTATTATGAAAATTCTAAGGGTTAACTTTGGTGATAGTGACCTACAATGGAACAAACTGAGTAATGCCTTTAAATATTTACATATCATGTAAAATAATAATTATGATATAAACAACAGCAATAAACAAACATGATAATTAATATTTATTGATGGTCTGCTCTATGTGGAGACCTGTCTTAAGTGCTTTATATGTTTTATAAATATATGTGTATTAATCCATTTACTACTTATATCAAACCTAGGAAATTCTATAATCATTTTAGGGAAAAAGAAACTGAGGCACAGAGAGTTTAAATAATTGACCAAAGTTGCAAAGATAGCAAGTAGCTGAGGCAGCATTTACAGCCTGACATTCAGCAATAGGCAATTCATTACATTGCCCCTTTAATCAAAGGGATTTTCAACAGCTCCCAGATTTTTTTTTCGTAAATATACTGACAATGTGGATTAAATAATTTGAAGAAAATAAGAAATAAACTGCAAAAAAAGTTCACTTTATTAAGTAACAGTATGATGACAAATATATAACGTTTAAAAAATATATAGCCCTGTAGGGAAAAAAGCGTGTGTGCGTTTTTTGTTTTTGTTTTTGTTTTTTTTTTTTTTGATTACAAAAACAATCCTGGAAAGTGAAAGAAATAGTTATTCAAAAATAGTAATTCTGAAATCTTAGTGTAAACTGATTCCTCTGTGTGTTTCCTCCGTAATAGAAAACACTTTTGAAGAGTTTGGCAAAATTAGCCTTAAAAGAGCTGGAGTGACCTAAACAGGAAGCCTGGCTATTCCCAACTGCCGGTGATCTCTTTAACTGCCTCTGAGGCTCTTCTTTGCTCCAATAGAAGGGAGCAACTTTGGGCTGGATAAACGTCAAATTCAAATTCTTACCTCACCCCTTTCACCGCTGGCAGGATCAGATTGCATTTCTTTCATTATTCTCCACTCCCCAGTTTTTTGATCTGTTTAAAAGAAGAAATAGAAAAGATAATTCCTCTCTTTAATGCCTAGAAGAGAAAACAAAATGATCTCAACTCCACTTTGAAAAAAATCTTTCCAAGAACTTTCTTCAGAGATTTCACTCGTGAGTACTTGGCAATATACTTTCTAGTCCAAGAGAAATAACCTTTATTTCTTTTTGTTGGGGGAAAAGCAGGGTACTGAGAGGCAGAGACTTTTAAGGGGGGACCGTTGTCTGTAACCCTACAATGAAAATCCAACCTTCTCTGTAAACAAACTCATATTGCAATGCAAAATTAAATTCTCAGCAATTCTGTATTTAGTTCTTAAGCAAATATATATGCAATATATGCTTATATATGCTTATACTTTTAAGATTATGAACATTTTTAAGTTGGTGAGATGTAGCCTTGTTTATAATTGTAAGCTGCAATTATTTACTATCTTTAATTGAAATATTCTGAAGTTTTTTTAACCTATAAACAGTATTTGGTAACCTATAAAGAAATATAATAAAGAGACTGTCAATTTATGTTTAAAGAAACTTCTTCAATTGCCTTTAATTGGTGATATTAAAATGAGTTATAAACTTAGAATTTTTGCATTTGCAATCTGAAATAAATTTTTCATATCAGCTTTAACTAATTTAAGGAAATATTTTACAAGTCTCTGAAAATAAAAGTTTATATTTTAAGGTACTTGAGTTAGAATAGATAGGATTGCACTATATATAGTACAAATTTGCAAATTTTAAAGCAATAGATTACATACCTATATGATGAACTGTCATGTTCTTTTTGCTTATAAAATGATATTAAACTTAGCCTCTGGTAGTAAAGGAAAGCCCATAATATAGAACAACTACAGAACTATAATGAGACCAAGTTATTTAATTATGGAAAGAGTTCATTTGTATAAGAGTATTATGAAAAAAAATGAGGGCCAGGAACAGTGCTGTGCAGAAAAAAAGAAAAGATAAGCAACAGTCACACTGTGACTCAGTGCTCTGGAAATTAGTCACAAAATGACTTTGTATAATTGTGATAACATAAACACAAAGGGCAGAACCCAAGCAGGAAACATACAGCCCAGAGAGTCATATTTTATGTGTAAAAGCAGAGTATTTACATCAGAGGGGAACAGTTGCATCAATTCAGAAATATTGCAGTTTTTCACCCCAGCAAAATTGTTCATAATACATGTTTAGGATTTTTTTATATTCATCATTCTAGTGCATAACTATTTCAAGATGCATAATCTATATCTTATCTAATCCTTAAACTAAAGGGTAATATTTTTGGAAATGCATTGGAGTATGAATTAGAGTATTATATTAGAGTATTAGCCTATAAGGAGGCTACTGAAATTCCCTTTGATTAAGAGGCAATGTAATGTAATGTACATAATTAGCATTATAGATGAAAGAGTAAAACTTTAAAATATTTACTTTAAACAATTAGAATGGTTTCATTGGGAAGCCTAATTTGTCTTCTTCAGGTGACTCTACAATCTTGTTGGAGAACTTCAAAGACATATATACTACTATTTGGTTCCTTTCTCTACTAGGTATGCTGAATTGGATAAGTTTTGGGTTTTGTTTTTAAAAGTATAGTCAGATATCTTTGAGTGTTTGGTTTACCTCCAATGAGTAGATCAAAACCCCTTTGAGAAACATGGCTCCTGTTCAAATGGATTTTGCCATCAGCTGGTCTGATTGACTGTCCATAACTCTAGGCTTTATTTGGTTATTAGTTATACAACTATTTTGCCTAGAATATTCTATTTTATATATGTGTGTGTATATATATATATATATATATAACTAAATTTAAGACATAATGATAATAATCAATGGAATGTAAAACTGTTTTTAAATTTTATTCATTTATTTATTGGCTGTGCCCATGGCATATGGAAGTTCCTGGACCAGAGATTGAACCCACACCACAGCAGTGACCCAAGCCACTGCAGTGACAGCTCTAGATGCTTAACCCACTATACCACAGGGAAATTCCAAAAATTGTTTTTTTCATTAAACTGTAATTTTCATAACACTAATTTACTCCTTCCTAAGAATTAATTTAGTTACCTACATTATTCAAATTCAAAACATAATTGGACAGATGATAAACCTCTAGAGGAAAAAGGAAGCTCAAAAGGCTTTATTTATTCCTAGAGTACCCAGCAATCTAACCAAATAGTAGATGTGCTATAGATTCTTTAGGAATGGTTGGTTTATTAAATTTGGTGTCACAAACTTGTAATACAGATTTCAACTCTGACATCTCTACTTAATAGAAGGAAAAAAAAGGAGGAGGCAGGAGAAACAATTTGAAAAGGGAAGGAAAGTACTCCTTTTTGAAATAAGGTTTTCAAAAAATCTCGTTTGTTATAAATTCAATGACAAAATACTATTGATTATGGGTTAATTATTTCAAGTTTATTTTTGCTATGTTGAAATGATCTAAGAATTGTACTACAATCTAACTCGTCGATTCTCAGTAAAGGCTGTCTCTTGTTGCCCTTTTCGTTGGTTACTAAAGACACTTAACTTGGGAATTTATTTTGTAGCTGTCTTTTAAAAACAAATATTTTTAAACACATTATATTTTTATAGAAATATACCAATACTATAATTATTTCTCATTGTTACCATGTGCATTAGGAGAAATCAGAATTCAAGATATGGAATGACTATTGAAGTCCTTGTTTCTGGATATTAAATCTCACCAAAATGAATAAAGAATTTAAATTATTCCAGAGAGTTATTTTTATGCTAGACCATATCTTGTGGGTCTCTTGAGATGGTCAGTGACTGCTTTCTTGGTGTGATGTATCATTTTCAGGAGCCCAGTCTTCCTATTCTTTCTCCTGTCTTCACTTCTCCAAGTGGCAGGTGCTGTGTAGAATCAGAGCCTGAGATTCAACTAATCAATAGGATGAGGGCAACCTAGTCATTTCCACTTTTCTTCTTTTCAGAACCAATAATAAAAAGCACTGGATGAATGTCAAATGTTCACCTCTCTACATGCCTTCCTTTGGGATTCTATGTTCTTTTTTAGTTGGAACAACCACTGTTTTTAAATTATTTTAAAAAACAAAAGAATCCCATCGTCCCTCATAGAAGCCCCAGGGCTGCAATATTTCTATCTCAGTTGTTCCATCTGTTAGACCACAGGTCCCTGGGGAGACATAGACTTACTACAAAGAATTCCCCAATCTAAATGTGATGGTAGCATTCTCTCTAGACTGACTAAATATTACATGTTGTTGATTAGGCTATTTCAACATCAGGAATGTGAAAGTATCCATTAAGATAGCACTGATAAAATGTGGTGTTTTTATTTCCAAGCATAGAGTGCCACTGATATCCTTCAACTGTACAATACCCGCAGTGCTGCCACTACCACGTTGCTGCCAACCTCATTCTGTCTCTCCTATTAATGCTGCAAGAGCAACATCTATCCTATCATTGAATCCTAGAGTAACCCATCTCTAAGCATCGCCTCATTCCTCATTTTGTAAGGATTAGAAATGAAGTAAATCTCAGAAATTGGGTGAATCTCCAAAATAATAATGTTTGTGCAAGATATTGGTAATATCCTTAAAGTTCATTTAGGTAAACACTTCAGAGTATCCCAGAAAATGATTCAAAATGATTATATCAAAATATCATATGCCTACTCTTGCTTTTTTATGTGCAACTGATTTCAAATATATATGACTATAAAATGAATTTCTAATTCATGCTACACGAATGAATTTGAAAACATTATACTGTCAGACATGAAAGAAAAAATAGTGTATAATCTCATTTATATAGAATATCACAATACACAAATTCATAGAAAAAGAAAGTAGAAGAGAGGTTACCAGATTCTGGAGGAAGGGATGAATGGTGAGTTATTGCTTAATGAATACGGAATTTCTATTTGGTGTAATGAAAAATTTTGGAAATAGATAGTGGTGATACTGCACGAAAATATATGTGTAATTAATGCCACTGAATTGTACACTTAAATTTGGTTGAAATTGCAAATTTCATTGTATATCTATTTTACCACATTCAGAAATAATAAAGGATGTGTAACTGTATAACCGAATAAAAATGTATAACTGAATCACTTTGTTGTACAGCAGAAATTATCACAATACTGTAAATCAACGATACTTCAATAAAACTTGAGGCATTTCTGCTGTGGGTCAGCAGGTTAAAATCCAGCTTCATCTGGTGTTATTGCAGCTGTGGCATAGGTCACAGCTGCAGCTCAGATTTGATCCATGGCCCAGGAACTTCCCATATAACTCAGGTACAGACAAAATAAATAAACTTTTGAAAATGAAAAAAAAATTAGTAAAAGAAAAATATTTTATTTTTAGATGTTCTATTTCAATTAATATAGTTTCTATCATTATGGCTTCAAATTTACTTATCTTTTCTTCTATGTCTAATCTAGTTATAATCCCATCTAGTATACTTTTCATCTCAAATATTGTTTTCATCTCTATAAATTCTGTTTGAGTATCTTCCTTCCCTGTTTAACATATTCAGTATTTTCTCTAGCTTCTTGAACATAAGAATACAGTTAAAATTGTAATTTTAACATCCTTGTCCATTAATTCTATTTTCTATGTAATTTCTATGTCATTTTGAATCTTCTCATTATATTTTACTATTCTTTGCATCCTTTGTAATTTTTATTTAAATTCCTGATATTATGAATTTTACCTTCTTGGGTGCTAGATATGTTATTTCTTCTAAATAATATTGAGCACTGTTTTGGGAAGCAGTTTAATTATTTGGAAACAGTTTGGTATTTTATTATCTTACTGTCAAGCTTTGTTAGGCAGAATCAGAGAAAAGTTTATTCTGTGATCAATTTCCCCCAGTGTTGAGGAAAAGCTTTTTGACTGCTCTACTTGATGCACCATGAATTGAGGTTTTTGCAGTTTAGGGATGAGAAATATTTGTGGCTTTATATGTTTTCTAAGTGTTATCCCTTCCAGTCCTTTAAGATGGTTCTTCGCCCAAGCTTAGTACTTTTCTCTTTTGCATGCACTGATTGATATTGAGCTGAAGACTTAAAGACCATCTGAAGATGTCTGGATCTCTCTTTCTGTATCTCTCTCTGTATAGCTCTCTCCTCTCTGTTACTCTACTGCATACTCCAGTCACTTGGCCTCTCTAGAAGTTGTATTTTGTCTCTTAAACTTGGGGAGACTACTGTGCAATTCCAGAGCCTCCTCTTCCTTACTTGAATATGGAAACTCCTTTGGTCAGTGTGCTGGAGCAAACTGGAATGTAGGGCTGAGCTCTTATTTCCCATTCTTATGGGATCACTGCTTATCACTAACGTTTAATTAGTTAAAAACCATCATTTCAAATATTTCTTATTTTTACTATTTTATGTTTTTAAGTTGTTTCAGGTAGGAAGATAAACGCAATGTGAATCCACTGTGACTGGAAGTGGAAGGCTATTTCTTAAATTATATTTTAATGATATCATAAAAAACTAAAAATAAACATAAATGGAAATAAAAATTTTAAGGGCATATAAACTGTAATTCACCTATTGGTCTGAATAAGATAAATACATCCTTTGCCTGCTATAGCTCAGCAACTATGTTAGATGAATTAGTTTGTACAATAAGAAAATTAAATTTACTATTTCTACAAATATTCATCTCATAAGCAGTTTATTTGTTTCAATATGTTTTTCTGATGACAGTAGCTGTTTGGACAGCTAATATTTTACTCTCTTCTGTTTTAGATGACAAAGGAATTCTACAAGCTTAAACACAATCAAGTTGTCACTTGTTCAACAGGCATTCCAAAACTCTGAGTGCTGAATGTTATCTAGATCCTCCGGAGTTTTATAACAGATTAAAGATTGCCTCTCCTGATAGTTTCCTATCACAATTTCTCATTATCTTTCCTCCCCTGCTTCCTGGATACTTCTACATATTGAAAGCTGGGGAAATTCATTGATAGCACAAATTAAAACTTTCTCTTTTTATGAAAAGAAGCTTGATTTCAGGTGTTTCCTCCCTAGTTATATACACTGATTGAGGTAAATAGATCATCTCAAATGACAAATATGGTAGAAAAAATTATAAATAGCATTAGAATTTGTTTTTATAGTTATTTAAGAGTATGTATGTTATTCAAATTTCTATGCATCTTATTTGAGTTGTGTAGTTTTAGTCACCTTTACCACAGTTATTCGGACTATGAGAAACGGAAACAGGTACATAATAAAGAAATCATCATGGCATCTACATCCTGGCATGAATGCGGGTTTATTTAAAAAATTATGAGATAAGCAATTTATCTTAGAAATACTCTAGCTCTCCTTTCAGTGCCAATAATTTTTTTTGAGCTCCAGATTTCCCAGGATTAACCTCTTTTTGCATGTTTTTCTCTTAAGGACTGCTGAAGAATTTGTCAACAGAAGGAAAATGTCTAATTAGGAAGAATTTAGATTAGACTCAATTCACATAGCAAGAAAGGTGCCCCCCCCCCACCTCCGTACGCCCACCATTTGTGGTAACCTCTGGATGAAACTTCTTTAAAGCCATTTTCATTTATTAATTACAGCACTTAAGAAAGTAAAAGTTGGAGTTCCTGTTGTGGCTCAGTGGTTAACGAATCCAACTAGGAACCATGAGGTTGCGGGTTTGATCCCTGGCCTTGCTCAGTGGGTTAACGATCCGGCATTGCCCTGAGCTGTGCCGTGAGACACGGCTTGGATCCTGTGTTGCTGTGGCTCTGGTGTAGGCTAGCGGCTACAGCTCCGATTAGACCCCTAGCCTGGGATCCTCCATATGCTGTGGGAGTGGCCCCAGAAAAGGCAAAAGGACCAAAAAAAAAAAAAAAAAGAAAGAAAGAAAGAAAGAAAGTAAAAGTTATCTTTGGTGTTAGTGTTTGCCCTAATACTCAACACTGCCCTCCTACCACTACTTATCTGCATTCCATATTATCTACTAATTCAGAAGCCAGAGATACAAGTGACCACCTATCCTTCCTAATGGGTACTGGAAGACTCATCTGAAAAGATAGGAGTGAGTGGGCATTTATGGATTGTCCTCAAAAATGTGCCTGAAAAAAATATCTGAGCATATGTATATTTGCACTTTAAAAGGAAATCTATAGTTTTCCTCAGATCTCTCAGTAAAACTATAGATCACCACGGAAAATGTGTCTGAGACATGACTAAACCCAAGGAAAAGAGTATATAGCACTCAGATCAGAGTGGCAGGAGTTCCTGTAGTGGCTCAGCTGTAACAATGAACTCAACTAGTATCCATTAGGATGCAGGTTCCATCCTTGGCCTCACTCAGTGGATTAAGGATCCCTTGTTGTCATGAGCTGCTGTATAGGTTGCAAACTCGTCTTGGATCCCGTGTTGCAGTGGCTGTGCTATAGGCCGGAAACTACAACTCCAATTCAACCCCTAGCCTGGGAACTTCCATATGCCACTGGTGCTGCTCTGAAAGACAAAAAATAAAAATAAAAAAAGGAAAGAGTGTCAAGTAATAATATATCCTGAAGAAGGCAAGATAAAGATTTCGAAGGCAGATAAACATAATATAGGATATGTAGGAGTTGGGAAGGGATGGATAGTTGTCCTATGGATAAGAAAGCTGTAAGGAAAGATCTTTTCAAGAAACCTAGGAGAGATTAAATTAGGATCTTCAGTTCTACTATTACACTTGAATAATAGATTCAACTTTTAATATCATCAAAGCTGAACATTATGATATGCTTTTTATTAATATATAAAAGAATCTAATATGATTCTTTGCAGCATACAAAAAATGTACAACGTGATAAATTTTAATCATTTATAAATGAATCTAATTGTTAGGATTTAAAGTAACTTAAAAACTCAAAACTCTGGTGTTCATTCTTAGGAAATTACAATCAGGGGAATGAAGTAGGACATTTATCAATAACATACTACATGATTCCTGATTATATGATTATGTAAGTAGAATTTGAATGGGAGAAACAGGAATGGCAATTTAGAGAAACTAGCTGGTTTTTATAAAAACATTAAATAATGAGCATTCAATGTGAGGAACCAAGATAAAAAAAGAACTATTTACTGAATGCTAAGAATAAAAAGGGAAGTAGAACCAATTTCCTTTCATTCTCTGAGTCTACAGTTCATTCTTTCCTGGGTCTGACATTTTACCCTCTGAATGAATGTGGCTGAAGATCAACATGTTAATGGTTCCTGGAGGACCTTGACTCAGTTGCCTGCAGCTCTCTGTTCCTTTACAATTATAATTCAGAATGTTGAACTCAGGATGTTATCTATACATGTGGATGTAGTCACCAACAGCTGCAGTTCCAATCCTGAACTAAGCTCAGGTACTTTTCATTAGAGCACAATCACAAATTCTTGGGTTTTTCACTTTAGGACTTATTTCACCCATAGAATTACTGTCACTGAGGAGGGAGAAAATTGGTTATTACCAGGTTCAACATGTTTATTATACTTAAGTATGAAAACATTTAGCTAATACTTAGAATTATAACACTTTCATAGAAAGTCACCTGATCATTTATCTGAAATCAAAATATTCTAAATGTCTAGCTTCAGGTATACTGAGTATAAATTTTGATTCTCTTTCTTTCAAGGAAGTGATAGTATAGGAATATTTTGTGGAAAATTCTCACACAGGCTAACATTTTGTTCTTCTTTTCTCATAGTACAACTGAGACTATTGAAAACTGAAGGTTGAGAGGTCTCCAATATGTCTGAGCAGAGACAAAAATCTAACATGGCAACTGAATTTGAGGGGAACTGAGGAAACAGACCTGACTTTAACTATTGATCTTTAAAATTAAAAAAAGGTACTATCAACCTGAATTATAAAAGTTCTGAATCAAAGTTTTAATTAGAACCCTATTAGGAAGGTATCAACTGTCTTTCCGTGTCTTTCTGAAACTGGCATAACATGGGGTCTTAGTAAAATGTAGGTTCTTCTGTCTCCGTGCAGAAAGAATTTGGCAAAAGGCAAAATGATGGGTAAAGAAGGAGTTTATTACTATAATATGCTTGTAAGAACCACAAGTAGGCAGGCAAGGGAGTGCCACAGGCCAAGAACTTAGTGGGCTACCATTTTATAATCAAAGGAAGAAAGGGGAGAGGAAGGAGACACCTTCCCCATTCTTGAGGAGATTTCAAGTTTCCATCGTCAGCTCCTCCTCCATGTGGGCAGGTGAGTTTTCTTATTTCTACATGGTCAAACTGGGATTGTCATGGTGCAATGGAAATGAGCAAAAAGGCAGTAACATATACTAAAATATGATACATCATCTTAGGTTTCAGTATGTCACCTTTCCCTATATTTTTGTTTTCAGTGTGTGCAGAGAAGCATGTCCTATGAATCATTAACTCACTAATCTCACAGGGCAGGATGTGGGTCTCATTCCTCCATTGTTTTATTGTTTTGGGGGAAGTCTCATGCTTTTGTTGCTAAGCAAACCTGCTTGAGTGATCATTGACTTACAAGGGTCTCCTGTACTTTTCTCCTACTTAACAACTCCTTAACTAATCACCTACTTTGTCCCTTTACTCTGTCCCTATCATTTCCAAAATACATATAGCTCCTGCCTAAAATGTCACACTCAATATTAGTTAACATATTAGAATTAATAAATTATATATTCAAGAGATCAGTTGATTGACATATAATTAGAGAAGTAATGCTCCTGACATACCCCCTTTTTTTTTTGTCTTTGTCTTTTTAGGGCCTCACCCATGGCATATGGAGGTTCCCAGGCTAGGGGTCTAATCAGAGCTGTAGCTGCCAGCTTATGCCACAGCCACAGCAATGCCAGATCCGAGCCACCATCTGCGACCTACACCACAGCTCCTGGGAACACTGGATCCTTAACCCACAGAGTGAGGCCAGGGATCAAACATACAACCTCATGGTTCCTAGTTGGATTCGTTAACCACTGAGCCATGACGGGAACTCCTGAATACACTTTTCTTATCTTACTAAATAATGGGTACCTACCTAGAAGAGCAGATATAATCAGCAGTATAAATAAACAGAAGTAGCCATAGGTTTTTCTATATAATTTTCTTTCTTAACATATGCAATAATGATAACAGAGAAAGACATAGTTAAAATATTCAATTTTTTTGTCACACCCAAATTCATTGTATTTTTTTTTTTTTTGCATTTTTAAAATTTCCTTCCATTTGGAACTACCTGTATTATAGTTGAGCAAAACTGTATTCTCAGAAATCTCCATTTTGGTTTAGATATATAATACCAAGTTTTATTTATTTATATATTTACTTATTTTCCTGCTTAAAAGAAAGAAATTAAAACAGCATACTTTGAAGAGCTTTGCTATTAAACAAACTGAATTAGATTAAGGCTAATAGTCACTGAGTTCCTGTTATGGCTCAGTGGTAATGAACCCAACTAGTATACATGAGGATGTGGGTTCAATCCTTGGCCCCATTCAGTGGGTTAAGGATCCAGAGCTACAGATGTGGCTTGAGTCCTAAGCTGCTGTGACTGCGGCATAGGCTGGCAGCTGCAGCTCCAACTCAACCCCTAGCTTGGGAACTTCTACATGCTGCAAGTGCTGCTCTAAAAAAAAAAAAAAAAAAAGATAATAGTCACTGTGATGAGGCAAGATGAACTCATTCAAAGAAGTGAATGCCACCTTTTTTTTTTTTTTTGGTGAAATGTCTTACAAAATTAACTGTAATATCTAGACAAAATAATTCCACACATTTTTTTGCTAAGAGTAGTAGTTATGGGCAACCACATATGGAAGAAACTTTGGCATTATTTCCTTTATTGTGTGTTTCTATCTTACTTCCATTTGTTTATCGTATTTTCATTAGTAAAATATATAGTATTTTCTTTGGACTTTACTTAGAAATTTCAGAAATATATTTATATATTTACATTTTTCCTGTTCTTAACTTTCTAATTATCCCTCTACTTTTCTGTTCTCTCTTATTGCCTCTCAATTTTCCTTTTCTACATCCCAGGTCTTTAACTATTCTCTCTTAACTAGTAGTAAGAATTAATATTCCCTACTATTATTCAGAGGGGGATTATTTTCTCCTAAAAAATAAAAACAATTTTTTTAAAAAGATAATTGTTTTAATTGGTGAATTTCTTGACTTATTTTACTTATAGGACTTGCCCAAAACAGAGAATAAAAATCCTCTAATTATGATTTGATGAACTTCTAATTTCTAGAGAAATGTAAATAATCTGAACTTCATTTAGGTAAAATAAGAGGAAGGTATTTATGAGAATAGTGGGTCTTTTTTAGGCTTGCAGTTTTCCCTTTTCTGGGACGGTCACAATTCCTACATTTGAGTTGAAGCTCTGCCAATATACAAATATGAGTTTGAGGGGGGGGGGAATAGTTTCTGGGCTTCAGTTTCCTCATTAAAAAACCCAGGATATTCCAGATACTTGTCCCTGTAGTTTCTTTTACTCTAGTAGTATATAATTCTATGACCATACCCTTCATTTCAGCTTTGTTAATTTTTAAAATAAGCTTAGTTTACACATGATGTATGCTATTTGGTTGTGAAATGAAGACACTCATTTTTTTCTCCTGGCATTTGCTATTTCTTTTCTCTAGGATTTTTTTTTTCTTAATTTCTCCTATTTATGAAATGACAAGAAATTAAACCTACATAGTAAACAACTTTTAGCATATCATTCCTAGAAGAAACTTAGCTGCTGTCATACTTAACTACTTCTGTATCTAAAAGAGAGAGTAACAAACTTTTTTTATCAGTGAAATTGTCACTATCTAAAATACAGATAGATGTTGTGGTTTGGCTATTAGTTAACATTAAGGAATTCCACATTAAGCAATTCTCCAGATATATGACTTTCTTAACATAAGCCAAATTCAATAGACATTTCCTAGTGGACTGGCTAATCTTTTAGTAAACATGATTAGAGTTTGTGGTTTGCAACTATTTGGGGAGGCTTGTTTTTTTGTTTTGATATTGTTTTGTTTCTAATATTCATTTACCTACCAGGTTCAGGATGTTTTGCTTCATTGTTTCCCATATTTTATTATTAGTCTGGATACATTTTTAAATTATAATCTAAAAATTTGACTTTTTATAGAAAAACATCAGGCATTATTTTTATAGCAAAATAATTTTAATAATAAGAAAAGGGGATTCCGATCTGAGCTTTGTAGTGATGATATTATTTTCCCAATCTCCAAGCATCCTCCATCAAAAATACTGGGAAAAATACTGGGAAAAAACTGGTTAATAGCTGATTTGTGAAAACAAAAGCTGTCTGTTATGCTACATTTGGCTGCTAAAAGGAAGAATCCATAGCATAAGTAGTTTTAAAATGAGGCCATTTACTAGCTCACATTACACAAAGTACAGCGGATGTTACAAGATACATTACCTCAACACAGATCTAGGTTCTTTCTATCATCTTATTTCATAATTAACAGCAGGTTGTCTCTATCTTGGGGTAGTTCTCCTTAACATTTCAAGATCACTGCTTCAGTCGCAGGCATCACATACAGATAAAACCAGTGGAAGGAAACATCATGGGGTCCTTTCTATGCAGCTCCATTCAGAACAAGAAACTTTGTCTAAAGTACCTCCTTCTTAGCCCTGGAAGATAGCATACTTCTTTCTTTCATCTCAGAGTTTTATCATATAGAAATCTAAACCCATCACGGTAAAGGAAATGGAATCACCATGATTAATGCAGATTAATCAAAGTTTGTTATTTCTACATTTATTCCTTAGGTGGGCATAGGCTATCCTTCCCTGAGAGCTGGACTTATGAACATACTCAGCTCATCTGCTATGAGTGAAAAGTGGCTGAGAATGATTGCGGCATAAGCAAACAAACAAGATCACTGAAACAACATTCTAAAAATTTAAAAAAAAAAAGACTAAAATGCATTCGTAATCTCACTTACCTAATGTATTCTCCCTTATTAAGGCATTTTGTTTTCTGCATAAATATCAATTTTCATTTAGTTGATCTTAAATTATACATGAATTTTTGTATACAGCTTTTAAAATTCATATTACCACTTTATCTTCTAGTCATTATCCTTACCAATTTAACTTTGTGTAGTATTACATGTGGTAGATGGACATGCTGTCATAACTAATATGTCCTAATGTTGCATATCTACATTGTTTAAAAATGTAACATTATTTTCTATGTGAAATAAACATAAATGTACATTTAGTCATTTTCATATTTTTAAGAATCCACATGCGATATCACTACCTTAAAGTGCCATCTACATTTTTAACAAAAAATGTACACATATAGGAAAAATTATTAGTTGATTAAATAATAAGCCACTTTATACTTCCTCTTGCCAACACTCCTCAAAGGCCGGACTATTTTGTCCTTTATCTCTGTCTAATTGATAAGCTCTTAATCTGAATCCTTGGAAAGTTTAATTCCTCAATCAGAAGGGAAGGGGTGGTGAATTCTGAAGGCACAAATTACTATGAATATTCAGTTGGGGATACCTGCAGTCCAGAAACCCTTTAAGATTTTCAATACTCTGTTTTATTTTACCTAGAGAAAATGACAAACTGCTACATTTAAAAAGCCCAATACTTCACATTTTCAAGAGAAAATCTCAACTTCTGTCACATAGAAAATTGAATCACAGCCAAGAAAATCTTCAACTTTCTATCTGTTCTTCAATAACTCCATTACAAAACATAAGTGCACACATACCTGAAAAGGTAACCTATTCCTTTCCCCACAAAGAAAACCACTTATTTTAATGGAATAAACTCTTTTCTTCAGGCCAGAGTTAGACCCTCTTCACTTTTGTCCAGAATCTCATCCTTTATTTATTTTATTTTTATTTTAGCTTGTTCCTCTGATAGCAGAAACATGTTAAACTATGCCCTCCACAAAAGTTTCCCCTTAAATGCCCTCTCTTACTTTTCAGCATAGAGTTATAAAATGCTATCTTTAATTGCTGTTCCTTGCTCAGGTCACTGGCTGCTGCCCCCAGCACTGTACCAAATTTTCTTTTGCAGTTTTGCAATGGTACTGACAATACCATTGTTCCTAAACCCCATGCATGTTTCTTAGCTCTTGTTCTTGAATCCTCTGTGCTCTAGACATTATCAACTTGTGGCTTTTTTATGAGATATTTGCTTCCTAAGCATTTGTGTCACTACAGCCTTACAAATTTCCTTCTGCTTTCCTGGCTATTTCTCATTCTTCTTTTCAGATCTCTTAGCATCATCTTTGTTCTCCAGAGTTCACTTCTAGGGTGTTCCTTCCCTATCTTCACACTCATCTTATAGAGTCACTATGAGGATTATGTGAATTAATATTTGTAAAAGCACCTAGAAGAATACCTGCTTCATATCAAATGCTACATGAGTACTTGTTAAACAGAACAATGACATCCACTTCACATAAGTAATTATCATTTATATATTGATTCTCCCATTTCTATCTCTATTAGAGCTGTCACCATGAGCTCCATGTGTACGTGATGAGTTTCTTATTTCATGGCTCCAACGAATGTTTCGCAAATACTTCAAACTCTCCTGCTTTGGATGAAAGTATTTGTTTAAATCTATAATAATTAGTAGTGCATAGTCATAGTAAAATTTTCCCTATGATTAGTAATATTTCAGTAATACCAAATAGAATGCATACTTTATTTTTATTGAAGTATACTTGACATATAACTCTGTGTAAGCTTAAAATTCATGATGTGTTGATCTGATACATTTATATGTTACAATGTTATTATTACCATAGCATTGGCTAATACCTTTATCATGTCACATAATTATCATGTCTTTTTTGTGACAGGAACAATTCAGATCTCTCTTAGCAACTATGATGTTTGTAATACAGTATTGCTGTCTATAATCACTTTGATGAGTATCTCCATGATTTATTTATCTACAGACTGCAAGTTTGTGCCCTTAAATATCTTCCAAATTTTCCTATCCTTAAGCCTCTGGTACTTATATTCTATAGGTTTTCTTTATATTTATACAAATATATCACTTAGATGAAAACTAAACTATATACTTTTTATTAATGACATCAAACACAAATTAAATAGTTTCTGTATGGTCTTATTGCTAAAAAATTTTGTTTTGTTTTCACTGTAGAGTTGGGGAAAAATAAAATTTCTGGGTACCTAGAACTTACAAGCTTATTATAGGGTAAGAAGTTATATTAAAAGAATATAATTAGATAATTTTGAATGGAAAAATTCATGTTATGAAAATTATAATTGAATCATTGCAAAGTAGACATAGAAAAAATTATGTAAACACATTTACTTTTCTGTTATTGACTTTTTGGTAATTAATGTAAAAAGAAACTATTTTATCAATTAACATGATGATAAAATATATCACATTTCAATTATGTTTCATGAAATAGGATTCATTTAGAGGAAAGAAGTAACACATATAATAAGATCTCAAGGATAATTTGTAATTCCTTGGTAGACTATGGAGCATGTTGGAGGAAATACAGTCTTGACCTAAGCCAGAGACTGGAATATAAATAGCCAAGATTGCATTGTAGTCTCTCTGGTGAACTCCTGTTAATTTGGCTCTATCTGGAAGTCTGCACCACACCTCTCTCTACAGACCAGCAAATCATCTGACTCCATATAGATGTCTACCACTGGCAGGTTAGCAGTGGCCAGATGTTAGTGTGATTCCATTATTATCCATTCAGTAAGCATTTGGGAAGCAGACTTTTATGAGTAGAGAATATGGGCAGGTTTTCTTAGAAGAAAGGGTGGAGAGAAAGAAGAAATAATTAGTTGAATCCTTACTGTCTTGTCTAATAGGAATTAAGTTATAACTGAGGTCCATTACATTCACTTTTATTCATACAGTTTTAAATAACTTCATACATTTGGTTTAAATATCTCTGGTGACATTTTACTTTCTGTAAGATATTTTTTTACAGATCCCTTAATTCATTGATTTGCTCCATAAACATTTATTGAGCTCCTATTAAGTACCAGACAGAACAGACATAATTTCTGCTTTTAAGGACAGAGAAATAAAAAAATAAACAAATAAATATATAGTGTCTGACATGGGAATGGGGACAGAGATTAAAAAAAAAAAAAAACATGAGAGAGAATGGAACATAATGATGGAGGTATTTTGTCTTAGGGGTTCAAGGCAGGATTTTGAGAAGACACCATTTGAGCAGAGATTTGATACAGAAGAAATATACCCATGGTATTTCTCTATCTATCTATCTGTCTGTCTTTTTTTGGTTGGGGGTACACCTACAGCATATGGAAGTTCCCAGGTTAGGGATCAAATAGGAACTTCAGCTGCTGGCCCATGCCATAACTACAGCAACACCAGATCCAAGCTGCATCTGTAACCTATGCCGCAACTTGTGGCAATGCCGGATCCTTAACCCACTAAGAGAGGCCAGGAATCGAACCCGCATCCTCATGAATACTAGTTGGGTTCTTAACCCACTGAGCCACGATGGGAACTCCTATCCATAGCATTTATGAGATTGTGTCAGAGCATGATTCTAGGGATGGAGAAGTAAAGAAGACCCTGCAAGTAGAAATTTATCGCAGAATTTCCTCTCTGCTATAGTTGGGAATGGCTCTACATCTTTTTCCATAATAGTAATAATGAATTCTCATTTTCCTAAAACCTTGTGGTGAATATTACATACTTAGCTTTCAGGCCCTTAGGAAATTTTTTAAATAAACTTTATTATGCAAAATTATGAAAAAAAATCAATCTTAAAATTTCTCAGTAATTCCAGTTAGCCCACAAATGTAACTGACTGAATGAAAATTATTCTCCAATTTCAAGTTATAAGAACTGGCATATAGCGCAGTTCTTTCTCCTTGGGAACATATGATTTGCGATTACAGTTGAGGAATGAAGCAGAGAAAGGATTAGGCAGTGAGGATCTGTTTTACCTGCCAAGTTTTTCCTTCTTGTTGTGAATTTTAAAAGATACTTCCTCCAGAGAGGAGATTACGGGGAACAACTATTTTCTCACAACACATGTCCCCTCTTAGAAAACAACAACAAAACGCGTCATTTGGGAGAACTGCATACTAAGTATTCCTCTTATGTGGTGATTTCTACATTTCTTATAGGAATGTGGCAGGCCACAGCCAGTCCTGCCTCAGGCTTAATAAGCAGCAAGAAATAGAAAGAACATGATAGTATGTAGAGGTGCAGAAAGGAAAGAATTGGCTTACACATTAAAAAGCAAATTCTAGTGCTGATGAATCTCTTCTTACATCCTAATTTTTACTAATATTATATTATTATATTTACACATTCTTCTGTGGATTGATTAGTGAGATTTGTTGTAATAAAAATGGTAAGTAAAGGAAAAACCCCTACAGATTTGATTTAGACAGTTACCATCTTAGAGTGGAATTACGCTCCAAACTGTGTGGCAGGGTAAGTGACCTTCGCTTCTGAAACAAATTTACTAACCAAGTTTAGAGACACTTTTTTTTTTCTTTTTTTAAAGACATTAGGAGGGTTTCCTCCTATGAAGTAAATGTCCCCTGACCCCAAATTCATACATTGAAGCCATAACCCCCAATGTGATTGTATATGGACATAGGCCTTTTAGGGGATAATAAATGTTAAATGAGATCATACACATAGTATCCTAATCTTATAGGACTGGACTTATGAGAAGAAAAGAGAGAGAAAGAGAGAGAGAGATCCTTCTCTCTCTATATGCAGGCTCAGAGGAAAATCCACGTGAGGACATGGAGAGAAGGCAGTGTCTGCAAGCCAAGAAGAGAGGCCTCTCCAGGAGCCTGGTTCTGCCAATGCCCTGGTCTTGGACTTCCAAGCCTCCAAAATTATGAGAAATTTGTTTCGGTCATTTAAGCCATCCAGTTCATGGTATCTCCTATGGCAGCCCTAGTAGACTAAGACAGCTCCTGTGAGCTTTATCCACCAAGTCCCTTGTATCCTTACCTAATAAAGATCCATTTTGAGCCTTGTTGGCTGGTTTGAAGTAATAGAAAAGAAAAACTACCTTGAACTAGGTCTAATTCGGCATTCTTGTCAGACCTCAAACCTGGACTAGGTCTTTGATGATTGCTCTAAAAAAGAGCTTGAAGCATTGAGGCTCTTTTATTCATTTTGTACCAGTTGGCCTATCAACATAAACTTCATTTATAATGTTGTATGCTCAGAGTTCCAAAACACTTACCCTGCCACACAGTTTGGAGCGTAATTCCACTCTAAGATGGTAACTGTCTAAATCAAATCTGTAGGGGTTTTTCCTTTACTTACCATTTTTATTACAACAAATCTCACTAATCAATCCACAGAAGAATGTGTAAATATAATTTTTACTAATATTTATTTTCTTTTACCTAAACTTTAATCCAACAGTATAAATCTATAATTAAGGTATTTACTTTAGAATGACTACATCTATACAACCATTTAAGCTGTTTTCTTGAAAAAGTTATTTTGTCATTTTGAATCACTGTTTATTTTCTCTATCAAATGAGGATATATTAGTAACATTCTCTTAAGTGAGCGTGAAATATAAATAAGAAAGAATTAATAATTAAGGTTCATTATTGGAAGCTACTATCATATTATGATTTATTATTATTAAGGTGACAAATTGGGAGTTTCCATCATGGCTCAGCGTAACGAATCTGACTAGCATTCATGAGGACGTAGGTTTGATCCCTGGCTTTGCTCAGTGGGGTAAGGATCTGGCGTGGCTGTGAGCTATGGTGTGGGTTGCAGATGCAGCTTGGATCCCATGTTCCTGTGGCTGTGGTATAGGCCAGCGGCTACAGCTCCAATTCAACCCCTAGCCTGGGAACCTCCATATGCCATGGGTGTGACCCTTAAAAGAAGATTAGAAAAAAAAGTGACGAACTGTAATTTAGCCACCTATGGTTTAAAAAAAAAAAAAAAGTGGCTTAAAATCAAGGATCTAGAAAATCTAAACAAAGACTTAATCTACAATATGAAAATCCAAGATAATTCAAGAGCTGACTATAATTACTTGTTTGAAATGGGGCCTAAATAAAAATAGGAATTTGCTTCTTTCAATTCTGGTCTTCAGCCATGATTTTTTAAAGTGTGTGTATATGTGGTTTCTATTCTAAAGTTTTGGGAAAAAGAGAAAATATGATACTTCACAGATTTTTTAAGTACCTCCTTTAGGTGTTCCTTGTGTAGGGTTGTTCTACTCTGTTCATTCAGGCTTTGACTGCTGGGTGAACTTCTGTGTGCTTTTCCCTGGTATGAGAGGCAAACCCCTAAGTTTTCTAAGGCTTATGATGTATTATAAGCCTATGGCTTCTCCTATGGCTCACTAAGGCATGGGCCAAAAACCAACTACCCAGATTTATGGATAGAGTGATATGAAAATATTTACATAGTAATAGTATAATCACTAATGAAGTGTAGAGTTAAAGCCAGAAGAGAAAACATTTAGGCAACTAACTGAATCAAAAATTACAATAATGATCACAATGAAAATTTATATTTGTTAATTAAGTGTACTTATAGGGTTAGCAAACAAGAGAAATCTTTTTTTTTTTTTTTGAGAAATTCATTTTTATCCTGTAGTTCCCTTGGAGATATTGCCTAATTATCTTCACATCACAATAAAGGTAATATTTCTAATAAATAAATACAGAGAGACTAATTAATATATTTAATTATACTTTTCTGAATTGGATTTGTCTCTATTCCACAAATCTTGTTTATTTTTAAATTTTTTAAAAAAATTATTATTATTATTTTGTCATTTTAGGGCCGCACCCATGGCATATGGAGGTTCCCAGGCTAGGGGTTGAATCGGACCTGCAGCTGCTGACCTACACCATAGCCACAGCAACATGGGATCTGAGCTGTGTCTGTGACCTACACTATAGCTCATGGCCATGCTGGATCCTTAACCCACTGACTGAGGCCTGGGATCAAACCTGTGTCCTCATGGATACTAGTCGGATTCATTTCCACTGAGCCACAATGAGAAAGCCCACAAATCTTGTTTATTGAACTCCCACAAATCTTGTTTATTTTAAGTGTGCTTTAGGATCCTGGTCTGCCTCTGTCACTTACTAGTCATTGAGACATATACTGTTGGAAAATAAATTGTGTATCTCTAATATAAATTCAGTTTACCTGCTCATTGGCCACCCGGCATCATTGTCAAGATCTAGGAAACCACTTCAAAAAATAATAAATGATTATAAAATACAAATGTTTTATGATGATATCCTTGTACTTCTATCATCATTCTTAAAATAAATGTGGTGTATACAGCATACAGCCAGAGCCTCATGAAACTTTATCTTAATTTTAATCATATATCATAGATAAATAATCCTGACGCCAAAATAATGCTTATAGTGATGACTTGCTGTCTCAGGAATGTGGGATCCAGGGGGGAAGTAAATAAAAAGATAAAGAAGGCTCTGTATTGACTTGCTAGAATTTGGTATGTGGCAAATGTGCAGTTACACAGCCTCAGATCCCTCTTGGGAAACTGCCCAAACATTTGCATTTCCACAATGTATTTATTTAGAAAATACTTTTCTCCTGAGAAAAATCTGGCTCTCAAACCTCTCACTGAGATAATGCAAGTTCAGCAAATCTCTATTCAGGAACAAGAGGTGGAAGTCTAATGAGAACTGTATTTAACAAAAATCCATTTCCAAATACAACTTGTTATAAATATTTTGGGAATTTTCAATTGAAAATACTACTTATAAGAAATGAACTTCAAAACACAAAAAAAATAGAAAACTATAAGAATCCTCAGTAGGGCTTTTTATCTCCCTCCCTCCACTACAGATTTACTCTAATGTTTTCTTTCTTCATTCATTATCCTTAGTATTATAGTGCTGCAAACTCACCAAAATGAGAAATAGCCAAGAAAGCAAAAAGGTTAGAGATAAAAACAAGCTCTAGGTTCTAGTGGGCAGCCCCCCAGGGACCAGCCAAATTGAGTGGAGGGAAGTATTAAACACCGAGAGGATAACAACATTAGCCACTGCTGAGCAGAAAATTGGAATTATCTTTCAAGTTATATGTTTTTCTTTTTTTTTTTGGCTCTCAGACTTGTCTTTCCTTTTCTGGTGGTACCCCACAAATAATAAGCAGCCAAAATAAAATTTCTTTTAGTCATGGCAAAGTACTCATTGAGCTTAGAGATTAATATTAAAATTTTAAAAAAGAAAAAGTTCAATGATAAGTGATAAAGAAAATCTGAACTGGGAAGTTTAACATATAAGTACCATGATGATAATATACACAGAAACACAATATGCAATTTTTTCAGATAAATTTATAAATGATAAAACAAGAGTGTACCCCCAGATTAACAATCGAATGATAACTGCCTGCATGTTGTTACATGCCTTTCCCAAAATGATGTACTAGAAATCTAACGCTATCTTTCCAGCCTACAATTAGTCTCTTCTATTCTCTGTGAGCTTTTTTGCTGTTCGAATCCTGCCACAAGTTTCATCATATCAACATCCACTACCATTTCCTTTGATTGTTCTCCTCCAGTTAACCAAACCCAAATGCCAACATGTTTCTAGCTCCAAGTGACTTGGATTCCTAGAAAAACATTGTGTGTGTGTGTGTGTCTGTGTGTGTGTGTGTGTGTGATTTCTTGGGCCACTCCTGTGGCACATGGAGGTTCCCAGGCTAGGGGTCGAATCAGAGCTGTAGCTACCGGCCTACGCCAGAGCCACAGCAACGGGGGATCCGAACCGCGTCTGCGACCTACACCACAGCTCATGGCAACGCTGGATCCTTAACCCACTGAGCACGGCCAGGGATCGAACCCGCAACTTCATTGTTCCTAGTTGGATTCGTTAACCACTGAGCCATGACCAGAACTCCAGAAAAACATTTCTTTACATTAAGACCTGTACTGCCTCACCTTACAACTTAGAGTATAGCAAACCCTCCATGCCTTATCAAATTAGAACAAAAAGGTCTCTCAGTTTGGGCCTAAGGCTTTCCAAATCTATATTTTCAATTTTTTAGACTTTGAAAGAGTCTGAGATGACATTCCTAACAAAGTAATCTCCATGAATATTTCGTTTCTGTATTGTTATTTTTTATGGCCACACCCAGTGGCATTTGGAAGTTGCCAAGCCAGAGATCAAATCTGAATTGAAGCTTTGAACTGCACTGCAGATGTGGCAACACTGGATCCTTAACTCAGTACACCAGGATGGGGACTGAACCCACACCTTAGCATCAACCCAGGCTGCTGCAGAGGCAATGCCTTAATCCACTGTGCAACAGTGGGAACTCCTACACTTCTATTTTTTACAGTGCACCCAAAATGATATCAAGGATTACTTAATAATAATAGCTGACATTTATAGAATTAGTCATTATTCTAATGACTTTTCCATTTAGTCCTCACGCCCTATGAAATAGGTTTTGGTAAAATACTCATTCTATAAATGAGTAAAGAGAGGCAAAGAGGATAAATATATTGTCAAATTCACATAATTAGTAAGCTACACAATTGGTATTTAAAGTTTTACAGTCTGTACTATTTTACTAGGGCTTCCATAATGAAGTATCACAGACTGGGTGGCTTACACAAGAAAACTGTATTTCCTCACAGTTCTGAAGGTTAGAGTTTGAGATCAAGATGTTAACAGGTTGTTTTTTTCTAAGGCCTCTCTCCTGAGCTTTGTTTTTCCTCTGTGTGTATCTGTGGCTAGTCATATTGGATTAGTACCTACTCCAATGGCCTTATTTAACCTTAATTACCTCTTCAAAGTCCTTATCTCCAAAGACAGTTGCATTCTGAGGTACTTGGGGTTAAGACTTTAACATGTGAATTTGGAAAATACATGATTCAGCTCATATCACAGTATTATTCCAGACCCCTCCTCTTAACCACTAAATTTACCTAAAAGAGAAAGAGAAAGAGAAAGAAAAGGAAGGAAGGAAGAAGAAAGAAGAGGGAAGGAGAAAGGGATGAAGGAAGAAGTAATAAAAGGAGAGAGAAGGAGGAAGGGAAGAAGAAAGATGTTACTTGGGATGGTGCCATATGGCACTACTTGGGTTGAATCAGTGGCTCTTGGTTTCCATAGGAGATATAACTATCTCTACCACAGTGATATTCTTGTCAAGCAAACTAGAATAACTTTGTAGGCAGCAGGAGGTAGGGTGCTTACTAGACAATACTGGAGACAGATTTACCAAATCTTGGGATGGCAGGTCATTATGGTGATGTGACCATGAGCTCTAGAGTTACGTGGACATGGGTGCAAACATTAGCTCAGCTTCATTCTTTTTGTAAAATTATACTTCCTTTCTGACCTTCAGTTTTCTTAACATTGGTATAATATATTCATGTAGGATAGGTTTTTGAAAAGGATTACAGTTAATATGACGTTCATAGAAGAGCGCATCTCCTCCAAAAGTGAAAATATCAAAGTCCTTTTTCCTTTCCATTTTGGCTTCTCACTTACTAGATTCACAGAGACCACTTGTCTTTCTTTCATATACCCTCTCAAGAATATTAATACCATAAATGGTGAAGTAACAAATAATACATTTCTTTCATCTAATTACCTCTTTTCTAAGCACATCTTTCTTTAGTCACCTCTCCTACACATTTACCATTTCTTTTTATTGGAGTTAACCAATAACCCTGTCTTCTCCTTCTATTTGGAAATTACCTATTGCTTAAGCAAAATTTTATAAATATAAAATGTACACTATTCATGTTATATTTTCTTTGACAAATTTATTTTTAAACAAATTTTTTCAATTAAAACATTTTATGCTTCCAGAAAAGTGGAATAAGTAATATCTAAGACACAATTAGGAAAATAAATATGAATTGATGGGCATTCCATCACATTATTTCCAATCTCTTTATTTTTTGGCGGGATTGGTAGAAATAACTAAAACTGCACAAATTTATCAAAAGATCCATATTGTAACCAAATTCTAATTCACAAAGTTTATCCTAATTCATTTATTCATCCTTATGTCAGTCATTATTATGGGCATTAAATATAGAATTGTGAATGTTATGCTAAGAATGGAAAATGCTTTAGCAATGGAGAGATAGTGACTATGTATGCAAATAAATGTATAAGTGGTGATAAGTGATACTCAAAAAACAAAGCAAGTCATTCTTTTTAGGACTGTAAAATGGTGCAGCTGCTTTGGAAAACCATCTGGCAGTTAGTTCCTCAAATGATTAAGCAGAATTATCATATTCATTCATATCATTCCTAGGTATACACTCCAAAGGAATAAAAACATATGTCCACAGAAAAATTTACACACAGATGTTCATAATAGCATTATTCATAATATCCCTAAAGTGGAAACAGCACAAATGTTCATTAAACGATGAATGGATAAATAAATTGTGGTATACCTGTAGAATATTTTTAGCAATATAAAGAAATTAAATATTAATATATGCTACAGTATGGGTGAACCTCAAAAATATTATGCTAAATGAAAGAAGCCAGACATGAAGACATTGTTATGAAATGTCTAGAATTAGGTGGTATATAGAAACGGAAATCATATTAATGGTTTCCTAGGGATCTGGGGGATGGTAAAGTCGGTGGGGGATAATGCCTAAAGGTTAGGGAATTTCCTTACAGAGTAGTGAGAATTTTCTGAAATTGTGGTGATGTTTTATAAATCTGTGGGTATACTTATAGGCCTCAAAATATTTTTAAAAATCAAATATATCAAATTAAAAATTTATACTCATTAAAAAACACATAAAATTGAAGAGATAAGCCATAGACCAAGATAAAATACTTATATATTGTTTTGATATATACTTATAATATATATAAATATATTCTTTGGCAAAGAACTTATATCCATAATATATAAAGAACTCTGATACAGTAATGAAAAGACAAATAATTTTTTTAAAAACCCCAGTTATTGGGCTAGAGATTAACAGAAGAACTGGTGGTTGTTACCTTGATATATGGCACTCAAATAAGATCTTTTGGAGGCGAGGATATTTGACAGGTGTCCTGACTATAAGAAGGGAGTCTGTCATTCCAGGATCTTGTAGAAGAGTATTCCCCAATAGGAAGAAAGAATTTTAAAGTACTAAGCCTGGATTGAGTAGTGTTTCTTCAAGAATCAACAGTTTCAGTAGAACCAGGATATTAGTAGGCAGTGTCCCATAAAGCCAAGTAATTACAGAAAAGACTGACAGGAAATAAAGTTGAAGGGGGAGCTGGGAATGACTTATTGGACATCGTTTCCTTGCTGAAAAGATCTTACATGATGATGATGATGATGACACAGCAAAAGATTTCCCAGCTCCTGCCTTGTGTCTTTAACTGCCCCATACTGTTCATTTAGAAAATATAACCTCAAATGTAATCTCTCCTGACTGAATTTATCCCTAATATGCAAACCAATCAATACTTACATTAATTTACCAAATTGTATGGTGAGTGCAGCAATTCACTCAGGTATATGTAAATCTTCTGTCCTTCACATCCTATATCTACTCGGTGACTCAGTTTTATGAATACTAACTCAAATATATCTACTACTTCTTTTTCTGTATTTCCACTGATAATCCCCTGTTCATAATTTCAGTCTGATAAATAATTATAATTCCAGTTACTCTACTGATGTTTGCCCTATCCACATCTTTCTGCACATGCTGGATTTTATTAAAGCTCAAAGCACATTATGCTTTTTAACATTCTTCTGGCTCAGAAAAATCTACTGTCTTTTCCTTATCTATAACATTATTTCTCAAGATGTTTTCTAAAAATTTATGGGAAAACAGTTTCTTGACATATAAATTTGGAAATGCAATTACCGCATCCCCATGGAAGATACTATTGCACATTACCATATTAAGGATTCTTTAAAAGTCCTATTATCGAGAAAACTATATAAATTTTTTAACTCAGATATAAATGTATATTAACCTATGAACACATTTTAATGTAACAATTAGTAACATCTTGCTGAATTAGTGTTCTAAGAACATACCTTGACCTAAAAGGATAAAATTGATGGTGCAAATTACCATTAAAGTGAATATAAAATGTAAGTTATACAATGTAATTATAAGTTATTCTGCAAAGGGAGTAAAATGTGTTAGTTCAAATGCATAAATTTTTAGAACCGAATGTATTTAAGGACAATCTAGCCCAAGTCATGCCTTTTATGAATCAGGGTTAGAAACAAATTTATTTTTGAAGGCTGCTTAGGTTGCTGACATAGGAGAGCTTAGAATTTTTAGTTTATTGCCCCAATGTACAAATACTTTTTAAATTCAAGGTAAATAATTTAACATATGTTTATTGTCCACAACTATGTGCCTGATACATGCAAAAATATTCTCACAATTCATCTTGGCACCTAACATTTCATTTTTATTTAACTCAGTGGGTTGAGCATAAATTCCTTGGAATTCCTGTCATGGCACAGTGGTTAACGAATCCAACTAGGAACCATGAGGTTGAGGGTTCGATCCCTGGCCTTGCTCAGTGGGTTAACGATCCGGCATTTCTGTGAGCTGTGGTGTAGGTTGCAGATGCAGCTCAGATCCCTCATTGCTGTGGCTCTGGTGTAGGCCAGTGGCTACAGTTCTGATTCGACCCCTAGCCTGGGAATCTCTATATGTCGTGGGAGCGGCCCTAGAGAAAGCAAAAAGACAAAAAAAAAAAAAAAAAAAATTCCTTAAGGGTCAAGTTGTTCTCTAGATTTTTAAATCTCCCTTAGTGTCTAATATTCTTTGGCACAACTAGTCACTAACAAAATGTGACACATTTATATAATATATTCTTGCTTAAATAACTTCTGATGACAGATTAGAAATTAAAGGAATTTAGCAAGAGTGAAGGCCCTCTTCCTGGTTCATAGCTGGTGCCTTCTCACTATGTCCTTACATGATGGAAGGGACAAGAGACCTCTGTGGAATCTCTTTTTCTAAGAACACTATTCCCTCCCTCATGACCTGATCACCTCTGAAAGGCCCTGCTTCCTAATACAATCATCTTTGGGAGTTGGAATTCTACATAAGGATGTGAAGGAAAATAAACATTCAGGACAATAGTATATTCCCACCAACAATGTTGGAGGTCCACATTCTCACTAACATTTTTTAATTTTAATTTTATGGCTGCACCCATGGCATATGGAAATTCCCAGGCTGGGAAATGAACCTGCACCTCTTGCAGCAACCTGAACCGCTACAGTAGGACCCTTAACCCACTGCACCATGGTGGGAACCCTTCCCTAACATTTTGTATTGTTATTTTTTATTAACTTTAGTTGTAGTATCTCACAATAGTGCTAATTTGTATTTTCTTGATAAATAATGATGTTGAGCATCTTTTAACATGCTTATTGGCTTATATATACTCTTTTGAAAAGTGTCTGTTCAATCTTTAATCTAACCACAGTATATATGTAAATGTAAGCTTATATTTAAATACATATATACTTGTGGATTCATATAATTTATGATATGATCTAGAAGGTATATAACAACTACTAAAATTCCAAAATATGTTAACATTTCCAAAGTGTTGTAAGAAAATAGGTTATACTGTTCACCACTGATTTGAATAAAGTTTAAAGCAAAATTCCATGTTTTACTTTATTATTTATTATAAGGATACACTTTAATGATATATATTGCACCTCGATCCAGCATAGATTTAAAGATAGTATTCTCTAAATTATTTTTGATGAAATATCTGTTCCAGCATTTGTGAATGTTTCCTGGTAAGATTGCCCTCTCCTTCCTGATTCTGATAGCATCAGCGGCTGAACCATGTGCATGCATTCCCTTCTTTTTCTCTTCCTGTGCTGTGTGAACATCACACATTTCCTTCCGCTTTTGAATTCAAAAGATAAATAGCCTTAAAGAAAAAAAAAATTACAGGTGCTTTTCCATTCCTTTTTGCTAGGGATCTTTAAATAATTTTGAAACAAGAAGTCTCACTCTCTTGCGAAATCTGTTTTCCATAGGGTATAAATGTGTTGATTTATCACTTAAAGTCACTTTCCTGCGAAACTCCTTTGAATCATATAACTCCCTAAGTAGAGGCGGAAGAACTGGAGTAAAGGGCTGTCTATAAGTTTAGACATTTCTTTTTTTCAACTGTTCTGTTTGCAATCTCATAGAAAACCTGATTAGAAAATTGGTTATAAAAACAGAAATATATTTTAAAGGAAACCTGCATGAAAATTTGGAAATGTGTTTCTTTTTTAATATATTTTTTTTTTTTTGTCTTTTTTGCTATTTCTTTGGGCTGCTCCCGCGGCATATGGAGGTTCCCAGGCTAGGGGTCGAATCGGAGCTGTAGCCGCTGGCCTACGCCAGAACCACAGCAACGCGGGATCCGAGCCGCGTCTGCAACCTACACCACAGCTCACGGCAACGCCCGATCCTTAACCCACTGAGCAAGGCCAGGGACCAAACCCGCAACCTCATGGTTCCTAGTCGGATTCGTTAACCACTGCGCCACGAGGGAACTCCTGGTTCTTTTTTAAACACAAGGGGGAGGTGGAAAGAGATATCAGAATTTGAAAATTGCATTAAATAATAGAAAAAATGGAAGAAAAATGACAATATAATTACTTCTGACTCAAAAAAGAATAGCTATGAGAAAGATATGGCACACAAGAAGTGCATATGAAAATGGATCTTAATACATACTTAGACATGTTGATCAGCATTTACCCATGTCTCTCAGTTATTGCCATTTTAATTTGAAAGTTCAAGATTGAAATTGTGACCTGTGTAGTTGAATATTATTAGATATATGCACCAAAAGTATACATGTCTAAAATATTGTATGTTTTAAATATGACTTACGGAATTTGTGGACAGAGAGGTATGAGAATACACCTTAACTGTCAAAGAAATTTACATGTGGAGGTATGCATAAGATTCCTACTAGTCTATACATAATTTCCTATTACCACTATATTTATTAGATATATTTGGGTTCTATATTTCAGAGATCATTGAAACAATGAAGGAAGGACAGATTTTTGGGGCTTCTGTATGTCTGCTGCTTAGTTGTGCCTTTGGACCTCTTACTGCTATTCCTGAGGAAGGTGAAGAATATGCAAACATTACAGGTAAAATGTTAGAAGCATTCCTTTTTTTAAGCTAGTCAAAGCTCTCAATTTTAATCTAAAAATTTAATATATTTTTCTCCATCCTGTAGAAAAATCAGTTTTTATTGAAGTGACATTTTTTTTCCAAACCTTAGTCTAAAACTGTTACCTTAGCAAGGAAGGTCTCTTTTTTTTCAAACCACATATTAAATATTGAAGTATCTCTGGAAAATTGCAAGGAGCAAAATAATGTAGACATAACTCTCTATGAACCTTGATGTTACTCGGCTAGGAAAAGTGTGAGAAGGAAAAGGAAGCTACAGACATCTGAGGTTTTAGCCACTCTCTTCTTGCCCTTACTCATCAAATAAATACTTCCCAGATGAGTCCAATGGGAGTATCTAGTCAAGCAAGACACCAAGAGATTTGGATAACAGAAGTCCGTTCTAATCCCATATAGTTCTGTGTCTAAAAGTAAAATACAGTTGACCCTTGGCAGTGCAGAGGTTAGGGGCCCCAACCATTTGTGAAGTCAGAAATCTGCCTATAACTTACAGCCAGCTCTCTGTATCTTTAATTCCCCTATGTCTGGGGTTCTGAATAGATTCAACCAACCACAGATCATGTCGTACTGTAGTATTTACCACTGAAAAAAATTCAAGTATAAGTGAACCCATATGGTTCAAACTCATGTTGTTTAAGGGTCAACTGTATTAACAATAAAACAAAAGAACAAGGAGGAGACTGCGTAGTGATCATTATTATAGATTTATTTCTTTCTCAAAAGTAATATTTTGTGGCAAATTTGTAAATTACCGATAGAAATCTCAAGTCATTCTTAATAATGAGCAACAAAAAGCGATAGATTCTACTTGTATGTATGGTTATGATATAAAAAAGATTTTCATACTGAAGTGAAGACATTATTTCAACATAGTATAGTAAATGAAAGGATATGCATAGGCATGCATAGGATGCTGCTATAATACAAGGAAAGGGACTCATTTAAGCTTGGCAGTCTGAGAACTTGGCATAGGAAAGCGGCCAAGTGGTACATGCTGCATCACTTCAGCCCACACCCAAGAATGAGGCACTGGGAGCAGATCTAAAGATCTGCACCAACCAGACCCACAGCTTGAAGTCTACCTGCCCAGGCAGACCCAGCCTACATCAGCCCCAGCTGACGGGTAGATGAGAAGCAAACCCAGCTAGGATCAGAACAGCCACTGACATCCTACTCATGAGTGAAAAATAAATGCTTATTATTATATGCATGAGAGAAATAGATACATTGTTAGGAAAATTTCCTAAAGATGGAATGTTATTTGATAAAGTCAAAACCATTATGTGTTTTATGAAAAAAAGAATTGAACACTATGAGATTAACTTGAATCTTTCATTCAGCTCATTTCTTAAAAGGGACAGCTGAAGTTCTAATATTTTGGATGTTGAGTAGACAAGGGATGTGGAGTTTAAAGTAAGTCCTGATAGGGAAAACGCCAGCAATCCCATCTTGAAGAGTGAGAGGAAAAAGGGTTCAAGTGTTCCCAGTATTCACCTAGTCCAAGTCCCCTCAATTAGGCTGAGAAATGCATGGCAGTTAAGCGGGACGTTCCTGAAGTAGTTGCTGCTGCCACAGTTGGCCAAGAAACCAGAATAAAACCCATCAATAATTAAGCCAGAGTTTTAAATCCAGACCAAACCTGCTGGATAAGGAAAAATGTTGATTATAAGGCTAGACTTGAAGACCACTTAGCTGACTTGCTGCAGTCTTATCCAGAGTTGCTTTTATTTTGTTTTTAATTAATCTTGCAATGGTATGATCCTGCATCTGAATAAACTCAATTTTGGAGATAGCATTTATCAAATTATGCCACAGCCATGCCATCATCTTATAGAAGTATACCATTTCATTGAAATAATGCGTTATTTTATTGAAAAACATAAAAGATTTTAAGGTTTCTCTCACAAGTCAGTAGTAGACTTTTTAAAATTAGTCCCACTAGCTAGGGAGGATGAAATAGAAGAAACTTCTTGATAATACAAAAATAGTAATAACAAATAGCAGTGATAAGCTTTAAAAAAAAATTCTTTTAGACCAGGAGAGGGAAGATTAGCAGGGAGCATTTAGAGAAAGGCAAGTATCTTTTAGAAAATTTAGAATCAGACAGAACTAAGTTTGCATGTGTGGTTTGCTACATAGCAGCTTTGCAAAATTAGAGAAGTTTATGTAGATTCTCTGACTCCCAGTATCCTAATCTATAAATAAGTCCTGTAAATAACTACATGGAAACAGTTATGATATAAACTGCATAAAAGCATCTGATGCATTTTTCTAGCACAGGGAAGGCAGAGTACATGCCTCCGTTCTGTTCTAGAGAAATGAAATCTTCGAGTCAGAGAGTCAAGTGGCATGCAGTTTCCTGATAGCAGGTAACTTTAAAGCTCTAGATTCTCGAACAAATTCCAGGAGAATGAGGATTCTAACTGTCAAGGATATGCCATATCCCCAAATATGATCATGAACCTTCTATTCAACATCTCAGTACAGAGGGAAGGGAGAGTGAGACTGTAATCCTCAAACTGTGAAACATAAAATACAGTAAGTTAATCATGAAAAGATTAAATATAAAACATTTACCTCACTACATCATATTAAATTCCTCTTATATTGCCCTGTATGTGCTTTCCAGTTTTATGGCCTTAGGTGGATCCTTGTCACTGTCAACACTTTCTTTAAATCTCAGGAAAGTTACCCCTGACCCCCTCAGACAAGCTTAGGTACCTCTTTACATACTTGCACAGCATCCCTGACTTCTTGAATATTTACATAAGTAAGTCTTTAGGGTCTGCATGCTCCATGAAAGGGGGTGGGGTGATTACTGCCACTTAATTTACTATCATATCTGTCATGACAGCACAGTGCTTGACACACATGATTCTTAACTTTTAAAAAGGTTTATCCAAATTAAGAAATAAAAACAAGGCAGATTTTGATTCCTTTTGAGTGGAGTGACCTGGGTCTGTGTCTGGGGGCCACTGACCACTCCCTGAATTCAGGAATGCTGTGCAAGAGGGGAGGTTGCAAGTGCACTGAATAAAAGGATATTCTAATACAGGATTCATGTAAGAAATACATTTAAATGTGAATGTTAAAGATGAATAATTAGATAATAACTAATAAAATGCATTAATCAAAGTTAGTGCTTAGTGTTTTCTTTAGGAAACTGCTGTAAAATCACCATCTTTCATTATCAAAACTGTTTTTTTTTTAGTTTTTAGTGGTTTAGAAAAAAAATTGAGTGGAAACTGCATAATTAAATTGATGTGCTTGACCTAAATGCCAATTTAGGAATCTCAGTCACACAGTCCTGTGACAGTATCACTCAGTTATTAAGAAGGTAGATATCTTCTGTAAAACTGTGGGGGTCAATTCTAAAGCTATTGTTTATGGTGTGAACTGAGCTATTAATTTTTCCAGTGCTATTTTATAAATATGGATATAATAATGCCTAATTCAGAAAATTATTGTGGTCATTAAATAATATAATTAAAAAATGTCTAGAGCACAGTATTCAGTAAACATTAGTCGTTACTACTGGAACCATGGGCTACAATTATGGGCACCTATCTTTCTATTTGTGGTGCAATGCCACCACCTGGTGACACAATTACTAAATAGCAGGTTGTGTGGGGGGTAGTTTATCCTCATAATCCAGAAAATGTAAAATAAAAACTTTGGCATGATAATAGGAAATGTCAAATATATGAAAGTCAAAAGGAAGGGAATCATCAATGAGGAAGAATCTAAGTTATTAACTTATAATAAAGAGTTTCCCTGAATATACAGTATATGGTAACTGAGGTATCAGGTAAAGCTTTCTGCTTTCTACAGGTAGAGATCTATATTAAAGATGCCTGTCTGAAACACTGCTTCAATGATTTGGTGCCTACAAAGTTCTAAAGTAACATTAATTTGGGAGTCAGTGCCATCATTGTATGAGAAGTACTATGGAAATTTCTGAAGTAATAGTATATGGCCAAAAGATTCAAAATGTCAGAATATCTTTATGCCCAGGTCATTTCTCAAAATTATTTATGTGACCTCTGAAATTCTGAGATATGATTCTAAGATCAGATATTTAATAGGCCAAATTTTTGTTGGTCCTACAAAAATGTATCTCCAGCAGATAAACATAAAGTGCTAATTCAGTGATACACTGTGTGCTCTTAGTCAGATGCACCATTTAGTGTCCTTGAGGCAAAGCGTTCTAGCTTCTCCCAACTTTTTTACAACTCAAAATATCAGTTATAGAATACTCAATCTTTAAGAAGGAAATATAAACAGTAGTTACAAGTACACGTAAATGTACTACTTAGAAATGCTTTCAGTTATTTTTGAATTCAAATATTCAAATATAACTTCAGTGATAAGGGGAAAAACATATTTTCCATAAGTTATTTTTTAATTTATGTACAGATATTTATCTATGAAAAATATTTGCACAAGTATCCTAAAATGCTATTTTATATATGTTATGAATTTCTATAGAAAAATACTTGTGTGTATAATGTAAGAAAAATACTTATAATTTGTAATATTAAACACAAACTTTCATAATTAGGGAATGGTTTAATATTATATGACATATGCATACATATATGAATATAAACATACTGTTGCTTTTTTGTTTGTTTGACTTTTAGGGCCACAACTGCAGCATATGGAAGTTCCCTGACTAGGGGTCTAATCAGAGCTGTAGCTGCTGGCCACAGCAACAGCAATGCAGGATCCAAGCTGCATCTGTGACCTACATCACAGCTTACAGCAATGCTGGATCCTTAACCCACTGAGAGAGACCAGGGATTGAACCTGAATCCTCATGGATACTAGTCAGATTTGTTTCCCCTGAGCCATGATGGGGAACTCCCAACTGTTGCTTTTTTTTCATGAATATTGGGATCATGTATGAGCCCTAATCTGTTGCTTTTAAAGAATCACTTCATGTGTAAAAAAAATGACACAATACAACTGTGGATTAGGGAGAGGTCTCTACTTATTTGTAACGTCAACTCATCAGTTACCTTACAGCTACTACTCAATTCCATCAATAGATAGATCAATATGTACAAGTTTAAGCAATATCTATATTGCTTTCTAGACAATATTGCTTTCTAGACAAAAGTCTAGAAAAATAGTCATTTTCCTTTAATAGTTGTTTAATAATTGATAGAGTGCTGATGAAAGGTTATGTGTTATTCTTTTATTTTTATCTTGTAGATGCAAAGTTGCCACCAATGAAACCTATACATTCATTTTGTGCAATGAAAGCAGATGATGGCCCATGCAAAGCAATGATGAAGAGATTTTTTTTCAATATTAACACGCAACAGTGTGAAGAATTTATATATGGGGGATGTGAAGGAAATCAAAATCGATTTGAAAGTCTGGAAGAATGCAAAGAAAAATGTACAAGAGGTAGATGTCTGGAGATGCTTATCACCCAGGAGCATTTAGGGTTATTATTAAATCAAATCATATATTTGATAATTTTAGGTTAAAAAGAAAACAATTTTAACGATCTTAATTTTCAAGATTTCAAGGAATTCTTTTTTACTTCAGATTTAATGTTCAACTACCATTTTTCATGTTTTGTGCCAGTCATTATTAAATATATTAATCTCCTTGTTCTATACTCTCTCCCTGATAAAAAAATGAAGAAAACACTTAAATTCACAGAACGGGTTTTATATCTTCAACAAATTAAGTGTAATTCAGCCTCCCTGGGCAGCTATGAGTTGGCAGGAAAGAAATTGTTATTCACAATGACTTAGACTTTCCTTTATCCGTACAATTATCTCATAGCTGCCCTCTGTCAAGATAATGAATCTGATAAACCATTTTGAGGCTTTCAATAGCTACTAATTAGAAAATTAGAGAAATATATATATGATACTTAAGTCATCCTCTTTTGAACCTTGGACTAATATGGAAAAGAAAATATCATCCCTGCTGACTTTACTGATCCCAATCTTCCTTTCATATTTTTACTAAGTTATAGGTTTAAGAGCATATCACATTATATTATTATTAAACTGTATTGAACAGTTTTATTCTGTTATAATCATATTAAAACTTTTTTTGCAAATATTACAAATTACAATGTTTTATGTGACTTTCTCTCTTCAGACTGAGATGAAATTCCAAATAACTACTGGTCAAAATTTTGAGCATCTTTATCTGTTTTATTCTTCTGAATTGTGAGCTACTTGAGAGATAGAAGACACTGAGTTGTCTTTATTTCCCCAGTTTCTAACCCCATATTTCCCCATTGCATGTTCTTAGAGCCAGTTGAATGTAATTGCAGGGCTACAGAGGTGGTAACTTCTAATGCCAGTGTCTTGGGGTTTTTTTCTTGCAAAGCAGGGAGCTCTGCATGCTCACTCTGATAATGCTTTCCTACACAGCTTTTACAAAACAGCCCTGGCATCATGATGTTCTTGGCTTGGGAAAAAAGCTCAATGTGGTAAAAAGAGAAAGTTTTCTCCCCCTGTGACTCTGAGATGCTTTGTTGTATGCTCCAGGGCTGACAGAAAAGAACTGATGTGAATGTATTTCTTTATCTTTGAGCACTTTACCCCTCTTTCCTCTCCATAGATGTGTTAGAAATGTTACTACACACAGATTAGCCAGTTCAGTGGTTCTCTGTGGTACCTTTGGTTTTTTGTGATTGCCTGGTCATTTTCCATTCATCACAGAGTTCTATACCCTGTTGTCTTCCATACTGGGCCAAGCATCCTTTTGTGTTGAGTAGAGGCTCACTTGGGTTCAGCACCTTGGCTAGAGGCCTAGTTGCCTCATTCTTTCTAATCCTCACTTTTTCATGTGGCAGCCTTTTTATTTTTATCAATTGGCCTTTTCCCTGAAATACATACCTCTTTTGCTTTTATAATCTACAAGCTTTTATTTCACTGCTGTGTAAAGTTACCTTTTTCTTTAGAAACTAACCAAACATAATCATTTTGTTTTTCAGTGAGTGTCCAGTTACATATGATGTATTCTCAAACATCATTACACTTACCATAACTATATGAATTTTCATTATCTCTTCAAAAGCCATTTTATATTATTGTTTGAATATTTGAGTGTTTTATATAGTAAGCTACTGTTAAGGATATAGCTGACATATAGAAAAAGTATTACTAAGTTTTTAAAAAATCACCTAAGGAGAAAATTCCATCTTTAGCTGTAATGGGATAACTGTAACTGACCTTTCTCTCCTAATGTAAATAGCTAGAAAAGTGAACAAAATATATGAAGCAGCTATTTACAGACATTGATCAAAAGGCAGTGTAGGATTATGATCTCTGTGAGAAGGGAAACACATGAGGCTAGCCCTCCCATCTCCCCATCATTCTGCATGAAGGTACTCTTGACCATAGTTAAAGGAGAAAAATCCAAGCAAAGCACAGTGGTCTCCCTGGTAAAGGGTATGGAGATTGGAGACTTGTAGACTGAGGTACCTGGACTTTGAGGGACAGTATATGAAAAAGAATGGGTATCTATAGAGGAAATGCTAAAAAAAATTCTGGATAAGGGTCCATTTGAGTTTGTCACTGAATAAGAAAATTGCATGCATTTGGTGAAATTCTGTGAGTTTGAGAAAATAATTCTAGGGATTTGTAAACGGAATAATTCCTAGAGCTCACACATGGCTAAAAGAAAAGTTGCATTTAATTTACTATATTATGGCAAGCCTAAAGTAGCTTCTACCCTACTAGTACTACTGCTACTACTAAATTAAGAGTAGAAGCTACTCTAGGCTTGCCATAATGAAGCTTAAAACAAGCTTTAAAAATTCCAGATTATCCATAAGTAATTTAACAACCTGACAAAAAGCACTTCAACATTCTTTAAAGGAAGACAATAAAATATAGCAGCCAATAGTATAATATTCAAAAATATCTATAATTCTCCCTTGCTCCCAATACTAAAATATTCAAAGAAGCAGCAAATTGTGATCCATATTTAGGAAATAATTACTCAATTCAAACAGAGAAATGACCGAGGCAACAGAATTAGTAAACAAGATCTTCAAAATAGCTATTATAAATAAGCTAAAGGATTTAAAGAAAACATGAACACAATAAGGAGAAAAATGGAGTATATAAAAGATAACTAAATGGAATTTCTAAACCTAAAAAATATAAAATATAAATAAATTCACCAGATGTACTTCAAGCAGATTAGATATTACAGAAGAAAAGGTCTGTAAACTTAAAAGACTGAGCAATACAAACTGTTCAAAATGAAGAACAGTAGGGGAGAAAAAAATGATTAAAGAAGTGAACAAAAAAGAATATATCCCAATAACTCATGACCCAACATCAAGAAACCTATGAAAATTTATAATTGGAGTCCTGGAAATTGGGCCAGAAGAAATATGTGAATGTATTCTTTTTTGAAAAATAGGTGTATGTAATGTGGAAATTAAAGAATTAGATGAAAGAGATCAAATTCCCACTTAGCTTTTTAGCCAATCAGCTTCTATAGGAAGCTTAAGTGTGTTACATTAATTTTTTTTTTATTTTTTTGTCTTTTCCAGGGCAGCACCCACGGCATATGGAGGTTCCCAAGCTAGGGGTCTAATTGGAGCTGTAGCTACTGGCCTGAGCCAGAGCCACAGCAATGTGGGATCTGAGCTGCCTCTTTCACCTAGACACAGCTCACATCAACGATGGATCCCTACCCACTGAGTGAGGCCAGGGATCAAACCTGCAACCTCGTGGTTCCTAGTTGAATTTGTTAACCACTGAGCCATGATGGGAACTCCTGCTACATTAAATAGTGGGGCATCAATTCCTCAAACATCTTTAATAGCTGTAGAAAATATGCTGTTTATATTAATTACTGATTTACTGGTTGAGCCAATTGTGACGCGTGGCTTTTCCTGGGTATTTACATGAGAATTTTCTCCACGGGGAACTAAAGAGTACGTAGATTTTCCATTTTATTTATTTATTTTTGGCTGCGCCTGCTGCATGTAAAAGTTCCCAGGCCAGGGACTGAACTTGTACCACAGCAGCAACCCACGCCATAGCAGTGACAATGCTGGATTCTTAATGCACTGAGTCACCAGGGAATTCCCTGTTCTTTTTATTTTTAAATTTGTTATGTCATGTTTTATTTGTTTGGAATAGCAAAGACTTATTTATAATAAGAATATTCTGCCCATAGAGCCATTTTCCCACCTGCTTAGAAGATTTTCTAGGCTGACTTCAATGAAGGAGAAATACTAAAAGTTAGCATTCAGATTTTACCCTTCCTTCCCCTAACCAAAAAAGAAAAAAAGATGTAGAGAAAAGGGAACCCTTATGCATTGCTGATGGGAATGTAAAATGATGTAGCTATTATGGATAACAATATGATGGTTCCTCAAAAAATTACACAATTACTATGTGATCCAGCAATTTAATTTCTGGAATATATTCAGAACAATTGAAAGCAGGGTTCAAAGAGACTGTACACATAAAAATGATTAAGATGGTATTTTATGATGATTTTATGTTATGCATTTTTTTAATCGCAATTGAGAAAAGTGAGGAATATAAAAAGAAAGAATAGAGTAAAAAAATTATAATTGCTAAAATGTATCAGATAATTGATTTGGGGATATTAATTTTAATATTCATAATGAAATATTTAAAATGTTAATTCATATGTGTTGAAGTTTAAGGAATTACTAAAGTAAATTATTAAAATATTGATGACTATTTAAGACATCATAAATAAATATGATGTTCTGCATAAATGTAGGAAAACAGGATAATTTAGATAATTTGCTGTAAACCTTATTTTTTCAGACTATAATTAGCATAAGCATCAGTTAAATAAGGTGTTTATGCTTGTTACTTTCAGACTCCTCAAAGTTACTCATTGGTAATATATATGCACTTAAAATTAAAATGTGCTAGAACACATTGAGTTAGTTTGAAGGTATACCACGTGAACTCATCTTATTTGGGATGAAATCAGAAATGAACTCTTTTAATATTGCATATACATTGAAATTAAACATCTCTATGTTCCCATCTATGGCACTCATCACTAAGTAAAACAGAGTTAAAGTGAGTACTTAGCACTCTAGTCTTATATACTGTTTATATGTATACATTCTTTTCCTCCCTTCATAAATTGAAACTAACATATCAGTTGTACATTAAAATAATTTAATGTAAGTTTATTTTGACAATACACTAATTAATTGGGGGTTAGCTATTTACAATGAAAAATCAGATTTCCTTAACATTTAAAATACAACTAGAATTACACACACACACACACCTTTTAAAAAAACTATTAAAATAAAACATAGTAAAATTCAAAAAGAAGACACCTATCACCTTACTCTCCAAAGTATAATCTGCCTGATCACTGGCTGAAAGGGGCATGTAAGCCAACTCATATCCACGTTCTTTCTCTCTTTCTCTCTCTGTCTCTCCTCTCTCTCCCTCCCTTTCTGTCTCTCTGGCGGTATTACTAATACTAAGCTAATTTTTTTGCGGGGGGGTCTTTTTAGGGCCACACTCATGGCATATGGAAGTTCCCAGGCTACAAGTCGAATTGGAGCTGCAGTCACCAGCCTATGCCCTAGCCACAGCAATGCTAGATCTTTAACCAACTGAGTGAGGCCAGGGATCAAACCTACGTCTTCGTGGATACTCATTTGTTAACTGCTGAGCCATGATGGGAACTCCCAATACTAAACTGCTTTGACCAAAGCTTTTCTCTGTAAAACAAATGGTTATTCACAAAATAAATATCACTCAGTTTTTCTAATGTTTACATGGACATATTAAAATTTTATATATCAACTTGAATTTCATTATCTATCATTTAAATTAGAATTTAGAATCCATACTTGAAATACAGTTCATCAAAGATAAGTAGCATTTTAGTTCTTGAGTGGAGTAGTTCTAATAATTCTATGAGATTTAACCAAAAAAATATGTCACAGATACATTTTTGGTTCACTTCTCCTCTGTACTTGGAAATAATAATGACACTTGTTATTGGATTGAGATAACGAGGCCAAGGAAGAAATCAGGAAAGCAGATGATTCTGCTTCCTTAACTCCTATTCTCACTTCTCTATAGAAATAATCTGTTTTCATAGACACAGTAGGTTGTTTGAATTAATTTTATATTTCTCATTATTTTAATAAATATTTTAATCATAGATATTTTGAATAGCAAGCTTTGTTCACCATTATTGCATTTTTTTGTGAATGCATTAGAAAGTTTCAACATGGTTTTTGAGACATTATTATTTTAAAATGTAAATGACTTTATGGTTACAGTAATTTAAATAATTTAATCTTTAAAGAAAATAATAAAATTATTGGCATTCTGTATAAGAATAATTTTAATAGTAATAAATATATCATCATAGTTTGTTAAATTGAAAATCATGACATTATATTATAAATTATGGTACTTGATATACATTATTGTTTTTCTTACAGATTATCCAAAGAAGACTAGAAGATTAAACACAACATTGCAAAAAGGTGAATGTTTATTTGTGTGCTAATTAGTAACATTTACATAAGGCACTTGGAAACTCAATTCTTAGTTTTCTCTGATAGGAGATTCATCATAAATCCATGTAATCTTTGAAATGGTGTTTTGTTTCAGTGAGTATAATGAAAAATTAGAGATAACATACCTGATATTTGGTAAGGGAAGACTTCAAACACTATATTTACTGGTTCTAATGCAGCATAATATCTAGTATTCGATCAGTAAAAATCCAGAGCCATAGACTTGCTATTTTTTTTTCTTTGTCTTTTTAGGGCCGCACCTGTGGCATATGGAGGTTCCCAGGCTAGGGGTCTAATCAGAGCTATAGCTGCCGGCCTACACCACAGCCACAGCAATGGGGGATCTGAGTCATGTCTGCGACCTACACCACAACTCATGGCAATGCCGGATCCTTAACCCACCTACACCACAGCTCACGGCAATGCTGGATCCTTAACCCACTGAGAAAGGCCAGGGATTGAACCTGCAACCTCATGGTTACTAGTCGGGTTCATTAACCCACTGAGCAACGATGGGAACTCCTGGACTTGGTATTTTAACATCTTCCAAATAGTGTTGCTGTTCTTACTTTAGTTTTCAGGTCTCTAATCCTTTGATAATCTTAGCATTGTGTGGCTTTAGCATTTTCATCCAATATTCCTGTGAATGTTTATATGCCTTTGAGTGGTCAACAGTCTATATGCAAAAGTAAAGGGTGATACTTAAAAATAAATAATTGCTGTCAGTATTATTTAGAGTATGTTTACATGTTTTTGATTTTGTGATTTAAATTATTTTATTTATAGTTTTTAACTAAAAAATAATTACTTTTTGGTGAATATATTATATCAGCACAAGAAAAACTTCTAAGAGAACAAGAAAGATATGCTCCTTTTTATAAAGGTCTAGAAACTGACTTGGCCCAGTTACAATTTACGGCATTTATATTTGAAGGGGAAAATACTGAACAAAAAGATCAAATTATTTAACTCAGGATATGAAAGAGTGCATAATTCAAAGTTAATTTTAATTTTATTGACTTTGACTTAATAATATGGGAAAGAGGTTAAAAATCCTATGACCCACTGATAAGCTGTCCAGAATTTCTTTCTTTCTTTAATATTTTTTTGCTTTTTGGGGTTGCACCCATGGCATGGCATATGGAAGTTCCTAGGCTAGGGGTTAAATCAGAGCTACAGTCACCAGCCTATGGCACAGTACCACAGTAACACAGGATCCGAGCCACATCTGTGATCTATACCAGAGTTCACGGCAATGCCGAATCCTTAACCCACTGAGTGAGGCCAGGGATTGAACCCACAATCCCTGGCCTAGTTGGATTTGTTTCTGCTGAGTCACTAGGAGAACTCCTACTGTCCAGAATTGCAGTCAAAATTTATGAAATAAACTCATTAGCAAAACTTGTACAAAGAACATAATTAAATGTATGAGTTTTAAAATAACGTTCTATAAATATTGAATTAATCTTTAGTAAGCGTTCAAAATTTCAATTGAATGAAATTCTCATTATCTGTAATATCAAAGAATACAGTATATTTATAAATAAGATTTTTTGTCCATCAAGTAAAATATGATATCTTCAACATTTAAAAGTTGGGTATTTTTTCAAAAATATAGAATCAGGAGAAAATTGTATGCAGGGGAAAAATACTAGAAAATTAGGCTATGTAATTTATATTTAATGATTCATAATTCAGTTATTCTTATTTGATAATATGTATGAAAGTTAGAGAATAAAGCTATTAATCCTATTCACATGTGTACAGAAATGTTCAGATGTTATAACCAATACATAGTGAAGGCTCTAAGCATATCAGCTTGAAGTTAATTTTGTGATACGCTTCTTAGCATTAGCATCAGAAAATGATAAAGACAATGGAGATTCTTTACAACCCATTTGGAAGAAAGTTTTAAGACAACTGCCAAGTATGTAGCCTCAAACAAAAGTTAAAGGTGAAAACCATGTGGCTGGTAGAAGTTGGTATATAACTTATAGTTGTCATTCTGTGTTTTAATTGAGCATCCATTTAATGCAGGGATTGTGTATTCAGAGTCAATAAAAATGTTGCTTTATTTATCTGAGAAATATTGGGCATGAATTTAATTTACAATTGTATTTCAAACTGTAGGCTTAAGCAGAATTATTTTATAAGTGTGCAATTTCAACTCAAAATAAATTTCTGTTCTAGAATAGGTCCTCATATAAATAATAACAACTTCTAGGTGTAAAATTTCTTAGTTATATTTTCAGCAGAATTTGTTAGTTTTCTGTTTTTCATTTGGAATATTTGTTTCCTACTCACTTTTGTTAAACATAGAATTCTTAAATTATCTGTTAATATGATTTTAATTTCATAAGAAGTACATACTAAGACCAAAATAAATCAAATTAGTATTCCAATGTATTTTTCTCTTTCTCTTAAATAAAATATTATAAAAATTTCAATTTTTCTTGTTCTATATACTAAACTTAACGACAAATTGTTACAATGGGAATACTAGTGACATTTACCTTGAGAAAAAAGAAGCAGTAAACAATTTTAAATTATAACTTTCAAACTGGTACTCTGAGAAGTTATACAAAATAAATATTTTACTCTATATTAAAATAAGATGTTTTATTTAATAAAACAATTTTCCATAGGGGACTGCTTTTTCTGCATATCTGCAACTATTGCAAAAATCAGTAACATTATTAAATAAATGCTTTTTTTATAGTAAAGCACTCATAAATATTGCTTTCCTGAGATAAATGCAAGATGCTTTGAGGCATGACAAGATAACAATTCATTTTCACCACCATGGTAATATACAGTTGTAGGAGAAAATTAGGAAATTGGGACTTTGCCCTAAAAAATTCAAGCCCAATGTCATAATAATTTTGAAAATAATTTAATGCTCTTCTTTACAGACACTACATGTAAACAAGGCTTGTAATGTAGATCACAGTGGCACAACTTTTGTGACAACTGTGTTTAGCCTGGTTTGGAGCACTATCAAAGAATGGGTATTAGACTTTTTCAAAAGCCTCTCCAATCCCTGATCATGTATTTCCTTTCTGCCTCTGCACTGTTGGAATTATTCCAGTAATAGAAGAAAATTAAGAGACACAGTGTGCAGGATGTCATACCTAACACAGATATTAATTTCACCCTAGGAATTCAAGAACTTCTACGTATATCCCTGAAAGCTTCCATACCCCTCAAAACTTCTCTATTTTTAAAAGTTTGAAACTATTCCTAATGAAGAAACCTTTCCTAATGAAAAAAACACTTATTTCCTTAATGAGACTGCACACATGAAAAATGTGAAATAGTAATAGATCTTTCCTAAATGTTGATGCACATAAGCTCAACAAGTTATTAAACCAAATATTTGACATAATATTTTGCAATTCCAAACCAAGGGTAAACTAACCCAATATCTTTTATTCCCTCAATTCATGAAAGAGCCAATAGTCAATGACTTATTAATTTACTATGAGAAATCTAGAACTTGAAATTCCAAAGACAAGGTATGACAATAATTGTATCTTCCTTATTCTAAATGCCACAGTAGATATAGTAATTTTAATACTGTAAGCTGTGGATAAAATTATATTTTTACTTTTTATCTTGAACTTTTCATATTTATTCCTTAAATAACTTCAACTTAACCAGTTATTTATATGTTTAATTAAAATAATTAGGAGTTCCCGTCGAGGCTCAGTGGTTAACGAACCCAACTAGGAACCATGAGGTTGCAGGTTTGATCCCTGGCCTTGCTCAGCGGGTAAAGGATCAGGCGTTGCCAGTGAGCTGTGTTGCAGGTTGCAGACGTGGCTCAGATCCCACGCTGCTATGGCTCTGGCTTAGGCCAGTGGCTACAGCTCCAATTGGACCCCTAGCCTGGGAACCTCCATATGCCGCGGGTACGGCCCTAGAAAAGGCAAAAAGACATAAATAAATAAATAAATAAATAAATAAATAAATAAAAAATAAAGTACTCACAAAAAGGAATATTGCTTTTTGACATTTTTATAATTTCTAGAAAAGCCAGACTTCTGCTTTTTGGAAGAAGATGCTGGAATCTGTCGAGGTTATATTACTAGGTATTTTTATAACAATCAGTCAAAGCAGTGTGAACGCTTCAAGTATGGTGGCTGCCTTGGCAATCTAAACAACTTTGAATCGCTGGAAGAATGCAAGAACACCTGTGAGGATGCATGTATGTTTCTTATCTCATTTTACTTCATTTTATAGGCATTCTTAAAGCAAGGCATCTTAGAGGATGTTCAGGTTTACCTAGATTTTAGATTTTGTTTCAGCCATGCAATGAAGGTCCATTTGTATCCACTCTAAATCTCATAGAAATTAGTCACAATGTTTTGTTTGTTTGTTTTTTAGAAACAAAGAATTAAGAAATATATAGTGGAGATTATCTCCATAGAAATTGGTTTCTTTTAAGGTTACATTATTTAATTTTCCTTCCTGAGAGTACTGTAGTACAATTTAGGCACAAGAGTAAGACTGCTGAAATCTCTTGTGGTTCTAGCAATTTGAGGGCAAATTGGAATCTACTGCCTAAAATCAATCAGTTCTATCTGATCATAAAACTAATTAAAGCGACTTTAACTGTTATCTTTTTTTTGACAAAGAACCACAAAGTTACTCGTGAAAATGTTATCCTATAAGAAATATAACATAGCAATAACATATCACTGTGAATAAAATTTAACATAGCAATGGGAATAAAATTTCTAGACATTAACTTTTCTTAACACAACTTCTGTGCTTCGCTTTACATGTACAATTATGAGCTTGGTGCTGCTGTCTTCTATTTTAATTGGCTGTATTTTTTTCCAGTGAATGATCTCCAGGTGGATGATTATAGAACCCCTCTTGAGGCTTTGAATAATGACTCCTTGACTCTCCAGCCTACCAAAGCACCCAGCTTCTTTGGTAAGACATTCTTTTATTTTAATTGCTGCCAGAAAAATATTATCATACTAACAATAGAAGAATATGTATTAGAACTATGCTTTTTAGAAAATTATACCTCTTTTGTTATTTAATAATAGGTGTGTTGAAATACTTAGATACAAAAGTGCTTATGACCTTTAATCCCAGAAAAGTGATTAATTTTCCTAATCTGCTTTAAAATATGCTTTTAAATAGGCTTTTGATTACATATCACAAGAAAACTTTTATGCGATATTTAACTCTATGCAAAATTTATTATATAAAATGATGCTAGAAATTATCAGCTAGTATATCACTGTAACGGCAGCAGTGTGTCAAAGGCAGTCTAAAGCTTTTAAATTAAGCATGGTATTGGGCAAGGTCTCTGGTGTTAGTCACAGGACAGATTAGGAATTCACTGAATAGTCATCCCTGATTTATGTCACTCTGAGGGAATTTTCTTTTGGATGTACACTTAACTCTTTCCTGTATCTTGTCAACATATTTATCAAATTTAAATAAATATACAGGAAATATGTTCACAAAAATGCAGAGCTGGGAAAATAGTGAAAATACTGGAAAACACAGACAGACACCACAAATACCTAGGCAACTAGAAACAGCCTAAAAAGCTGAATGTTAATGGGATGAATGTAAGGTCATTTCTAAATTAAAAAAAAAAATCACATGTGCTCATTCAGAAACTGGAGATTCTGCCTAGAAGCAGTCCATATTAAAGTGCTAAATGTAAAGTTGGCATGAGTTGAAAAGAGTTCTGCATCTATTAAAACTGCAGCCTCAGGGTAAAGAAAGACAGTGTCTGGGGCAGGGAGGGGTTCTCCAACCCCAGGCATGTAGCAGAATCAGGTAGGTTTAGGAACCAGAGTGTCTTTGAGCATCTTTCTTTACAACAAACAAACAAATGGATTTAAGGCACTGCAAATATTGATGGTGATTTATCTAGCTTGAGGAATATAGTCCTGCCTTGACCTGATAATATCTGTGGACTTGCTTCGGCCCTCAATGCCATACCTTAGAAATCACAAAGAGAACAACCAGAAATGTGTTTCCAGAAGGACTGGAAAGTGTAAGATGTGAGATCTAAGAAAACATTACATATGCTCTTAGTACTTGAAACACTTTCAAGTGAAAGAGTTAAATTCTATACCTGCCTCATTGTCAGTCCTCTCCATTTCAATTTTCCCTGCTCATATCCTTCTGGTCTTTATTTCCCTCAACCCAGCTTAAGAATGAGGATTAATGAGTGAAATCTAAAGTACAATTTTCTTTCTGTAAACTGTTTATTTTGACTGTGAGGTCTTCAAAAATAAATAGATGTCTCATGGAGTAAATTCCCTAAATTGTAGGCATTCAAGCAGTGTTCCAATAGCACTTGAGATGTTATAAAGGGCATGCAAAATTTCAGAGGGAAATAAGGTATATCCAAAATGCCTTCATAAATAGAGCAGTGAATTCAGTATCAGATGAATTTGAGTATAATTTTAAATGCTATTTTGTTATAATGATAAGTATCTTTTTACTTCTGAATTTAAATCCTGAATTAAAGATACATGTGATACAATATATCCACAAATGAATGTATGAAATCAATTTTCAATATGTTTCAACATTTTTTGTTTGGGTTACTTTACTAATTCAAATAGAGATCTTCAATCATTTTTCATTAAAATGACTAGAGTAAGTTAGGACATGGTTTTGTCTTGAAGTGTTATTAAGTATAAAAGTATGATTTTTGGCAGGCATACAACCAAAATAGAAGGGAGAAACAAAATAAGTATGGGAAAATAAATGTTTTAAATATTGTTTGATAAATATCCTAAGTTTTTATATAGACATACACTAAAAAGTATAACTATCAAATTAATGGTTATAAGAACAAATCATTAACTAAGGAAGCAGTAAAATTCACAACATAAATTTAAAGGGAAACAGTAATAAGAGTTTTTTATTTCAAATAATAGACATTCAAGGGTAATTCTTTCATATTAACAGCATTTAAAATGAGGGTAATGGGCTCCTTTATTTGTCTAGAGAACTATTTTTTTGTGTGTATTTACCTCAAAATCTAAATTCCTAGGCAATTTGATACTCTTTCCCTTTTCTAGGAGCATTCTCTTCTTGCTCTTTTCTAACATTTCTAATTTAAAATATGAAACAATGTTGCAATAACTTCTCTGAGAAGTTTGATGTGAAGAGTGGCATAATAGCTGAAGCTCTGCCTCCACTCTTCCTAAGACCTACATGATCCCCTGTGTGCCCACATCCAAGATGAAGAAGGTGGAAGTGCTTCTGTTCCTCTCCATCATCCAAGGACTAGATGATCCCTTCCCATCCAAGTGCCAGAATGTTAAAGTCAATTGTGCCCCCCACCCTTCCAATACCTAGATTATCCCTCCCCAATTCCATCAAAGGGCTTTGCTGAGGCTTATAAAGATATTCTTGATATTCTATCTCAAAAAGTATTACATCTGTCGCTTCTTGCAATTATATTAATATAGTTTACCATAATTTAAGAAAATAATTCTATTTTTTTTACATAAAAACTTGTTCAAGGTTTTAGCAAATGTGTGAGGTTTTCTGTGGCTATTAGATTCTTTTGAAAAAATGTATATCCTTTAAGGTTTTCATTCATTGTATAGGAATAATAACATGTCCTATAACAAAAATAGAATAGCATTTGTATAAAATTCTTTCCACTAAAAAAAATCCTTAGATATTTGAGTCTTCTAAAAATATAGCTAGAGTGTACTATTAAGTGAAATATTTGTAAATATAATTTTAGTGTTTCTCTTTCTGATGATAATAGAAAAAAATTTTAGAATAATAACATTGGTTGTTGTTATTATTATTATTGTTATTATTAGCTTTTTTAGGGCTGCATCTGTGGCATTTGAAAGCTCCCAAGCTAGGGATCAAATTTGAGCTGCTGGCCCATGCCACAGCCACAGCAACTCTGGATGGGAGCTGTCTCCAAACTACACCACAGCTCACTGCAACACCAGATCCTTAACCCACTGAGCAAGGCCAGGGATCGAAACTGCATTCTCGTGATTTCTAGTTGGGTTCATAACCCACGAGCCACAACAGGAATTCCTGTTTTTTAAATTGCTATTTATTCTCTATCACAATATTTCAAATTAGCTTGAGGATATTTTTTTCAAATGAATCGTCTCAAGATTTTTGAATATTTATTAAGAACAGATGTTTAATTTTCTCCTTTTATTTCCATATTTCAATATTAATAGGCTACAGAGGTGCTCTTAAAAATTGAAACTTGCTCTTCCTTAGAGAGATTTTTTTTAACATTGTGTAAGCATGTCCCTGTGCACAAAATAGAGCAATGTATTTGAGTTGGTTTTATTGTCCTGAATTATGATGGTATTCATGTAGTTATAATAAATGTCTGTTCTCAATACATGTGGGAGAGAAATAATCTAACATAGAATCTCCAAGTGTATGCAGTTCTGGTGTATGATCTTCAGAATGAAAAGCTGTCACAATTGGTGCTTCTTGACTTTCCTGCTGTGACTGGCACATTAATATACTAGATAAGAGAAATGACTTTGAGCCTGAAGACTTGGGCTCAAATCCCATTTCTTCTACTTACTAGCTGTGGAACTATAAGATAATTCTCAACTCTCTGAATCTCATTTTGCCCATTAAAAAATGAGGGTGGTAATAATATCCTACTTACTACAGAGGTTTTATTGTGAGGTGAAATCAGTTCATATACCTATTCAGGGCTACATCATTATGATTCATCATTATCACCTATGTGATTCAGAGCAATGCAAGACTTAGTTCCCACACTTGTAAAACAACTCTCTATAAGTTCCCATTTGCAGGAAAGGGTGATATTTCAGCCACTTATTAAATCTCTAATTATTCAGTTAAGTGCTTCACACATAGTAATAAAATTATAATTAACCTCTAAAAGAAAATTTGTAATAGAAATTAATACATATATGGAAACAAATAGTTCAATTATATTTACTAGAAAGAAGCTGAGAATATTGGCATGTAGAAGTATCATGTGGCTATAGAGTTTTATTTGTATATTTTTTCTTTATATTTTTCAATATTTCCAGCATTCCAAGTTTTCAGACTTCTGTCTGTCACTATTTTCCCATTATTTCAGTTTGAGCATCTGGTAATCTCTTTTGATCACTTCTATTCTAGTCAGTCATTAAATTCTATTGATATTTTTCTGATAAAATATCCATTCCATCTTCTCCATTTTCAGTCTTACCTGTTCTGTTCAGACTATCAATCCTTTGCGTTTGATTACCTCAACAATCATATGTCATCCAAACTGGAATGTTAATGAAAATGAAAGGAGGACAGTAAAAAATTATTTATTTAAAATATACATGTATAGACAGAAAATTGGGTTTGTCATTTTGGTGGATAAGTAAACTAGTTTTATCACATATATATTGAACATGATATACCAAAAAAAAAAAACCCATGAAATAATACTAGCTCAGGCAAACCATATGATGTATAGATAGATAGAGATATATAAATAGATATCCCAGTGGCCAGATATAACTCAATATACTATATACATATATTATTAGTATATTCATATCAGGTGTAAGTCAAATAGAACATTTTATGCATTTGTGTATGTGTATGTATAAAAATGGAGACACAGAGAATTAGAGAAATATATATAATGCACTAGATAGAACCTTTTGGACATTACTATCCTAATTCCATACATCCATCATGGTAGCATCAGACTAATCAAGCAAATTTACGTATTTCTCTTGCTTTATAGAAAAAAAAAGCTAACACTTAAAAAATTAACTGTGATAATCTCACCTCATTTATTTGGCTTAAATTATCTGTGTTATCTGTTAGCCCTCTACCTGTTCTGTCACTATTTTCCAACTATTTCAGTTTGACAAAATTCCAGATTTTGTCACACTATCTTGTATATATGAAATTTATCTGTCCATTCAGAATAGACATTGCCATTAAACACTCTCTCCATTATTTTTAAGTCCGAACTATCCATTCTCATTTCATATGTTTTAATTCAAGGCCTTCCCCGTAGTATCTAAGCTGCCTTTCACCACCACAAAGGAGGCTTTTTCCTCTCTCTTTGCCGGGGCTTTTTATTTTGATTCATTTAATACTTATATTGTTTGATGTTGTGTTAGCTCCGCCTTGCTGACTAGATTACAAGTTTTTTGAAGAAGCAGTCCATGGATTACATATTTTGTAAACCCTCTCCCCCACTGTTTATCCTACTGTTAGGCTCAGGACAGATGACTCATAATTTTTATTTATTAATTTTGTAATCCACAGTTACAACAGAAAGAACAAATGATGGTTGGAAGAATGCTGATCATACTTACCAAGTCTTTCTGAACATCTTCTGCATTCATGCATCAATGTTCATTTTAAGATTACATAGCATTTTATGCATGTGTTAATAATTGTGTTTTTGACATTTCTTTAATATTTATATAGTAAATGCGATGTCTTCCATAGTATACTATTAATAAAATGTTAATTGCATGCATAGAGTTAATATATTCTTCTCAATATAACTCATTGATAAATGTCTAACTAGTAAAGAAAAACTAATGTTCTCAAGTGCTCATACTGGTTTTGGGCCTTTTGAGTGGCCCTGACACGTGTATGAAAAAAATCAAGTTATTTTGAGTTATCCTTCTGGTTCTCATAGTTCCTTTTACTTCTATATACCAACTCTTTTTTTTAATGGCCACACCTGTAGCATGTGGAACTTTCCTGGGCCAGGGATTGAATGCCAGCTGCAGCTACGACCTCCACTGGATCCTTTAACCCACTGCACCACAGTAGGAACTCCTATATAACACCTCTTACTAGCTGCTTTGGGACTACATTAGCTATATAACATAAAAAAAAAAAAAAAACTTTGAATAGACTTCTAAAGCCTACTGTCTACCCAATCTGGTACTTGCTCTCTAAGAAAGGGAATGTCTATATATTTGATCTAGTCCCGTGTTGTTTCCTGGCTGCCTCCACGTCAAGGGAAACATTTAGATGTTGTTATGAAGACCATTTGGGTACTTATAACTCTGTCTCTCTCCTGGCTATATTTCCTGTATGACCTAGTGGTCAGATTCCATATATATATGAAAATAAATGGGTAGAAAATAAGAACATACATACACACACTCACACATATACATCTTTTAAAAAAATGTTTGGTTATCATTAGCCTTCTGGAAAAGGTATTATTCTCACAAATTGCCTGATTGTTACCAAATACCATCAATTAACATATTTGCCAGAGAATGCTGTCACCTAGTTGGCTTCTTGTTGAAGATGTGATTATATATAGAAAAACATCACAACAAAATCTCCAAATGGAGATGTTTTGGAAAGAAAACATCCCCCATCAGCTAAATAGTTATACACTTAGTTGTATACCACAGTTAATCACTAGCATTGTCAACAATTCTAAAACACTCCACTTCAACAACACACTTCCATAGTCCCAAAGCAGTATCCTGTTTTACATACTGTTCTCAGACCAAGAAGCACAGAAACTTCCCTTATAATCTAAATATGCCTGCATGAATCTGGAGCCTTCAAGCTGGATTTATAAAAATAGATAACAACCTTTGACAAGGATCCTTCAGACCATCTACTTCCTGGCAGAAGAGCTGGTGAGAAACAAAAATGTAGCACTTCATCTCTGCCAAGACTGCTGCCATCCAAATAGAGTTACCCTAGGTGACCACTAATTTTACTAATCCTTTTCTTCCTGGACCATCTCTGGTTTTAACAAGGATAAATTTTTGCCCCAGTCATAAGATTCCTTCAGATAAGTTTTTCTAAATATATAAAATCTTTAAAAGAGAAAATTCACAGACTTCCATTTTGAAAACCAAATTATTTTGAATGATATTAATTTTATATGAACAAGTAAAATGGCAGGGATAAAGTCCTTATCTATGTGACTATTATACAACTATAAATCAAAACATTCACAAATGAATACAATACAAACTGCAAACTAAAAGTTAATAATACTAATTCTTTGATTTATTTTAAGGCTTTTTTTTTTGCTGAAAGCAAAAAATACCTATGATAATATGATTTTGGTAAGGACTGCTACAGGACAGATCAGGAATGACAGGAATAGGTTACAAAAGCCTGTGTTACTCTGGCTGTGTGTAATTCTCTGTCGTTTTTCTATTTGAATGCTGGACAATCTTTGCAGGAATGAATTTGAGAAGCACTGATATAAAATGTGTTGATTAGGAATATTCCAACTCTATCTTTCCTAAGGACACAGCAGAATGGTTTTCTAGTTTTCTATCACATCTTAATGCTATTAAATGGATCTGACTGGCCAGTGAAAATGTGATCAGAGAGGGCATAAAATCCTGGAGCTTTAGCCTATTTCTATAAAACTTGCCAACCCAATAATTCTTGCCCTGAAATGTTTGAGCTCCCTGACTACTGTTTGCCTCAGCACTGTTACTCCCTAAACTTGTTTTCTGACTCCTTGTTTGATGACCTATTTTGATTAGATATTTTTCTCCTGTTCAAACTTGATCATTTCCAACTCCACTTATGTAACAAAGGGGAAGAAGCATCTAAGACATTCTGAACCCGAGCTTCAAAGAAGAGTGACTTGGAGAATCAAATATGAAGGGGAAGTTGTGACAACCTTTGTTTTACATGATAATTACTCGAATATCTTTTTTTCAGTTATTTTTATTTTCTAATTAGTTTTCAGATAATATATCAGAGTGGTTAAGAGTGTTGGATTTGTGGGCAGAAAGATGTGGGTTTAAATTCCAGTTCTTCTATTTGCAGATTTTCTCTGTGGCCTTGAAAATAATTACACAACTCAGCCTCAGGTTCCTCTTTTGGTATATGTGAAGAGTAATACCTTATAAAAATTTTGTGAAGACTTATGCTAAACTGTGTTTAGCAAAAATAAGAGCTCAAAAGTATTAATATTTGAGGTTTTTATGATGATGATAATGATGCTTACCCAGTATTAACAGAGGTTTATAGCAGGAAAAAAAATAAAACAATTAGGGGTATCATTTGTATACATTTTATAGTGATAATTGTTTAATATAACTGAAGCCTCTAATCTTGATCTATAGAACCTTCATTTAATATATTTAATACTATGATTATCTGAACATACAATACTTTTAAAATTCAAACATAATTATAAAATACCAATACATGTTTTGTGTCTTTGGATCTTATTTCTAAACAGAGGACTTGCAACCCTGTGTTTCCAACTTTATCTTATGACCTGAGATACAGATCTGATATACTTCTTAATGTCTATTCAGTTCAGCAAATATTGAGTGCCTCCTCTACGACAGGATTTGCCATGCAGTCTGGCAGTCTAATAATAATTAAGAAGGTGGTTTTGTCCTTTATAGACATGCCTGGGAAATAGGGGAAGGAGATAGATATGTAGGCAACTTCAGTGCCTGCTATATACTAAGACAGAGACCTACACAAATGTTAAGGGAAGATAGTCGTGTTGTACTTTCATTGAAGAATGTCAAAATTCAAATGTCTTCTACCTAATATCTTGGACCTGTTTGGCTAATGGCACCTAATCCACAGGCATAAATCACAATTCCATCTTCATTCAGGGAATCTTCTAAGTGAAGCCACATTGAAAGCCATGGTGAAATTACAAATTATGAAGCTACTGACTATATTTAATACAGTGATTACATTTCATAATACATTAGAAATATTTGGGAGTTCTTGCTAGGGCTCAGTGGTAACAAACCCACTAGTATCCATGAGGATATAGGTTCAATCCCTTGCCCTGCTCAGTGGATTAAAGATTCTGTGTTGCTGTGGCTGTGCTGTGTGCTGCAGCTCCATTTCAACCCCTGGCCTGGGAAACTTCTATTGTGCCACGGGTATGCCCTCTGCCCCCACCAACAAAGAAATATTCCATCTGCTAAGTAAATTCATCTGGAAATACTAGAATTACCTTCTCTCTAGCTCTCTCTCTACCCACATTCACTCTGGTGCTTAATTTTAGCCATTAGCACTCTGTTTTAGTTAGGGTCACCTTACATTCTCCTCTGTTGCGAGCCTCCTACTGGATTCAGCCTTCACATACCTGTTTTGAGTTTGTTTCATGTATAAAGGTGAATCAGAAATTGTCTCTTTCATCCTTCCACACTTTCAGTAACTTATTAATGTCTACATCATGGAAACCAAATATATTAGTATTCAAGGACCTTCTTAATTTGGTCTAAATTACTCTTCTAGCTTTGCATTCTGCTATAAATCTGCATGCACACTGTTCTCCAGGGAGCCTGGAGTTGACGAAGAACCTCAAACAAACTGGGAATATTCTGACTTTTGTGCTTTCCTTTACCTATATTCTCCTCTACCTCCTTTGCTTGTTAAAATTCATTCTTTGAAAGCTGATCAAAAGACTAAATAAGCATTAATTTTCACCTTTTACTAGAGTTTTCAAAGTTGCAGATATGTCATGAAGTTTTTCTAATGCATTATTAAGGTATAAATATCTTAGTATAAATTTACTCATAACAGTTTCATAAATTGTAAGTTTACCATGGCTTTCTTTCTTTGTGGCTTTATTTAGAAAAATCCTTGGATGAAGGTAATTTTGTGAACTTTTTCAATGGATTAGACAGTATTTAGGCAAGGAAATCCAACCTGATACATATCTTCCTAATTTCTCTTCCTCTTTTTTTTTTATTTTTATCTATGGGTGCTTCCTTGTCCAAGCAAAGCTCCTTATACCATCTCCCTTCACAACCTTTCAGTTTCAGATGCTCTAGCAGTCTACCTTTTACATTTCAGCCTCAGCTAAATGGCCTACCAGTAGAGCCCAAGTTCCACTGTGCTTGTTTTCCTATTCCCTGCCCTCTTTTCTATCAGGCACATCAGTTTCTGTCCATTTAATACCAGTTCTACCTGGTGAATGGAGATGCATGCGTTCCCTGTAAAACAGACTTACTATCCGTAAATAGTAAATGTATAGGAGACAGGTTTGTTCTTTTCCATCAGAAACAGATTCTGATCTCTAGCTCTTCTTTATGACCCCAGAACACTGGGATCTCACTAAAAGTATTTTTATTATATAACATTATTTCTGACATTTATTATATATTTCATTATATAATTTGCAGACAACTTGCAAAAAAAACACAAAAGTGGAAGAAAAAAAATCAGCCATACTTATACTACAGAAACACACTCACTGTCCAGATTCTAACATATTTCCTTCTACTATTTCTTTGCAATTTTTGTTTTCCAACTTGTCATGAAATAAACAAAACACTGGAAAGGTAGCTTGTGGAGGATCCCAATTGTATACAATAATTCAGCAAAAAAGAATCTATTTTGTAGAAATGTAAACTCTAAGCTCTTTACCTGATAAAAACATCTCTACACTGATCATTTTTCCCATCGATTGCGCACACTTTCAATTTTTGTGTGTATTTATATATGTATATATGTGCTTAATTTTGGTATGTTTACACAAAATGATAAATTATTGTATTTTGTTGATTCTAACATGCATATTTTTCCACATTTTAACATGGTGCAAATCATAATGAAACTTATAACTGATGACATATAATCATGTAATTATTTTTTTCTTTATAAGCAATGCATAAAATAATGGTGCATCTTAAAATCAATGTCATCTTAGATTCTATGTAGACTACATTTTGCAGAACATTTGAGTAATGAGGAATTACTTCCACTTTTGTGAATATGAAGAGAAAATAAAAGCAGTGAATGGTAAATAAATGCAATGAAGGTGCACATTTTGTTAAAAAATTTTATGCACTTTTATTTTCATTAAATTATTTAGGCACTTTTAAGCACTATTGTAAAAGTATAAATTTATATAAACTTTTAGTGGAAATTTAACAGCATCTACCAAATTATAAATTTAATATAGCTTTTGCATAATTCTAATTCTAGAAATATCTCCTCTAGAAATAGCTGAACCAGTATATGAGGCTATTCATGCACCATTTTCTGGAATTGAAAAAACTAAATAATCTATGTATACTTGAGTATAAACTGATTAAATATGCTATAGTCAATTCAAAAAAGTAAGTACTACGCATATATTAAAAAGAATGAGGTATATACCTGAAGAAATGTGGAAAACATGGTCCCCAAATATTATTAAATATAATAAGACGTGAAGCAGTTTACTAATATGTGTTTGCGTATGTGAAAAATTGGGGGGAAGATATTCTCATACCACAGGAAAGGGTAAGGGTCAAATTATGGAGAACATTTGTTTCATACTGTCATGCTTTTATATTATTTCAACATTTTACAATGAAAAGTATAATCAGAAAATAAAAATCTTCATATTTTCCTTCATTATAAAATTATGGGAAAAAATTTTTTATTCAAAGATTTGTCATTCAATTCCCTGAAACACTCTCAAAAGACAAAAAATAATTTTCTCAACAAATGATGAGGTGGTTCACAAAACCTATATTGGTAGGTAAAGTAAAAGCCCAAATATAGGCAGATAAAATGGGACAGTAAGAAAGATGCCACGATAAAGATCAAAGTGGGTACAAAATTTGAAGTTTACTGTATAAGTTTCAAAGCAAATTTACATAAGACAATTTACATATAAAACTGTCTTGGGAGCATGACCTCATAGTTTAGCAGTCATACTAGACAACGGCAGTTTGTGTCAGAATGTAAGTGGATCCTGAATTCTGAAACCTATCATAGACCTTCTAAATGGAAGCTGTCCAATTTGTTATTAATGGTGAGATCAAGACAGAATGCATTTGGTTATTAAATTCCCTTTGGAAATGAACAGAAGTCAGGTTAGTGTCTTTTTATTCTATCTTAAATTTCTGTGGACATTATAATCTAGACCAAAAAAAAAAAAAAAAAACGCATTGTGCACCTACTTCAAAACCTTTATATTTTCTTTCATTGTAGATATCAAAGTCTGGATTTTGAATAGGTGAGTGCCTATGTCTATCTAGAATAAATATGTTAATTGAAAATAGTTGAATTTATCTCCTCATGGGGTGTAAAAATTTTCAATTTTTTACCTCTGGAGATTGATCAAGTAATAATCAAGGACTCAAAAAATCTGGAGCTAAAATGTTCTTGAGAAACCATCTACTTCATCATTTTAATTCTGATGTTTATTCTAGAGTAATTCAATGATTGTCTTAAATGCTTAGAATTAAAATGATTTTAGGAGAACTAGATTAGTATGTAAGAAGGTATAATTCATGTTTCTGAAGAGTAATGGCCTTAGAAAGACTGCCCAATTGCTGCTAAGTTATTGCATTATTAAAAACATAAAATTAAAAGAACTTTAAAATACAACATTCTTAGTGATTAATTTCAAGCTTTAACTCAGTATTAAAATATTCTTGGAGTTCCCATTGTGGCTCAACAGTAATGAACCCAACTAGTATGAAGATATGGGTTCAATCCCTGGCCTTGCTCAGTGGGTTAAGGATCCTGCATTGCCGTGAGCTGTGGTGTAAGTCACAGACGCGACTCAGATCCTGCGTTGTTGCTGTGGCTGTGACGTAGGCCAGCAGGTGCAGCTCCAGTTCAACCCCTAGCCTGGGAACTTCCATATGCCATGGGTGGAGGCCTAAAAAGATTAAAAAAAAATTATTTCTATATATTGATCTGGATCAAATATGAGTTCTGTTTGATGATCTGTGTAGCTAGTGATTAAAATAGGACAAACAAATGAGATAGACAAGCAACTGTCATCAGGTCAAACATAGACACTTTCTGAATACAAGCTGATATTTGGTAAGAAGTCTGCACACTGGATCCCAGGCGATCAAAAAGCAACATTACAGACATCTTCTGATTCAAAAGTTATGGAGAGTTTCAGTTAGAGGCAATCTAATGTCTGGAACAATTTCACAGGTAGTGAAACTCTGATGAATCTGTGCTATTAACTGTCTCTTTGCTTTCAAACCAATCCTCTGCCTTCTTCTTGTTCTATCCTTTGGTTTCTGAGTAGATGTGGTGAGTGGCAACCTGTTGCAACACTGGTAGCCAAAGGTAGACAGAAGCTATAGCTTATATCCTCCCCCAAACTGTGGTATATGCTCCATGGTTTCAGATCCCACTGGAAAGACAATTTTGGTTCTAGCTTTCACTTGATATTCCAGGATCATGGCCTATGATAACCACATTCCTTGTACCTTTAGTCTAGGGACTGTGCTTGCAGATATACCAAGCCAGCTTATTCTCATCTTGAAATAGCACTGATTTTTTTAATGGGGCCACTTTTACTGTAGGTTGTGTGTTAGGCAAAAGAAGGATGATTTTTTTTTCTTCCTGTCATCAGAAAATTCTGTCCTGGAATAAGGAACTTTAGGTAGGGCATTGCTATTAAGACATAACAACTAATATTTGTAAAGAAGTGTGCAACTAACAAGTACATCCATATTATCTTCAACTTACTGTGGGCTAATACATCTTGTGTACAAAATGCTAAAGTGAAACTGATGCACAAATCATAACATCTACTTACACATCTGCTATAAAGCATACGTGGTTGCTTTCTGAGAATGATTTTTAAAAGAATAGCAATTTCCTCTGTTTTCTCTGTTTCTCAAATCAGGCTACTTGCTTATGGGATATCTCATTTGTTTCTGAACATAAGTGATGACTTTGGAAGCTTATGGAATTAGAACTAAACTGATGGCAATTGATAACCATATCATATTCTTGGCTATGGATTGATGAGAATCCATAACATATATACTAGAAAATCTTATACAATAGGAGGACTCAATTATAATATATCTCTCCTAGATTGTTGGAAAATTCCTCTCACATAAACCATTTCTGGCAATAGGAGACATCAACATTTGATAGAAAATTAAGCACACATTCTCACCAAATACATTTCAGTTTTGATTTATGATGGCAATAATCATACACCATAACCCCAATGGGGTGATGTAAAACATAAGTTAAGACTACATGATTTTTGAATGATGTTTTAGTATAGATCATAGGAGTTTCTTTTAAAATCACAGTGTCTATAGACCCAGTCAAAGACTAATACAAAAAATTTTAATGTGATTTTAGTTCTTGAATTTTGACACAGAATATCACCTTTCTAAAATGTTTTATCATAAATTCTTACCATAGCATTCCCACTCCTTCTCTTACATTTTCTAGACTTCCTCTACTACATGAGACATTATATCAAGACACTAATTTTTAAATATATAGAAGGCAAGAGGATATAAAATTGTGTTTATCAATTTAAAATTTTTCTTTTTTTCTCAAATTGTTTATTTCTTTTGTAGTCTATTCACCTGGGCTTCACTTGCTATGAAACCACTTCTTGCTTTTTGCCCAATCCATTTTCCTTCATTGCTACTGGATTCCTCAAAATGCTATTTTATGCCAATATTGTATACTTAGCAAATCTTTTTCGCATTTGCTGTACTACAACTCACTATTTGGCAAAGCCATCAAAGTTCTCTTTTACTGATTCCTGACCATCCACCAACTTTCCTAACATATTGGTTTACTTACATCAAGCAGTTTAGCTCTGCTACTAAAGTACCGGATTCCCCTCACTGATAGGAATTCCAGAAGGGGCTAAAAACTACCATTAGGCTGAAACCATTTTTCTACTTTGCCTTAAGGAAATGAGTGATCCTTTCATTATTCTAGCTGCACTTTTTCCCCTCTCTTTTTGAAAGTGGTGTGTTGCATTTAACAGTCTGTCTGTCTGGTTAAAACCTGTAAATGATATTACTGGTTTTAGTAACATTCCTTCCTTTGCAAAAATATCTAGCTCATCTAGAACTGATGGTTCAATTTATAAGAAAACTTTAGCACTAAGCCGAATCATCTCTTCTGGGCTCCGTTTTCAAAGCTTAAGGTTAAAATTTACTGTACCCAGATTGCCTGCACTTTAAAGTGTGATATGTTTTTATAGCATTCAGAACTTAAGTCAGGGACAGAACGCTTCCTCTGCTTCAGTTTGTATCATGCAATGAATAAGGATTTTGCTAATCAGGACTTTTCCCCAAAGTTGAATACTCATGAACAAATGACATGTAAACATTAATGATTTTTTTAAGTGGATACGGTTAATACATTTTCATGAATTAAATTATTAAATAGCAATTGCTTATATTATGTACAACTAGTTTTGTTATATAGAGAGTAATCACAATACTTTAACAAATGTATCTACATTTATATTTATTGGAGAAAGTCTCAGTATATTGGACACTTGGAGACTGGTTAGGCATTTTCCTGGATTTGAAATACATGAATTTCACTAAGTAATACTTTAATTTATTCAGATTTTTGTTGTATATAAACATGCCACAAGACTAAACTATAAACAATATTTTAAGTTTCAGATTAACTATCATATATGGCTTACCATGTTTTCTTGATATTCTTAGAATTTTACGGCCCCTCCTGGTGTCTGACCCCGGCAGACAGAGGATTATGTCAAGCCAATGAACGCAGATTCTACTACAATTCAGTCATTGGGAAATGCCGCCCCTTTAAGTACAGTGGATGTGGAGGGAATGAAAATAATTTTACTTCTAAAAAAGCATGTCTTAAGACTTGTAAAAAAGGTATAGAGGACATGATTCCTATTAATCACTGGTGTTTAAAATAACAATTGTATTGAAATTAAGAATGAATTTTAATCTATGAAGATATGAAATTAGTTCTATTTATAAGAAACAGTATTATGAATTAACTAATAAATATTCCCCTTCCAACTATATTTTGATAATATTCCCAGGTATGTTAACTGCAATTCCTTTTTTTAATTTTTAATTTTTTTCTTTTTTGGCCACTCTATGGCATATGGAGTTCCCAGGCTGTGGCAACGTCAGATCCTTAACCCACTGTGCCGGGCAGAGGATCAAACCTGCATCCCAGCATTCCCAAGACACTGCCAATCCCATATACTGTTTTCATTTTAAAGGATTACACAAAAATATCTTTAAGCATTCTAATGCATAAACCCTCAATGTATTTATTTTCTTCCAAATATAAAAATGATGCCTATTTATAGAGTATTAATATGTAAATAAAAATCATCTAAAATTCTACTAACTATATATAGCCATATATCTTCTTTAATAAAATGAGCATTAATTTTTAACTGAAGAGGAATAATAAAAATCAATAACATTTACCCATTTTTGCTAACTCATGTGTGCAAAGTGACTTCCTTAGAAAGAGATGGTTTTATACAATGACATAGACAAATTAAAGGGTTTTAAACCAATTACATATTTTGGGGGGTTTAAATATTAAAAGCTGAATGCATTTCAGATTAAATGTTTTATTGTTTACCTTATCATGCATAAATTTATCTTCCTTTTGTAGGTTTTGTCCAAAGAATATCAAAAGATGGATTAATTAAAACCAAAAGAAAAAGAAAGAAGCAGCCAGTGAAAATAGTATATGAAGAAATTTTTGTTAAAAAGATATAAATTTATTACAGCTCAACATTATTTCTACTAAATATTTTGGATAAAACTTTTCATTATGATTCCTATAGTTTTCTCTCCTGAAATCTTTTAATAAACATTTTCATGGATTATCTATGCATATATTACCTGCTCTTAATACATTTGAATCAGAGTTCCTTTTCTAATCTAGTCAAATTACTTATGCTAGGGCTATAATTTATTAATTTTCTACTATTAATTTACTTATTCTCTGGATCCCTTTCTAACTATCTGCCATTTAACCACAAATTATCATTACTACTGGCAATATCAAATCAGTCTGTTTTACCATTCGGTGATTTATCTTTTTGAGAATATATTGTTACTTATTTGTTTTGATATTGTATACAATGATATTCTTAATAGCATATATCCAAATTAAGAAATACAGCTATTAAAGATCAAGTGGACTGGGGATTTCACATTTAAAATGGTTACAAGCACTGTCTTCTGATAAAGATTACTCAGTTGTGCTTTTGGAAAGATCTGGTAATAACCAGATTCTATCATGTGTTTTCCTACTTAGACATATTTTTTTCTCCTTTAGTACTAACTAGTACCTGGAACAATCTTGAGCCAAACCATAGCTGAACAAAGAGAGCCAACTCTGTGTCACGTGCCTGCCTGATTTTGATTGATTTAACTTTTATTTGCTTTTGGTAAATACCAGTAAAGATGATTGAATAGTTGTGTATTATGTACAGATCATGATAAGAAGAAACTTGGTGAGAATGGGAAGTTTTTAATGGCAATCAAAAGGAAATTCTGTGTATGTACTTCTAAATTTTATTGTTTGACAAAATTTTATTTTACCAAAAATAGCAAGAATATTTAAACCTCCTAAAGCCTATTTCTCTCTCTCTCTCTTTGGGTCACTCCATAGCATATGGAGTTCCCCAGCCAGGGGTCAGATCCCAGCCACACAGCTGCGGTAACTCCAAATCCTTAACCCGTTACACCTGGCAGATATCTAACCAGTGTTCTCCCAGCACTCCCAAGATGCCACGAGTCCCATTGTTCCACAGCGGGAACTCCAAAATCTATTCATTTATAATTTGTGCATTTTTTTGAAAGGCATGTTATTTTTGTAGAAAAGGAAGAGAAAATTATCAGAAGGAAGATTCTATTAGAAAAAAAAATATGTTATTCACTCTTAGGCTTTTAAATAACATTTCTCTGGAGATAATTCACTTTATCCATATCTAAACCCTTCCTCCTCTGCTGAGTCATGTGCAGTTTACTATCTCGACTCCTAGACATTTCACATTCTACCTCAATTTTCACATTTAAATTTGAACTTGTCATCTAGAAACAACTATTTTACCCATTTAGTTTAGCTGAATGTCTTCTCTATAGCAATGGTATTATTAATTCTGCCTCTTCTTTGGGCTTGAAAGTTTTAACCTAATTTTGATTTCTTATTTTTCCTTATATACTACATCTAATCAGTCTCTACATACTATTGCTTCCTTTTTTCATAAATTTCATCTCACTCCCAGGCTTTTTACCTCTACTGAATTTTTAACATTAGTATTGATTTAGTTCCTAAGAATTAATTAATACATTTCTCCATCATTCAAAATCCTTAAAAGATTCACTAATTGGTACTTAACCCTACCCCAGCCCTCACTTTATATATTATTTGGACATAGCTACACTACTTTTTCATAATTATTTCACTTTAGTTAAAATTATATTCACTGTTTATTGAACATATATTTCATTACTTAGTTTATTCATGCTGATTTCCTATTTAAAAATATGATCCTCTCCAGACCATTTATGTGAAGTCAGGGTCCAGCTGATGTGAACTATAAAATTACTATATTTTGAGACAAAATATGAAAAGTCCTAACATACATTCTATGGCATAAAAATTACATTGTTACAAAATAGTATCAATTTGTTCACTTAAGAAATTTTTTATAAATTGATTTCAAATATACAGTGCATAAGTAACTGCCTTAAACTTAGTCTCTGCTGTGGAATGCAAAACTTTTGAAAATCAAAATATCTTATAAAATATGTCTGTTGTCTTTTATACATGGATAGCAATAGCTTTATATAAAGGGTGCAATCTTGTTAGGTCAAGTGAAAAATTGCCACCAAAGACAAATAAATAAACAGCACACTATTGAGTTATTTCCCCTAACAACTATTCATGGCTTCATTACTTAAGAAACACACACACTGAGAGATGGTTTGCAATGTTTAATGCATGTGAATATTATTTTTACTGTGTTTTTAAATAAGATTCCCTCTAAAGGTATTGTCTGCCTTTGTTTTGCATAATCAAATGCATCTAACTGTGAATTTTATATAAAATTACATTATACAGAATATATATGTATTTACTGACCTTATTTTCTGTTCAAAATTAACAGGTCATGCTGAAAACTGCTCAAATGATTTTATTTTTTATAGTATAAGAAATAAAATATATTACCCTGGAAAATAAAGTATGACTGCTATACTCGTGAATTTTTTTTATTCTTCAAAAAATAAAATGTAATACTCTTGTTATTGCAAAGATAAAAGAGCTCTAAAAACATGGTAACTTATTCTACCAAAGAGAGAGAGGCACACAAGCATTTAATCATATAATAATAACACAATAAATAAAATAGAGCGTTAGGACTATGAAATGATTTCTTTATCAGTTTGCTCATAGAAGAATTCTGACCCAAACAATCTGAAGCAAAACAGGGGTACTTTTTAATCACAAAATTGAAATGGTCACAGGTATTGGACTTCACTATGGATGGATTCAGGGTCTTACCATTGTCATCAAAACTCAGTCTGCCTTCATCCCTGATTCTGCTGTCCAACATTTTTTGCCATTATTTTCTAATCTTACAGGATTTCAAGATGACTTCCAGAGTGAATTTAAAGCCCACATCCTCTCAGAGTAAAGTTTTCTAGAGGAATTTGGACTCTCTTACCTCAAAGAATTGAATTAAAGTCTTGGCTTCAGGCATGATCCATGAAAGAAATAACTGATAAGCTGGACTTTATTCAAATTAATTCTTTCTTCTTTGCAAAAGGCAATATCTAGGAACCAGAAGACAAGACAAAGACTCAGAGAATATACATGCAAAAGACACATCTGGTACAGGACTTGTATCCAAAATATACAAAGAACTCTTAAAACTCAACAAGAGGGAAACAACTTATTAAAAATAGGCCAAAGACCATAATAGTTACCTCAAAAAACATATATATATGGCAAACGAGCACATGAAAAGATGCTCTATATCCTAGAGATTAAGCCCTTGTCCGTTGCATTGTTTGAAACTATTTTCTCCCATTTTGTAAGTTGTCTTTTTGTTTTCTTTTTGGTTTCCTTTGCTGTGCAAAAGCTTGTCAGTTTGATTAGGTCCCATTCGTTCATTTTGCTTTTATTTCTGTTACAACTCAACAGCAAAAAAAGCCAACCACCCAATGGAAAAATTGGCAAAAGATCTGAATAGACCATTCTCCAAGGAAGATATACAGATGGTCAACAAGCACATGAAAAAATGTTCAACATCACTGATTATTAGAGACATGCGAATCAAAACTACCATGAGATACCACCTCACACCAGTCAGAATGGCCATCATTTAATAAGTCCACAAATAACAAGTGCTGGAGGGATTGTGGAGAAAAGGGCACCCTCCTGCACTGTTGGTGGGAATATAAGCTGGTACAGCCACTATGGAGAACAGTATGGAGGTACCTTAGAAATCTATACATAGAACTACCATATGTCCCAGCAATCCCACTCTTGGGCATACATCCAGAAAAAATTTTCCTTAAAAAATACATATGCACCCGTATGTTCACTGCAACTCTGTTCACAATAGCCAAAAGCTGGAAACAACCCAAATGTACACTGACAGATGATTGGATTAGGAAGATGGGGTATATATACACAATGGAATACTACTCAGCCATAAAAAAGAATGACATAATGCCATTTGCAGCAACATGGATGGAACTAGAAACTCTCATACTGAGTGAAATGTCAGAAAGAGAAAGATAAACACCATATGATATCACTTATAACTGGAATCTAATATACAGCACAAATGAATGTTTCCAGAGAAAAGAAAATCATAGACTTGGAGAAGAGACATGTGGCTGCCTGGGGGGAAAGGGAGGGAGTGGGGTGGATCGGGAGCTTGGGGTTAACGGATGCAAACTACTGCTCTTGGAATGAATTTACAATGAGATCCTGCTGTGTAGCATTGAGAACTATGTCTAGATACTTACATCACAACCCAAAAATTGGGAGGAAAAAGTATGTATACATATATGTGTAACTTGGTCCCCATGCTATACAGTGGAAAATAAATAAATAAATAAATAAAGTATATATTAAAAAAAGACAAGATGCTCTACATCTTATGTCATCATGGAAATGCAAATTAAAACAATAATGAGCTACACACCTACTAGAATGGTCAAAACCAGGTACAAGTGACACCACCAAACAGTGGCAAAGACAGATATGAAAAAATCAAGAACAACTCATTCACTGCTGGTAGGAATATAAAATGGCACAGACACTTTGGAAAACAGTTTCATAATTTCTTACAAAATTAAACATACTCTTACTATACCATCTGGTAATCATGCTCCTTGGTATTCCCAAAGGATTTGAAAATGTAGGTATGCATAAAAACGTTCACACAGATAGCAATTTTATTCGCAATTGCGCAAATGTGGAAGCAACCAAGATGTCCTTCAGTAGATGAATGGATAAATTATGGTATATCCAGACAACATGATATTATTCAAGGCCAAAAAGAAATGAACCACCAACCCATGAAAAGATATGGCGGAAACTTAATGCATACTACTATGTGAAAGAAGCCAATCTACAAAGGTTCTATGGAGTTCCTGTCATGGTGCAGTGGAAACGAATCTGACTAGGAACCATGAGGTTGTGGGTTCAATCCCTGGCCTTGCTCAGTGGGTTAAGGATCCAGCGTTGCCATGAGCTGTGGTGTAGGTTGCAGATGCGGCTCGAATCTGGCATTGCTGTGGCTCAGGCATAGGCTGGCAGCAACAGGTCTGATTAGACCCCTAGCCTGGGAACCTACATATGCCGTGGGTGCAGCTCTATAAAAACGACAAAAAGACAAAAAAATAAATTAAAATAAAAAGGTTCTATGAAAAGATGCTCAGAATCACTAATTTTTAGAGAAATGCAGATCAAAACTACAATGAGGACCCACCTCACATGGGTCAGAATGGCCATCACTAATAAGTCTACAAATAACAAATGCTGGAGAGGCTGTGGAGAAAAGGGGACCCTCCTACATTGTTGGTGGGAATGTAAACTGGTATAGCCACTATGGAAAACTAAATATAGAACTACCATATGGTCCAGCAACCCCCACTCCTGGTATATATCCAGACCAAACTATAATTCAAAAAGATACATGCACCCCTGTGTTCATTGCAGCACTGTTCACAATAGCCAAGACATGGAAAGAAGCTAAATGTCCCTTGACAGAATGGAAGGAAACCAGAATAAAGTTGAATGTGGAAGTCTGAAGGATGAGGAATAGCTGATTACTTGTTATATGTCTTTAGTGCTAATTGATTTTTCAATTATGTCCCTGGAGTACTTTGCTGAAAATTTTAAGTTAATTAAAATAAAGTTGTTTAATGTCTTCACTTTCCATCAAAGGCTGTAGGGAAAAGTTCTGAAGTATGAACTACAAGATACTGTTTCTTATATAAGTACTGACACTACTTAGTGGATGAATTTGTCCTCTCATTTCGTTAGCCACATATTTACTCATACTTAGAGTGTTTTGACTTGACTGCTTATAAAAACTCTTAGTTTGGCATTTAAGAAAACGTGATTTAAAAGCCTCCAACACCACTATATAAGCCAAAAAAAAAAAAAAAAAAAAAAAAAAAAACCCAAAAAACAGTGAAGACGTTGTGTAATTTAAAAAACAAAAGTCAATATCTGCCAGGCCCTTGTCTTGGTAATAGCCACATCCCTTGTAGAGAATGGAAGTTATTTTCAGTGGTCTGCTATATTCCTCCAAAACTAGCCTATGTGCATGCAGCCTGCCTTATCCAAACTGATTACACCCATAACAGATTTCCTTTGTCCATGCCTAACTGGCACCCAAACAAAAGAAGTTTTTATAAGAAACTTCCAAGTTACTACTTTACAGGGAGACCCACTCACTTTGGAAGATTCTAAATGCCTCACCATTTGGGTTTTGTTTAAGATAAAAAAAATTCTGAACCATCAGCTTTTTTCCCTCTCAAAATTACATGCATTCTAGAGAAAATAATACATGTGACTTTGACAGTAATCAAGGCATTTCAAGCTCAAAGAAAGTTCTGAAACAATTTTGAGAGTAATTTCTTCTTAAATCATTCTTTAAAAACTAGCAAAATTTAGTGAAAAGCAAATTATTTTAGTACCAAAATATTTTATTTCAATCTATAATTTATTCTAATAAATTTTAAGCAAATCCAATTTCAGCCAGAATTAATGCATTCCTGTCAACATTACTGATAATTTGTTGTTCCTCACTAATTATGAGACATCAGATAAGTCAGTGATGAACCTGGGTATATTTGCAGTGTTAATCCACATTTAATCTGTATTTTCACAAAGGGTGTAATTCCAATTTATTGACCTCCCCTTCTTAAGCTGCAGGTGCTCTCAAATTAGAAGCCAGAGAAAGCTGCTACTTCCTTCTTAGTCAATTTTTGGAATCAGAAAGCATGAATTTTGACTTTCAAAAGTCAATTTTTTGAACATATTCCCCATTCTCAACAGAATGTTCTACAAAGTTTGCAAATCACTCTAGGGAGATTTCCAGAGAGTTTCAAAATGTGAACAGCTGTGAGCTACCTAAATGATCCATCTTGCCAAGAAGTTTCTACTCTAGAGATGAAGAAATAAACAACTACCATTTAAACTCAAAATATCTGCCACTGTTCAATGAGAAAGTCTGTGGAATTACAAAGCTAAGTATATGCTTGGAAAATTTTTATTTAACCATTTGCATATCTCTTTATTACTTTTTTTCCTTTATAAGCTACACACATACACACACAATCCTTTAATTTGGAAGAAATCTTTAAATCCCGAAGGTTCTCTTATATCTACTGATCATAAACTGCCAGCCTAAAACGAAGAGTATTTTAAGTATTGTTGAAGAAAAACATAAAACACCCAATCATATACAATAATAACACAGCACTTGGATCCAAATCAATTTGGATTTGATCTTAAAAAGACTTGTTATCACTGACTCCCTCTTCCTTGTGATATAATTAGGAAGGTAAATGAGAGCACACATGTAAAGTATTTAGCATGGTCGCTACATCGCAAGAACCCAATAAGACGAATAGCTATTGATATTACAACTGGTTGAATATTTATTATTTCCCAAAGTTTTAGAATACAGTCTGAGCTGTAACAATTATTCACATAAATTATGCAATTAAAAGTTGGAATAGGAAATTTGAGGTAAATTTTGCTTGCTAAAATAACAGTTTTATAAAATGAGAAAGTAGATTAGTTTTACTGTCAACAAGATTAACTGAGGAAAATGTAAAAAATGTACATTTGAGAATTTTTTAACAATTTAATAATTTGTTTTCAAGATAATTGCCTAAGAGAAGATAATAACATTTTTAATGTGGAACATGAATGAAATGGGTAAAAATCAATAAATGTTCTTTGTATTTCTCAAATGAACCTATGCAAAACTCATTTTAAAATACTGAAATAGATCTTAGGTTTGTAAGAATTTCTAAGTTTAAAAAAATGACCACTATTATTCCTTGTCATCCTTCCAAATATTCAGAAGCTTATATTACTCACATATTAATAATATTGGAAATGTATGCTCTAGATAGAAGCCAGATTATAAATATATTTAAATAGAAAAATAGTCAAGCTAGTGATGATGCTTTAACATAAACTTGCTGAATGGTGTGCTGTGTTTTCCTATCTTGCTAATACTGATTACTGTCTTTTTCTCAGTGTGGAATTATAGAGCTGAAACCCCAGTAACCAACATCATTTAACTTAAATTCCATACAATTTTCTTCCAAAAATATATGAAGTAGTTTGCTAGATACTATTTTGCTAATAAAGTTGTGAAGAAGGAGTACTGGTTTGAAAATTAAACATTTTAATTTCAAGTTATAGTTCCACCAATTCCCAATTGTGTAAACTTATTAAGATCCTATTCCCTCACCTGAAAAGGGAAAATAAAATCTCACTCAGAGTTAAAGAAAATATCCAAAGCATATAGCACATTTGTGGAAGAATGCCAGTTATCAACAACATTACTTTTCTTCCTCAGCTTGCCCTAAAAGAGATGGCAGCAGCACTACTAAGTATTAAGTAAAGACACACTAACTATACAACCTAAAGTTGAGTTTGTTTTTATGTTTCCTTAACAATGATTCCCCCAAGAGTCCTCCGACCACAGTATTTTTATTTTCTGGATAATCACAAACACCATGAGAATCAATTTTAAGGATAACTATGTAAGGGACCACGGTTAACACTGTTGACATTAACTTCCTAATAACTTTGCAGAAAGACAGGGAAACATTTCCCAGGGAACGATTTTGTTCTTGCTTTCTCATGCCAGCCACATTACCCCTACCCACAATTCAAAGCACAAAACAAAGCATAAAAGTTGAATTGGCATGCATGACCCATTGCAAATAGACTAAAATACAAATTCCTTATCACAGCTTAATGGCCCTACATCCTATGTCCTGATATACTCACGGGGGACTCTTCTTGTCTCTGGTCTCCAAACTCCAGGAACAATCAAGGTGCAGCACTTGAACAGGTTTTGCTTACTTGCAGTAGTCTTCCTAGCAAATTCTGGTTGGTGCCTTCCCCCGTCCATATTGAGCAGGTGCACTCATCTCCCTGTTGCTGGGAGAATTCACTCTTAATAGCTCCCAGCTGTATCTTCCTGCAAATTATCCTCAGCTGATAGTTGTTTCCTCCCCTAGAAATTATGTTTCCCTCTTCCAGAGTGGCTCACACAAAAACTACCTAAGAAGAAGCTGTGAAAGACAGACTCCCATGCATCAAAGGAGGACAACTCTGACATGCAATTTACACTCCAGACTCCAGACCCCTAGCCCTATGAACTAGGCCAAATTCAGATTTCACCTGAGACCACATGCCTGCTCACCTCATTCTTCCAATCCTGCTTCATTCCCCACCCCCCACCGCTGCCGGATGTTTTTTCCTCTGAAGAGCCCTTTTGCCTAAATGATAAGAATCCAAATCCTTCTCTCAACTTCTGTTCCTGGCTCTACGGAGAACAGGCCCCTTTCTAAGCCAAGGAATATCTTGTATTTCTTGACTTTTAGGTTCCAGAGTAACTATCACCTAGAGAGAAAATGTTCTATAAGAAGTATAGACTCCATCCACCCTCCCTTCCTATCTATTCAGTCCTGATTGAACATATTGTTTTTTAGCAATCTGAGTATATGAGCAATAAGGGCAGAAATAAGTATATTTTTCTCAATGTCTACCTGAGGATAGAAAGTAAATTCCTTGAAAGTAGGACCTCTTCTCCATTATCAAATTTTGTACTCCCAGTATCTATCCAAATGCTTAGTCACATGGCAGATGATCAACTAATATGATAATCAATTAGTATTTAATGGATGGCTGTAGTTCAGAAACCTTGCTTTCTGATGATACAATTGTCTTCAGAGATAGATCTCAGGGGTAATTAATATGTCCCCAAACACTGTCTATCAAATGTCAGCTGTATGAAGCCAGAGCATGTTTATAGCCAATTAATCATTGATTTTTTTTTCTACCACATAATGGTAAAACAAATATTTTTCATGCTTGAATATAGTGAGGGCTTTGTTTATCAGATGTGAGAAACACTTTACACTGTTGTGAGCTTTCAAAAACGTGACATATTTCCAATCAGGTATGTAGGAGTTAATCTACTTTGGCCTAGCCATGGGCTTTAGAGTTGTCCAGCTTTAGATCCTTTACAATATTTAAATATATGTGTGTTACATATATATGTTGTACATATATGTGACATGTACATTAACTGAAAGACCAAAGGTGGCATGTCATTTTATCAGCACCATGCTCTAACCAACTGAGCTAACCGACCCTTTAGTATGCCATTTTAATTTGTAGTGTTTTGCTTATATTTTAACATTTATAATGATTGTTTGCCATCTTGTCACTATATATACTACTTTGATTGTATAGTCTATTATAACTCTAGTCATCTCAAAACATCATCAGAATGTTTTCTTAGGAGTCTTCCAAAGTTATTGGGATTTTTCTTTAAAGAAAAAAAAAGACAATTGCATTATTACTTCATCTAGAGAGCAACTTTGGTAATTTGAGAATGTTTAACGCTAGATGGCAGGATGAGACTGTAGATAACACTCAATTCCTCGAAGCTGAGTATTAAAAAAATGATAGCTTTCTCAAAGGTGTAAAGAACTCTTAGGCAGATACATTGTTTATTCTTTAATATAATTCTTTAATATATGTATTATAGTTACACATTTCCTTATATTTAAAAGCTTTCACTGTATACAATAGTGATGTTAAACATGAATCAATTATTGAAAAGAGAATATAAATTGCTAATAATTTTACAAGTTATATAAATATGACAATAGTGGAATAAAATAGTCTGTACTGGGAAAACATTCATGCCATTTGGCATCTCTATAACTTAATTATTAATCTTTTAAGCAAAATATAATATGTGGTCATTTAATCAAATGCTACTTGGGTCAACACGCATAAACACAAAAGTTAAACAATTTATTTTCAAAATCAAGACTGATACTCAGCAAATAAGAAGCATTTCAGAATAAATCCACAATTCATATCCAGAGTATATACCAGCTAATACTAGCCTAGAAATAAGAACTATTTTAAACTCTTTCAGGAGTAGTGATTAGATTTTTCCAGATGAATTACTCTCAGTATTTATGTGCCACTTGTCAGTACAATATGGATAAGTATAGCTAGGGTTACCACATATAATTTTTCATCCAAACCAGGACACTGAGCACAAAAATAAAAACTGAAACTGCCCTAGCAAACAGGGGCACCCATTTAGGGGAGTTCATTTTGTGAGCTTTATGATTTTGTTATATTTTAAAACTTATTTTTAATTAGTCCACAGCATATCTCATTTGCCACTGCCAGTTCTTTATTCTAGCAACAGCTAGCCCTTTGGTGGAAAGGAGAGGCTCAAATTAGTGTGAAATCGATTTTAGTAATGGAAAATAACATATTCACTTTCAATAGTCTAGACATCAGATCTGGGTCCTTTAACCAAATACAGTTCATTAAGTAATAAAAATAACTTGAAAAATACTAAGCAATTTAGGTAAAATAATAGAAGGTCAGGTCAACTTATTTTCTAACTAGGATTTTTTTGATGTAGAGTATAAAAAAATGTGTTTCTCCTCAAATTATTGGTACATTTCGAACAAAGCATAGCATACACAATTTTGTTGATGTATAAATTATCTCTGGGTGTACATAATGACTTTCAAACAATTAAGAATAAAGAGGAATTATTAACTCATAACATAATACCTAAAAAACTTTACAGAAATAATTCTCAATTTTTTTTTTTCTTGCACTCTCATCAGGGACAGTCTGTTATGTTTCATTTAAAAGTGTTTTGTTTTGTTTTCATGGCAAAACTATGCTCCAAGGCAGTAGCCACATGATTTCAAAATAAGTGGTCAGTTCTACCCAAACCACATTTTTGGTCAAATGTGACTTAAGTTAGTCAAATAATATAAACAGTAATCCAGAGATTCTGAGATAGCTTCCTCCTGAGTGTTAGTCAAAGTCCATTTCACATGGTAATTAATACTCATTACTGGAGAACTACGGCCCTTGTGAGCCTTACATGGGACCACAAATGTAGGCACAATCCTGCATGTAGGATTCTGAAAAGGACAAGTATGACTAATTATTATTATATATGTCATACTTCATTCCTGGTTCTATAGAAAACCTTACTGAGTGCTCTGCATGGTTACATCTAGACTCTGTATTAGCAGTATTAGTTGCTGATTGCAGAGAATTTGTCTTCATGTGCTAGTCAAATCTATGTTGTAAACAACTAGATAACAGAATATACCCTATTTTTTCCTTAACTCCCCAACACAACTAGTACAACATCTAGCTCAAAATATAGGTTTGATCACTACTTATTAAATGATTGCAAGTGTCTTCAGTCTATTCTGGGAAAAGATTATTTTATAAATAATTAAGATATATCAGGTTGAACTGATGTATTGATGTCTCACTGGCTAGAATTACCTAATTGATTATCAAAACATTTTCATTTTGTTCTGCTCCACTTTACCAAATATTTGTTGTCTGTTTCACTGTTGAGAGGTCCCATGATCCATCTTTTCGCCTGACTCTCATATCCAGAATGATTCCTGAAAGGCCTCATTCCATTTATTTCACCTGGAGTTTATAAAATGGTGACTCTGAAGAATATGATTAGTGGGATGCAGTTTACCAGTTATTTCTAAATAAGGCTATTAAATGATATTAATAAAAACTATCCAAGGGCCTTCATGGAGTATAACTATGTGCTTGACCAATTATTTAAATATATAAATACTACAATTTCTATTAGGCTTTCCATTTAGTATAGCACTTGATGCATAGTAGAGGAAAAAGGATTGGTTTAAGAGTCTTATAAATTCAAAGCATAGATTTTTTTTCAATCACTAGACTTAACTAATGTTGGGCAAATAGAATCAATGAATCTTTGGAAAAAATAATACTTTTACAAACTTATTGGAAAAAGTTTCAGTTTTTTATAATATAAATTCAAAAGCTATATGTTGATCTCTTTATAGGGGTCAGATAATATACCAAGCACGAGAGATGAGACAGGGTCTCGGGTACATATTAAAGTCTAGTATTTGATTCTGCTCAGAATTTTATTTTATTTTTTCTTCTTTTTTAAATTTTTGTTTGTTTGTTTTTTAGGGTTGTACCCACGGCATATGGAGGTTCCCAAGCTAGGGGTCAAATCGGAGCTGTTGCCACTGGCCTACGCCACAGCCACAGCAACACCATCCAAGCCACGTCTTCGACCTACACCAAAGCTCAAGGCAATGCCAGATCCTTAGCCCACTGAGCAAGGCCAGGGATCAAACCCACAACCTCATGGTTCCTAGTCAGATTTGTTTCCGCTGAGCCACAACGGGAACTCCAGATTCTGCTGGATTTTAAGTTGGGAACAGCAAGACCTAAAAAGTTTTGTCAAAGGTCACACTAGAAGGTTTCAGAATCAGCACTGGAATTTCATGTCTCTTGGTCCAATCACAGTGCTTTGTATTTATTTCTTAACAGTTCTCTGAGCAGAATTCAGTAGAGCTTTCACCTGGCAATATCCACTTGGTACTCTGATTAAAGAGCCACTGTTTATGGAGTCAGCCATAATCTGCAACATTAACTTTTCTTCTCATGGGCTAAAAGAAAGAGCTCAAAATGAAGTACATCTCAGCAGCCTCCGAAAGTAAAACAAAACCAAGCCCTAACTGGAAATAACAACATTCTATAATCTTGCAACTTCTGGTTAATTTCTTTCTCCCCCAAATCAAATAGATACTAGTTTCTTAAAGCTTTATAACTGATAGAGATTAGTATGTATCCTATTCTTATATGTATTTTTATTCTTTATTGACCTTGATCCTATTGATCTTAAAATCAACAATTACGTAATAAGTTTCTTCCATGGATCCATGTAATAAAAAATCTCAGCAGGAGCACACTGTTTAAAAAATATGAATTCTCTTTCCGTCATCCTGTCACCCTTTGTTAGTCTACAAGGATTGTGAGAAGCTCATTTTGTTCTGGAATCACAGTAATTTACCAATATCTCAGTGCCTCCGACCTCAAATTTACTAAGAATTCAGTAATCATAATAATATCTATTTCTAAATATTACCTAATTTGTTGATTCAAAGTCTTAAAACTATAGGGGTTTTAGATGTTACCTGATAACATCTCTTCTAGTTCATAGATGAGAAAATTGATGCCTAGATAAATTAAGTGACATTTAGTGCTGTTTAGGTTTTAGAAATTATAATTGTTGTATCTCACACATTTACCATATTGTCAAAAAAAGTGCATTTCAAATTTAAAACTTACTTTCCTGAAAATTTCCAATGATTGATTAAACATATTTAGAATAAAATTATGTTTTGAGACAAAACTTTTTCTAAAACATTAATGTTACATATTTTACATTGTTTCATAATTCATAAATTATCTGCATTTTTGTTAAGGCTATTTTGAGGTATAAGTATAATGGTATTAATTAGTTTTTAATCCCATAGGTGGCATGATTAAGTTAAATATTTTAAAATATATGCAATTACTTTAAATGTATACATATGTTCTCACAAAGTTATTTTCCCTAAAATGTATATTTATATATAATGAAAAAGTCATATATGTATATGTATATAAACAATACAAACACACACACAATAGTTTTGTTTATGACACATACACACATACTTATACCATGAACAAAACTAAAAAACAGCTCAAAAACTTACAGGATAGAGTTTCATCATTTAATTGTGGAAAACTGATTAGGAAATAGCTTTGATTATCAAAGATCCAAATTAATAAGAATTAGATCACAAAATTAATTTTGATGGAAAAATTTATTTTCCTGTATTCATTTGTGAAGAAAGACATGTTAGATAAAAAATTTTCTTGATGTTTTGTAAAATATAACTACACATACACACACACACATCCTAACTCCTTTAATTCTTTGAGCTGAATGCTATACTCAGATTTCCTTCAAATCATAGGCAGCTCTGTTTAGCAAGTTCTAACAGAACTCAGTCAAGGTGAAATCCAGCCAGCTTTTGCTGCTAACAATGTATTCATACATCATAGGATCTCCGTCTGTTCAGGCTGCTTCTTGCTCTTGTCTCAGAATAAGAAAGGAGTGCTGCTTTCCTGGGGTATGCCATTTGAGAAAGAAAGTAACCTAACACTAACTGCAGGCGGGGTCAGAGTGATGTAACAGGAAGCTCTGATGTTTCCCTTCTGCTGCTGAGCACATACAATGTGACAACCCTTCCAACCTACTCAGAACAACCCTCTCTCTCCAGCAGAGAGTGTCACCTCCTGTCTTGGGATCTTCAGGCTCTGCTAACTGGACCTCACCCTGCCTGCAGGATCACATTGCAAAGCTTTCACCCTTCCCCACCTTGCCTGGGGGTAAATTTCTTCTGCGGAATCTCAGAAAATCAAATTCCATCCTAAGACTATTTCACCAAGTATTTCCTTAAGGAGCTGTGCTGGGTAAGTGCATTATTCAAAATAAATATATTTATTCAGAATTGTATTCTCACGTAGTTTGACAATGTTTCTACTATGGAATTTAGTGACACTGAAATTACTTGAAACAATTCTCATTTCACATGTTAGAAAAATGATAGTATATCACTCTAAGATGTACACTGTATTACTACTAGATTATGTTATGTACAGTGATAGTCTAGAAAATAAAACTAGCAAGTAATAAAACATCTAAACGGATTAAAAGGCACACTTCTGAAAAAATAATCAGGGAACAATGCCTTTTAAAATTAGCTCTACTATTAGCTAAGATTAAATTTTGACAGCTGGAAAACATTTTTCCCCTAGGAAACTTTAAATTTTCCATATAATTAGTACTCCAAAAAGGGGGTGAAAGAACAATTACTTATGGGGGTCTCAGAGTCTCACTCATTCTGTAGTTAAACACAGTGGAGAATTAAAAGAAAAGTAATCACTTTGGATTTACTATATTTGTCTTCTATTTGCCTTTCACCTCTATTTATACATATATCTCTAACTATTGAACTAATGGAATTTTCATTGTTTGCTGTTGCCAGATGTATTTAAATCTCTCTTTTACTAACCCTGGACTGTTTCCGCTGTATTGGATCATGGGGTGGGCAGAAAAGGAAAAAACACACAACTACGATTCAGAATATGTTGATGTTTCTATATTAACTCTAATTTCAAAGTGTTACTTCTATTTGTCTGGTATCCCTCTGCAAGCTTGTTCGAGGAGGGTGTGATATTAAGACAACTGTGTATAAAGAAAAATAACAAAGGTTTCCCAAATGAGTATATCAGATTATTAAACAGAGAAAGTGTGTGTTAAAGAATTTCCAGAATCAAACACTGAAATGTTGAGTTGAAACATCTGTTAATGCTTCTTTCAACAGTACAGACTGTCCTGGACAATTAAGAAACTAGTATCTCCTTAATAAGTTGTTGGTATAGACATATGAAAAATTTGTTGCTAAGAAAGATCAGATGTTAGATTTGGATTCAAATTATATTGACTGACATAATTCTAATCTATTTTCTCACCTAAAATGAAATTATACTCTGCAAAATGTCCTTCAATGGAGAAAGCCTGTACTTAATCACCCATAAACTGACACATTAATGATGGACTATCAACTCATTCTGAGTAATTCCTTCATAATTTTTTACTCAGTTTTTCCACAAATTTCTCCAAATAATGGAAACTTCAATTAAGTCTTATTTTTGTGATTCTTTAAAAATATTATGGCTGGCTTCCTATCTTCTGTCATTTATTAATTGTACTGAGTTCCCTGGCATGTTTGTAGAAATGGATAGTGTTTTTAGAATGTGACTTTGTAAATAGCCATTAAATAACTAGGGGAGGAAATGGAAAGAACACATTAAATGCCTAATCCAATGCCAGGGGGTAGTAACAAAAATTAAAATAGCATTATTTTTAATTTAGATAATTTTCTTAGGAGGTATTATAGTAATATCATATTTATAATAACAAAGTCCTCAAAATCTCTAGTCTTTAATTTCTAGCCAAAACCCCATAATTTTCTTGCATAATTTAATGTATTTTTTGTAACTATACTAGAGTATCATTTAGAATCTTTATTTTTAAAAAATACTGTGGAAAAACATAAGACAATGAATATAGAGGGTTATTAGGCAAAGATAATATTTGAGAAAATAATTGGAAGTTTAAAACAAGAATTCATATTATTATATTCTATAGTTAATTTTCTTTAATGGTAAGAGGGTATCAGAGGATCAATGCATGCTTTCAGCCATAAAGAATTATTTTTCTGAATGTTATTACCCTATAGGATCATAAAATCAATGCACAGACTCTAATGCCAGTTCTAAATATGCAAAATAAAATATAGAATTGAAAAACTACAGTGACTAATGTGATCTGAACTATACTTTACCTACAACATTCAGTTATCTTTAAGAACATGTTTTGGTTATTGCTACAAGTTCTTTTTTTCCCAATATATCTTGGCACACACCAAAATATCACTTTGTTAGTTAAAATGTGTAAATTTTTAGAACATATGAGTATTCACTCACTTAGAAAAAAAGGAATAACAGAAAATTAAAAAGAAATTAGAACTAGGTCTGTAATTTTTTAAATTATGTTAAATGAATGGTCAAGATGTATGTACTTTACTCACTGGTGATGGCTAGGACATACTGAAGTGTAAATAAGTCAACAGCCTAGCGTACTTATGACAACCTTCACATTTACTTGGACATATTTTGCCATTATTTTATGCATAACACATATTTACTGCAGTGAAAAATTCAAAATAATATTAAGACAAGATGTTTACCTTATAAACTTATGTTAATATGGAAGAATTCTTTGGTAAACATGTAAAAACTAATCAGAATTCAGTTAATAGTATTACTACATCTTTCTGACTTAGATCATATTTGTGACCATTATCACAATATTTTGCTTTCAACCCTTATCTCCATGGTTAAAATTTGTTAGTTACTTATTTTTTAAGAATTGCTTTAGGGACTGCTATAGAAAAAGAACAAAATAATTTTTTAAAGATCAAACTATACATACACTAAACAAAACTTATTTCATATTCCATGTATGACTTTGAACACAGCTTCAAAACGTAATTCTTTGGAGTTATAATGACTATGGTGTCAACATTTCAGACAACAAATATGTTTAAAGAGGATTATTTGAAGTCATTCGCTTTAATTTTATCTTTGTTTAGGATTCAGAGAAGCTTTTAACCCATAAACATAAGACGTATCATTGCAACGATGTTAATGAAAGACACTCAAGGAGTCAATTTTGTAGCACCTCTTAGTTCTTGATCAGGCTACCAGATAATATTAGTTAAGATGGAAAATCAGTATACAACTATTTAAAATATTTGTCTATGTCTGATTTTGAAGTCCATGCATGAACTATATAAACATTTATAATTTATCAGGAAAGTTCTTTCTATTAAAGTGCTTCTACCATGCTGCATTATTAAGTTCAAGAAAACCTCTCATTTAATATCAGAAAATGTTCTAATGCAATTAGGTGGAAGATAAAAATATACCAGAAACTCAAAGTCTGTATATTAACAAGGTATTTTGTTCATTTTCTCATTTACTCACATGGACAACCATTCCTGCCCCAATTCTTTCATCAAGAGTAGTTATACAACTCAAAGTAAGTAGATAGTTTTCACACCTTAATTTTAATTTACCTACTTATAAATTTGTTCATAATTATGAAGCTAGAAATTAATGTAAAATTGAAGAAATAATATACATTTAATTATAAAATTCAGAATATAAATATTGAGGTAGTGTGATTTGAGAAAAAGAACATATGATTAGATATATGATAATTAAATCAACAAACCTTTTTAAATAATAGGAAATACACTTTAAACATCCTACTGCCATACCAATTTAAACAATTTAAATTTTCATCCTCAATAAATCCAGATTATTCTCATGTCCAAGTAAGATTACAATATTGTTCATTAAATCAGATTAGAGCAAATAATCTCTGCATTTTTCCATATTTGAATAAACTTAGTCAAATTTTTTAATTAAATATATTATTTTACAAAAAAATGAAAAATTTAATTTTAAAGACAGTAAAATTCTTATTAAAAAAATAAAATGGAATCATTGACGGTGAACTGAGTTAGGATCTATGTTTATTAGGTTACTAGTATTATTATCAGATTATAAGTTGCAAATATTTTCCTAGAACATGCTTCTTCCTTTATTTCCCTTTAAATTAATTTGTTTACTTACAAGAGATGGTATTATACAAAACTAACACACCAATATATTATTGTTTGCAAAAGTGGTCAAAAAGATATATTTACTTTTTAAATGTAAAACAAGTCTTAATCTTTTTCTTCCTTCATCATTTAATTAACTGTTTCATGTTTTCTACATTACTACCAATTAAAAGGACAAAAAACTGATCTCAACCCAATATAAATTTAAATAAATAATTACCCAACTCAACCGTGCAGTAGTGAGGTTACATTTTATTGAGGTTCTTGGATGGAGCTCAATTTTCAATGAATAAGAGAAATCCTATTCATTTTAACTTAGAACATATTTTTAATTAAAAATGTTAATACGGCATAAGCTTTTGTATAAATCTGTTGTTATTTCTCTATTCATAAAACCACAGTGACTTGTGAGCATGTCATTTGGTTTATTAAATGGCAGTGATATAATGAAAGAACAGCTAGTTGGTTGACAAGGTGCCCCTCTCCTTCCAGTTTAGTCAGCTGGAAGGTCATTAGCATATTCATGAGCATACAAGCTTGGTTTTATCAAACAAAACTAAGGTAAATTTGTCTTATATCCAAGCACTGATTTCACACATTTTTCAAATAAGTATTAATTTGAACTCATAACCATACGTTAACCTGAGACCAATTATTATGCAGATATTTGTGCATGAACCTCAATCTTGCTTCTCTTCCAATAATATGAAGGGAATATTGGAACTTTGGTAAGTACTATATACAAATAAAAAATGTTTTAACCAAAAATAAGGAGGATTAAACCTATGGGAAAAAAACACCATCAATGCGAAACTCGATTTTTAAAAACTTCTGCTATTTTCAAATATGAGGCAAAATAGGAGATTCGTTAATGCAAGTCTAGTATTAGGGTAACATTTAAATATTTTGTTAATCAATTTACTATGTCTTCCTAAAAATTTTATGTTCATTGAAATGTTTTGGTTTTAAAACTTTTTTTAGGACATGACAATAAATGTTATTAGCTAAGACAACAAATAGAACTTATGGATTTGTGTTTTAGAAATTTATATATAGCCGCTGGTGCAGCCCTAAAAAGCCAAAAAAGACTGTTAAAATAGATAACAAGGACCTACTGTATAGCACAAGGAGGTGTACTCAATGTTCTGTAGTAACCTATATGAGAAAATAGAATGAATATATTTATATGTATAACTGATTCACTTTGCTGTACACCTGAAGCTAATATATTCTAAATCAATAATACCTCAACAAAATTTTTAAAAAAGAAAAAAAAATTATACATAGTTGTTTTTCAAAGCAATTTCTTGGAATGGAGTACATTTTAGACAGCAGTCATATCATATATAGTAAGGACATTGCTGCATTTTAAATATGTGAAACAGAATTTTGTTAAACTCCCAGTTAACTAACTAAAATACCTTGGCATTGTCAGGTTTACTTGTATAAATATACGTATTTATATATATTTTGTTAGCCTTACTTTCTGGTCCTTGACATTGTTAGATGAAGATGCATTATCAGATGAGGATGCATTATTAGATGAAGGATGCATTATTGGATGCACCTATCTTAATATCCCTGAGGGACAAATAACTTTTTGGTTTTTGCCTCAAACAGGAAAGTCTGCCTTCCCTGCTGCAGCGCTCCCTCCCGAAGTCAGCAGTAGGTGGAAGTCAGCAGTGGGTGGATCTGTCCACGCAGCACTCACACAAGAGAACCCCTTTTTAAAAGGTGGCTTGCAGCTGCTGATTTACCTAATTTATTTGAGGGTTTGCCATATACATTACTAATTACTTATGTATAAACTATTAATCTTCCCCAAAGCCCTAGGAAATATTATCTTTGTTTGCAGATAAGAAACTCCAAAACCAAGGCACAGAGCTCCTAAGTAATGTGCCCAAGATCACATGGCTATCAGATTGCAGAGCCAGGACTTAAATCCTGGCCCATGCTCTGCTTCCCTTTCCAGTTGGTGGCTGGTACTTATCATCCCTCGTGCAAAGGGATGCTATTCTCAGAACCTTAGGTTAAGTGTAAAATGAATTGAAATTACTTTGAAACAGCAATAGAGTAAATAATCTTAGATTCCCAGGTTAGTGTGTGAATTTAATTTTTTAAATTGTTTTTGTTTCCGACTTATCAATTGCAGAAACAAAAACTAAAACACCACAGTTGAGACATGAGCTATATTACAGAAGTTCAGCTTAATGGAATTTGGCTTCAGGTCATTCACATATGAAACCAAACTTCACCACTTCTTAGTTCACCTTTCTCTTCTATAAAATGGAAATGATAATCATAATGCTTTATAAGGTTTTCTAAGGAATCCAGGGCAAATGATCACCATTGATAAAGCTCTGGTTTTTACATGCATTGACATTGTTTAGCACAGCACATGGCACCTAGCTGGTATGCACCACATTTTAGTGCTTGGTATAAGTCTTTTGTGAACAAGACTGAGGACATAACTTGTTTCTATGCAAAGCTCATTCCAAACAGTCAGCATATAGACAATCAGACTACAGCTTCTTCAGGGGACAGGTAGAGTGAACAAGCATGATTTGTAATCAGTTTTTAGACTGATTACACTTCTGTCATCATATAATACATGTCAGAACCTAATAAAACTGACATTGTTAATCACCATTTCTATAGAATTTGAGTACTTAAAACACGTTTTCATACTAAGAATTTTAAAGGTAAATTAAACAGAAATTACTGCTTTTTTTCTTTATTTTACACATGAAGCCCAATGAAGAACATTGTGTTTCCCAAGGCAAATGATCACCATTGACAAAGCTCTGGTTTTTACATGCATCTACTGTGACTCTGAATCCTATTTTGTTGCACTATTGTGTATTATCTATTATTAGATCTCTTATTACTGATGTAACACAAAGTTGAATAAGAATAATGATCCAAATTTAAATGCAATCTCTTCTAACATAATACAAGAAAATTAATTTATGTTACTTATGTGGATTTTATGGAAGATGGTACATTAGAGATAAATTTAGATATATGTCAAGAAAGTTTTAGCTTTGGCTACTTACAGCAGCTATAGAAAATCAAAATTTAAGGAATAGTTAGGATGATTAAATTAAACTTGTAGGGCTCCAAGTTTTTGGTGGTTATTTTGTAAAAAATATCTTTATTTCAGGGACTTACTACTGCCTAACTGTAGTCACTTATATTCTCTTATGTATATTTCAAAAAAAAAAATGATGAAAGAGTACCTGTGCAATAGGATGGTGAACATTCACTTAGGTTTTAGTTTAAGATAATTTATTCTAAAAATATGTTTTTGAATATTTTTTAATTATAGCCCACATTGAGAATAAAATGAAAACTATAAATTCTTTCTCCAGAACAAAACAAACTAATCTACAATCATAGGGACTCACAATTTCCATATAGTTGTATCAGTTTCATGGGATCTACCTTTTTGATGGATCTATTAAGAATTCTTAGATTCTCATTTATGAAATTTTCTAATTCAAATGGTGATTTTTCTTCTAGAATGAGGTAAATTATATGTACATGTTTTTCAGCTACATCAGATATTAAAATATCTAAGAACTCAAAAAATAGACATGAACATCAGAAACCAATGGCCTATAAGATTATTTCCATCAACAAGAGGGCAATACTACAGGTCTCTAGAAAAAAACTACACAGCAGATAGAATCTGTAGTTTGTAATTTTCTGTCTTCTCTCTGTACACTTCTTTCACTAAGTTTCTACACCTAGACCTACCTAACCCTTACCTTCCTCTAAACCAAACACCCAATAGCTCCTTTCTGGGCTCAGACGTTCAAGAGTAGCACTGGAAAAAAATTCTTTCTTCTTTGGGAAACCTCAGTGTTTATTCTTAAAGCCTTCAATTGATTGGATGAGGCCCACACATATTATCAAGGGTAATCTTTGCTTAAAAGTCAATTGATCATAGATGTCAATCATATCTCCAAAATACCTTCAGAGCAACATCTAGACTAGAGTTTGAGTAAACAACTGGGCACCAGAGCCTAAGCAAGTTAACACAAAAAAATTAATCACCATTACTAGTTAGGGAGATTCATCCATATTTTCTCTTTTTATTCATAATTATTTAGAATTTAAGATTTGAGAAATTCTTTTAAAAAATTCCTTCTGGAATAGCTGGAATTGTAGTGAATTCACTGGTTAAATTGACAAGTACTGACATCTTAATATTGTCATTCAACCATGAGCACAGTACATACTCTTCAGTTACTCAGGACTTTTTTTGGGGGGGTGGGTAAGAGGTAGAAGGGGAGCAGTCTGATGTTGAGGATATATTTTAAAGAAATGTATTATAAATGGAGGAGGGTAAAGAGGTATAAAAGGAAATAAGATTTCTACATTTTTTTAAAAAGGTAGCATGATTTCCTCTACATAATCCACATAGGACCTCCAGAATTGCTCTTCCTCTTATCAAGTTAAAATATATTCTCATTGCAATATCTTTTATTGAGGAAATTTCTATTCATATCAGAGTTTAATCTGTCGGAGATCAGTTGTAGGCTAACTCAATGCCTATGCCATTATTTCTACTAAGGGTGCAAGGGTTAAACAGCATAATCCTCAGTTCAGTAAGCACTCACAATGTGCCAGGCACTAGGTTGGATGTTAAAGGTAAACAAGACAGGACCCCAGCTCTGGACAACATCAGCTCCACCTCTGTGCATTGTAAGACGGCACTGATTAAAGTACCTATGAACTCTTACCCTATACTGCCAGCTGCCACTTTATTTTTCATCTTGTCATAAAATCAGGACTGAATAATTTAACTAGAGTGTTTTCTAAAATGACAAAACCTGATAGGTCAGATATTTTATGCATATATTTATAATATTTGGGAAACTTTGGATTATATATAAAACATTTTTAAAAAACCTGAAATAAAGAACAATCTAATGAGTTCTTAGCTCACAATAGTATGTGCTTTGGTTAAGATTCTGAAATACCTTCTTTTCAACTGCTTCTAATTTAACTGTGATCGTACAGATTTTAACAGAGATTTCCTAACTTCTAAATCCACCACAAATGTCGTGGTTATATATGAGAAATTGGTCATTTTTCAGACAAAAAGAATGTGGTAAAAGAAAGTGATATTCTTAAGAATAAAGCTTTGAAGAATGTTTGGTTTCATTAATTTGAACAGGAAGGCCTTCAAGTGAAAGATGAGAAAGTTTTAAAGTCTAGAACAAACTGACAGGGGTGAAACCCATAAAATGATTTTCCTATATATTGCTTCATATTTTAATTACTAGAAGTCCTCACATGAATTAATTATATTCCTTAATTATACGCTTTCCTGAAGGATTTCCTGTATGTGTTCCATGTTATCAGTTCAAAAATTATTAGAAGATTTACTAAGTCTTTTGATCATAAAATTAATATATGTTCATATTTAATGAACCAGATCCCAGCCTACATCCTTCAAAACAAATATACCAAAATCAAAGAGTTTATGTTAGAGTTTTGGTGTAACTCAAACATCCTTCAAAAATCCACTAATTGTGTAAATTTTCAAATTACCCCTGAATGCTGTTTGTTTACTAAGTTGTCGACAACTCCAGTACCATAAAAGACTTCATATTTAAGTTTACAAATTCTTAACTTTCTCAGTTATAGTACTATACATACCATAAAAGACTACATGTTCAACACTTTTAACGTTATATGTTGTTTCTGAAGCTAGAAGCCAGAATAAGCTAAATAAATCTAGTTAATGGGATCCTAACTTAGAAATAGAAGACTCCAGCTCAGTGTGTCCTCAGAAGGTTTCATTAAGTGTAACTATGATGTGGGTCTTGAAATAGCATGTGCTTTTTAAAAAAGTTAGATTTTTACACTAAGACAACACTCTACTCCTGATTATCAAATATCATTTAGACTTCAAGGATTGTCTGACATCCTGGTCTATGTTTTTCCTCCCCACATAATTGCCTAATTTTAATATCACAGAAGGGAAATGGTCTGCAAATACAATGTGTAACTTCTTCTATCTGGAAAGTTATCACAGTCAATCTATTCCAATTTGAATAAATCTTTGGAATAAAGTTTGTAAGAAACAATAAAGATCTCTATATATAAGTTTATTGATATAAAATTATAATAAGAATTAATAAAGGAATACTTATTTTAATGAATTAACTAAGAAACTTTCTAAGTTTATTGTCTCCTCTCCCCTACTCTTAACAACATATGCATCATTATAGCACCTGAATATGAAATAAAGTACTAATCGTTATTGTGGGCTTGTACTTCTTGGATTCTGGGTTTTAGTAACTTGTCTTCCTTTTATTGAGTCTTTCACCTCCAGATAAGTTTACTTCTTGCCAGTATTTCTGATATCAGATTGGCATAAATTTAAGGGAAGGTAAATACATTATTTAAAAGAATATTAAAATATATCTGAGTTTCTTTCAATGAGCATAGAATGCTTTTTTCCCAGATATCCATATGCCTAAGTCCCTCTCCTTCCCTGTAGTCTTTGCTCAGATTAAAAAAAAAAAAAAACCTTTTTGTGGAGCCCAAGCTAATCAATCACTATTTAAAATCAACCTACACCTACACCACCACAGCCATTTTGTTCATCTTTATTTTAGCATGTCCTTGATTTTTCCCCTAACTCTGATCACCTTGCAACAAACCATAATTTATGTATTTTCTGTTATTACTTATTTTCTGTCTATGCCACTAACATGTAAGCTCTACAAGTGCAAGCACTTACATATTTTCCCTACTAACATATTCTAAACATTTAAAGTGCCTGCTATAGTAAGTGCCTAAAAATTGTTTCATAAATGATTAAATGAATAAACATGTTTCTTTATACCAGTCTCCACAGAAAACTAGATAGTGCCTGTGATTTTGTATGCAGCACACAGCAGATGTCTGAAACTCTGAAGGTATTAGAATCACTACACATTGCGAAAGAGAAAATATTCAGAAACCAATTACCATTTTATTATCCTCAGGTCAACCTAATATTTATCCCTTCACTGTCTTTGTAAAAGAAAATAAATTAATGAAGATGCTTGCTGTAATGTTTAGTGTTCAGGTTTCACTGAATTCCAAGGTGTGACCTTTCAAACTGGAGTAAATGAGAAGGCTGCTCAGTATTTTAACACAAAATGTTGAAGCATTTCCCCAAATGGCCAAACAATGGCTGAAATTGGCAGAATTTCTTGTTGAAACTGGCAGACTTGCCCACTGTTGCCTCCTAACAAAGTCTTACTCCATTACTTATTGCCTTTTTGGACAATAACACTAAAAACGTCTATAGAAGGAGGGAAAAAAAGAACATACTGAAACTGAAAGAAAGTAAATCCATTTTTTTAAAAAGCATGTATGGTAGACTACAAATTCTGTTTAACTGCCAAAAAATTATACCTCTCTTTGATAGTTGATGAGTTACATGTTTGTAAATGTATAATTTATCAAGCTTTTAAGTTTTGCTTTATAAATATTTAAAGATAATTCTAAAAAGAATGCCAATGTCAATACCCTTTCATTATTTTACAGTTTTGGAAGTTTTCTGAACTTAAAGCTAAAGGACTGTTTCATAAATTAAAATATATATGTCTTTAAATAAAATCATGATTTGTTTGAAAGCCACATGATGATTTTCACAAAATAGATCTTCCAAATTGACAAAACTCATGTTATAAGAATACTTTTCTAATTTATATTCTCCATATGTTTGGGATTCATATAGCTGACTTTATGTTCTTTTAAAACAGGTGTTAATTGTTCATTCACCTAGAAATATCATAATCAAGCTTTTTTTCTTCTGAGGTAATAATGTATATCATTCATGGAAATAATATGTATATAAAATGTGTTGAGGTTGTAATTTTACTATGCTTCCACATATTACCTAAAAACACACTTACTGGAATTTAAACTATGAGCAATAAACTAGTTTGTATTAAACAACTCTCTGTCCTCAATGAAGTGTTGCTTAAAACATAAAAATGAGTTGTAAAATAACTTCCTCTTTAAGTGTTTTTGAACTTTCTGACTTTAATGTGGTATTATCTACTGGTATACTTACAATAAAGTTACTATTATAAAACATAAATGTTAATCATGCCCTAACAAAAGCTGTATTTTGTTTTAAGAATTAATCTACATTCAATTCATTTCTAGTATATTTATATGAAACATAACAATCCAATATTCTACAACATACTTTCTTTGTTCCAAGGAGCTTAAAATAGACAATAGTAATAATAATAAAGCTGAAACCAACAATAATTTTAGGAGACAAAAAGGTGACCATTTCTAATCTAGAAGGGCTTGATAAAATGATAGAAAGGGCCTTTAAACATTACATAATAAAAGCCTTGATAGAATTTGCAGTTTAAATGCTTTGTACTTAAAATTGGAGTGCAAAAATAACTAATTTCTCACAGTGAGCAGAGACACTTCACACTTTCTCAAGCTAATATCAGTACCTACAGTGACAAATGGGTGCTCCCAGTAGTCCTGTTCAGAAAAAGGCGATGCCAAAATATTTGTCTACTCTCATCTAGATTCAGCAGAGGTACCATGTATTCATGAGAGTCTTTCCTAATAGAGTGCTACTAGTAGGATGAAAAGGCTGTTTTGAAATCTGAATAATCATCTAATACTAAATTAAATTTAAATAAATTGATGCCAACCTAAGAGTTTCACTAATTATTATAAGTGACTCTTCATTGCATATTGACTTAAGGGCATAGAACAAAATTCATGTCTTTTCTAGTAAGTAGTTTTTGTTTATAATGGATCACCTTGACTATGTTAAATATCCCTAGTCCAAAGGTGGGGCTTGCTAGCCTATAGCATGGAATATGACTGTAAATAGATTTCATAATTCATGATGTTGCCCACAAAAAAATGTTATCAGCAATTCTCTGATTATTTCTGTTTTGACAAATTCCTCTTATTCATGAGATCCTAACCTCATCTGTATCTAAAGGAGTGGATGTGCTCTCCTTCTTCACAAAGATCATATTTTTTAACTTCCTGTTTTTAAACATTTAACTTAAACATTTTACAAACCCGAAACTTTTCTCCCTTGGAATAAACCCAGGTCAAGTCTGGTGACAGTGTCTTGGCAAATGGCAAGGTGAAAGTTTTAGAGATTCAACCAGAAGTTGATGAAACTAGAAACGAAAGGAGCAAGATTAGAGAGTTAAAAGCTAATCAGGAAGACAGAGAACAGAAAAGATACTGAAAAATTCTCATGTAGACACTAAATATATATGACTATAACAATGTAATTAGCTTAGTGATTACCGCTTACTGACTCAAAAAACTAATATAAAGTCAGAATGACAGATGGGATTTGTAAGTAAAAGAAACCAGCAAAAGAAAAGGGGAGTGAACAGAATAGAGAAAAAAAGAGGGAGAAGATAAAAGGAGAGGCTATAAAAGAAGATAAATTGGTTCAGTATGACATTTTATTTGCCAGAAAGGTTAGGAAATAAAAATCTAGCACTGAACTGCATCAGTTAAGATGTGGAGATGCTTTGAATACATGGATATAGACACAGAGTTAGTGTACAAATAAATGCCTTCCAGCTACCTGGTCTAACTGTTTGGTTAGGAAAAACACTGATCTGCTCTTTTCTTTGAGGAATGAGCTTGAATGTTGTGTTATTCTTTCTGATAAGAGGTGAAGAGTGTTTATGAAAAAGTTGTGAAAGCAAATCTCACCTCCTAGGTGTAAATTTGTTCTAAGACTTGGGCCCAACTGGTCAAGATAATGACTCTACTCTAAAATATGGAGGGTTCATGGCACCTAACCTACTAGGAAATCTTAGTCTGTCTAGGAGGTAGCCCTGAAATTGGGCTACATTAATCATACCACATTTAAAATAGCCAAACTTGTTTGGTTCGTTGCAAATCTCTTGGTTCCTTCCAAACCTACCAAAACAATCTGGGATGGCTCACCGTACAGAGGGAGATGATGCTTAAATGAGCCCTATGTCCTACTGAACTCTGGATATTGTGAGACTAAGAGATGATAACATGATTAGGTTCAAATTTACAATAACAAAATGAATGAACATGGCACATGTTTAAATCAAGTGATTCTCTAAGCAATGAAATAATAAGTACAAATTCACCTTGAACCACACATAAATAACAAGACATATTTTGCTTTCCCTTTTAACTCTGGCTTTGAGAATTAATAGTTTTGTGCTTTGAGGGGCACATTTTCCATATCTGAACCGTTATAATTCAAAGTCTTAGGAACTTGGTAATAATCCAAAATACAACTTTACTGACCCTTTCCTTTTTCTCTGGACTCAGGGGTAAATACACACACACACACACACACACACACACACACACACACACACACACACACATTGATTCACAAGTTGTTCATCATTGGTGTGTAAAAATTCCCTCCATATAACTAAGAAATGAACATAAAATCAAATGGAATTCAGACACCTAAATCATATTTGTTAAAGTGTTTAAATTGTGCATATACCTGCAAAATCTTAAAAGGGGTCTAATCTTAACAATATTCTGACAAAGGGAAGTAAACTTTAAAATTGGATCAGTAACATGTGAGCCATCTCCATATCCCATCTGATCTTCCAAACCTATCTGAAATGCACTGCATTATATATATTTTGGTCTATAGAGCCACAACAAGTACATGATTCCAAGGTAAGGAATCATACTCTGCACACTGTCCTATGAAAGCTTTCTATACTTTAAAGTTTTCATGCATATAAAAGATTATTGAAATATACTCTTTATTTTTTAAATTTTTTAAATTTTTTTTGTCTTTTTGCTATTTCTTGGGCCACTCCCGCGGCATATGGAGGTTCCCAGGCTAGGGGTCGAATCAGAGCTATAGCCACCGGCCTATGCCAGAGCCACAGCAACACAGGATCTGAGCCGCATCTGCAACCTACACCACAGCTCACGGCAACGCCGGATCCTTAACCCACTGAGCAAGGGCAGGGACTGAACCCACAACCTCATGGTTCCTAGTCAGATTCGTTAACCACTGCGCCACAACAGGAACTCCTGAAATATACTCTTTAAATAAATAGATGCCTGTATATCTAGAATCCATCTTGTGCATCATGTTCCTCCTTGATTATATCACACATAATGTCCCCTAGAAGTAAACCATTAGCCTAAACTTGTGCTAGTCATTCTCTTGCTTTATTTTTTGCCTTGAATATATACATATATAGATCTGTATATGTACGCGTATTTCTAGGCAATGATTGTTTAGTTTTCTGTTTTTATTTTTACTTTTATAGAAGTATAATCCTTCTGAATATATGAATTTAGTCTTTGGAGATAAGCTTCTTTCATTCAGCCTTATGTTCTGGAGATGCATCAGTGTTAATGTGTATAATTATGGTTGTTTCTTTTCTCTGCTGCAATGTCCCCTGCTGAGGGACATTCAAATTTCTTCTACCATTTTGCTGTTACAAACAATGAAACAATGAATATATTTTTAAAACATATTTCCTGGTACACATGTGTTTGAGTTTCTTTAGGGAATATATTTACCAGTGGCATTTCGGGATTTTAGCAATTCAAAGTACTCCTACAAATTTATACTCCCACCAACAGTGTGTGAGGTTTCCATTGCACCACATCCTTTCTAATACATTGTATTACTGTCAAACTTTGTAATTTTTGCCAGTCTGGTGGGTGTAACATAATATCTCATTGTGGTTTTAATTTGCATTGCCATGATTGTGAATCACAGCAAATTTATATGTAAAACAAATTAAAATTTTCCTCTGAAACATTTGTTTCTAATTGGGTAACAGCAACTTATTGTGGAATTACAGTTAGACCACTTTTTGCATATAATTATTTAAGAAAAGGACTAATTATTTTTGGTTAGGTGGTCTAGGGAAAGGAAAGATTGTTCTATTGCTTTTAAAACTGGTAACGTAGGAATGGCATTTCTCACCATGAACAAGAACTGCAGATTGATAAGACCTAGAATCACATCCAAAGTCTCCATTTCCTTTTATCCTTTTATTCAAAAACCCCATCAAAATTCTTTTTTTTTTTCCCTGCACTCACAGCATATGGAATTCCTGGGCCAGAAATTGAATCTGAGCCACAGCTCCAACCTACAACCCAGCTGCAGCAACACTGTGCTGTTGCAGAGACAACTCTGGATCCTTAACCTGCTGTGCCACAGCAGGAAATCCTCATCTTTAAAAATAAAGAGGAAGAAAATAAATAATTCCATTCACATACATGTGTCCTTTTTGAAAAATAGACTATTTTTAGAGCAGTTTTAGATTCATATAAAAATTGAGTAGAAGGTTAAAGATTTTCCATGTAGCTCCAGTCCCCATCCTCCCTGTTATTAACATCTCCCACCAAAAGTAGTACATTTGTTACAACTGATGATTCTATATTGATACATTATGCCCACCCAAAATACAGCAGGATTCACTGTTAGTACTGTGCATTCTATGAGTTAGGACAAATGTATAATGACCTATATTGTGTGTTCTTTATAATATTTTGAATATTTTAAATCGTTTGTGGAGCTTAAAAGTCTCCTGAAAGAGATAATGACTACTGTTGAAAAAATTACTTCTTATACATAAAAATATCATAGAAAGCACTGGAGTTTGGGTCTTTTATGTAATTCTACTTGATTGCTTTTATACCTAGTAGCTGAATTTAACTAATATATTTCTTCAAGATTCTGATTTCTCCTTAGGTTTGCATTTTTTTCTTTTATTTTGATTGTTGTACTTCACTACAACGGCATTACATCAAGAAAGTTTGCCCAGTACTCTTATGTAATATATTTACTTTCTGTGTTTTTAAGGTTTAGTTGATTTGGATTTTTTTTTTTTTTTTTTTTTTTTTGCTTTTTAGGGCCACACCCACGACATATCAAGGTTCCTAGGCTAGGAGTCAAATCAGAGCTACAGCTGCTGGCCTATACCACAGCCACACAGGCTCCAACCAAGTCTGTGACCTACACCACAGTTCACGGCAACGCTGGATCCTTAACCCACTGAGCAAGGCCAGGGATCGAACCTGCAACCTTATTGCTCCCAGTCGGATTTGTTTCTGCTGTGCCATGACAGGAACTCCTGGATTTCATTGTTTAATCACTTTAGCCAGTAGTGTTACTTGCACAAAATTAGCTTTCTTTTGAGTTTTCTCTAGGTATCTCTATCACTTTCATTAAGGCTTTAAAATATTTTCTCTTTATATCTTCTCCTCTTGGACATTAATCTATTTTTTGGTACTACAGATAATCTTATTTTCAGAGGAAAGTGGAAGACCATGCTGACATATACATGATATTTTATTAATATGTCCAATGCATATACAAACCAAAACTAACTCATCAATAAATCTTCTGATAGCCAGAAATAATCTCAGACATATTTGTTTTCTACTTATTCCCTATCACCAAAAGGGTGGAAAGATTCTTTCACAGCATTTTCAGCTGAGATGAAAAATGAAATTTCTAGAACCATGCAGAAAAAAAAATAGAACAAAAATGCCCTATGCTCATGTCTATTTCTAGTGGCATTTTCTAGCAAGTTGGGAAAATATTCAAAGTAAATTTCAACTTTGAACTTTGTGAATTCCATATGAATGCTAGCAAAGACTGAGACTGACAAGAGTTTATTTATTCTAAAATAGCTTTTAGAAAAATCCAGATTCTAAATGTGTTCGGTGTGTTTGTTGATGTAAAAATATACATCTCTTTAATACAATCTCTTCAATATGACACATCATGATCTTAATTGCAACATATACTAGACTGTTTATAATATATAATAAATTATTAAAATATGTGAAGGTATAAAAACTTACAACACAAATTTACAAAGTAATTCAAAACTTTTTTTTTATTTATAAAAAAAGATTCAATTACAGAAACTGCTTTTAACATAAGCCTTATTATTTTTTTTTTTTTAGGGCCACATCAGTGGCATATGGACATTCCCAGGCTAGGGGTCTAGGAGTCAAATTGGAGTTTGAGCTGCCGATCTATGTCATAGCCACAGGAATGCTGCATCCAAGCCGCATCTGCAACCTACACCATAGCTCACCGCAATGCCAGATGCTTAATCCACTGAGTGAGGCCGGGGGTTGAACCCATGTCCTCATGGATATTAGTCTGGTTCATTATTGGTGAGCCACGATGGCAACTCCAGCATAGCTTTCTTAATGCTTTCAGGTTTTCATGTAAAGATCCCTAGTGACTTCATAGAAATCCTTGACGATAATTCAGAAATTATTGTTAGAAGACGCAGCAAATCAGTGATTCATAAGAGCAAGTTTAATCAAAGCTTCTCAATCACAATATGAGCTAATGGAGCTAAACAATCCTCAAATGCAAATCTGACATTTTTGAAATTCTACAGGTCCAGATAGTACTGTGTAAATGCAAGGCAAGGTAAACTAGCTATATCTTGCTTTTAACATTAGTTTGAGTCTGAAGACTTTTTGCTTGCTTAAACTCTTTTAACAGTGGATGAAACTCACTTGTTAGTGATACCCTATGTTTAAGGAGGCTAACTCTCATTACTGACATGATCTAGCCTCTGTCTTCCTCTTTGTCAAGATCTGTGTTCCCTGATTCCCTCCACTTTGATCAGTTGTCCAAGATCTTTATGTACTCTGAACCAGACATGTCATTCCTTCTCAGAACCAGTTGACCAAGTCATCCTTTCTTCTAGGAACAACATCATTCTCCTGAATATTCAGGGCATCCACCTCTTGCTAGTGCTAAGGTCTTGAACAACAGAAACCATCCTCCATGCTCATGCTCCTTGAAATCGTCATTCTTAAGACATAAGTTCTAAGAACAAAGTTGTTGATTACTTTCACATTAGCATGTTGGCAACCTAAATGTGCCTGATACAACTCCTCCCAACTTCCTTTTAACTGAAACACTTAAAATATATACATTAGTGATTTACAAAAACCACACTAGCACATAAGTTTAAGGTCTATAAAATCCCACTAGAGACTAATAATATTACCAAATTCACAGGAATGTTCTCTTGTCATTCAGGGTCCTACGATGATACACCAACCACTTGTGCTACCACCTGTCAAAACTATGGATGGCCCTACTTTCAGGTACTGAATATGAATATATTACAAAAGAACATTCATGACTTAATAAAAGTAGTATGTTGGATTTCCAATGAAGTTGAGGATAATATGAACATGTTAATAATCATACAAAAGATTTCACAAAATGATACATAATATAAATCCAAATAAATTCTGAATCATGGAAAGCTTTTGAAAGACAACCTAATGAAATACTGAAAAATGTGGATTTATGGATAACTTTCAGATAACTTTTAAAGTCATTTCCTTGAGACCTTTGGGTATGAATTTATCCCTCATGATTTTTTATTTTCCCCTTGGTCAGAGGACTGGAAGTGTTAATTTGACTGGATCTTAATAGATTTATTAATATTAGTAATTTTGTAATATTAGCCACAATCGTCACACATAAAATACACACATATATAATGTCTGTGGCTAATGTTATTATACCTATATATGTTTTTACATACACACATATAGAAAACATATTATGTTTAATGTAAAAAATAATAGGTCTAGGTTGCTCTTTTGAACTGATTCTTTTCCTCTGTAGAGTTTTGTTTTCTGATTCACATAGTCACCATTATGTTATATTCTGATAAATAGCTGCAAAACTTTCCCATAATTTGGACATAAGAGTATATCATTTATAAATAAGGGAACAGGAAAATGGGGGGTGGTGAGCTGAATTGAACATTTAAGTTGCTCTCTATACTATTTTTAGAACTCTTCTGGCAAACAGTTTCAATTTCAATCCTGGGCATTAATTTCAAGCTTCAGGGGTACTGGTGCTTCCAAAAAGATTACTGCTACAGAGAGATGTGTCTCCTGATTTATATTTAGTATTACAGTTCCATATCAGATATTAATTATGTAATTATTACACCTCATATCCTCCTTCCTGACAAAATTAAAGTAGCTTTCCTGTCCTCACTTATTTTTAGACTGCAAAGTATTTAACAATTCAATCATGTATCATCTTAGTAAACTATAACGCAGTTAATGAAAAATGGAGGCTACTGAATTATTTTATCTTAAATTCAAAGCCAAGTGATTTAATTCCTTCTTCTGAGTTTTAAATTCCCAAGTCATTCTGCTGGGCCCAAAAATAGACCCTCTATAATTATTCTTTGTCCCACAGCCATGTCTTTGGGAACTCATCATTGTTGTTCTGTCCTTTTATGTGTCAGCTTCCTTTGCACATTACATCTTATATGACTCACTGTTCCTTAGAGCAAGGATTGAATGCTCAAAATGCCTACTTATATCTGACAGCTGGATTTTTCTTCCTGAAATTTTTTTATGTGAAGTGGTGCCAGATCAATTTTTATAAAGCCCTGATTTTGCTTATTGAAGACATAAAAAAGCATAAAATGGAAGGAGATTCACTTACTAGGCTAAAACTGATTTTGACTTCCACTATTTGTGAATACCCATCATCTTCATGTAGAAATTAAGAGGATTGCACACTATTTTTTTAAGTGTCTTTCCAAGTTATGAATTCTCATGTATATTGGATAGTTTGAAGGGGATAAATTGGAAATAGCTTGAAAATGAAAGGTCCTAATTTAAACTGCCTTCTATTCATTAAATTGATCTCTGACTTGTAGCATACTGGTAAGATTTTTCATGAGATGTTAGTAGGCTAACGGTAATTTTTAAATTTTTATTTCTAACAAGTAGAGTTTCGTGTATATATGTATTTAAATTCTAGAAAGAAATAGGATGAAAAATGATCTCTAGAGAAATTTAAAAATATAGCTGATAGGGGCTCCTGTACAAAGGAATCGGCAGAGTCTTGGGAGAGCAGAGATGCAGGTTTGATCCCGGCACAGCACAGTGTGTTAGAATCTAGATGTTGATGCAGCTGAGGCTTGGATCTGATCCCTGGCCTGGGAAGCTCCATATGATGTAGGGTGGCCAAAAAATATATATATATATCTATAGATATATATCTGAGGAACCAGTATTCAGGTTTCTATATTAGTTAGACTCACATGTGGTTTAATTTTAACCTAATAAAAGAAGCATAGAACTGAGACTTGGTACATGAAACTCCTACTCTTAGCTCATCTACCACTGCTGGGGGATATGAGGCAAATCACTAAACTCTCTTGAACTCTCACCTTTTTATTATTATTATTATTATTATTATTATTATTATTATTACTATTATTATTATTTTTCTTCTTAGGGCTGCACCTGCAGCATATGTAAGTTCCCAGGCTGGGGTCATCAGAGCCACAGACAATGGCCTACAGAGCAACACGGGATCTGAGTGGCTTCTGCAACCTATACCACAGCTCACAGCAATGCAGGATCCTTAACCCACTGATCAAGGCCAGGGATGGAACCTGCATCCTCATGGACACTTGTCAGTTTAGTAACCCGCTGAGCCGCAATGGGCACTCCCCCACCTTTTAAATCTGTAAAATGAGCAGGTTACACTTTGAAACTTTCAGGTCCCATCTAGCTCTGAGATTCTGAAGCCTCTGACTGTAACCACTCTGAATTAAGATAGGAGCTGGAAATAAAATAACATCTGAAGTTCTCTGTATCAACTAACATGATTTGTAATAGCTCAGTTCCTCTAACTTAGAATATTTCTGCCTTGCTTTATTTACATAATCATTCAGTAGACTCTGAAACTTGACAGCTTGACAGATGGTTAAGAGGTGAGAAAGAGGAAAATATAAGGAAAACATATCTGGCTAGATTGAATTTTGGCAATAGAAGGATATGTTTCTATTTTCTTTTTCATTCACATATCTTTTATTTTTCCATTTTTAAAGTTTTATTGAAGTATAGTTGATTTACAATGTTGTGATAATTTCTGCTGTTAGACAAAGTGATTTGGTTATACATATACACACATCCATTCTTTTTCAAATTCTTTTCCCATATAGATTATCACAGAATACTGGGTAGAGTTCCCTGTGCTATACAGCAGGTCCCCATTGATGAATCATTCCACACCACAGTGTGCATATGCCAATCCCAAACCCTTAGTCCATCCCCACTCCCAACCTGTCCCCTTTGATAACCATAAGTTTGTTTTCAAAGTTTGGATCAGTTTCTAGTTATCTAGAGTTTCATATTCTTCCTGAAAATTCTCTTCCACTCCAAGTTAGCAAAAATATTAACTTTTACATTCATAATCATTTAATAGGTCCATTTTCACATGTAAATCTTAATCCAACTGAAACTGAACCTCGGATATATTTTTTTTCCCAAAATTGATGGACAGTTTTAACACTTTTTATTAAATAATTCATCCTTTCTATTACTGATTTGAAATGTAAAAAAATTGTTCTACTTACTAAATTATTTTAACAAAATTATTTTGGATTATAGGGCCCATTTGTCTTATTGTTGTTTCTTGTTTAATTGAAATTTAAGATTATTTATTATCTTGATAGCATTACATTTATATATTATTTAGGGGAAAATTAAGGATCTTGATACATTTTAGTTTTGTATATTAGTAAAAATGTCTTTATTTATAAAAGATCATTTTATGTCCATAAAATAATTGTATATTTTCTTCAAAATGCTCTCCATGCAGGAAGAGTGCCTGGTTCTTAAAGGTCAGATAAGACTTTCACATAGAGCATGATGAAAGTTTTTTCATCAAACAATATAAATAGTTCAGAGAATCAGGAATGAGTCAGGTTGGTTAGAAAAGTGAAAACTAAATCAAGATTAATTTGAGGGGAATATGAGGCTTTTCATTAAATTAATGAAACTTAAACCCTAGGACTTTCACTTGAGGAAGACTCTTTCAAGACCCTGTATTTCATTTTGTGTTTATGATTTGTTTTTTTTTTTGTTTGTTTTTTTTCAAAAAAAGAGGAATTCTGTAAGTGTGTTAGTTTTCTCTAATCTAAGACCATAGCATATAAATCTCCAAGTTGTCGGTGATTAGGTAACTACATCTCATATGGTCAGAGGAGGAGGGTACACAGGAGCAAGGAGGACACTGATGTGTCATATGAAAAACCTGCCTCTGAGGACCAGCCTAGTGTGTAGCAGTTTCTCCTTCCGGCTAAGCTTTTGACATGCTCAGCACATAAATAGACTGGAGTTTGGCTGCCCCATCTGTAAAATAGCAAATTAAACTAAAACTGAGAGAAAAAAAAAGAAAAAAAAAAAGTTGTTCTAAATAAACAAGAAGATTCCTAATTCTAACTCTTCCTAGTCATTGGCTCATGGTTTTGTTTTTGTCTCTGAGGTACATTTTACATTCTCTCTTTTGTCCTTTAATTTGTCACTTCCTTGTTTCTTGTCCCTGAGCTACATTAGAGAAGAATCTGTGAAGAGTTTTTTAAGCTTCTTTGTAGTACATCTTCTAGTGCTTGTAAACTCAGTAAGTAATTTACAAATTATTCCACAATACTCCCTGAAATTATATCTTTAGTGTTTAAACTATGTTTATGGATCAATTTAATGTGAGATTGTTTTACCATCCTTAGAAAATTTTATAGCACACTGTCTTATTGCTCAGTTTTAAAAACAGGTAAACTAGGAGACATAATTATTCTAGGAGACATTATTAATGACCTGTTTAAAAAGTAGGTATGAAAACATACAACATATATTTTTAAATGTAATTTTTTAAGAGTAGAAAGATACAATTTCTTAATAGTTAGAATGTCCCAAAAAACACCTACATAAACATTTTTATATGTAATAAGTCTTGTTGCTAATAAAAATCATTCAAATAAATATTTTGGATTCAACAAAATTTGTTTAGCACAACTGACGATGAACATTTGCTCTATGTACTTGTCATTTATGTTAACTTACATAACTCTCATGCAAAATAAAGCATGAACCTAAATATAACACATCACCTCAATAACTCAGTACGATTATTGATCCAGTAACTTGAGGGTCTTATCTTCAGTGCCAAAATTCTATTAGTATTCTTTCTAATCTCCAAGAGTTTTCTGTTTTATTATGCATCCTATAAATGGTGGTATTCTTTATAAATATACTTCTCTGAAACCTCCTTGCTAACTTACTTTTAATTGAACTCTATTTTAGTGCATAAAGCTGTTCTACTTTGTATTGATCCCTGAAATAGCCTTTTCTTTGACCTTCATAAAATTCAGTACACATTAATTGCTTTTGAGCATAGTAGACTTCACTGAAGATTTGCATATAAAAGACTCAGGAATGATTAACATACTAGCAATGTAAGCAATTTCAAAACAAACAGTAGACATCAATATTTTTAAAATGTCACTTGGTCCTTCCAATACCTTATCTATTTTCAGCCTCTCTCCTTTCTGGATCCCCTCTCTTCCTCTTTATCAGTCATTTTCCTACTTTTCCTCTAGGAGTGAAAATAATACATTTTCAAACCTTGATTAATGGAGTGGAGATTTTTTTTCTTCTTTCTTATATTTGAGCAACTGCTAACATTTATGGCCATGTGGCTGCTCTACTCCATGTTATTTTTTATGTATTTTACCAAAAACAAAAAGTTTTTCCATAAGAGGAATTCTGGTACCAACGTTAATGATAACAACTATTTAATTATGATAATTTGTTAATTATGACAATTATTTAATATTTAATTTAATAGGTAAAAATAAGTTGTCATTGAACTTGAAGGGGAACCATGTTATATATAGTGGGGATATAAACTTTCATATATTTATTTATCTATCATTTGTTCCTTTTCACATTTGCTTTACATTAAATTACAATTTGTCTGATTCATTTTTCTGACTACATTGCCCAGCATAATAGTTCTCAAATGTATTTTTATTTTGGGTAGAACTGAATTTCTTCATTTAATATGTCTTATAGCTTAGACCAGTGATCTACAAACTGGGGTATGCATTCCCCTAAGGAGTAGGCAGAAACAGCTTATTTAACAGAAATAAATTTCCAGATCCTTAAACTTCATTTGAACTCTATCCTAAAGCTGATCTTCCATAGAAAATTCCTAAGGTCTAAGCTTCAGGCTAGTTTTTCTTTTTAAACTTTTTCTTTCGTAGCCTTCCTTTTACTTCTACACACACACACACACACACACACACACACACGCACGCATGCACGCACATGCGTGCCCATTATTTCACCTTTATGAGTCTTAATACAAAGCATTTTTGCAAGGTGTAACATCACCTGGGCCATAAACAAGGGGACAGGGGCAATGGATACACTGATGTTTGCCGAGCCTTCTTCAAAAGGACACATGAACTCACCACCTTCTTCATCGCATTAATGATGTACTTCTAATACAATTTTTACTTTTTGTGTTTGAAAATTATGTACCAAAATCTGTAATAAATGGATTATGTTTTGATCTAGAGTATAAACTCTAGAGACATACAAACACTATCTGGTTCAAATCTTGAATCAATCATTTTTTAAAATCACTTGGTGAAGTTAATAAACCTATTTCTGCCTCAATTTCCTCTTAGGTAAACCTGGAATAAACAGTACCTACCTTATATGTTTTTAATAATGTGATCATAAATTCTGAAAATGTCATTATTACTTTTTCATGTATTATAATATAAATTAGCAAATCATCTGTTATGTACCATTAGTGTTTCCGGACTTTGTGGCCACTCTGTATATGAACTGGTAGATAGAAGTAGAGGGAGAAGAATTTAGTGCTTAGCTCACAGCTTTGAATTTAGTAAGCCTTCCAAATGTGTTAGCTACTATTATCATCATCATCATCATTTGCAGTATTTTTCCCTAAAAAAAATTGTAATGGGAATGCCACCAGGAAAGATTTTTAAAACATTCATTGACAGAGGTTTACGCAGGAAGCTTTTATAAATTTTCAACCTAGGTACATGTTTTGTTGCATAAAAGATTTTGAGCAGAGACTTCATTAAAAAATTTCCTAGGAAAAGATTAGGAGAGGTTTGCACTGTAGCTGTGCAAAAACTTCTAAGGAAAAGGAAGATATTGCAACATTATAGTTTTTAAATGTCACCTGCTCACTCAGTGACCTTTTTCTACCTTCCTCCAGTTTTTTAGTTCCACTCTGTTTTTATTCCTTCTGTTTCTATATTATGCAATTTCCTGGTTCTCTTTCGAGGCCACTTAAAAGACTTTGAAAATACAAATATTTTTTAATAGAACAAAATTCTATTGGGGGAAGGTGGATAGTGTAGTGTAATATGATGTTAAGGACATTAAGAAATAAAGTAAAATTTTCAACTGTCAAGAGAACATTCATTGATCTATAAATGATTGTGTAGGTATTAAATTGTTGTTGCATTTATATTTCATTGATGTCATTTAAAAGAATGATATCATAGTTATAGTTTAAATTGTCAACATTTAAAATGTGCCCCAAATTCCATGTTGCAAATGACTATTAGCTTAAATGGCTGAAGTTTTCAAAAATTATTTTAGAAATAGTGTCAACAGAAAAGTTCTAACTTTTCTGTGCTAGAACACTGCACTAGATTGGCATGTTTAATTTATCTTTGCATTCCCTCTTCCATGAAGAGTACACTTAAAATAAGTTTATTAAAATATGCATATAACATTTTTATCATGAAAATATGATGAGTTATAATATCTTTCATAGTACCATGCATTTGTAACCAAAACAACTAACCTCATATTCTTTTTTTATTAAAGTATATTTGATTTACAGTGTTGTGCCAATCTCTGCTGTACAGCAAAGTGACCCAGTCATACATACATATATATATGTATATGTATATATTCTTTTTCTAATATTATATATTCTTTTTCTCATATTATCTTCCATCGTGTTCTATCCCAAGAGATGGGATATAAGCTCCCTGTTTATAGAGTAGAACCTCATTGCTTATCCATTTTAAATATAATAGTTTGTACCTACTAACCCCAAACTCCCGGTCCATCCCACTAACCTCATAATCTTGACTTATTTACAGAGGATAAACTGGTTTTGGAATAAGGTGATGAGATACTACATACATCATATGGAAATGAGCTCTTAGTGCTATTAGTAAGAAAATAAATACAGAGTGTTGCAAGCTTCAAGCAGTGGGCTAGAAGATACCAAAAGGGCTTCTCTTTTATTAAGGATAATAAATTATAAGGAGATTAAGAAATGTCCTTTGCAGCTGTAGCTCATAATTCTATGTGTAATAATTTATATCTGTAACTTATGGTTATTAGAAAATAGCTTACTTTTCTTTTTGATATTGAAGTTTTATTTTTGATAATATTTTTATATATGTGCAAAAACACAGGAGATTATCATTAGATATGGGAAATTCCAGTCTTTTTCCAAGATGCACTGACCCATTAAAAAAGCAATCAGTTGAATAGAGAATACTTGATATCTGAATATCTCAAAAGGTTTTTTTTTTTTTAATCACATTTGAAAAGCTTGTTTAGTGAGACAGACTCAAAGTTATGATTAAGAATCAGATCCCTCAGCCAAATCTCAGTCAAAGTCCATTAGACTCCAGATTAATTCTAATAGTCATTGGGGTGTGGATTTCCCTCTGTAGGAAAACCCCACATTTTTAAAAAAAGCACCTCCCTCTCCCTACATCAAAACTTGTCTGTTTTACTTAGATAATTTATTATTGTTTCATTTGTCTTCCATCTTATCTGCCAGGCCTTCCTTAAGCTTCCTTTCAAAGCAAATGTTATCTTTTTATGGAATAGATCGATTTTGATACAATTTTCCCTCTTTCCAAATTATGCAGACCCTGACATGAAACACAACAAAATAAAATGATCAATCATGCTATACCACAATTCATTTATACCAGTTATGGTTATAAATGTGCTAGTTTTTGACTTCAAGCCAGTTCTTCCTAAACTGCCCTTTTTTATAACTTTCCAAGATTGTCTAATTTTCTATCTATGTTATTCCATCAGTCACAACATACTTATAAATGGCCAGATGGGCAAGCCTTTTCACTTTGCAGCTTGTTCCATTAATGTAGAGTCCTGCTAATATATTTAATGATATATTATTTGTATCCCTACTAGTTATTACAAACAAATAAAAAACACACATTTACAGTTGAATCCTGTTCAAGTGAGTACATTTCTACCTAATGTCGTGGAGAAGTACCCAAGACCTAGGAAGAGGAAAGGGTGTGGCACATAAGGAAAACACAGTCATTTACTGTATTTTACTGGAAGTTCCTGCTGTGGCTAAAAGTTTTTCCTCTCTCAGATGGCTGTAGATATAAGACAAAGGAAACACAATAGAGATTATTGTACCTTTTAATATGATGAATCTAAAGCATGCCTGACAATGAGAAACAGACACTGGATTTAAAGGAAAAGAAAGCTACGATTCAATGAACCTGGCAAGTAGACCTGGCAATAATAACTTGAGAGCCTTTACAGGTACTCTTACTGGCTGTTTTATAGCCACCAAAACCTTCAGGTGAAAGTTCAACACCTCTCTGTCAAATCTTTTGTCTACACCAAAGTTTGGCTTAAGTAAGAGAACTTTGAGTAACCAGTAACTATCAATTGCCATTGTTAAAAATTACCTCATTGGGTATATCCACATCTTTTAAATCAAATTTGGCTATTGTTAACTAGGCTTTAAGCAAGAGGGCTGCTATCTATAAAGAAAAAAATATGGCCATGCCGAATTTATTATTTTTTATAATCTCACATAATTGAGTAAACTTGGTTTTTACATTTACTATATGATTAATAACTGCAATCATTTATAGAGTGTGCGAATCTTAGTTGCAGTATGTCATGAAAAAGTTTATTATTCCCTATTTACTCTCAATTTTTTCCAAAGCCTTTGGGTGTTTTATAAAGAATCCAGAACAGTGCCATGACACAAAGACTGCCTCTCACTGGAAACACTAATGCACCTGTACACATAAAATCACAGAATACTTTAGAATGAATTTTACTATCACAAGAATATGTTTTCTGAATCATCGCAGACCTTTGGGCTTATCCTTCAGCCCAACCATAAGCATATTCCCCCAATAATATCCTATTAAGATAGTTTCTGTGTTTTCTTTATGAGGGAAAATGGTATCATAAGCTTTCATAACATCTCCAATTTGACATGGTATCTTATAGAGTATTTGGTGGAAAATATATATGAATACCTACCAACATACATATGAACATATAACTTAAACCATAACTGAAATTCAAATGTGTTCTGAGAAAAAAAAAATGCATAGAATGAAAAATGAAGAAAAAGGAGTGTGTTTACAAAGATATATTAAATTAAAAGGAGTAAGACTATATTATTTGGTTCACATGTTGTCGTGACTGGCTTGGAAAAGTATATCTTTGTAGCCAGAACAATCCTTCCCTTACACTCTATTATTAATGTCTATCATTATCTCTTATTTTCTTTGAAGGCTAAATTCATCTTTACAAATTTTTAGTAGTGAACAAGGAAGAGCTATGTTTTCTCTTATAAGTCCCATCTAAATATTGTAATGTTGGAGTGAGTACCTGCTGTAGCACAGTGACTTAAGAATCCTACTGCCGTATAGGTTTGATCCCCAGCACAGCACAGTGATTTAAATGACCGGGTGTTGCCATAGCTGCAACTCAGATTAGATCTGGCCTAGGAACTTCCATATGCTGTAGGTGCAGCCATTAAAAAAAATATTATAATGTAAATTATAATTTTTATTCCCTCTATTACAACTCTATTGCTTAGAAATCTTTGGTAACATTTCTGGGCACAGAGTTTTAATAAGTCCTATATTCAATCTTCTAATGGTCCATTTTTTTTCCTGAAGTATATTTTAATACTCTTAATATAAGCAAAGAACCAAAACTGAATATAAAAGAATGGTGAGGATTATTTATTTTAATATATTCCCTCCAGGATCTAGCATGATGGTGGGCATATACTAAGGAGTTGCTCCATAAACATTGGTCTTTCAGTGATGATTTTACTCTATGGGAGAGCCTGTGCTTCATATAAACTTTAAAATACTGCTGATAGATATCTGCATGGCCAGTGACTATTTGGGGGAATGAAATTTGGGTCCAGAGGAAATTCTGGTTAAGAAGTTTAGAAATCAAAGTCACCAGCTGGAGTCCGAGCTTCTCACTTAATTAGGGAGATGACTTTGAGTGTTCTGATCTGGAGAAATAAAAGGGAGAGTGTAATAATTTTTTACTCTTAGAATTGAACATGGTAGCATGCTTACAGTGGCTGGAACAGTGTTTATCACACAGTCAACACCCAATACATGGTAGCTATTACTATTTAAATTATCCTACCATTCTGATATCAGTTGTTGTCAATAACACCAAATTATGCCTTGGTTTATAACAATTTATTTCCTACTATCTACTTTTGATCTTCTGCTGATAGATTTCTGAATGCTAATCAAGAAATCTCTGTCAATTTCTACTCTGATTTTATCAGTTAGTGGAACAAGGATGGGATGATTGTTCTAAATACCTCTTCTTTTCCCCACTTCCTCCTCTCCTCTTACCAGCATCTATATACTTAAAATAATATGCAAAGGAGCTCTGAATGTTGCTGAAGATAGAGGAGGTTGTTTTGTTTTGCTTTATGGGACCTAACCTATGATGAGAGCATAAAGGCTCGGAGAGTGGCATGGCATTATGCTTTACTGGGCATGAACTGATTGTAGCTGCTAGGGAGCTAAAGATGAAAGAAACATTTTCATGAGTGTATTAGTCAAACTCTGGACAGGTATTGTGCTGTCTTGGAGCCCTGGTGGCAACACAGATGAGGGTAAAGTAAAAGACTCTTTTCCAACAATTCTGCACAAAACAAGCAGGACTCTGGCCCCAAGAGTTGAAGACTTTGAGAGCATCAGGAGATTAGTGCCCCTGTGTTATCATTTCAGGATGAAGCAGTAAGAATATCAAGAATAAGGTCACTTCCAGTGATTCTAAGGGTGGAGGGCATAGAAAAAAGAAATCAGAGTGCTAGAGAAAGAAGGCTGTATGTTAGCCCTCCTAAAGAGGCTGGCATGTGAAGCATTTCTTAGGAGATTTCAGGAGTCATATAGAACTTTGCAGGATTCTGGAGGTCCCATGTTCTCAGGTACAGATAAAATCAGAACACTGGGGGCTATTGCTAATATGACTTGATATCCAGAGGCTTCTGGAACCTAACAAGATTTCAATTCACAAGAATAACTATAGGAAAGTTTATTTAGATATAATTATTAAGATAAATATTTAACCAGTATGGAGCCAAAATAGGTTTCAAAGTATTTGAATTTATCAAAATAGTAAGTGAACTATGGGATTACCTATCTGATTTAAGGTAACTTGGGCTTTTATATGAGTCACCTGGCAATAAGACAGTATGTGATTTTTCCTAACAAAGTTATTTTAAGATGGGAAAAAAATGAATATAGCTATTTCCACATGGGAGGTCCTGCTACTGATCTGTGTAACACCAAGGATTCATCTATCATACTTAGGAAGTTCCACCTAAGAAAAGTAACATGTAAATTCTTGTTAAGTCAGCATTAAGTGACTCCCTTTAATGTATTTAGAGGAAATTTTCAAATGGCTTTGAACTCTTTAATCCCTTCTTAAAACCCATGCAAAACACTCAGTATTCTGTTAAGTCTACTTAAAAATAGAATTCTAGACATATATTGTTAATGTATTTATACATAAATAATCCAAGGGTGGATACTAGAAATTATCTCTCTCTCAGCTTCCTTTCTGAACATTCGCCTTTCCCCACCTCTGCTTCTTATATCCCTTACACGTACACAATTTCAAAATTCTTTCTTTTCACTCAAAATACCATGCAAATACATATACTCCTGAAACGTAAATTCATGTTATTTCCTACCAAGTTTAGTGCAAATTAAGTCATATAAGGCCCTTAATGATTTTGTTTCCTCCTGCCAGTATTTGATAAGAATTCACATCTGGGAGTTCTCATTGTGGCTCAGTAGGAAAAGGACTCGACGTAGTCTCCACGAGTATTCAGGTTCAATCCCTGGCCTCAGTCAGTGGGTTAAGGATCCGGTATTGCTGCAAGCTGCGGCTCAGATCTGGCACTTCTGTTGCTGTGGTGTAGGCCTCACCTGCAGCCCTGATTTGACCCCTAGCCTGGGAACTTCCATATGTTGCTCATGCAACTGTAAAAAGGTTTAAAAAAAAAAAAAAAGAATTCATATTTGGTTTGGTTTCAATGTAACCTTTTAACAGATTAAGAAACATTTTTTTTGGCCTGCCCTAGCTTTATTTGTGGCTCTTGGCAAATAGATGAAACTTGGCAAAGCATCATGCTCTACAATGATCTTCACCATATGGACAGTTACCTCTCCCTATTGGTCCAATTTTTTTCTTTTAAAAAAATTTCAAAAGCAGAAATATAATTATGACCATTAGCCTACTTGAGCTATACCTTTAACCAGTTTCACTAGAATGTCATTTTTCAACTTTGAAAAAACAGCAGTTCAATAAAGAAATTATTTTCCCAAGATATGCATTGTAAACAGTATGTCATAAACTCATGAAAGATCTTTGTTCTTTTCAAGAATTGATTCATTGCATGATTCTTTTAATCAGACTGATTCTTGACACAAAAGGCAGAAACTTTTCTCAAAATCATCTGGCAAAGATACAAAATTTTAAATATATGATGTATCAACAGATTTGAATAACATTAAGAACTGCATGAAAATGGTTAATGCTCCTAATTTGATGGCTCTTTTAGAAATGCTAGCATCTATTTCATTTTATAAATTTTTAGAGTAATTTCTATCAGGAATATATAGTTCAGTGTGACAGTAGCAACTGAAGTTTCAATGATTAGTGGGCGAACAGAGGTTAAGTCGGCATGTGATCCAATCTCTGCTTCCAAAAAGATTAGCCTGTGGCTGCTGAATGAATAGTTATTAATCTTAGTATTTTTTTAAACTGCTATGTTTACTGGCTTAATATGCTATTCATCTTCATAATGTCTTCAGGCAGATGGCACAGATCCTTTAGAGGTAGATTTATCTAAAAAAGGCCCTTTTAATGCATTTTAATTTTTCATCACATGCAATAAATGTTATCTTTAAATAATAGCACTTTAGCAAATGAAAATATATTTCTTTGTTTTAATTTTTAATAAATGAAATGGCCTATTTCTCAAAAAGAAAATGTTTAAAATGAGATAATTCTTAAAATACCTTTATAAAATTCTTGGAAATTTCTCTTCAGGTTTTATTTAGAGTCAAGTTCTGAGAGCTAACTCAACTCAACTGTATTAGTCTGCTAGGGGTACCATAAAAAAAAAAAAATCACAGACTAAGGCATGGAAAACAAATTAATTTTTTTCAGAGTTCTGGATGTTAGCGTTTCTGAATCTAGGTATTGGCAAGTCAATTAGCATATTTCCATACTTGCACCTTAATAAAACATGATAGAAAACTTTCTTCCCACTAATGAAATTTTTGCATAAATGAAGTATTTGCTATGCTGATATCGCTATTTAGGTATGGTTCTTCCCATGCTTCCTGCTATGTGAAAATTAGATATCCAGTAATAAATTTGCATCATAATAACTCACATTTATTGTGTTTACTAATGTGACAGAAAATGTTAGCTGACTATCTACTAACACGTCAGCCCTAAATAGAATATAATATTCCCATTTTATGCAGATATCAAGGTTAGAAAGGTAAAATAATTTGCCTAAGTTACATAGATATATAATGTCTATTTATACCAGAGCTCAATGAAGTACAGACTCAATCAGTGACTAACTCCATAAAAATAATCCTTCTCACTCCGCCAACAAATAAATGTGAACAAAGCAATTCTTGGTTGCCCTCTCTGGTATTTTATATCTATTGAGACATAAATCATATTTTTTTGTGTTAGCCCTGGTTCTGCCAACACAGAAGTTTGAGCTTGAGTAAAGACTATTTCAAGGTCAGGCCAATAACAATTACTTTGGGGAGTTTTTCTATCAGAATTGCTGAAGGGAAGAATAATTTCTGTTATTTGCTGGAAGCTTAGTCTGCCCCAAACCTATATTTGTCCTTTTGGTATTTGAATAACTGTGTCTTAAATTATATTATAATCCTACAGCAATCTCTTGCTTTCTTCGTATGGGAGGGCCAAAAGTTAAATTTTAATTAACTGGTAAAAAATATAACAATTATGGTAGAAAAGCCATCAGATAGATGGCAATCACCTTAAAAGTTTTAAAATATAACAATTGACAGTAATCATGTATAATAATACACAATGTCAAGGAAAGTAGAATGAATGTTTGAATCCCTTTAAATTAAAAATTCTGAGAGGTAGTTGTTCCCACTGTGGGACAGTGGGTTAAGAATCTGACTGCAAAAGCTCACGTTGCTTTGGAGGCAGCCCCAGTTCTGTCCCTGGCTTGGCACAGTGGGTTAAAGAATAGTACTGTGGCAGCTGTGGCCTAGGTCACAGCTGCAGCTCAGTTCAATTCCTGGCCGGAAACTTCCAAATGCTGTGGGTGTGGCTGTTAAAAAAAAAATCTGAGATGTAAATACTGTGGCTATTTGATATTCACGCTTCTTCCCCGTCTTTAAAAAAAATTTTTCACTGGTTCCTTCCCCCATCTGGAATGCTCTCTCTCTCTCGCTCTCTCTCTCTCGCTCTCTCTCTCTCTCTCTCTCTCTCTCTCTCTCTCTCTCTCTCTCTCTCTGATGCTTAGATCACAATAATATCTCCTTTGTTGGTCCAGAGGAAAATACTGACACCCTACTAAGGTTATTTCTTAACTCAAAACAAATAAATTGAAAAGCTGATCCAAAGGAGGGGAAGGGGGAAAAAAAGGACTTTAGAGTTGTAAACACTTTCCCAGGGATTTCAAGGCTATTATCCATCATTATTTGGTAAACAGAGTCAATTAAAGGCATTCACATGTAAAACATTCCTTTTACAAAGAGCTCACAGAGACTGCTACAGTCCTGGGAGAAAACTGGGGAGGATATCAAAACGGAAGAAGGAAAAAGACTTTAGACCTTTAACCAATAGTAATTGTAAATATTTTATGTGCTCTGAATTAATTTATCTGTCCTTTTTCAAAATGTAAATGCTACATAATTTTTAGGAGAAAACAAGTTCTATATTTCCACAAAATGTTGTTTTAATTACAAACTATATAGATCATGAAGGAAGAGAAAAGAGAATAAAAACATTAAAGAAAAAAGATGCATTTGTAAGTCTTTTTTTTTTTCCCCTTGGTCAGCTATTCATTAGCTATCACTGGAGTATAATCATTTTACTAAGCTATACAGTGATTAAATTACTTAATTCACTAAAATATTCTTGGTAGCTTTTATGAGATAGGAGGATTTGTATGTGAATTATAATAAAATTTTAACTCTGTTCTAGATTATCACGTGAGCAAAAACAAAACCAGCTGCAGAAGGGAGTTTTTTTAATTTTCATTTGTACAGAATAGAAATTCTAGTGCAAGGTTATAGTAAATTCATTCATGTCCTTTAGCAGGTATTTGGGCTTCTGTATCATCCTACTTTTTTAAGAGAAAGACAGATAATTATGTAATATAATGTTATATTAGACATCTTTGAGTTTTATTTCTAGAGTCTATTTCTTATTAATGTTTTAAATAAACTTTAAAATATACTGTCGTGCTTATTAAAAGTGTTACCTTATTTATTAAGGCATTGGGAGGAGAAAGAAAAAAAGAAAAATAACTCACTATAGCTAAAAAACAAAATCCCAAAGTAAGTTTTCTAAGTATATAAATAAATATCAAAATAGCATTATTTTGTAAACAGATTTTTTTTTGCATGTGTATCTGAAATAAATTCATGGGGGAAATTTTACTTTAGTTCGGCCTTCAATATTTAATATATTTGCATTAATATATATGTCTTACATGTAATAATTAATATTTTCCCTTCAGAACAATATAAAGAACAAAAAAGGACTGAAGAATCTAGTCCAATACCCTTATTGTACAGATTTAAAAAAAACTGATACTACCAAAGAGAAGTGCTCAAATTATATAGAGCTTGTTTAGTGACAGATAGCAAGACAACATACAGAGGTAGGACTATTAGTAACCTTAAGAAACTACGTACAAGAAGCCTTAGGTCACATCTGTTGTTATTAGAACCAGCCTTCACTCCTTTTCCTTTGTGATTCCCAGGTTTGGCAAAATTAAAACCCTGGGTTTATTTGTGCTCAACCTGATGCTATTGGAATTTTTAAAAAGGCAACATTTTACCTAAATACATGCTTAACACTAAAGAAAATTTTACTATGGAGGAGTATATATTTATCTCTCACTCAGCTCTCACCTTCTGCCAAGAGTTCTCATTCTTTTACTTTTAAGTTCGTATTTTTTTCTCTTGGAATATAAAGTTCATCACAAATTTCTAGGATTAACAGGCAAAACAAACTACTAAAGTTTAAAATATGCATTGTTTAGAATTAAAAGAAATAGTTCTTTTGAAAATGTTCACAACTTTCCCATTTTGATTGCCATGATATTATCACCCACCAACTTTTTTTTTTTTTTTTTTTTTTTTTGTCTTTTTGTCTTTTTGCCATTTCTTGGGCCGCTCCCACGGCATATGGAGGTTTCCAAGCTAGGGGTCGAATCGGAGCTGTAGCTGCCAGCCTATGCCAGAGCCACAGCAACGCAGGATCCGAGCCGCGTCTGCGGCCTACACCACAGCTCAGGGCAACGCCGGATCGTTAACCCACTGAGCAAAGGCAGGGATCGAACCCGCAACCTCATGGTTCCTAGTCAGATTCGTTAACCACTGCGCCACGAAGGGAACTCCCACCCACCAACTTTTTAAAATTTTCTTCAAAAGTATGAGAAAACTTTTCCATATTTGACAAAAGGATGAAACAAACCATCTTAACTGCATTCACACTTCCTACACATGAACTTTGCTGTGATCAGTCTTCGTAAATTATTAAAAAAAGTTAATTACTGTAACTACAGACAAATATTTTGTTTTTTATTACTCAATGAATTTATTACATTTATAGTTGTATAATGATCATCACAATCCAATTTTATAGAATTTCCATCCCACAATCCCAGCACATCCCCCCACCCCCCAAACTGTCTCCTTTGGAGACCATAAGTTTTTCAAAGTCTGTGAGTCAGTATCTGCTCTGCAAAGAAGTTCATTCTGTCCTTTTTTAAGATTTTTACTCAGAACTGTTCCTCTCCACGGAGATCTTTAGTAAAAAGCAAAAGATTTATATGATATGAAGAGAAACCAGAGTACAGATAAATATTTTGTGATGGATATTTATTTCATTTGTTTATTCATTAAAAGATTGATGAGGAGTTCCCATCGTGGTGCAGTGGTTAACGAATTCAACTAGGACCCATGAGGTTGCGGGTTTGATCCCTGGCCTTCCTCAGTGGGTTAAGGATCTGGCGTTGCCGTGAGCTGTGGCGTAGGTTGCAGACGTGGCTCAGATCCCATGTTGCTGTGGCTCTGGTGTAGGCCGGTGGCTACAGCTCCGATTGGACCCCTAGTCTGGGAACTTCCATATGCCCTTCATAAAGCTCTTCCATTAGCTCCTTCATAAAGCATCATTAGCATTATTACACAAAATAGCTCTATTTTTTTGGAGAATTTTGCTATTATTTGACTAAAAGAGTTTCCAGTTAAGTAGTTACTGTGTATATTTAATGATGTGGATTCCATCACTCCTTCCCTGAGTAGGAAATAAGGAAGTCCTGTTCTTCTGTCTTCTAGTTTTAGATCTTTCCCTCTCTTTCTCTCCCTCTCCGTCTCCCCCTCTCTCTCTCTCTCACACACACACACACAGAATGCAAAAAAGGACCAAGCCACATCTTTTTTCAAATCTTATTGGTTGCTTATTTTAAATATCAATCTCAGTGTTATAAGCAATGATTATTTTAAAAGACCGTAGGTATGCACAACGAGGCTAACAAATAATGTTAGGATCCTCAATACTTCCTCTTCTTTTCCTCTTTTTCTCCTCCTCCTTTTTTTTTTTTAAATCAATTATACCTGCAATCATGCAGAAGCAAAATCCTCCTAAGATTTTCTTCATGATGAAGATATTTATCAGAAAATGTGTTTGAATTATGAATGGATATTCAAAACATCTTCATTACTTAATATATTTATTTCCAATTTTTTAAAGTACATGGTTTCTTACAAGTAACTCATAAGAGGGTAAGAGCTAAATCAAAATATATGTAATTTTACAGAATTAATTATTTTTGAGCTTAAAGATCATTTTAGTTGCTCTACTATTGTTTCTGTTTCTTTGCCACAAACATATTAACATATATATATTTTTTTTCTGGCTGGGGATGGTGGTGACGTAGTCCAGAATTAAGTTTTAACAGTAAAAATGAAGTGATAAAGCCCAGTTGCTAGTACCTCTGTATTTGTTCTATTTTATACTAAAAAGCAGCATTTATAATTTAAAACATAAATACTTTCTACTTAATTATAAATTATTTGTTTTGTATTATGTATATCTATATATGTATTAAATGTTAATTGTTTTAAACAAAATAAACTTGACTAAGAACTGCTGCAAGCTTTTCTTTCTTTCTCCTTAAGCTATTTACATTTTATATCTTTGTACCATATTATCTCCGCCTAATAGCTCCCTGCTATTTCCATATACTCTATCTAATAACTTCGATTTTACTGTTTTGCTTTTGTTTTTTCCATCCAGGAATTAAGAAAATAAAAAACGACAGTTGATAATGCAGATGTAGAAATCTTTATAAGGTATATGTTTGTAACGAAGCGTAAAAGATTTTACCTTCTTGATAATATTGTTCTGGGGATCTAAAGAAGAGATTTGAGGAGTTCCCTGGTGGCCTAGCTGGTTAAGGATCTGGCATTGTCACTTCTGTGGCCTGGGTCATTGCTGTGGTGCGGGTTCAGTCCTTGGCCTGGGAATTTCCACATGCGGTGGGTGTGGCAAAAAAAAGAAAGAGAAAAAGAGATTTGAGTGCCAGTGTTTATTACCATTATTAGAAGAAAGGCCTGATATATATGAAATGGCACCTCCTATCAGAGCAAGGGTTAGCAGTGTTATGTACAGAGCAAAGTAGTTTTGATAAGAAAACAAAATGATTTTAGATATAGTGCCCATTGCCACTCCCCTTTGGATATGTTAATCCTTTGATGGCTAATAATCTCCTCCTTTACAGAAAGCTGAGAGAACTGGCACTGTTAAATATTTACATGTAATTTTACACCAAACTGCAAGTTTTGTCACTGGGACCAATTAAAGCAAATTGAGGCATTCCCTTCTACTGTAGGGGGGAGACCATTACTTCTTTGATACTTATCACTTTCCAGATAGCAGCAGGTGATTATCTGGGTTATTATATTTAACCCCCACAGTACACTTAAGATAGAGGTCTTATGCCCATCTGAGAACTACAGAAACACAGGTAAAGGTTGCAGGCTAGGCTTCTGCCTACATTTCCAGTTAGTACCACAGCTGGTATCTGAAAACAGAGTCCATTGATGTAAAAACTTGTGCTCTCTGTCCTACATCTTGCTTTCTACCAGTTTCCTCTTTTCTCCCCTCCAATACAAGTTCCCTGCTGTTATTTTTAAAAAGTTGTTATCCGCTGCCAAAAGTAGCATACTGTTCAGATAGATGTATTCGATGCCTGTCGCAGAAAGCCGCATGTGAGTTATCCAGCCACAGCCGCCACCAAACACACCATCAGGCTGTGTTTATCTTTCATTTACTTTCTTCTTCTTCCTCCTCTTCTCCCTCCCCCACATATCTCTCTCTCTCTCTCTCTCTTTTTTAATTCTGAGACTGCTATTGTTACTACTCTTCAGAAAGACTTTGGGTGGGAAAACACTTTTCTCTGGAAAGACAGGCATAGTCATACAACCTGAGTCGCCGTTTGACAAACATGCACCAACAATGCATGGGATTTATTTTGAAGTGACCAAGACAGATTTCAGGATGTTGTGATTGTTTTCTTTCCTCCAAAAGAGGAAAAAAAAAAAAAAAAACCTACTCTGCTTGGTACTGAGGGACCATTTCATATGATTAATTTATTTTCCTTTTGGTTACTTTAACTTTTATAAAACAAACATTGATTTTTCTGTAGTGATTTTATTTCTCTTTATTAGGAAAAAAAATTCCTTCTTTGGTAGATATATTTTTTCACTTGATTTAAAAAGGTGACTTTTTGGGTAAACTGCCTCTGCAGTTGTTTTTTCAGGGTATTTTGCATTTTCATGAAAATGCACTGTTTTAAGATACAGTGAGACTGGGGGATGGGGGCAGTCAGGTTAGGAAAATGTTATACTGTTGTTGTTTAGGCTTATAACACCATGTCAAGCGTGACAGGGCATTTTTTTCTTTAACACATCCTGGTCTGGTTAAGGCTGAGATTCAGAAAAAGTGCTTGGCACAACAATTTAGCAGGAAAGAAAGCTATTTTAAATGTCTTTTGGGAACATGTTTGTGAAACAGGAAAAAACATACAATTGAGTTGATAATAGCACTCCGTAAAGGTTAGACCTACTGAAATGGAATTGCCATCTTTTTTCACATGGAACGTGTTGTTCTCAAGCAGCAGTTCTCACTTCAGCATGGCTTAATTCAGCAAGGAGCTTCTTCCTGTGCAACTTCTTTTGCACTGGAAAATCTATTTTTAAATTACAACCCAGACTTAGTCACAGGACTAAATAATTAAAAATAAGCTGTCTTTGGTATGTGCAACATTAGAGCAGTTTGTAGAACATATCATGGGAGTGGGTGCCTAGGAAATGTCTCAAGTCACATATCCAGGTTTACACCATTTAATTCCCCCAAAGAATCTCAAATTCCTGCAGGAATGCACCTTTACCCTTACTCAAATAAATCTTGCTCTTTTCAGAACCTATACCTTTGTGTTGCTGATTCCTTGTCTCTAGAAAGCTCTACTTCTATCCACTATCAACACACATGCTTCCTTTGGATTCCTTAAATTTCACCAGTGGTTTGAAATGTGCTCTAGTTCGATTCTATACACATCTCTTAGAGTTCAATGTCTACTCCCCTCCCATTAGAGACAGTCTTTTTGGACAAAATGGCACTGTTTACTGTTCTATTATATGATTGCCAGTGTAAACATTTTATTTCAAGGCTCTTCCTTATTGATTTCCAGAACTATCTAGACATTCTCGGCACTTTCTTCCTCAAAATATCTGATCCGTACTCAGATATTTTCCCACCACCCCTTTTGATCTGTTTTATCTCCCATATTACTGATTGGAACACAAATGCTCATTTTAGAATTTGGGGAATTCATTTAGGTTAATTACATTCAACTGAATTCTCATGTCTTCATAGATTAAATCTTTTTAATATCTCTGAATTTTAAATATTCATTTCCATCCCCATTATTGTTAATCTTAGTTCCATCCTTCATGATTATTTTCTTGCTTCACTGACTTAGAAGTCACTGAAGTATTCTGACTTGTCTCTGTACTTACTGCGCTTGTTGTCATCTTTGAATAAATCCTCCTACTTTGTAAAATGAAAATCTTGTCAGAGTGCTCTACTGCTTAATTCCCCTACCATTATTATTATTATTATTATTATTATTATTATTATTTTGCAGCTGGATTAGCAAATCTTTGGAATACATGTCATTCTTTCTTAGGATGATGCCATGGCAGACATCACTGATACATGAGGGATGCTCGCTGAGTCTAGACTCAGCTGTCACTGCTTAGTGCAACAGTGCTGTCTGCTACCACCAGCAAATCAGAGTGGACATGGAGATGAAAAGTCTCTAGCCTAGAGAATGAAGTCAAAATCCACAATATGATAGAAGATACCATGTTTAATTTGCTTCCCTGTCTTTCTAGACAGTCTTATCTCTTAGATACTTGCATCTTTCCAGCACCTGATACTGCCAAAGTACTGATTTTTTTAAAACTTCACTTAAGTTTCATATTCTCTCTCTAAACACACACACACACACACACACACTCCCATGTAAAATGAATCATTGTATCTGATCAGACACTAAAAATTACTTATTGACTACCTATAATACTTTATTATCTACATATCTGATCAACACTAAAAATTATTTATTGACTACCTATAATACTTTATTATCTACAGACACTAAAAATTATTTATTGACTACTTATAATACTTTATTATCTACATGTCCCCCTACAAATTTTTTTACTATCTCTGAAATAAAAAATTATAGCATTTCTGGATCCCCAGAACTTAACATAGCTTTTGAAATATATTGGGTTCTAAATAAATGGTTGAATGAATGAAAAAATAAGTATACTGAAAAATACTAAGATGGAATTATGTTTAATCATTGTTAGAAAAAAATGTATAAAAGAACAAATTTAAGTACTATCAACATTCTGTTTGATTCTTTATAAAAATAATGAAATATAGGGTAAATTTTAAAGTGAGCCTTTAACCTGATATACACACATTGATTTTTCTCTTTCCTTCCTCTCTCCCTCTTTCTTCTTTCCTTCCTTCTCTCATTTCTTTTTTCTATCATTCTTTCACTTTCTATTACCTATTAATAACCTCATAGAAGGAAATAGTGTATAAGATTTTAAATCAGGGTTAATGTACAAAAATGAATTAAAGTTTAATAATTTCTCTTCTCTTTCTTGCTAATATTCCTATATGCTGTTTCAGTAATATATAATGTTATTTTCTATAAACAAATTTATTTCTCAAGGGAAATATAAAATTTTTGTTTATGAGTTGAAAGCAAATTTCAAGGAAAATATAATTATCCTTAGAAATCAAAACAATTCTAAGTGTTTAAAATAGAGTTGATTTTTTTTTTTTTTCTTTTTAGGGCCACACCAGTGGTCTATGGAGGTTCCCAGGCTAGGGGTCTAATCGGAGCTACAGGCACAGCCACACTCACAGCAACACAGGATCTGAGCCATGTCTGCGACCTACACCACAGTTTCATGGCAAAACCAGATCCTCCACCCACTGAGTTGAGGCCAGGGATTGAATCCACTTGCTCATGGTTACTATTCTGATTCGTTTCCGCTGCCCCACATTGGAAACTCCTATAGTTGATTTTTTTTTAAATGTTGTTGAACATGAGATAATGCATCAAACTGAAGGAACAATTCAGAGTATACATCCACAGATGCTCTGTAAGCTAGACATGTTTTTGTGTGGTTTTTTTGGTCAATGTATTTTCTTTTACAATGTGAACATTATTTGTCCCTTGACAAAGAAGAGAGAAAGGAGTCTAGATATTCTTCTTAGCTATATATCCTCCTTTAGATACACATAACTTTTTTTTCCATTTACTTTTAAAAATAGCTTTATTAAGTAATAAATTATATACCACACAGCCTATTAATTTAATTTAATTTTATTTTTTTTTTTGTCTTTTTGTTGTTGTTGTTGTTGCTATTTCTTGGGCCGCTCCCGCGGCATATGGAGGTTCCCAGGCTAGGGGTTGAATCGGAGCTGTAGCCACCGGCCTACGCCAGAGCCACAGCAACACGGGATCCGAGCCGCGTCTGCAGCCTACACCACAGCTCACGGCAACGCCGGATCGTTAACCCACTGAGCAAGGGCAGGGACCGAACCCGCAACCTCATGGTTCCTAGTCGGATTCGTTAACCACTGCGCCACGACGGGAACTCCTTAATTTAAAGTGTATCATGTAACGGCTTTAGTATATTCACAGGGTTGTGCAACTATCACCATGATCTAATTTTAGACTATTTTCATCACCCTACAAAGGATCCTTGTGGTCACTAGCAATCACTCCCCTTCATCACTCTCCCCTAGACTCAAGCAATCACTAATATGGTCTCTGTCTCTATAGATTTACCATTCTAGACATTTCATAAAAGAGAAGTCATATAATATGCATCTTTTTGTGGCTATGTTCTTTTACCTAGCTTACTATTGACAAGATTTATCCATGTTGTAGTTTGCACACATATGCCTTTCTCTTTATTGTCAAATAATATATCATTTGCGGGTTATACCACATTTTGTTTATCCATTCATCAATTGATAGACATATGAGTTGTTTCCACTTTTTGGCTATTAAAAATAAAGCTGTTAGGAACATTCAGGTACAAATGTTTTTTTGGACATGTGTTTTCATTTCTCTTAGGTAAATACCTACAGTAACATTGCTGGTTATATGGTAACTCTATATTTAGCACTTTGAAAAACTGTTAAAACTGTTTTCCAAAGCAGCTACACCACTTTGCATTCCCACCAGCAATGTACAAGTGTTATACAATTTATTCACATCCTTTCCTATACTTGTTATTGTCTTTTCATTACAGCTAACCTGGTGTGTACGAACTCATAACTTATTGCGGTTTTGAATTATATTTCATTATGACTAGTGATGTTGAACATTTTTTTCAATATGCTTATTAGTGATTCATATATCTCTTTGGAAAAATGTCTGTTCAGACATTTTGCCCGTTTTAATTGGATTGTATTTTTATTATCCAGTAATAAAAATTATTTTTGTAGTCTAGATATAAGTCCTTTATGGACTATGTGATTTGCAAATCATTTTTTTCCATTCTCTGAGTTGCTTCTTCATTTTCTTGATGATGTCATTTATTGCGTGAAAGTCTCTAATTTTATTGTAGCCCAATTTATCTTTTTTTTTTTTTTTGGTCATATATATACTTTTGTTATAATATCTAAAAAAATTACCTCTAAGGTCACAAAGATTTATTCATTTGTTTTCATCTAAAAGTTGTGTTTGCTTTTTGAGCTAGCTGTAAATATCTTGTCATAGGCATAAATTAATTGTTTATTATCCAAGGGTATATAATGTTAAGCCTATTTCACCTTTAGAAAAACCACTTCGTAGATAAATATATTGGGGGGAAAGTTAGTTTATGGACTCCTATTGGCTGGGCTTGGAATATGCTTTGGGAATGAATAATGATGTCTTGCTTTGATGAAAAAGAAAATAATATGTAGATATTTCAATTACAATATAGAAGAGAATCTGAAGCCATCTCATTTAAAGCTCAGGAAACTAAGGGGCTTGCAATGTGATTAACCTAAGAATCTTTAAGCTCTTAAAGCTAGGCAGAATTCAAAATGGAATATTCTTAGTAATCTTTCCACCTTACTAGCATTTATCAAGATGTTAGTTAGAAATGTGTTGGTTGCAAGATAAATGTTTACATTGAAGAGGAAGTTCATCATTGTAGCTGATTTCAGATACAGTCAGATGTAAGGGTTCTAATAATGTCATGGGAGTCTATACCAATCCCCAGCTCAGCTAATTGCCTCTGCTTGGCTTTACTTTTAGAATAGGTTTTCTCCCTTTAATTGGAAGGATGCATGAGGATAGGCCAACATTCTCTACTTGATTTGCAATCCCTACAGAAACAGAAAACCTTCCCAGCAACATTAAGAGAAATGCTGAGGGCAGAATTCTGACAGTGTAACTTGGACCACATTTCCATGCCTAAATCAACCTAAATCAGAGGATTATGCTAATCTGACCAGTTTTTAGTCACTTCCTACCTTAGTGACCAGGGGTGCAACCTCACTTGAATCAGAGGGAACAGATTTTCTATTAGAAAGAGAGGTTCATTTTATCAGGGAAAGAAAGAAAAAGTGTTGGAAGGACAGTATCAACAGAGTTCCTGTGCTTTCTAAGTGCTAAGATATGCTAGTCCTTGCTGTATAAATTTTTTTTGAGAAAGATTAAAAATTCTGAATGACAAAAAAATTACGATGTTGTTGAAGGACTAATATGTTAATTTAAATTAAAATTCCAGCAAAATTATACATTTTCTGATTTTTATTGTCTGAGGAAGAAAACATTTTCACATAGAACTTGCCTCCTGACTTTATGGAAGGGAAATAAGTATAAAATTCTTAGTCCAAAGAGCTGGAAATACATGTTTTGTTTCTATACTCTTGGACAAGCAATTCTTTCCACATTAGATCTCCTGGAGGGAGAGTGTTCCATCAAGTACAAAGCATTTTTTTCAGGTTCCCTTCCACCTTTTAGTAATTGGGCTGCTCTCTGGCCAACCGCCTCTTTCAAATAAAAAGAGGGTGATCAAAATCACCGGAAATGGCTAATTATTCCCACAATGGGAAAATTATTCCCGTGAGTAAGTACTTCAGAGTGCAAAATGAAGTCCTAATTTAATCACAATATTATCTCTCTGTAATGGCTATTCAGCTATTCAAGCTGGAATGTTCATTAGATAAGCAAGTAAGCATAGAGTCAATATTTTTTCTTTTTGGTTCCAATACAGTGTTAGTAAATGCTGTTACAGTCAACCTAAAATTAAAGTTAAATTTGAGAGGTTTAATATCTTGTTTTTAATTAGATTAGCATGTTATATTATTTAAGATGTGACTATTTGATTACAATATATACAATTTGCTAGAGCTTTAGTTTTCATAAGCTCAGTGTTAAGAAATATACAGATGGACATTAACTAGATGGACATCGTATTTGGGAATATGCTGTTACCACTCAATTTAATATTTTCATAACTGACTTAAATGACAGAATAAAAAATAATCAACAGAAAAAAAAACTCAAGATGCTTATGACAATCACCTTGAAATGTAGGATTTTCACTTTTAATGCTATAGCAATTGTGACAAATAAAATATGTATCAGGTTACATGTATTTCTAAAAATTGTAATGAAACATGATACTAATAACTAAAGTTTACTGAATTTTATAAAACTCATGTATATTCTCATTTTATTTTCACAGTACTTTCCAGCTTAGAAACTGTTTTGCAAATGAGAAAATTATTCTTACAGAAGTTGTTTAACTTGCAAGTGTGAGGTTGAGTTAGGTTTTAAAATCAGGAAGTCTAATTCATATTTGCAACCAGTAAAAACACTGCCTCTTCTTATAACTAATATCACACATCATCCCTCTATTTTGCTAATTCTAAATATCAGTTGGATGTTTATTTATTTCAATAACTTTCTGAAAAAGGAAAACTGTATTAGTCAATAGGACAGTATTTACAATATATGTTTTTTTAGCATGTGAATTGAATAGTTATTATTAAACTAAGGGGTCTTTTCAAAAATAAATACTTTATAGAGGTTTTTATGAGCAGCTTTATTGACTTTTTAAAGTGGGCTATTAGATGAGCTTTTATATACCAAATAACTCATAGAATTTTGATGAATTAAATATAATAATGTTTCTTACTCTCTCACTGATTAACTTGAGTTTATTGCTGAATCATTTCTTAACATGCCCTGTAATTTATGGCGCTCTATAATTTAAAATTTTTTGCCTACATCATTTTCTATTAAATGCAAAAGTGATAAAAACTTAATGTAGCCAAATTTCAGAAATTGTTGGTTTTTGGTCTTAAGAGCATTAAGGCTACTCCAATGATGACGGTAATAAGTTTAGCTTGGCCTAGATGAACTGATCAGGTTCCATTTGGAGAAGTCTGGCAAGGGGACTTATGAAGAAGTATGTTTGCTTTTCTCATTTCAATTTTCTGCAGTGGTGAAGAAAGAACTAGACTTTTTCCAAATGGCCGTTTAAAAGTAAAAATGACTCTAGAAAGAAGAAATATATAAGGATATGAAATCAAAATATAATTTTTTTTGGCCCTAATATCTTTTCCCTGAATCCCTATGTAACAAAAGAAAAAGCATTGAGCCAAATGGTCCACTTTTCACTGTGTTAGATTCAAATTCAAACTTCTTTGGACAATTGATGGTAGGAGACCTAGGGAAAATCTTCCTGAGCCAGAAAAAACAGTGTCAGGAATGACTTGGTTTCAAGGATATTTGGGATTGGGGTTACTTTGAAAAAAAAAAATTGTTCTTATATTAACCATTGTTTTTTTAAATATAAATTTTGAACTCTTACTCAAACCTTAAATTTATCCTTTGTTTTACAAATGAAACACAGTGGAAGGTATGTAACTTCCTCAGGGTCACTGACTGACATTTTATTGACTGAAGCCCAGCACTAGCTTCCTGTCTATAAGTTATGACATCATCCCTGTTTAGAACCTTATGAATGACTCTTATGTACTAAGTGTAAAAGTATTGAACTAAGTCTCAAAAATCAACACAAGATTAGTGCTCTCTAACGTGATAACTCTTTACACTGAGGGCAGAAATCTTTTGTTCTCTTCTGTTGCCCAGCACAACTACGTAAAAGTAGATGCTCAACAAATAGTATAAGAATGGCTTATTGAATTTCAAGAATTTCTTAGTCTAAACCACATTTTAAAGTGTTTGAAAGTGAGATAATGCATGTGCTTTTGATTTTGATAACTTAGCAGAATGGCAAGTCTGAGTTGTCAAGCCCTTTACTTGACAATGGTACAAGCTGTTCCATTTGTTTAATATACCATAAAGAAAGGCATGTACTAGATGGGAAATGACCTCACTTTGCTCACGCAAAGGTTCAGGATACTTAATGGCAAATTAGATGTGTGGGAAATGCTTTTGTTAGCCAACTTTACAGTGACTGAATGAATAAACAGGAGAGAATATGGCTTAGAACCTGTGAAAATCTAAGATATTTTGGAAATGGAAAAGTGAAAGATGAAAGTTGGGTTTTTTTCATTTTTGTCTTCTTAGGCCCGCACCCCATGACATATGGAAGTTCCCAGGCTAGGGGTCAAATTGGAGCTGCAGCTGTTGGCCTCAGCCATAGCCACAGCAACACAGGATCCTAGTTGCCTCTGTGACCTATTACACAGTTCAGGGCAACACCTGATCCTTAACCCAGTGAGCAAGGCCAGGGGTTGAACCCATATCTTATAGATACTAGTCAGCTTCATTACTGCTGAACCATGATGGGAACGCCATGGGTTTTTTTCTTAATCTTGTAGTGAACATACGTTTTTAATATTAGGGTTAGGTAACTCACCACAAAATAAGAATTATTATTAAAAAATTGGAAAGTGTATATAGGTATAACAAAAATTTGAGAAATAAGTAGGTTTGAAAGACACTGGATGTTTTTGTGTTCTGGTAAATTAGTGTTGCTTAAGTCACACTGATTTATAATGTTTATGTAGAATAAAACATGTTTTTACACTGAAATAAGCCAAGAAGATTGATTAAAATTTGTGGATTTGGAAATGTAGAACTATAAAAAGAAATTTAGAAATATCTTGTGTTGCAGATCTATTGAGATGTTAAGATGGACTGAGAATGATGCTACATAAAGCCTTGAGTAACTAGGAAGATATATTTCAAAAGTTATTTGAGGTTTTAAGTCAAAGTTCTTCTTGTGATAAAATAAATCATTTAAATTTTATTTTGATGATTCTTTGGGCAAGAAGCCTAAAGACTATCTAGAAATAAGCTATTTTTTATTTCATGTGTACAGTAAAAAAAGTTATTTTGTTTCTAGTACTAGAACCAAATCTGCCACTTTGTTTAATTTTGAGGAGTAAAAATATAAAACAGCATCTATAGGATCCATGAGAAAGAGAAAATATGAATAGCTACCACTAGTATCATTGTGATTACAGATTTACTTAAAAGTTTAAATGAGAAATTTCTCAATTTTGAAGAAGTCTTTCACATTAAACAAACCTAAGCTCACATGGAAAAATCCACTGCCAGACTCATTTAACTTGACCTCCTCTAATTAAGTCCTTGATCTCTCCTCAAAATTGAATGGGAACTACAATATTTGACCAGGCAACAAAGAACCAATGAGATAAACCAAGGAGTAAAATTAAACATACCCCTGATAATAATGATGTCATTAAACCTACCAGCATGAGAATCAATCTAAAATGACCTTCAGATGTATCTGCAATGGCATTATCTATATGCTCAGGCATGATCCATTCATTATTGACCTACGGAACTCTTGGTGAAAGAAGTAATTTTTCTATAACCACCACTCACCACATGTGTCTGCTGGCAGGGAAATTTGCTAAGTCCTTTGCAGAGTAGATTTCCTCAAGTGAAATGGATCACCACATAAAATGAATACTGCCAGACCTAGTGAAGAATACAGTTATCCACCATGTTTTTGAAAGACTGCCACCCAAACTTGCTGTTGTATCCTTGATAAAACCGGGGGTCATAAACCTGCCCCCTTAGTTAGGAGTGCTTTGAATTTGCACAGTGCAAAATACAATCTTGTTCCTGGTAGCACATTTTCCAGATCACTAGGGAATAGGGTGAAAAAAAGAAAGCTATAAACGTGAAATTACTTGCATTGATAAATATTTCTTGAGTTGAATAAAGTCTTCTTAAATTATTGGTACCAGAATGATCAATTGAACACTAAGATATATTTCCCTAAGATACGTTTTGGAACTCTGACTTTGAAACCCATTAGATAAATGACAAAAATAACCTGTAGTGTTGAGTGAAATATTTTTCAAATATGTTGGATATAGGAAAATTCTGACAAGTTTTTGAGGTACTTTCCTCTTCAATTTTTGAGGCCATGTACACACTGAAGGTAATTTAATCATGACTCATGTAAAATATCAAAGCATTGTTTAATAAAAACTTGATTTCCTAGTAAAATAATATTTCCTTACATTCTCATTTGTGTATTTCTGTCTTATATATATTTAATATATAAAAATGTGAGCTATGAATGTTTTAAAATTGGCTTAAGCTATATGACTTCCAAAGACAGTAAACTACTATTTATTCAATATTCAAACTACAGAACTCAAAAACTGAGTAAAGGATCTTATTTGGTATTAAGATAAACATGCTGATATAAGAACTTTTTTCTCAATTTCCAATGTCAGTATAGATTCACACACTATCTAATATCTTCTAACAGAAGAAATTATAGTTAATGAATAGTTATGATTAGTGTTCCTTGTTGTTAGCTTAAAATCCTTAAGTACTTTATTATTTCATTTTTTATTCATTTATTCATTAATTTATACAGCAAATGTAAATTAACTAAATGACATGAAGCATACAAAGATCAATTATATATAGTTTCTGGTTTTGAGAAACCACGCCAGCTAGGAAAATAGATATAAGTAACTAAGACTGATAAAATATTCCAATAAATACTAAATAAAATAATTCAAAGGAAGTTTATAGTTTAATTGAAAAGAGTTTTTATTATATTCTAGTTCTTTGAAATTTACATAAGTAAAATATTCACTTAATTGCTCAATACCATTCTGGATAAATGAAAATTGATGTTTCTCCATATAATAGAAAATAACAAATATATGTGACAAAACAAATATAAGCAAAATAACTTAAAAATTAGAATATATTAATAAAAGTATCATTTTAATAGTGATATAGTCTTTGAAAATTTGAAATGATTTTGGCTCATTTAAATAGTATTAAATTATATCAATCAATATTTCAGGTCTTGACCTTTGTATTTAAGAAATTCTTCGAGACAATGTTGATTCTGATCCAAGAGAAAATGTGATTTGAGTCTGGAGACAATTGTGCATGTAAGTATTGGAAAATTAGATTCTTCTCATGGTACAATGTAATAAAAACTAAAATATCAACTCATTAATTACTGAACAGCAAAACACTGATTAATTATTTTTCTTCTGTTAGATGATTTTTGTATCTAAAATTAATGCAATTTTTCATATTTTTTGGTTGTATTTTCCTTAAGATCAACTAAAAATAAAAGCTCAAAATACCTGTTAGAAGAGAAAATACTATTTGGAAGATTGCTACATTTAAAAAGAAAAGCTTTTTCTAGGTAAGTCATTGATGAGGACAAGCAACGGCTCTCATTGCTACTCAATGGTGTTCTTGCATATGATAATAAAAATAAGTAAAACATAGAAAACATTTTAATAATTTTTACTCTAACATTCACCCTATAATAAAAATCGTGACACACTTCCTAATAAGATTAAACCTAAGTTCATAATTCACTGGCAAGTATCTATTGGTTAAAATTTTCTTAATCTCCCTTGAAAAACATTTTCTATACATTCAGTTAAATAAAAATTACATTTTATGACTATATCATGGTAACTTATATTTCATAAAAGTCATACCAGAGTAGGTTGCTCATGGACCTTATAGGGAGTAAGCATTGCATAATTTACCCCCACAATGTTTAACTCTTAGAATTAAGTCAACAGGGAATTGATACTTAATAGAAATACTTTTATTTGGTATTCTCCATCTTCTGTAATCTTACTTTAATAATAAGTAAATAATTAAAGACTTAGGGAATCTTTTATTTCTTGATTAAAAAAATTAAATGCCGCAGTGAAGAAAAATTAATTTATAAGGCCATTTTTAATGACACATAGATTTTCTTTCTCAAGAAATTGGCCTAAATACAGTTTTCTCCCTTAAATTGTTGAAGAGTTATAAAGTTTAAAATGAGATTAATATTTTAGGAAGTAAAGGTAAGTTTTATAGTAAAATATGCTATCAAAACTTGTATTTCTTTGTTCTTGTGAAACTTAATTTTGATACTTTAGCCATTTAATACCAATTTTGGTAAAATGTAAGATGTTTCTAGTTACTTAAAAATATATCTATAATAGGCTTTCCTGTTTGTAAACTAATTAAATTAAAATGTATTTAATTAAGCTCTTTACTACTTTAAGCCATAATGCTCTTAACATTTGTAATATGTAAGACTCTTAATTGAATCCTTGAAGCAAAACTATTGTGTGGTTTTAAAAGATATTTTCCACTGAGAGCCATGTATATTTCATAAATGTTGATAAATTATATTTCTTTTATTTTCTATTGCAGTTTGATTTATATTACATCACATAGTTCATTTCGGCTTTAATGATGGAGAAAAAGTATATCCTGTATTTTCTGTTTCTCTTACCTTTTTTTATGGTAAGCATAAATTCTCATATATCTTCCTATCTAAGATTACTTACATTTTAACTTCCAATATACCCATAATTGATAAAAAGTTAATCACACAAAATAACATGTGATTATTTGATGCATAAATTAAATATATTATATATCTAATCAACTTAGCAATAATTATTTCCTTCCTAGTGTACACTTTTAGGCTTTGAATCCTACAATAGGCCCTATAATGTGGTGGTGCAGTGGCGGGGGGGTTGTCAAGTAAGGAAGGACTATGGATACAAAAGTGCAAACACTGGAGGAAAGTAATTGCCAGAGTTTAGAAAAAAAATGAAGTGACTCTTTGGGGAGTCGTACATAGTAGATGAAATATTTTCAACCAGATCTGTTGATTCTGAATTAGATCTATTAAAATAACAATTTCAACCTGTTGAGTTTCCCCTTATTCTGCCAACTGATTGATTTATATGACTGAAAGCAATTTGTACCCATGCACTATGTTTAAAATTACTTTCCTCATCCATTCATTCCAAAAAGAATATTGAGTCCATTTTTCTTCAAGCATGGATGCTAAATTTGTGGCAGATGTGTAGGTGAGTGTGTGCACTCCTGTGTGCCTCTGCACAAATATTCAGGGGATGTGGGCTGGAGGTAGAAGGTAGACTAAGAATGACTAAAAATCAGTTGCTATACTGGAGGGGTTATGTGCCTTATACATTTAATTTTATTTTTATTTACAGAAATATTTTGTTCTTATTTTTCTTACATTAAAGCAGTGACTTTACTCTTAGCTCAATATATGAATGAGAAACTGAGAGACATAATCTCATCTAATTCTGTGAGAGCAAATAATTTTCCTGTGGTGTTTCCAAGTAAACCCCACAAAGATTCAGACAAAGAAACTCAAGAAAAATATAGAAAACTTAAACAGGAGAAAAACACAACCACATTCCTGTCAGCATTTGGATTTAAAAACATTCCCAAGTCTAGGAACAGTCCAAATTCTGCACTCCTAGATGTTATCTTAGGTAAACAGACTAGAATGCAAGATAGGATTCCTGTTTCTTTAGCTTCCACCCTCCCTTGAGCATGCCAATGAGTTGCACAGGCCAAAGCTGATTCCCTGCAGGTAATTCTGTAACAGATTACCAATCTGATTATTGTAATTTAAGGAACTATGACCTTTTTTCTTGAATTCATTCAGACAAGGTGCAGTGGGTTTTAAGTAAAAATAAAAATGATATTGATTTTTATGCAATTCTATAAACTTTCTGAGAACAGGAGAAAAGCATCTCTTCTTGATGAAAACTGCTTATTTCTCGTGCAGCACAAGAGTTGCATAAATCTTTATTAAGAAATCAAAACCAATCAAAGAATGAAAGAGTTCATGTTCAATGGCGGTCAGATGATGTTGAAACACACTAAGGGAATATTACTATTTAAATTTAAGTTAAATTCAACTTCCTGCTAGAGAACAGAAAATCAAGAATAAGGGGACAAAGAGTAGAAATATAACTGCTCATGGAAAATAATAGAATTAATGCAAAAGAAAAGAAGAAATAAGGTTGAAGACAAGTTTTTACAGGCTTCATGGTACAAAAAAAAAGTCATGTAGAAATTAAAGAGTAAGTGAAGCTAGAAATAGTGCTACTAAAGTAGAAGTATATAAATATATACCTTGTCTAAAACCTTTTATCGCTGTGCATATAATAAAAGTTCTATTTACCAGCATCATAAATGAACTTGTCATTTGGATTATCAAAATATAATTATAAAAATGGCAACAATTTTGAGTGTTTATCATGTGCCAGATACTTTCCCTGCTTATCTTGATGCTATTCTATCCTGCTTGAAAATAAGAAAGCAGAGGCTTAGGGGATTAAATATTTTACCCACATTCCCATAGTGGGTAAAAAAGTAGAGGTGGATTTTGAATACAGCTGTCTGCATTCCAGAATACGTGGCCAGGAGATGACTCCCACAGGCTTCTGAAGAGAGCGTGGACTGTGCCTCCCAGTATTGCTAATGGCAACTTTTACTGGTGGCTTGACATTGAACACGAGGGGGCTATTTACAATGGAAACTGGCAATACTACAAATCAGAGATTTTCCTCCAGAGCCCCATGCAGCACATCATACTGTTTTTCCATCATAACAAATTGCCTCTGACAGACATTCTCACAATTCTGAAGTTTTATTTTTTTTACTCTCCTAGATTCTTGTCATAGCAGAAACAGAAGAAGAAAACCCTGATGACTTAATTCAGTTGACTGTTACTAGAAATAAAATCATGACAGCTCAATATGAATGTTATCAAAAAATTATGCAAGACCCTATTCAACAAACAGAAGGTAAACATTAGTATTTTTAAATGCATTTGCTATATTTTAAAAAGAAAAGGGCCCCATTATATCATTATGAGTTCCTTAGGTTCATTCTTACAAATGGGTTAGTTTCTAGTTTCTTGGTGTACCTGCAGTTTTAATTACTTATTTATGAAGAACATTTTATGACATAATTTACCTTTCTCCTTTTAAAAATTCTAATAAAAACAGGTAAGACAGGGATATTTTTAGTAACATTTTTTATGGTATAAAGATATTTAAAATACCAAATAAGTGTGAGTCTTGAACTAAATTAGTGACAGTTGATCTTCACTTTATGTAATTTTTATTCTGTTTTCATAAGCTGCTTGATAGGAGCTTCATAAAAAAATGACAATTTTCTTTGCATGATGCATACTTTATATATTATATTTGGTAGCAAAGCTAATGAAACACAAGAGTTTCTGTTTCCAGGAAGGTATTTTTAACGAATTTTTGAAACATTTATTGATGGCATACTAGTGCCATATGTTTGCTTTGATTCTGAGTAGCACAAGTAGAGTTGCCAAATTTTAGCAAAAACCAGAAACCAAAACCAAGTCCTATATTTTATCTGGCAACCCTAAAGACAGAGTTATCTTCAAAATATAAAATGCAAAACTCATAGTGAAACAAAGCAAAATGTAAAGACCCTAGATATTTTTAAATCTTTAAATGATCAGTGGAAACAAGGATTTTAAAATTTGTGGGGAAATATTTGATAGTATAAAAACAGTATCTGTTATACACATGGAATGTTAAAAGTATGTTACTATTAATATGAGTAACTGTCAAAATGAATTTGCTTGTGAAAAAGAGAAAAAAGCATTTTTTATCACATTGCTCAACTCTTGAAATCTTAATCTAACTGAACAATATATACTGTTATTAGTTTAAAATTATTGAATTAACACTTTCCAAATCATCTAGATATATGTGAAATTAAACTTCAAATCTAATCATTGAACAATAAGAATAAGTTTATGAGGATTTTGTGGTAAAATAATTTTGCGACAAAATAAGTTTAGGATCACCACACAATAAATCTTCCTCTTGGAGCTTTTTCATGCACTGGCCAGGGATTGAACCCACATCCTTGGGGATACTTGTGGAGTTTGTTACTGCTGAGCCACATGGGAACTCTTGCACTTTCTAATTTTTAAATATTCTATAAAATTGTGTAATAAAGAAATGTCTCTAACTTTGTGTTTTCCAAATCAACTTGACCACAAACTTTTTTTAATGGAATACCTATTCATGCCTCACTCAAAATTCTGGACCTTACAATCTATCATGCTGCCATAATGGTAGAATCCTTTGGAGCAGTGATAAGGATTTGTATAAGATGCTTTCCAAAATAATATCAGGGCAATTTTCTCTGATAGGTCACAAAATGCATTTTATTTAACAATATGTCGACACACACTATTTAAATAAGTGTTTAAAAAGTCACAGGAGGGAAAACTGAAACTATCTGAGGTTTTTAAAAAATTAGAATTATTGAAAATTTCAGGCCAATAGAATTTTTTCAACTTTCATGAAGCCTAGATTGATTCTGAGATTGTTGTATAAATGTTAAAAATATAAACACCTCATGCAACATTCAAATTTCTATACATGTGTGTTTACCTAGCAAGGAGGAAACATTTTCCCTGATTATAGGCTGTTATAACAGTGGGACATTGGTCATCTTATTTCTCTCTGCTTTAAAGTTTTTCTATTTTTCATGTAAAAGGTTTTTTCTCTTGATGTTGGTAAGAGAAAAATATGAGATTAAACACTCTACTCCATTTGAAAAGAAAAGGAAGGAATGTAAGAACTAGAATTTGGAAGAGGGACCTAAATAAGTATGTGTCAGGGTTAATGTGGTAAATCAGGAAATATTGGAATGTTCATCTGTTCACTGAGAAAATACTATACACCTTGCCCTGAGAATACAGTTTCTAAAATAAAGCATGTTTACAATTTCCCATATTTTTCATTTTTTTTTTTTTTTTTGGTCTTTTTTTGCTATTTCTTGGGCCTCTCCCACGGCATATGTAAGTTCCCAGGCTAGGGGTCCAATCGGAGCTATAGCCACCGGCCTACGCCAGAGCCACAGCAACGCGGGATCCGAGCCGCGTCTGCAACCTACACCACAGCTCACGGCAACGCCGGATCATTAACCCACTGAGCAAGGGCAAGGACCGAACCCGCAACCTCATGGCTCCCAGTCAGATTCGTTAACCACTGCGCCACGACGGGAACTCCAATTTCCCATATTTTTCAAATTTCAACCATAGGGACACCAGTTGGTTACTACTTTATGGTTAAGGACAACCAGCAAAGACCACATGATTTATCAAATAAGTAGCTACCTTTGACAATTAGAATTAAAGCTAAACTTCAGGGAGTTCCCATCATGGCACAATAGAAAAGAATTCAACTAGGAACCATGAAGTTGCAGGTTCGACCCCTGGCCTCGCTCAGTGGGTTAAGGATACAGCATTGCCGTGAGCTGTAGCGTAGGTCACAAACACAGCTCAGATCCAGTGTTGCTATGGCTCTGGCATAGGCCGGCGGCTATAGCTCCAATTAGACCCCTAGCCTGGGAACCTCCATATGCTGCTGGTGAGGCCCTAAAAAAAAAAAAAAAGACAAAAAAAAAAAAAAAAGAAGTTATTCTAGTAACTACTTTGTGAAAAACTCAAGTAATTGTTATAGATTTTATATGATGTCTTCATTGACATAGACAGTCTTCATTCATGTCAATGTGAGTCTACCATTAAGACTTTAATGTCTGGAGTTCCCTTTGTGGCTCAGTAGTTAACAATTCTAACTGAGATCCATGAGGAAGGATGCAGGTCCAATCCCTGGCCTCACTCAGTGGGTTAAGGATCCAGTAGTGCAGTGAATTCAGATCCTGCATTGCTGTGGCCTCTAGCCTAGGAACAACCATATGCCGCAGGTGTGGCACTAAAAAGCAAAAAAAAAAAAAATATATATATATATATATGTGTATATATATATGTCTTTCTGTATAACTAGAGGAAGTTAGTAAGATATAATTTTTACTCTCGTCTTAAGGCATTTACTGCAACAGAACCTGGGACGGATGGCTATGCTGGAATGATGTTGCTGCAGGAACAGAATCAATGCAGCATTGCCCTGATTACTTTCAGGACTTTGATCCTTCAGGTAAAAGCAGAAATTTATATACAAATTCCCTTGACATCTATTTAATAAACCCTATGTTTACCAAATTATCGTTCCCTATTTTTCCTTTTTAATTTTAAAGAAAAAGTTACGAAAATCTGTGACCAAGATGGAAACTGGTTTAGACATCCAGAAAGCAACAGAACATGGACAAATTATACCCAGTGTAATATTAACACACATGAGAAAGTACAGGTATGTAATAATTATAAATTCAAATTTAATTTAGACTATCTATTTAAAAAGTGGCTGATACAATATTGGAGAAATTTAGCTAGTGCTCTTTCTATTGTAAAGCCTTTTCATAATAAAAACAAGAAAAATACCTTTGTAGAAATAATTATTATTGATTTGGTCATTACACTGAAGAAGCAATCCTATTAGGACAAGTCAATGTCTCAGTATTGGAGTTTCAAGTTTTCAAAAGTAAACATACTTTAAAAGTGTAAGAAAAGGGAAATTTTTCATTTGTGGTAGAATTTCTAGAATTATATTCAGGAATCACAGTTCTATTTGCCCCTCAGCAGAAGGCTCTCATTCTGATTCGCTCTTATGTCATTCCCACTGGCATCCCCAATTTTAACATCATACATTAAAGTCAAGGTTAGTCATGATTTGTCACAACAATAAAGCTTGGATACAAAGAAGTGCCTTCGGGTGTATGTAGAGGAGTTTGTCACAGCAATTAAAACTGAGTCCTGATATCTGACTTCCTCTCTCTGCCCCTTACTAGCTGTGACCTTGGGCAAACCCTAACCTTTCTCTGCCTCAGTCCCCTCCTGTATAAAATGAGAGTAATAAAACCATCCTCTGGGTCTTCATAAGAATGGATTTAATACAAGGAAAGTATTTAAAAAACTAATGAGCATACAGTAAGCACTTGATAACTATCAGCTATCAATATAATTATAAATCATGTATTCTCTGCTTATTCAGAGTAGGGTTTGAAGAGAATTACAAAAATACACTCTGAAATGGGATAAATAGTATAAAGATGAATAATAATCAAAGAGAAAACTTTAAAACCAGGAGAAATAACTTTTTGGTACATATCACAGGCTCCCATAAACTACCATATTGAGATTCATTTTGGGAGCCTCAAATTTGTCAAGGGAAAAATATAACCAGTTGGGAAAGAAAGCATTATCTGGCATTTAAGTTTAAACAAACAAAAATTAAAAAGAGCATTTGATTTAAGGTACCCAAAGTAATGGAGTTAAAATTGCCAATGTCCTCCAAAATTTAAAAAGCTGGTTTCATATTTACATAAACTAAATTAAGACAATTATTCCTTCATGTTTAATATGACTTCTAATTTCTTAAGTAAAAAGAGCAGACAGTTTTCATATCACTGATAAATTTTCATGGATATCTTCATTCTAGATGTATTAAAATATTTATTGGTTTGCAAGCTAAATGGCAAGGCTCCTAGATCACATGGTTTTAAAAATATGTTATTTTATTGATTTTGAACTTATACAGTTGTTGAATTATAGTTTTATATGAGCTTTAACATTTTTATTCATACAAATTACAGACTGCACTGAATTTATTTTACCTGACTATAATTGGACATGGATTATCTATTGCATCATTGCTTATCTCACTTGGTATATTCTTTTATTTCAAGTAAGTACATGTAAATTTTTTTTTCATTTACTTATTGTCTTTGGTGAATGCAGTGTCACATGCATGCGTATGTCATGCAATGATAGAATATATGAAATACAGATGATTTATAATGTTTAAAATAATTTGAAATATATTGACTTTATCTTGACTTTATATAGAGAAAGGAGATGAAATATCTGAAGCCTAACTTTATAACATTAGTACACTTATAAGATTAAAGTCATGTTGTAAGAAGGGAGCTAAAATCAATATGTAAATCTATCTGTATTTGTTTTAGAAACTGCCAAATGTTATAGGTCTTATTATAAATAAATTTTCAATTTCTTTCAATTTTAGTATCAGTATGAATGGTACATGATAGGAACCAGTCTTTTGTGCAAATAATAGCTATGGTATTTAGTATATTTTTTAAAATAATAATTTCAATATATTATTGTTAGGTTGTTTTTCCTGGTTTGGTGAGGTCATCATTAAAATGATTAAATTATACCTCAAATTTTACTTAAAATTACTCTCTTTTTGGTGGAAGGAGAATCAGCTCCAGTTTCTTGATTCAACCAATCAATAGTGATTTTTTTAATTGATAAGAAAGTAATTTAAAACATGCATATATTGTTTTATACATTAACATGGTCTTCATAATTTTGATCACCACCAGTCATTATAGAATGCAGTATAAAGAGTGGAGATATTTTATTGTATCTTCGTCACCATTGTCTTTGTCTTCATTTCTTCCTCCCCTTCTCATTCTCCTCCTCCTTCCCCACCCCTTCCTCCTTTTTCACCTTCTACTTTTTCAGCAGTCATCTTGGAACACTAGCAGCTTCAAAACCAACTAAAGCAATAGGACATTAAAGTAACTGAAATTAGAAATTATTAGACAGGAGTATATTAGATTCATACGTAATTGGAGACCATATTTTCAACCACAGTCCATCAAATATTCAACGTACATCAAATACTACATGAACCAACAAACCATTATCTCTTATAAGTTCAAAATCATGGGATCGACAGATTGCATTGTATAATAAATGAATCAAAATGAAAAGAATTTTTATACTAAAATATTGAAAATTTATTATATTATATTTTGCAACAAATTGCCAAAATGTTCTTGCTCAAAACAAACTGTCAGTTCTCAGTCACTACCTTTGTAATTAGTTACATAATATTAGTTGCTTATATACAGTTTAATAAAACTTCATGTCTTTACTTTTGAACATACTCTCAGCTTATGTAAGATTTTTGAAATGAATGCTATCTTTGGAGTAGGACTTCATTAAAACTTTCTAAAAGATTAAAAAATCTGTTCTAAAAAATGGAAAATAAATAATTTTCCAAAGTGACAATTTTTAAACAAAGTCTACAGTGATATATTATTTTTGCTAGTTGACAAAGTGAAACAATGTTACTGACATAACAAACTTATTGGTAAAATATGGCAATAAAAACTCAGTTAATATTTAATTTACTGAATTTAAAAACACAAAATTAAAATATCAGTCCTAATTAATATAAGTTCTTTTTTTATTTCCTGAAAACAAAATCTTTATTATTTAAAAATGCAAGGTATCTAAATTTGAAAAAAATGACTTTCTTAGATATTCAAACTAAATGCTGCAAATAATTCCCTATAATATATGCATGCTCTAGAACTCAGATTTTTTAGTTCACAGCAATTACATATTACCACATATACAAATGCAGAGAGGATTGTTTTAAATGTAACTAATATTAGCTAAGATTCTTTTTTTAACATGAAGACTTTTATAATTATGACTACATATAAAGTGGATCAGCTTCTACCCTAAAGGCATACTGTAGAAATTGTAAGTTATTTAAGATTATCTTATAAATATTCATGTAAAAAGTTACCTTAGGAAAAAGAATTTCCATGTCACTAGGACATTTTTAAGACAATCTTTTAGTTTAATTGGCTAACTCATATTTCATTTAGTAAATTTACAAAAGTTTACTGAATCATTTTTTTATATTTAAATATTAATGTTGCTTCCAACTTTTTCTATTTATTAAAACACTGCAATGGACATTTTCGGCCACATCTTTTCCCATATTTTACACTATTTTTAGGCTTCATTCCCAGAGACTTGTGATTTCTTAGTCAAACGTATGTCTTTTTATGGCTCTTGAAATTCATCATCTTGAAAGTATTTTAAAATCAACATGTTCAAAACAAATTCATAATACACATCTCCTCCTAACCCAAAGCAGTTTTTCTTCTAGAGTGATCCATCTTTACAAAAAACACTACCAGCAATCTAGTTGCATTAGCTACGAATTAGGAGCAGTCAAAGATACCATCTCAATATTCCTATCATCATCTCCTCATACTCTGAGGATATAACTTCCTAACAGCACTCCGATCTATCCATTTCATTTCTTCTGCCACTACCACATTCCTATTCTTAGCTAGACTCTGTTAGTCCACTTTCACCACCTTCATTCATTTCTAAATAACACAGTCAAAATACTTTCAAAGAATTATAGAAAATAAAGATCTGATTTTGTCATCCTTTGCTTTAAAAATTTTAGACATACTAACAATTTAAATAAAATCATATTCATTAATGTAGCCATCACTGAATAGTCTGTCTATTCTCTCCCCTACTCCTCTAGTTTAAGTAAATTTATTCATCTTTCAGGTCTAAACTTTAGTATTGTTTCATCAGTGAAATCTCTGTGATTTTTTTCATTGCACTATTTCTGAAACTTCAACTAAGTTTGCACTGGCTGTGGAATACATTTTTAGTTACCCTTTAGGAGACTATCATCTTTTCAGATTTAAAACTAATACAGCTGAGACCCTTCGGATTAAATGAACTCTATTTCGCATGTAAAAAGACAAATTATTCAAGCACATTAAATTTCTCAAGGGCATGAAGTATAGCAATTATATTGCATGCCAAAATTAATAGTTAAAAAGAGAACAAGGGTGTCCTAGAATGTCAAGCCCTATGGCCCCAATCAAGTTTGGATTTCAAGGATATAACTAACTCCATAAATCCAAATGCAAACCTAACAAAGTTTCTTCATGAAAGAGCTATGATTTAATTGAGTACATTCTTGCTGTGGACTAATGAGGCAACAGTGGGCTTGCCAAGTGAAAACAATACCACAAATATGCAGTTTCAAATCTCCAATCAGACCAGTCCACTATGGAGTAATTTTGAAGAGGAAAAGAGGATGTGATACGAATTGACTTATCAGGAGAGTGAAGAAATTGAAGAAAATAATGTCTGCTGACCAGGGAATCAAAGTACCAAAAATGTTAAGCCAGAAAATGACAAAATAAAGGGGTGCGATAGAGGACTTTAATATTCCAAAAGACTAAAACTGGGAATAGAGTTTGTATAATAACATAGAAAAATATTTGGCTGAATTAAAAAAAAATGAAAAACTCAAAAACAAAATAGACTGGATCATCAGTTGACCAACTGAACCTCCTGTCGTCCAAAATTTTCAGATATTAGATGTCAACCTATCAGGAATTTTGAAATAGGTGATTTCTTTTTTTTTTTTTTTTTTTTGTCTTTTTGTCATTTCTTGGGCCGCTCCCGCGGCATATGGAGGTTCCCAGGCTAGGGGTCTAATCGGAGCTGCAGCTGCCAGCCTACGCCAGAGCCACAGCGGCGCAGGATCCGAGCTGCAGCTGCCAGCCTACGCCAGAGCCACAGCGGCGCAGGATCCGAGCCGCATCTGCGGCCTACACCACAGCTCACGGCAACGCCGGAACCTTGACCCACTGAGCAAGGGCAGGGATCGAACCCGCAACCTCATGGTTCCTAGTCGGATTCGTTAACCACTGCGCCACGATGGGAACTCCCGAAATAGGTGATTTCTATACTGGGCTCATAGCTGGACCTAATGATTTATAATGGTACTTCCAAGCCCAAGTCTATAATTTAGTAAAGAGGATTAGAATGAAAAAGTTAATTTTTTAAATCAGAATACATAATTTTGATATCAGTAAAGTCAGTATTTGTTAGCTTTCGGCCTGCAAAATACTTGCAGGCCGAAAGCTATCTATACAGATAAACCATATTTACTATTGATTAGGAATTGAAAAAATATCTGGTTCAATATTTTTATATTTGCATTTACATATATCATATTTTATTTGTTTTTATTTATTTTTTCTCAATGAATTTTACTAGATTTATAGTTGTACAGCAATCATTGCAACCCAATTTTATAGCACTTCTACTTTAAAAGCAAGTACTATTCAACCAATACTCACAAGTAATTTTAATTTTTAAGTGAAAACTCAAAATTTTAAACTTCAGAATTAATTTTTCTCTGTAGAGAAACACTTTTTAGAAAACTGAAATTGTGTGTATACATAAGTACTTTAGTTTTAAAAATACAATTTGTAGAGTCATACTTCACTTTAAGACAGGCTAAAAATTGCATCTTGCCCAAACATTGTCCTCATGTTTAACATATTAATAGACTTTTTTTCCCTCAGAAAAAGAGCAAGTTTTCTTTTTTAAAAAATAAGTAGTGTATGCAATATATATATATATTAAGCGCTAAAATTTCTATGCTTTTAAAAAAGATTTCTGGTATGCAACAAAGGCAAAACCTTATTAAAGCAAATAAATATCTTGTAAATATATGGAACTTGGTTCTTGGCCTCTATATAAAAGAAAAATTAAGGTTTTCAACTAATTGCATTGCTTATATTTAGAGTTTATCCTGAAAATACAATTAACTGGCTTATTTTCTATAGTGAACAACAACAACAAAAACAAAAACCTTTAATGGTGACTTAGTATGATAGATATGTACTCAATTTCAGGCATAAGCTAATTTTAATGGATGTGTAATAAAGTAATTAAAAACATGGAATATATTCAAATCTTGCCATCACCACTTATTAGCAGTATGGACTTATCCTAATTTCTGCCTTTTAGTTAGATTGTTTCTTTATAGTAATCTTAATGTTTAAAATACTGGTCAGAGAAGACTCACATAGTACCTGGCATGTAGCAATTTCTCAATAAAGGGTAAAAAGATACTAATTTTGTCATTAGACTATATCAATCATGTAGGCACATAGTCTTATGTAATGTTAGATGACCTATGATGACTTCATCAGTCATCTGACACTGCCCCTACATAATAGTAATACAAAGTAAAAAACCAAAAACAGAGTCATTGTGGAACTACAAAGAGCTATGGAAAGACAGGAAGAAAAGATTCATTTTATCTCATAGAAGATTCCTGAATTGATAATCCCATTGAAACAAGTGTTAACCCGGGTAGAATTTCAACAGGTGAAAATTGTAAACCATAATAAGTGAAGAGATTATCTAGTTCAACACCAAATTTCACTTATATTCTAAGTACTTAACTAAGTTATCTAGAATTCTTCCTGATCTGTGTACTTTTTTTTTGGCTTAGTAATTTTATTTGACTTCTTTAGTTATCTTTTAAAAAATGGAGAATTTGACCAGAAAGAAGCAAATTTCAAATTAATTTTTCTTTCTTATTATACATTCTCAGGCTTTAGATAAAACATGAGAAACCGGGGTCAAGTAAGACTCAAATATAGCATTCTAAATACTTTTTTATGTGTTAGACATCCTTCACTGTGGGAAAGTGGTTAATAGTATGTTCTCTAGGGCGTTCCCTGGTGGCCTAGTTGGGTTAATGATGTGGTGTTGTCACTTCTGTAGCTTGGGTCACTGCTGTGGCATGGATTCAGTCCCTGGCCTGGGAACTTCTGCATGCCTCAGGCATGGCCAAAACAAAACAAAACAAAAAAGCCCCAAAAAGAGTATTTCTCTAAATAGGCACATCTGGTCTCAGATGCCACATTTATCACTTACTTTAATGAATGGCATTGAGCAGATTCTTTCATTTCTTTAATCCTCAACTTTACATCTTTAAAATGCAGATGCTGGAGTTCCTGTCATGGCTTGGTAGTTAATGAATCTGACTAGGAACAATGAAGTTGCAGGTTCGATCCCAGGCCTCGTTCAGTGGGTTAAGGATCCAGCGTTCCCAGGAGCTGTGGTGTAGGTTGCAGATGCGGCTCAGATCCTGCGTTGCTGTGGCTCTGGCGAAGGCTGGTGGTACAGCTCCAATCAGACCCCTAGCCTGGGAACCTCCATATGCTGCGTGTGTGGCCCCAGAAAAGACAAAAAAATATATATACAATAAAATAAAATAAAATGCAGATTCTATTAGTATCAATATAATGGATTTGGCATAAGTGCTGAGATGATATACATGCTTTAAGTGGAGAGTCTCATTCAGAAAACATTGCCTATTATTGGTGTAGTTATCGCTCTTGCTCTTCTGTATTAGTCCATTCAAAGATTTTTACATAAATATTTAGGCCTGATAGGCATACAACAGTGGGTTCTTAAAAACAAAATTAAAGAACATAATTTCTAGTTTTATGTATACCACATTTTAAAGAGATTATGGAGTTCCTGTCATGGCTCAGCAGTTAATGAACTGGACTAGCATCCATGAGGACGCCGGTCTGATCCCTGATCTCACAGAGTGGGTTAAGGATCCAGCGTTGCAGTGAGCTGTGGTGTAATGTAGGTCGAAGCTCAGATCCTGTGTTATTGTGGCTCTGGTGTAGGCCGGCAGCTACAGCTCTGATTGGACCCCTAGCCTGGGAACTTCAATATGTTGCATGTGCAGGCTCTAAAAAGACAAAAAAAAAAAAAGAAAGAAAGAAAGAAATTGTTATAATGTTCATGTAGAAAAATAAAAACACAGTGAATGAAAAATTTTATAAACTCAATTAACAGTACAATTAAATCAGAAAAAAAAAACTCGTAAGTAAGTGTCTGCAAAATACCAGATAGCTTACTCAGTACTTGAATCTGTTTTAAAGAATTTGTAGTCTTTGGTTTTAAAACACTTTAATATATAATCCCCAGAACTATTGGCTAAAATAGAAAAAGCCGCTAATAGTCAAAAACAACCATCCAGTAAAATAGGAAATAATTGAAAGAACACCACAAAGTTCCATGAGAGCAGGAATCATCTCTGTTTTGTTTCTTTACACATTTTAGGGCTTAGCATATAAACTTATGCATAGTAGGCACTTAATACTTCTTTAAGGGATGAAGACATAAACTGACTTGGAAGTTTATTTCCAGGACTGACTTTCTCATAACTTAGCTATGACCTTAGACAAGTCCCTTGAGTTTGACCTTTGGTGTCTCCATCAACAAAGAAAGACATTATAATTCTAACCAGTAGAAGCATCTGTGTAAAATAATATACAATGCCCCGCAGCAAGATCAAAGGAAGACCAAGGCCATCTCAGAAAATGCTTTACTGAATGGTCGATAGAGCATGTTCATACAGTTATGAGCCAACAGAAATCTTAGCTTTCTTCCAATTAACCTGGAAACAATCCCTAGGAGAGCTGATGGTTCACATGAAATCACTGTGTATACAAAAATCTATCAATATTTCCTTTCTGCTTCTGAACCCAGTTCCACATATGCAGTCATTCTTGCTTAGTCTAGTGTAGAGGAAACCTCTTTTTTCTTTCTTTTTTTTTTGCATTTGTTAACTGAGGGTCACTGATCCATCCCAACAAAAACTAAGAACCATAAAAAAAGTTGATTTAGGGTACTGTTTGTTATTTTTTATTTAGAGAGGAAAGAAAAATCTACTACTCATCCATGCTTTAAATTAGAAACAGAGAACATGAAACACTATTTACTAGATATACTTCAGTTTTATATTAGAACCAATTTAAGGAAAGAGTCAGAGTGGGAGATAAAAAGAAAGGGAACAGAAAGGGAGGAGAAGAGAGAGAGACAGAACTTTGGGATTTGCCAAGCCCCGAGAGGCAATGACTCTTATTCGTAATGAACCTTGGAAAAACAAAGCAGAACCCTTTAGATAAAAAATAAATAAGCTTTACCGGAATTAGTTATAAATTATATTTTAATTACTGTGTAAAATCTGAGAGCATAGCAAATCTTGCTCTTACTTTCAACCCAGACAAAGGGCTCCATCTTCTTGCACATAAAATACCGCATGTAACATTTAACTTGCATGGGGGGAAAAGTGCTTCTTTTTTGTTTGTTTGTTTAAACCATCTTAATTTTGCTGACACTTCAGACTTTTTTTTTTTTTTTTCTTTCTTAGGGCTGCACCCTCGGCATATGCAAGTTCCTAGGTCAGGGGTTGAATCAGAGCTGTAGCTGCTGGCCTACACCACAGCCACAGCAATGCGAGATCTGAGCTACGTCTGCGAACTACACCACAGCTCACAACAACGCCAGACCATTAACCCACTGAGTGAGGCCAGGGATTGTATGTGCATCCTCATGGTTACTAGTCAGATTCATTTCCACTGAGCCATGAAGGGAACTCCCTGAATAATTTTAAAACCAAATTGTATATTTGCAACTATATAGACAATAGTATCATTTTAGATAATGTCCCAAAATAATTCAGCAAAAAAATCTATCCAGATTGTAGGCCAAAGCCTACAATCTTAACTTAAAATAATTATTTAATGCTTTTATTTCTGCTTTTCAGGACAAGTGATCCAAATTCTCAATTTTTTTCTAAGATCATATGTGAAAAATATTCAATTGATACTGTAAACTTTTATTTCATTTCCAATTTCTTCATATATCTCTTGAGTTAGAAGTATGGTTTTCTTCTTTAAGCTATAATTTTTCTCCTGAAACTGTTCATGATTAAATCTTTAAATTGGGTTTAAACAAAGCTAATTATTTCAAGAAATTCTACATTGAAACAGAGAAAAGAGAATCTTCCTTTACAAATCATACTCTGATGTACCTTTTTTTTTTTTGCAAATCAGAACTCTTAAATAAGATGTTTAAAACTTGGTAAATCTATACTGTCAGAGGTTTGACAATGGCTGAGCTCAGTAACAGTCATCCACGGGTCCCTGAATAACATACCTCTGAACACATATCCAGGATCATCCTTGTTTTCTCCACTCTTGTGGTTTCTAATGCACTACAGTTCTAAGATGCTTTCTATTCTATTACATGCATCCTAGGCTTCTTTCAGCTTAACAGTAGATATTGTTAAATTAACTATAGTTTTTCATGTAATGTTTAGTTAGATCATACTCATTTTTGAGTCTATTTCCAAATTAATGAATTTAATCCAAGTGCTGAAAAATCCTTCCCTCTTAAACTGAACATGGTGAGAGCTGAAAGCATTCCTAACTGTAATGCAAGTTTTGGCTGGAAAGCTTTCACAATATGTCCACTACAATTATATAATAAAAGTACTGCATTTCCACATTAGAGTATCAGATTTAAATAAGGACAAACTGATGCAAGCACTAATAGATTTACTCTTAACAAAAACCGGTTCCTCTAAATGTAATTGCTGGTACTGGTTTATGGAAAAGAGTCCCAAGTATGTAAATATAAATAACTTAAAGAATTTGGACTTATTTTAGAGTAAATTTATTATTTAAACTATAAATGTCAAATGTTAAACTATAGATATTTCTGTTGATATTTTTGATAAATATGGACATTTTTGGAATTATATTTCATCTATTTTATTCAAGCAAGCTGAAACATAAGGACTATTTCAGTATAATTCAGTTTTCATTGGAATAAAACAACAAATCATTTTAAGAACACTAGGGAGCCATTGCTTGGAATAAAAACTATACAGTCATTCGAATGGATTAAAACTTTGTAATTTGAGATAGAGAACCTAAATAATATAATTAATATAACATTTTTCTTTCCAAAGTCATAATATGTTTTGCAATCTGGTTTTCCACTCTTGCAGATATAGTTTATTTTTCTAGACACTGATATGACTATGTATGAGGAAAAAACAAAGTAAACCCTCCAAACTGTAACATCTTTTTAGTAGTTTGAAAACCAAAGAACAAGAATGACCAGATATTACATTGCTAACATTTGCTGATAGAACATTAAGATGTAACGTAAGAGTATGAGCTATAGAATCAAAAAGTCATTTAGTAAGGTATGCTCTTTGAATTTAATTTTCTTCATTTTAGAATGGGAAAAAAAAAACCAATGTGGGGTCTTATCATATGTTTTATTCACATCGTCCATCCTTCTTGCCCCTCAAAAATCTTAAGCTTTAACTCTTTTATTTGTTTGTTTATTTATTTATTTATGTTTGATACACGGAGGCTTCTCTGTTTGAAATGCTTTTCTTACCTATTATTCCTGTTTCAATTCTGTCTTGAGTATTCCCCTCACTCTGGCCGCAGTTTTTAATCTCATCCTATTTTAACTTCTAAAAAGCATAAAACACTATCTGGAATTGCATACGTAAATTATGTGTCTACCCTCCATTGTTTCACAAGCAACATGAGATCAGGATCTTGCTCCATATTGTTCACAATGGTTTCCCCAGTATCTGGAAACAGTGCATGATATATTACGTACACATCAATAAATATTTATGTGACTAAATTAATATTAAAAGAGACAAAAGCCTTATGACATTCTTAAAAACATAAACCTTCAAATTCAAAAGATCACTTAATAAGATTGTAAACTAGAGCAGCTTACCTCAGTTTTATTAAAGGATAATAATACTTCAAGGGGTTGTTAAATGAGATGATGAGTGTACTTACCTCTATGCCTGGGATATTGTAAAGGCTCAATATTATGGTGTCTGCTGTTACTATAAATTTTGTCTCTAACAAGGTTGATTTTTTGGTGCTAAGAAACATAGGCATTCAGAAAGCCAGACTATTTCTTCTCTTAGTTTTCTTAGGAGAAAGAGCACTTGCTCTGGGGCAGTTCATATATGAAAGAAAACTAGATGGCCACATAAAATGAGCACGTCTGTTCCTATGCAGCCTACACTCATATGTTACATCAAAGGAGCAGCCCTGAAAGTCAGGGCCAAGGGTGGAAGGGACTTGATGGGGGAAGAGCAACCATTTCCTCTCCAGCAGGACTTCACTGAGCACTTGGGTTGAAACACTCTTGGGCCCTTCCTATTCTGGCCAAATGGATTATCAACAGCCTCTAAAAGAGAGCTAATGATAGAGGTTATATATAATTTGAGTCATACACAACCAGGTGATTCCATCAACTCAAGGCTCCATTTTCAGTAGACAAAAGATAGCTATACTGCTTATTATTTTAATACATTTATTGCTTTCTGCCTGTTGTTTTTGGCAGTATTCTACTGAGCATGGGCTTTCTTTTCAGATACATGGCCTGTGTTTCCTTGGCAAAAGAGCTGAGTATTTAGAAATTAAATTACATAAACTGGCATATGGAGCTGTACTTTGTACAGTCAGCTATTCTTACATTGCCTGTATTTCCTCCTTCCATGACTACTTTTACTTAGGATAAGCATTGAGGAGAGTAGTTTGGAAATTTCTAACTCACGTCAAACCAAATGGGAACAAGTATTTTGCGGGCCATTATTTTGTTCATACTGTTGCAGAACTTTGAATATGGGACAGCCTTGTTACTGAGAACTTTGAATATGGGACAGCCTTGTTACCAAGGCGACAGCCTTGTTGCCTTGTGATAATGAAAGTGGTAATTTGGAGATGACTCTGGGAGGATAATTTAAGTTGCTTGATTTATTGCCTTTCATCATCTGGAAATTATCTGATGCTAAATTCTTATGTTTTGTAACAAAAAGACAACAATGTACGATTTCACTGCATTACTTGAAACATGAGCAGTTTTATATTATTCATGAACCTTGATGCTGTTGTATTATTTGTGAGATAAAACCATTAGAGAACTTGATTAAAATTAGCCATATGAAAGCTATGTTAAAAAATAATAGTTAACTTTGAATGTTCACCATAGGTTGGATATTATGCTAAGCACTAAACACGATTTATCTCATTTAACCTTCCAGCCAATCCTATGAAGTACTATTGTTATCCCTATATTACAGATAAGGAAATTGACACTGAGGATTAGTTTTTTAGGGTTTTTGTGTATGTGTGTGTGTGCTTTTTAGGACCGCACCTGCAGCATATGCAGGTTCCTAGGCTAGGGGTCTAATTGGACCTACACCAGAGCTCACAGAAACACCAGATCCTTAACCCACTGAGCAAGGCCAGGGATCGAACCCCCAACCTCATGATTCCTAGTTGGATTCATTTCCACTGTGCCACAGTGGGAGCTCCCTAGAGTTTTTACATAACTTGTCTAAAGTCACACTTTCAGTAGGTGGCGCAGTCCAGTTTAATCTCAGGTCAGTTTCAAAACCCACTCTGAACAATGTGTACTGACTTGATGTTACCTGCTTCTAACTGTTCCAAAAGAGAATTGAAAGGCATAGTTACATTACATATGGAGTATGATAGTTTTGTTGTCATTTATGCCAACTGCCTCTGTAACTCTGCTTGTCAACATTGCATATTGAAATAGTGTTCTAAAATAATTATACGTAGAGAATACGAAATGGAAACAATCCAGACCCACAATCCACATTTTCTATTCTGTGGTTATGCTAGGACAGAAAGGGATATTGTAACATTTAAAGAAAGCAGAGAGATTTTGGTAGAACATTCTCTAAGCCTGTAAAACAATTGTTTTAGTATTTCGAGTAAAATAAACGCATTAAAATTTTAGAATAGATGAAACTGATTGCAGGTTAAAATTTTAAAAAATGCTCAAATATTTTTACTATTTCAGTTAAGCGAACCAGTGTTTTTACCAAATACATGTTTTGGTTTTCATTTACAAGTTGATTTTATTTTGACTAATGTACTTATATATATTAGTGAATATATTTAAAAGAGAACAATATGAATCATTATAAAAATCTGAACCATTTTTACCAGTAGGCATTGATATAAAGCATGTCAGATAGCATTTGTCTACACTTAAGTTGCACCAAAACTGTAGTTAAAAAATAGAAGATACCAAAGCAAAGAGGTTAATGTTGTAGATGATATTTTATACAACCCAAACTGAAGTGATTTGGCAATGATCCAGTATGTTACAACTGCTAAACTGGATATCAGGGTTTCCAAAGCAGAAGTATATGGCTTGAGTTATAGTGGGTGAATTATCTATGTTGATCATATTATTTAGATAATTTTGCAAAACATTCAAAATAAGCTTCACATGGCTATTGAAATGATTTCATGTGTCCATTTAAGTATTTGTTTGGTTTTGATATTCAATATTTCACTTACAATAGAATTTCATTCTACCATTTAAAAATTTTGCCCATAATACAGCATTGTTTAGGTCTAAAAGAGGGAAATGTGGCATATTGTTTTATCACATATTAAGGGAATAAGAAACCCTTTTTTTGTGTGTGGCTGTACTCACAATAATCACATCTTTAGAAAAGAAGAGATGCTAGCAGATAATTTTTAAGCCTTTAACTTTCAATTCAGATTAAAGTGAGAGCCAAATCATCAAAAAAGAGGGAACCAAGAGAAACAGGAATACAGCCCAGCAGAGCGAAGAGAAGGAAGTTTAAATGAACACAAGGAAAATTAAAATTGTTTTTCAGCCAACTACAGTTGGTATTTTATTTTATATATTTTCAATCTTTTCACTTATAAATATCAAGTTGTTATAATATAAATGCTGTTTGTTTTATGTTCTTCAGCTGATATTTTTCAGCTCTTACTCATCATGAATAGCTATTTTTGAAAGCCTTTAATGTTTGTTTTCCTTCATTCCAATTTACTTTTACAAGTATTCCTTATTTGCTATCTAAGCAATCCCTCTTGCTCTTTTGGTCATCATTTGAAAACTATGAAATTTTGTTTATATATATATCTTAACCAATGGACCTGGATATAAGTGTGTTCAGCAGAAAAGGGCAAAACAACCCAGTTAAGGAAAATATTTTAGTTTTTTCCCATGATGGTAGCTGAGTTATCTAAATTCTGTTACTAAAAAAAGTACATGGGTATTTTATATTTGCCTAAGAAAGCAGTTTTTCCCTAAACAATAGTTGGCATGCCATAGACACAGGGTAAGCTCAAAACAAGCATTTTAAAATAAGATTATGTAGACAAATTTTGTGTGTTCATAATGTTCAACACAGAAGAGTGATAAATTGCAATAAAAACTATACATAATATGTATAAATTATTTGAAAAGAATATCTTTTATTAGATCTCTTCTCATATTCAGTAATTCTCCTCTTATTGAACACGAAGCACTCATGTCACTGCTGTGACATTTTATCAAAAATAAAGCCTCAATGTTAACTTCACTTGAGTAATAAGAATCATGTCAGTCCTCTGTTTAAAAACTTTCAAAGATTTTTCTTCTCTATAGAGTATCATTTTGACTCTGTTGCTTGATCCCTGCCTGCTTCTCACTACTCTCAAGCACAAAGTCGAATTAAAGACCCTCTAATATGAAAATACCTGCACCTCTCAGCTATTTCTATTTTGATGGACTCCATCTGGACTTATACTTGCTGGTATATGACTGTCTCATACACAGTGATCGGTCCAAGGGCCATCTTTTTCATGAAGCCTTTCAAAGGAGTTTCCCTAATAGCACCTACTTCTGTGAAAGACATATATTGAAAATCCACAAATATTGATTTGTATGGGATTTACTTCCAGATCTTTTAAAATACTAGAGCTAAGTATAGGATGATAGATCTACAGCTGCAAGAAATTTCAGAGACAATATAGCTAACTTTGCTTTTTAGAATATAGAAAACCTTGGCATCCCAGACTAACTTTAATATTCTGGGCACCTAGTCTATTTAGAATAAGGTGATATAGTGATAAAACCAGGTTAAAACCTCCTCAAAGTTTCCAAAGTACGTCACTGAATTGATTTATATAGGGTCAATTATCTAGTTTGACCATATTAATTGCATAATTGTGTAAAACCCAAAATGAGCTTTTAAATCCTTGCAATGAAAGATTTCTTATGTCTTTGTATATATGTTTTGTTTGGATATTAAGTATTCAGTTTCAAATGAATTCCTTTCTATTATTTTAAAACTTTACCCAAATAAGCCTTTGAATAATGCTTCATAAAGGAGGTAGTATTTAAGTTGGTCTTTGATCATAGGTAAGGCAGTCATATACAATCTGAAAGAGTGAATGTGAATTCAATCTAAAGAGCAGCATTATTTGTCTTTAACAATGTCTGTTCCTCAAATCTACTTCTATATGAATTCCATGCAACTAACTTTTAGATTTTGTTTTACATATAAGGACCTTCATTAAAAGGAGTTGTATATATAATGTACGGCTGGGCCAACTGGAAAAAAATTCAGTAAAGCTGAACAAACCCCATTAGTTGCTCAATCTATATTTTGATCATTCTTCTAAATATGTGTTAATTTCTTCTAAATACATGTTAAATCATGTTATTTTTTTCTCATGATTAATTTATATAATCAGCACTACCACAGAGGAGCTATACAAACAGAGCAACCATAAAAAATCATAAACAGCTTATGTAAGTAGAATAGCCTATAAGGTGTTAATAAAAATCTATGAAAATTTGACAGGTAGATTTAAATTTTTCTTTAAATTAATTAGCTGCATGATTTTTTAAAGTCAATTATCTTCACTTAATTTCAATTTCTACATCTTTGGAATGAATTAGAATATTAATCATGTTGAGAGATTAACAGAAGAAATTTATTCAGAGTCCTTGTAAAGGCAAAGTCCTGTCCCCACATATGTCTACCTGTACCAAAGTAATTCCTGTGCCGCCATGTTTTAAGAAAAATAATTCTTCCAAATTTGGAACAGCTGCTATGAATTGTGAATGTATATTATTTGAATGATTATTAATAAAAATATGGAAACATTTAACGATGTCAACACACTTTGGTGTCTCTTGCCTTTCAGGAGCCTAAGTTGCCAAAGGATTACCTTGCACAAAAATCTGTTCTTCTCTTTTGTTTGTAACTCCATTGTAACAATCATTCATCTCACTGCAGTGGCCAACAACCAGGCCTTAGTGGCCACAAATCCTGTAAGTAGAATGAGGTTGCACCTGAGGTTCAAGGGATTGAAACAGAAAGAATAAATGGGAGAGGATGGGGGGAGGGGTGTCCTGGATATATGCATATATATATATAATTAAGTACTAATATATGTATATTTTGAGATCCGACCTGTAAAGTGTATGTGTACGTAACTATATTCTAATTTAATTTATATTCCCCAAGTTACAAAGATTGACTAGCAAAAGGACAAAAACTTTCTTTGTTTCAACTGTCTATATATGTTACATAGCTTCACCTCATTTTATGGTTAGAGTCTTGCTGCCGGTGGGACATCATTTTTATGAAATCAAATTTTAAAAAATCAATTAAAGTAACAAGTTTTTGTGGTTAGAAAAGGCACAAGAAAATGGAAAATTTAAATTAAATCATGTTTGGTATCAGGCTGACTTTAAAGAATTAATAAAACTGGGGGGAGTGAAATATACCTATATAATGTTATAATTTATTAACATAAAAATTTTAAAAGGCTCTACGAAGTCCTCACTGTCTCAACAAACATTTATAAATTGTTCCCTTACCATCCCTTTGGAAGCACAGTCTTTAGGATAAACATCAAAACACACAAAACAAACACAGAGATTATCATAACATAAAAGGTACATTTTAAAAACAATCTGACATTTACTTGCACAAATGTATGTATTTTATGCAACCTACAGGCACTTATAAGCTATTTTTAGATTAAAATATCTGCTTAAATAGCAAACACATACTCAAGTTTTTAAAAGTATATGCTTTCATAATGTTTATAGTATCCATACTAAAGTTTTGGATACAGACTAGGGAAGGGGTGTGTGTATATGTATTTATAAAGTGGTTTCTTAAAGTTGAAGATATCTAGTTACTGAAATCAGAGAAGGGAAGGAATTTTCACTCAATGGGTCAATAAACAATACTCTCATATGTGTTTTATATGTGTTTTTCGGGTAATTTCCAAAATTCTAAAATTCCCTGCTTTGTTTGCACATGTGTATCCGTATTGCTTAATCTTGTATATATTCCACTCTAATGTCATTGGGTGAGGAAATGCTGGAGCTTAATTAGCAATATAAAAAATTGCAGGTATCCTGTCATTTTAGAGTGAATTTCTCTAGAGCAAGGAGATTCAGCATTTTGTCATGAAGTTGCAGAGAAAGAGATTCTCATTTTTACATTTATATACAAGGATATCCTGTTTAACACATAAGCTGAAAAATGTAATATAGTTACTTCTAATATATTCTAGGGAAATTTATTGTTTATATCACCAATGCCCTTCATAAAAATATTTTTCTAAAGCATGATTTAAATCTTTTATCATAATAGTTTATAGATTAATTTTTTAATAAAATAAGGAGTTGGAAGCCCAAGTAGATATTTATATCTAAAAATAATACAGATAAAATTCTGAAGATGAACCATATCTTTTCTATATAACAGTTAAATAGCTCATTTTTATTTTTGAGATAACTTTTTAATAAGTGTTTTATATCAATGTAAAATATTTAAAATTTAATGGCATGCATTCTGCAGATGTATTTAATAAAAGAATAAGTTTTATAAATATCCTCAGTCAGAAGGCATTATGTATAGTCATGAAAATAAAACTGGAATCATAGGACTTCTGTCTAGGGTGCAGTTTTGATTTATGTTGTATGAATGTTAGCAAATCACTTAACTTCAATACTTACTTTTTTATCTATAAAATATATGGCTAAGTGATAAATCATGCCTCATAGAATTATTTTAAAGCTTACATAAAACAACACATATTAAAATATTTTAAGCTAACTCATATGCAAATGTTATTACCACTCTTTTATAATAACCTAATATTTACTTTTTTCTCCTGTCGCCTTTGATTTCCAATTTTCCCTATAGTCAAAAAAAAAAATTTATTTCCAAAACAATGATACTTGCCGCTAAATATTTGAGTTCCAGACTGGAAATTGGAGCTGATGGGAGTAACTAACTGTTTATTTCTGATAGAGCTTTAAATTTATTCCCCTTGGTAAGAGAGTAAACTAAATCTCTTACACTGTTGTGTTTTCTTTACCCTGTATTTTAACCTCCCTCTTCCTGTCTCTTTAAGAGTAAAAAAGAGAAAGTGAAGACCTTAGGAAAAGAGGAAGAAAAAAACATAACTTTTCTTTTTTTACCTACATGAAACCCTCAAACCCCAAATTTGAATAAGATAAAATATGGACTCACTAGATTATTGTTTAATAAGCACCTGCCCTGGTAGCATACAATATGCAAGGCCTCTCAAGTATTTGATACTTTCCATGAACTACTTTTAAAATTATTAAGATAATTATTAAGATTCTTCCAACAGAATGCCATAGTCATGGAGTTCATGATGACATAATTAAAAGAGATGTGAAGTCATTCATGTGTGAAACTTTTATACTTGTAATTACACAATAACTAAAACAATATCAGGAAAATTCACTTCTGCTAAATGTAATAATCCTGGAATTTACACATTTCCTGGGAAATATATCATTATAAATCTCTGAAATAAGTGGCTACTTTAGAGGCACCATTTTATAAATCTGAATCATTAGTGTGAAAGATTTTGTGTAGAGGAGAGAAAATTCTGTTTCTGTATAACTAAGCTAAACTAGAATATTTGCTTTACAAATGAATTTATAAACAACTAAATGTTGCTTGCTTTCTTTTTTCTTCATAGGTTAGTTGTAAAGTGTTCCAGTTCATTCATCTTTACCTGATGGGATGTAACTACTTTTGGATGCTTTGTGAAGGCATTTACCTACACACACTTATTGTGGTGGCCGTGTTTGCAGAGAAGCAACACTTGATGTGGTATTATTTTCTTGGCTGGGGTAAGTGCCATCGCACATATCTACTGACTCACCTTTTAAGAAAGCTTATGAAGGATGCAGAGTTCCTTTGTAATAAAAATATACTTATTATTTTTAAACAATATCAGATGATTAACCTTTGCTTATTGCTGTAAGTTGAAATATTCAAAGTACCACTGACATCGTTTTCAGTAATCACAGATCAATTCATAATACAATTTTTTTCTGTTTAATATTCCAGTGTATATTTTGGCTGAATATGTAGTGACTAAAACAAGAGTTAGAATAATAAATTAAGGATCTAGTCTTTGTACTATTTTAAATCTCCTTTCTACTTATGTGAAAAATAAAGGCATTGGGATTAAAAACCTGGAAGTTCCATTCTAAAAAATATTTGTTTAAATAAAATATTGTTATTTTATTGTTAGAGTTTTAAAGGGATCAGTAATTGGATAAAGACAGCCAAAAAATCAACTTTTCCGCACAATCTTCTGACATGGTATTATTCACAAAGCAAACAATGATACATCTCTAGCAAATTTAAAAAAACAACTGGAATAATGCAAAACATAAAATGATGAACATGAATTCAACAGGACTAGTTTCCAGAAACAACTAAAATCATAGTTACATATCCATCTATCCTATCTACCTATCTCTCCAGTCAGGTAACGGATGCAGATATACAGAGGTATATACACACACACCTGCACCATCTTCATTTTTTTATCAAAATAAATATTGTTCCTATTGGTTTTTGCATAACATTTAGAATTAAAATGTCAGATATATATTTGCCAAGTGAGTACAGTTTTTGCTCAGTTATATGTATGTATGAATTGAAGCTATTAGTACATTCAGCTTACCTTTATAAAATATATCTTTATTTTATTGTTTAGAATACTAAAAACCCTCAAAATTTCTGCTATATAAACCATCTCTCTCTTCTCTTCCTCTTCACACAGTAAGGCTCAGCTTCTACTCACATCTGATTATCTACCAAATATTGACCGATTCTATCTTACAGAAAACATGAGATGCTGAATTTCTCCTAAGCCTTTGAACACAGGGAGCACATTTACAAACTGAGGCTCTCGAGTCCATTGATTCAAAATGACTCATATAAGAAGACACAGTACACATATATACACACACCAACCTGAAAATATGAATACCTAAACAGTATTTACTCAATAAGCATATAACGATCAGTTATTTTTGCTCCTGCAGTATTTCTGAATTTCATATTTCATGAAATATTTTAAGAATTTCATCTATAGAGAAAGTTGCCTGTTTATTTTTTTGGTTTGATATTTATAGGATTTCCACTGATTCCTGCTTGTATACATGCTGTTGCCAGACGCTTGTACTACAATGACAAGTAAGATAATCTCTATTTTTGATTTCTATTGAAAGTAATTACAATGGAAGTCTTCAACATAATTTTCCTGCTTTTTCCCCTAGCTGCTGGATCAGTTCTGATACCCATCTCCTCTACATTATCCATGGCCCGATTTGTGCTGCTTTATTGGTATGTGATTAAAATGCTCCTTTTTTCATTATTGCTTATAGTTCAACTTTCTTTCCTGATACATCCAGCCTGTGGTATCCTATAGGATCTCAGTGGACATAGTGTACTCATAGGAATTGATTGAAGAGGGTATAATAAAGGTGTTATATTTGAGGTGTTGGCAGGAAGAGTAAAGGAGGTAATTTCTAAGGGACGGAGAGTCACTGCAGACCAAGATGGGAAGCTGATATCCTGACTAGACTTGAAGAGGGGATAGAACAGTGTTCCTGAGGGCCAGGAGGGGTTGTCCAAAAGGAATTCTGGCCCCGGGTAGAAGAACACAGCTACTACCAAAACCACAGCCTGACAGAGAAAAAGGGGAAAGAAATACTCGGACTTCTCTTTCCATGCTCTGATCTCTTGGTTCCCCCCACTGGCAAATATTTGACGGCAAGAAAGCCTGGTGATGCTGCAATCTTCAGAGCCTCCTGAGGTGCAGAGCAGAGCAGGACAGAAGATGAATCTAGGGTATAGGGATGACAAACAGGAAAAACCCACACCTGTGATGGTAATAAGATTAATATTTCAAAAAAGAAAAGACTTTAATTTGGAAAAAAGTATTGCTTAAATTGTTTTATTATGATGATGATCAGTACTTAATACAAATGCATAAGTTGGACATTTTAAAATGTGGTTGTACGGAAACAGAAGTTAATTTCAGTGCTTTTAAAACATTGTTTCAATGGGAAAATAAATCAATCTATGCTAATATGCTTTATCTCATAGAATATTAGAGATAAGAATGTAATTACAGACTCTAAGACTGTAATTACAGCTAATATTTAATTATATGTAAAAAGATGAAGGTGGTATGTTTCTCAGCCAAAATTCAAAGATTTCTAACATTTGCTTTCAGATTCTTTTAGCGAAATATTCTATTATCTTACTATATTTGCTAGCTGCAGTTTAGTATAAGGTTATGTTACAACACTGTTCAAGTCATTCTCAAGTATATCATTGTTATTTTTGAAAGTGTGTCATAATTAAGAGGGTAAATTCTGGAAGCTGATTGCCTGGATTTGAGCTCTTCTGCTTCTTACTTGCTGTGTGGCTTTATGCAATTAAACTAATCACTATGTGCCTCAAGTCCCTCATTTGTAGTATAGAGAATATAATAACAGAGACAATATTTTAAGAAGAAATTAAGTAAGTTAAAACATAAAAATTGCTTAGCCTAGCATGTATAGAGCATGGAGCAAATGTCAGATTTCTGATTTGTGCCTGGCTACACAAGACAACCAGTTCAAAATATCAGTGAAGGGAATTTATTATATCTCATGGAAATTTTAATATACATTAATATAGACACGTGAAAATTTCAAAGGCAGAAGCATTTCCTCCCTTTGCTACCTGCACACACGAGGGACATGTGTAAATACTCTTTAAGCTGTATCCTGAGGTATCCTAACTTTGTGCTCTGGGAAATAATCAGCATTGAAACCCATTTCTACCATTGCTGGTTGTGTATCTCAAGCAAGTTCTGTTTTGTTTTTAGCCTCTCTGTGCCTATGTTTTCTCATCTATGACTATAGAATAATAAGAGTAAATACCTCATAGGGTGTTATAGGATTAAATGAGATGTATCTTGTTAAGCAATTAACACAGTGTTCAGAATATAATAAACTCTCAAAAAATGCTTTTAAAACTTTCTTCACTTATAATTTCTACTTGATACCATGGTTCTGTTTTGAGGAAAATGCAAAAAGTTAAGATTCCTAACTGGGATAAAATATCACATAGGAATATAGATCATCAAGCCGCTCATTAAGAAAGGAAGTAAAAATCCACAATTATTTGCATAAAGCTTTTTCCATGTTTCTTGGCCTAAAAAAAGATTAGGAGTCTATTTTTCTATCAGAATAAAATGTTCTATCCGTGTTTAAGCTCTAGGGCCCCTCACCGGTCCTAAACAATTCCAAGGTCTTGGGAGGTGCTCTAGAAATTGTTTATATGGTCACATGTTCTTGTACAGTTTTTATATATAAGATATTTCAACCACAATTAGTTTCTTTCCACTCAGACTTCCTCAGTCACATTTCCCCTTGAGCAGGGTGGTATTGGAGTGGCTGTAGCACTTCCTCTGCTAAGGGGAAGTTGAGAGGCAATGCATTTAATTTGTGTTCAGTGAGAGATGTTTAGGTTACTTCAGTGCATAGGTAAGTGACTGCTGGCTGATCTATCTGGGGATGGCTTCCAGGAATCCTACTGCCACTGTGCTGACTCCCACAGCTTCTGGTCATGACCATAGGTGGTATCGTGATATGAAAGTGTCCTGTTGTACCTACCAGCTAGGTGAACTTTATGGGTATTGGAGTAAAAATGAGTAAAAACAAATTTTTTCTCTTCTCCTTACCTATAGTTTTTCTCTTCTCCTTACCTATAGTTTTTCTCTAGGATAGATGAGATCCAGATGTAATTCATCTGAAATTCACAATTCCTCTTCTGTTTGTATTTAAAATAAATGGAAGTATTTGAAGAAACTGAAGTAGGATGACTTTCTAGCTCCTAGTTGCAAATTTCAATCAGACTTGCTATTTTTGGAGAAGCACTTCACATTTAGAAATTTTCATATAATGGGCATCTAAACTATAATAGTTATACTGATTTTTATATATTAGGTTTATAAAATATTCTATATTCTAAATTTATAAGCATATAAAAGGGCATTATTACCTTTTTCTGTGGGCTGCTATAATTTTCATTTAGTCAATACTTTTAAAATAGCAATGAATGCTTAGGAAGGGAATATAGTACGATGAGTGGAATAACAGCTGATGTGTTGATTCATCATGTTTCATTCTTACACCTGTTGAAATGGCTTATTCTGATTTTGTATTCGGCAGAGACATTGCTGTGTCTGTAACCATGTTACTTTTCATAGATGTGTTTCCATCAGGATTACAGTTAGCTATGTAATTTGAAACACATGTTCCAAAGAATTCTCTGAAAGAATAGTAGTGGAATATTTTTATGCCCAGTAACTTTCATAATACATGACTTAAATCAGCAAATATATGTTATTTGTTCCTTGCTTTCTATATTAAACGAGATGCTACCTTTTCCAATTAATTAAAGTATGTGGGTATAAATCGTGTGTTACTAAGCAGTTTAAAAATTTTAGATTATTAAACAAAGCACAGATGCTAGAAGTCAGGGTGAACAAAAAGGAAAGATAAGAGCATAGTAGCATAAGAACTCTAAAGGGTGTTTCTGGAGTTAAAGACCATAATCCTATGGAAGACATCCTGAATGAAGATAATAAAAATAGAGAGTAGTATCCAGGGAGAAGGAGCGGCAGGGAGAGGGAGAGAGAGAGAAATGTATGTCAGCAGAACTATTTGTTTCCTGAGTAACTTAGTTATCCATACTAAAACTTTGAAGTTTATGTTTCTCTTTCAAAGAGCATGCCTCCTCTTGGAGAAGGTTTTCACGCATAGTAAGTTTATAATTATAGAAGGTAATTAGCAGGAGGCCCTGTTGGGTGCCAACATTGTTTTATCTCTAGGATGATCTAGGTTGAATATTAACTGATTCAAGTGTGTGATTCAGCCTCCTTAAAAAGATAAAGAGGATTACAGTACTACCATGGGGAGCTGTGAGGATGCTGTTACACAAACAACATGCTCACACATACATACACAAATAATGCAGGAAGGATAAGCCAAAAAGGTGTAATGGTTATTATGGTATCATACATATTTGAAAAGTACCTGGTATGGACACTAACACAGAGGAAACACTTAAAATAATTCGTGTTTGTTATAAACAATTCTTTCCTTTCTTTGAGCTAAAAATGTTCAAAAGCTTTAGTCTTTTAACCATAGCAAAATTTTTAAAAATTGCGTAAGGAAATGAACTAAGCAAAACAATCAGATGTTCCTCAACTGAATACTGTCCACAATAATTTCACTATAATTTTATTTTTTAAAACTTAAGATTAATAACTTGATATGCTTTTAAAATTAATAAATCACAAATCCAATATCCAAAGGAAACAAAAACACTGTATCAAAGACATATCTGCCCCTGTGTTCATAGCACCATTATTCACAATAGCTAAGAAATGGAAACAAGAAGTTGTGGTGCATACATACAATGAAAAACTATTTAGCCATAAAAAAATAGGAAATTCTGCCACTTGAGAGAATACAGATGGACCTTGAGCACATTGAGCTAAGTGAAATAAGTCAGAAAGAGAAAGACAAATACTATGTGATCTCACGTATTTGGGGAATTTAAACAAATAAACTCATAGGAAAAAGAGATAATATTTCAGACAAAACTGTAAATCAAAAAGGTACATGCACACCTATGTTCATAGCAGTACAATTAATAATAGCCAAGACACGGAAATTACCTAAATGTCAACTGACAGACAAATAGATTAAGAAGATGTGGTACATGTATACAGTGGAATACTACTCAGCCATAAAAAGAACAAAATATTTACTCAGCAACACAGATACAACTAGAGACTATCATACTGAGTGAAGTAAATCAGAAAAAGAAGGACAAATGCCATATAATATCACTTATATGTCAAATCTAAGATATGGTACAAATGAACCTATCAACAAAACAGAAACAGACTCACAGGCATAGAAAACAGACTTGTGGGTGCCAAGGAGGAGGGGGAGGGAGTGGGATGAACTGGGAGTTTGGGGTTAGTAGATGCAAACTATTACATTTAGAATGGATAAGCAATGAGGTCCTACTATACAGCACAGGGAACTATATCCAATCTCCTGGGATAGACCATGATGGAAGATAATATGAAAAAGAATGTACACACACACACACACACACATATATATGAATGAGTCACTTTGCTACTCAGTAGAAATTGGCACAATATTGTAAATTAACTATACTTTAATGAAAATAAAGAGATCTGATTTGTGGTTACCGGAGGCAGAGGGTGAGATGGTAGGGAAGAGGAATTGGATAAAGGTGGTCAAAAGGCACAAACATCCAGGTTTAAGATAAATAAGTACAAGGGATATAATGTACAACATAATTGTAGTTAATAGTTCTGTATGATATATCTGAAAGCTACTGAGAGTAAATTCTAAGAGTTCTCATCATAAGGAAATATATATATATTTATATATAACACACACACACACACACACACACACATACATATATATACACACACACACACATGCACACTTGTTTTTGGTATCTATATGAGATAATTAATGTTAACTAAACTTACGGCAATCATATCACAACATGTGTAAGATAAATCATTATGCTATGTAACCTAAACTTATTTGATGTTGATTATATCTCAGTAAAACTGGGAAAAATAAAAGGAAAAAATTTGATAACAGAAATAAAAATTAACATTTAAGCAAATATTCTCTTGAATAGAACATATTCTTGTACACTAAAGATATTCTAAGATTTATAAAATCAAGGATCCTTCAATAATGATTCTTAATATTAAATATAAAATAATTTCAATATGACATTTTATTTCTTTTTAGGTGAATCTTTTTTTCCTTTTAAATATTGTACGAGTTCTTATCACCAAGTTAAAAGTTACTCACCAAGCAGAGTCCAATCTCTACATGAAAGCTGTGAGAGCTACACTTATCTTGGTGCCATTACTTGGCATTGAATTTGTGCTGATTCCATGGCGACCTGAAGGAAAGATTGCAGAGGAGGTATACGATTACATCATGCACATCCTTGTGCACTATCAGGTATGGTGTTCTTGCATCAAGAAGGCACCTTGTGAAATTTGGTTTTAAATTTATATATAGCGCTGGTTTTATTCTTAACTACATACCCAGCAAGTTGCTTACAAATACTGTATCTTTTTCATTTGGAATCAGATAATTTTATTTTTCTTTTACAGGGTCTGTTGGTATCTACAATTTATTGCTTCTTTAATGGAGAGGTATGGTGACTGATTTTATTCCTTTTATCATTTTGAATTTGCAATACATTTTTTCCTTTAAAAAATGAGATAGCATTATAAATTTCCTAGGAATAACTATTTCAAATTCCATTTCTATCAAGAAAAAGAACCATCAAATCTCTTTTCCTAGATGCAAGTCTCCTTCCCAAAAGCTCAGGTCATATTGGTGTTCAAGGCTAGACCAAATTCAGCCTTGCTTTAAAATATTCCATCTGGAGTTCATGTTGTGGTATAGGAGGTTAAGAATCTGACATAGTGTCCATGAGGATGTGGCTTTGAACCTGGCTTCACTCAGGGGGTTAAGGATTCAGAGTTGCTGCAAGCTGCAGCATAGATCAAAGATGGGGCTCAGACCCAGCATTGCTGTGACTGTGGTGTAGGCCTGCAGCTGCAGCTCTGATTCTACCCTAGCCTGGGAACTTCCATATCTCAGGTGAGGCTGTAAAAAGAAAAAGAAAAAATTCCATCAGTGGCTTGTTTTTTATCCTGTCTTTTGACCTACCTTTTGAACTCATCTTACTAAGTCTAGACTTCATTATAGGCACAGTTTTAGGCAATCCTTATCCTCGTAGAACATATATGCTAATAGGAACTAGAATTGGCTCATTTCCATTTTCCCCCTTCTCTGTTTTTTTGTTTTTATTTTTGTTTTTTGCATGCCCCACAACATGGTCAGGAAAGAGCTATAGTGTGTTAAGAAACAGAATAGAGCACTCTAATTCATAGCATGGTAACGTGCTCTTGCATATTTCAAGATTTTTAACAAAGGCCTCCCTAATTGGAAGATTTCAGGCATCTAGAAACTGATACCATATTTCTTATGCACATGAGCAGTGCTATAGCTCAGTGATTTGAGCTACATTGATTTAGTCCTTCATATGTTCTTAATCTACTTGACAAATTTTAACCTGTTGGAGAATTTTTACAGAATTAAACAAGGTTTAGAAATTCAATCAGCAGCTGATGAGACTTAGCCGCTTGGTAACTATAAACATCACAAAGCTTCAGACGAGCAATACATGGAACCAGGTGGCATAACTTTATAAGAATCATTCCTACACAACTCCTCAGCACTGGAAACATGTACATGTCATGAAAAATTATAAAATATTATTTTCCCTTGTTTATGTAGTATTTTACTTTTTTTCTCTCAGGATATAATAAAACTTCATATTTGATTTTTAATCAGTTTCAAAATTAACTATTTATTTTATATATTTATTTATAATGGGGTATAGAACTATCAAATATAGAGACTACATTCACATCTTTTAAGTCGTGTCTCCATTGATTCTTTTGCTGTGTTGAGAACAAGAGTGTCTTTTTTTTTTTTTTTTTTTTCTTTTTTCTTTTTGTCTTTTCTAGGGCTGCACCCATGGCATATGGAGATTCCCAGGCTAGGGGTCTAATTGGAGCTGTAGCCACCAGCCTACGTCACAGCCACAGCAATGCCAGATCCGAGCCGTGTCTGCGACCTACACCACAGCTCACGGCAATGTCATATCCTTAACCCACTGAGCGAGGTCAGGAATAGAACCCACAAACTCATGGTTCCTAGTCAGATTTGTTAACCACTGAGCCACGACAGGAACTCAAAGAGTGACTTTTTCTGAAGTCAATGAGAAGTATAGACAGAGAATACAATTAAGAAGAATAGATAACACTACTTTTGATAGTAAAATTCAAACAGCATTTATTATGTACCTTTATAAATTTATTATTGAATTTATAATCCAACTGAATTATATAATCCAATTTCTACCTATATAGGATTTTACAATTAAATACAGATGAGAGAGATATAGATACAATATGCCCAAAAGCATGTATGCAATATGAAAGATACACCTTTGCATCTGCAGAAACTGATTTGATTTTTATGAAGGGTATTTTTAAATGTGTAATACATAATCACTAGTAAAATATTTTGTGATGGAAGCATTATGGAATAAAGGAACTGACACAGCAATACATTTAAACCCTAAGATGCCACTTTGTTCCTGGCTGTAACATCTCGGCATCACTCTGAACTTTCAGGAGTCTCAGTGCATACTTATATTAAAGGGAAATAAGAGCAAGTTCCTTATATAAATCTCACAGGGATTCATGTAAGCTATGAGTATAGAGTTTTTAGCACCATGCTTCACCCTTAGTAGATACTCAGTACATTATAGAGTCCTTATTAAATTTTTCAAATCACTCATTTTTAAAAATATATGTACAAATAGGAACATTAATTGTATTGGAATCAAATCTCAAACTACCCATTTTATCTAGAAAGAGTGCTTGGGGAACACCTAAACTAATGCCTAACACTCTTGTTGCATTATCTGTGTAAGCAAAAAAGACACAGGCTTGACATTTTGCCATGTCCTAAAATTGAGAAAATTTTGGCATTGGAAAATTACAATTATACAAAGTCTCTGAGCCAAGTTGTTACCAAATCCTTCAGCCCCTCCTAACATTTCCAATATCTGTCCCCTTCAATCTCTCAAGATACAATCCTTGTTTGTGTGTGATTCACTGCTCATATTAAGAAATACTATAATCCTTCCTTTTTTGTCTCTTTGCCGCTAGTTTTTCCCAGTCTCATAACATGAAGACACAGCTGCCAAATTCATTTTATGTGGTTCCAACTATGTCATGTACTTCTTAAAATCATTTGCTCAGGCTGTTTCCTTCTTGCTTTCCACATTAGGTCAAATAGCTTATCTTTATCTTAATGTGTCTATTTTATTTTTTATTCTCACATTTTATTTTTGTTTCTTAGCCAAACGATTCCTATTTGCATTTCTCACTAGTTAAATAACTGTGACTTGACAAGTCCTCAGGCCACTTTCATCTAATGTCTAGTCCACTGCATTAAAAATGTGCACTCAGCATAAACTAGCTCTAGTCATCAGAAGAGTCCTTCCTAGTCTCATGGGTATATTTAATGATACCTGAGAATAGATATTTTTATAAAGTGAACAAAAGATTTGTTGAGAATAACAAACACATTCTGTAATGAGAACAAGGTAGAATTTTTATTTGAAGCTCTATTAAAGATCTTTTAATGATTTAGACTGAGGGTAGAGTTGGTTTCTCATCAGTTACTAATGAGCATGATAAAGCTATATTCTTTATATTGTATACAGTCACATATTGCAGTGTTACATTCTAAAAAGTTGGCCTTACTATTTAACACTTATGTGTAAAACAATGAGAAATATTTTCTTATCTTTAAGAACACCAGGCAGGCGCTCTTTCCTTCCAATGGCAATTTTCCTTGTTATCTGTCCCCATTAAATTTTTTTCCATTGAAAGTGCACTAAGAGTGTCCACTTCAATGTTCTGTTGATTTGTATTAGAGAAAATAGATTTAAAAAAATCCTTATAAGAATAATATAAGCAGACTCTACAAGGCCTATGGGTCTTTAATTAGCTTTATCCTGAACTTCAGGAAATTGGCTTTCCATGGTTTTTCTGATGATTTAGTTGCAAGGAAGAAATAGGGTGCTGATCCTCATCAAAGTAGGGATACTGCAAGAGCTAGCAGTAATATATTTCAAAAACCATTTTGGCTTTTAGAATTGGATGACTTCATGTCAGCTTCTTCCCAATATTTATGTAGAATCTTTCGTACAAATCTAATTCCACATCCTTTCAACCAGAAACTATGTAACACATGGATTCAATTAGTTCAGCTTTTAATAACAAAGTGAAGTTAATTAAGCATAAAAATCAGGATCCAAAACAATTCCTATTAAAAATACCTAGAGGAGTTCCCTTTGTGGCACAGTGGAAACAAGTGTGACTGGTATCTATGAGGATGCCAGTTCAATTCCTAGCCTCACTCAGTAGGTCCAGGATCTGGTGCTGCTGTGAGCTGTGCAGTAGGTCACAGATGCAGCTCGGACCCCACATTGCTGTGGCTGTGGTGTAGGCCAGCTAAATAATTGGCCAAATACCATTTTTTATTTTAAATCTCTAAGTCTTACTTAAAAGTCACACTCTAATGCCATTCCAATTGTCATTTATTTATGTTTGTGAAGATATTACATATGCAGATGTTATTTTTTAATTACCTTAATTTAAATGTTATTTGTATAATTTAGAAATACATTACTAAGCCATGTGAGAAATTAAGTGTAATTTTTGGAAGATAAATGTGCTTATTGTCATATAAACGCTTTTATTTCAAAGAAAATTTATATGAATATAAAGTATTCCCTTTGCATAGTTATCATATATAAAGAAGTTTGAAGTCCCTGAAGTTCTGAATTTCATACAAATATAACTTTTAAAACCAATATATTACATTTCTAACTACATTTTTGAATTATAGAATAGATAGAAAGCCTCCTGGAAATTCTAATAACTCGTTCTGTACTATTATTAAAGAAATTCATTGACTTCATATTTGTTTGTCTACATGCTAAAACATGTTGCGAGACATAAAACTTGTGTTTCTTTTAAGTGACAGAGTAGAGGAGGCTAACAGGACTTTAAAGGGTCCCACAGAACTGTAGACATCCTGGAAATACCTATTTGCTATAGATGGTAATTTGGAGAAGAGAAAAGAAAATGAAAAGACTTGAATAGGTACAACCACTGTGGAAAACAGTATGGAGGGCCCCCAAAACACTTTTTAGAACTACCATATGATCCAGCAATCCCAGTCCTGGGCATCTATCTGGAGAAAACCATAATTTGAAAAGATACATGTTCCCCAATGTTCACTGCAGCATTATTTACAATAGCCAAGACAAAAAAGCAAAGTAAACGTCCATTGACATAGGAATATATAAAGAAGATGTGGTACGTATATATAATGGAATGTTTCTCAGCCACAAAACAAGGAAATAATGCCATTTGCAGCAATATGGATGGACCTAGAGATTATCGTACTAAGAGAAGTTAGTGAAAGACAAACATCATATGATATCACTTATATGTGGAATCTAAAAATAGGATACAAGTGAACATATTTGCAGAACAGAAACAGACTCACAGCCTTTGAAAAAGCATGTGGTTACCGAAGAAGACAGGTTGGTGGGGGAGAGATGGACTGGGGGTTTGGGATTGGTATATGCACGCTGAGATATATAGAATGATTGGCCAACTGGACCCGCTGCATAGCACAAGGAACTCTATCCAATGTTCTGTGATAATCTATGTGGGAAAAGAATATGAAATAGAATGGATGTGTGTATATGTATAACTGAATCAATTTGTTGTACAGTGGAAATTATTACAACATTGTAAATCAATTATACTTCACTAAAACTTTCAAAAACACTATCAAGGTCAAGTAAAAAAAATAAAGCCCTATTTTAAAGTTCAATATTGATGTTTACACATGAATGTAGTAAATAAAAAGTTGAAGAATTGTATATAATTAATAGCAAGTTAAACAATATTGCATAAGTATGTTTATAGTACATGAATTTCTGGAAAATTACTTTTTGGATGCTCAGATTCCCTTCGGGGAAGGGCCAAAGAGGAGCAGAGATTTGGGGAAGACAACTCAAAATTATACATGCTTTGGAAAGAGATAGATTAGGTCACAGAATGTGCCTAATTACATTCTTAACCTAGAAGTAGACTACTCTGAGCAGGTCTGTTCACTCATGAGACACAGAAATCTGATCAAGCTGGAGGTGTATTTGAACATTCTCATTTACAATTACTGACTCAATATAAAGAAAACCCCCTTTGTCTATGTTAAATTAAAACCAAAGTCACTACACATGGTCTAATTAGTTCTGATCTCTGGCCCCAAACAGAGGAGAAGGAAATCATTAAACTTCGAATTTATCCAGGCAAGGGGGATCTGAATACAAAAAAGGAGAGCAGTGACATTTCTAACCTCTTTTTTTATTGTTGTTATTTTTTTTCCATAGTACTCATCCCATTTGTAATTATTTATTTAACACTTTCTTTCCTCTGGGTCATAAGCTGCAAAAACCCTGCTTTTTTAACACCAGAATGTAGCTCAATACCTTGCATATGGTAATCACTAAGTAAAAAGATTGTTGCTACTGCTATTGATGATGATGATTTATATTCCCTGTATCCCTAACTTCTTTTTATCTGTTTTCCCTCTTCTTTTATATTCTAATTTATTTCTCATTCTTTTAATAAAAACACCGATACAAAACAATGTTGTACATGCCAGCTTGTAAGTGAGGGTGTGGATTAACTATTAGACCACATGACATTCATGTGCATTTTTAGAGCTTCAAAGATAAGGCACAGAAAAATAAGAATTTTTCCATATGTACTGAAGTACAGAGTAACTGCAATGAAGTTCCTATTATAAAGATGTTTTACTCAATTTCATTTTTTATTTAAGAAAATAAAGTAATATTATTCACTAATTAACGTCATTGCTTTTTTCCAAAAGTATCTTTTGTATATAACTTATTTCATTGTACTATTAAACATCTTATCTTCATTTCATTTATAGAATTGCTCTTGCCCTTTCTGTTTCTTTTTGTTTTATAGGTTCAAGCAATTCTGAGAAGAAACTGGAATCAATACAAAATCCAGTTTGGAAACAGCTTTTCCCACTCAGATGCTCTCCGAAGTGCATCTTACACTGTGTCAACCATCAGTGATGGTGCAGGTTACAGTCATGACTATCCAAGCGAACACTTAAATGGAAAAAGCATCCATGATATGGAAAATATTGTCATAAAACCGGAAAAGTTATACGACTGATACTAGAGGGAGTATTGCTAAACTGTGCCACTCCTAACTCAAGGATTTGTATCTGTGATTTCACAACCAGAAGACTTTAAGTGAACGTCATGAAGATGACAAAGAAACCCCTCACATGAACATAGCCATGTGTTGATAAATGTTTCATAATAGCTCCATGGGGGAAAAAAGCTCTGATTTGTAGTGTCTGCCAGTTTTTATGGTGTAAACATCCCCACCATGGCTGATTTGAAACTATCAGCTTGACATCACTGAATGTAGAATTGGGTAAAGATGAGCACAGTCAGTTCTTGTAGGCTGGTGTGAGCTGGCTCTAGCACACCACTGCATGCATCCACATATAGAAGTTCATATACACCTTGGGCAAAAGATTATAAAAGTTCATATATACCATGGGCAAGATTCTACTCTCACAGCCTAAAGAGACCTAGTTAAGGCCTATACACTTGAAGGGAAAAATCAGCTTTTCATGTCTTTGTTTTTAAAATCTTTATCCCACAGTCATTTGTGCAGAGGATTTTTTTTTTTCCCAGAAAGTATTTTAACACTTCTTGTTTTTACTTTTTCAAATAGAACAGGTAAGGCGTTACTTATTCCTATTGGCTTACTCTCTTCTCCCCAGGAAAAACAACAGAGCAGAACCGCTATTGGTTACTCATGTGCTGGTACATCACAGTTATACTTTCTGTCGTATCCATTTTTGAGACTTGATAAATAGTATTATGAAATGCAATCCTACTTTGGTATCATTAGGGAGATGTCTTGGTTGATACTATAAAACATGCTGTCAACTATTTTACCGTCCTACTATACAAGTGGGAGGGAATCTGTGTCCATGTACCTGTAAATAGAAACTTTGCTCCTCTCATTTCTACTATGTGGACAAATTAGCAGTTATTTTACATGAAGGAAAACAATGAAGGAGTTCATATTTTCTTAAAAGTTTGTAAAAAATTTGTTGTGAAAAGTGAGCTTGTAAATACTCTGTTATTCTATTTTATAGTCTCAAACATATACAATCTAAGTAAGTTTTTTTTTAAAAAAAAAAACTTAATGTAACATTGTGTGCTTGTTAATGTCTGATACTGTGTCTGGGCTGATTTTATAATAAAATAGGATCTGGAATTCTATATTTGGTAAATATTTTAAAGACAACCAGATGCCAGCATCAGAAGTTTGTTTGAGAACTAAGTAATAGAAATATCTATGATAAGATATGAAATATTTATTTTTGAAAACCCTCAAGGACCTTGTTTTATTGAATATATTACCTTTGATGATTCATACCTTAATAATAGGTATGTTTGACATATTTATCCTTCTATTTTGACGATGAACTTTCATTCTAATTCAGAAAATTTGAACGACTCTTATAGTAAATCCCCACTCTTTTGGTTTTACCCCATTAAAAATATTACTTTTCTAAATTACTATAAGAAGATATATGGCTTTGGAAATATTCCAAGCTATTTTTAAAAAGTAGAGGAATACAATATATATCATATACAATTTTTAATATTTTAATAGAGCTACTATACAATTCAGTGAAAGAACTGAATCTATCAGTGAGAAAGAATGAATGTATCAGAACATTTAGGGAATAAATAAATTAAGATGGAAGAATCTTGCTAATGAATTAGAGGGACATTTAAATAAGATTCAGTTTCCCTAATGTTATTTTCCACTGAAATTTCTGAAAAACGAAATGCCTTCTATTAGTAGGTTAATTTTGTCAGAAAAACTCATATGTGTTTTATTGCAGTATGTCAATCTGCTTTAAATGGATTAAACTAATGACTTAGTCATCATAGAGTGTTTCTTAAGCTGTCAATAGGTGGTAAGTTCAGAAGTCATTTGAGATTGTCCAGGTTAATTATCCAAATTAGTAAGAATTAACTTATTAAATAGCCTGGTTGATAGATTTATAATTTATGATTTATCTATATGCATGGAGAAGCTGATATATTGTTAGTTTTCAATTTATGGATTTCATAATAAGATGTCATGAAAAGGATTACAGGCTGTTCTGGACTTTCTAATTCCTAAATTATACAAAAATTCCTTTAAATGAACTCAGTTTTAGCTATTTATTATTCAAAGACACAGATTCAGACCCTTTGCTGGTGTCATTCATATATTTCAGCATTTTTCCAGACAAACTATCAAGTATAAACCATAAATAACAGTAGAAAATGTCAAATTATCAGTGGGCACTATATTAAAATTACATTATAACTTTCAAGTATTTTTACTGTGTTTTTATCATATTAAGTTTAGATCAAATTTCCTTTATGGCCAGGATTTATCTGTTGTACCATCTTTTGGTGTAGGCAATCCATGATTAATTAGTGTTAGTTTTACACTCATGTATATTTAGGAGTAACATTTTTTTAGTATTAGACTTCTCTAAAGCTGAAGTGCTAATAATTAAGATTTCATTTATATCCTACTCATGAAGAAAAAGTATAATTAATACCTTTTAAAAACAAACTTCTTTGGTATCTAAAAGCTTATTTGGGGAATTTCTAACTTTTAAAATGAAAATCTGCTACTTTTCTGCAAGTACTTGTGAAAGTCATTTTAATTTTTTAAAAAATTTAGCCCTTTAATTTCTAAATATATTTAGTGCATTTATTCATAAAATTTTCATTCTGGAATTTAGCGCTTATTCAAATGTAATCCATGTACATAGATGTAGTGGGAACTGTTGTGCTGTATTTATTGCTTGTATAATTTTTTTAAAATGTGAACTTATTTTTATTTTCTCTTGGTTTTAATATGCTAATGGAAACCACCATGTCTTTTATTTCTAAAACATATTCAAGATATTCTGATCAATTTAAAAAACTCATATTATGCCTACTTAATGTATATCTCTATATTTTTACTGTATGAAAATATTAAAGTTATGAGCTAAAATTGATTTTCACTCACATTTACTGAAGCACTGACTAATCTAAATTATAAATCTTTATAGCAATCAGTGGAATACATCTTAAAATCAATAACCCTGTAAATCATTCCATTAACCAATTTGTTAAAATTATAATTTATTTTATAAGTTAGAAAATTCCAAATAAACTTCAGTGTATACAAATTCCTTCCTAGGCTGAAAGAAATGAAAAGATAAAAATGCCCAGATATGGGAAAATGTACAGAGATTTATCTTCTTTCTCCTTTATATTCCATTGTACTATTTTGTGTTGAATAGCAGGGAGACAAAGAAGGAAAAGAACTATTTAAATAAATAATTCACCCATTTAAAGTCATTTTTAGTGTATTATATTAGTGTAGTATATTTACATATATTCAAAGATATGTAAGCATCCCACGGTTCATTTTATTACACTTTCAAGACCTCAGGAGGAAACCATGCATGTTTCATTCCTTCATCCTTTCATCCCTGCTCTCAGCCAGCCCTTCGGCATAACTAACCTACTTTCTATCTCAATAGACTTCCATATTCTCAACTTTCATATGAATGGAATCACATAGAACATGATCTTTGGTGACTGACTTCTTTCACCTATAATGTTTTCAAAGTTTATTCATGTTTTAGCTTGTTTCAGTTTTTCATTCCTTTTTATGCCTAAATTATTCCATTGTATGGATTTACCACATTTTGTTTATCCACATTTGTCTGTTGATATACATTTGTGTTGTTTCCATCTTTTGGCTATTATGAATAATGTTTCCATAAACATTTGTGTACAAGCTGTTTATTTTAAAATATATATTTTAATTTCACTTGGTTATATACCTAGAAGTGGAAATGTTGGGTCATATGTTAACTGTGTTTGAGAACTGCCAGACTGTTTTCCAAAATAGCTGGACCATTTCACATTTCCACTAACAATGTCTGAGGGTTCTGCTTTCTCCACATGTTTCCCAACAGATAATAATAAGTTATTATCTGTTTTTGTGCTTTAGTCATCCTAGTAGGTGTGAAGTGGATTTTATAGTTTTAATTTACATTTCTTTGATGGCTAATAATGTTGAGCAACTTTTCACATTTTTAATGGCCACTTGTATACATTCTTTAGAGAAATGTCAATACAAATCCTTTGTCCATTTTCAATTGGATTGTTTGTCTTTTATTATTGAGTTGAAAGAGTTCTTAATATATTCCAGATGTAGGTCCCTCATCAGATTTGCACACATTTTCTCCTAGTCTCTTGAGTTGTCTTGTCATTTTCTTGATGGTGCCTTTATAGCACAAAAAAGTTAATTATATTGATGAAATGCAATTATCTAGTTTTTCTTTTGTTGCTTAGTCCGTTGGTGTTTTATATAAAAACCCTTTCCCAAATTCAAGGTCATGATCATCTACCCCTACAGTTTCTTCTAAGAAATTTATAGTTTGTGTTCTTTGGTCCATTTTGAGTGAATTTTTGTATATGGTGTGAGATAAGAAGCCAAATTCATTCTTTTTCATTATCCAGGTACTATTCACTGAAAAACGTTATTTTTCTGCACTGAAGAATATCCTTGTATCTATGTCCTTATCAAAATTCAATTTACCATAAATGTATGGGTTTATTTCTGAACAATTCTCTTGGTCTTTGTACCCAAACCACATGTCTTGATTATTTTGCTTTGTTGTAAGATTTGATGTTAGGTAGTTTGAGTTATTCTATTTTATTCTTTCTCACAGATGTTTTGGCTATTCTAGGTCTCTTGTAATTCCATATGCATTTTAGAACGAGCTTGTAAATTTGTACAAAGAAGCCTGCTGGAATTCTGATAAAGATTAATTGAATCTATAGATAATTGGGGGAATATTGCTATCCTAATGTTAAATTTAACATTTGATGAACATTGGATTCATGAACATTGGATCATGAACACTGGATGACTTCATACTTACTTCAATTTTTAACTGTTTTCAATGGTGTTTTGTAGTTTTTGGAGTGTAACTTTTTCATTTACTTGTCAAATTTATTCCTAAGCATTTTATTCTTTCTGAAGCTATTATTAATGGAATTGTTTTCTTAATTTTACTTTTAGATTGCATATTCCAAGTGTATAGAAATAAAATTAACTTTTGTATATTGATCTTATATCCTGCAACCTTGCTGAACTCATTTATTAGTTATATTTTAGTGGATTCCTTATGATTTTTCATATAAAAATCATGTCATCTGCAAATAGAGATAGTTTTACTTCTTCCTTTTGAATTTGAATGCCTTTTCTTTCTTTCTTTTCTAAATGCCATGGCTAGAATGTTCAGTAAAATGTTGAATAGAAGCAGCTAGAGCACACATCATTGTCTTGTTCCTGATCTTAGGGGAAAGTAATTAGTCTTTTGTCAGTAAGTTAGTTAACTGTGTTTTTTATAGATGCCCTTTATCAGTTTGAGACAGTTCCCTTCTCTTCTAGTTTGTTAATTGCTTTTACCATGAAAAGATGTTGGATTTCGTCAAATGCTTTTTCTGCATCTATTGATACAATCATGTGATTTTTGTTTTATATTTTATTGATACAATGTATTATATTAATTCTCAGATATTAAAACAATCTTGCATCCCTGGAATAAATTCTCTTGGTAATGGTGTTTAATTATTTTCACATGTTGCTAGTAATTAGTCTGCTAGTATTTTGTTGAGGAATTTTGTGTTTCATATTCCTAAGAACTACTGGTCTCTAGTTTCCTTGTGATATCTTGTCTGGTTTTGGTATCACCGTAGTATCAGCCTCAGAATGATTTTTATTGTAATCCCTCATCTTCTATTTTTGGGAAGAGCTTGTGAAGAATTCTTTAAAGAATTTGTATTAAGTATTTGTTTAGTGAAACACCAGTGAAGCCATCTGCATTTGGACCACATATGTGAAGTTTTTTGATTACTGATTTAACTTCTTGGCTCAGTATAAGTCTATTCAGTTTTGTCTATTTCTTCTTGAGCCAGTTTTGGTAGTTGATGTTTTACTAGGACTATGTCCATATCATCAAATTTATCTAACTTGTTACCAGTACACTATTGAACAACCACGTAGGCAACAAACTTAACTTTTACCTGGAAATTTTATAAGGAATTTTGGATTGGATTTTTAAAAAACCTGTATTTTTGCTATCTCGAGACTAATAAATCACACTTTAAAAATGTCTCTATGCCAGATTTCACTTGCTGTGTCCACAAATTTGGGTGAATTCCATTTTTCTCAAGGTCCTCAAAATCTGACATAATTCCTAGCATAATAGGAATTGACCTTCCTTACCACCTGTAGGCCTCAGTGGGACCTATAAGTCAAGCACCAAGCCATTGTAGTCAATGGCTAGGAGGGCCTTGTATCATTGGCTCCATAAGAATGATCTAACTTTTTTCCCCAAATTACCATAATTTGATACCATTCTCAAATATGACACCCCTGGTTAAGTCAGTGAGTACATAATCTATTTGTCTAATTACATATAGGTAGGAGGAAGTCTTACTGAACCTATACAAACAACTATGTTGTCATAAAAAGTAAGAATACCTAAAGTTTTTTTTCTAAAATTCTACAATCTACTATTTTTAAAAGTTTTATTTCAGTTTAAAAATAAAGTTTATAATTTTATTAGGGGTTAGATATCTTAAAACGAGGTTTACTGATACATTCAGAAGATAGAATATTTCAAAAATATTAAAAATATTCCTGACAAATAACAATAAACTATTTTCCCTTAGCCATCCTCTTGATCTGTGAAATTAACTTTTGGGGCATCTCAGTGACAGTCTCACTAAGATGTCACTTGTGTACCTAAAAAAAGTTCTTAAAATCCTGCTCACTCCATTTGGTATGGTCTGAAAGTCTGTGTGCACTGACACACAAAAAATATCGTTAAATTTTTTTTTTTTTGGCAACATAAGCATCATTGGTGACATTGACAAAGGTAGTTTCATTGGAGTTGTTGAAACAAAATCCTGACTGGAACAGGTTCCAGAGAAATGTATTATCATAAAATATTTTTTGAACAAAATAAAAAATAGAAAGCATGACACAAAAATCATATGGCAGAATAAAATCAAATGCATCTAGTATTTATAAGCATAGGGCTTAACATATATTAACAGATTTCAACTTGGATCACAAGCAAAACCATCTCCATGAGACAAAAGATAAACCTAAAACTTTGAAAATAAAAGGATTGGCAATGGTAGGATACTAGGCAAAACTAAACAAACAAATGAGAAAACAATAGTCTTGATCTTAGTATCAGACAGGAAAAAATTTAGTTTTTTAAAAAAAGGCATCATTTGGGAAAAATAAAGGTACTTTATAATGCTAAAGAGTACAATTCCCAAAGAAAGCATGACACTTACGAATATCTGTGCAAGTATGAATATATAAAAGAAAGGAGAAGGAGCTAAAAACACAAAAGTAGTGAGCAATTTTCATTTACCTCGCTCAAAAATGACAAAATGGACAAAAATATCAGAAATAACCCCCAAAACACATAATTAACATCTTTAGAAAAGGAAACCTCCCAAATTATTTTTATAAAGTGAAAATATCATCAAATTCCAAGTCTGATATTAACCAAAGTAGTAAAATTAATATCTTATGAGTATGGATAGATACAAAACTAAAAGTAAAATACTGACAAACAGAATTCAATGCATATTAAAATAACTTTCATGACCAAATAACATATATTTCAGGAATGCAAGGATGAATCAGAATTTAGAAATCTATTAACTTAATACATCACATTGATAGCATTAAGGAGAAAAAAATCAAATAGTCATCTGCAAAGAGTGCAGAAGAATTTGACAAAATTTATATATTTAATTTTTAAAAATAAAAATAAATAAGGGATTTATACACAAGTACTTCATTTACATGATAAAAGATACCTCAGCCCCCAAATAATCATCATGTCAGTAGAAAAATACTGGAAACTTTGTTCTTAAAGTCAAGATCTAGATGTGATTGCTTACTTATCACCACCATTATTTAGAATCTAACTGATGAACCAGCCAATGTAATTTGATAATGCATCACAAAATAAAACTAAACAAAATAAAGGTAAAAAATATGGAAAGGGAGAAGAAACTATCAAGATTTTCTGATAATAGATATGGACACACCTAGAATGTTACTCTAAGCAACAAGAGAATTCAGAAATACAGTAACATACAAGGTAACTGCACAAATCAATATTTTCCATTTATACATATAACAACCAGGTAGAAGATGCAGTGGGGAAAAAAAGAGTAAATGCCATTCATAATGGCATCAAGAGAAATAAAATATATAAGAACACGTTAAAGAAGAAATGAATGAAATATTTTACTCTTTTTCTTTTTACGGCTTCACCTGTGGCATATGGAAGTTTCTGGGCTAGGGATCAAATGAGAGCTATAGCTGAGGTATACCCCACAGCCACAGCCACAGCAACAGTGGATCTGAGGTGCATGGGCAGCCATACCACAGCTTGCAACAATGCCAGATCCTTAACCTGCTGAGCAAGACCAGAGACAATGCTGGGTCCTTAACCCACTGAGCTACAATGCAAACTCCTGAAATACATTTTAAACTCCACTAATGGTCACAAGAGAGGACATCAGTTCATGGAAAGACACCATGTTCTTGAATAGGAAGATCATCATAAAAATGTCAACTGGCCCCTAAATAAAATATAAAGTATTCATGATCTAAATAAAAATAAATATGTGTAATTATTTTGAAACCAAATGTGCTGATTCTAAATTTCACATACAATTATCTCTTGGTGTCTTTTTATCTTTGGGGGCTTGGTTCCAAGACACTTGGCCTTCCCACAGATATCAAAATCTGCAGATGCTCAGGTCCCTTATATAAAATGGCATACATATGCATATAATCTACACTTGTCCTCCTGTATACTTCATGTCTAAATTATTTGTAATATCTAATATAACATAAATACTATATAGTTAGTAAATATAGTATAAATACTAAATAAACAGTTGCTTGGTGAGTGGCAAATTCAAGTTTGCTTTTTGGAATTTTCTAGAATTTTTTATTTCATCTAAGTTTGGTTGAATCCCCAGGTACAGAACCCTTGGATACAGAGGGCTAACTATAGAGTAATAAAAATACATAGTCATGAAGGTTCTAAATAATGGGGGTTAGGAGATAATCCTGGATAGGAATTATGTGCCTCAGTAATTAAAACAGTTGTAATGGAACATGATTAGAAGGACAGAGAGAACAGGAGGAGAGGAAATGTATGCAGACTACCCTTTGGAGCAGAAAATAGTAATCAGAGTGGGGAGTAGAATGATATTATCAACCAGAGAATCATTCATTCTTTTCTGTTCCCATGTTCTGATCTTTAAAAATGTGCCACCACTGGAATACCAGGTATAAGAAATGGGCATAACTGGTAATCGTTGCTCTCTTAGCTTTAAAGCAGCAAATGCATTGAAACTATCACCTGTTAGGTACAGAGTTCCATAGAAAAAGCCATCCTTCTCACTGATTTTTGCCTGGGGAAAAAAAGTGAAGATGCTGGTTGTTTGTTTAAGTTACAATTATAAGCATATAAGATTTTGCACATGATTTCAGTGATTTAATAGATTGATTGAAGAGTACTTAAACCTTAATACAATCCCCTCAGCCTCCATTTGAAGCAAAGTCGAATGGACATCCTTTTGTGTCTAAATTCCATCTACAGTCTCTCCTCTCTCTAGACTGCAGCTAGAAGGCATTTCTCAGGTCTTCTTAAAGCTCAAATATTTTCATCAAACAATTTTGTTTTAAGGTATTCCTTAATATTTTCGCTATTTCAATTTGTTCTTTACACTTTTAACTTTCCCTTGATCTTTTTCTCTTTATCTTACATTAGGCTACATATTATATACCATTCCATCATTGTCATAAATTTTCTGGAAACACATTTGTATATTCAATTCACACTTCTTACTGTTTATTACATGTCTTAGACTGCTCAATTTCCATAACAAAAATACTATAGACCAGGTGGTTTAATCAACAGAAATTTATTTCTCACAGTTCTGGAGGATGGAAAGTCCAACTTCAAGGTGCCACAAAGGTGCCAAGATTGAGATATCATTCTGAGGCCTCTTCTCTGAACCTGTAGGCAGCTGCCATCTGATGTGTGCAAATACGATCTCTTCTTTGGGCATGTGAAGAAAATGAGTTACCTGGTTTTTCTCTCTCTCTCTTCTTATAAGGACACTAATCCTATATTTTTAGTGCCCAAACTTTATGATCTCATTTAACCTTAATTACTTCCTTAGATACTCCATCTCCAAATATAGCCACTCCAGAGTTAAGGGTTCAACATATGAATTTGGGAGGGACACAAACATTCAATACATAACACTCCATTATTTCATTAGAAGTTCTCTGTGTACAACCCATTAACTCACAATAAAGCGAGCAAAACATAACTAAAATTAGCATTGCTTCTGTAAATCAGACAGTGCTCCCTTTGAAGTGAGTTCTGCAAAAATTGTCATTGCTTTTTCCAGACAGTTGCAGTTGGCTATCTTCTTCATCTTTTTCAGAGGACACCCAGTTTCCTCACAAACTTCAAAATTCTCTTTCTTTTAAGGTTCATTTTGGTTACTTTCACCTTTTACTTCTTTGTGTTCGTGTAACAAATGAAGCTAGAGTCATTTTTCTCCTTTGTATTTATTCTGTGTCCAGGAAGTCTACCCAATTGTATCGGTCTTATTTTTACTGTTACTTAATCATACAAAGTGTGTATAAGAATCTTCTTCATCTGTGCAACTAAACAAAGAACTCCTTCTACAAAAAAACAAAACAAAACAAAACATATTTTATTCAGGTCTACACATCCAGGAGAGTTTTCCAGACTGCAGCTTACACTCCACTGTTTGCTCCATAAATTTAAGGTAATCATGTATATAGTTGTTTCCTTGAGACTAGTTTTGTTGCTTGTCCTGGCATCAATTACAGCTTAGAATTTGCAGTACTGGCCTCAGATCCATGAACAAGGAGAAATGTTCTCCCAGCACCTTGGAAGCTATTAACTCTGGCTTTACCCTAGCTTGATCTCTTTCACTGTTACCAGTTATCTGAGTCAAAAACAAAACAAAACAAAACAAAGTATGTCCACTTAAATCTTAACCCTTGCCTTCTAACTATTATTCTGAGAACCCTGGGACACTAGAGCTTTCAGTCCAAATAGCTTATGCTCATATCCAGGAACTTTATGATTTGGGCTGGATTGTTCTCTCTGATGATGGACCTCTCCTTGTCTGTGCTCATTCCCAGTCTCAATGAATGGCCATGAGATGGGTATTTACACTGAGAAGTGAACAGAACTGAGGCTAAAATCTGCACTTACATCCACAGGAGAGGCTCCATCACTTCAGAGGGGAACTAGAGATGGATAGAAGAGAGTTTTCTGGAGGCCAGGGGCTAGTTCACACCATATTGGCATGTTACTGCACAAAATTCCAAGGATCCTGAGAATTCAGAGACATCTGAATTTGAAACATCTTCTTGGGTGTTTTGAATATTTATGTGTAAAGATAGATATAAAAAGTTACTTAAACATGTTGTGCCTTCCTTTATGTACTTGGAATATGTGAAATATACGGGCTTTAATTTGTAACCTTGCCTCAGGCTCCACAGATACTAGGAAAGAGCCTGAGCTATTTTCCTAGAATAAACATTTCTTAGTTTGGATAATGAATTATATGTTCCCTTAATAACTTCTCTAAACCTTCCCTGACCCCATTTGGAAAGCACATATTAAACAGTTAAACCTTTCTTTTCCTTTTCTTCTTTATCCACAGATATAGTTCATTCTTTTATTATGCACGCTAAACCCCAAATTTACCCATTAAGTCAGTCATAACTCAATAATTCTTGGCAATAACAACAAAAACAGCTAGTTTTATTTATGTTATTCTAATAACCCTTAGCAATCACATATTATACTGCACAGTTCTATGAGGTATGGGCCACCTCTGAAAGTAACAAATAATCTTTGACTTGCTAAGTGGAATTGCAACAGAGTTCCTCCAAAAGTTATGTTTCTTCCACTGATATACTTTCAAACCCAGATTCACTACTGTTCTAAAGATCATTGAAAATTCTGCATTTCCTGGCATTAACTTCTACTGCATTCCTGGAGAGTGCTTTAAACATCAGAGTTTGGGGGGACAGTTGTTCTTTCTCTGGAGACACTGGTTCTCATGAAGAAGCCCCTCCCTTAAAAGATCCTCCCACTACCTCCTGCACAGAAACTGCAAGTTTTCCTCCTCTCTGCTTTTGTTCATCCTCCAAATGTAGATATTTTGTATGTTAAATATGAATTTTAAAAATTATACACGTGAACTTATTTACTCATAGGCTTATAGACTTTGAAAACAGATGTATGGTTACCAAAGGGGAAGCAAGGGGAGGGATGGATCAGGGTTTGGGAATGGCAAAGACACCTTTATGTATGGAATGGATGATCAACAGGGACCTGCTGTATAGCACAGGGAAATCTATACAATGTTATGTGATAATCTATATGGGAATGGATAGCTGTATATGTACGGCTGAATCACTTTGCTATATAATAGAAATTAACACATTGTAAATCAACTATACTTCAATAAAATTTAATTAAAAATAGAAACTAATGGAAAATACTACTTTCCCTTCCCTTTCACCTATTAAAAAATACTCAATTTGTCTACATGAGACAGATTTACCCTACCTTTCATCTTAAATTTTCCTCCTGCAGCTACCTACAGACCCCTAGCTAAAGAGAAAACTTAGCATTCTGCATGACCAACATACTTTGATTCCTGCTACTGCTGATCCTTTGCAGATATTTACACCCCACTAAGATGCTTACGAGCACTGTAGTCCCTTTATTGTGTGCTCTCACCACCAGCCCTTGGCTTCCTGAATAGCTGTAACATCTACAGAGACTTCCTTTTCCTCTACCCACCTGCCCAATCGGGTGTGTTATCTTATTTCCTGTATTACACTGCTTCCTCTATATTGTAAGAGCTTGGCACAGAGTAGGCACTCAAAAAATATTTCTCTTCCCTGGTCTATTAAAAAATATAGTTGAATCAATAAGGCAGAGGCAATCCTCAATTGATTAATAAAACTGAGTTTTGAAAACATGTCAATATCATACTGTTTCCAAAATATAAAATTAAAGCTAGAAAAGTGTCAGTATTTGATACTGGAACAGTATAACTGTTCATAACAGAAAGAGAAAAGATAGAAGAAAATATTTATAAGAAAGCCCTCCATGAAACCTTTTACTGTCATTTGATAATCAAGCTTTAGGGTAAGAATCTGTCAAATAAAAGGAGCTGAAAGGCAAAGACATGGGTTTAAAATAATGGCTTCCAAAATGAGAAACTGGTAAAAATTCCTTTGTACAATGTCTCATAAACAAAATAGGAACTTTTTTTTTTTTTTCTAGCAGACTATTGTCTCTTCTGTCTCATGATGAAAGTCGATTCTTCCTTTTATACTCTGATTATTTCCTGTTTGAGTAGTCTTTCATCAGTGGCTGAAATAGAATTCTTTTTGTTCTTTTCATTCAACTGATATGGCCACACAGCTCTCTCAAATCGTGGCAGCCCAGGTCTCATTGGCTCCCTGCCTCACTCCAGCCATAACCAGCAAGGTCAGAACACAGAACCAGAAATATGGAACTGAATGAGAGTCACTGCCCTGAACTCCATGACCTTGACTTGTTTACGTGATCTCTGAACATCCATTTCCTCAAAGGGAGCTAGCTAGCAATGACAATGTGAAAAGTTGAAAACTTGCTCTAAGAGGTTCTAAGGGGGTATCAATGAATGCATAAAGTGACAATTAAAGATTTACAAAGCATGTGGGAAGGAATTTAAAACTATAATGAAAACGAAGGTCTTGTATGATTAAGCAGGAAAATATGTAGCACTGCTGGTAATTTCCAGTAAACTATTAAATCAGCTGTGCTTTCACTGTCACAGGTGTTAGGCCACAAGGTGCTCTGGGGGAGAACAATTTATTCTATGGCTTCTAGAACACATTTGATTCACATCCTGTCTCCTATGTTGTTTATAATGTATTATATTTATCAGATCATAAGATAAGCATACTTTAGATGAGCTAAAAATCACCCATCTTACAAGGGTGCTTCTCTCCTGAGGGTTTATAGATAGAATTCAGGGGATACATGAATTTATATGCACAAAAAAACTCATATTTTTATTTTCATTAACTGCTGGCTGAAATTCAATATCTCCTTCAATTATGAACGTAGGCATAAAGCACAACAGCATTAGTAATACCTGTGACTCTCACCAATACAAATCACAGATACAGTCATATCATGTAATTGTTACAGATATCTGGAAATAACTTTTTGATCACCAATATTTTAAACTATGATAGTAATTAGACTTGCCCTTGGACTTGTTAGTTAAATATATAAAGAAGCACATGTATTATTGTATCACAAATTTGTTTTTAATATTTGGATAATTAAATTTCAATATAACCTATTTCTCTGACAACCTATATATTTTACTTTGGGTATTTAAAAATATTATGCTGACAAAAGGTTGATAGGCTTTACCATACTGTCAAGGGGTTCAAAGATACATAAATTAGTGACAAGCAATAGTTTAGAAGAGGGGTAGTTCTTAAAATTGAACATGTATCAGAATCCTCAGAGAGCTTATTAGAATACCAATTAACCCCATCCCCAGAGTTTCTGATTCAGTCAGTCTGGGGGTACCCAAGAAGCTTCATTTTGAATATATTCCCAGGCAATGCTGATTCAACTAGTTGAAAGACTTCGTTTTTAAATGAGTGCAACAGCATTGCTTTGAAGAACTAACAGGCAGCTCTTAAAATCAAAACCTAGAATTATTTTAAAATATTATAGGAATGTTGGCAACTAATAGTTCAGAAGAACCTGAAGATCCAACATATTAAAAGAAATTCTCAAATGATTTTCTTGCTATCAGAGCACAGCAACTCTATGGTATGATTTAAATCTTAAACAGCTGGTTTCCTAACAATAATAATACATCAGTAGAAAACATCAACACCATTATCAAAGATAAAACATTTTTACTTTGATTAAGAAAAGAAATCTAAAAGTCAGGATGCATTTTCAAATCCATATCCTTCAAAATTCAGTGTCTCTAAGCATATCATGCATGTGAAGTCTCACCTCTGAGTGATGAATGATCCATTGTAACAATAGAGAACTCATTCTATTCCTCATTCCTACTCAGATCACTTTTCAGAAACCTGTCCAAGACAGGAAATTTTTAAATCAAATTGCATATCTTGATATAAACTGATGAATAGTGAAGGGATCTTTGTATTTATAATTCATTTAAATCCTGAAGGTTGATTTTGCCTTCATAATTCAGTTAGTCCTATTCCAAATTAGATTAACTGCCTCTGGAGTCTTTAATTTCCTCTTGAGCATGTCTCTTTCATCTCAGCCAAAGGTATTTTCAAGATTGTATGGTGATAAACTCTTGTTTTACAGTCTCTCTTCATTGTGACTGTAGATTTTTCATTAACATTAGCTCTTGAGTTGTATTTGTGAGTGTTAATGGATTAGACTATACATTTAGCAATTCTCCCTAGAAGAAGGAAGAGACAGATGCATAGGGAAGAGCTGAAATGAAAAAAGATAGTGTGGCTATGAATCAACATATATGGTACTCTCTACACAATGTTCTAGAAATTGATGTCCACCTCAGAATTCTAACATCATTCCATTCTCCTGGACCAAGTCTTTGCCTATTCATTTAAACATTGCCATTCCATTCAAACTTAGCCTATATATTGAAAGAAAGGGTGATATTTGACAGAGTATAGATGGAACTAGAGTGAGAAAAATTGGGGAAACCACCATTAATGTGTATTAAAGGAGATGTGTATACTAAAACAATATTCTCAGGATGGTGGGCAGTTGCCAAAGCTCGGAGTGGAGATACAGGGCCAAATGTGTGAGAAAATCAGCAATCAAACAGGTTTAGTAAATTTAAATAAGTTCTGCCAAACTTGATGGCAGGCATTTAGAATTTGAGAATGCCAAATAGAAAACCATTTCGATTTCTCAAAGGATAAGGCCTGAATCATTTCACTGTTAAACATTATTTTTTACTGAAAGAAGCAGCAACAGGGGAAAATTATTGAAATACAGATCCTAAATTATAAAATAAAATGACTTAGTTTCCTTTTTATCAAAATAAATGAAAGCTTTCGTTAGCATCCAAGATCTCTAAGACATTTCAAGATCTATTCTAGTTTAGAAAATAAAAATCTGGAAAAATTATTAATAGAATCATTATCACCTCAAATTACTTTCAGTGTTCTGGGGGGGATGAATACTTATTAAGTAGCAAATGATGACAGTCACTTGATTAATTTGATATCATTCCCTTTCTCGTGAAAAGAAAGGAAAAGATCATGCATAGCTCTGAAACTTGCATCATTCTCAGCTGTGTTAGTTATCATTTCATGTTTTCCCATTTTCTTGTCCATGGGATAACTTTTTAGAGTGAGTGCCTTCAGTGAAATAGAGAGAGAGTGTGTCTGCAAGAAAGGGAGAAAATCTTAATCTTAGTGAAAATATTTTGGACTGTTAGATATATAAAACTTTAATAAATCTAATAAAAATGATTGAAACCCCTAGATGGATTTCATAGTATAGTAAGTACAGTATGGTATGGTATGGTATGGGTATGGTATGGTATGGTATGGTACCCCTGTGTTGAACTGTAAGATGAGGCTTCCCAAGTAACTGATCTTGGGAGCAAGCAGATACTAAAGGAGTTTCAGAAAATTGATTGCTTTTTTGGACACCTGTAACACTTTATGGGAAATGCAAAATATAAGAAGAGAAATTAGATCAAAAAATGGAAGTGGTGAGGAGGAGTTTTAGAGGATAAGCAGGCTGGGTCATGCAGTGTTCAGTTGCATAAGACTCTGCATTAGAAAGGCCACTGTGCAAATTCTAGTTCTATTATTTTCTACCTTAGCCATTTTGATTAACTTGTGTTGTAGTTTTTAATCTTTGTTTCTTTTGTTCTTCAGGAAGAAGGCAAAAGTAACAACTTTTAGAATTTTGTGTGATACTGATAATGTCTAGTGAGGTCCTAAAAAGTGGAAGATAGTTCAACAGTTTTAGGATTAGGCTTAGGAAATAGCTACTATTATATTATGTATTTCACTAGACACTATGTTATATTAATTATTACTATTTATGAAAATTTCATGTATCACTCTTTCTTAGCTATTTATTTCCTATTAGCTCATTTATTTTTAGTTCAGAACATTGCAAGACTGGTATTGTAATCCCCAGTTTATCTACAGTAGAATGGTGGGGAAATTAAGTCACTTGTCTATGAGTCATGTAGCCACAAGTGAGAAGGCGAAGGATTGTATCTAGGGCCAAACTTTTATACTGTTTACAATTGAAGCTGTCATTTTTTTTTTAAGATTAGTAGTTAAAATACGCAGAGAACATTTGTGTTTCCAATTGATAAGTTAAAAAATTCACTTACACAACTCCCATCTTACCCAGGAATTTTAGATAATGACGTGTGGCTGTGATAACGGGTAGTGGTGGGTATGTTTGGGATAATTTTCTATAGAATCATCTTTTCTAGTACCCAGCTATTTTGTAAACTTTTTGATAGAAATTCCCATTTTGATAGAAATAAACCCCTTTAGTTCATGTTTTTGATTCATTAAGAAGAGGTTATGGACCAGATGGTGATAGATGCCATATAATGAAACTCTCCTTTATAGAAATAGCATTCTTAGGGAGAGGATTGCAGTGTAAAGCCCGAACATAACCATACCAGCCTATCCACAGCAGACTACTTTACTAGCAAAATTATTGATACTGCAGAAATTTCCTTATTTCACTACAGTTTGTGATATATATTGCTGATATTTGGGCACTAATATCCTCAGCCTCTGAAGAATTAGCTAAATTTGACAAATTGATTTATTTAAACTCTCTAACTTCTAGGACGTTATTGATTTTTTGATTCCCTACTTTCTTTTGTGATCTTTTTTTTCTCTGGCACTTTTAACTTATTGTTCCTCTTCTAACCATCTCAAGTGAAAGTTGTTGCTGGTTGTACCTTCTTCAATCATATTCACTCTCTCTGAGTGACTCCAATCAGTGCCATGGCTTCAACTATCACAACTGTATCAAAGAAATAGGAAGAGAAGGGGGAGAGTGAGAAATGGAAGGAAAGAAGGGACGGAGGAAGAAAGGAAAGAAAGAAAAAGAAAGAACGGGTGAAGGAAAGAGAGGGAAGCAGGGGGACAGAGAAAGGAAACAAGGAAGGGAAATTGGCTATTGAAAATATCAAGTTTGTATCCCACATCATCTCATATAAATACATCTATAGTAGAATGACTTACCTTTCCTGTTAACCCTGGTTTTGCCCAGTATTCTATATTTAATGAGCATTGCTATCTTCTGTCTTTGCTTAAGTTCAAATGTTAAGAATATTTCTAACATACTCTCTTTTCCTGACTATCTATGTTCAATCAATCTCTATTTCCTATCAATTTGTTCCCACTAATGTCTCGGGAGTATTTCTCCTCAGCTGGCTGTTCAGTTCCTTAAAATCTCTTACTTGTATATTATTTTTTCCTCCTGTCTGGCCTTTCACTGCTGATCTCTTCTCTGTTTAGGCAATTATCTACATGTTGCTGCCAACACATGGTATTCTTTCCCCACATCAAATTGGATTATTTCATTTTTTTCTACCTAAAACCTCCACCTTAGCATTACCTGCAGTATAAAGTCTAAATCCTTTGCACAGAATGTTAGGTTTTTCGTAACCTGGCTACAACTTATTTCTCTACTCACCTTTTCCTCACTTCTCCACAGTTTCGCGCCAAGCTCACTGACCTCCTCATTCCCTGAACACATAATATGCTTGCAGAACATTGTGACTGGCATACCCCCACTGCATCTCCTTCTTTTTGCAAACTCCTGTTCATCATCAGTGCCAGTTCACACGCATCTCATCCACGGCCTTTCCTTACTCCCTCAGGCAAGTGGTTGTTCTGTTTTCTTCTCCCAAAGGAGTTGCTCACACAGTAATTATATTAGTAGTTACATGCTATAGTATCTGTCTTCTCCACTCCACTGCTTTATTCATCTTTGCCTCCATCCCTAGTATAATCATTGTACAATAATTTGAATGTAAGCATTTGTATATGAATATTTACATGCCAAAATTTTATTCAAATATTCATTTAAAATTATTTCATATTATCCTTTCAGCTTAATGTTATGGTGATCAGTGTAATAAGGTTTCAGCTAGTTCAAAATTTTGGTACACCCTACTGCAGTTTTAGCTATTTAAAATAAATTATTTAAATATTTTATATTTTAAAAAATGATGATCAGTAACATAATTTGCATGCCGCCCTTCAGATATGTATGGATTCATCAATATGAATTCCATCTCTTATCCTAGATCTGCTTCTTAGTCTTATAGTGCACCCTTCAGGATAGGCTATTAGTTATGGTTTCTCTTGCTATTGTTAAGTCGACAAATTACATTCTATTCATGTATAATTTTTAAAACTTGATTAGGCTTGAAAATTATAAGTATGTTATAATTGTATCATAAAGAATAAATACCCCTCAAGGAAGAGTCAGTTGGCCTCTCCTAGAGAATAAAATCTATGGCTTTAGTGATGAAATTTTTATGAAAGATACTGTGGGTATTTCATGAACCCTTACCTTGCAAAGGTAATGGGTTATATTTAGGAATACTGACATTAAATAGGAAGTACAGTAACCAAGTTCTATTTAGTGGTAGTTGCAATATCCTGCTTGATTTGTAATTATGTTTTTTTACTTCAGTTATTTATTCAACAAATACTTATTCAATTTCTGTACTGTACAAGGTATTGTGCAAGAGATGCGATCAGTGGTGAACCAAACAGACAATGTGCCTATTCCATAGCATTTGCAGTCTTCTGTTATTAGGTCTTTTGGCCAAAAGAGCTACAAAGCATTGTGTTACTAAAAACATACTGTTTAAAACTCCTATAAATTAAATTTTATTTTTTATTTATTTATTTATTTTTTTTTTGGTCTTTTTGCCATTTCTTGGGCCGCTGCTTTGGCATATGGAGGTTCCCAGGCTAGGGGTTTAATCGGGGCTGTAGCTGCCAGCCTACACCAGAGCCATAGCAACGCGGGATCCGAGCCACGTCTGCAACCTAAACCACAGCTCACAGTAACTCTGGATCCTTAACCCAATGAGCAAGGCCAGGGATCAAACCCACAACCTCATGGTTCCTAGTCGGATTCGTTAACCACTGTGCCATGATGGGAACTCCCCAAAAACTTCTATAATTTAAATTTTAGATAAAATGAGAAATCAGTATGCTATGCATAATGAAAGAGAAAGAAGTTAGGAAATTCAGTAGTTAAAATAGCTAATAAATAAGTGCCGTGTGAAGGTTTTAAATGTATATCAGAGGCGAATGGGAAAATATTATTTATGCAATTATACCACCAGATTATCTTAAAGAAAGAGCAACTTTCACAAATTCAGTAAACTCATGTTAGAAATACAGAACAGGAGGAGGACATTATTTTTCTTATTCTTTGCCTCCAAATAATAAGTTTTCCATGACAGCATGAATATATGCGTAAAACGCAGCCTAGAACAGAAGACCTTTTTTTTTTTCTTTTTTTTGTCTTTTTGCCTTTTCTAGGGCCACACCCGTGGCAAATGGAGATTCCCAGGCTAGGGGTCTAATTGGAGCTGTAGCTGCTAAGCCTATGCCAGAGCCACAGCAACGCAGGATCCAAGCCACGTCTGCAACCTACACCACAGCTCAGTGAAAAACCGGATCCTTAACCAGGTGAGAGCAAGGCCAGGGATCAAACCTTCAACCTCATGGTTCTTAGATTCGTTAATGACTGAGCCATGACAGGAACTCCCAGAACAGAAGACCTTAATAAAAATATGGTTTTTAAGACAATTCTAATGAACATGATTATCATGCCCCTTTACTCCATGGTGATTAGGATGAGGAGCTGTTAGATATTATTTTGTCTGATGATACACATTTAGTTATACAGATAAGAAAAAAGAGTGAAATGGAGAAATAAGGGTTCTTAATGTTGGCACCATGAATGGGCTTTAGGACATGAAATAACTTGCAATATTTTTTTAATGGAAAAAGTTAATAACAGTTATCAGATTCTCCAAGGAACATATTATTACCCATAAGTTTAAGAATCCCAAAAGCAGGAGAGAGAGAGGGAGAGAGAGAATAAGATCAGAAATATCAAAAGGCAGTAATTAAGAGTACTTTTGAGAGCCTAAATTTTTTTTAAAAAAGTTGATAGAATTCTAAAATAAAACAGGATCTTTAAAAATAATTCGCTCTCAAAAATGTTGTTATTTGTTTACTATGGCATAGAGATAAAGGGGTAATTGAAACAGAGAAAACCTCCCCTGTCATTTAGATGTTTTAGCATTTGCTACAAACAACTTTTGATAAAGTATTTTTACATCTAAAATCATCAAAGTCATCTCAGTCAAGTCTTGCCTTTGGTTTATTTATATAAACTTTCCTTTGAATTTTGCTCTTAAAGATGCCTGAAACTAATTTGCATTCTATATCATCATTAGATTTACTATGGTAAATTAAGTATTGTATATCGATCAATGTGGTATTTCAGAAACAAAAGCAAAGAGATTAAAAATCAAATTCACCCATGTCATTATGACCGATTTTTCCAAATGATTAAAAAGTGTTAGTTAAATTAAATGCAATGAGTGTCTACATATTTTAAAAGGTTTTTGAATATAGCGTATGTGCCATTCTCCTCAGAGTTTTGAGAGTTTACTTAATAAATGAATTACAGCTTTTCTTTACTGAAGTCACTTCCTGACAAACAGCCAACATGAAGAAATAAATAAATATAAGGCGGTTTGTGAATTCCAGGCTTCTTGGCTAGTCACAATTGGTGTGTTGTTATCTTGGCTTGAGGACAATAGTCGTAATTACTTTCTTCTAAACAGCTGAATTCAATCCAACTCAGAATGTCATAAGTTTATGAATTTGTTATAGCAAAAATTAAGATTAGCAAAGAAGACAAATGCCACTGGAAAAACATTTTTCAAACCTTTCCTTTTTCCCCACTCCCCTTTCTGGTTTCATCAAATTGGAATCACTCCCAATTTTAAAGGAATCACAGATCAAACTGTACTTTCCCAGCCACTGTTTGTCCAACGAGTTACACAAACACATATATAGCCAGAAACATCTTATCTTTTGTATATGTGGTTTTCCATGTGTATTAAAATCGTGTTCTTTATTTTTACTTAAAATTGTGGGTATGACATCTTTATATATTTATGTACATTTATTCTAGATGATAGTTTCTGAGAGATGTTTAACTGATGCTATAATGATTAGTCTTGAGTTAGAATTTACTAGATTTGGACCAATAAAAAATTATTGACCTTTATATCACTCAATTTTCAAAACAATATTATTAACTGTAATAGAAATTAAATCATATTTATATTATTGATTACTGTAGAAAATGGTCAATAATCCCAATGAATCTTAAAATTATTCCATTCACTAATAAAAACTGAAGAAAAAAGGCAGGTCTGTATGGAAACAGAGAGAAAAAATCATAGAGATAAAGAGGAATCCGAGGACTCTGGAATACTCAGCAACGAATGAATTTGAAAGTCCAAGAATAAGAGCATCAACAGGTTAGGTGAGGGTTTTTATTAAGAATAAAGGACTAATGATTTGTAAGAAAACTGCATGACATAACCAAAACTTTCACCAGGGATTATCCTACTAGGATAGATTAAAAAGGGACAAATAAAATCAAAATTTTTCTCAGAGGAGTACAGAGAAATATTTTGTAAGATTTTGATTACGAAAAAAGAGAGAGAAGGAGGAGATGGAGAAGATTGAAATTTTATGCCCAAGGGCCTGGAAAGATGTTCATTGAAGTCATGCAAGAGAAGGGATAGCTAGAGAACATTTAAAGGAAAACAGATGGTCTAAGGTCAAATATGATAGACCATAGTAGATAAGTTATTAATGCTAATTTTAAAATTATAACGTATGAAGTGCATTTTGTGTTACCAGTGTTTTCGTGTATGTGTTACCTACTTGATTTGATGGGGGAGAGGAATAGCCACATAAAAGAAAGAAAAAAAGCTGAGGTAAAACGTACAGCAAATTATCATTTAGACTGTTAGGAAAAAATTAGAGAACAGCTAATAACATTTATTTAGTGTACCCTATGTGCTTGACATGATGCTAATTTTCTATATCTATTTTTTTTAACTGTCACAATAAATTTTTCAGACAGTTATGACGTCTCCATTTTGCAGATGGGAAACTAAGATTCACAGAGCTTTTGTAACTTGCCCAAGATTATACTACTAGGAAAGAGCAGGGCTAGCATTCACCCCAGGCATAACTAGCCAGAAACTTTTAATATATCAAAAAAGTTCCTAGATCAATAAATGCTGAGGTACCTTTCTAAAATAGTGACAAAATTCAAATTTCTTGTCCTCATAATTGTCATGCAGCATTGTACTCTTTTAGTTAAAAAGTAAATGAATCAAAATAATCCACACATAGTTACAAAAAGTATAACTGTAGTGACAAATATTACCTGGATTTATTGTAATGATCATTTTGCAATATACACAAATATCAAATCATACAGTGCACATTCGAAGTTAACATAATGCTACATGTCAATTATACTTCAATAAAAAACAATCTATAAATTCTGTGAACTAAGGAAAAGAAAAAGTTAGGTGACTATAGAATATTTACATGTTCTTATATCAAATACTCTTCCAAGTACTTTACAACAGAAAAGCTTCACAGTTTCTCTGATAGTACAACAATTTCATGCCCTCTTGTGTGCTTGCATTACCCAGGAGCTCACTAAGGGATAACATGGTCTACATATCCTTTCCCTTAGATGGAGAAAAGTGAGAATAATAAGAACAGCTAACAGTGTAGTGCTTCTATATACCAGGGTATTTCTAAGCACTTTACACACTTTTAGTTCAGTCAGTTCTCACAGCAGCTTAAATGAAGTGAATTCAACAGTAGGATCCTCATTTTATCCATGAGTGAAAAAAAGGTACAGAGTAGGTCAGTAGTTTCCAGAAGTTTCCAGAGATACAGAGACACCAGATTGCCTCTGGAGCCTGTGCTACTAGTACCTACATTGTACTGACTGTGCATTTTAACGAAAGAGACTTAAGTGCTCCCAACCGCGATTCTAGAAGTCTGCAGAGGCCTGGAGTAAAAAGTATTCACCATTTAAAGAAAGAAACACAGAAAATCAAAACAGGATAAAGAAGGCATATTTCTGTTTGCAACCCAGCCCCTATCAACAATAATAACAACAAAAAATAAAGCATAACACAGACAACTTAATATGTTTATATTCATATTTTAAGATTTTTTCAGTATATGGGGAAAAAGAATTTTGCAAATATCAAAGAGAAGTTAAATCAAGAATATAGATAACTACTGTTAATATTTTCCTATCTAGCATTGAAATGCCAAGAAAGACTATGAGAATGTCTAATTTTAGACATTCTAAGAGTGAATGTACCTAAATGTGCAGACAGAAGAGGAAGAGAGGAAGATGCCCTTTTGTTCCCTGAAACAGTCTGAAGAATTTTAATTCTTAAAAATGCAAATATCAATGAAATTAATACTAACTTTAAATAGTCAAATAAAACTAGTCCAGGATTTTTTCTCACATTCTGAAGGCAAAGAGATGCGGTTTTATGTTTAACTCTCTACTTCTTATCAATTAGTGCTTCTTCCTTGTGTTGCAATAAGGATACAAAATTTTTAAATCACAGTTTTATGTAAGTATAACCAAGAACATTAAAAAGTGACATGATTCGTATGGAAACTGTTACTGTTAAATATAGACTGACAATTGAAACATGCCAGCTAAATTTGGATTTTTATTTATAAGTAGCACTTAGGGTCCAAACAAATATCAGACAAAGCAATACCACACGTTACCATTCAGTTCCTCTGTAAGTTAGACATTGTGAGAAATTCCTTTGATGTCATTAATTCCATAAACTCCATATTCAAGTTTTCCCAATCTTAGCAGTTACTAAACTGACCAGATTATCTTTCTATCTCCTACCCTTTGTACATGACTAGACAAAGAAAATTCCGTAAGATGAATAATAATATTATTATCTGCAACTATCTGTATTTAAGGAAAAACATTTTTCTATGGATGATAACATGGCTATCAAGGAAACACTAAAAAAAATTAGTCAAAAGACTTTTAATAGCATCTCTAGCTTTATCTCTATCTCCTACAATCTACTATGGTTTTTATAGGTCTTACATTGTGTCAGTATCACTTCTGAAGTTAATGTCAAGATCTCTCATATTCTCTGCTAAGATCCTAAAAAAAAAAAAAAAGAAACTCTTTTTCGACTCATTTAATTTACAAAGTAAGATTTTTAAATTTATAATTTATTACTTTCAAGGTTCTATTTTGGAAAAAAAAAACATAATTTGTGAACTAAATGAATGAATGATTTAAGTATGTCCTTTGGGTATGTTTCATGCAGTCAATCATTTTAGCAAAGATCTTAGAAAAAAGTAGGATTTTTTTTTTTTTTAATGGCTGCACCCGTGGCATGTAGAAGTTCCTGGGCCAGGAACTGAATCCAAGTAGTAGTTGCCATCTACAGTGCAGCTGCAGCAATGCCAGATTCTTTTAACCCACTGTGCTGGGCCAGGAATTGGACCTGTGCCTCTGCAGTCACCCAAGCCATTGCAGTTGGATTCATAACCCACTGTGCCACAGCGGGAACTCCCCAAAAGTAGGATTTTTGATATACTCAATTTATTGACTGACTCCTTGTGAAGTAGGGCAAATATCATTTCCTCAGAGCAGTCTCCCAAAGTGTCCTCCCATTCCTCTTCTCCATCTAATTACTATCCATCCTATTAGCATGTTTGGTTTATTTTCTACAATTATTTTTATCTTTTCATTTTTTGCTTGCCTACTAATTGTTTGTTGCCATTAAAATGTAGGCTCCATAAGGTAAAGGATATTTTCTGCCTTGTTGACTGCTATCTCCCTCGTGCTTAGAGATAGATGCTCATTGTTTGAACAAACGCATGGATGAATGAACATAATAATGATGTGATAATAATATGGAATACTTATCTATTTAGTTATCTAATTTTATTCTAATTTGCTGATATGGTCATAATTATCTACCAATTATTTTCCAGTTTCACCAATTATTGGATGCAACTTGAAAAGATATGCCAGTCAGGCAACATGTATATGAGCAGGAAACTAAAAATCTGTATAACACTGTATTCTTCTAAAAGTAAGATTAAACCTATATAATGCATTTATTTATTTATTGACTCCACAAGTGTTTATTGAGTAGTTCATGCTGGAAATACTGTATGGATAAGGCTGAATAGAAATACATAGAGTATGTACCATCAGGAATCTTACATTTTGTGTGTGGGAAGGTGGAATATAACTACTAACCAAATAATAAAAATTGTATAGGGTTCTATGAAATAGGAAATATAGGTGATATTTCACCTTGCCTAGAAAAGGAGGAGGAGCATCAGCAAGGCCTCCCTGAGAAAGTCACTGTTAGAGTGAGTTCTAAGGCAACCAAACAAGCAGATGAGAGGCAGCAGGGAGACTGTTCCAAGAAGAGTAATCCAGATTTTGAAGTGTACTTAAATTTGAAATCTACTTTATTATACTATATTCATAATGTTTTTTCTAAACATTTATGCATAGATACAAGTACATTATAGAGAAAATAAAACAACTTACTAGTAGCAGCTTCCTTATAAAAATAAAAATGTTAAGTATGAATTAAGAGCCCTTTCAATCTAATTGTACTATGGTAATTTTATAGCCAAAAGATCATCTAATGGTATCATTTTAGAACATACAGCATACTTTTACAAACAGGAAGTCTCTATTCTTTTCAGAAATGGATCTATTTTTCATGAAGGGAGGATACTGACACATGGAATTTACACAAAATTATAGGAAGTCAGAGAATCCTCTTTAAGACTGAGCGGTTTATCAGAGTCAAAGCTCATAAAAACAGAGGATAAAATGGTAGTTACCACGGACTTGGTGGGGTTGGAGGAGAGTTGAGATGTAATTTAAGGGTACTAACTCACACCAGGAGATAAGTCCTGGAAATCTAATAATATAGCATAGTGATAATAGAAAGTAATACTATATTATAAAATTCAAAATTGCTAAGAGACCAAGTATTAATTGCTTCCATCACGAAACAAAAGAGAAATGAGAATTGTGTGACATGAGAGAGGTATCAGCTAATGCTATGGTGATAATCAGATTGCAGTATATAGATGTATCAAGTGTATTACTTAAATTTACACAATGTTCTGTGTCAATTATCAAGTGTATTACTTAAATTTACACAATGTTCAGTGTCAATTATATCACAAACAAGTTTTTAATTGAGCAGTTTAGCAAGAATAAGCAGTTGGAGAGCAATGGTTTAGGAAGATCGACACTGCCTTTTTGTAATGCAATTAACAATAAAAAAAGGACCATGGCCTGAAGTGGTGACTTAAATGGGTCATTTCTTTACCTCTGAACTCTCCTCTTTTATAATAAAATAGCTCCAAGCACTTGGTGAGCTACTACTGGCTTGTGGGAAACTTTTTTTTGTTCTCTGTCCGACAGGAAAGCCTTTTAATAAATTAAACAAAAATAAATACTGTGAGAAAAAATCATGTTTCACTATTCCTAATTATGACTTAAAATGAACAAACGCATGCTCATTTAATACAAATTAACATAGATTTTAAAGAATTATTTTTAAAAAAAAATTTATTATAGTTGATTTACAATGTTCTATCAATTTTTGCTGGACAGCAAAGTGATCTAGTTATCCATATATACACATTGTTTTTCTCACATTATCTTCTATCATGTTCTATCTGGACAAAACTTTCATTCAAAAAGATACATGCATCCTTATGTTCACAGTAGCACTCTTCACAATAGCCAAAACATGGAAACAACCAAAATGTCCATTGACAGATGAATGGATTAAGAAGAGGTGGTGCAACAGGAATGGAACTAGAGATTCTCATACTAAATAAAGTCAGAAAGAGAAAGACAAATACCACACGATATCACTTCTAAATGGAGTCTATAATATGGCACAGATGAATCCACCCTACAGAAAAGAAAGAGGCTCACAGAAATAAAGAATTATTAAATGTCACCTTGAAGTATAGAGAAAAGTGAAGCTAAAACTTCTATTTTGGGCAAATATAGTAAAATATAGGAAGATTCTTATTTAAAGAAAAATAAAATCTGAAAATATACTATGATTCAGTACATACAGGCAAAAATTTTAAAACACATAATTCTTTTCAGTTTGAATGTAGTTATTTCAACTAAGAAAACATAAAATTAACTCAAATATTTTAATATCCAAGAATTTAACACAGATTTTATAAGGAAAATATGTTTCCTGTATGGTAGAAGAGTCCCGTCCCCATTCGTATTTACTCAAGGTGTTGGCTACTTCAGAGTTTCACTGTTTGTTAAGAAAAACACAAAAACTTCAGCTTAATCTAGATCCCTATAGCATAACAGAAGGTTTATGATGGAGCATGATAATGTGGGAAAAAGAATGTGTATATGTATGTGTGACTCAGTCACCTTGTTGTACAGTAGAAAATTGACAGAACAATGTAAACCAGCTATTATGGAAAAAATAAAAATCATTTTAAAAAATAATAACAGAAGGTATAATTGTAAGATATCCTTCTCTTCCTGTCCTTTTAAGATGATCTTAAAAAAACCTGAAAAAAAACCAGTTTCACTTAAGATGCACATATTGTGGTAGGAATTCTTCCCCCTTAGAATACTTCTGCTAAATTATTTTCTTCATCCTTTAATGTGACACATAAATAGAAGCATTATTGTTTTTGTTTTCCTTTTGGCTTGGAGCACTAGGGCACCTTGTAAAGATCTGCAGCTGGCAAATCTTTCCCTAGCTTAATGAATATTCATCACCATTTGCAAACATAGAATGACAAGGAAAACTCTCAGTTCTTTTGATATATGACAACGGAGTTTGGCCAGCTCCTAATGATTGCTTTCTGTTTTTGAATACTGAATTACACTAGTAGAGAATTAATGAAAGGAAACTCCCCTACAAAGGGGAGGAAGAAAAACAATTGGAGGAGTATGAACTGATGTGATTATAAAATCATTCAATTTTAATTTCATAAAATTTTAGTTTGAAATAATATTTCACTTGCTCTAGAACTGTGTTGTTACTCATGAATACAACTTATTGCATTTACAATAGTACACATTAATCTTACAATCACTTGAATGAATTCTGAGTTAGATTAAATGGTCACTTTGGGAGTTCCTGTCGTGGCGCAGTGGTTATCGAATCCGACTAGGAACCATGAGGTTGCGGGTTCGGTCCCTGCCCTTGCTCAGTGGGTTAACGATCCGGCGTTGCCGTGAGCTGTGGTGTAGGTTGCAGACGCGGCTCGGATCCCGCGTTGCTGTGGCTCTGGCGTAGGCCTGTGGCTACAGCTCCGATTCGACCCCTAGCCTGGGAACCTCCATATGCCGCGGGAGCAGCCCAAGAAATAGCAAAAAGACAAATAAATAAATAAATAAATAGTCACTTTGGACTTCAATAGGAAAAAATTGCTAGAAGATATACTCAATTACTAAAAATAAGACGTGCTTCATTGTCAACACCTTGCTCTTAATGGCAATAAAGTTTTTATTTTCTTTGCTCAGTAGAGTCTTTTTCAGATAAATTATGATTACTTGTGTGAGATGAAAAGCTTTTTTAAAACTCCACCACCTGGATATTGTATTTGACATATTTCAGGTTTTGGTTAACATGATTATTGAACTCAGAAAATAAAGCTCAAAAAACCCTCTTCTGATGTAATGTAAAATTAAGTACAATCTCATTTAAACCAAAACAAACAAAAAACCAACACAACTCACAGACAAGCAACGTCTCATTTTCTTAGCCTATTTTTGCTATAAACTCTTTTCCCTTTTATATTTAAAAATCATAGAAAATAAAGACTAATTATAAAATTGTACAATGAACAATAATAATGAGAAATATTAAATGTGGAAACATTTTCCAGTGGGATGTTGGTTCTCCTAAAATATACAAAATCCAGTATACATTGAAAAGGGGAAAATGGGAGTTCACATTGTGGCTCAGTGGTTAACGAATCTGACTAGGAACCATGAGGTTGCAGGTTCTATCCCTGGCCTTGCTCATGGGTTCAGGATCTGGCATTGCCGTGAACCGTGGTATAGGTCACAGATGCAGCTCGAATCTGGCGTTGCTGTGGCTCTGGCGTAGGCCGGCAGCTACAGTTCCAATTGGACCCCTGGCCTGGGAACCTCCATGTGCCGCAGAAGCGGACCTAGAAAAGACCAAAAAAAAAAAGGAAAGAAAGAAAAGGGGGTAAACGATGTTTAGTTATTAATAGAAAAGACTGATATTTAAATAAGATAACCATATACCTAAGAACCAATATATCCTTTCATATTCTCAATATCTCAAGCCATTAAATTATTCTTCTATGTATAGTACTTCAGTACTTGGTGATTATTTAGCAATGTTATGAGGCTGCTAACACATACACACAAGGTCCCTAGACTTTCCTGAACACTACAACAACAAACTATTTTTATTCAGACACTTTATACTGAAGAGGGCTATTTTTAGAATGAATCACATCCTGGTCTTCAAAAACAATGGGATAAAACTGGGTACTAAATACAAGGGCAACATTTCCACTGTGTAAAGGAAATTGTGTGTGTGTGTGTGTGTGTGTGTGTGTGTGTGTGTGCGCGCATGCGCACATACATGCACACCTCTTCAAAAGTTGTCAATGACTTATTGAATCCTGTATATTTATCTTGTAATCCATTTCATCACACCAATACTGTGGTTTGAAATGATTCAAATCATGTTTTATTTTTTCTGCTTCTGAGTTCTTCAATCAAAAATACTATCCATTCGTGGTTATATTGGTGTTGTTTTTAAAGTAAAATTATTATTATTACCAAATGAAGGATTATTATTTTTACTATCCATTGTGTACCCATTTCTCTTTCTGAGCACCACTGGAATTTCTCTTCAAGTCTTAGAGAAAAGTGTGGAGGCTCAGTGCTGCTGTGTAGGGAACTCTACCTAATATTCTGTGATAACCTATACAGGAAAGAATCTGAAAAAGAATGGAAAAAAAAAAAGAAAAAGAAAATACAATCTTCCTAGTTGTTAAAAATATCTTAGAGAAGTGTGTCCTTTCCCAAAAGAAAATGGAATTTCTGTGAATCAAATTGTCCAGGCAGTATGCAAACAAATGGGAGAGTCCTGCTGCTTTTGAACTTTTGCCATGCAAAGCTGGTACACACAGAAAAGCACTCTTCTAGGGTCACTTGTTTGTGTTTTCTCTAAATGGAAGTGTTGTTGTCCAGATGCATACTCTAAATAATTTCTTGCTTTTCAAAAAATACAAAGAAGTCTTGCCAAATCAAAGCTCTAAAAATAATACATACTGTAGTGAATGGGTATCTGTTTCGAATGTCAACATGACATCTGTATTATTTACACATTTTTTCCTACTAACAGAAAACAATTAAAAATTACTACAGAAGATGTTAATAGAAAGGAACTTCAGGAGAATATTTTTCTTTCCTCAGGCCAATTTTTATTTTCATTTAAAGTCATTTTTCCATGTTAATATATTTCTGAAATTGGTAGAAAATATGATTTACTATATGATTCTCTACAGAAAAATTCAGAAATAAAATATGAAATTCATTCTAGTTGGAAACATTTTTTCCACTGTTTAGATACTGGAAGTAGAAATTATAATATTTCCAGAATATATGTGTGTGTATATATACATATATATATATATCCACAATATGCCAAACTGCAGAAATACTATGCTTGAAAATGTCATGCTTAAACATACATTTATAAATGGAGTTCCCATTGTGGCCCAGCAGAAATGAATCTGACTAGGAACTGTGCAGTTGTGGGTTCAATCCCTGGCCTCGCTCAGTGGGTTAAGGATCCGGTGTTGCCTTGAGCTGTGTGTGGTGTAGGTCACAGATGTGGCTCAGATCTGGCGTTACTGTGGCTGTGGTGTAGGCCAGCAGCTACAACTCTAATTTGATCCCTAGCCTGGGAACTTCCATATACCTTAGGTGTGGCCCTAAAAAGACAAAAGATTAAAAAAAAAAAAAAAAAAAAGAAGAAGAAGAAGAAGAAGAAGTACTGTTATTGAATTTGAAAATCTTTTTAAAAAAAAAAAAAACATGCACTTTTGGTATTGTCACTTGAAAATCTTAATTACATGGCCATTGTCCAGATAATTACTAAAAGAATTACAGTCTTTGTTAAAGTAAAATATTAGAAACAAATTTTATTATAGACTACAATGATTACTTTTTAGTAATTTCAGAACTTTATGCTATAATAGTTAAAAAACAAAACAAAATTTCCTTCAAGAAACTGATAAATCTATACTAATACTATGTTTTAAAAATAATGAAATTAGACAATGGCCTCAGAGGTTTGTTTTTGGTACAAAAATAATATTTTTCAGACAAAACTTTCAACCATGATATTGGTATATGAACTTGCTGTTAGGTCAGTTAAAATGAACAATGGATTGGTTAAAGCTAGTCTTCATTAATTCTCCTAACTGAGCAACACTGATTTTTAATCTTTGTACCAATAAGATTTAGACAATGCTGCTTTACTTGTTATAATACACATTGATTAAATTTAAGATAGAAAAATGTGAATAAACACAATAATATTAGAAAGCACAAAATGTGACTTAATTAAGAAAGCAAATATTTACATTGTATGCAAGCCAAGTGAAAATATTTATGACTAAAAGGGAAATGATGACGGTTTCATTTAGTAAGAGAAATTTCCACTCCTGCGTATAGAGCCTCAAAAAATTAAAGAAAGAGAGTGAAAAAAAAAAATGGGGGAAGGAGAGTTAAGGTGGGTAGGGAGGTGCTTGTAATGTCTTTTTCAGAGTGGTCTTCTGATTGTGACCTTATGCAACTGTGACTATTATGGCAGAAATGTTTGAAATTCTCTGCAGAGGCAATTTTCTGACAGGCTTATGGGATGGATGTGGCCTCTCAGTACCTATTTCCTCTAAGGATAAGGCCCCAATTCAGAGACTCCTTCTGTCATTGCAACAGGAAAATAATCGGGTTAATGTGGCTGTAATGATCACCTCAGTTACTAGTACAGCATGAACTACAATTGAATTGCAGAATGTTATTCCCTGTAACAGTGCTTAAAAAAAACAAAAAAAAAAAACAAAAAAAAACTCATCTATATTAGCTGAGTATGAATAATGTATGAATTTAGCAAAAACTGCTTGAGAGACTATTATACTATCCTATCCCTATCCTTGAGCAATTTAAACTTGGTAGAAAATAGGAAAAGAAGAAACAGGAGACATTTCCAACCAAAATTTAATATATTTTTTAAATTACACAAGAAAAATATATGTAAAATGTTGTAGGTGCACCAAATTGGAAGAAGGCATTGGGACTAGAGATGGCTAAGTTATGAATAAACCATACTCAACTACAAATGCCAGGCCACAACTCTGAGCACTGAAGAGATGTCAAAAAATTTGAGTTCCAACAAGACAAATGTGGCAGCCATGTAAGGTTTCACACTGACTCTGGGCATAACCAAACATCTTTAAACAGGAGGAATGCTATCCAAGACTTCAGATTCCATCCCCACCATTCCTTTAAAAAGCTGTCCTGCCTGGAGACTTTCAGGCTCTGTATCCTATTTATGGCCCCTTTCTGCTCTTTTTTTGCTTCTTCTATTCTTCTGTTCTTGGCCTTTGCCTTCTAAGTTGAAACCTTACTGGCTCTGCCTCTGTCAGTCACTTCCTTGTGTTAGTCTCAATTGGATTATCTGAGAGAAGTCCTGGCTCTGTTCTTTCTTAGTGGTTCCATCTTTGGGTATTTTTTCTAATTATTTATACCACAGAGAATTTTTCAAAGATTAAAATGTGGTAATGAGGTTACAACAATATTGTTACATTCTTTTATCTATTATATTAGGTACTGTCCCTGGTACAAAGAGAGCGGATTTGTTTCTTGGGTCTCTCACATTTTTTTCATTGCTAAATATTGCACCCAACCTCCAGGGTTCTTTCAGGCATATGTTTCCTCTCATGTCAGGCCATTTTGTCAAGTCCAATCTTCTGAGCTGGGCTGCACTTTGCTGCCCTCTTCTGACCTACAGTCATGGTTTTGATCTGGCAGAATGGAATCAATTTTTTTGGTTCTCTCTAGAATTAGGTTCTACTAATGGCCATCTTTTATATCCTTGTCTAGAGTAGTAATTACTGTTTCTATTGTACTTAAGCAGGTGAATATATACAATTATAGCGTAAAGCACTGTAATTGTTCATATTTAAATTAATGGTAGCAAAAAAGTTATCCTATTTCCATGTTACCTATTTACCCTATTTCAACTGTGCCAAATTTCAGAAATGATCCATAATTAAATGAGTATTCAAGATAAAAGCACAGGCATATACTAAGTATAATAAACATATGTTTCTTATTTGAGGGGTTACAAAAAAATTATAACATGCCATAGATATTTTGTTCATTTATCCACTCAACAGATACTTATTTTGATTATGTACTCACTACTATCCTGTAAAATGGATAATTTATTCATTCATTTAATGAACAAAAATTTATGTTTGCAATATGTCCGCTACCATCCCATAAGGCACTGACTCAAAGAACTTACAATCTAGTGAGATACATACAAAGGTCCTCCAGTAGTTGCATTTCAAAGAGCAAAATGATAAAGATATGTGAAAAAAATTATAGAAGCAAGTTAAATAATTGTGCCTATATAAATCAGAAAAAAATTCTTCCTGGGTACTTGTAGTACATTATCAAGAAAGAACAAAACATATAACAGATAAAGAGGATAAAAACATTTTGGGTAGAGTCTATGGCAAATTCAAAGACATAAATGCATGCTAGTGAAACAATTATTTCTTCATGACTATTACATAGAGAAAAAAAAAACTGAGACATGGGAAATAAGGCTGGAAAGAAAGGTATGAATCAGATCATGAAGGTACTTGGATACTTGGTAAAAGACCTTGAATAACAGGTAAACCTGTAAGCAACTAAGCAAGGAACAGCTATTAAATGACTGTTGCTAGAGGTGTAATATGATCAAAATAGCATTTTAGCATTGAATCTCTACTACTTGGTTGGCAGACTGAAGTGGAGGATGATATGACAGTAGCAATTAGAATAAGAGTACAAGAGGCAGAATAATTGAGACACATCCAGAAGGTACACTGAATCTTAAATGAAATAGTGGAGGATGCAAAACAAGGATAGAGAACAGGATTGTGTATTTTGACCACAATGCAATAAGCTAGAAATCAATAACAATAAAATGAACAGAACACAGACCTCTTGCCAACATTCCACATCCACGATAATCATGCAGTTTTCTAAATTTCGAAGGCACAAAGAAAATTTCAAATGTTTTCAAATGGAAGCTTTTTCTAAAGCTTACCCAACAGTCAGCTACTCCAACTCTTCATATATTCCCTATTGCCTACTGAAATTCAGACTTTGGGTGTTGAGGGTTCCCTATGATCTATTCCAATTTTACTCTCTTTCTACTCTGCCTCACATCTCTTACATCAACTAATGTGGACTTTCCCAAAAGTTACTATACATGTTCCTACTTCTCTTCCATCTCTATTAACTGAATTTCTGTCCATTTTTTTTCTGAACTATTTTAATTTTGCTTTTTTCTTAATGCTATAGTCATCCTGCATTTGCTTTATCCCGTTTCAAAGTTCTTATACTACTTTGTTTCTTTTCTGGTAAAATTCTTAACATATTTAAGCTATATATACAATTCTTTTTGTATATTAGTCTAAATCCCCTATCCTTAGATTAAAATATACTTGAATACCTAGTTCATATACCTTGTTTTTTTTAACCACTTGAATTTCCTAGAATGGCTCTTTGTCCAAAATATTTTTCAGAAAATAATAAGAGAGTGAGAGAGAAAGAGAAAAAAAAGAAGAGATGGAAGGAGACAAACATACTGTCTAATTTTAAAATAATTCTGAATATTCATTTAATATGTCAGGAAAATTGAGAAAATGTCTGTTGGCTGGCTGTAAGTTTTCATTGTCTTCATTCATAAGACCTCATTAAGCAACTATTTTCTGGCATGTAAAATCCCATATATTATGTGATGTGGCAAAGTAGAGTAAATGAAATTCAAGGTGAGTTACATAAGATGATCACCTTGGAAACAGAAACATAAAACTATATGTGTCTTATGAAGAGACCATTTAGAACATGAGAGTTCAGTTTTAAAATATGAAGTTTCTGTTATGATGAAATGCTATAGTACCACCTTTGATGAATGAACAGAGAAGCACATTCTCATACAAGAACATGAAAGCCCTAGGGGTCCATCAAGTCAAACTGCTGCACCATTCAGGCACTGTTTTCCTTATTCCCATGATATCTATCTCTTGCATTCTTGAACAGCACTAGTAACAGAAGCTCATTTTGCTAAAACATGTCTCTGGGTAGTCTAGCTGAAGCTGATTCCTCCTTTCCTTCTCCCTCTTTCTCTCCCTTCTCTCATCTACTACAAAAGTGTATTATAGTATTTTACTGATTTTTTAATAATAGCAATATCCAATTTCTCATCAGTTCCTCATGTGTACCTCAAAACCAAAACAACTTTTCAGCTTGATAGTAATCAACATCAGTCCAAGATTATTTATAAACAAATGCTTTACAGTTTTAAGTCACTAAAATATTATTCATAATAGTCTTGTGTTTAGAGTATTCACTTTATAACTGCAGGACATATTTTAACAGATTAAAGATGTAACACTCCCTGAGAAAGAAAAAAGGCTATTATTTATCTAATCTTTTATCTTGTACACCAAGTTACAGAAGGCTGAACTTTTGCTCAATAGAAGATATGACTGCACAATTCTCTTTTTTAAAGGTATATGAACAACATAGTTTTGAAAAATTAGTATTCTCATTTATTAAACCTGGCCACTATGTGTGGTGTTCTAAATTTAGCATATAAAACAATTTATAAATTATAGGTTTATAAATATATAAAAATTATAACAAGCATGGAAATGATAAAAGCCAAGCTCATTTGCCACTTGGGGGAGAAAAAAGGGAAAAAACTGAGGGACCTTGAACTACATATTTTAACTCTTAAAGATGAGACATATCTAAAACAACTATGGCCAAATATGAAATGAATATTATGTATTAAAACAGCTTCTATCTATTGATGGCTCACTAATACCATTAACTGATTTACATCAATTATTATAACAATCTATAAGAAAGTTACCCTGTTCTTTCCATTTTACAGATAAAAACTGAGGCATGGAAGTTAAATAAGCCATCTTAATGCTGCACAGCAAATTAAAGGTTGAACTTGGTTTGAACCCATGCATTTTGTCTCTTGAGGCTTTGTTCTTAATCACTGCATTACATAATTTGTTTTATTTTGTTCTTTTACTTCTCCTTGTGCTTGACGTAGTTCATTTTTTTTAACAAATAGGAAAACAGAAGTCAGTATATTAATGTTAGTTAAGCTAAAAAAAATCAGTCTTTTAAATGTTTATATAGAAGCTTTGGTACTTGTGTTATGATTTGTGAATATATACTAAATTAGTAACAGATATTTGTAATGATATCCATTCTCATGACAAAAATTAGGTGCTGTTTCACAGAAGTGTAGCTTTAAGAGATATGAAAACTAGAACTTTGAGTATTTTCATAAGAAATATCTGAATTCTGATTGTTGAACATATTGACTGAGCCATCTTTTGGACCCAGAGACTTTGGGTATTTTTGTTTTCACCCTGTGCCTCTTTTTTGAATGATGGTGTGAAATTTTCTCAACAGTCAATATAGGAATGAAGAGTATGAGATCTAGATGTTCCCCATCCAGAAAGAATCAGAAGACTGGATATTCTGAAATATTTCAATAATGCCTAAGTAAAAAATTGTTTAAATAGATTTTTTTCCCCTATGATTGACTTAAATACTTGGAGCAAGTTACAGAATCAGTGGTAGACTATCTCCTACTCTCCGTTCTCCTGTGGTTTCTCTGTACATTTTACTCTGGTAGGCCACCAGTTCTAGCCATTTTAGTGGCTGTAGATGACCACCCTCTATTTCTTTGACTGTCATGCTTTTGTTTGGACCCCTTATTTCTGTGCTGACATATAGAAACTGCCTCCAGGCAGAAAACCAACTATTCTGGGGTTTATCTCATTCATCTCCTTTATCTTAACTATTACAGTTTTGTAATTTGTTTGTTCAAAATATGAAAACAATTATTTAATATATTTACTATAATTTTTAAATTATTTATGGAGCTCAGCCACTGCAATGAGCTATTTAATTATTTTTAGAAGCAGAAGTTGCCATTATAGATTTGAAATAATTAGAAAAGATTCATGCTTGATTTGTAGCCACTATGCACATATGTATATGTAACATTTATTACATTAAAGTGTAACATAATTCTTTACAATTTCACAACCACTATCTAACCTTGGGTATATAATTTTCTATTAATTTTATTTTTTCCTTTTTTTTAATGGATTAAGATGCTTATGCCTACAGTAGAAAGTACTTGCCCAAGACCACACAGGCAGCACTGGAACCTAAGAATTTTAACGCTAATTTCTGTAGCCAAAATGGTTCAGTGCCTTTGACGACAAGGGATATAAAGTAGCCCCAGGGTATTAAGGAACATATTCCTATCCACCCAAAGCTTTGGTAAGCTTAGGCTTCAATCTATACACTCATATCCCATCATCAGGCTTTAATTATGACAGGCTAAGCTACAGAAGCCATCTGGAAAAAAGAAATTGCCCCACCCAGTGCTTCTTCCCACTGACTTTAATATGACCCATGAATACTGTTAACAAACGCCAGCTGTCTTGACTCCATACAACATTGAATTCCTATTTGTTTGCCTTAGCCTCTTGCAACTATTTCAGGAGGGAAAGAGGTTTGAATTCATCATTGACATCCTGACATATTGAACCAGAAAAATTAGTTGGATTTCCTTTATTTTGATCTCTTTAATGCCACTTGTTTTATTTTATGTGCATAGGGTTAGAAATAGCCAAAAATAATAATAATAATAATAATAACAATAGCTAAAGTTTAAGAAGCATTTTGCAATGATATTTTATTGAAAATATACTGTTATTGTAAATAAGAGTCATACATCAGAATCACTGAAAAAATGGACCATCTGTTTTCTTATAGAGTTTTATGTGCTAGGTTAGGAAAATAAATTTTTGTCCCCTTAGTGTTTATTTGTAATGCTTTCAAACTGTTTATAACAGTGTCTTTGTTTATAAAATGAGTGGGTTGGGTCCTTGAAGTCTTTCTGGTTCTTCGTAATTTGTGATTCCATTGAGAGAAACATCTCTATGAAAGGCAGTATACAGGGATTAATGTGTCCCTCAGCTGCCCTCTGATCTTTCCTCAGTGAACACAGAGTCTGGGATTCACTTAAGAAAATCTGAATTGATGTTTTCTCTTCTTAGTTAGCTTCACTTTTGTACTTGGGAAAGTTATTAAAAATATACGAGAAAGCAATGCAAGATATATATATATATATATACATATAACATATACACACACATATGTATAATATTAGTTCACTTACTGGGAAAATGGACTTCAAAATATGTTTAAAGACAAAGCAAATGTATGAGATAATACTTTGCAAACTGTCAAGTATTTTACAAATGCAAGAGGGTCAATATAATAGTCATTAAACTCAAAAGAGAGAGGGAAATAAAAGAACTAGCTTAGCAAAATGAGACATGTCTTAGCAAAATGAGCTTCTGCTACTAGTATTGTTCAAGAATGCAAGAGACAGAATCATGGGAATAAGAAATAATAGTGCTTACTAACAAGACAGTATTGATTTTTCTAGTAAAGCGATCATATTTAGAACAGCATCTGCAATTTGGTTAATTTTGTGATAATTAAATGTAATTTTTCAAGACTTACCTTTGCATGTATTTATTTTTCATTTTACATGCTAAATTGAATAAAACTGAAGTGTGATTGTAATCCTATATGCATCTTTCAAGTTTTCAAGGATGGTACTGATTTCTGCAATTCCACCAAGGAGAGAGTATTGTTTCTGGTTATATCTGTTTGGGGTTGCATTTTTTTAAACAAATGATATACAACCCAGTCCCCATCACTTCAATACAGCACAGAGGTAGAAAAGAGCCATGCTGCAAGCAACTTTCAGCTATTATTTATTCATGTAGGAAGGGTCATTTTAAAGCTTTTTTTTTAAGGCCATACGCACAGCATATGGAAGTTCCCAGGTTAGGGAGTGAATCAGAGGTACACCTGTAGGCCGACACCACAGCCACAGCAACGCTCAGCCACATCTGAAATCTACACCATAATTTATGGCAATGCTGGATCCTTAATCCACTGACTAAGGCCAGTGGTCGAACCCACATCCTCACAGACACTATGTCGGGTTCTTAACCCGCTGAGCCACAATGGAAACTCTGGTCTTTTTATAACAGTTCTTACTCCACAGACTGCGAAGCCATGTGGGCATTGTGCCAGTTGCTAAATATATCTTCCAGTAGCTCATTATAGATAGGGAAAATAGCCATGGGTTGTCTCCACAAACCCACTGGATCCACTATGAGATAGACTTAGTTCTAAATAACATTCATTACTTGTCATCAATAGTTCCCTTTTCTGATCAGTGGACTATAGTGATAGTTCAGATCTCCAGTAATGAAAGCCAACTCAAAGCTTCTTGTAATCCTATAAAGGTCTAAATATTTCCATTTTTCCACAGCAAAAATAATTGTGAAAAATTGCCATTGGTCCCTTTGGAAAAGCACAGAGGAAAATTAACAGTGCATGCCTGTGGTGATATCTCATATATCCCTTTTCAAAGTGACCTGGCTCAACATATTCAAGAGGTTCTGGGTCTTTGTTCTGGTAATTGTATGTAAAATGACTAAGTTCTTGAAACACGATGACAATTTTGAGGATATAAGTAAGGCCTAGATTTAGTTGTGCTTTGTGTTTTTTAAAATATAGATCAATAACATTTTAGAAGGCTGCCTATCTATTTCATTCCTAGAAACTGATAAATTAGCCAGTGCTAAAGAAAAAATCATTCTTATATTCTGATAGCCACCCAAGCCCTTCTGTCTTTTGTAGTAACCATGCCCTCATCGACTCTTTTCAGATAAGCACCACTACTTAGTCTTTGCCATTTCTACCATTTCCACTGAAATCAGGAGATACATTTTTGACTTGACCTTGCATTATCACTCTTAAGTTTCAGAGAGCAACCAACGAAAAGATTTTCAAGATTTTTCCAATGAATTGCTAAAGGGAATGTCCTCTGGACCTGCTGGGGGATGGGAGAGAAAGTCACATATGATAAATTCACTCTGATACCTATTACCATAAGCCTTTAGATACTCTCTTTTATGTTATTCTAAAGAAGTATATAGAAGGAATATTCTGGTAGTTAAACCTCACTGAAGATGTGTTAAAGTTTCAATCAATCAACTGAACCAGGAGTTCCCCTTGTGGCTCAGCAGGTTAAGAATCTGACTAGTATCCATGAGGATATGAGTTGGATCCCCGGCCTCATTCAGTAGGTTAAGGATCTGGCATTGCTTCAAGCTACAACGTAGGTCGCAGATGCAGCTTAGAGCTGGTGTTGCCATAGCTGTAGTGTAGGCCAGCAGCTGCATCTCCGATTCAACCCCTAGCCTGGGAACTTTCACATGCCATGGGTGCCACCTTAAAAAGCAAAAAAAAAAAAAAAAAAAAATGTTTTTCTGCAGTTTACACAACAGCTCATGGCAATGCTGGATCCCTGATCCACTGAGCAAGTCCAGGTTTCAAACCCACATCCTCATGAATACTAGTCAGATGCGTTTCCACTGTGGCACAAGAGAACTCCCCTAATTTTTTTTTTTTTTTTTTTTGTCTTTTTGCCTTTTCTAGGGCCGCTCCCGCAGCATATGGAGATTCCCAGGCTAGGGGCCTAATCGGAGCTATAGCTGCCGGCCTACGCCAGAGCCACAGCAACACGGGATCTGAGCTGCGTCTGCAACCTACACCACAGCTCACGGCAACGCTGGATCCTTAACCCACTGAGCAATGCCAGGGATCGAACCCGCAGCCTCATGGTTCCTAGTCAGATTCATTAACCACTGCGCCACGACGGGAACTCCCCAAAATATTTTCTAAAAAAAAATCAACTGAACAAAGTATTAGACCTCTGCTCAAGATAACATATTAATCTCTAGTAAGTCTACCAACATTGATAAATTTGACTCAAATGTTATGTTACTCTTTGGTCTAATAACCTTAGAAAAAATTCCCATACATATTCCTCAAGTTCCTGCCAATAAAAATTGGATATTTTTTTGATTGCAGAAATCAGTGTCATTATGCTATGTGTAAGCTACATCTTCCTAGGTTATACTTTCAAATAAAAACTGGCAATACGATGAATTCAACTTACTATGTTATTTTTCATCCACATAATCAAATTTGGGGTTTTATTTCTATCTGCAGCAGCCTTGCAGCTATTAGACAAAATAAATAATTTTAGTGCAATACTAGATGCTCTCTGGTTGTCTGATAATGACTTGACCTGATTAAATATACAGCTTTAAATGTCCATGGACATTTTATTTCTATGGTCTCTCAAGTTAAGTCAAAAGCAGTTGTTCTAACCCTCATTTAGTCATCATTTACTCCATTATGATCAAGTGCAGCAGACTCATGGTCTCTCAAAATTTTGTCTTCATTAGGAAGTTCATACAAGACAATCACAGAAAGTAATTTGAAAAACAATTTTTCTACTGCATAATTTTGACTACCACTCTCCAATTTTCCACTAGTAATGAGGTCATCATTGCACTCAAATCCAATTAGATCAAATCACAATTCCTAGATACCTATTTTTGTGGATATGTTTCTTGATCCCATTCCTGATACTACGAACTTTATCAGTCAATGTTCAGTCAGGGGAAAGATAATACTTGCAAATCCAGTAGACAGTGATGATCTAAGTCATATAATTTGTTACAAAGTTTTTGTAGTGCTGAAAGACCAAATGGCATAAATGGTACTGGAAAAGCAAAAGGGAGAAAAACTTATCATGCCTGAGGCTGAGTTTCTGGAGAGCTATTATTTCCTCTGATTTTCTTAGAAAACATAAGAACTTTGTATTTTATAAACAAATGAAAGAAATAGCTCTTGTTGCCTCCTTCGGATTTTCTATCAGTGCCACCTACTGGTGTAACCCTAATCCTAATAATAGAAAGCTAGGGAGTGTTGAATTATTTTTTAGTCTTCTAGTCCTAGTGTTAAAGAATATAACTGGATAAGTATGTACTTGAGAGACAAGAGACACTATCCAGCACATACAGGAATTCTTAGCTTAAATTCCATCAACGTTTCAACTTTACTTCTAATATATCCAAATAGTCCTCATTAATGTCATATTCAGACTACTATCTGGGTAATATACTACATAGGAATACTTAAGGCTCAAAAGCGTTTAGTAGCTCTGGGTTATAACTAGTATTGAGTGTGACTGCTGTTCGTATTTGTGGTAAAAGAGTACTGATGGAGTCTAGTTGCCTGGGGATTCTGATAATAATGCAATCTCTATTTCTTTAGGACTTTGCAGCCCTTTGTGGAGAAGTAAAGACTTTGCTAAGGAAAGGAAGGATCATTTTAAAATATTCATCTTTAGCATATAGATGTATTCTTCACAATGGCTGCTATTCGCACAAACTAAGTAATTTTCAGCAGAAGTCTAGTTTATGAGGTTTCAACCAGCATCTCTATAGCGATGCGAATTAGTAAGAGACACGAGATTGGATGCACCAAAACTGGTTTGCTTTAGATGGTTTCTTGCTTTTTTCTTCTTGTAGTATTTAGATAGGACTGAAAGAATGATATTTTTCTCTATTAGAATATGAGGTCCTTTAACTGAAGGAAAAAAAATGATGGAAAAGGATGCTCATAATGAAAATTAATTCAAAACTAGGCAACTGAAACTCAAACAGAGTTGGGGAGGAGGTAATGTTACTTCTTATTGGAATTTCCTCTTAGTCCCTTGCTTTTGGAATATCTCTATGGAAGTCATTATGAAGCTGAGAAAGCCAGCAACTTTTATAACAAAATAATCAGCTTTTTGAAGGGAGACTTCATCCAATGTAGTTTAAGTCCACAGGTTATGGTTTTTGGACAACTGACAAGAACTGACCAGTATCCCAAAGAAGCAGAAACCAAGAAGCTTTTAGGGTTTATTTGTTCGAGTTTGTTGTTGTTGTTGTTGTCTTACATGTTCTCTGTGTATCTTGTTCATTCCAAATAACTCTGAGCCTTAGCTGCAGTCTATGATTGACTAAAGCAAGATGGGATCTGCATGTAATAGTCATTAGGCCCTGTGTACATTACTTTTCATTGATATAATAGAATTGGAATTTAGATACTACATTTCTATATTGTCTTTGGTACATTCTAAATTTATTGAGTATGGGGATACTTTCGTGAACCTGGCTGGTCTTGAAATTTTGGAAAAGTGGAACATGTAAGAATGGGATTAAATAAATCAAATATGGAGGCACTGAAATGGCCACACCCATCCCAGTGAAAGTGGCCCTTGCGGCAGATAGTGTAGAAGGAATTCAGCCCACCCAAACATTTGAGTAAAAATCTGTCTGAGATGAACAAAATAAGACAATAAAGGAAAAGAGACAATGACCTTTGGTTACTTTGGAACTTTATCCAAAGAAGAGCAATCTCTTTTTGAGAATTTTAATATCTTTATGTAATATCTGGGATTTTACATTTTTCCAATTGAGCTTGGAGTGGTCAAAAGAGCTTTTGGGTTGGGGCATATAATGATTTATTTCTACAAGTGCTTATAAGTGGAAGTTATTGGCACTAGTTTAGCTAAAAATAAAGTAGTAATTTGTTTTCCATTCACTATTATTCATTAGACTCCTTTGTTTAGAAAATATCAAGACAGAAATTATTGGCAAAGCAGGATTGAAGCATGTCAGAGATCTAATTAAATACTACCAAGTCCCATCAAACCACACACATATCAAACAGTTAACAGTTATGGATGCTGTTAGGAATTCAAAAAGGATGACAACTGAAGGAAAGGTATGTTAAACCTTCAGAAATAGGTTTCAGTAGAGAAATGATAGTAGAAACCAAATTCAAGATGAAGATGCTTATGACTTGTGAGGAAGTGGAGACAAGTGACTATGGACTATTAAGAGGCTTAGTTAAGAATAAGTGTTTATAAATTTATTAGTATTTTTTAAAATTAGAGAAAAAAATTGTTTTCATAAGATGAGAATTAAAAGCATGTTTAGTTTTAGAAGAGAGCGTTGGAGAGTGAGAAGTTGAAGACCCTGATAAGAAAACTGGACTCGGAACAAAATGGGATTGAAGAAATTAATGAAAAGATTAAGTAAAATCAAAAGACTAGCAAATTTAAGTCAGATAAAGAGACAAAGGAAAAAGGCAAAGGGGAATGTTTAAGGAGAGAATAGGCAGCTCCTCCAACAGGAAATTATATGCCTAGAGCATAAGAGGGTTTTAACTTATAGATGTGTTGATATAACCAAGTATTATGAATCAAATCTCTTTCATAAATCATCATATTTATTCCATCCTTATTAGAGGATATTTGGGAATGGAAAATGTTTGGGCCATCTCTGCTGACCTAGTAAGTTTTGAGAACTGAAGCCTTAATTCATACTTATTTGTACAGCTTCTACTTTGGACACTGATTATCACAGGAAAGATTAAACAGAAAAGATATCCTGACCCAGGGTTTTTACATTATTCTTCAAATTAAATAAATTTCAGCATCCCTTGCTGTAATAGAAACAAATTTATTAAAGATGTAATAAAGGAGAATTGAGCTTTCCACCTTATAAACAAAGGGCACTGCATCACTCTCAATAGTCATGTTTTTTAAATTTTCTGTGCTATGAAACAGCTTTGTGCAACGTTTATTTTCTCCACACATCATGTATAAGCAATATAATTGTATGATTTCATTTATGATTTACCAAAAGCTAATTTATTTCAAGCAAAAGATACATTTACAATAACTAAGAGCCTTATGGAGTAAGTTATTTCTGCATAGTAGCAATAATTATAAAAGATTCTCACGACTCAAACTTAGTTGCATTATTATGAGGTAGACATCATCTCATCTGTTTGCAGATAATGAAACAGGAACTCAAAGGGTAAAAGTGACTTATGTTAAGATTAGGCAACTCATGAAGTGTGACTGGGGACTTGAACCTAGTTTTGTGATTCCAAGCTTAGTATTAATTCTATCCTTATATATATTACTAACCACATGACAAGGAAAAAAGTTGTTGATCCTCTACTCTAATTTCAGTATCTGATCCAGTTTCCACAGTGATAATAAAACTAAATAAGGATAACTTTTCTTCTAACTGAGAACATCAGAAATTGCATTTGCTTCTTCAGAAGTCAGAAGCATTGGACTAAGATTTGAGGGATAAGTCCAATGAGACTTTTGGTTGGATTAAAATCTTACATGACAATGTTCTGCCTCACATCATTTCGAATTTTAACTGTCATTATTTATTTGATTTTAATTCATGAATTAAAATGCTACCTAAATATACTGACAGCGTATTTTTTCCTTTTGAGGACAGAAAACTATCCTTTAATTTCATGATTTTATCTTGAAAGAAAAGAAATTCATTGTACACAGTCTTAATCTTTAGGTGGAATATATTACCTTTATTTTGGAAGTAGAAGTAATAGTATTTTCCTTATTATAGGCTTGTGAAAAGGACAATAGAAATTATAAAACATTAGTAAATATACCAACAAGGTACCACTGTACCATTTCTAGTTCTGACAGTGACCCACTGAGAAAATGAACTTCTCTCTCTCTCTCTCTTTTTTTTTTACTGATGTTTCAGGAACAATAATTGATGTTATTAGCCAAAACTCTGTACTCAATGGGAAATGATGATGGAGACATTACTCAATAAAGCACTTTGAAACAGTCCATTTCATAGCTTAAAAACATGAAAAACAATATCATTACCACTAACATTGTAAATGCAAGTTCAGTAATGCTTTACATATGAAAGATAGTATTTCCTGGGATTAAAGCTATTTCAAGTGGAAGGCTTGAAAGTTTAAAACATGATATACTTTACTTTGTAATGGCTCCCATATCACACTTTTCTCTAAAAAATAATACTTCCAGTATAAGATTTTCTAATTGCTTCAAGTTTAGGTGACAACTGAGAAAGACTATATAGATAGAGATATAGACATAGATATAGATATATCTTTAATATTTATTTTTAGGAATGAGAATGTTACCTTATAAGAAAAATGAGCTTTCTGTAATACTGAAGGCAATTGTCTCAAGTCCTTTTTCCCTTTCCTCTCACCATGACAACTTATTAAACTAGGATTCAAAACAGATGGATTTCTACAACTATTACCACCTTTTCTAAGCAAACCTAAAAATTCATTTGCTTGCTCCTCACCTAAACAAAACATATTAATGATGTGCATAAGCTCTTTTTCCAGTTGACTGTTATGTGCAAAAATGAAACAAATCCTCAAGTGAATGTTCTAACTTTTTAGACTATAAGACAACTACCCAGGATAGAAATAAATTTTATATTATAACTAGTCTATCTAGATATCTATCTAATCTATGAACTATCCATATCTATCTATCTGAAACAAAATATCGCAATACAATTTGTAGATTTCCCATGTGAGACACACTGACATTTTCTGTTTTGTTTTTTTTTTTTTAAATTAAGGAAATGTGAATACAACTTCAGGGTTGATTAATGAATAGCATCTAAATCAAAGCTTTATTCTTTCTTGGTGCTCACATCACTATGTGATCAATAATTTTAGACAAATATTTAAAAGATCAAATTCTTTTGCAAAGCTTTTATGTTTTCTTATATTATACCTATACCTATTGATATCCCAAACCTAATTTAGAAGTACAAATACAGGAGCTTATCTCTATTAACAAAATTTCCTTTCTCATTTTCATGGAGGGTTGATATCAAATACTGTTTACTGTGTTTGCTGTTTTTTCCTGGAAAGACAGAAGAGACATAGTGCTCTGTTTTATGAAACTTTCACAAAGAATGGCAATGGATTTTCATATAACTGGCATAGATAGATAGTGTGTTTGGGGAGACACAACATGAATGAGGATGGTACAGGTACTTTATCCCATATACTAGCTAACTATACCCTTGCACCCCTGTTCGGCTTCATTACTTATAGGAAAAAAGGAAACATATTAGACTCCTTTGACCCTTGTTATTCTTTAAAATTGTTTTAAAGGTAACAAAATACATTTAAAAAGTACTAAACTATGATTATTAATAACTGTATTTCATGTAAGTATGATAAGGCTTTTTAATTGGTTAAGGATATGCTTCCACATGCTTTTACAAGTTTTTCAGTCTGCAATAAATTATGCAAACAAGAAAAAATTTACTAAACTCAATCGTCTTTGTCATATATTTGTCATATCTTTGTCATATATACAACAGTTCTTAAGATCTTATACTATGGGAACAATTGAATGTGAATGATTCTTATACTTTTTGACTATCTGATAGTCTTAGAAATGAATAATCACAAAGTTCATAGGAGTAGAAATAACTATACCTTAAGTTATTCAAGGGGATATGATTACTTGAATAATATTACTACATGATATTGTTTGGTCAATAAAATATATAAATGTTAAAAAGTTCTGTGAGAAGTATGGTTTAAAAATACATCAGACATGTTCAGAAAACAATTTGCTACCTAGAATTAAACTTTGTAGTCTTATTTGATTACCAAAGATTTCTGTGTGTAAGTGCTTAATTATGATACTTTAAAAAAAACCTATTTTGAGCTTCAAGATGTAGTTTATTCAAGTATATTAAAAACAAGCAAATAAAAATGTCCATGCAAACAAGTTCTTAACTACAGAATTTAAAAGAGGCTCAGAGCAGAATTGATGGGTTTTACTTCCTAGCTGGGAAACTAAAGACAGTAATAAACTTTTTCTAGGTTCCCCCCCTGCCCCACTTGCCTGCTGGATGAAAAAGCAAAGAAAATGACTTTGCAAATCACATATGCATCAAAAACATTAATATGTGAAGCTCTTCTTCCCAGAAAATCTCTTTCTGGGAATGTATCTTTTGGAAATATGAAGAAATGGGTATATATAGTATTAGCATATTTATAAGGAGGAAAAGTTTCAACAGTTCAATGAGAATTTTCACTCTGAAAGAAACTGTATAGTTACATCTTTTCAAACAAGTAAACCTTGTTTAGTAAAACAGGCAGTTTCTTGAACATAAACTAATTATGTAATTATATTTTCAAATAAAATTTGAAATCTGAGATTGTTTTAATTCAGTTTAGTTTTTTAAGAGACTCAAAATCAGAGATGGGATTAAGATGGCGGAATAGAAGGACTGGAGCTCAACTTCTCTCCTAAAAACAACAAAATTCACAACTAAAAGCTGAGCATTCTTTACCCAAATGGACCAGAAATCTTAAAAAAGATATCCTACTCCAGAAGAAAAAGAGGAGGACACATCAAGAGGTAGGAGGGGTGATTTCAGGATATAAACAACCCCAAACCTCCTGGGTGGGAAGCCCCGCAGACTGGAAACTAACTGGTTCACAGAGACTTACCTACAGGAGTGAGAGTTCTGAGCCCCTCATCAAACTCTCACGTGTGGGGATCTGGCACTGGGAGAAAGAGCCCCTGGAGCATCTGGCATTGAAGGCCAGTGGGGCTTGTGTGCAGGAGCTCCACAGGACTGGGGGAAATGGAGACACCATTCTTAAAAGGCACATACAGACTTTCATGTGCACTGGATCCCAGGGTAAAGCAAAGCCTCCATAGGAATCTGGGGCAAACCTAACTGCAGTTCTTGGAGGACATCCTGGCAAAACAGGGGTGAACATAACTTATTGTGATTGAAGGACATTGAAAGCAAAGCTGTTGGGAATATTCAGCAGCTTGCCTGTCTCTGGAGGTGGCCATTTTGGGAAAATGTGGCCCCACCCATCAGTCAGCTGCTGAGAAGCCCCAGGGGAAACAACAATCCAGGTGGGATGCAGCCATGCTCTTCAGTAAACAGGCTACCTAAAGATCCCTCAGGCACACAGCTGCCTCTAATCCCATCCAGAAACTAAGCCCCACCCACCAGAGGGATTAGAATCAGCTCCACCTACCAGTGGGCAGGCATCAGCCCCTCCCATCAGGAAGCCTACAGCAAGCCCCTGTACCAACTTCAGCCACAAGGGGAGCAGACACCAGAAGTATGAGAGGCTACAACTCTATTATCTATAAAAAGGTCACCACACCAAAAACCTATAAAAAGGAAAAGACAGAGAACTATAACTCAGATGAGGGAGAAAGGAAAAACCCCCCAGAAAAACAGCTAAGCAACAAGGAGATTCTCAGCCTCCAGGAAAAAGACTTTAGACTGTTGATGCTGAAGATGATGTAAGACATTGGAAATAAACTGGAGGCAAAGATAGATAACTTACAGGAAACACGGAGCAAAGAGATACAAGATATAAAACTTAAGAAGAGATGCAAAATACAACAACTGAAATAAAAAATTCACTAGAAGCAGCTAACAGCAGAATATAGGAGGCAGAAGAATGAATAAGTGGGTGGAGGACAGATTAGTGGAAATTACGGATGTGGAACAGAAAAGAGAAAAAAGATTGAAAAGAAATGAAGAGCGTCTCAGAGAACTCTGGGACAACGTGAAACACAACAACATCCGTATTATAGCGGTGCCAGAAGGAGAAGAGAGAGAGAAGGGGATAGAAAAAATATTCCAAGAGATAATAGCTGAAAATTTCCCTAACATGGGGAAGGAACCACTCACTCAAATCCAGGAAGCACACTGAGTACCATATAAAATAAACCCAAGGAGGAACACCCTGAGACACATATTAATCAAACTAACCAAAATTAAAGACAAAGAGAAAATCTTGAAAGCAGCAAGGGAAAAGAAACAAGTAATATACAAGGGAACTCCAATAAGGTTATCAGCAGATTTTTCAGCAGAAACTCTGCAGGCCAGAAGGGAGTGGCAGGATATACTTCACATGATGAAAAGAAAAAAACCTCCAACCAAGATTACTTTACCCAGCAAGGCTCTCATTCAGATTTGAAGGAGAAATCAAAACCTTCACAGATAAGCAAAAGCTGAGAGAATTCAGCAACACTAAACCAGCCTTACAACAAATACTAAAGGAACTTCTCTAGGCAGAAAAGAACAAGAGAAGAAGGAAAGAAAAAAGAGCAGCAAAAACAAATCCAAAGTAATTAATAAAATGGCAATAAGGACATACATATCAGTAATTACCTCGGAGTTCCTGTGGTGGCACAGTCACTAATGAATCTGACAAGGAACCATGAGGTTGTGGGTTTGATCCCTGGCCTTGTTCAGTGGGTTAAGGATCGGGCATTGCTGTGATCCGTGGTATAGGTTGCAGACGCGGCTTGGATCCCGAGTTGCTGTGGTTCTGGCATAGACCCGTGGCTATAGCTCCGATTGGACCCCTAGCCTGGGAACCTCCATGTACCACAGGAGTGGCCCAAGAAATGACAAAATAAATAAATAAAAATAATTACCTTAAATGTTAATGGACTTAATGCCCCAACCAAAACACAGAGACTGGCTGAATGGATACAAAACTAAGACCCATATATATGCTGTCTTCAAGAGACCCACTTCACTTCTAGGGGCACATACAAATTGAAAGTGAGAGGATGGAAGAAAATATTTCATGCAAACGGGGATCAAAAGAAAGCGGGAGTAGCAATACTCATATCAGACAAAATAGACTTTAAAATGAAGAATATTTTAAGGGACAAAGAAGGACATTACATAATGATCAAAGGATCAATCCAAGAAGAAGATATAATAATTTTAAATAGGTTCACCACAATATATAAGGCAACTGCTAACAACCTTAAAAGGACAAATCGACAATTACACAATCATAATGGGGGACTTTAACACCCCACTCACAGCAATGGACAGATCAACCAGACGGAAAATCAATAAGGAAACACAGGGCCTGAATGACGCATTAAACCAGAGGAACTTAATAGATATTTATAGGACATTCCATCCAAAAGCAGCATAATACACATTCTGCTCAAGGGCACACAGAAATTCTCTAAGATTGATCACATCCTGGGCTACAAATTCAACCTCAGTAACTTTAAAAAAATTGAAATCATATCAAGCATCTTTTCCAACCACAATGCTATACAACTAGAAATCAACAACAAGAAAAAAACTGCAAAAAACACAAACATGTGGAGACTAAACAACATGCTACTAAACAACCAATGGATCACTGAAGAAATCAAAGAGGAAATTAAAAAATACATACCAGCAAATGACAATGAAGATACGACACTCCAAAACCTATGGGATGCACCAAAAGCTGTTCTAAGAGAGAAGTTTACAGCAATACAAGTCCAACTCAGGAAACAAGTAAAAGCTCAAATAAACAAGCTAACTTTACATCTAAAGCAGCTCGAGAGAGAACAGACAAGACCTAAAGTTAGTAGAAGGAAAGAAACCATAAAGATCAGAGCAGAAATCAGTGAAATAGAAACAAAGAAAACCATAGAAAAGATCAATGAAACAAAAAACTGGTTCTTTGAAAAGATCAACAAAATTGATAAACCCCTAGCCAGACTTATCAAGCAAAAAAGAGAGAGGACTCAAATCAATAAAATAAGAAATGAAAAAGGAGAAGTAACAATGTACATCACAGAAATACAAAGGATCATAAGAGACTACTATATGCAACTATGTGCCAATAAAATGGAAAATCTAGAAGAAATGGACAAATTCTTAGAAAAGTACAATCTTTCAAGACTAAACCAAGATGAAATAGAAAAGATGAGTGGACCAATCACAAGAACTGAAATTGAAATTGTGATTAAAAACTTCTAACAAACAAAAGTCCAGGACCAGATGGCTTCACAGGCAAATTCTATTAAACATTTAGAGAAGAGTTAACACCTATCCTTCTGAAACTATTCCAAAAAATTGCAGAGGAAGGGATACTCCCAAACTCATTCTATGAGGCCACCATCACCCTCATACCAAAACCAGACAAAGATACCACAACAAAAGAAAACTACAGGCCCATTTCACTGATGAACATCGATGCAAAAAATCCTCAACAAAATACTAGCAAACCGCATCCAACAATACATTAAAAGGATTGTATGTCATGATCAAGTGGGATTTATCCCAGGGATGCAAGGGGTATTCAATATCCACAAATCCATCAGTGTGATACACCACATTGACAAACTGAAGAATAAAAACCATATGATCCTTTCAATAGATGGGGAAAAAGCCTTTGACAAAATCCAACACCCATTTCTGATAAAAACCCTTCAGAAAGTGGGCATAGTGGGAACCTACTTCAACATGATAAAGGCCATATGTGGCAAACCCACAGCAAACATCATTCCTGCTGAGATCATGAACAAGACAAGGATGTCCACTCTCGCCACTACTACTCAACATAGTTTTGGAAGTCCTAGCCACAGCAATCAGAGAAGTAAAAGAAATAAAAGGAATCCAAATTGGAAAGGAAGAAGTAAAACTATCACTATTTGCAGATGATATGATGCTATACCTAGAGAATCCTAAAGACTCTACCAGAAAACTCTCAGAGCTCAACCATGAATTTGGCAAAGTCGCAGGATACAAAATTAATACACAGAAATCGACGGCATTTTTATACACTAACAATGAAAGAGCAGAAAAAGAAATTAGGGAAGCAATCCCGTTTACCATCACATCCAAAAGAATAAAATATCTAGGAGTAAACCTACCTAAAGAGACAAAAGACCTGTACTCTGAAAACTATGACACTGATGACAGAAATCAAAGATGAAACAAATAGATTGAAAGATATACTATGCTCGTGGATTGGAAGAGTTAACATTAGCAAAATGACTATACTACCTAAGGCAATCTACAGATTCAATGCAATCCCTATCAAATTACCAAGGACATTTTTCACAGAACTCGAACAAAACATTTCAAAGTTTGTTTGGAAGCACAAAAGACCCAGAATAGCCAAAGACATCCTGAAAAAGAAAAATGGAGCTGGAGGAATCAGGTTCCCGGACTTCAGACTAAACTAAAAAGCAATAATCATCAAAACCATATGGTATTGGCACCAAGACAGAAATAGAGATCAGTGGAACAGGATAGAAAGCCCAGAATTCAACCCACACACCTACAGCCAACTGATCTATGACAAAGGAGGCAAGAATATACAATGGAGAAAGTTAAGCTTGTTCAATAAGTGGTGCTGGGAAAACTGGACAGCCGAATGGAAAAGAATAAAATTAGAACACTCCCTAACACCATACACAAAAATAAACTCCAAATGGATTAAAGACCTACACATAAGACCAGACACTATAAAACTCCTAGAGGAAAACTTAGGCCAAACACTCTCTGACATAAACCACAGCAAAATCTTCTCAGACCCACCTCTTAATTTAAGAGTATTGACAATAAAAACAAAAATAAACAAGTGGGACCTTATCAAACTTCAAAGCTTCTGCACAGCAAAGGAAACCCTAAGCAACACAAAAAGACAACCCACAGAATGGGAGAACATCTTTGCAAGTGAATCGACTGACAAGGGATTAATCTCCAAAATTTACAAACACCTTCTCCAGCTCCATACCAAGAAAGAAAACAAACAACCCCATCAAAAAATGGGCAGAAGCTCTAAACAGACAGTTCTCCAAAGAAGACATACAGATGGCCAAAAAACACATGAAAAGATGTTCAACATCACTCATTATTAGAGACATGCAAATCAAAACCACTATGAGGTACCACCTTACACCAGCCAGATGGCCATCATCCAAAAGTCTACAAACAATAAGTGCTGGACAGGGTGTGGAGAAAAAGGAACCCCAGCACACTGTTGGTGGGATTGGAAATTGGTGCAACCACCGTGAAAAGCAGTATGGAGATTCCTCAGAAAACTAAACATAGAACTACCATTTGATCCCGCAATCCCACTCCTGGGCATCTATCCAGAGAAAACCATGACTCGCAAAGACACATGTACTCTGATGGTCACTGCAGCACTATTTACAATAGCCAAGACATGGAAACAACCTAAATGTCCATCGACAGAGGAATGGATCAAGAAGATGTGGTACATATACACAATGGAATGTTACTCAGCCATTAAAAAGAACAAAATACTGGCATTTTTAGCAACATGGATGGACCTAGAAATTATCATGCTAAGTGAAGTCAGCCGTACAATGAGACACCAACGTCAAATGCTTTCACTGACGCGTGGAATCTGAAAAAAAGGACAGACTGAACTTCTTTGCAGAACAGATGCTGACTCACAGACATTGAAAAACTTCTGGTCTCCAGAGGAGACAGTTTGGGGAGTGGGGGGATGTGCTTGGGCTGCGGGATGGAAATCCTGTGAAATTGGATTTTATGATCATTATACAACTACAGATGTGATAAATCCATTTGAGTAATTAAAAAAAGAGAGAGACTCAAAATAAAATCTCATTCACCCTAGAAATTCTACATAAAAACTGGACAAACTGATTTAGAATATTTTGTTCCAATTTCATTTATTTATTCAACAAAGATTTGTTGAGAATTTATTACTTCATGGGAACTATGTTAAACGTAGAAAATAAATAAGTAAATCAGAGCATTATTCTTTAGAAAAATAAGAATCTTGTGAAGAATTGCCATATAAGTGGTTAAAAAAAGGTGGACATTTTTGGGGAGTCTTTCTTGATTTTTTCTGTAGACATATGATTAAAAGAGTCATTCTTAGAATTGTAGATACTTTCAAATAAATATATACACTCTTAAAGAATTGTCTTATTTTTATTTTTAAATTTTTTTAGCACCACACCCACAGCATATGGAAGCTCCCAGGCCTGGGGGTCAAATTGGAGCTATAGCTGCTGGCCTATGCCACAGCCACAGCAACATCAGATCTGAGCCACATCTGTGACCTACACTACAGCTCATGGCAATGCTCAATCCTTAACCCACTGAGCCAGGCCAGGGATCGAACCCATGTCCTCATGGATGCTAGTCAGATTCGTTTCCACCAAGCCACAACAGGAACTCCAGAATTGCCTTATTTTTATACCAAAAAAAAAAGCTTGTACCATGTCTTCTGAGATATACTGTAGTAAAATCTTTACCTGTTCTCAAAAGCAAAATCTGCCTATTGCGATGCTTATATAAAATAGTTCATTTTACATGTCACAGAACATTCTTGTCTATGTGACAGAAAGAACACTTCCACCTGGCATTGAAATTAAGCCATCAAATTTTCTCAAGTTTTATTAGGGAAGTTTACTCTCTTTTTCAACTTGAATTTACAGCATAACTTGAACCATTAATTTACTGATATTTCATCTATTAAAAACCGGGAAAAAAAGGGTCTATAAAATTCTTGCCAATGTTATCAGAAATGTCATCGCTAAAATTTCAGGAAAGAAAGTGACAGAATTTCTACCCACACCCTTGCTCTCTGTAGAAACACTTTTTCTTTACCCTACCAACACACCCTCAACCCAAATTTTTTAAAAAATGTTTTCAGTGAAACACAATGTAGGGAGGACTGTTTCTATAGCAAGGAAACAAATGTGAGAAAAGATAAGAAAAGAAAATTCAATGAGAAAGCAATAGGAAGAACCACAGAAAATGGTCTAAACAGAATAGAAAAAGAAAAAACACACACATAATAGGAGGAAGCAGGCATGGCTCTTGAAAGGTGATTAATAATAATTAGAAGCTACTTAGGTTCCTGAACTTAGAAATGATGCTTCATGGACTAAAACTTGACACAGTAGTATCCATTAAGAACAAGACTCTTTCCTCTCAAAGATTTTTCACTGCACCTCCTGTGATGCTAATTTCATCATAAATATTGCCTCTAAATATGCATCTCACTACAAGTGCTGCCCAAAACACTTGCCTTCCATGAACCTCAGAGTGCACAGCTTCCCATCCCTACTGCCACCAAAAGAGGATAGTTACACTCTGACATTCCCTAAACATGGGGCTGGGGAAATTGCTTCAACTACAAGTGCCTGATCTCCAACCAACATTCACTCAGTCTATCCAATGACTGAGCTGCAGTGCCCTCATTGCCTTATTCCTCCGTCTATGCTCAAATACCATGTTCTCTTATGTCCTCAGGGACCTTGCTCTAATAATTATCTCTTCTTTTTCACCACCTTTTCTCTTTCCCCTCTTTTGCTTACTGTCTCTTTCCTTTGTAGAAATACCATTTCCCATTGAAAAGCAGCTCCCTCAGGTTCATGATTTCCTGTGATCATCTGTTCCCTTCCTTCATAGTCAAGCATCTTGAGTTTTTGGTACGCATTGTCTGAATGTTTCCCCACTCGTCTTCATTTCAGTCTGACATCTTCCCCTATCAAAGGAATTACTTTCACTCAAATTGTCAGTGACCACCTGGACTAAAAATGCATTGAACACATTTAGTCCCCTCTTTCCTTTCACTTATCCAGTTACTGTGGTACCATTAAATTATGAGGGAACCTACCAGTCCTTGACTTCCTAAATACTGTTCTGAATTATATGCGTCCCTGTTTTGCTTCTAGTTATACTCTTGTTTTTCCCCTGCATTCCTTAAAGGTTCATGTTTTCCTCTTCTATTCTTAATCCTCTCTGCTAATTACTTACTTTCTTCTCTGGCTTTAACTAAGATCTATAAACTAACAATTTTACATCATTCTCAACATTCCAGAAATCTCTTCAGAGATTTAGAACAGTTTTTCCAACTTTCTGACACACTTTAAGATTTGGAAATCACATAGGTACTTAAAATCAACACTGAACTGGTCATCCCCACACCTGTTTCTCTTTCTAGTCTCATTATTTTAGATAATTACACCATCTAATCACCTAAGTTGGGAATGACCCTCAGTACCCTCATCACTAAATCCTTCCCTAAATGATTTACTATTAAGTCCTGTAGATTCTATATCCTAATTACCCCTCAAATTGAGCATTTCCCCTCCTCCATTGCAAAGGCTTCATCATTTTTTGTTTGTATTATACCTCTGCTACCAGCCCAGCTGATTTTGGTTCATCTGTCCTTTTAATGTCTATGTTTTAAAAAAAACACTTGATATTGAAGGTGAAATTACATAGGTTTTGTGTAAAATCTTCCCAGAGGTACTTACTAATTGTGAATCTGCAATTTATTTAGTATTTCTGAGGCTCTATTTTCTCTTTAATGGACAAGAAAAGTATCCTCCTTATAAAGTTATGTATAAAAGTGGCTACTTCTTGGTAAGCACTCAATATTACTATTATTATTATTATTGAACTTTACTGATATTATTATAACTCATCTAAGCTTAAATCCATTCAAAGACTCTCCATTACCATAAGGATAAAATTGGCTTTCAAGGCTCAAAATTGGCTTTTAGGATAATCTTAAAATGGTTTTCAGGGCCTCTATAGTCTACTTCTTCTACTTCTCCAGCCTCATCTTTCTATACTTTCTGATAGAAGCTCTAATTTCAGTTAGGATCTCTCCCTTCTCCTTCTGACATAGTCAATTAACTACTCACAAGCCTCTTGAAAAGTCATTTCAAAAATTACCCATTCAGAGGGCTAATGGGAAGGGATCCACAAGGAAAAACTACAAAGGGTCAGGAGAATTTTGTTGAATACTAACAGTTCCATATCTTAATTGGGGTGGAGTTTGCATGGATGTATATGTCAGTTAACTATAGAGTTAGTTAATCCACTTTATTGTATGTAAATTATACCTCAATAAATTAACTAAAAATAATTCCATATAGAAACTCTGCAGTAACTCCTTTCTGCCTTGGCTAAGTGGGCATATGTGAATTTCCACAGCACATGCATATATTCTCTTCATAACACCTATTGTATTGTTTGCTAAGTACTAAACATTCTATGAATCCCTCTGAAAACCCTAGAACATTCGCTTTATATCTCCAACATCTAGTGTAAGGGCTCAAAACAAAACAGGACTTGAAAGAATATTTATGGAATCAATGAATGAATTATAAATTGAGATTATGACAATAAATTCAGATTAACATTTGGTAATGTGGAATTATGTGATTAAACATTTACAGTTTTAATGAAGGCTTAGGGGCTCATGTAATGCTGTATACTATGTAGATACAATCAAAGATTAGAAATGCCCCACACAATTGCTAATAATATCTGTGTAAATCCATCATATATTAATTATGTTTACATTAATGCTTTGGCATTAAATCTTACAATCAGTGCATATTACATGGGGGACTTATTCTTTTTTTGTGAGAAACAAAGAAGGATCAGTTAAAAACTGTCATCTATTTATTACAAAATCATCTCAGTGCAGCAATGAGTATTAAGAACATCTTGAAAACTATGATGAGAAAATGGAATACTAATGTCAACAGTACTGTCCCTTCCAAATATACCAAGAAAAACCTAAACTAGAAGGGACCATAATTCCCACTGTACCTTAGTACAGTCACTTTACAGAGATCACTACTGATACACCTAGAATGCATTATACCAAGGCATGCGATCCTTATACGCCTATCAGCAGGCAATGTTCCTAAAGATTATAGATGGTGTTGAGAGCATTATCTTATAAAACGTAGACTATAAGATCAAATGACCTAGCTTTCAGAGGACATATTAGCAGTATCATTGATAACTTAGTTTGATAAATCACTCTCAAAGTATCCTTATTCTTGAATGAGAGAGATATATAAAATCCAATATTTTCTACTTTAAATTAATAGTTTATGTGTATCTTGTATGAACTGAATTGCCTAATAAGAAAATGTACATAGAAGATGATGAATGATATTGGAGTACAGTTCCTTTATGTCAGACAAGAGACTCTTTTATCTCAGATGTGCTAGTTACTGTTTCCTCCAAGCATATACTTTCTCTGAAAGGAAAAAGCTCTAGCTTTCCCACTGACAAAATGTTAACCCATATTTAAACTCACATGACCTAACTTCTGCCACAGATTAGACCAAAATCAACATGCGATCCAAGGGCAGCCAATTTTCAGATTTTTTTTTTTAATTCAGGTACAGTTGATTCACAGTATTATATTAGTTTCAGGTGTACCTCACAATGATTCAGTACTTTCGCAGATTACATTCCATTAAAAGTTATTATAAGATACTAGCTATAATTCTCTATGCTATACAATATATATTTTTTGCTTCTCTATTTTTTACATAATAGCTTGTATCTATTAATACCATACCCCTAATTTGGCCCCTCCTTCCCTCTCCCCTTTGGTAACTACTTGTTTTCTGTATTTGCGAGTCTCTTTCTGTTTTGCATATATGTTTATTTGTATTATTTTTAAAATTTCACATATTAAGTAATATCATATGGTACTTATCTTTCACTGGCTTATTTCACTAAGCATAATATTCTCTAGGTTCACCCATATTGCTGCAAATGGCAGAATTCATTTATTTTATGGCTAAGTAATATACTATATTCGTGTGTGTGTCTTCTTTATCCATTTGTCTGTTGATGGCATTTGAATTATTTCCACATGCTGCCAATTGTAAGTGTCGCTATGAACAGTGGGGTACATGCACATTTTAGAATTATTGTTTTATTCCAGATATGTATTCAGGAGTAGAAATGCTGGATTATATATAGTTCTATTTTTACTTTTTGGAAAAACCAACACAGTATCTGAACCAATCTGCATTCCACCATCAGTGTACAGTGTACTTTCTTCCACATCCTCTCCAACATTTATTATTTGTAGACTTTTTGATGTTGGCCATTCTGACAGGTGTGAGGTGATACCTCACTATGACTTTGATTTGCATTTCCCTGATGCTTAGTGATATTGAGAATCTTTCCATGTTCCTATTGACTATCTGTATATCTTTGGAAAAACATCTCTTCAAGTCTCTTGTGCATTTTGTAATTGAGTTTGTTTTTTTGAAGTTGAGTTGTATGAAATGTTTATACACTTGAATATTAAACCTTTATCAATCATATCATTTGAAAATATATTCTCCCATTCCAGAGGTTGTCTTTTCATTTTGTCAATGGTTTCCTTTGTTGTACAAAAGCTTTTATGTTTAATTAGGTCTCTCTTTTTTGGCTATTTCTTTTGCCTTAGGAGATAGAGCCAGAAAATACTTTTATACGTTATGTCAAAGAATGGTCCATGTTCTCTTCTAGGAGTTTTACGGTTTCAGATGTTATATTTAGGTCTTTAAACCATTTTGAGTTTATTTTTGTATATGGTGTGAGGTAATATTCTAATCTTATTCTTTGACACATAGTTGTTGTCCAGTTTCCCAGCATCGCTTGTTGAAAAGACTATCTTTTCTCCATTGTACATCCTTGCCTCTCTTACAAGCCAGTATCTTTGATGAATACAGATGCAAAAAATCCTCAACAAAGTATTAGTTAACTGAATACAACAATATATGAAAACTCTCATCAAAGTAGGTATAGAGGAAACATATCTCAACATAACAAAGACAATTAATGACAAATCCACAGTCAATATCATACTCAATGGTGGAAAGCTGAAAGTCTTTCCTCTAAACTCAGGAATAAGACAAGGATGCCCACCATCACCACTTCTATTTAACATAATATTAGAAATACTAGCCATGGTGTTGGAGACCACTGAAACTGCTGAATTCTGCAGAAAACAAATTTGGTGCACGTGCAAAAGCACAACCACTAAGAGAGCTTTATCATTACCTGCACCTGATTTTGCTTATTAACCTACGTCACCTTCCCTAATAAAAGTCATGTGGGCTAAAGCCTAGGCGCCTTTGTTCTGAGGAACAGAGTGCCTCCTGGTCCCCCAATTTCTAGATGTAAAAGAGTCTTGTGTGTTTTGTTATGCCATGCTGTCCCTCTTTCAGGATCTCCTGTTGCCCTGCAGCGCTGGCCGTGGCACCTTGGGAATCAGAAAAGAAATAAAATGCATCCAAATTGGAAGAGAAAAGCTAAAACTGTCACTATCTACACATGACATGATACTTTAGATAGAAAACCCAAAAGTCTACATCCAAAAACTACTGTAACTAATACATAAATTTAGCAAACTTGCCAGATACAATATGCAGAAATCTGCTGCATTTCTATACACTAATAATGAACTACCAGAAAGAGAAAGTAAAAGAACAACTCCACTTAAAATTATATCAAAAAAAATGAAGTATATAGGATTAAACTTAAAGAGGTGAAAGACCTATACCTTGAAAATTATAAAACAATGATGAAAGAAATTGAAAATATACAAAGAAATGGAAAGATATCTTGTGCTCTTGAATTGGAAGAATATTGTTAAAATGACCATACTGCCCAAAGCAATACACATATTTACTGAAATCTTTATTAAATTACCCACATTTCTTTGGTAACTAGAACTAAATATATGAAAACATAAAAGACCCAGAATTGCCAAGAAACTTATAATCTCCTAAAATAATTAAGACTTTTTCTTTCTTTTTTCCTTTCTTTCTTTCCTTTTCTTTCTTTCAGTCTCTTTTTCTTTCCTTCTTTCTTTCCCACATCTGAGGTATATGGAAGTTCCCAGTCTAGGGGTCAAATTGGAGCTGCAGCTGCCATCATACACCACAGCCACAGCAACGCAAGATCTGAGCTGCATCTGTGACCTACACCACGGCTCACAGCAACACTGGTTCCTTAACCCACTTTGTGAGGTCAGGCATTGATCCAACATCCTGATGGATACTAGTTGGTTCTTAAACCGCTGAGCCATCATGGGAATTCTAAGACTTAGTTTCTTAAAACCAAAAACAAATAAAACTAAAAATTTAACTAAAATGACTTTCTATACACTTTAGGCATTAGAACACAAAGTTGCCCATAATATTATATTCACATACAATATAGCAAAAACATTAACTTTCTAATAAACAAAAATACATATTTAGGAAATAAACCATACTGTACAAAATTACCACCATTATCACTATATAGTATTCTTGCAGAACAGAAAAAAAGATAGCAAAATGGATTGACCTCCAATATGTACTTCTAAATGATGGGAAAGTCTGCATATACAACTTTATAAGCTGAAATACAAATAGTCTGTTTGCTCTTTCCACATAATAGAAAAGAGGAAAAGCTCTTGATATAGCCAGGAAAAAAACATTATAAATACCCTTGTTCACTATGAAAATCTTTCTTTAAAGTACTAATATATCAAAGACCAGTACAATATAGCCAATTTAATTTCTAAAAGTTTGCATTCATAATTCTGGTAGGAACAAAATTTCTAATGACACTTTGACCTAATGTATCTTACATCAGGTTTTCCACTTATCCTTGTGTAACATATTCAGACACACACAGCAAAACAAAAACAAAAAAACCAATGAATCTCTACTGTTTATAGGCTTGAAATAATCAAGGAAAAACACTTCTTATACTGAATACTAATTTCATTATATATATATGTATTTCCTGTTCCATGGCATAACTGGGTGGACTCAGGGAGTGATACAATAGATTTTAATCATCTTATCTGGCTGTTCTTATTCACTGGGACAAGTTTTTCTTTTCCCATGAGAATTCTCCATAGTCGTAATAGAGCACCGATGTCCCCCAACTCCTGCTCCTGACTGAAATACGAGGTACATGCAATGTAGCACATAAGTTATTTTTGCACAAAGAAAAAGAGACAAAGTTTATATCTTCTAGAAATTAACAGTATAATGCTTTGCCTCAGCTACTTCATCTGGGTGTTTAGGACATCCACAACCTCAACCCATCACTTAGTTTGGTTAATCCTTCTAAAGCATTAAACCTAAAGGTACTGAGCTAGACACCATAAGTATCCTAGGAGTCTGAAAGAAACGTTCCTTTAGTACAGTATTTGCATCCAGCCCAAAGAAAAGTTTATTTCAGCTGCTCTCTCAATTCTCCTTCTAGTCTCCTCATCCTACATCTGGGTAAATGGCATATGCATCTTGTTTATGAGCTATGTTGATCTCAAGGAAGATCCTTCTCCATACTTTTACATGCTTTAAAAATGTCCTCTACTTCTCCAAACTCTCCTTCTATGTTCACCCCCACCTGCCCCCTGCAGAATACAAAACACTTTCTTATATTTCATTATCTACTTGCTCTAAGGATGAAACTGTCAAGCCATGATCATTGGAGAGCTGCATCATATGGAGCTAGAGAACAAACATACAAGGATTAATAGGTCCTCAAAGCCCTAAACTGTAGTGTACAGCAGGCCATGTCACAAACTTGAATAACTAATAAGACATTAAGGAAATAGAGGATGAGTCTAAATTCCTCTTTTTTCTGTCTCAGATTAGGTATCTGTAAGCCCTGTTTGTTATTGTTGATTCTGCAACTCACTTAACTTTTGAACCCACATTTCACCAGGACAGAGCCTAAACATCTCACTGGGAAATATTTAATGATTTTAATGAGCAAATCACATCTATTCAACTATCAGAGAAATAAAACTACCAAACATTCATGGCTATCATAATGCAGATAAGAGTGACATAAGTATCAGAGATACAAGGATGAACATTATTATGCTAATTTTATATATTTATTTAATGTATATTAAAAAATATGACCAGTGCATCAAAGTTGTGTTTTCACAGATACTATTTGCTCTTAACGATGTTGAAGTAGATCATTCCCTAGCCATATACATTTTCATAGATGGCATATATTATGGGAAAATGCTATGATATAACCAAGCAAATTTTAAACTTGCAGGAATCAACCTTACACAGTCACTAATAACAAATGTGCGTAATTGTTAGATGGAGTCTTTTCACAGTACAAGTCTGTGAAAATGAAAATTCTCAATTCTATCAAAGAAGAAGAAAAGACCTCAAAATATTTGTTATTTAATTTAATGATTTTCAACTGTCCTCCAAGAACTACTTTCTTACTGGATAGCCATCTAATTATGTTTTTTAGTAGGAGGAAAATAGATGGTTCCTCCTATTCCATTATTTTGCTAATGTCTGCTACCAAGTAAATTTTCCATAAAAGTATGTTTTAGAAACTCATCCCCCAAAGCACAGAATGGCATCTTAAAGAACCATTCCTGGCACAAAATAAGGTCTCTGTATTATGTCAAGAACATTTGTAACTATAAAAAGCATACAATAATCTGCGTATATGTGGTATGTTGTTAATTTAATTCCAAACTTCTGATTACTTATAATCTTATTTGAAAGAGAAGAGGAACATGGACAAGAAAGAATTATAGCACAGTGCAAGATGTTGTAAAATGGAGTGTTAATTTGGATATAATTAGGGAATAAATTACATAATATACACAACAAATACTGTTGAATTAAATTAACTTTGAATAATCAGTGAAGACTCCATAAATAGAAATTGATCTGGAATTTGAACAGCTGAATGGTCTTGTGTAGAAAAAGAACAAGGCAGGGCTGAAGTGAAGAAATAGAGATGAGAAGTGGAAGATGTTATAGAAAGGCTAGAAAAAAGAGAGGGAAAGAAATCATCATGACTTATACTGGAAAGATCAATAGCCTGTGTGAGGAACACAGTATCATTCAAGCAGAAAGGAAGCTAATTAATCAAGAGGGTTAAGAATCTTTATAGGTAGCTATAAACAGAGCTATAAATATTACTATATGTGAAATGATAAATAACACCTCTTAAACACTGCCCATAATTAGTTTCTGTTATTTAAAAAAAATGTTAACAAACAGTTTTTTAAAACAAAACCATACTAGTTAAATTGAATACTTTCTCCCAAAGTTTGGACTAGAGATTTTATTTCTCGAATTCTGTACTGACAAGGAGGATTGAAATTTTCAAAAGACCTGAATAGACATTTCTCCAAGGAAGATATACAGATGGGCAATAAACACATGAAAAATGCTCAACATCACTGATTACTAGAGAAATGCAAATCAAAACCGATCTGAGGTACCACCTCACACCAGTCAGACTGGCCATCATTAATAAATCCACAAATAAGAAATGCTGGGGAGGGTGTAGAGAAAAGGGTACCCTCCTGCAATGTTGGTGGGAATGTACACTGGCACAATCACTATGGAAAACAGTATGGAGGCACCTTAGACAACTGAATATAGAACTATCATATGACCCAGCAATCCCACTCATGGGCATATATCTGGACAAAACTTTCCCTTGAAAAAGACACATGCAGTATGTTCACTGCAGCCCTATTCACAATAGCCAAGACGAGAAAACAACCTAAATGTCTAACCTAAAAGAAAACATGGACATGGAAAACAGATGTGTGGCTGTCAGGGGGGAGGGAGGAGGAGGATTGACTGTGATTAATACATGCAAACTATTGCCTTTGGAATGGATAAGCAAAAAGATCCTGTTGTCTGGCACTGGGAACTATATCTAGTCACTTATGATGGAGCATGATAATGTGAAAAAAAAATGTAAATATGTATTTGTGACTGGGTCACCTTGCTGAACAGCAGAAATTTTACAAACACTGTAAACCAGCTATGATGGAAAAAAATAAATATCATTAAAAATAAAAAATTAAAAAAAGAAATTTCAAGCTCAAAGAAGAGTTAATATATATTGAATGCGATTTGCAAAGGACTTAGAAAATATCAGTTCACTGTATGAGAAAGAAAATAAATTTAAACACCATACACAAAAATAAACTCCAAATGGATTAAAGACCTACACATAAGACCAGACACTATAAAACTCTTAGAGGAAAACAGAGGCCAAACACTCTCTGACATAAACCACAGCAACATCTTCTCAGACCCACCTCTTAATTTAAGAGTATTGACAATAAAAACAAAAATAAACAAGTGGGACCTTATCAAACTTCAAAGCTTCTGCACAGCAAAGGAAACCCTAAGCAACACAAAAAGACAACCCACAGAATGGGAGAACATCTTTGCAAGTGAATCGACTGACAAGGGATTAATCTCCAAAATTTACAAACACCTTCTCCAGCTCCATACCAAGAAAGAAAACAAACAACCCCATCAAAAAATGGGCAGAAGCTCTAAACAGACAGTTCTCCAAAGAAGACATACAGATGGCCAAAAAACACATGAAAAGATGTTCAACATCACTCATTATTAGAGACATGCAAATCAAAACCACTATGAGGTACCACCTTACACCAGCCAGATGGCCATCATCCAAAAGTCTACAAACAATAAGTGCTGGACAGGGTGTGGAGAAAAAGGAACCCCAGCACACTGTTGGTGGGATTGGAAATTGGTGCAACCACCGTGAAAAGCAGTATGGAGATTCCTCAGAAAACTAAACATAGAACTACCATTTGATCCCGCAATCCCACTCCTGGGCATCTATCCAGAGAAAACCATGACTCGCAAAGACACATGTACTCTGATGGTCACTGCAGCACTATTTACAATAGCCAAGACATGGAAACAACCTAAATGTCCATCGACAGAGGAATGGATCAAGAAGATGTGGTACATATACACAATGGAATGTTACTCAGCCATTAAAAAGAACAAAATACTGGCATTTTTAGCAACATGGATGGACCTAGAAATTATCATGCTAAGTGAAGTCAGCCGTACAATGAGACACCAACGTCAAATGCTTTCACTGACGCGTGGAATCTGAAAAAAAGGACAGACTGAACTTCTTTGCAGAACAGATGCTGACTCACAGACATTGAAAAACTTCTGGTCTCCAGAGGAGACAGTTTGGGGAGTGGGGGGATGTGCTTGGGCTGCGGGATGGAAATCCTGTGAAATTGGATTTTATGATCATTATACAACTACAGATGTGATAAATCCATTTGAGTAATAAAAAAATAAAAATTAAAAAAAAGAAAATAAATTGAAACCTTTTAAACTTCTGGCTGATTTTTTTTGACTTGTGATATCCTTAGATCTGTATTATTCAGTGATGTTGTTAAAAGTTTCTTGTAAAGTAACTGTGTTTCTACAACACTCAATTATATTTTAGTGACAATAAAATTGACATATTCTGTGTCCATGTTGTCTAAAGATTCAGAAAAGCCAATACTAAAGAGATCAAGATGTCTAATCATCTTGGCAAACTGACAGCCATTCCAAGAACCAAGGATTGTACTTCCATTTATCTACCGTCCCTGATGGAACAGCTGAACCATTTGAATAGACTGCATCTTTTTTTCACCCTGAATCTCATTATGGATCTTATCACAATGCATCTTTTCAGTAGCTATGGGTTTGTTAATCTAGTGCCAAGGTTTTTTTTAATCAAATCACTTCATGTTTAGGTGCTTGCTTAGTTAAATATTAATTTCTCACCGACTTCATAATTTTCCTCAGACTCTACAGTGTAAGAAAGCCTTTGCATGTAGAAAAATAACAAAAATAACAAGTTAGAATTCAAAATATTTGATTTCTTACTTTTCTAGTATTCATTGTCCTTAAGAATTAATGGATTTATTGCTGTGATCCCAGGTCTACAGTGGAGGCTCTATCTTGAGCAGTTTTTAAAGCACAAGGCTTTAAGAAAACTAGCTTTAAAAGCAGAACTTACAAGGCTGGAATTCCCTGATAGTAGTTTCTTTTTTTTTTTTTTTTTCCTGATAGTAGTTTCAAAGTGAGGACTGAAGCTCCTCTCAATAGCTCAGGAAGCAATTTCTATTGCTAGTAATATGTAAAATATCATAATTTAAAAAATCAGAATATCTACCTTTATGTTTGAGATATGAATTGATAACTTTCTTGAAGACTTTTATTTAAAATATCCTATGAAGAGCAAATAAGAAAATGACACCCCAAAGTGACATAAAGGTAATGATTTGTCTTGTACATTTTATGACATATTTAAAAACAACATAACTCATATGTATATTTAGAGCCTTAGAAATATTGTAAAATAGTCCAGTATAATATTTTCCTTACTGAGATTTACTTTTACTTTTAAAAATTACTACTCACCTTTCATAAAATGTTAATTATTATATTTCTTTCATTTTATTTTATTTCCAAATACATGACCCACAATGGCATTAACCCTTTAATTCTAAGTCAGTGTTAGAATGCAAAAAAAGCAATTTTTCTCAAATACAAATTTTCTTTCTTTTCCCCAAGAGGAGTTTTGCTTTTTTTGTTAAATTTATAAATATTATTACAATATTTTCTTTGGAAAACAACTTTGAAAATACATATTTATGGAATAAAATAATATCAAATAATTTCTAAGATTGATGAGGGACTTCAAATCTTATAAATTATTCATTTATGGAGTAGTTGAGTTTAAGTAATCATTCAGGTAAAATTTAGTGGTTTAAAGTTCAGTAGTCAGGGAAAGTTAAAACTATCATAAAATAATAGCACTGGAGTATTTTTCATAGGCCTTACAAATTTAAAGTATGTGAGTTGCAAAATTCTGAGTTTTGTGATTATGAACTATGTAATCATGAGCATATGAATTATAAAATCAAATCCCCATTAATTTAGGAGATAGAAATCTAATTAATAAATCTTCAATAATGTTAAATTTAAGTCTTTTTCACAATTCCTTTCCACAGATTAAAGTAGCTGCTTTGGCTATAAAACCCTTTTAATATACCATAATGTATGACTTTAAATTTTCTATTCATTCAATCAACAAATATTAGTTGAGCCTGTCCTACATTAGGTACTATGAATGAAAAAACAAAAAGGGCACTAATTCTGCCTTGAGCAAACATCAAATCAAATAGTGGAGATCAGGTATTTACTAAATAACCTCAAGTAAAAATGGAAAATTATACTATTAAATGAATCTAGGTAAACTACTATATAAGTTACAGAAAGAAGAGATTGCCTCCACGTGGAAATCAAGAAAGTTTTTGTGGAAGAGGTAACATCTGAGATAAATATCAGAGAGACAGAAACAACTGGGGATGAAGATCATTTCAGAGAGTGTAAGAGAACTATATAAATGGAGGCACAAGAAGAGAAAAGAGAAGGAAAAAATACATGAAGTATTTTTATATTAAGCAATTTACTGTGCAATGAGATGGAGATGCACAAAACACATTCTACTGTGAGACAACACTGGGAAAGTTGGCTGGAATATTGCAATGAATAGGATGCTATATATTCTGGATTTTTTTTTTTTTTTTTTTTTTTTTGGATACTGTATTCTGAAACAGGACACTTTCAAGCATGAAGGAATACTACTACTAATTATGCCAGGACCATAGGTATAAAACTGTCTCATACCAGGAATTATGATCATGTTATTTATAGTAAATTTATCCCAGGACCGTGTGTTTGGATTTAATTGTAAGCAATGGGGACAAAAGGAGTAGTCATCTTATACACAGTACTTTAAAACGGAAATTGTATCTAGTAGAAAAAATATTTAAGTGGGGGAAAATAATAAAGAATCTATTGAAGGTAATTGGCATTCTTTATGAATATAGTGTATATGTAAATTATTATATAACCTTCATTCCATAGATTGTTTAACACTGCAGAGTAACAATGAAGATAGATTGGCCAAGAGTTCAAGAAAGTGGAAATACGTGACTGAACTCATTTATATTACAACACACATTTAAAACACAATACAGGCTCCTCAGGATATTACCTCATTTTTATTGTCAGATGTTTTCAGATGAGGTAATTTCCTGATATTATAGTTTAACAATCTTTCTTGCCTTATATCATTTTTCAAAATTAAGAACATATCAAATTGATGAGGAATTTATCACTATTTAGCCCATTTATTTTGAAGGTTGATTTAAAAAGATATAACACCAATGCTCCAGCCTGCTTTCTTGTTTCTATAATGATATGTATTGTCTTTAGTTACTATATATTTTGTTCTCCAAAAGTTTTAGGCTATTAAGCTACTGAATTTTACATTTACTCTTCTGTTGATCTATATTTGTTCTTTGTAAAGTATTTTGGGACTCCAGACAGAAGAGTGACATAAAATTGTAGATATTTCAATTTTTACTCCTTTCAAACCATAAAAACAAGAGTCAACAAAATTCAGAGAACTAGTTTCACACAGATCTCTCCTCTTCCCATACTCCATGGCTAGAATGAAATAACAAAACAACATGTGAAACTCATAAAATTTAAAAAAATTTAAATTCTCCTAAATTAACCTCTTTTTAAAAAGAATAATACTCTCTGGGAAGATCAATAAGGAATAGTACAAAAGAAATTAGAAATTAGAAATTCAGAAATTAAATTTAATTTGTATAAATTTTCAAATAAGTTTCTTATTAAGAAGTGCAAGTTATAATCAGAATACCATTTTACATTCACAAGACAGGAAAAAACTATAAATTCTGGTAATATCAAATATTGGTGAATAGACAGGGCAACAGATATGCTTATAAAAATAAGCAGACAGACTGAAGAGTTCCCTGCGTGACTCAGTAGTTAACGAATCTGAGTAGGAACCATGAAGTTGCAGGTTCGATCCCTGGCCTCGCTCAGTGGGTTAAGGATCCAGCATTGCTGTGAGCTGTGGTGTAGGTCACGAATGCGGCTCGGATCCAGCATTACTGTGGGTCTGGTATAGGCTGGCAGCTATAGCTCCAATTAGACCCCTAGCCTGGGAACCTCCATATGTCATGGGTGCGGCCCTAGAAAAGACAAAGCAAACAAACAAAATAAGTAGACAGATTGAGAAGGAAGAATTAAACTGCCTTGGTTCACAGATAACATAGTTGTCTAGACAGAAAATCCAAAGACACAACAACAACAGCAAAAGAACTCCTAAAATAGCAAGCAATTATAGTAAAGTTATAGAAAACAAGTTGAATAAACAAAAGTTAAGTGCTTTACTATAGACCAGGAATGAAAAATTGGAATTTTATATTAAAAACAAAGTGTCGTTTACATTTGTACACTCACAAGAGAAGTATTTAGAAATAATGTTAACAAGTTATGTACAAGAGGAAAACTAAAACTCTGATGAAAGATATCAAAGAAAACATAAATAAATGGAAAATACATTTCATGCTCATTGATAGAAAGACAATAGTGTTAACATGTCAGTTCTTCCCAACTTGGTCTATAAACTCAATGCAATATCAATCAAAATCCCAGCAAGTTATTCTGTCAACATCAACAAACTGAGTCTAACATTTAAATGGAGAGTCAAAATAATACTGAAGGAGAATCAAGTTGAAGGACTGATACTACCAAACTTCAAGACATAGTATAAAGCTACAATAACCAAGAGAGTGTGATATTGACAAAAGAATGAACAAATCAATAATTGAACAGAGTAGTGTTCAGAAGTGGACTCACACACATATAGTGAATTAATAATTGACAAAGGAGCAAAGACATTTCAGTGGTGAAAGGACAGTCTTAAAAAATAGTGGTAGTCATGGAAAAAGCAAAGAGAAAAAACCTACTCCATGGAGACTAAACAACATGCTACTAAAAAACCAATGGCTCAATGAGGAAATCAAGAAGGAAATTAAAAACTACCTTGAAACAAATGATAATGAAGACACAACCTCTCAAAACCTATGGGATGCTGCGAAAGCAGTGCTCAGAGGGAAATTTATAGCAATACAGGCCTTTCTCAAAAAAGAAGAAAGATCCCACATTGACAACTTAACCCTCCACCTAAACGAATTAGAAAAAGAAGAACAAAAAAGTCCTAAAGTCAGAAGAAGGAAGGAAATCATAAAGATCAAAGAAGAAATCAATAAAATAGAGATTCAAAAAACAATAGAGAAAATTAATAAAACCAAGAGCTGGTTCTTTGAAAAGGTGAACAAAATTGACAAACCCCTGGCCAGACTCACTAAAAAGAGGAGAGAAAGAACCCAAATCACCAAAATTAGAAATGAAAAAGGAGAAATCATAACGGATACAGCAGAAATACAAAAAACCATAAGAGAATACTATGAACAACTATATGGCAACAGGTTTGACAATCTGGAAGAAATGGACAATTTTCTAGAATCTTACAGCCTGCCAAAACTGAATCAAGCAGAAACAGACCAGCTGAACAGACCCATCACTAGAAATGAAATTGAAGAGGTCATAAAATCACTCCCTACAAATAAAAGTCCAGGACCAGATGGCTTCACAGGTGAATTTTACCAAACATATAAAGAGGAATTGGTGCCCATCCTCCTTAAACTCTTTCAAAAGGTTGAAGAAGAAGAAATACTGCCAAAGACATTCTATGATGCCACCATCACCCTCATTCCAAAACCAGGCAGAGATACCACCAAAAAAGAAAACTATCAGCCAATATCATTGATGAATATAGATGCAAAAATTCTCAACAAAATCATAGCCAACCGAATCCAACAACATACCAAAAAAATTATACACCATGACCAGGTTGGGTCCATCCCAGGTACACAAGGATGGTTCAACATACGCAAATCAATCAGCATCATACACCACATTAACAAAAAAAAAAGTCAAAACTCATATAATCATCTCAATAGACGCAGAAAAAGCATTTGACAAAGTCCAACATCCATTCATGATCAAGACCCTCGCCAAAGTGGGTATAGAGGGAACATTCCTGAATATAATCAAAGCCATTTATGATAAACCCACAGCAAATATAATCCTCAATGGGGAAAAACTGAAAGCCTTCTCACTCAAATCTGGAACAAGACAGGGATGCCCACTCTCTCCACTGCTCTTCAACATAGTTTTGGAAGTCCTAGCCACAGCAATTAGACAAACAAAAGAAATAAAAGGCATCCATATAGGAAGAGAAGAGATCAAACTGTCACTGTATGCAGATGACATGATTCTATACATAGAAAACCTGAAGGACTCAACCCCAAAACTCCTTGAACTGATTAATAAATTCAGCAAAGTGGCAGGATAGAAGATTAATATTCAGAAGTCAGTTGCATTTCTGTATACCAGCAGTGAAACATTAGAAAAGGAATACAAAAATACCACACCTTTTAAAATTGCACCTCACAAAATCAAATACCTCGGAATACACCTGACCAAGGAGGTAAAGGACCTATATGCCGAGAACTATAAAACTTTAATCAAAGAAATCAAAGAAGATATAAAGAAATGGAAAGATATTCCATGTTCCTGGATTGGAAAAATCAATATTGTGAAAATGGCCATCCTACCCAAAGCAATCTACAGATTCAATGCAATCCCTATCAAATTACCCATGACATTTTTCACAGAACTAGAACAAACAATCCAAACATTTATATGGAACAACAAAAGACCCAGAATCGCCAAAGCAATCCTGAGAAACAAAAACCAAGCAGGAGGCATCACCCTCCCAGACTTCAAGAAATACTACAAAGCCACAGTCATCAAAACAGTGTGGTACTGGTACCAAAACAGACAGACAGACCAATGGAACAGAATAGAGAATCCGGAAATAAACCCTGACACCTATGGTCAATTAATCTTTGACAAGGGAGGCAAGAACATAAAATGGGAAAAAGAAAGTCTCTTCAGCAAGCATTGCTGGGAAACCTGGACAGCTGCATGCAAAGCCATGAAACTAGAACACACCCTCACACCATGCACAAAAATAAACTCCAAATGGCTGAAAGACTTAAATATACGACAGGACACCATCAAACTCCTAGAAGAAAACATAGGCAAAACACTCTCTGACATCAACATCATGAATATTTTCTCAGGTCAGTCTCCCAAAGCAATAGAAATTGGAGCAAAAATAAACTCATGGGACCTCATCAAACTGAAAAGCTTTTGCACAGCAAAGGAAACCAAAAAGAAAACAAAAAGACAACTTACAGAATGGGAGAAAATAGTTTCAAATGATGCAACCGACAAGGGCTTAATCTCTAGAATATATAAGCAACTTACACAATTCAACAGCAAAAAAACCAATCAATCAATGGAAAAATGGGCAAAAGACCTGAATAGACATTTCTCCAAGGAAGATATACAGATGGCCAACAAACACATGAAAAAATGCTCAACATCCCTGATTATAAGAGAAATGCAAATCAAAACTACCATGAGATACCACCTCACCCCAGTCAGAATGGCCATCATTAATAAATCCACAAATAACAAGTGCTGGAGGGGCTGTGGAGAAAAGGGAACCCTCCTGCACTGCTGGTGGGAATGTAAACTGGTACAGCCACTATGGAGAACAGTTTGGAGATACCTTAGAAATCTATACATAGAACTTCCATATGACCTCACAATCCCACTCTTGGGCATCTATCCGGACAAAACTCTACTTAAAAGAGACACATGCACCTGCATGTTCATTGCAGCACTATTCACAATAGCCAGGACATGGAAACAATGCAAATGTCCATCGACAGATGATTGGATTCGGAAGAGGTGGTATATATACACAATGGAATACTACTCAGCCATAAAAAAGGATGACATAATGCCATTTGTAGCAACATGGATGGAACTAGAGAATCTCATCCTGAGTGAAATGAGCCCGAAAGACAAAGACAAATACCATATGATATCACTTATAACTGGAGTCTAATATCCAGCACAAATGAACATCTCCTCAGAAAAGAAAATCATGGACTTGGAGAAGAGACTTGTGGCTGCCTGATGAGAGGGGGAGGGAGTGGGAGGGATCGGGAGCTTGGGCTTATCAGACACAACCTAGAATAGATTTACAAGGAGATCCTGCTGAATAGCATTGAGAACTACGTCTAAATACTCATGTTGCAACAGGACAAAGGGTGGGGGAAAAACTGTAATTGCAATGTATACATGTAAGGATAACCTGACCCCCTTGCCGTACAGTGGGAAAATAAAAAAAATAAAAAAAAAAAAATAGTGGTAGAAAATTGGATAGCCACATGCAAAAATAAATTAATCTAAATACTTTTATACATTTCATAAAAATTACTTCAAAATGGATCATATACCTAAATATAAACTGCAAAACTGTAAAAAATTCTAGAAGATAACATATAAGGAAATCCAGGAAATCCAGAATTTGGTGACGAGTTTTCAAACACAATCATTTATTATATTTAAGAAATGATCTATTAGAGAAAAAGACTGGTAAATAGGACTTCATTAAAATTAAAAACCAAATTGTTCTTAAAAAGATACTGTTAAAACGAATCCGACTAGGAACCATGAGGCTGTGGGTTCGATCCCTGGCCTTGCTTAGTGGGTTAAGGATCCGGCATTGCCATGAGCTGTGGTGTAGGTCGCAGACATGGCTCGGATTCCGCATTGCTGTGGCTCTGGCATAGGCCAGTAGCTATAGCTCCAATTCAACCCCTAGCCTGGGAACCTCCATATGCTTCAGGAGCAGCCCAAGAAAAAGGCAAAAAGACAAAAAAAAAAAAAATACTGTTAAAAGAAGGAAAACAGAAGCCACAGACTAGGAAAAAATATTTGAAAACGCATATCTAATAAATGATTTGGGCACAAATGCTCAAAATGTGTTTTTATAGCAGCTTTATTACTAATTGTCCAAAACTTGAAGCAATTAAGATGTCTCTCAAAAAGGATAAACTAATTGTGGTACATTTAGGCAATGGAATATATTATTCAGCTATAAGAAGAAATGAACCATCAAGTCCTGAAAATATGCAGGAACTTTTTACCTATTGCTATAACGTATGCCTATAGCTAAGAAAACCAGTCTGAAAAGGCTACATAATATATGATTCCAACAACATGACATTTTGGAAAAGGGAAAACTATAGAGACAGCAAAAAAGACCATTGGCTACCAGAAGCCTGAGTAGAAAGGAAGAGAGATGAATAGGTGGAATATGGATTTTTTTAGGGTAGTAAAAGTATTTTGTTTAATGCCATAATGGTGAACATGTGACATTATGTATTTGTCAAAATCCACAGAAATTTACAACACAAAGAGTGAATCCTAATGTAAACTATAGTCCTTAGTTAACAATAATGTGTCAGTATTGGTTAATTAATTTTGGCAAATGCACTATGCTAACACAAGATGTTAATAATAAAGTAAACTATGAGCAGTGGGAGAAATGGAGTATATGGAAATTCTCTATTCAATCTACTCAATTTCTGTAAATCAGAAACTCCTCTAAAAGTATTTTAATTAAAAACACTATAGTATGCAACATGAATAATCAGGTGCACTGAACATTACAACTAGTATACTTCCTGATTTATAAATAGGTCACATTCAAAACATATTTTAATAATTATTTATGTAAAACTTTGCATATAATTTTCCTTATAAACAATGTAACAAATAGTAACATGATTATCAACAAAATATATTAATCTATATTATGCCAAAGTGAAATTTTATTAGAAAATATTATTATATGAATAATCTAAAATATACTAGAAGCCTAAATATAGCTATTTAATTTGTCTAAAATATTTTATAAAATATATGTATAAAAATAAAGATATTCAGATATCAGTTATCAACATTTTTTATGCATTATCTTCAAGCTGATAGCAATGAGGAATGTATTAAATCTTGGGTCTCTTGCTATTGCTATCACTCTAAACCAAGGGGAGCAATGTTTACTGATTCTTGGGACACTCAGACCTTTCTCCTTCAAGCTTCTGGGGGGTGCTGGGGGAAAAAGGAGGGCAGATGGGAGGAAATACTGGTTTTCTAGCAATCACAAGCTCTTTATCTCTCTAATTTCAGTGGATAAGCCTCCCAGTTCCAGAGTGGTCAGGCCATCTAAAAATGGTTCCTAGAGCGGGAGGACAAATAAAGATCATTGTGCAACTTTTCCCTGTTTCATGAGAAGAAAGAAGAGATGATTCATTCGCCTCTCATTATTCCCTGTAGTCTAAGTATCATGTCTACAAAAGGTGGAAGAACAATCAATGAGGACTTCCTCAATCACGTATTCAAACTTACTTTGTTCTCATATGTGAATGTTCATAAGCCAAATATGCACCTTCCATCCCAACTTACAAATAACTGCATAAAAGGGAAAAATCTGACTATGTATGCAGACTTTTTTTCCTACATTAGTTTGCACACATCCTTATTCAAACATTTTCAGATCTCAGACCTACAAATTCAGTATCTGAAATCAGAATTTCAAAAGGGACACTTTTATAAATATAAGATACTTTGTTATTTATTATCTTATGTAATTCTACAGTAGCTCTGCAATACAGATATTATGGATATTATGGTCTCCATTTTATAGAAAAGAAAATTGGCCCAACAATGTCCTAGAATGCAAGGTCATGTCTTTTAGCTCTACATGCAATGTTCTCTGCATTCTGTGGCACTGCTTCTTTTCTAGTACTCTTATAAGAGCATATGGCTAAAGACTATTTTCAGTGACCCGTTTATAACAGCCAGTGCTTTGGGTTTCTTCCAAAGAATCTGGAGAGTCCATTACCAACACTTTCATCAATTACCATTCTGTATACTTATTTGTAGTTTAATATATCAAATTAACAATGTGGTCCAACAACATCATTCAATACCTGTTTCATATCTCAAAAAGCAAAACAAAACAAAACAAAAAATGTAGGTAAGATACTTCCTTATTACTCCTAGTCTCAGAAGTAGTAGATCCTTGGTTTGCAAAAATTATAAAATCTGACAGTAATTAGATTTGGTAAGGATTTGGCAACTGCAACTTTCAAAGATTGTTGGGGAGATTATAAATTCATACAGCCAGCTTGGAAAACAATCTGGTATTAATCTACTCAAATTGCAGGTGCACATAGTTTACGAGCCAGCCAATTCTATCCTATGTATATAAACAAGAGAAACTTTTCTACACAAAGCAGAACACAAACACACACACACACACACACACACACACACAGAATATTCATCTTTTCCATAATTAGCAAGATGTACGGAAATAAAAAGGGACAAATATAGCAATACACGACAAACTGATGAAGGTCACAAACATATGGACCTATTTCCATTTTTTGTTCTTTTCTGGCCCCAGTCAATATATTCATAGGAACATTAATTATTAAGTTAGTGTAGGAGGGGAAAGAGTCTTATTTTATCTTACTTGTCATAACCCATTAAGATACAGAAACACCAGTCTTCTGTTAGGAAGAAAAAAGTTGGGTACACATTAACACAGCAGTTAAAACTGCTTGCAGGATTTTTGATTACTTGATTCAATAAAGTGAAAGTGAGTCAAGGGCATCATCTCCTTAATATTGTTAGAAGCTGCCAATGGTGCTTAGGCAGACACAGACTACTCATTCAACAAGGTCATAACCAATTCTATTTATGAATGATACATTCATGAAATAAGACAGTAGCCATCCATAGGCATAGAATACCATAATTCTGAAAACTTTGTGAAATCATATACCTTTTTCTAATTTTCTAACAAAAGTGTGGCTATCTAACATAAAATTATGAAATTTTCATCATTTCTCAATTCTTTGGCTTTTAAGAAAAAGCAGAGTTACAACTGACATGTATTTTTTTATTACTTGCTTGTTTAGTATATATGACATAACAGAGGAAAAGCCATGGCCATATACATATAGTGGTAATTTAAAAAAATTTTTTTCCTCATAAAACTCAGAAGAGTTGCAGTGAACACATTCCTTGGATTTACAATTATGGAATGTGACCTGACTTTAGCTATTTTTAACTGTAGCAAAAATCCTATTTTGGGGGGGCTTAAGGGCTTGTTCTTTTTTCCTTGCTGCTTTACATTCCCATCAGGGGTATGCTTTCCTTTTCCCAGATACCTTCTATTATTTGTATTCAGTATTCAGTTGTGTTGTGTTAAAGATACAATTCATGCAATTTACATCCCTGTGGACTTCCATGGCTCACACTCACAAAAGCCAGCATCCCTTCAAGCATTACTGGAACATTCTCTCCTTTCTCTCTGCATATTCCTTTTAATATTTTTTTTACTGACTGATAAATTATTTTTGTAAACTTCTTGTGATAGAGCAAAATAGCATCTCTGCTTTGTTTCCTACATAAATGATAAAAATAATTTTCAGACTCTCTGTGACTGATGACTTTATATGCTGTCTTCTGAATTACACCTTAAGGCAATTTCCCCCCTACAGCACTATTCCTTCAGTACTCTGTGAAACTGAACTTCTTTAATCAAACGAATTTGGGAACTGTGTTATACACTTGAACATTCCTTGTGTACATAAGCATTCTATGAATTCAAAGCACTTGATTCACATATTCATATCAATACGACCACCTGAATGCTTCTTTAAACAAGAATTCTCAAATTTAAAAATATCCCAAACTGACTTGGAGAACAGACTTGTGGTTGCCCAAGGGGAGGGGAAGGGAGTGGGATGGACTGGGAATCTGGGGTTAATAGATGCAAACTGTTGTATTTGGAATGGATGAGCAATGACATCCTGCTATATAGTACTGGGAACTATATCTAGTCACTTGTGATAGAGCATGATGGAGGATAATGTGAGAAAAAGAATGTACATATGTATGTGTGATTTGGTCATTTGCTGTATAGTAGAAAATTGACAGAACACTATAAACCAACTATAATAGAAAAAAATAAAAATCATTTAAAAAATAAAAATGTCCCAAACTAAATACCAAATTACATCCCAGAAAATGGCACCATAATCTACCCAAGGAACCAAGGCCAAAAGTTTGATGTTATCCCTGATATATCCCCAAATCTCACTGTGGTAGGCAGAATTCTAAAAGGCCCCAGATGACCCAGGTCCTTTTATAATCTCCTTCCTGAGTCTGTGGAAGAGACAATTGAATATAATGGGATATTAGTCCCATGATTAAGTTCTGTTGTATGACACAGTTGACTGTGAGAAAGGGAGATTCTTCTTGCTGGGCCAGATCTAATCAGATAAGTACATTAAAAGGAAAGATACTTTGTGACAAATGGGATCTGAAGTATAGGGGAATTCCAAAGGAGGAATATTTTACACCACAGATTTTGAAGATAAAGGAATATGGCAAAAAGAATACAAGCACCCTCTAGTTGCTGAGAACAGCCCCTAGATGACAGCCAGTTAAAAACCAGGGCCTCAATTTTATAACCCTGAGAAAAGTTGTTCTGCCAACAATATGAGTGAGCTTGGAAGAGCATTCTTCCCTAGAGACTCCAGATGAGAACTCAACAGAAATCTCTGATTTCAGCCTTGTGATACCTAAGTAGAATAAATAGAATTTCCAGCCACATTGTGCTGGACTTCTCACTTACAGAACTGTGAGCAAACAAATGGGTGTTAAGTTGTTAAATTTGTGATAATCTGTTAACGTAATAGAAAACTGGCATGCTTGCATCCCAATATCACCAATTCCTGTGGATTCTATTTTGTACTTATTAAATTTGTCTACTTTTTTCCATCTCATCATTCACCATCCTAGTCCAAGTCACCATCATCTCTCACGTAGACTTCTAATCTCCCTGTGGACATAGCCTCTAAGCCCTCCATTCTTTACACAGAAACTGGAGGGTTCTTTTAAACACACAATTCCAATATCATCATCCCTCTTCTGCTTTAAAACCTACAATTAATTCTCATTACTCTAACAGCAAAAATTTTAAGTAATGCTTAACCTAGAATTTGCCCAACTACCCACCCTAAACCCACGTCACTTTTTTTCCCCCTGTACCAGTATCAGTCACTCTGGTAGTTTTTTAGTCCCAGAACCATGTTTCTTTCCACATCCTATTCCCTTTCCTGGGGCATTCTGCTCTCTCTTCAACCCCCATTTTCCCCACCTAGAGCTTAATAATCATGTAGGGAAAAAAATTTTAAAGTTAGGTCCCCTGGGAAACTTTCTTTACCCTACAAGTCATTCTAGTCCCTCTTTTATATACTATTATAGCCCACATAGCCTACTCATCCCCTATGGCATTTAATAGAATTATTTCCATGGGATTTTTTTAAAGTAACATCTTTAGTATTACTATTACTCAACATACTGTCTTAGTTGACCTTTGTGTAAAACTGTAACTTGAGAACCCAGAGTATTTCCACTGCCTCTTTTCTTCAATCCCTCCTTCATATATGGCCAGAATGAACTTGTTACTATACAAATATTGAAGCTTTCCTCTCTTTCTAGAAGTTCTTTAATATCTCCCTGAGGCACAGAACTTTTAATAAGGAAATTGTATAAAATGAAATTTTTAACCCTGCCTATGAATGAACTATAGACAAGTTTATAATTTTATCCCAAGTAAAATTTATTGACTTTTGTGAAATTAAACAGTTCACTTTTCTATTGCAAATACCAATTTATTTGCATTAACTGCAGCCATCCTATTTTACATGTATTCTATAGAATGTCTTTCATGTGGTTTCTTCCCCTCTAGTTAGTTGGAAGTATTTCAGGTTTTCTACATTAATAGCCTGGAAATATCCTGTTTCAATCTTTAATAGTGGTCATGCTAAGTTTTTTCAAACCCACTTAATTTTATATTTTATTCAGTTTTGCTTTTTTTTTTCAGGGCCTCGCCCACAGCATATGGAGGTTCCCAGGCGAGGGGTCAAATTGGAGCTGTAGCTGCTGGCCTATGCCACAGCCACAGCAACACAGGATCTGAGCCACATCTGCAACCTACACCACAGCTCATGGAAACGCCAGATCCTTAACTCACTGAGCGAGGCGAGGGATCGAACCTACATCCTCATGGTTGCTAGTCAGATTCGTTAACAACGGAGCCATGACAGGAACTCTAAATTTTATATTTTCTATCAAAATCTACCAGTAATCAGTCCTTGACCTGCCATTAAATAAGACAAGAGTCTTTTTGGGTCTTTAAATCCCCCATTCTACTCACATCCATATACACTCACACATATACACCATTCCTGTGCTAAAACTTCCAAGATTTTAGTTATTATCTTATTTTACTTTAATGTTATACATCAATAATAGTTTAGTCTCAACTGTAGACTCATTTTACAGTTCATTTGTTGTTATTCTTGCTGTTATTCACCATTCTTCTGAGAATACCACATCATCCTCAGTCTTTAATTCATTTTTCATTTTATTGGTGTATACATTTATATAATTATATCAAGTAAGGCCTGAGAGTGGGTAAACTTTGGAAATATATGTACTTTCCCATTTCACCTGAATGTTTTCCTGGGTATGAAAACTAGGTCCCACATAATTTATATCTTAGTACTTTGATGACACTGCTTCATTGTATTCTAACAACCAGTCTTGGGAGTTCTCTTGTGACTCAGCAGGTTAAGGATCCAGTATTAGCACTGGGGCAGCTTGGGTTGCTGATGTGGTGTGGGTTTGCTCCCTGGCTCAGGAACTTCCACATACCATGGGCACAGCCACAAAAAAAGAGAGTATTCTAAAAACAAGTCTTATTTATGAGACATTTTATGCCAACCTGATTTTTTATTTTTTGTAGTTAACCAGATTTTCCCTTCTGAAAGCTATTAGGGATATCTCTTTTTGTTTGGTGTGGACCTATATTTCATTCACTTGTTCAGGGCACTGCTCAACCCACTTTTCCCAAAGCTAATGCCTTTCTTTCTTCAGGTCTGAGAAGTGTTCCTTATGGTTTGTTTTCTCTACCATTTTTCTGTTACTCCCTTCTGAAACTTCTACTAGAGGTATGTTGAAACTTTTGAGACTTCTTCCACTTAATTTTTATGCCAAACTACAAATTTTGGTTTGTTTTTTGTTTTTGTTTTCGTTTTTTGCTTTTTTTTTCTTTTTAACTTATTTCAATAGATGCCTAGAGTTCAGTTTTCAATTAACAATTTACTCAGTAGCTAGAATTACTCCTTTGAGCTCTTCTTTCAAACCTTAGTATTAATAATTTTATTTTCTTGATGTCTAAGATCTCTGTTTAATTTTCTCTTATTTGACACTTTGTTTAATATCATCTATTAAATAAATTGTTTGAGGATTTAGGCCTTGGTGTCTCCCTTTCCTTGCTTTGTCCAAATATTTGATGACACATTTGTTCAATATTATTTTGAGAATACATGTTCCCATCTTTGTGAATTCTGGTTTTGTTTACAGGAACATGTCCCTTGTGATAATGTGGATAACAAGTTGGATATTCTATTTGAAATTGAGACAATAGCTTATCTTCTGTTTTGGAGATCTCTCTTCCTTCTGGGACACTGTTTGTATTGGGGTATCATGATCCAAACACTTGAACTCCCTGCTTCAGCTCATGAGGAAAATGTTTAACATAAGGGTTAGGGACTGGGGCTCTAACTTGTGCTCTCCATGTGAATCTATATAGTTCCATATCCTTGTCCTAGGACTATCCTTTCTTCTAATACTGCCATCCTTGAGACATGAATGAACTGCTCCTAAAGCCACAGAAATCCTCCCAAGTAGGTATCAATTTATGATTTAGGGACGTGACTTCCTTCATCAATCCTGATATGACTGTCTTCAAATGGTTTTGACATTTGTGGTCCAGACACTTTCTTTCAGTGTCATTAGGGATTTATTCTTTATAAAATACATATTATCTTTCAAGGGATTTAGAGTAGGTAGGAAGGTAGGTTCACATTCTCTGTTTTGTCATTATCTATCTCTCTTAAGTGGGGGAAACTAAAGCACATAATAAATTTATTTTTATTTTTTTATGGTCACACCTGCAGCATATGAAAGCTCCCAGCCTAGGGGTCGAACAAGAGCTGCAGCTGCCGGCCACCACCACAGCCATAGCAATACAGGATCCAAGCTGTGTGTGCAACCCACACCACAGCTCACAACAATGCCGGATACTTAACCCACTGAGCAAGGCCAGGGATCGAACCTGCATTCTCACAGATACTATATTGGGTTCTTAACTCACACAGCCATAAGAACTCCCTAAAATTTTTATTCAAGGTCAAAATGTAAGAGTTGCCTAGGCCAACTGGAATATAAAACCCCTGGTTTCTTTTCCACTTTTTAGTCCTCTAACCATTGACTGCTTTTAGATATATATTTAACTCTTCTCTTTTCCTAAAGAGTTCAGTAGCAATGTCTTTTGTTAAATGTTAAGTGAGTAGATACAGAATAACACAATTTTATACATGATAAGAACTTCTTTCATAATAAGAAGTCATTGATAGAAAAATAGGTTTTGCCAAATGTTTAGTCTTAAGGTATTTTGACAAAACCTCAGTGCTACATTGGAATATCACTAAGACAACAAAGTGAATCAGTTCTTGTCAGTAAATATCTTTAGCAATATTCTTTTAACGGATAAGTTTCATAAAAGGGCAGAACTTATTATGCTATTAGCTGAACATTTTAATTATAATCCGTAGGATATTTTACAGGGAGTTTAACATGATAATTATTCTTTTCAACAAATTAGCAGTCTTCATCCTCAGAGTTCTTAGCAAGAATAGCCATAGTTAAATTATGCCAAACACAAAATTATCCTAAATCACATATTATTCACTTGAAGTTTATTATTATGATTTTTCCCTTCAGAAACAGAAGGAACAGAATTAAATCACTAATTGCAAGAGTAAGCCATAAAAGAATCTACACACAAAGTGTATAATTTTATTAAACTGCCAAGTACACATTAACAGTGAGATTTTATTAGAGGTAGTTATAAAATATCTGTGTAAATACTATAACACATTAGACATTTATTCAAAAATACCTTTTTTATAGTTAATATAACAATTTAATATGTTTTCTTCTGGTACATGTTCTTTGAAGACTTAGTACATGGGCCTTATTCTAATGTGAAACACATTAAATGCAGCATATTCTACATATGCCAAACATAATGAGAATAATTATTTTAGAAAAAAATTTTAGAAATGATAGCAATGTTGCTGGCATTTACTGGTATTTTACTAAGTGCTAGACATGGAGATAGGGGCCTTCTTATATATTGTTTAAATTAATCATCACAACAAGGGAAAGGTCTTATTTATCTTCCACACTTTTAGGGGTATAAATTGCAACTTCGGAGGTGAGATAATCTTCCCAAAGTCAAAGAGTTTCAAGGTAGGAGAACTGAAATTTGAACAGCTACTGGCTTATGAATAACAGTTTCTAGTTCTTCAACTATATGCTAAGCTAAGGTTGCTATATTTATTTCCTCTACAAAATGAGGCAATTAAATCATCATCATCATCCCCATCATCATCGTAGCACTCACATAGTAAATTAATGCACAGCACCACCTGTTGGGAACCAGAAGAATAAGAATAGTGTTCCCAAAGCTGATCACTGAAAGTTATAAAATTAGACCAGGCAGTTTGTCAGGATTTTTAGACTTAAGTGTGACTACAAAACTGACAAATTTCCCTATCAACTGTCTCTAATAGACTGTCAACTTTTTAAAGTCTGTGATGATTGAGTTTATGTGTCAACTTGACTGGGCCACCACAGGGTATTTAAGTATTTGGTCAAAGGTTATGCTGGGTATATCCGTATGTTTTGTTTTGTTAAATGATGGATTTAACATTTGAATCAGTAGACTAAGTGAAACAGATTACCCTCTCCAGTGTGGGAAGTTCTCATCTAAAATCAGTTTAACACTTGAATAGAACAAAAAGTCTGACCTGCTCCTAAATAAGAGGAAACTCCTCCTCCCTGACAGCTTGAAGCTGGGAAAAGAGTTTCTTCCAGACTTTGAACTCAAACTGCAACAGCAATTCTTATTGGATTTCAAGCCTACTAGCTTTTGAACTGGAACCTAAATTATCTGGATCCCGGGTCTCCAGCTTGCCCACCGCAGGTCTTGGGAATTTCTCAGCTTCTATAACTGCCTGAGCCATTTCTTTACAATAAATCTCTTTATATGTGTGTGTGTGTGTGTGTGTGTGTGTGTGTACCTATGGGTTCTGTTTCTCTGGAGAACCCTGACTAATGCAAAGCCCTTTTCTTTCATTTATAACCACATTTCATCAAATCAGAATTATGTTTTAATGAAGGTTAAAGAACAAGGTTCTCAAATCTGTTTTGTTTTTTTTTTTTAAATAGGTATGATTAATTCTCCTTAATAGTTAAGTTAAACACTGAGGGTGACATCCTTCAGAACTGCTGCAGCAGAATAAACAGAGTAAAGGCTGAGGAACAAAAGCCACAAGTTGTCATCACTGACTTGCTATGTAACCAAGCTACAGGTCCCTTCAAGCATGACCTCCTTTTTAAAGCAAATTAATTCAATGTGATGACCTCCTCACTAAAGGTCTCTGAATTATCAATCATGTGTTTTCACTATAACTTGGTGCTTGACTCCTTCCTTACTCTTTTCTCTGTCATTTCACACTGCCCCCACTCCACTCTTTTCAGGAGCCTACATTAAGATTTTAAACCCTGACTACAGAGTATTGGTGGGGAGGCCAACAGCATTAGCACCACATAGGAATAATAGAAAGAACCTTCTGGGTCCCAGGTGGAAATGCTCCTGCCAGGGTCTGCCATGTCAGCAACTTTCATGCCCCTGTAAGGGTTCCACTTGACCAGAAACACAGTATATCCAGTCAGCCAACCCCCAAACACCATGCCAGTTCTGGGCCTTATACTCATTTCCTTGTTCCCTCTCACTCTAAACAAGGTTGACTTGGTGGAGCCAGTCAATCAGATATTTTCTATTTATCACTCCCTTGTTCTTTATTCTTTACTTTATAAGAGTTTTCTGTCTTCTGCCCTGTTTTGCAGTTCTCCCAAAGGAGACTGTCTGCTTCATGAAGTGTTAAATAAAGTTTGTATGTGCCGCTTAAATTGGTTTCTTTAATCATTTTTAACAGAGCTTATTAGACGTGCAAACCCCTAGACCCCACTCCAGATCTACTAATCAGAATCTGGATTTTACAAGGTCTATGATTTGTATACACATTAATATTTGAAAAGAATCATTCTAGCCCTACTGAAAGCAACTATGCTTGAGTGGAGGGAGTAAAGAGGTTTATTGGCATTAACTAATATTTATATTTGCACATGCTATAGAGACCTTTTAGACTATGAACTCTGAAATCAACCCAGATTTCATATCCCAGGTTTCATTTGCCACTTTTATGGGTGGGACCTTGGCTGCTATAACTTAACTTTCTGTGATCCAGTTTCCTCCTCTGTTAAAGTAGGAAAAATAATAGGACCTAGTTTACAGAGCTGATTTACTTTAAACTGATTAATATATGTAAAATAGAAGAGTGTCTAATATACATACTAGGTGTTCACTTTTATTTCACATTCTTGATCTCACATAAAGATGCACTATTGGCATCAAACTTTGGTTATGAAAGCCTTCTCTTTTTATTAAAGAATATCTCTAATTAATATTCCAATAATTTTTCATATCTCTTTTTTTTGGACTTTTGCTTCACTGCTTTGGTTTTCTTCTCTTTTTGTTTTTTCTTCCCTCCCTTTTCCTTCCTTTTATTCCTTTCTTCCCATCTTCATTTTGCAAAGGTGAGTGCCTCTTGGTCCTTGCTCCTCTTCTGCTCCCAAACATCCATTCTGGTTGTAAACCTCAGGGATACTTTAAAAGAGCTAAGGAAATATTTGTCCCAGATTTGTAATTCTGTTGTAAACCAAAGCTAAAATCATGAGTGCTGTGGCATCCCAAAAGAAAAAAAAAAAAAAAATGGGTTAAATTTACTATTCCTTTTAGAAAGGACCCTCTCCTTTAAAGATGATTTGCAGAGATAGCACAGTAAAAGCAGTAATGACCCAGGCTTTTGAGCTGAAAATCAGGTATGCAAAGTCTCTCTTTACAAACCCTTACAAGCTATGTGGCCAAGAATAAATTTCCTAATCATGTACTTATCTGTAAACTCTTATATAGTTACTGTAAATGTTCCAACAGACAATACAAAGTATTTAATCACACAGTTCCTGAAACAGTAAAATTCTTTGAAATATTAGTTCTCGTCATCACCATCTTTAATACTATAAACAATGCTTACCAATGATGCAACCAGAGGCAAATTTACTCTAAAAAGTGCAAAGCCCAGATAAACAAACCTAACTCATCTTAAAACTACTTAGATTCCCTCTGTCTTTCCTCCTAAATTCTGGTCCTCTCCTGACTCATTCACTTAGAACTATATTCCTTGCACACAGGAGGGTCTTTCACCTCAGTTTCTTCCTTTAATTCTTCTCTCTTGCTATGTGTAACTTTTTCCTCTCACTGTAATTCTTTCTTCTTTTAATCTGCTCTTCCTTCTTTCTTTTCTAGTCAATGCTTTTGTTTTTGTGTATCTAGAAAATTCAAGTTAACTTATTCACTATTTTTCCAAGAAAAAAAATAATTTTATGTGTGGATCTGAGTCATTGAGTAAGTTTTATGTTCTCCTTTGTTATGATGTCTCTGTCATTCACATACAATTTTAATATTCTAATGACTTTCAAATATTCATTAGACAACACCAGTTAAATGTGTCATTCACCATATCAGTGGCTGAGAAGTTTCCACTGGTTACTGAATTAAGAATCATTTTCCTATCTTAATGCTTTTGTGATTAAATTTTATTTTACCCTGTGTGAAAATATAATATAGGAGAGCTTAAAAAATCAGTTTTTGAGCACATCTGGCAGACTTTCCAATAAGTAATTTTATTTTGTCTTCATACTTTTGTATTTGGGTTTTTTAAAGTACTTGTTTTACTATAATTACCCTCAGTTGTGTTCAAGAAAATCTAGTCATCCTTATGTAGATCAAATCCCATTTTTTTCACTTCATAGGATGAACTCTTGATTTGGAATTTAATTAAATAATGGATGGAAACATCCACTTAAACACACGATTATATCCTTTTAGAATTTATATTTGTACTTTAATAACTGTAGTGAAAGTAAGTTATTTCATGTTACTATAAAAGTAAATTAAAATATATGAATCGAACTTCTTTTAAATAGAAATTTTAAATGTCATCTCCAATTTCATTAATCCTTTATTAGAAAAAGACTCTGTCACTTTTGCAATTTATTTTTGGTTGCTAATAATTTCTTTGGAAAGCCCAAAATTAAAGCCAAATGTCTTTCAGGGCAGTATAATGTGAGCTAAATAGTATTGACATGTGTTGGCAAAACATGTACAGCAAAACAAAGGGAGAATTATGCTTGGGTTTTGCAAATTCTGTTAGAAGTTCTTTCTTAAACAATGAAATGTTTCTATATTTTTAGGGCAAATGGGAAGAAATTTTACTTTGTCACTATGTCAATTTTGCTCTCTTGAGTGACCTCTCCTGGCATTTCTCAGATGTAGCTCACATCAGGAGTGGCTTGATGAACCAGTCAGTGCCTTATTCATAGAAAACCATAATTTAATATTTCACTTCATATTTTGTGCAGTAACTTATTAAAATTATTATAATAGAGTTTTACATAAAATTAGAAATGTTTCTATTTAAAAAGCTATCCAGAATGTCTAGAAACATTTATTACTTTATAACTATTCTCTTTCCCCTCTTGCTATTCTCTTGGGACACACACGGGACACACCACTTTTCAGGTGCCCCTGCTTTAAAATCATGCAGAAACCATCTGCCAAAAGTCTTGGTTATTTTTCTTTCTCCTATCTTTCTGAAGCAAAATGTCATGGTAAGTATAGAGGCCCCAACTTAGCAACACTTCCCGTAAATAAAGGAAATGGTTTCTCATCCCAAGTGCTTCAGAGCTCCTGCGAAGGCAGTGGAAAAAGTCTGCAGAGGAAATCTTTTGAAATGTAATCAGCAGCAGCTTTGGGTGGAGCCCTGAAATAAGACCTTACCTTTCTATATTGACTTCTCAATTGAGGAACTTGAGGTCAAATGTCAACTAGAATATTATAAAATGCTGTCCATAGAAACAGAGTTAGGTCTTGTGTGTTATAATTAATCATTTGGAAAATATATATATATATAAATATTTTGTTTCAGACCTCATATCTCCATGCACATATTATACAAATTGGCAACAAGATAAAACTTAATTAAAAGTAAAGCATATCTTAGCATTGTTTGAGGTTATAAAAATTATCCTTGTATAAAATATTTAAGTGACTCATTTCTCCACCTATAGCCAAGTGCCCCAAAGAAGAAAGTAAAAACAAGCAAATTTATTTATTCCATTATTAATGTGATTGAACAAATAAATAGTCTTGTCAAACTGAAGATCCGACAAAAAATAAGCATTTAAAACTAATGTGATTTTTCCTTTAAATTTTAAATTGTATAACTTTCTGCATTATGAAATACTTGAACCACTTAATAGTGATGAATATACTATATATTGTGCCTCTATTTTTAAATATCCCATGTACATTGTACCTAAATGTTTTCTTATAGTTGTATTTATATAAATGAGATGTATATAATTTAGGATCATTTGTTAGGAAAAAAGCGTATCTAATTCTATTTACGACAGTTGGCAAGGGAATTCTGAGTATAAATTTGGTCTACTAGATACTTAAAGTTCATAGGGAAGTTAGAAGAGAAAAATTTCTTACTTAAAATTGGAAAAAAGCAATAGTAAGCCTTCAAGCAAGTGTGTGAGGTTTTTTTTCCCCTTTCATGTAAAAATGGAAAAAATGTTTCTTCTTCATGTTACTGAAATCTGTAATCCAACCAGATAGAAAAAAAATCATGTTAATGCACCTTTCTCTAAGACACAGGGCATATTCTTTGACACCAAAACCTTGAGACCAATAGATCAAGTCTACAGTTCAGATACTGACTATAGCACCATCTGAAGAGGTTCTTTTACTCAGAATATTTGAGACAACAAATGAATTCGTTGAGGACATAGCCAATTCTATGAAAAAAGAAGTGTCCATAGATACATGCAGTTTAAAACTTTTAATAATGGGAGTTTCTGTCATGGTTCAGCAGTTAACGAACCTGACTAGCATCCATGAGGATGCGGGTTCGATCCTTGCCCTTGCTCAGTGGGTTAAGGACCCAGCATGGCCGGTGAGCTGTGGTGTACGTGGCAGACATGGCTAGGATCCCACGTTGCTGTGGCTCTGGAGTAGGCTGGTGGCTACAGCTCCAATTCGACCCCTAGCCTGGGAACCTCCATATGCCATGGGTGAGGCCCTAAAAAGACCAAAAAAAAAAAAAATTAAATTAAAAAAACACCTTTTAATAATGTTCTTAAAAATACTGTGTTAACTTGGATTTTATGGCAATTCTCTTGCCTCACTAAACCTGACTTAACAGCAGCATTTGGTACAAATGATCATTCCTTCCTCCTTAGGACTGTGTTCTTTACTTGGATTCTGAGGCACCACACTCTCTTAGTTGTCCTCCTAGTTTATTGGTTTCTTCTCCTCAATCCCTTCTGTTGATGTTTCCTCATCTCTCTAACCTATAAGTAGTGAAAGGCTTTAGTTTTTACCATCTAAATTTTCCTATCTACACTTATTCCCTAGGTGATCATTTTTGGTTATATGGATTTAAACACCATCTATACTCTAGCAATTCTCACATGTATACATCTGGTCCAGGATCATGCCTGTGAACTTTACTCCTATATTCAGATGCCTACTTGACACCTTCACTTGGAAATTTAATAGGCATAACAAGCTCTACTAGTCCAAAATTGAAATCTTTAGTTGTCCTTACAAATTTCTGCTTCTACCATCTTCTCCATATGAAATACAGCACCTCCGTCTTCAAGTTGCTTAAGCCATTAAAGATGGGACAATCTTTGACTTCTCTCTTTCCCTTATACTTATATCCACTCCTGTCTGTTCTTCCTTCAATGTATACTTAGAAATCCTGTCTGTTCTACCTTCAATGTATACTTAGAAATCAACTACTTTTTACCATATCTCTGAACTGGATTATTTTAATAGTTTTCCAGTTACCCCAGTTATCCCAGTTTCAATAGTTACCCCAGTTAAAACATATCATGTCACTTCTTGCTCAATATATTCCAGAGGTTTCTAAACTTTTAAGTCTATCTGAATTGTCCTATATTTTATTTTCTAAATCTCATTATTATGGGGCTACATTTTCTAACTAATGTCTAGCAGTTTTCTCTCACAAAATATTATCATTTTACTTAGCCTAAGACTAGTGTCTGATACATAGGTTTCATTTTATAAAGAAAGTTTCTTTTGCTATTTTGCATGAATATTTTTTTATTTTTTATTTTTTATTTTTTTTGTCTTTTTGCCATTTTCTTGGGCCGCTCTCATGGCATATGGAGGCTCCCAGGCTAGGGGTTGAATCGGAGCTGAAGCCACCAGCCTACGCCACAGCAACGCTGGATCCGAGCCGCGTCTGCAACCTACACCACAGCTCACGGCAATGCCGGATCGTTAACCCACTGAGCAAGGGCAAGGATCGAACCCGCAACCTCATGGTTCCTAGTGGGGTTCGTTAACCACTGCGCCACGACGGGAACTCCTTTTTTTTTTTTTTTTTTAATATTTTTTTTAGGATATAGAAATGGAACTTGGGGTAGGATAGGTTTTTCAATCCTTGCATGGTCAAGGTCCAATTAAATTTCTACATTTCTTATGAAAGTCTGTTAGTCTTTTACGTAAAATGCAGAAAAGTTGGGGTAAGAGGAGAACACATGAGAACACATCCTGACACCACTGATTATTTGATACACCAGAAGTTTCACGTAGAATAGATTTTTGGTCTACTGAAAAATAGCTATGTTGGTTAGATAAAATGAGGGGATGCCATCTCTCTCTGGTCTGCCTTCAACTGGTCTGCCCTATTGCCTCAAAAAATACCTTTTGAATATAAGAATACATAAATGTTGAATAGATAGGTAGACTAGTGAATAAATGAAACCAAGTCAATTAGGTTACATAGTTCAACCCTTTTAACCAGAGGTTTCCTCAATTAAAGTTAATGATTTTTTTTTGTCCTTACTTACTACTTTGTTTATATTCCTAGTAGGATACTTGTTACCACCTGCCTTGAATATTTTTAATTATGGATGTATGTGTTCCCACTACAATAGTTCTTACAGTAGCCAGGGCTTATATCTTACACACTTGAGGTTTCCCAAATATCTCACATAACATCTTGTTTATATCTTCTATACCTTCTTCATAGTAATTTTTTAGTAAACATTTACTGACCTTATTGATCATATAATATCTTGGTTATGGTTCAGTCATTCCTTCTGTGTTCACTGTGACTGGTGTCTCTCACCTAAGCCTCCTCTCCATTCCTGGCACAGAAAGTCTGCAAATACATTACCTAGGCCCCTTGTCAGATGTGACTACCTATTAGTCACCTCTTGCCTGGTGGAAGATTGAAAAGTAGGAAGAGGAGGAGGAGGATTTTTTTCTAGCTCTGGCAGTGTTTTTAAGCAGTTGTTACAGTGGAAGCAGAAGTAGCATCAGAAGGCAAGTACAGTTCGTATCCTGGGTTCTTACACAGACATCTCAGTTCCAGAAGCAACAGCCTCAGTGGCATAGGTCACAGGCAATAAAGATTTCCCTGCTGTTTCTTCAGCTTCGTGGAGTAATATCCTGATGTTCCTAATTTTCACTTGCTTGTGTTTGTTTTTCAAATTTCTAACATCTTAGCCAATTCCTAGTATTAAGTTCCTTTTATTTTCCTTGTTCTGACTGGATACTTACTTGATATACCTCTCAAAGGATACTTATTGTTCCCCATGATTGAATTTAAGTAAACTTTGATCTTCCTGATTTGATTTATGGAATAATATTTCAATCTAAAGGCACCTCTTAGATTAGTGTACTCCATAGGTGACTAACCTCAACTACTATTTATTAATTTGTTCTAAAACTCAAAATGTGACTTCTTGATATTATACCCAAATACAGAGAACTTGCCTTAGTATATTACTCTATATATGAGCCACATCATACAATCACAGTTGAGTTGGGATTCAGCTTCCAAAATATAAGATACATTCATTCATTTATTCTTTAACAAATATTCATTGCATCCTGCTAAATGTCCCACACTCTTCAAGACTCTGGAGATAGAGTAATGACCAAGATAGCCAAACATTTGCTTTCTTGGATCTGACCTTTTATTTCTCTTTTACACTTAAACTGCTTTTAATTGCTAATGTAGTAGTTCCAAACTTCTTCCTGAGTAGAAACTATGTTTGAATTCCTTTACATCAGATAGATTCTAGCTTGGAATGGGGTTTTGGACAGTTAATGGACAACTTGATGTACTTTTAAAAAAATTTTTATTATAGTTGATTTACAATGTTCTGTCAATTTCTGCTGTACAGCAAAGTGACCTGGTTACACACATATATACATTCCTTTTCTCACATTATCATCCATTTTATTCCATCACAGGTGATTAGATATAGTTCCCTGTGCTATATAGCAGGATTGACCTTCTATATTATTGGGAAGCAGATATTAAACAGATAAATAAATTCATACACAAAACCTTTTCTATCAATAATATGTAATCTGTAGAACATAAAATCATATAATCAGAACAATGGCCTACCATAATGAAGAGAATGTAAACCCTATTACCTAAAAATGGTATTTCACCTCTTTGGTTATTCTCCCTAAAACCCATAACCATAATCTAACTATAAGGAAGACATTAGACAATCCCAAACTGAGATACATTTCACAAAAATTCCTGGCCAGAACTCCTCAAAGCCATTACATTCATCACTCAGAGTCTTGAGGACTCCAACTCTATCAGTGACTGTTTCAATATTGTAAGGATATAGTTACTACTTTAATAACGTTGTAGTTAATGTATTAACTTTTCTCATGGATGCTGCATGCTGGGCGAAAGAAAGAAAAGAAAGGAAAGAAAGGAAAGAAAGGAAAGAAAGAAAGAAAGAAAGAAAGAAAGAAAGAAAGAAAGAAAGAAAGAAAGAAAGAAAGAAAGGAAGGAAGGAAGAAAGAAAGAAAGAACTGAGTCAATACTTTTCTAAGACAGTGTTTAATAACCAATCAGATGCTTTCAACATTTAAGGCATCTTGAATCAGCACATTTTTCAGGTAGTAAACTCAACATCTGCAATTATTGCTTAATTCCAAAACAACACTGTCTTTTAATCAATTAAACTCATTACATTTGCATTTTCAAATTTTTCCAATATACTATTTAACTCATTATGTCAAAATAATGTGTCTATAATCGCCTGGACCATTAAATCACTTTCCTAAAATAAATCTTCTAGAGAAGTTTTACAAACAAATTTCTCAGGGGATAACTGGACCTCTTTAAAGAATTTTCTACTCTTTCCCCGTAACAGGTGACCAGAAAGTACAACATAGAGAGGGTGACATTCAAACTGCAATAAGCCTACCATGTGAAAGACTGGAGAAAGGAATTATAAGCAAAGGAAAGAACAATTTCAAAGACACAGAAGCTTAAGTTGTATTGATTCCCTTTCAAAGCAGGCTTCAGAGATTTATTCAATTAATTACATACTCATAGCTCACAATGTCTTCAACATGAAGTTATACCTATGACATGTTTTGGCCTGTACATATTAGAGTCATATTCATGAAGCAGAAAGAGGCAATCAGAATCACAGAGTTCTAGGGCCCAGGGAATTACGCAGTCCAATTTTCTCACTCTGTAATGAGTCAAAGAAGGACCAGAATGTCTAATGGACTAAGGCTACATAGTGCCTGCCTGGTCCACAGAACCAGATTATGTTACTCTCCCATAACAAAATTCAAAATGGATTTATATGATTCAGTTTTAAAGTTCTCACTTTGAATTATTTAAAAGGCATTAGCCTAACACAAATTTGTGTCATGTTTACACAATCAGTTTCATTTTCCAAATGGTCTTTATTACCAGTGTGCAAACCCCACTGAACTTTGCCATTTGAAAGAGGGTTTTAAAATGTCCTGTTTTTACTCACTGGATTCTAAAAAGAATAAATAAAGTTAACCTAAAGTTAGAATTTGGTCAAGAGTGAAAGCAAAAATAAGTAGGTCATTATAATATGAAATCCCAATCAACAGAAGCTAAACTATTTTATGAATAAATCAATCTTTCTTACATGAAATAGCATTTATTAAACAACTAAAGATTATCTTCTAAGGAATTGGAAAAGAAAAGGGGGAATTCTATTTTCTGCGCCAGGAGCAAAGAATGGTCTTAAACTATTACAAACAAGTAGTATCAAAGAGGAAACACTTTGTAGAAATTACAGTAACACTGGAGGAGTCTCTGATCCTCGTGTACTTCCTACCATTGTCATGATTTACTAGTCAGCTCCTCAATAAATCAAAGCTGGTCAAAATGTTATGATGAGACACACGTCTTTCTGAACACAGTTACTCTGCGTAATTGTTTTCTCAGGCACATTTTTAATATAGATTACATTCTCAATGATTTTTTTTCCTAATCCTCACTTGAAACACTAAAAACGAAAGACATTTCTTTAGTGCATATTTTGAATTATGTTTATTAGGGTGATGTGCACAATACATATTTAATTTTTTATAGCACTGGGTCACAAAAGGAGAATAATCTGGTTGAAAATAATGTCAGTAAGATTCAAAGATATATTACAAGCATTTATTTGATAAAATCCTATAGAAAAAATACTAATCAATGTTTACAAGTAATTCTTTGAAGAAAATGTTTTTGACTCCTATGGCCCCTACTTCCTCTTTTCCTCAACTCTTACCTTGACTCCTACTCAATTTTCATTCTCACTAATATATCACATTTTCCACCAGAAATAAATTAAAAACCTTAGTCTCTTTTGTCCCAAGACTAATAGTATTTGCTAAGACTTTTCCTTGGCCTTACTATAAACTTTTTAAAACTGGATCCTAGTTTCTAGCCAAATATCCTTGACACTGCTCTTTAGATATATATTTTTTTCTTTTTTCAGGGCCACACCTGCAGCACATGGAAGTTCCCAGCCTAGGGGTCGAATTGGAGCTGTAGCTGCTGGCCTATGCCACAGTCACATCAACACCAGATCTGAGCCATGTCTGCAACCTACACCACAGCTCAGAGCAACGTCAGATCCTTAACCCACTGAGGGAGGCCAGGTATTGAACTCACATCCTCATGGTTATTACTGAGGTTCATTACCCCTAAGCTGCAACTGGTAACTCCTGCTCTTGAGATATCTTATTCATTAACTTTTTTAGTATGGCATCAGCTCCACCACCTCTCTCTCTCTCTCTCTCTCTCTCTCTCTCACACACACACACACACACATGCACACACACACGCAGAGTAAGGCTCCATGCTAGATATTCTACTCTTTTTGTTTCATATCTGCATGAAAAACTTAGAGAAATGAACTGATAAAAATGTTCATATTATTTAGCCAAGATATAACATTTTGTGGAAAAACTTTCTATATTGATCTAATACACCAGATGAATATTCTATCCTATACTCACACTGTTTTGGAAAAGACAGAACAAGTGCAAATCTAGTAAACAAAATATTCATCATTTATCCTAGAGTTTACTAGAGATTCTCAGGAGAAGTTATAGCCACTGTCATAATAGCAGTTTTCCATTCTATTCAATAAAGAAATAAATCTGGCACTTATGCTAATCCTATAACTTTCACTAAGACCCAGCTATGTTGTGAAAACAAGATTATGGGTAAAGGAAGAAAGAGAAGAATAAGGGGAAAAGGGAAGGGGGGAGGGGAAGGAGAAGGTAGGGAGAGGAAGAAGGTGACTATTAGAGTCTTTGCCTACAATAAGTAGCACCTTGTAGAAAAGGTTCCAAAAGATGTTTGTAGAGTAGTATGTCTTCAAAATATTGCAGACTTAGATGGATATACATGGCATGTTCCCTATGTTTGAAGGTTATAATATTACTTGAAGAACTTGTCAGGTGTATATGACTAAATGGTAGGATTAATTTGAGACATTTTAGTTTTTTTTCTTTAACATATTGGTATACTGCTGATTTGACAGAATCACTTCAGAGTCTGCAGGTGGTCACCATTGAGATTCTTCATTTTTGTTATTTTAAAAGGTGTTATTTAATGGAGTTGATAGGTTTGTTCACAAAAATTCTTCAGACAATCTCTATCCAAGGCATTTATATCCCCTGAATTTGATGTTTATTTTTAATCTACCTAAAGGAATTCATTAGTCCAAAATACTCAATAAGGAACCAGTGAAACAAATTTGGCTTCACTACATGAATTCTGACTCATGAGATTTCATAACTCAGTCGCATAAATTGGAAAATATGAGTGAGTTTACAAAGCTGCCCATGAATTAGAAACTAGAACCCCAAAATAATAATATAAATAAAATCCAAATCCCATAGTCCCGTTTTCCAGTAGGAAAATTGAACATCTGATCCTATTTTGAGGTTCAATGAAAAATAAGGAGCTGCTTCATATGCTGTCCAGAAAAATAAAATTTAACCTCTCAGCTTATTGTTTTGAATCTGTTTTCAAAATATTACATATATTTTTTACGTGTCATTTTAAAGAGGTTAACTTTTTATTTTAAAATTACTTAAATTTACAGAAATCTTGCAATAGCCCAAAGTATTCCCATATACTATCACACAGTTCCCCAGCATTAACATTTTAAATATTTGATTTCCTCTCTCCTTCTATATAATTATTTATATAGTGTATACGTATTTTTTCTAAATCACTGGAGTGTAAGTTGCAGACTTGATGCTTTATTACTGCTAAAGATCAGTATGAAAATGCACAGAAGATCTGAATAGACATTTTCCTAAAGATGCAAGGATGGCCAACAGGTATGTGAAAAGATGCTCAGCATCACTAATCAGAGGATGTAAAGAAAAGAGAATCCTTGCCTTCTGTTAGTAGGAATGTAAACTGGTTCAGCCAAAATGGAAACCAGTGGAGGTTCTTCAGAAAGTTAAAAAATAGAACAACCATGTTATGCAGCAATTCCATTTCTGGGTACTTACACAAAACAAAAACACTAATCCAAAAAGATTCTGCACTTCTATGTTCACTGCAACATTATTTACAACAGTGAAGCTATGGAGCAACCTAAGTGTCCATCAGCAGATGAATGGATATATATATTATAATTGACTATTACTCAGGCATAAAATAGGCTGGAATTTTGCCATTTGCAACAACATGGATGGACCTGGAAGGTATTATGCTTAGTGAAGTCAGACAGAGAAAGACAAATACTGTATATCTTCATTTACAGGTGGAATCTAAAATACATAAAAATGAAAAAGTAAAAAAAAAAAAAAAAAAAAAAAAAAAAACCCTACTGAGTTTACAGATACTGAGAACTCATTGGTGGTTGCCAAGCAGTGGGAGCTGAGGAGTGGGTGAAATGCATAAAGGGGGTCCAAAGGTACACAATTAGTTATAAAGTAAGTCAGTCATGAGTAATTAATGTACAAAATGTGACTATAACACTGTAATATTAATAATACTATATTGTATGTTTGAAAGTTGCTAACAGAGTAAAATGTGAAAGTTCTCATTATAAGAAAACAAAAGGTTTTATAGCTATGTATGATAACCAGTGTTAACTAGAGTTATTGTGATGATCATTTTGTGGCACATACAAATATCAAATCATTATGTGTGCACCCGAAACCAATATAATGTCATATAGCAATTATGCCTCAATTACAAAAAAAAAAAAAAAGAGTTCAGCATATATTTCCTAAAGACAAAGATACTTTCTTACATAACCAGAGTATATCAGAATCAGGAAACAAAGATTGACATACCACTATTGATCCACAGGTTTAGTCAAACTTTGGCAATAGTTCCAATGTCCTCTATAGCTAAAAGAAAAAAAATCTGAATAACTACAATTCATGACCCAATGCAGAGTCACGTTGTAATTAACTATCATGTTTACTTATTCTCCTTCAATCTGGTACAGTTTCTTTGTACACTTTGTGTTTTATAATCTTGATGACTTTTATGTGTATAGGTCAATTGTTTTGTAAGAACTTTGGGTTTGTTGCACGGTTACTCATGATTAGATTCAGATCATCTGTTTTAATCAAAACACATCAGAAGTGATGTTGTGGTCTTCTCAGTATACCAATATTAACCTTTCTCTTAGAAGAGTACCCCAGGAAAAGAGGCTCATTGGCATCCCAAAGGAGTGACTCAAAGAATTTAAAGAAATGTCTAAAGAATTTTTGTGAACAAACCTATCAACTCCATTAAATAACACCTTTTAAAATAATAAAAATGAAGAATCTCAATGGTGACCACCTGCAGACTCTGAAGTGATTCTGTCAAATCAGCAGTATACCAATATGTTAAAGAAAAAAAACTAAAATGTCTCAAATTAATCCTACCATTTAGTCATATACACCTGACAAGTTCTTCAAGTAATATTATAACCTTCAAACATAGGGAACATGCCATGTATATCCATCTAAGTCTGCAATATTTTGAAGACATACTACTCTACAAACATCTTTTGGAACCTTTTCTACAAGGTGCTACTTATTGTAGGCAAAGACTCTAATAGTCACCTTCTTCCTCTCCCTACCTTCTCCTTCCCCTCCCCCCTTCCCTTTTCCCCTTATTCTTCTCTTTCTTCCTTTACCCATAATCTTGTTTTCACAACATAGCTGGGAAATGATTACCTCAGTCAAGTTAATTCATACATCTATCCCCCCCGCCCCCAGTGTGGTGAGAATACTCATGATTTACTCTTAGCAAATTTCAATTACACACTATAGTATTATTAACCACAGTCACCATAATATTTAATTCCTAGGACTTATTTATAACTGAAAGTTTGTACCGTATGGCAAACATCTCTGAATTTTCCACACTCCCAACCCCCTAGTAACCACTGTTCTACTCTCAAGTTCTATGAGTTTGATGTATTTAGATTCCATACATATCACACTTTCTTTATGGATTCATACGTCAAAGGACACTAAAGTTTTTCTGTATTTTGACTATTATGAATAATGTTGCAATGAACATGGGAGTGCAAATATCTCTTTGAAATACTGATTTCATTTTCTTTGGATAAATACCCAGCATTCATATTGTGGGATTATATGATAGTTCTATTTTTAGGTTTTTTGTTTTGTTTTTTGTTTTGAGAAACCTCTGTACTCTTTTCCAAAGTGGCTACACTAATCCTCATCAATAGTGCACCACAGTTTCCCTTTTTTTCCATAGTCACACCAACCCTTATAATATCTTGTCTTTTGAGAAGAGCCATTCTAATGGATTTATGTCTCATTATAGTTTGATTTGCACTTCCCTGATGATGAGCGTTGTTGCACATTTTTTTCATGTATCTATTGGCCACACATTTGTATGTCTTCTTTGAAAAAACGTCTATTCAGGTCCTTTGCCCATTTTTTAATTGAGTTATTTGCTTTTATTGCTATTTAATTATATGAGTTAACATATTTAGGATATTAACACCTTATCAAATACATGGTTTACAAATATTTTCTCCCATTCCATTTTCATTCTGTTGATTTTTTTTAGTTTGCTGTAATTCAACTTGTTTATTTTTGCTTTTGTTGCTTTTGGTGCCTTATTCAGAAAATTGCTGCCAAGATAAACATCAAGAGGATTTATTTCCATATCTCCTTCTAGGCATTTAAAGTTTCAAGTCTAAGATTTTAATCCATTTTAAGTTGGTTTTTGTGTATGGTATAAGGGTCTAATTTCATTCTTTTGCATGTGGATATCCAGTTTTCCCAGCGTCATTTATTGAAGAGACTATCCTTTCCCTGTTGTATGTTCTTGGCACTCTTGTCATAAATTAGTTGACCATATATGGTAAGTTTATTTCTGGGCTCTCAATTCCATTGGTCTATATGTCTATTTTTTATACTAGTACCATACTCTTTTGATTACTATAGCTTTGTAATACAGTTTGAAACAAGGAAATGTAATACCTCTTGCTTTGTTCTTTCTCAAAAACATTTTGGCTATTGGGGTATTTTGTGGTTCCTTATGAATTTCAGGATTTTTTTTCTATTTCTGTGAAAAATATCACTGAAATTTTGATAGGGATTGTATTGAATCTATAGATAGCTTTGGATTGTGTGGATGTTTTAACAATATTAATTACTTCAATCTAAGAACACAGGATATCTTTCCATTTATTTGTATCTTTGTCCATTTCTTTCATGAATGTCTTATAGTTTTCAAGGATAAATGTATTCTTCCTCCCATAGCACTAATTTCCCCCCAACTTCTCCTTGCCTCAATAGCCTTATTATTCCATAGTTTTTATTTCAACTTTCATTGAACTTTTCAGTACTGAGATACTGCACTGGCAGTGCATTTCACATATTGTTTCCCCTATTTTCTGTTCACAGCTAGTGAAACTTAGCAATTTTAGCACTACATCATGCCTGGTGTTATAAGTATTTCCATCTACCATCCATATGAGGTCCTCATTGCCAGCTGACCAACTAGTGATCCAGCTACAAAATTTACATTTAGTATATGTCCCCAACACTACTCTTGAAACCACGTGTCATAATTCAGGTTCCTAGAAAGCTGACTGAGAAAAATTTGTGTGAAAATGGATTACTGGGAAGTGTTCTTAAGAACCACATCTGTAGGAGATGAGGAAAGGAGACTTGCGTACGAAAGATACTGAACTGGATTGCAGTTGCTACAGAGACCTTGATTAAAATCATGGGAAGCTCTGAAGCTAGGGTGGCCCTTCAAAGAAGCTCCAGATTAAAGGAAGGTGGCCAGGCCATCATAGCCTCTTAGATTTGACCTGCCTCTGGGGAGGCAGCCATCTTTGATGAAGCATGATTACCTAGGAGAAATTCAGCCATTATTCATCAGCAATCAATATTCCTGGAAGCTTTGAAAAATGAAGGCCTCAACGCTGAAGGAGAGAATCTGGTGGCACATCACAGCATTCATAACCCTATAGCTAATTTATTTTATAGAGTGCTCCATTTTGTGGAAACATTACAATTTTTAAAATTAATTTTGTCAGTGCACATTTCACTTGCTTCCTGTGTTTTTCACTTGCAAACTGTGCTGCTAAATATTCTTGTACATGTCTTATGGTGTAGTTATACAAAGGTTTTTCTAGGAATGAATCCAAAAGATATTTTTACAACAAAGTACATAGGTAAACAAATTTTGACTCTTAACCAAAATTTTGATTCACACAATCTCCCAATATATGACGTTGTCAGAAATTTTTAAATTTCCCTATCTAGAGGGCATAAAAATATATTTCCTTGTGTCTTATTTTATGTTTTCCTTATACATCAGTATTAGGATAAATGACCTAGATTAGAATTGAGGCACTCAATAAAGATAGCTTCTAAAAATAACATCTTTTAAAACAACTAATTTAAATGAACACATGGGAGTTCTCTTATGGTGCAGTGGGTTAAGGATCTGGCATTGTCACTGCAATGGCTTGTGTCACTGCTACAGTGTGAGCTCGATCCCTGGCCCAGGAACTTCCACATGCAGCAGGTGCAGACAAAAAACAGAAAACAAATAAACACATTTTACAGCTGAGTTACAACCAGCTGGATGGTTCTGGGAGCCTGAGTAGAGAGGTATTTGTTCTCAAAGCTTTCAAAGTATTATGAGCTCTTCAAGAACACTTTATGCTAAATTATTTGTATTTTCTTTATAATTACCTGAGCCTGGGTTTTCCATAAGCCTGCTTCATTCTCTTTGAAATTGTATCAATTTTTACTTTTAAAAACACTTTTATTTCACATAGAATTTTAAAGAGTTCACCCTATTTTTTTTTCCTTTTTAAAAAAATTTTAGGAGTTCCCATTGTGGCTCAGAGGAAACAAATCTGACTAGTATCCATGAGGATGCCGGTTCAATCCCTGGCTTCCCTCAGTGAGTTAAGGATCTGGCATTGCTGTGAATTGCAGTGTAGGTCACAGACACAGCTTGGACCCCACATTGCTGTGGCTGTGACGTAGGCCAGCATCTACAGCTCTGATTCAAGCCCTAGCCTGGGAACCTCCAAATGCTGTAGGTTTGGCCCTAAAAAGACCCCCCACAAAAAAATTCATTGGAGTATAGTTGACTTAGAAAACTGTGTTAGTTTTAGGTGTACAGCAAAGTAAATCAGTTATATATATACCTATATCCACTCCTTTTCAGATTCTTTTCACATATAGGTTTTTATACAGTACTGAGTAAATCTCCCTGTGCTATACAGTAGACCCTTGTTACTGGTCTATTTCATATGTAGTAGTGTGTATATATCATTCCCAACCCTCTAATTTACCCTCCCATGTTTCCCAATTAAGTCTACCTGTTACAACGTTTCATTTAAGGTCCATGTTTCTTTATTGATTTTCTATTTGGATAATCTGTCTATAGATGAAAGTAGGGTGTTAACATCTCCCATTATTATCACATTACTGTCAATTTGTCATTTTATGTTAGCAGTTGCCTTATATGATGTGATGTTCCTGTGTTGGGTGCATATATATTTACAACTGTTATATGTGCATCTTGAATTGATCCCTTGATCATGCGTAGTGTCCTTCTTTGTCTCTTGCAACTATCTTTAAAGTCTATTTTATCTGATATGAGTACTGCTACTTTGGCTTTCTTTTGAATTTCATTTACATGGAATAACTTCTTTCATCCCCTAAACTTCAGTCTTTATATGTGTCCCAAGATCTGATGTGGGTCTCTTGTATGCAGTGTGCATATATCTTGTTTTTATATCCCATTATCCCATTCAGCCAGTTTATATCTTTCAGTTGGAGCATTTAATCCATTTACAGTCAAAGTAATTATTTATATATATATTTATATAATATATAAATAAATACATAAATTATATATATACTTATGTATATACTTATTGTCATTTTGTTTTGCATTTGTTGATGTTGGACTTTTTTCTTCCCTTCCTCATTTTTTCTCTTCTGATTTGATGACTACCTTTGGTCTGTATTTGGATTACTTTGCTTTTTTTTAATGTTTGCCTATTTTCCTTTTTAGTGGTTCCCACTAGGTTTTGATATAGCATTCTGTATATATGCAATATTGTTTTAAGTTGTTGGTCTCTTAATTTCAAATGTACTTCTAATAGCCTATATTTGTACTTTGCTCTTAAGTGCTGGTTTTGATATATCTGTGTGTGGATGATTTCCTATCTTTACCGTATGTCTGCCTTTACTGGTGAGCTTTTCAATTCATAATTTTCTTGTTTCTAGTTGTGGCCTTTTCTTTTCAACCAAGATAAGTTCCTTTAGCATTTGTTGTTAAAGCTTGTTTTGTTAAAAGCATTTGTTGTTAAAGCTGAATTCTTTTAGCTTTTGCTTATCTGTAAAGCTTTCAATTTCTCCATCATATCTGAATGAGAGTCTTTCTGGGTAGAGAATTCTTGGTTCAGTGTTCCTCTCTGCTTCATCACCTTAAATATAGCTTGCCACTCTCTTCTAGCTTGCAGAGTTTCTGCTGAAAACTCACTTGTTATCCTTATGGGGGTTTCCTTGTATGTTATCTGTTGCTTTTCCCTGGCTGCTTTTAATATTTTCTTTGTATTTAATTTTTGTCAGTTTGATTATTGTGTGTCTGTTTCCCCTTGGGTTCTTCTGTATGGGATTGTCTGTGCTTCCTCAACTTGAATGAGTGTTTCCTTTCCTATATTAGGGAAGTTTTCAGCTATAATCTCTTTAAATATTTTCTCTGGCTCTTTCTCTTTCTCTTCTTCTGGGATCCCTAAGATGTGAATGTTGGTACATTTAATGCTGTCCCAGAGGACTCAGACTGTCCTCAATTCTTCTCATTCTTTTTTCTCTATTCTTTTCTGTGACAGTGATTTCCACCACTCTGTCTTCCACCTTGTTTATTCATTCTTCTGACTCCATTATCCTGCTACTGATTCCTTCTAGTGTGTTTTTCACTTCAGATTTTTACTATTCATCTTAGTTTGCCTGTTCTTTAAATTATCTAGCTCTTTGTTAAAACATTTCTTGTAACTTTTCCACCTGAAATCTTGGATCTATTCTTTTTCTGAGACATTGGATCATCTTTACTATCATCACTCTGAATTCTTTTTGAGGTAAATTGACTGTTTCCTCTTCAGTAGTTGTTTATGTGTTTTTATCTTGCTCCTTTGTCTGAAACATATTTCTTTGTCTCATATTGTCTATGTTTGTAGTCCTCTTGACAGCAGGTGTGTAGGTGCCCAGCCCCAGAGTTCTTGGTGGTGGTGGTGGCTCATGTGCACCCAGAGCATGTGATGGGAGCAACAGTATCACACTACCTCTCCTGAAGCCAAATGGCTGCTAGCAATGGGGTCTGTGAGGGAGGTGACACTGGTTCACAGTTCACAGGACTGCTCATAGAGCAGGGTGGGAAAAACAGAAGCAGCAGTTCCTGTGGCCCCTCCATTAGCCAGATGGCTCATGGGACCCCTCTCTGCAGCTGTGGAGGTATTCCTGTAGCCCGTCCTTTCACCAGGATGTTTGGTATCCTATTTTTTTTTTTTATGCTGATTCCTGACCTCATCCCTGGAGATTCAGATTCAATAGGACTAGGGTGGGGGATGGAAAATGCATTTTATTTTTATTTTTGGCCTGGCCTCTAGTGGCTTGATGTGGGGATCTCAGTTCCCATACCAGGCATTGAACCCAGGCTGTGCAGTGAAAGCATTGAGTCCTAACCACTAGACTACCATGGAACACCCTCACCACATTTTTGATTGTGTTTGATTTAGAGAAATGCTCTGGCTATACTGAAAATAGATTTGGTTTATATATCTGCATATTTATTAATACATATTAACATTGAATCTTGGAACTGATATTCGAGGAGCCGAGGGTTTTTTTTAATATGTAAAACTAATTTCCCTCACTGACTAAATTACAGTAGCTTAACTTCTATTCTTAAATATAGGTACAAAGAGCTCCCATTGTGGCTTAGCAGTAATGAATCCAACTAGTATCCATGAGGATGCAGGTTCAATCCCTGGCCCCACTCAGTGAGTTAAGGATCCATGCTTGCTGTGAGCTGTGGTGTAAGTCAGATGTGGCTCAAATTTGGCATTGCTATGGCTGTGGCATATCCCAGCAGCTACAGCTCTGATTTGACCCCTAGCCTGGGCAACTTCCATACTCTGTGGGTGTGGCCTTAAAAGAAAAAAAAAATTAAATATAGGAGCAAACTTAGTAACTACTTAGGAAATGGTGTTGCTTTAGTGCAGTAATTGTGAATACTACTGGGTTTCTTCTCATTAATTCATTCAACTTATATGTATTGAAATTTTCCTTCCATGTGCTATGTGATGATTTGGGATCACTAGATAGGGCCCTTCTTCCGTGAGTAAAAGAATAAAACTCTCTTCTTTTACCCAAAGTGCATTAGAGCAAGCCAACTCTGCAATTTAGACAAATCTCATATTCCATTATCCAATAAACCATTTTATTTGGTAAACACACATAGCAACTACTAATTGGCCATAATAATCACATACTCTTACAAAAACTATTTCTAACAACTAACACTGTGTGGATAATACATTCAGCTCATCGTATTACTCACTCAAAACCCACCTCCTGGAGTTCCTGTCGTGGCTCAGTGGTTAACGAATCCGACTAGGAACCATGAGGTTGCAGGTTCGATCCCTGGCCTTGCTCAAAGGGTTAAGGGTCTGGCATTGCCGTGAGCTGTGGTGTAGGTTGCAGACGTGGCTCAGATCCTGCGTTGCTGTGGCTGTGGTGTAGGCTGGCGACTACAGCTCTGATTGGACCCCTAGCCTGGGAACCTCCATATGCCGTGGGCATGGCCCAAGAAATGTCAAAAAGACAAAAGACAAAAAAAAAAAACCACCTCCTAACAACTATATCCTCAACCCTATGATTTGCAGTTACACGTTGTGTTGCTATCTTGCACAACTCATCTGCAATTTGCATGAACATTGCCTCCTCTCCTCCACCACCCTTCTGCCTACCTTTCTCAATAGCTCTTCAACCTTGAACAATTCTACAAATCTATTTACACTTCTTTCTCAGACAGAAAAGTCTCAATCCAAATTGCTAATTTAACTATTTATTGCTCTGAGTCTGCTTTTCCTTTACCCATGTCCTTCTGCTACTGTTGTAAGACATGTTTTTATAATATTTTCTTAGCCTCTTTGCTGAAAATTCCATCTTGTCCTTCCTTACTTTGTCCCATCTTCCTGCTTGAGAAACAGTCACGGTGATGGTAAATGACTTAAGCTTAAGAACAAAGACCTAAAGGCATGGGTTATTCGCAGGGTCAGCTGAATGAGGACAGAATACATTGGTCTGGGTATGCCGGACCTGTGCAGATTGGCACGCCATTTGCACAAGCATGATATGTCCTCTAAAGAATAAGAGAAAGAGGAACCTCATGGCCAAGTGGTTTATGAGTGGTCTTAGCAGAATATGCATTAGAAAAGAGAACCAAGGTGCAAACCTAGGCACACAGGGTTGCCACAAATAGGCATGAAGTTTGCGGGAAGCACAGTGAGGATTCTCTGAAGTGCTTTGCATAGATAGCTAACTCAAATGCTAATGATTCTTAAATGCCTAAAGTTTAGAGTAAAAGTTTAACCATCTACCAGCTAAGTGACTTTTAAAATAACAAAAGAACTTATAAAATAATAAAAAAAAAAAAAACCCTATATCCTGCACCTACAACCCCCTTTTCACTTGACATAATCATCAAGAGCACAATAAAAGCAGTGTGGTTTCTTGAGGCAGGGCTCTTGGTCCCTGAGACCTTGAATCCCCTGGTTCCCACCTTTACTTAAGATAAATGTCTCTGTGTCTTGTTTTATGTCAACTTTTTTTTCCTTAAGTTCCATAGCACCCGTTCTTCAGCCCCATCCTGCTGAGCTGGTCTCGGCAAAAAACTTACATATACAAATGACAATAGCTGTATTTCTTTTTCATTTTTTCTTTTTTTTTTTTTTTTTTTTTTTGGCTTTCTTTGGGTGGGGTGCACCAGCAGCCTATGGAAGTTCTCAGGCTAGGGGTTGAATCAGAGCTGCATTCGCTGGCCTATGCCACAGCACTGCCAGATCTGAGCTGTGTCTGTGACCTACACCACAGCTCATGGCAACACCAGATCCTTAACCCACTGAAGGGGGCCAGGGATCAAACCCGCAGTCTCATAAATAGTAGTCACGTTCATTACTGCTGAGCCATTAGTTTTCAAGTGTCCTTCAACATTCACCTTTCCAATGTATTTTTCCTCCCTTTCCTTACATGTAACTATCATGACTATGGCTACTAATCTATGTTAATGTTAAAGAGCTCCAACATCTTACTCATTTTCTTCTTACATTCTACTTACCAAAAACATTTGACACAAAAACTCCTATCCTGACATCAATTACATTTGTAGAGGGCATCTTTTTACAATACAAAAGATAGAGTCCTATGAAACATTAACATCTGAATCTTTCCTTTATCAAACATAATAATATATCTCTATTTAAATAAATTTGTTGTGACTTTATACTGGGTATATTAATCTGCTACTTTGGACAGGTAGAAAGCATTTACTTTTGTGTTTTTATAAGAGAATATTAACCCTCAAGGGAATTTCTTCCTTATATTGTTCATTCTAAGATTTAATACAATAATGTTATCCACTGTTGCCTATGAATTGATTTTTAATGCTTAATATGCATATTGGGTTATTATATTTAGCAAATAAAAACACAGCATGTACAGTTAAATTTCTTTTTTTGTCTTTTTTTTTTTTTTTTTTTTTTTTTAGGGTTGCAGTCACAAAATTTTGAAGTTCCCAGGCTAGGGATTGAATTGGAGCTGTAGTTTCTGACCTACACCACAGCCACAGCTATGCAGGATCTGAACTGCATCCTTGAGCTACACCACAGCTCATGGCAAAGCTGGATCCTTAACCCACTGAGTGAGGCCAGGGATCGAACCTGCATCCTCATGGATACTAGTCAGGTTCCTTACCTCTGAGCCACAATGGGAACTCCACAATTAAATTTCAATTTTAGATAAACAGCATACAATTTTTTAGTATAAGTATGTCCCATGCAATACTTGGAGCATAACTACTAAAAATTAGTCATTATCTGAAATTCAAGTTTAACTAGGTATCCTATAACATATCTGGCAAACATATCTACAAACATTTCTAAATATAATTTTGTTTCCATATATTAATGCTTTAACAAAATAAAGGACAATCTCTACCTAACTAATCATTACCAACAATTTCACACTTAAATTCCTCCCAGATGATAATAGTTGTTTAACAAATTAACACAACATTAGCTAAACTGGACAGAAAATCTAATTCAAATAAAAATAGAGATTGCATGAAATATTGTGAAATTGTGGTAATTGTTACTGGGGCTCTTCCTTCTGGAGAGCATGACTTTAAATGAATTTCATCATTTTCAACCTACAGTCACACTTCTCTTCTCCTGGGTTATGCTCATGGGAAAACTTCCCATTTTCATGTTGCTATGAGCTAATATTTGTTTTCTATACTGCAAACTTCAGTGATTTTGTTCCAGTAAAAAGACTCTAGTTTATTATTTCATTCTAATTACTAGAAATAAATAATCATATCACTGTTTCAGATTTTTTTTTTAATTTACATTGAACAATAAAGACAGACAACATAGTGACTCCTAGCCTTTTCTGGTTCACAGATACTTTTTACAAGCTGATGAAAACTACAGATTTTTCCCTCGGAAAAATGTATTCGTTCATGGACACACAATAGTTTTTATTAAAATTTCAGGAAGTTTACAGATCTTCTGAAGATCAACTATAGGCTTCAGTTAAAAACCAAGAAAATACTGGATAAATGTAATAGGTAACATATTTGATATATATTAATGACTCATACTTACTGTTTTACAATACGTTAAAGTTCTACTTTAACCTTCTTAATAAATAATTTTAAAGTGGCTCACATACTAAACCAACTATATAACATTCATGCACACATTTAATTATTATTATTTTTATTTTCCCAATTTAACAATTCAGCTCACTTTAGTTATGTCTCTTAAGCAAGATAAGAGGGTAGCTGAGGTACTGTTTTGTACTTTAGTAATTATTATTGCATGCATATTTTGTCTAAGTATAGGAGTAAGTTCTCTGAAGGCTGGAACAATATCTCATTCTCTGGCACATTCTGTTCCCTTAATTAACATTGGAAAAATCACCTTAATTAATTTAGAGAAGTAGTTATAAGCCAAAGTTTTGCTCTCCACGACTTACTGAGTGATAAAGACATTTAAATGTAGCCATTTGGTGTCATTAAAATAACGCTAGAAACAATGGGACTAGTCTTACTAATTAAACTTTATTTACATCTTTCTAGAATGTATTTATACTACTTTAAAATTTTTTAATTGCAACTTTGGGTGTAGTTTTATAAATGAAGAAAAAAACAAATTTATAGTATCAAAGGATGGAGCTATGATTACAAAGGGCTTGGGGGGAGGGGAAACTGGGGTTTAATAACCAACAGCATAAAGTCTCAGTTAAGCAAAATGAAAAAGCTCCAGAGATCTGCTGTACAACATGTACAGCTAATCAAAAATACTACACAGTACTCTTAAAAATTTAGGAGAGTAGATCTCTTTCAAGTCTTCTTACCACAGTAAAATAAAAATTTTAAGCAATACCAGAAAATGAGATCTGATTTTCTCATTTATGTTTTTAAATTAAAATCATTTTATTATTTGATGGCAATACACTTACTCTCCCTTTTCTCCTTTTTCTTTCCAAGATGAAAATAAAGCCCTGTTGGTCTCAGGAGGGTGATATAACTAAAAAAAGACTATCATCTAGTAGCCTAGAAAGCCTGTCACGTGTTCTATAAACAGAAGACAGAAGATTGGCAAGGGGAAATAAAAGTTGAAGAATGAGGCTGAATATGACCAAAACCATGAAGATGAAAATAATTTCAAGTTGCTTCTATTTTTCAGGAGACTTTTTTGCTTTCTGTAGCTGAGACTTCCATGGTATGATATAGTGAGGCTGCCTTCAAATGTGATTCCTGAATACAAAAGCTAAAAGTACCCTAAGAGATGTCTTTTTCCCTATTCAGGCACACATAAATATGCATCATGATGGTCTGTAGGTCTCAAGTGGTCTGGGGATTTTTGCCACTGTACATGAGATGGTACCTATGTATAAGAATGGCATTGTCAGAAACTTAACAGAAGTTTGTGACCCAGAAAATGTAAAGACCCAAGTTCTTTAAATCCCTGAAGGAAGGAGTTCCCCTCATGGCTTAGTAGTAATGAACCCAACTAGTATTCATAAGGACATGGGTACGATCCCTGGCCTCAATCTGTGGGATCCAGCATTGCCGTGAGCTGTGGTGTAGGTCACAGGCATGGCGTGGATCGTGCATTGCTGTAGCCTGGTGTATGCTGGCAGCTGCAGCTACAATTCCACCCCTAGCGTGAGAACTTTCATATACTGTGGTTGCAGTCCCCGAAAGACAAAAATAAACAAATAAATACATAAATTCCTGAAGGTAAATTTCAGGAGGATTGCACTTGTCACAGAAAGATGTTAATGAAGTATTATATTCTACAAAACACAGACACTCTGCTATTGGTAAAGTCACCCAATCAAAAGTGATCACTTACAGATCATTTTTATTTTGATCTTTCATACTATCTAAACTCTCTAGTTTTTCTATTTTTAAGAGACTGTTTTAATATTACCACCGGAAATACTTCATGTTTAATGTAAAGAATACAATATGGAAAACATACCACCACTGTATTTAACATGACACACATTTTCTGTCGTGTAAAACTGCCTGTAGTTTTATACAAAATTTTTATCATCTCACATTAAACTTCTGTTACAATGTACAACACCCAGTGATACTGAAATACTTGGAAAGCAAAACATCAATGACCTTCAAATGAACTTGTTAAGGAAATCATGTCATGAGTCAGTATGAAAAGTTGATGACTAGATATGTATTTTCTGTAGTGAATGAAGAGGAAAAAATATTTAATTTGGACATGTTAACTTTTTGAGTATGAACGGTCAAACACTTATTTTGAATAGGATAAAAGTGATCTTCTATAGCATTGAGAAGGCTCTAACATTTAAAAATATGTAGTTGTGATAATACTAAAATGTGTTTAAAAATTTAGTCTCTATACATACTATAATAGAGTTATAATAAAAATTATGTACTTGTACTTAATCCAGTATTTAAGGTCAATTTACAGAATCGTAGGTAGATTCTGTGCTCTACCTATTAGTAATTCAGAAAAACACAACTCAACTCTATTTCACATTTTATTTACTATCAAGAAATACCATTAAGTATATATTTTCAAAGAAAATTATAAAAGTAGTCAAAAATAAAGATCCAGATATCTTACTTAAAAGTTGAAAAATCAGATATCTGTTTTAAACTTTTGATAATTTATAGACATGATAAATTTGCATTATCAGTTTTTAATGAATCATTCTCTGTTATCTAGAGAATTGCCTTGTATAATGCCAAGCATAACTGGGAAAACATTAGTCCATTACAAAACAATATAGAAGCAGGTAAGTAAAATAATTACAAAACAAACAAATAAAAACAAGAGGTCTTTACAACACAGATTAACAACTATTCCATAGGATGTGGGATCAATTATCTTTTAATCCTTTCCTTTCATTGCACAGTTCCCTGTGGAAAATTGCTGCCATTCATAAGGATGTAGAGTCATAAATCACAAGAAATAGGAAACATACCTTCATACCACTAAAACAACAGTTACAATAATAATCCTTTAAGAATGAATGATCCAGCATTTTTTTTTTTTTTTTTTGCTCATAAAAACAACTGAAAGCATTAATAGGCATTGTCATCCTGCAGAATTTCCAGTTAAGATTCCAGCTGGCAGCTTTGAAAAATGATTAAGTTTGTCCCTTTACAGTGATTCATTCTGATACTCAAAGGACATGAAAAGGGCCACATAGTATTTCTGTGTTTACATAGAGTACAGTCAAAAGGCACTGCCCCCTCAGTGTACATGGGCTGTTGCTTCCTTGAAGAATTTCCTTTCCACTGAATTAAAAAATGTGAACTGGATATCTTATGAATGCCATCATTTAAGCATATTCAAACATACTTAAATCAAATGAACTGTTTTTCCCAAAATATGTTTTCCTGTCTGTCACACAAGCCAGAAATCCAGTAGTAATATTATAAGAGTTGATAGTAATGAAAGGAATGACTGCCCTGTTATTGAGTTACCAAAACTGAATGCCATAATATTTGGAGCATGAAATAAGGCCATTTCCACCTGTTCCATCCTCAGTGATTCTTTCATTCTATTAATCACCTCTGTGCACAGTAAGTTGTAGTAGAAATACCATAGATTTAGGGATGAAATCCCAGATTGTCATTTAATAGCCATGTATTCTTAGTAAACTATTTAACCTTTCTGAGTTTTAATTTTCTTGCATACATACTAGAAAGATAACACTAAATGTTTAAGGCTAATTAGAAACATTTTAAACCACCTAACAGGGCCTGACACATAATAGGTATTCACTAAATAGCGGTCATCTCAAGTCCCAGTCTACCCAGGCACACTAGCCTGCAATTGTGGTTTCAAGTTGAATACATAAGAATAATCAGAGGCTTACCTGTCAGCCTCAGATGCAGGATGTGATCTGTACCACAGACAGCGTACTCATTCTGTGACATAATTACATGGTGGTTCCCAGAGAAGCTCTCCTTTACAAGCTGAAATTATGAGTAAGATACAAAAATCCAAAACAAAGTAAAAATGTTTTGAGGGGTAGAAAAATACATTGTGTGATGAAATTATGGATTCACTACAGCTGATTTTCAAAGTTTCTAACTAGAAATCTCTGTTTATGTAGCTTTTAGGTTGTATTATTCTATACTAAAAAAAATTTTTTTATGTTCAACCCAAAAACATGTGGGCCACTATACTATTGTGAAAGGGCAATCATGGCCTTGCTGTTTTCTTGACTTCTTTCTGCCAATTTTGGTTGGAAATAGCTCAAGGTTTCTAATAGGATACCAGGGTCAAAGAAAGAGTTCCCCAGGATATTAAGAAATATTGCTGTAATTTGAGGATAGTTTGCAGAAGCCTTTTCTGATGACTGCAGATGCCTTGGTCCCATCCCTCAACTCCAATAAGCAAGCTTTACAAACCAAAACTTGCATTTTACTTAACAGATTTCACTGGATTTTCCTTTTTTTTTTTTTTTTAATTCTAACAAGGATTTCTTGAGTTAAATAATTTCCAAACAAATTTTTAGGAACATAAAAAAATAAACATTGCAAACATATTGATGCCATTTTTTGAAGTCATAGAAAGGTTTTGCCTGGTTGGGAGTGTCCCTAGAAGAAACTTCTAAGGAATATCTGACTAGAAGGAACAGTTTTGTTTACTTTGAATATGTGAAACAATTTTATTCTGACAGCATATATGGCTTCACAACAAGAAAAGAAAAAAACAAAGACAAAGAAATGTGTAACAGGGAGATGTTTAAGATCAAAGGTTAATTACTGTCTCTCATGCCCTCATCCATGAAGTCTTTGGAGTCAGCTTCATATAGAGAGTTCCTAGTGAGGCAAGCAACTGGTATATAAATGTAAGAATTTAAGTGAGAGATGTTTTTGCTTTTCTTCTTAGTTACTTAAACATATGAAAAAGAAGTCCTCATTTATTCCTCTACTTTTATCTTAATTTTTTGAAAAATAAAAGGTTTTCCATTGTTTGTTTCGTTGCCTAGGGAGATGGGTGGTAGAAGAGGAAATGCGAACAAAATGAGAACTGTACATAAGAGAAAATGATGCTTTTTTCCTGTTAATTCAGAAGCCTAAAAATACATGGCAAAAAAAAAAAAAAAAAAAAAGAAAAAAAGAAAGCTAAGGTTTAAGGGGAAGGTCAAATTATTATCCTGAGGATGTAACAGCAAGGAGAGACCTGGATAAAATTAGGAAATATCAAGTATGGAGCACACATTCCTTTTCTGTCCACTGATAAGTTATACAGACTTTATGTTGGAAACATAGAGACTGAATGCACAGAGCTCTGTAATCAGACAAACCTGAGCTCAAATCTCAAAAATACCATGTAGTAGAGCTAAGCAAGTTATCCCTCTCCAAGATTTTTTTTCACATATAATTATCTTCACCTCTCAGGGTTGTTGAGGAAATCATACAGATTCACAAAGCATTTTGGAGACTTAAGAATCATAGCAAGGGCCTAATAAATGACTGGCATAATCATTATCACTATAGGTATACTATTTATCTCAGGATATTACATACTTAGCACTGAACTTGAAGATTTCTCCTACCTTTCCTCCTCCAATCATTCACACTTCAGTGAGGGGTTTTACATGCATTGCCTTCAACTGGGGATAGAGAAAACAAAGACTAAAAGCATTTACATTTAAATTGACTTTTTCTTTTTTCTTGTTGAAAGTTTAACCTATTTATAAACTGGCCAAACCCTGTAATAGACATTGTAATTCTAGGATGTCTTAGCAGGATTTTGCCATTTTTATTAGATAATCTACTACTTCAGGGACCACAGTTCTCAGACATAAAATAATCAGGTGTGCTGGAAGGTGGTATACTCAATTCTTTGAAGTTTGAGATCCATATCTTTAGATAAGACTAAGTCTTTTGGAGCCAAATTAATACCTAAGAGGAATGTGTTGCTGGGTAGAGATTTTGTGGTGTTTTTACAATGTATCTCATTGCACAAAAATTTTCTTAAAGTTGGTGGATGACTTCTTTTGGTCCAACCCTTCCTCTAACCAATTTATCCTATCATGGGAAGTCTTAAGAGTTAGGTGACAAGTGCCCTGTCAGTTCTTAAATGCTTGACCAGCACCCACCAATTTCGCAGCTCTGGCTTCTATGATTTCCTTTAGCAATAAATTTATTATTATTTTCATGAGAAAATTTCTTTATAGTAGCAGACACTGTAATGGCTTTTAATGGTTTGGCTTGTGTTTACATAGATTTTATGTGCTAAGACAAAAGTCTGAATTTCTTCCCTTTAGCTCCCCGAGTTCCCCAGTGGTTTATGCTGTAGGCTTACCTTGAGGCTTTGTGTGTCACCTAATGGTTGCCATCTTGCTCTATTTATTTTTTATTTTTGCTTTCTTAGGGCCACACCCATAGCATACGGAAGTTCCTAGCCTAAGGGTCAAATTGGAGCTGTAGCTGCTGGCCTACACCACAGCAACAGTAATGCCAGATCCGAGCCACATCTGAGACCTAAACCACAGCTCAAAGCAACACCAGATCCTTAACCCACTGAGTGAACGTGGGGATTGAACCTACCTCCTCATGGATACTAGGTGGGTTCATTATCACTGAGCCATAATGAGAATTTTCAATCCTGCTTTCTTTAGACTGAAAGGTATCCATTAGTTTCCCCAGAAATAAATCTCCAAAATTCAAATTTACTATTTCTGTCTGCCTGGACATAGGTCCTGAGATGTACCAGGACCTCCTGAAGCGCTTAAAGATGAAGGCACCCACAAACTCAAACATTGTACGCATTACACCTCACCATGAAAATCTGAAGTCTATGACACCCCAATTTTCTACCCAGAAGAATGTGAACTAACTAACTTAAAGACCTCAGAACATAAAATAAGAACTCGATCCAAGAGAAGCTTACCAGAGATCCTAGAAAGCTGCTAAAGAGGCAGCAAACAATAAAGGCTCTGTGGGTACCTTCACCTGCATCTAGGAGTCACCCCGGAATTTTCAAAAGCTGTCTTAGGGTCTCATCTCATTGCCAGAACTATAAATAAAGAAATGGAAACAATTTAGTAATGGTTTTGATGTCATTTAATCAAGGGAAAACAATTCATGGATTATGGGAGCATAGTGGATCACTGTTCCCCCTAAGCTGACTTTCATAAAACTATAGCAGAATGTAATTTTGAAATTCCTGGGTTTCAAACAAAAGAACACATGTTTGAGAGAAAGGAGTTGTTTATATGTTGTTAGAAATTTTATTTATTTTTTTTTTTGCTGTCTGATTATTTTTTAATTGTTATTTCCCCAATACATTTTTTTTTTCAACTGTACAGCATGGTGACCCAGTTACATGTACATGTATACATTTTTTTCTTACATTATCATGCTCCATCATAATTGATTAGACATAGCTCCTAGTGCTACATAGCAGGATCTCATTGCTAATCCATTCCAAAAGCAATAGTTTGCAACTATTAACCCCAAGCTCCCAATCCACCTCACTCCCTCCTCCTCCCCCTTGGCAACCACAAACTCAAACATTGTACCCATTACATCTCACCATGAAAATCTGAAGTCTATGACACTCCAATTTTCTACCCAGAAGAATTTGAACTAAATAACTTAAAGAGCTCAGAACATAAAACAATAACTTGATCCAAGAGAAGCTAACCAGAGATCCTAGAAATCTGCTGATTTTCTTTTCTATGGAAAGGTTCATTTGTGCTGTACATTAGATTCCAGATATAAGTGATATCATATGGTATTTGTTTTTCTCATTCTGACTTCCTTCACCTAGTATGAGAGTCTCTCGTTCCATCCATGTTGCTGCAAATGGCATTATTTTGTTCTTTTATATAGCTGAGTAGTATTTCATTGTGTATATATACCATATCTTCCTAATCCAATCATCGGTCAATGGACATTTGGGTTGTTTCCAAGGCTTGGCTATTGTGAATAGAGCTGCAATGAACATGCGGGTGCATGTATCTTTTTTAAGGAAAGTTTTGTCCAGATACCTGCCCATGAGTGAGGTTGCTGGGTCATATGGCAGTTCTAAGATAAACTCAAAATGGCTGAAAGACTTAAATATAAGACAAGACACCATCAAACTCCTAGAAGAGAACATAGGCAAAACATTCTCTGACATCAACCTTACAAATGTTTTATCAGCTCAGTCTTCCAAAGCAACAGAAATCAAAGCAAAAATAAACCAATGGGACCTAATCAAACTGACAAGTTTTGTACAGCAAAGGAAACCAAAAAGAAAACAAAGAGACAACATACAGAATGGGAGAAAATAGTTTCAAATGATGCAACTGACAAAGGCTTAATCTCTAAAATATACAAGCCGCCTATACAACTCAACAGCAAAAAAGCCAACAACCCAATGGAAAAATGGGCAAAAGACCTGAATAGACAATTCCCCAAGGAAGATAGACAGATGGCCAACAAGCACATGAAACAATGCTCAAAATCCCTGATTATTAGAGAAGTGCAAATCAAAACTACCATGAGATACCACCTCATGCCAGTCAGAATGGCCATCATTAATAAGTCCACAAAGAATAAATGCTGGAGGGGGTGTGGAGAAAAGGGACCCCTCCTGCACTGTTGGTGGGAATGTAAGCTGGTACAACCACTATGGAGAACAGTATAGGGGTACATTGTTAGTAACTTTAAAACCTTGACTTTAAATATCAAGGCCGAAAGTATATATAAACATAACATAGATGCAACCCATAATACATTAAGTGGGAAGAATGTAAGAGAGTATATAAAAGCTATTTCCTTGTCCCAACATGATAATACTTGGACAAGTGAGCAAGGAATGGAAAATCAGAAAGAACATGATTGAAATTTAGGCACTGATTTGTCTTTGAGAATGAGCCTAATGACCTAAACCATAGATTAAGCTTTGGCATTTAATTGGGGCAATAGAAACTATTATGCAAATATCTCTCCTTCTTATGGTTAGAAGAGTCCAGAACAGAAAGAATCCTAGATGAATACCCCAAATTGCTTAAGATGCTGCAATGGAGGATCTTATAGAGAAACATCATTTACACCATGATTGCTGAGCAATAGTATGGAAATGGCTTAGAGAAGTATAAAAGGTAGAAGGACTTTAAAGTGTTTTATACTCTTCAGATTAGCAAGGGAAAAAAAAAGAGGCTGAGATTTCTTGCTTCTCCCTCCAAATCACCCCCACTACCACCACTATCACAAAGCACAGAATTGCTGAGTGGATTAATGGGCAACAAAAGATTTGAGTTTAGCATAAGGAGATTTAAATATCCCATGGAGACATTTGTTGTTTCTGTAATGGTATATGAGAAGATAATAGGAAGAAGAGAAAAGTACATTTTAGAAGCTAAGAAGCTGAAAACAAAAAAAACAAAAAGCAACTTTTGACAATTTTATACTGCTAAAGACAAAAATTAGATCCTAGAATCAACAATGATAGAGGGATCCTATTATAGACCCTGAGTATTTAGTTTGTACTCCCAAAGGAAAATACTCTAGGAGTAAATGTGAGCTGAAACTAAATCAGCTCTTGCAAAGACCAGGTTTGAATAAGCTCAAAGTCTAATTGGATTAAGCTGAACCAGCTATAATTGAACTACTTATCAGAAGCGAAAGAAAAATATTTTCTGGAGAAAGATAATGTGGTCTAAAACAACATTATATCTAACACCTTCCATATATAGTATCTGTCACTCAATAGAAAAGAGGCAGCATTGTGGTGGAGGGTGGTAGAAAAGGAAAGAAAATTGACGAAAAATGAAATAAAGAGAAAAACCAGTCAGCAGAAACAGACCCACCAGAGAGCTAGATACTGGAATTTGGAGAAAATACTTTCAAATAACAGAGATTAATATGTACAAATATTAAATGATAAAATGAATTTCAGCCAAGAACTATAATAAAAGAATCAAATAATAATTCTATAAATAAGGAATCAAAATAATTGAAATAGACAGGTATTCTATAGGATTAAACAGCTGTGAAGAGACAAGCAGTAAACCGGAAGGTAGCTCAGGAAAAAAATACCTAATATGAAACCAAAGGGGTAAAAGAATAGAAAATAAGAATAATTTATGAAGATGCATGAGTTATCGTGAAAGTGTCAACTAATAGGTATTTGGAACCCATAAAGGGAAGGAGAGAACAAATTGGATAGAAACAATATTTTAACAGAAAATGGTCACAACTTTTTAAAACCTGAAAAATACTTAAGAAAACACTACAGACCATAGCAGGATGCTTTCAAATAAAACCAGGTCTTGGAAGTTCTCTTAGTGGCTCAGCAGAAATGAATCCGACTAGTATCCATAAGGATGCAGGTTCAATTCCTGGCCTCACTCAGTTGGTTAAGGATCCGGTGTTGCTGTGAGCTGTGACATAGGTCACAGACACAGCTCAGATCTAGTGTTTCTGTGGCTGTGAGGTAGGCCAGTGGCTACAGCTCTGAATCGACCCCTAGCCTGGGAACTGCCATATACCATGGGTGCGGCCTTAAAAAGACAAAAAATAAATAAAAATTAAAACCAGTTCTTGGTACCTAATGGTTAAAATGGCTAAAAATCAAATATAGGAGCAAATGCAATTGTAAGCAAATAGAAGGTACAAAAAGAAACAGAAAAAAGCCAAGAAATTCCTGGTTAAGAGAAAACAAACATGTTGGAAAATAAAAATTAATAATTACAACAGATGTAGCTTGATAGCATCATCCATTGAGAGAAATATCTGTCAGATATAATTAGAAAAAAAGTCCCCTTCTTTATCAGACACACACTTAAATGTTACACAGAACATGGGAAAGGAGAAGTTATATCAGGGAAATAAAAATAAAAAACGAAACTGAGATAGCATAAGTAATATTTTATAAGAGTTTACGCAAAAAAACTACATTAAACTAGCAGTTTCTGAGTTACATAATACGAGTTTTCAGGTTCCACACAAAAATGCAGGTTTCTTTTTAGTCACAGAGAAATTAAGCCAATGATTGTGACCTTAAAAAATTCTAAGTGTTAAAGATTAAAAGAGAAACTATAAACATGTTGGAGAAGAATTAACATTCTGGTATTGAATGTAGGCTGAATTTGAACAGAGAGAGAACATTTGCAGTATCTGTTTTAAACATTCAATAAATATTTCTACTTTATCATTTAATACCTTCCATATAGGTTTCTTATGAGAATGGAATGAGTTAATATCTATAAAACACTTAAAACAGTGACTTAAATCTACTATCTGTTCAATGAGTATTATGTGTTATACTATTGTTATTAGAGCATTGACTCCTGGAATAATATTTTCTAGAATATTCTACTTCCAATGTCTTGGACTATTAAGGATTCTTAAGAATTTGTAGTGAGACTATTTTATTGCAATTTGTTATTTCCATGTATTCCAAAATGGGATGAGAGAGATTAAAGATATTGAATGCAGTTTAGTTCCATTCAGAATTTGGAACAGAATACTGAATAAAACAGTCTTTCAAAATGAAATAATAATTCTCAAAATCAGTCCTTCAAATCATTAAGTATTATAATCCCATATTTTGCAATGAAGAAATTGAAACTCAAGAGAAGTCAAGTGATTTGTCTAAGAACACAAAAAAAAGTATAGGACCTGATGATATCTTCGAAACTCTTTAAGTGTACCCAAAAGTAAATAATTAAATCTTTAGCTTAGAGCTAATTGGCTACAGTATATTATTATGATGTAAGAAGAGTATATCTACAACTAACTTTCTATAAATTCAATTTGAACAAACAACAGTGATAAATCACAAAGCTCTGCTTATAGAAAACATTTTTGACACTCACTAGCTCATTGCATTCAATGGCACTTTACGCCTCCCTGCTCCCCCTTCCATCTTGTACATCTAGCATTTTCCCTGTCTGCACTGAAGCCCATACCATGTTCTCACCCAGGGCTCAGATAAAGTTGAAAACAGAGGGCACATTTATCTGGGAATTTGTAATTAAAATGAACACCAGAAGTGATCCATCATTTTGCTATGAGATTTTTCTCTTATTTATTCTATCCTTTTTATTCTTCTTATTTGTATTTTGCTTCTAATGGATCAAGCCCTTTTCAGTCTCCATTTCCTCAAATCTGTTCCACATACCACTTCCAGATTAATATTCCCAAATTACCAAATTCCCCATTGTCTGGCCAATAAAAGATAGCCTCCTCAGACTGGTGGTCATGTCCTCTCCAAACTGCACTTCCTGCCAAATCTCCACTGTACCCCTACTTTTACTTTCAGCTGTTTGGCTATGAGAGGGAATTCATACACTGATGTTGCACTTTCTGCTTCTACTTGAGCTACCCATTCTGTCTGGAATGTTCTACTCATATTTTCCCATGAAAAAATGAAGATTTTTACAATGTTATCATACTGGTCAGTGGTCAGCTGCAGAGACAAAAGTCTAGCTAGTTTAAAGCCACAGGGATTTATTACAGTGTTCTAAATGGCTTACAGCATTCTTAGGGCTGCTGAGAGAACAGGCTCTAGGCTGATACTCCAACCAATACCACTGAAGTAGACCACAGATTACCTCTTTGTTGTTAGACCACTGGCTCCAATTCCACACTGTCACAGAGAACTTCCAAAATCAGGAGACAGTCACTATGAAAACACCACCGCCATTGCATGAGCTTCAGCACTATATTGAGACTGCTGGCATCATAAATTTATTCCCCATACTCCCTCTCTCTCAGTGCCCCTAAGGCTAGTGGCAAGACTCCAGGACCTCTGCCACTGCAATCAAGGAAAGAAGGAGGGAGGAGAGTGGTTTCAACTCTGAGCTTGGCAGCAACAGCAGCAGAATCAGGTCTTCATGTCTTCAATTCTACTTTCCAAATCTCACATGCAAGCAATCATTATCAACTGTTAAAGGTAAATTGTATTAGGATCCTAGCTGCAAAGGTTTATGAGAAATGTAGTTTAGCTTTCTGGCCTCTTCACTATAGGAAGGACACCAGTACAGAAGTGGAATAGATGTTAGGTGCTAAGCCACCATCTCCACTACAATTCTCTCTACATAGTGCCCATTCCAAACCCACTGTGAATACTCCCCAAGGGGATACTCCCTTCTTTTCCTCCTATACTCTTTAGTTTCTACATTTGCACATCTTTTCTTCTAAATATGCATTTATTCTTCTAGATTAGAAATTTCTTGAGAATAGGACACTGGGTTTTCTACAAAGTAGGGGACTCTATAGTGTCTTTCAGAATATGGATGTTGTTTCTCTAAAACTTGTATAATTACAATGAAGATACTTAATAACATAGGCTGAATGAATGAACGAATGAACAAATGAACAAGTATGAACATACCAAGGGCCTTGGAAGCAAAGAAAAGATTCCTGAAGAAAGGTAAGTAATAGTGATTTTTAAAAGGGAAAGTAGTAGCGACAAAATTTGGTGACTTAGGGTGGAAAAATAATAGACATAGGATGATAAAACAACTAAGGGTGCAGAAAATTCACTTACAAAAAAGCAGGTTTACCTGCATAAAAACTATTCTAGCATCAATCCTTTATTTTAGGAACAAGAGTTTTACTTTTTGCTTTAATTTATTCAATAAGAAGTAGTAAACAAAATATAATATAAAATGTCTTCTTTTCCAGTATTTTTTTTAATGGCCACACCCGTGGCACATGGATGTTCCTTGGCCAGGGCCAGATTCTTTAACTCACTGCATCAGGTGGGGAATCGAACCTCTGCAGCGACCTGAGCCACTGCAGTTGGATTTTTAACCCACTGCATCATGGCAGAAAACCCCTGGTCTTTTTGGGGGGAGGAGGATTATTTTAAAAATAACAAAGAATTGAAAGATAGTTATAAGATAAGTAAGTTCTGGGGATTCAATGTACAACATGGGGATTACGGTTAACACTGTACTATATACTTGACATTTGCTAATAGATTAGATCTTAAGTGTTCTTACCACATCAAAAAAAAAAAGGTAGCTATGTGAGTTATTAACCCATATGATGGGTTAATTAACTCGATTGAGGTAATTATTGTAGAATGTATACTTACGTCACATCGTACATTTCAAATATATAAAATTTTTGTCAACTACACCTCAATAAAGTTTGGGAAAATCTGAAATATGTAAATTAACAATTAATGTGATTGGGAATCATGTGTCTGCTTTCTAAGGCAGAAGTGCAGTGCACCTACCCCTCCGGGTTATACTTCTCTATGTGAAGAAACTTCACTGTCTGACTAATAGGTGATGTCATACAGGAAGTGGGTGGTGCAACACACTGTAGGGAGGATCACTGATTAGAACAGAGATTTTGAATTATGGGTTAGAAGAGCATAATATAAATATACTTTTAGTATGAACTCCAGAATCTGATGTGAAACACTGATTGTCATGGACACCATTATTTATTTTTCTTTATATGTAAACCCAGCCCATTCAACTGTGATTTATAGGCAACCTCTCTTAAATAACTCATTCTTTAATCTCAAGTCTTAAGAATATAAAATCCTCAAATGCCATTGTTGTTTCCTTTTCAGTAATCAATGGCTGGGGAGTGGCAAAGATGTCTCAAAATCCATTTTCTTTCTTAATCTATACTATTAATATGTAATTTTAAATAACTTTCCAAAAACATCGTTAGGATACCTCATGAAAAAAGTGCAGTGAGAGTGGATTAGTACAAAGATCATATTTAACTTCTAAAACCATTATGGTGATTCTTGTCATTGTTTTAACTTAGCATTGCATTGTTCTAAAATACGTTTTATATACTTTCATGTGGATATATATAAAACTACATATATTTATATATATATAAAACATTAAAAATATAAACTAGCCCCTTTCTATGTCCACTGAGAGGCCTAAGAGCAATAATATTCCAATTGCTCACTTGATAACCAAAAAAGGAGTCAGGATTCTTTAAAGAAATGGTGAATTGCAGGACTGGGACAGAGAAAATACAAGATGAACCTGAAGCATCTTTAGAAGAAAGAAAGGAATTTCTCAAAGAAAGATTTGGCCATGTCAAAAGGTTGCAGAAACCACTGCAAAGGAGCTCTGGGTCAAATCTTAGAAAATTTGAATGTCAAAATAAATAATACCAATGGATTATAATTCATTGGAAAAACAGAAATCCACCTTAATTAAGGTGACAGAAGATAAGGCATTTCCTTAGTAAAATGCCAACCAATAACTAGATGAAATGATAGAATTAAAAATAACCACATGGCTACTAGCATCAGAAAATTAATTCAGCTGAGAAGCATCAATGGATGTACAAACAAGTTTGTGAAAGCTTGATGAGGAGTGGGATATTTGCATATTTTCAAAGAATCTCCCTCACAAAATCACTGTAAAGGGAAAAAGAAAAATTACAGAGGAAATCTGGCAAGTTAATCAAGTGATGAAATCAAAATCAATAAAGAAATAAAACTATACATAAGTGAATACAAACTGATATTATATTTATGATAGTCCTGACAAAAATATTCAGACTCTATAATAAGGAACTAGTAGACTAAACAAAGTGAGTAACGTTCTACAAAATAACTGGATTAGTAGTTTTCAAATGCTGCACTGTTGTGAAGTCAAAGAAACACTGACAAACTCTAGATTTATGGTGGCTGGACACGTGACTAGTATTGCTACAGGTAATCCTTGTTGGATAGTTTCAGTATAAGAGACATTATTATGAAATTTAATGAGATTTAATTGAGTCTGAGCATTTGGTGGTAATAATGTATCAGTGTATCCTTATTAATTTCCTGATTTTACAGGTTGGATTAGTTACGCAGGAAAATTCCTTTTATATAGGAATTACACACCAAACACTCTTGGGTGATAGATCATCATGTTAACAAATTAGTCTCAAATAGGTCAGGGGAAAAAATCTTTTATGCTGTTCATGAAACTCAAATAAATATAAAGTGTAAATTTACAATTCTTGAACTCTTACAGGTAAAATCAAAATCTGGAAAATTCATGGCTAAACTATTGCCAAAATTTTCTACAAAGGAAACTTGTTCCTGGCAATTTATATTTTCTTCTAAAAAATAAAGACTATATTTTCCCGACATAAAAATATGACTAACATATCTCAGGTTAGAAGTCAGAATAGTAATCATCCTTAATGGTGGAAGAAGGTGAAGTTGACTGAAAGGTAGCAAAAGAGGATGTCTCAGATTCACTGTAATCCCTATCAAAATTCCAATAGACTTTCTTGCAGAATTGAAAAGGCAAATTCTTTAATTCATATGGAATTTCAAGGTGTCCTGAAGAGCTAAAGCAATGTTAAAAAGAAGAATAAAATTGGAGGACTGACACTTCCTGATCTCACAACTTACTGCAAAGATAAAGTAATTTAAAATAGTATGGCACTGGCACAAGGACAGACATATACACAAACGGAATAGAATAGAGAACCCAAAAATAAACTATCACATACATAGCCAATTAAATTTGACAAAGGAACCAAGACCATTTAATGAGGAAAGGACAGTCTTTTCAATTCAGTATACTGGGAAAACTGGATATCCACATTCAAAAGATTGAAGCTGGACTTTTATCTTCCACTACCTATAAAAGTTAACTCAAAATCTACCAAAGACCCAACCTTAAGAGCTAAAACCATAAAACTCTTAGAAGAAAACTGTGGAAGATCTTCATGGCACTGGATTTGATAATGATTACATGGATATGACCCCAAAAGTGAAGGCAAAAAAAAAAAAAAAAAAAAGTAGATAAATTGGACTTCATCAAAATTAAGAAATTTTACATATTAAGGGATACTATCAAAAAAGTGAAAACCTACAGGGAATATTTTTTTCTTTCTAGGGCCACACATGTGGTATATGGAAGTTCCCAGGCTAGTGGCTGAATTGGAGCCCTAGCCACCGGCCTATGCCACAGCCATGCCAGATCCAAGCCCATGTCTAAGACCCACACTGCAGTAAATGGCAATGCTGGATCCTTAATCCACTGAGCAAGTCCAGGGATCAAACCTGCATCCTCATGGATACTAGTTGGGTTCATTACCACTGAGCCACAGTGGGAAGCCTAAGGGAAAATATTTACAAATCACATGTCTAATAAGTGACTGAGATTCAGAATATATCAAGAACTCCTAAAACTCAACAACAAAAATAACTCAGTTCAAAAATGGGCAAAGAACTTGAATAAATATTTTTCTAGATAAAATATACAAATGGATAATAAGCACATGAAAAGAAGCTTAATACCATTACTCATTAGGAAAATTCAAATTAAAACCACAATAAGATCACCACTTCATACCTACTAGGATGACTAAAAAAGAATGGAAAATAAAAACAGCAAAGATGTAGAGAAATTAGAACCCTCCTTCATTTCTGATGGTAAAGTAAAATGATGCACCTGCTGTGGACAACAGTTTGGCAGTTTCTCAAAATATAAAACTTTCATATGACCCAGCTATTCCACTTATAGATATATATATCAAAAAGAACTGTAAGCAGAGACTTAAAAAGATATGTATATGGCAGCATTTTTCACAACAGCCAGAAGATGGGAAAAATCCAAGTGTCCATTATCAAATAAATGGACAAAGAAATATAATAAATTCACACAGTGGAATATTATTCAGCCATAAAAAGGAATGGTAATTTTATATATGCCACAACATGAACAGACCATGAAAACATTATATTTAAAGAAACAAGCCAGGCACTGGAGGACAAATACTGTAGGATTCCTCATATATAAGATACCTAGAATAGGCAAATTCATGGAGCAAAAAGTAAAATAGAGCTTCCTAGAGAAAGAGAGGAAGTTATTATCTAATGATGAAAATGTTTTAAGTATAGACTGTGGTGATGGTTACACAACATCTTGAATGCATTTAACACCACCAGATTATAAACTTAAGAAAGATTAAAATGATAAATATTACGTTATGTAATTTTACCAACATAAAAAAAGAGGGCATTAGGTCCTTGTATTAATGCATTTCTTTCTTTTTTTTTTTTTTAATGGCTGTACCCACAGCATATGGAAGTTCCCAGACCAGGAACTGAATCCAAGCAACAGCTGCAACCTATGCCACTGCTGAGGCAACACCAGATCCTCTGACCCACTGTGCTGAGCTGGGGATTGGAACCCATGCCTCCACAGTGACTCAAGCTGCAGCAGTTAAAATTTGTAATCCACTGTGCCACAGTGGGAACACCTACTAATGTATTTCTTGATGAAGAAGCTAAAGACATATATATGTATGCATGTGTATGTATATATGTGTGTGTATATATGTGTGTATATATGTACATATATGTTCATATATTTGTATTCACTTTCTCAAGGTACATCCACTTATGATTTGCCCTTTTTTGAAAGTATACTATACTTCTGTAAAATTTACATTAAAATAACAAAAAGTTTATCTTATTGATGCATACATTTTCTATGGCAAATAACAAATAATATATGGTAAAAATTTAACTTTTTCTTAAGTCATTTACTTGATTCTTGGAAAGTTACATAAAATCCTTATACTCAGTTCCTTAAGTCATAAGTTCAATTATTTAACATAAAAATACAAATGAGATGTTTGCATTGCTATATTAGTTTGCTAAGCCTACCATAACAACATACTACAAACTGAGGAACTCAGACAACAGAAATTTGTCTCTCACAGTTCTGGAGGCTAGAAGTTTGAGATCAAGGTATTACTAGGATTGCTTCCTTCTGAGACATGTGAGAGAGAAACTTTTCCATGCTTCTCCCATAGCCACTAGTGGTTTTCTGACTGTCTTTGGCATTTCTTGCTATTAGAAGCATCTCTCCAATCTCTGCTTTTATCTTCACATGGCGTTCTCCCTGTGTGCATGTCTCTGTGTCCAAATGTTCCCTTTTTAATAAGGAATCCAGTTTGAACTAGGGGCCCACTATTCCAACACAATCTCATCCTAACTAATTACGGCTGCAATGATGTTCTGCCTAATTAAGGTCATATTCTGAGATACTAGGGGTTAGGACTTCACCATATGAATTATGGGACGAAAAAATTCAATTTGGAACAATTACCTTGCCCTTGAGTTAGGCTTATTTATTTGTAAAGATCAAACAGTATACATGTTGAAGGCTCTTAAGCTTATCAACAGATTTTTCTCTGTAATACTGGTATTGCTGTAGTCAGTGAAAAATGCAGAGACACAGGTGGATCTGAGGCATATTTTTACCTGGCATTTTTCTAGGAGGCTAGGTCTGAGCTTTATATCATTTCCAATACATTATGAAGTTTGTATTTTCTCATCCTTAAATAAGTTGCCCAGATTTACTGCATTAGTTAGTAATGAAAAAAGTATTTGAAACACAATATAAATTTCAATGATTGGCTCTCTCTCTCCTGTAGTCTCCATTATTATTTATTGGAAGTTTCTATATAAAAGCCATAGCAAAGGCATCTTTCTTTTCTAAGAATGTGAGGAATTACATGAATGTTCTAATAGCTTTGATAGTTATCTACCCATCGTTACTCTTCACACAGAGCCAACATCCCCAGTGATGGGACCCACCTCATCTGTTTTACTGTAGCAGCAATTGAAAGCCTTTTACTTCAGTCTGTGTTGCCAGAAGTTAACTTCCAGTAACCACTAGAAATCACTGTAACACACATGCTAAATACATTACTCATTAGTAAAACTATTTAAATTTTTCATCCCTGGAACAAAGTCTAATAGTTATGGAAGCCATATGGTACTCTCAGGGTGAGTGCGAAATACTCTTTGATGTTAAGCGTAATGATAAAAATAATTAATTGTGCTACAAATATTGCAATTTTATTCTTTGAAACCTCTCCACAGAACACTTACTTTTTGATAAGAGAGATCAAATTTTTGTTGAAGGGAATGATAATAACCATCTGTTGAGTTAAGTAACTATTTGGACTTTGCACTAAAATCAGAATAATTCCATATCTCAGATACATCAAAGGTATGATTTAGAGAGAGCTAGCCTATTGTTGGAAAAATCAGCAAATGAAAAAATGAAACTTTTTTTCCTCCATCTTTTATCAGAAACTGGCATTCCAAAGTACAGAGTGTCCTTTACACCCCTCCCAGAAGAGGCTGCTGGGGTTTATACTTCTGAAGACCTGGCAGAACATTAATAAGCAAATCTTCTCACTCTGCTTTAATAAAAGGAATAGTCTGTAATCAGGACCAACAGGGTAGAAAGCCATCAGCTTTGTTTGGGAAATTTGAGGGGGGAAAAATGTGCTCTATTTGGCCAAAAACCCTCTTGCATTTCCAGTCCAAAAAGCCTCAAAATTTTTAAGTCAATGATTATTTCCAGGAAGCCACAATGAAACAGGATTTGCCATGAAGTGTTAAAAAAGTAATAAAGCATTAACAAGGATTTGTTAGCCAAATTTTTTATGCAGCTGTGGGAACTGAGGAAATGAAGCAGGGCAAGTATATCCTGATGGGTAATTAAGGAGGAAAGGCCCAAAGCACTCAGCTAAAAAGGACAGGCTAAGTGTGGTGCTTAAGCGGCAGAGTTTGGATTCTGGAAACCTGGAGGAGACATGAGCGGGTGCTTGCAAAATGAGGGGAGAGAGAGATGTAGGGATTTCCTCTGTGGATTCCACAAAGTTCACTCCATGTCTGGTCCAGGAAATTAAAAGAATAAAATTTGGAACTAATATGGATAATCCCCCAAAAGCTTTTTATTTGTAATGTGAAACATATTTACCTTAAATATACTGAAACAGAAGCTGGTAGCCAAGTTTAAGTCCTCAACTAAGGAATGAGGGAAGGAGAATTAGAAATAAAAGGCAGCCCTAATATCCAGAAACTGGCACAGCACTGACAGGAAGGCCGTGGTGGACTCCTATCGAACACAATCATGCAGAACATCGATGTCAGACAAGACCACGTTGTGTCCATGGCGTATCAAGGCAAAAACAAACCCATTCCATAAATATGTCTAAATAGGCAGAACATGAACACTGTCCAAGCACAAAATTCCAAACATTCCCCACTCCCAGCCAATTGGTGCTTTACCAATCTCTGTTTTAGTCTTACTCTAGTCTACACTCCTGAAAAATGTGTTCAGAACCCAATCATAGAATTGTCCTCTCTCTGACAAAGGCCATTCTATAGAAAACCCTCAATTCCTTGGATTCTTCCCCAAATCACCCAACAAAAGCCAAAATACAATAACAAGTTATAATACCCTGTTAGAATTAGCATAGCCCATAGTATTTCATGGTGTATAACCGCCCTCACTGTAATGAGTAAACCAACTTGCTGCTCTACTGCAGATATGTTCCTAGTGGTCTTTGGCTAGGACATTGACAAGAATTACTGAAATTTCAAAAATAAAAAAAAAAAATAGATCAATTATTGAGGATGATTTCTGCCACTGAAACATGAGGCCTTACTTAATCTCTACAATACTATAATGGCAACAACAGAGCTTTATTTTGGCCTTAAATAATCTTTTAGCCACCTTATTTCTCTTTTCTACATATGAATTGTTTGATAGGCCCATTTTGACCTCTAAGTGGTATGTTAAAATGTACCTTGTGAAGCAGTTAGAAACGTAAATAACCTGTGCCATGCTGACTTTTATCAGAGAAAAAAATTATAAAAAATATAAAGAAATGGTTGTCAGAGAGTAGCTGTTTATCTTTGCTCATTTGCAGGCTATTGGTGGACCACTATTGAACCATGCTTCCAATGTCCCTGCCCCAGTGTAGTACTTTTCCATGTTGGCTCTGAGCTTGGCCATTTATTTGCCCAATGGACCACTAGCAAAGTTTGTGGATTAAGTTGTGTCCCCCAAAAATGCACAGATTGAAGCCTTAATCCTCAATGTGATTATATATGGAGAGATGGCCTGTAAGGCGATAATTAAAGGTAAGTTAGTTCATAAAGGTAGGACTAAAATCCAGTAGGATTGGTGTCCTTAGAGGAAAGGAAGATACACCAGGGATACATGTGCACAGAGAAAATGCCATAGTGAAAAGTCAGTCGTCTGCAAGCCAAGGAGAGAGGCCTTATGATAACCAACCTGCAGGCACCTTGACCTTCAGTATAAAGACTCATGATTTCTTCTAGAATCAAAAGAAAATCAGTTTCTGTTGGTTAAGCCACATTTTGTGGCATTATGTTATACAGTCCCAGCAGACTTCCAGCAAATAAGGTTCAAGTAGAGCCTTGAAACTTACACACTGAAAGCTTGTATATTGGAACATTCTTGGGACCCTGAATTCACTATGCTGTGGAGAAGTTCAAGCTTGACAGATTGCATGTGGAAGAGAACCAAGAAATTCAACTAACATTCAGAACAGAGGCCACAGACATATGGCCCCAAATCAAACCATCCCTCTCATCTTCCAGCCATTTGAGCCACCCTAGCTGAGGTCCCAGATATCATGGAGAAGAGCTCTTTGCCTCACCCAAATTCTCGACACACAGAAACATGAGTACACACACAAAAATTGTTTTTAGCCTCCTAAATTTTGAGATGTTTTGTGCTACATAGCAGTAAATAAATTAAACCGAAATTGGTACTGGCAATGAGATGTTACCATTAAAAACCACCTAAAACATGTAGCATCACCTTGGTGACTGGGTGGTGGGCGTGACATTGTGTATTATTTTTCTCCAAGAAAAAGAACCAGTAGGAGACACACGCATGCATACACATCTATATCAGGGACAGAGAGATTTCAAAGAATCTCATGTAATTGCGGGGGCCAACAGTTTGGAGACCCAGGGAAGAGGTGATGTTGTAGTTCTGAGTCCCAGGGCAGTCTGGCAGCAGCATTCCCTTTCTTTGGAGGGCTTCAGCCTTTTCTTTTAAGGTTTTCAACTGGTTGGATGGGGCCCACACACATTATGGATGGCAATATGCTTCACTCAAAGTCTACTCATCTAAATGTTAATAGAATGTAATAGAACATAAAGAAACATAAAAAGAAAATAGGTAAAAAAAATTAACACAAGTGCATAAAGAACTATGCAACAACATCACATAGTCTAGCATATGTGCAGTTGACATCTCAGAATAAAAAAAAAGAGAAACAGGAAAAAATATTTGAAAAAACAGCATCCGATAATTTTCAAAAATTAATGAAAAACAACAAATCACAGACCAAAGAAGTCTGGAGAACTCTAAGCAAAATAAATATTCTTTAAAAACTAGAAATAGAAATCAAGTCATATTCCAAGCAAGCAGAAGGAATGAAATAATAAAGAGCCCCAATAAGTGAGATTGGAAACCATAAGGAAAATCAATAAAACTAATATCTGATTATTTGAAAAGATCAAAACATGTGGTAAATCTCCAGTCAAATTAAAAAAGACAGAAATTATTAATTTTAGAATAAAAAAGGAGGATCACTACAGACCCTCATATTTGCAAAAGGATAATTCAGAAATATTTTACATAACTTTATATCAATACATTGGATAACCTGGATTGAAAAGAGAAAATCTCTTTTAAAGACACAAATTACTAAAGTTCACGCAAGAAGAAATTAAAAATATACATAGCTCTATATCAATGATTATCAAATTTTCATCAATGGACCACAAAGCAATTATTTTAGATTTTGTAGATTACAGAATGGCTATTCCTCATTACTAATCTCTACTGCTATATGCAAAAATAAATAAATAAACAAAAAAGCTGTAGACAATATATAAACTAATGGCCCTGGATATCTTCTAATAAAATTTTATTTACAAAAAGAGATGACTAACCCATAATCCATAGTTTTCCAATGCCTGTCCTGTATCTAACAATTCAATAAATGATTATTAAATGCCTATCACAGGCATTATGCTAGGTGCTAAAGATAGAACACCAAACAAAACAAATTCTCAGCTCTTGGAGAATTTATGATCTAGTCACTCATACAAATAAAAGAGTCAAATAATATAGGATGACTGTAACAATGAAGGTACAAGCATGTATGAAAGTCACCTAAACCAGATTATGGGGTTCATAAAAATTATCAGAAATTAGTTATATTATATCTATAGTAAATTCACCAGAAGATGAAGGGGACAAAATACATTAGAAACAAAAAAAGTCAGATATAAGAATATCATAAAGATTTTCAAAACTGTGGGAAATTCTAGAAATTGAAAAATCTTCAGTATAAATGAAGTTTGAAAGGCAAGTTGCAGAATAGCACGAAAGGAACAGAGTCCACCTGTGCTATGCTGCTGCTATAATTTAGGAGAGAAATAAGTGTTCTGAAGTATGGTCATGAAGTGAGGATGCCAAGAAGCGGGCAAATTTAATAGACAACTGGGTGGATATGGAGGATAAAAGACAAAAGGGAGATGGTATCCAAGGACTCTAGGGTTCTGATTTGAATAAGCTGGGTAATAATGTCATTTTTCTGATACAAGGAACATGGAAAAAACAATCAAACTTCATGCCTTTGAAAATGTCAGATAATTCCTATTAGAAAATAAATAAGCCCTGAGGATGTAATACAGGGCATGGTGACTATAGTTAACAATACTGCATTATATTTTTGAAAGGTGCTAAGAGAGTAGGCCTTAAAGATTTTCAGCAAAAGAAAGAAAAATTGTAGCTCTATGTGATGAAAGATGTTAACCAGACATTGTGGTGATCTTTTCAAAATAGTTCAAATTATTAGACTGCATACCTGAAACTATTATAATGCTATATGTCAGTTATATCTCCATATTTTAAAAGCTGACAAGATTAAAAATGTTAGGTAATTCACAAATATATATAATGTGTCTACTATGTAACAGGAGCTATGTTTTATGCTCAACACCCCAGTTATTTGCCATCCCATAAGCCTAATATTCAGTGTCTTTTCTCCTCCAGTATAAAGAGATATCCTTAATGGAATGCGTCTTCTATGTTTATCTAATTATAACCATTGTGACTAGTTTGACTAATTTGTGCTCAGCGTCTGGCAGCAGACTACTGCCAATGATGAGAAATCACTGTATTGAGTATCAGTCCACACTGCTGACACAAATATATGCTATTTGCAGAAAATTTATAGTTTACTATTTAACTATCTTCAATCTCATTATTCATGTGGACATACTACTGGATGAAGCTATTTACTATATAAGTTTAAAGATGTAAGAAATCATGCATTGTCTAGTTAAATGTCTTCAGAATACATACAAGGAAATCAAGATCAGCAGTAGTTTTCACATTTTCAAAGCCAAGAGATTTAGGAAATGAGATTAGGGGACTAGTTTTACAGCTGCATTTACAAAATATCTCACACAAGATAACAACTGTCAATTGTCCTTATTGATGAAGCCACCTCTTCATGTATATATGTATGGGCAGGGCTTGGGTGGGGAAGTACCCATAGAAATTAGGAGGACACTAAAAGTCTCGAAGGCCCACCTTGAATTTCTAGTAAGTGGTTTACTTCTTTCATTTTGGCTTGATTTTGGAAACAACTTCCCAGAGTTTTATTTTCATTGTAACAGGATTTGAAGTATTAAAAAACTACAGTATTAGTATCTTTACTAAAAGACCCCATTGGAACAAAATAACTTTCTAAACCTCTAAGGAGATTTTTAAGATCTGGTTAAACTATAAACAATGAAAAGAAAAAGCTACAAATGCTGCAAATGTATGAAGGGTGTGCATTGGCTGGGTGATAAAAAGCTGACTTAGCTGGATAGACCCCTTAGAATTATTTTTCAGGTACATAGAAACTAAGGAATTTTAATCTATTTTGTTAAAGCCAAAAAGGAAATACTTCCCCCCACACAAATCCAATGTTATGCTATTACTGAATGGATAGTGGATTTCAAAAATATAGCACTGAATAATGATGGGATAGTTCAGAGGAACCAAAATACCACTGGCACAGACTGAATGGCTTTTACTGGCTCTGTGTGACCTTTGAAAGGTGATTCCTGCCACCAGAGTAAGCACAGCAGAGGACAGCTAAAACAAAGGTAGAACAGCTGACTCTTTTAAATGGACCAAAGAGTTTTATGGAAAATTTTAGTGCTCTAAAGGTATGCTCTTTTAAACAATATCAAGTTTTCCTAAACCAAACAGAGGGAGTTAAAAGTGATTTCCAGGATAACATAACTCCCTCGGCAGTCCCCCTATATACACACAAATAATTATGAGCAAGAATATTTAAGTTGAATCTGAGTATAAATGTAAACTATATTCACTCGAATACTAATTAGAATTTCTTACTTCACTAAAGCATAACTTGCATGCTACAAATAAAAACCAGGAAAACAAAAGAGACTAAACCACTCTTTTATTTTTTTATTTATTATTATTATTATTTTTTTTTTTTTTTTTTTTGCCTTTTCTAGGGCCACTCCTGCGGCATATGGAGGTTCCCAGGCTAGCGGTCCAATCAGAGCTGTAGCCGCTGGCCTACACCAGAGCCACAGCAATGTGGGATCCAAGCCACGTCTGCAACCTACACCACAGCTCATGGCAACGCCAGATCCTTAACCCACTGAGCAAGGCCAGGGATCGAACCCGAAACCTCATGGTTCCTAGTCGGATTCGTTAACCACTGTGCCACGACAGGAACTCCATAAACCATTCTTTTAAAACAAAGTAAATATACTTCAACAGCAAGCACCTCAAATGTACTATTGAACTATGTTCTGAAATTTATAAGTAAAAATATAAATGAATAAAACCTAATCTCAAAACTAAGCTCTTAAATAATAAGAGATGAAATCATTAGCTGAAAGTCATCAGAAGCTGATTTTGGCTAAAGGAAATCTAATTATGAATGTAGATCTCTATCAGTCAGGAGTTAATGTGCTATTATTGAAAAAATAGTGATAGCATCTTTTTGATTAGCCAAATCACCTGAAAAGGGTTCTAGGATTTTAGATTATTCAAATAATATAAATTTCAGGGATTAGAAAAAAATTATAATTATACTTTCCAAAGCACCAAAAAAATCTGTCCTGTTCTGCTATTTATTCATTCAATATATTTTAAATTATTCCTTATCTGGTATTCTACTTTCTCAAGGTGGCATGTTCAGATTCCATTTCTGAAGAACCTAGGAAAGAAAGCTGTTAGCTAGAATAGAAGAGACTATTGCTAAATGATAGCTACATACAACCTGTTCTTAACACTCTTCTAGACATGTAAACGATCACAATTTTAAGAGATTCTTTGAGAGGTGACAGCATTGGCGGGGGTGGGGGGGAAATCATGTTCAAAGATTCTATCCCACTCCTGGGCATCTATCCAGAAAAAACCATGACTCAAAAAGATACATGTACCCCAATGTTCATTGCAGCCCTATATACAATAGCCAAGACATGGAAGTAACCTAAATGTCCATCAACAGAGGAGTAGATAAAGATGTGGTATATACACAATAGACTATTACTCAGTGATAAAAAGGAATGAAATAATGGCATTTGCTGCAACATGGATGGACCTAGAAATTATCATGCTAAGTGAAGTTAGACAGTGAGACACAAATGTCATATGTTATCACTTATATGAGGAATCGAAAAAAAAAAAAAAAAAAAAAAAAAGGATACAGTGAACTTACTTGCAGAACAGAAACTGACTCACAGACTTTGAAAAACTTATGCTTACCAAAGGAGAGAGGTAGGGGTGGGAGGGATGGGCTGGGGTTTTGGTATGGAAATGTAAAATTAGGTTGTAATGATGGTTATACAAATATAAATATACTAAAATTCTTTGGAAAAAAATCCCTGAAAAAAGATTCTTTCATGCTTTCATGTCATACAAGCATATGTAAACTACCTACCTTAAATATAATTTCAAATTTTATAATTTATAATTTACTGTAGATTCAAAAATCACAGGTATTCTTAGAAAAGTGATTAAAATTCCTGCTGATTTGGCTAAGATTAGTCAACCCCAATGGAAAAATTCTCCAAAGTAAGCAGTAGTTGCCCAAGAAGACAGAATATGACTAAGAAGAAGGCATCTAACCAGAATTTCTCCCATCACTCAACAATAAAATCCTCAACTTCATTTGGGGATGTCTACTGAAAGACGATATAATATTTGGGGGGGAAAATGACTCCTTAAAATAGCCACAACTATATAAGCCTTTACTACCTAATTCGAACAAAGTATACACAGCTCTATTTAATCCTCACCCTAAGCGGTTTTGTTTCCCAACTTACATATTGGAAAATGGAGACCTGAGAAATAAAATAACTGGTTTAAATTCACACGATTAGTTGAAGGGTAGTGTCATGGCTCATAACAGAGTCTGAGTTTGACTCCAACCCTCCTGATCTATATTCAGTGCTTCCTCTTACATAGCTAATACCAAGGCAGAGATTGATTTATCTGATTATCTTATTATCCATCATGTCTTGGCAGAAGACTTCAAGAGGTCTGAATAAAAATAAGGAAGGTATTTAAAAGATAATAGGACATCACCAGTAAAGAACTCAAGATGAGCTGCTGCTATGAGGCAAGAACAGCCAGCACAGAAATTCCGAGCTGGGAGAGAGCATGCCTCAGAAAGACAGAAGAATAAGGACAAATTGCTCACTACATAAGTTTACTGAGTGAGTATAAAGGTAAAACTTAAGAGTCTACTTTCTAAAAAAATGATGTCTTGATAATCCATTTGTCAACTGCACAAATAGAGTCAAGACAATTTCTTCAAGTTTCATTAATTTATGCAGCAAATACTGAGATAGACGTGTTATATGTGATTCTGATGTAATAATGATATACCAGTGAAGAGACATCCAACAACCCATTTCTGCTAAATTTTATTGGTTAAGGAAAGTCAACCCCAGATTAAAAATGGGAGACAGTCTTGCTAAAAAAGCAGAAACGAATTTGTGGTCAGATTTTATCCACCACTATTTTGATATGTTTCTTTAATGTTTTCCTTATGCAATCTCTAGAAATAAGTTAATTCTCTGATAATAATAATAATTGAGTGGTTCTAGACTTTCTGACTATCCTATAAAGAAATTTATATGTTTAATTAATGCTGTCTACTAACCCATGTAAATTAATTAGGCCAAAACACAAAAAGGCTAAATTTTTTTCATGACCAAGAACATTCTTTAGAGATTATTTATGATCACAAAGGAGACTGTTAAGAAAAATGTTCCAAAATGGCTATTAAATCAGTAGAATATCTACACATAATTTCAGTATTATACTGGGATATTAAAAGGATCACCCAAGAATAATTTAATTCCCTAGAATATGTACCTGTTTGCTTTGGTATTTATTAGGCTAAAAATCAGTAAAGTTACGTGTTCAATTGTAGCTTTTTCCACTGGAAATGTACATAGTTTCTACTCAGAACAAAGGCACTCCCAAAGGTTTCTATTTTATTACCCTTTAGGATATTAAAAAGTTTTGTTCTTAACTTTGCAAATTTATTTCAGTATGTCTTTTTTTTTTTTTAAACAGACTTTATCCATCTCTGTTCTTCAAATGCTCCTTGAGCTAGCTTTACCTTCCTGCTGACTCCCTCATTAAGGATTTAAATAGATATTTGCCATGTGTTCACTTGATATTTATAAAAAAGTCATGTTCTAACTTTAAAAATTATACTTTTGACAGTATAATTATAAAAGTGGAGGTTTTAAAAAAGTAGTTAGGACTTGTTGCTTGATTGGATGTGAGGACTGAGGAAAAGAGAAATATGAAACATAATGTTCAAATTTTCTCTGACCTTGAAACAATCATTTGTGAAAATAACTTAATACCATAAAACTTAAAAGTCTCCCATGGTAAATTTTAAAGATGTAGATGAATTAATCTTGCCAGTTTTAGATCAAAAGCAAAGAATTTCTGCCTTTGTCTCAAATATCATTCAGCCAAGTAGTGTAGAAGCAGTTAAAACATTATTTTAATATTTTCTAAGAGAATATCCCTGGGAAAATTATCTTTTAGCCATAAAAAGTTGAATAAAGTTTTTAATGGCAAAAAACTCACTACTCACCTTTTGGCTGGGAAAAAAAGAGCAAACTAAAGTCTATTTTTAAATTACATGTACATTACCTCAAGATTATTATATTCCTCAATTCTTATCAGTAAGGATTTATCCAGAGAATCCAGAGAATATAATAATAGCTGATTAATATACCTTTATTCTTATCACTTTTCAGAAAGTAGTTCTTATTTTCTAAGGGAAAAATTTTTTTTGGATTAATAATAAAGTTTCAAAAGCAATTTATTCTCTAAAATAGAAGATAAATATTATCATTTTATTTAAAATTCCATTTGTGACAAATAAAACATGCTTATTGCATAAATTTTTAAACATAATTATAAAGAAAAAATTAAAGTTGTCCATACCCATAAAGCTCAAACAACCACAGTTAATTATTTGCATTGTGTCCCCAAAACATGTTTCATTTTGCTTGAATATACGGATGCTTTTCTTATTAAAATGTGTTTATACACTTTAGCTTTCACTGCATAACAAACGACCCAGAAACTCAGCAGCATACACAATGCACATTTATTTCTTATGGATCTCAGAGTTCAGAGGCTCAAGGCTGGACACTTCTGCTGACCTCACCTTAGTTTTCACATTCTTCTGAAAGTTAGCTGAGGAGCTTTGGATCTAGGCTGCATTTACCTGGGGTGATCTGCCCTGCCTAGGAGGAACCAAAAGACTAGCATGGGCATCCTCTGCTCCTTGCAATGGCAGAAATGCAAGAGTAAACAAGTGGATATACACAAAGTTGACTAAAAGGTATAAAAGCTTCTGGTTTTGGTCATTTTTGGTATTCATCCTCTCGTGAAACCTGCCATGGATATGTAAAAACTCAACACAATTTGTATGCTTTTCTCTTATTGGTCTGTCTTATATCAATTTAGTTCTTAGACAAGCCAGGGACCCAAAGAGGGAAGAGAAGAGTAGGACTGAGGTTTTTTAATATTTATTTTATTTAAAGTATTCAAAACTAGGAGATAGGATTAAGATGGCAGAATAGAAGGACTAGAGCTCAACTTCTCTCATAAAAACAACAAAATTACAACCAAATGCTGAACAACCTTCAACCAAATGGACTGGAAACTTTCAAAAAGATATCCTACTCCAGAAGACAAAGAGGAGGCCACATCAAGAGGTAGAGGGGGCAATTACATGATATAAGCAACCCCATACCTCCCCGGTGGAAAGCCCACAGACTGGAAAGTAACTGTATCACAGAGTCTCAACTAAAGGAGTGGGAGTTCTGAGCCCCATGTCAAGTCCCCATGCCTGAGGATATGGCATTGGGAGAAAGAGCCCCCAGAGCATCTGGCCTTAAAGGCCAGTGGGGCTTGTGTGCAGGAGCTTCACAGGACAGGGGGAAATGGAGACCCCATCTTGAATGGTGCACATAGACTTTCATGTGCACTGGGTCCCAAGGCAAAGCAGAGACTCCATAGGAACCTGGGTCAGACCTGACTGCCATTCTTTGAGAATCTCCTGGAAAAACAGGGGGTGACTGTGCCTTGTTGTGGGGGAAGGACATTGGAGGCAAAGCTCTCGGGAATATTCTTCGACATGTGTTTCTCAGGAGGTGGCCATTTTGAGAAAATCTGGCCCCACCCATCAGCACTGAGAAGCCCCAGGCCAAACAATAATCCAGGTGGGATCACAGCCCTACCCATCAGTAAACAACCTGCCTAAAGACCCCCCAGGCACACAGTCACCCCTTATCTCATCCAGAGACAAAGCCCCATCTACCAGTGGGCAGGCACCAGTCGTCCTTCCCACCAGGAAGCTTACAGCAAGCCCCCATACCAACTTCAGCCATAAGGAGTGCAGACATCAAAAGTAAGAGAGGCTACAACTCTACTGTCTGCAAAAAGGTCACCACACCAAAAACCTATAAAAATGAAAATGAAAAGGCAGAGAACTACAACTCAGATATGGGTGAGAGGAAAAACTCCAGAAAAACAGCTAAGTGATCTGGAGATTATCAGCCTCTAGGAAAAAGACTTTAGACTGATGATGCTGAAGATGATATAAATTATTCAAAATTAGATATGCCAGATAGTTTAATTTTTGTGTATTTGACAGAAATGATTGAAATTTTGTTTAATAATTTCATTGTTTACTTATGAAATTTAACCCTTTCTTATATGCTCACTATTACACTGTATTTCTTCATTTGCCTGATGGACCAGTAAGGTTGGACTAGGCTAGGTCAGGTCTCAGCGAACATTCAGCTAATTTTCACCTGAAATGCTTTCCATTTCCTCATTGCCATCTTTTCAAATCTTTTGTTTTTATTCCCATGATATTCTTAGTGGTTTACAGTGATTTTTTTCTGGGTTCATTTATATTACTTTCTAAATTTTTGCTTACTACTCTTCTAACCAAAAAAGCCATTAATCAGATCCACTCCATGTCTCAGTCATACTTATAAAATCAACACAGCATGTTGGTCATTTTCTTACATGTACGAATTTATATTTCATATAAGCCATGTATTTTTCCTTCAGGGCTCTACTTTCATTATCAAGTTAATGTTCACCTATGCATCATATAAGATTTCACCATTACTGTTCACCTATGCATCACATGAGATTTATTTCCTACAGCCTAAAAACATAATGGAAAAGAAAAATGCACAAATGTGAAAGAAGTTTTAAGGTTAAATGAAGTGGAAAAGGAAGTAACATTTAAAGGGAAAATAAAGTGAGACCAGAGTTATATATATTATTAATATACAAATATGATGATGAGTTCCCGTTGTGGCACAATAGAAACAAATCTAATACCCATGAGGATGTGGGTTTGATCCCTGGCCTTGCTCAGTGGAACGGGGATCCAGCAATGGTGTGAGCTGTGGTGTAGGTTGCAGACAAGGCTCAGATCCCACATTGTTGTGGCTGTAGCTCTGATTTGACCCTTACCCTGGAAACTTCCAAATGCCATGAGTGCAGCCCTAAAAAGCAAAAAAAAAAAAAAAAAAAAAAGTTTATATATATGTCGAAAAAAATATATATATATGTTGAAAGTCTGTTCAGATAAATGTTACAAGTTGAAGAAATTAAGGAAAAAGAGGGGTAACAGACTGAAGTAGTTAATGGCATGCTCCTCAGAGTCAAAAGTATTTGTGATTGAATCCTGATTCTGTTGCTTCCCGTGAATAATTTTAGGCAAGTTATTTTATTTCTATGTTATTCAATTTAAAGAGCTTTAAAATCAGGATAATAATAGAACATCTGAGGATTGTTGCAAGGATTAAATGAGAGAATAAATTTGAAAGACAGTGCTTGCTAATATAAAATATATTTATACTAAATAATAATAGTATTGTAATTTTTTTGGCCACACCCATGGCATGTGGAAGTTCCCAGTCCGGGGATCAAACCTTCACCATAGCTGCTACCTACACCACAGCTGCAGTAACACTGATCCTTACTCTGCTGCATCACAAGGGAACTTTCAATATTACTATATTAAATAGACTAATTATGATAACCTCTCTGGATGAGAAGCTATTTTTAAATGGTTAAAGACAAATACAGAATGTTCATATAGCAACTAACTGAGCTGTAATATTTTAGGTTCTTGTTTACATTTAGTGTCACAGTAAATCTATAGTTCCTAGCTTTTATCTGTTGTACTACATCTAAAATACACACACCTGTGGTTTACAATTGGTTTATTATTTATCATAGTGTCTTGTCAAAAAAGGTGCTAAATAAATATTTACTGAGTACTATAACATTTTTTAACTAGAGTTTTTGAGGAAATGAAAAGAAAGAAGAATCGTTCCAGATTGTTTTCTCACCTATACTTATTATTCTTTTCAGTGTCGCCTATTAGCAATCAAAAAATGCTGAGTGCACAAGGAAAATATGTTAAAAAATATGTTTCCATTTGAAACTCAGATTGTAAAGACCAGACTATTATCTGGGGAAGTTGCTGAGACATGTAAAAAAGAAAACTTGCAAACTCACTAAGGCAAATTTATTTCCAACAGACCTGAAATTACAAAATGGTGCTACTGAAATGTAAAGCACATTCATTGGTTGTTTTTTACCCTCCCTGCAATAGTAAGAATAATTAATTTTTATTGAAGCCTAAACTAACCCTAACCTTGCAACCAATTCCATATGTTTAACTAGATTTGTGGTTCAGCACTTGACCATGAACATTAACTAAGTATTATCCCTGAACTTCCTTCCATATTTTAACATCTGTTAAAATGTTATTACATAGAATATTGAGGTTTAGATCCTGATGCACATATTTGAAACTCTAATCTTTCCGAAGTTTTCCTTCTGGAGAATTTTGTACCCTTATTTTTATAAATCAATAAATTTTTTTCTTTTTTAAAAGGAGTAACTAAATTCATGTGCTATTTCTCTCCAAAACTTGTAGTCTTTACACTTGAATTAAAGAAGTGGGAAAGGTTTTATACTTCTAGTCACTTTGTCACAGGGAACTCTCTTGTCAGTTACTAGGCAATTCCAAAATGTTCACAATAGCTTGGGAAATATTTCTAGACATGCCCAGAGAGTTATTATTAGAATGGCATTTAAAAAAAAAAAAAGTCTGGATAAATAAGCATGCATAGAGATATAAATATATACTGTTTAGCCTGGAGAAAGTACTTACATTAAACATTCTATAGCATACCTTTGTTATAGGCTTCAAGTTCCCTTCGAGGAGATTAAACACCAAAGCCTCTGGCCATGTCTCATTGCAATGCCCCTTCCCCAACCTTGAATAGCCTGGTAGGGAAGGAATGTCACCCATTCCTCATCCAACTGCTATGTAACCTGTTCTCAGTGCAAATAAGGTATCCTGCCCAAAACTAATCAGATCAAATATGCCCCATACAGAGATCAAACAACACTCAGCCTCTATGCACACCCAAGAATACGGGGACCAGGGCAGGAGAAACTGCGTCTCCACTTAGGTCTGCCTGGGGGTGGGGAGGGTATAAGAACAATTGTAAAATGAGTGGGGCCCTCTTCTAAGCTACACGTACAGGAGTTCTCTCTCTGAAAATGTACTTTCACTTTAACACATTTGTAAAACATCCACTGTTCCAATGCTTTGCTGCTAAGGCGAGACAGGGACTAAGGAAACTGATTCTATCACCTTTATTCTATCACCTTTATTCTTTCTTAAGGATTATTGATTTTTTTAAAGGTTAAGTAACACTATCAAGAAATTGAATATCATTAATACTACGAAGAAAAAGATAGTTCATTATCAACGCCATAGAAATATACATCGCCTCACCCTCTTCTCCAGACCATTAAATTCTTAAGTAACCATAACCAAGTCAAATGCCCTTTCTTCGCCCATTATCCCATGCAGATTCTGTTCCTATCAATAGCATACTGATAATAAAAATTCCAAATTCCAAGTATAAAGCTGTTTTCTCCAAGTCAAGATCTGGGGGAAGATTTAAAACATGTTTGTTAAGAAAACAATCCAACCTTTCAAGAAATTCAAAATCTTTTTCCCTCAGAATCCGTGGGGGAAATCACAAAAACAGAAGTTCTAGACCTACCTTCAAAGATTCTGAAATAGTTGCTCCCCCACAAATCTATATTTTACTAAGTGCCTCTACTGATTACAATTCACAACAAAAACTGTTTTAAAAGTAAAAATCTGGTACATGACTACCACTTAAAGAATGGCCTTTGCATATAGAGAATAAGCTATATTTAAGAGACTGTTATATGAATGGCTTAAAAAACATTAACTTAAAACGTTTTTAATAACATTAAAACGTAACTTAAAACTTTCCTTTATCTTCATAATTTCCCTGGACCTATTGTAAAATCATTGTAAAGATGTCTCTTCTTCTTCTTTTTTTTTTTTTTTTCTGTCTTTTTGCCTTTTCTAGGGCCGCATCCACAGCATATGGAGGATCCCAGGGTAGGGGTCTAATCGGAGCTGCAGCCACCAGCCTTCGCCAGAACCACAGCAACACGGGATCCGAGCCGTGTTTATGACCTACACCACAGCTCATGGCAACACCAGAGCCTCAACCCACTGAGCAAGGCCAGGGATCGAACCTGCAACCTCATGGTTCCTAGTTGGATTCGTCAGCCACTGAGCCACGACGGGAACTCCAAGACCTCTCTTCTTGATAGCGTTTTATTTATAGTTGAAATATATCTTCAGTTGTTTTACTCTTTAAAGTAAGCTGAATAGGAGTTCCTGTTGTGGCTCAGTGGTTAATGAATCTGACTAGGAACCATGAGGTTGCGGGTTCGATACCTGGCCTCATTCAGTGGGTTAAGGATCTGGCAAGTTGCCGTGAGCTGTGGTGTGGGTCACAGACACAGCTCGGACCCCACGATGCTGTGGCTGTGGTGTAGGCCAGCAACTGTAGCTCTGATTAGACCTCTAGCCTGGGAACCTCCACATGCCTCAGGTATGGTCCTAGAAAAAACAAAAAATAAAATAAAATAAAGTAAGCTGAATAATGGTCATCCAGAGATGACAGGCCCTAATCCCTGGAATTTGTAAAGATTACCTTTCTTTTTTTTGAAAAAAGACCTTTGCAGATGTGATGAAATTAGGATGTATGATCCTGGATTATCCAGGTAGACCCTATATGCTTGTATAGATACAAGCCAGAAAATGCTGACTGCCCAGAAACTGGAAGAGACAAGGAAAGAATTCTCCCCTAGAGCTGATTGAAGGAGTGTGGTACTGCCATAACTTGATTTCAGACTTCTGGTCTCCAGAATTGTAAGAAAAGAAATTTCTTTTGTTTTAAGCACCAAGTTTGTGGCAATTCATCACACCAGCCATAGGAAACTAATTTACTCCCCTACAAGGGAAGGGAACTTTATCTGTAATCTCATCACCTGGAACATTGTTGGTTAGCACTGAGGTTCTGTATCTTTACTACAATTCAGAATAATATACAAAACTTTTAAAAATTACTAGTGCCCAGACCAAGTATCCTCCCACAGAAATTTAGATTTACTTGCAGTGAGGTGAGGTCTGGGCATTAAAAAATACATACTAATTTTCTAGATTATTTAATGTGTAATCAAAGTAGAGAATTACAGGCATCAAGAATGACTGAATGATGGAATTCCTGTTGTGGCTCAGCAGTAATGAACCTGACTAGTATCCATGAGGAGGCCGGTTCTATCCTTGGCCTCACTTAGTAGGTTAAGGATCTGGTGTTGCTGTGAGCTGTGGTGTAGATCACAGACGCAGCTTGGATCCTGCAGTGGCAGTGGCAGTATCTGTGGTTGTGGCTGGCAGCTGCAACTCCTATTTGACCCCTAGCCTGGGAACTTCCATATGCCACAGATACAGTCTTTAAAAAAGAAGAAAAGAAAAGATTGAATTAAAAGAGAGCTATTTAGTAGGGTGTCATACTAAGAGCAGTAGCTCTGGAATCAGATTGCCAGGTGTCCAGTCCCAGCTCGACAATGTTTCAGCTGTGAGAGCTAAACCAAGCTGCCCAATTCTCAGTTTTGTCACATATAAAAAAAAGAGACAGTAACCTTCATTTACCATATTATGAAGCTTAAATAAAATAATGCAGATTTTAAAAACTATGGTATGTAATTCATTACAAAGTCTTAATAAATGTTAGATCTCAATGTTAGAAAAAAATTCGTTTCACAATTCTTCAATCATTTAAATTTGAGTTAATTAGGAAGACTAAGGATTTTCATCAAAATAAATGTTTAATATTACATAAAATAAATCTCATAGTTCAATTATTTCAATTTACTGAGCTTTTCAAATTCTTAAATAGTTTATTACTAGTAACCCAGAGATTTGCCAAGCAACTTCTTTAAAAATCCTACAATTGAATTCCTTCTATTGACCCATACAATATGTTCTCTTAATGTAATTACATTATAATTCCCTTGTTTAAGTTAAAATTTGTATTGCTTTGCATGGTAGAGAATGGAGCAACATTTTGTATATAGTGGAGCCATGCAAATATTTCCAAAGTTTGTTCCCCTTTCCCAAATCCCCATCTGTTTTGCTGATGTGCCAATATCTGGGGTCTGTTTTTCATAATGTCATTTTGTTTGTGAGGATGTCTGTTCCTGAGAGTTCACGAGCTGGCTGACAATGAAAAAGTGATCACAATCAGGCCAGGAAATATCCTGAAAAATAAAGCAAAGCCAAGAAAGTCACTGCACCCTGCTGGCCAGTGCACATGGAGGGCCTAGGAAGAGCAAGGGCATCAGTTTCAGAAGCTACAGGAGAGGATCTCCTTCGTGATTAAAGAAACCTCTAGGGGGAAAGCACTAAATATTAGAATCACATCACAGCCGCTGATACTCCTTCCAGAATGGTTTAAAACAAAATGAATCTGTATGGGAAAACAGTTTCATCTTACAAAGAAAGAAAGCAAATAAAAGAAATTGCAAGTGACATTTTAAAAATTGCTCTCTCTGAAACATCAAGAAAAGGAAGATGAGATGAGAGGAGGGAGAAAGACAAAAACATTTAAATATTTAAGTATTTATTAGTTTTGTTTCCATATTTAACTAGAAGAAGACAGTCTGAGGACTGCCTGGGATGTAAGTTTGTTTTCCTCTCCGATTATTTTGCATAGCTGATAATTCTGTCTAGTTCACTCAACACTGAGTGGGTGAATATGTCAGAGAAGAGGAGGGTTTTCTCCCTGTTTTAAAAAAGGAGCATCAAAATTCTAGACAATTTATCTTTGTTAGAATTTTACATAAAATTTCCAGTGTTCCCTGTAGGTCAGTTTTGTTTAATGGTCTATGGTATAGATGTATACAATTCTTAAAATTTTATCTACATATGAAAACTGCTGCTGAAAAAATTTTTAGCAAGAGTAAATCCCCAATTGATGTGATAATAAAGAGAAAATCTTTAATCTTAGGTTATTCTAATTTTATGCTGAGTAGAAGGCATGGTTGTTACACTGGAATTAGATTTAAAGACAAGTAAGGTCATCTCTGATGTAAGAATTTTCATACTGATAGAAAATAGAAGTTCTTTTCTCTTGGGTAATGTGACAGTTCTGATTTCCACATAGGAGATGGTAAACAGAGGTTTGAAAAATGCTCTCAAAGTAGCCTGTGTAACTTCCTTGATAGCACATCGCTAGGAAGAATTTAGACCATTATTTCTGCATTTTTAACCTCTATTTTATCAATAAATACTTTAGAAAGAACAAGTGAGTTCACAGAGTGCCTGAGAAATGTGCAAAGATTCTGGAACAGTCCAACCCAGATTACACACTGTGGGCCATCAGCCTGACAGCCATTGAACAAGGCTTCATTTGGCAATAGGAAACCAAGAGGAAAAATAAAGAATGCAATTCCTCTCCAGCCCTGTTTAATCATTTTCAAGTAGACTAGCTTAGAACGACATAATCTGTAAAAACATGGCGGTAGGGGAAGAGTATTTAAAGAAAAATAGAAACCTAACTTTGGAAATATTCCTTTCTCTAGTTGGTTCAGTGCAAATTAAAGCCCTCATAATTAGCTCTAAGCTTTTAAATCCTTTTTGTAAAATTCCATTTTCAGAGGAGATGTCACCATGTGCTATATCCCTTTGCCCTCCCTCTGGTGATAGACAGGAAAAGGAGAGTTCCAGAATCCCGCCTTTTCCCAGCTAGGCACAGCTTTTTCAGCTTGAGGTACAACAATTGTAGGAAATGGCGAATGATGGAAACTTTTTCCTAGAAGGGGAGTTTGAAGCCTAGAAGAGCCACTCCTATTTGAGCTATAACTACTTACAGAAGCATGAATCGGAGGAAACTTGCCACATTGAGAGGGCCCAAACAGACCAACTTGACAGAGGACTAGATTGTCACTTCCTGAAAGTGATGGACTAAAACACTCCCAGGATGCACCTTCCTCTGACATTTCCTGAACTTTTGCCTCATTATTTATCTACCCCCAGGATTCATGAAAGGGATTACAACCTGCATTTTTTTTTTAAAGAATACATATAAAAAGCAGCCACTAATAATAATTCTCTGAAGCAAATTTCCTAGGGTTAGCATTTCGTACATGAGGCTAAGTGGCAAAGAAACAACTTAAAGTTAAATTTGTATTTTAAAATGCACCCCTTCCCCCCCAAAAATGAGCTGCTGAGAGACTGAAAGAAAATCCTGATTGCCTATAGTTTGAAAATAAAGCATTCCCATTCCTTACACACGGAATTTTCAGTGTTCAAATGAGAGCATATCATTCAGTAGTTGTCAAGCTTTCCCTGACAACTTGTCCCCAAAAAGGAAAAGTAAACTGCCTCAGACGCCCTTTTTTTTTTAAAAGTTTTTGTCTTAGAATTATAAATAAGATTATATACAGGAAGTGATCTGGGTTCAAGATGAAAATTAATATTTCATTATACCAGGCAAGGATGTCATTTACAGGATGAAAGAAGGGAGAGTTTAAACTGCATTTTGCTCTAAATACCATTTTAACAAATTAATATTGTCATACTGTACAATTAAATACATTAACATATATATTTTATAAGGTGTTTTAAGATTAAGGAATTTTTTTCTCCAGAACATGTATTGGTGAGTGAGAGGAGTATATGGATATCAAGTCACAGAAAAAGGCTATTTATTATCGAGGCTTCAATCTTAATAATTAACAAAAGCATAAGAAGGTAGTAGATTAAATTCAAGTAAGGAACTTTCAATTAAACAATGATGATGAGGATACAAGGCATTTCCTGAGGATTTATCTTTGATTAAGAGAAGTTGTTGAAAGCATTTGGCCTTTAATTCTAGCCAGCACCTAATCCCCAGGAAGTATCCTTAACTTTATTGCTATTTTAAGATAACACTAAACACTTTCAGAGAGAAAATGGCAGATGATCTTTTTTTAAGCCTGATGTGGCTCAAAGATATTCAGATCTCTTTAACCATTTCTCAGCATTCCATACACATCTGTGCAGCTTACATGTAGTATTACTACATACAGTCTAAGATTTATAGCATAATGTTTAAAAGTAGGCCTTCTTAGTCATATAAAATACTTTGAATTTGGTTCCAAAAGCACTAACTATGTGACTTTGAAAAGGTTAATTTCTCCAACTGTAGCATGGGGATAATTTTATCTTAACTAATATGATTAAATAAAATATTATGCAGTGGGCTTAGTACAGTACCTGATCCAGAGTGCAGGTTCCTAAAAGGTATTGCTATAAAAGAAGATAGATTATTATTTGATAACCACTTTCTTGCATGTTTTTCCTCAAATACATTATTTGATAACCACTTTCTTGCTTGTTTTTACTCAAATATATTATGAAATTAGGACTTCTCTATTCCTATATTAAAACTCTTAAATTTTGCATGTTAAGAATTTGGATTATTTTACTAATAAAATTATATCTAGATAATCACAGAATGATCATGAAAATAATGTGTGGCTGTCTCTGGCTTTTTCTGTGTCTATCTCACAATAAAAGATCTCTATTTAAGTAAGAGCCAAGCTGCAGAACCTCCTTATCTTACAGCTTCAATTTTGACTAAAAATAAAAATCAATTTTGGTGTTGAGGTCTCTAGTATAGCATGCAGTTTGCCAAAGCAAAATAAACTGTGTGGCAAAATGTTCTCTTACCAAAAAAAAAAAAAAAACTATTTTACATATTATTTACATAGAAATAATGTCATAACTGTCAATACTGACAAAGGTGGTGGTATAAATTAAGAAATTTATAATTACTTCTAAATTTTTAAGGCATAAAAAATGTTGAAGTTGCATGCTCCATCTCCACTAACGAGGGGGAAGGCCAGATCAATAGGATTTAAAATAAAGAAATGGGGAAAATGAACAGAAGCAGCCATAACAGGGAAAACGGGGCAAAAGGTGACCCATTCCTCTTTCCAACATCTTTTATAAAAAACATGTAATGAGCTTCTCCTATAGAAGCCAAAATGCAGGTTGAAAAAGAGAGGGTCTGAAGACTTAGATAAATGAGACCTCTGTGCTTGAATAATCTAGGTTCTGTCAGAGAAGACAGATGCTCAAACAAATCAGCACAATATAAGAAGCATTATAATCAAGAAAGGTATAAGTGGGCCACTACATAGAGGTGCAGGAAACAAGCTATAGGGAAGCAGAAACTCTTCATAGAAGGGGTCATATTTAACCTGAAACTTGAGGAATAAATAAGCATGTTCTAAAAGGGAGATGGGGAAGGACTTGCAAGAAATTAAAAAATTCAGTTTTTACATAAAGATATCAAAGTACATAATGTTGTACGGAAAATGATAGGATACTCAGAAAAGATGAAAGGTTGGGTGTTTAGAGATTGAGATATAGAATAAGGCCAAAAGATGAATGTGGGACATAATATAAAGACCTTTATGTCTTACCAAGGTTAGACTTTTCCTGGAACCAATGAGAAGTCACCAGAAAGTATTAAACTTGAGGGGAAAAAAAAAAGGAAAACAATAGACTAGAGGAATAAAGGCTAAGTAGGAAAGGACTGATTTGTCCAGACAGATCTGCCACCAACATTTGTGGGATAGGGCAAGGTTGTAAATGGAGGTCCCAACCTGTGCTCCTCTTCAGTTCCCTCCCTGAGCTCTCCTCTTCATCACAAGGAACCTCAGACAAAAAAGCAATCTAAACCACCCTCCCCCTCCCTCAAAACACCCAGGAAGCAAAGAACTTTCAACCATACCTCAATCCTTTGAGTCTCCATCGAAGCTGCCTGGAAGATAGGACCAGAGAAAAGGTCCATGAAAAGCCCTGGGTTCCTACAGTGTAGTCTAGAAGAGTGAGGCACACAGGGTCTAGGAAACATAATCTTCTTGGCTCTCTAGACTTGTCACCCACGGGGGGTTGGCTGGGAAAAAAAAAACGAGTTTCCCTCTAAACCATGGTCCAGACAGGGCCCTCTCATTTGGATAGTACTTGTCCAAAGTTAAGATGATGTGGCCCAAACTAACTTATGACTGTGGGATAAAGAGGAAAGGCCAGTCTCATACAATGAGATTCAATTACAGTGATAGGATGACAGACAATATAAAGCAGAAGTATCTGTAATGGCTATTAACTTAGCACATAAAGGAATGAATGAAACTGGAACTTCTAGCTTGGTAAATGCATAAAATAGTGTTAAGAACAGTAAGCAGAAGAATAATTAATGACTATCATCCTCCAACTATTCCAAAAAATTGAAGAGAAAGGAACATTTCCAAACTCATTCTATGAAAGGCCAGTATCAGCCTGATCACAAAAGCAGACACCACAAAAAAAAAAAAAAATGACAAGCCAACATTACGCATGAGCGTAGATGCAAAACATTTCAATGAAAACTTAGCAGACTGAATTCAACAATACATTAAAAGGAGCATATGCCATGGTGAAACCATGATCAAGTAGGATACATCCCAGGGATGAAAGAACGGTTTACTATGCCACAAATGGTTTGATATGCCACAAATCAATCACATTAACATCACATTAACAAACTGAAGAGTAAAAAATCATATAATCATCTCAGTAGATGCACAAAAAGGTTTTTTTTGGGGGGAAGGGGGTTATTTTTAGGGCCGCACCTGTGGCATATGGAAGTTTCCAGGCTAGGGGTCAAATCAGAGTTTTAGCCTACACCACAGCCATGGCAATGCGGGATTCAATCCAAAACAGGTCTGCAAACTACACTGCAGCTCACGGCAATGCCAGATCCTTTAACCCATGCAGCGAGGCCAGGGATCAAACCAGCGTCCTCATGGATACTGGTCGGGTTCATTACTGCTGAATCACAATGGGAACACTCAGAAAAAAGCTTTTGACAAAACTGAACATCCATTTATGATAAAAACTCTCAACAAGTGAGTATAGAGGAAACATACCTCAAAATAATAAAGGCCACATATGACAAACCTGCAGGCAATGTCATACTTAATGGTGAAAAGCTGAAAAGATTTACTATAAGATCAGGAATAAGACAAAGACGTACACTCTCACCACTTCTATTCAAAATAATATAAAAAGTCTAGCTATAGTATCAGACCAAAAAAAAAAAAAAAAAAGAGAGAGAGAGAGAGAGAGACAGAGAAAAATAAAAGGAATTTATATTTGAAAGGTTGAAAGGATGGGAAAAAAAAAACTGTCACTCTTTGCAGATGACATGATACCACATATAAAAAATTCTCAAGATGCCAGCAAAAGGAATCCAGTAAAGTTGTAGGATACAAAATTAATATACAGAAATCCACTGTTTCTACACACTAATAACAAACTATCAAAAAAAGAAATTAAGAAAACAACCTCATTTACAACGGCATCAAAAAGCATAAGATACCTAGGAATAAATCTACCAATGAAGTAAAAGACTTATACTTTGAAAACTAAGACAATGATAAAAGAAAGTGAAAATGACACACATAGATGGAGAGATACACCTTGCTCATGGATTTAAAGAATGAATATTGTTAAAATGACAATACTACTCAAGGCAATCTAAAGATTCAATTGAATCTCTATCAAATTTTTCCCAGAAATAGAATAAATAATTCTAAAATTTGTATGAAAATACAAAAGACCTCGAATAGCCAATGCAATCTTGAGAAAGAAGAACAAAGTTGCAAGTATCGCATTCCCTTTTTTTAAGCTAGACTACAAAGCTACAGTGATCAAAACATTATGATACTGGCACAAAAAACAGACACATAGATCAATAGAACAGAATAGAGAGTCCAGAATAAACCCACACTTCTATGGTCAATTATTCTACAACAAAAAAAGCAAATATGTACAGTGAAGAAAAGACAGCTCTTCAATAAATAGCACTAGTTAAACTGGAGAGCTACATGAAAAAGAATGAAACTGGACATACAGATGGCCAACAGACACATGAAAATATGCTCCATATCACTAATCAACAGGAAAATGCAAAACCCAACCACAATGATATACCCCTGTCAGTGTGGCTATCATCAAAAAGACAAGAAATTACAAGAATTGGTGTGGATGTGAACGAAAAGGACTGCACTATTTGTGAAACTGTAAATCGCTGCATCCACCATGGATTCTGAACACAGTACAGAAGTGCCGCAAAAAATTAAAAATAGAAACGTCATAATCCATCAATTTCACTTCTGAGTATTTGCCCAAGAAACAAAAATACTTATCAAAAATATATATGTACCTCAATGTTCATTACAACACTATTTACAATAGCCAAGATATGAAAGCAATCTAAGTGCCTATCAATATATGAGTAGATAAAGAGCATATTTCATACACATGCAAATGGAACATTCCTGTCATTAAAAATGAAATCTTGCCACTTGTTACAACATGGATACATCTAGAAGGTGTTATGCTGAGTGAAATAAGCCAGAGAGAAAGACATATACTATATGATCTTACTTATATGTGAAATCTAAAAAAATAAAACAAAAATGAAAGACTCAGAAGTTCCCACTGTGGGACAACAGGATGGAAGGCGTCTCTGCAGCACTGGGACACAGGTTCAATCCCCAGCTCAGCACAGTAGGTTAAGGACCCATCATTGCCACATCTGTGGTATAGATCACAACGGTGGCACAGATCTGATCCCCGGCCTGGGACTCCAGTGCTGCAGGGAGGCCAAAAAAGGGGGAAAAAAAAAAAAAGACTCAGATAAAGAGAAAAATTGAATTGACAAAATTGGCAATATAAGTACAAACTCTTTGGCACTTCCTGGATGGCTTTTTTAAATGTAATGCTTATCTTTATAAAATAATTCTCATGGGAATCACTGTGCCTTTAATAAAAGTCCTAATATTGCCACTAGATATGAAAACAGTTCCTATAATTTAAGTCAAAGCTCTTAAAACAGCATTTACTATTAGACATGTTTTGTCACTCCTATGTCACTAAAACATTTTGATCAAAATCCTATTTAAGTTTCATGTGAAGACAATATGTGTTTATGAAAGATAGTTCATTTACTGCTTAATTTATCTTAGCAATGTTAATTATAAATACAGTGCCACAAAATATTTACCAGTCGTATTAAATGATAATATATGGAAGACATTATTATCTTATCATTAGCATGAGGACTTATTTTGAGGAAGACAAGCATGTGTGTGTGTATTTCTTCAGGACATATCTTACACATAAATGAGGCAGATTATTACAATATGTATTGTAACAATATTTGCCATCTGATATTCAGATTCAGGCTTGAAAATAATATGTGTACATCACAACCTATAACTATAAAACATGTGCAAAATTACATGTTTTGTAACTAGAATATACAAGTATCATACTCCTAACATATCTACACAAATAATTATACTTCAGGATAAAACAAAGAGATTTAGGGAGATGGTTCTACCTGATATTTTGCCAATGTCTAAATAAATTTTAAACCCCCAAATTCACTGTAAGAATTTTCAGGAAAGAATTACATGTTCCACTCTGTTTTCAGAACATAAAGTTTAAGCTAGGACATCTGTTAAGTACTGAAATAGCCAAAAGGAATCCCCAAAGACATAGTCTGCTTTTTCAGGCAGCAACTTTTCCTTTTAGCCAAAGGTTTATAATCAGAGAAGTTTTTCCCAGTCCAGGTGTGGCCTTGAATACTGAAGCACAGCTGCAAAGAAGCTGATCTGATTTTTTTTTTTTCTCTTTCCTTTCACTCCCTAAGTAATGTGGCAAATTTTGCCTTTTCCTCTCTTGAGGGGAATTCATGGATTTATATTTTGAAAGATTTTCCTCTTTCTGTTGCCTAGCAAACATGCTGTTGTTGTCAGATGAAAAATATATGCAATTGAATGCTAGGAGAGCTGAGAACATTTGATGTGTTTATGATACGTATAGTTAAATCTCAGGATAAAATGCATTATATATAGTATGGATTTTTATGAGTTATTTATCATTTACCATGCTTTTTAAAGGAAGACTTTGTGAAAGTTAACGTAGAATTATAAATTATACATGGAAAAATGATGCTTAGTAATTTTTTAAAAGACATGCTAGAAGCTAGAGCTTAAAAAACATGAATTTTGGACTGTTCATAAGCTAATGGTGAGTTCATTTAATGGCATTATGATGTCTTCATTGTGCTGTTTTTTAATACCCAAAATTCTGGCTTTAAAAATAAAAGAGGAAGCATAAGCCTCATGTGTGTCTTTATCAACATGTATTGTCTAACTACCAAGTTCCAGGTTCTATGTTATATAAAATGCTGTTATATAAAATATTGCCAATGAATTCATAACCCACTGGGGGAAATGGGTATGTGAATAAATAAAACCCAGTGATGAGATATAATCAAAATTCTTTAAGGAACCTAAAAGCAGTAGCCAAGATACATTTGAAGGGTCTTTTGTGGTTCCTGCTAGAATGATTAGCTCTTGGCCTAGACTTAAAGCCTACTGAATCATAATTTCAAGGATGCACCAAGAACTTGCAGGGAGTTTTGCAAACATCCCAAGGTGATTTTTAAAGTACAGATAATCAAAGTCCACTGAAAAGGAATTCGCACTTTCTGAAAATGTTAGAGAAGCCTTCTTCTAGGAGTTGACTGTTAAACTCAAAAAGTACCCCAAATATTGCTTTCTTTGTCAGTGTTATGCAGGCTGATGGAGAACCAATTCACTTAATATTCACTCAGTATCTGTTTAACACTCATTTGCTGGGCACCTAATATATGCCAGGTTCCTTATATATGCAGTAAGAAAGGCTCAGTAACATGAGTCTTGGGATTAGGAAAGTAGGCCCTTCACCAATAGCAAAAAGAAAGAAAACATTTCCTCTCTATAGGCCAGAGCCCAAGAAGAAGGTGAGATGCAGGAGCAGAATCATGCATGCCCAGTATTTTCTCCAAACCTCACCAATGTGAGAGTCTTCCATCTCTCCTGAGAAGAAAAGTTAGGAGAGCACATAAAAGTCATGCTTAGAAAGATTCTTCCACATGGAAAGAGTCAACATGTATGGGAAGTATTTCCCTTCCCCCTTCAATGGTGACATTTGAAGTGGGTCTTGATGAAAGAATAAGAGTTTTCTAGATCATGGGAGGTTGTGGCAGGAGATAAGAGAAATTAACCGTACAATGGCAAACGTATTCAAATCCAAGTCTAATTAACACTGGAGCCCATGTCTGGAATCAACACATGAGACAATGAAAATACTTCAGAGGATTTTAAGTCAGTGTATGGAAAGAACAGCTTTGTCCATTTAAGAACACAGTTCTGGGATCAGTATATGGTCTGGGATAAAAAAGGACTAGTATCAGGGACACTCACTGGAAGGACATTAGTAATTCTAGATGGAATTATAAAGGCCTGAATGAAGGCCATGTAAAAGAAACAAGCAGTGGCCATATTTTGTAGATAATTCTATAGAGTGGCTGAGAACTGGTAAGAATTGGTAACTTAACTGTGTGCATAAGGGAGGTGAGAGAAAAAATGGAAATTGAGTGTGGATTCTAGTTTGACAGATCTACACTCACAGATGCTTCTAAAATTAGCCCATTATATGTGCTTTATTAGCTGTTGAATTTTATGTTCAAATTTAGAATTAAATTAACCCTACATTTTAAAAAATAGATTTCTCTCAGAACTAAGATATTTGAGTCTTTGCAGTGACTCATGGGAATTGCTCTCAGAAATTTCTAAATAAAAACTCTTTTTAAGATGGGATTGACAACATCAGAACAAAAAGACATTCTATGCCTTACTTTTAAGGTCCCTGGATCAAAATAAGGAATAGAAATCAAGCTTAATATTGGGTAGTATAGTCTTTCTAAATAGGCAAAATCCATCAATTAAAAATGATATAGCTAGGGTTAATGGGCAAAAATTAAAATAATGATCTTTGTGTTTTATAATTTTGTGAATTTCCTAGTTATAGAAGTTGTCTCGCCTTGAATTATTTTCTTCTTTTTAAAATATTTCTATTCATGTGACCCTTAAAGACTTCATGGAAGGCAAACTGAAATACTTAGTTAAAGGCAATAAAAATTGTGAAGATAAAATCAGAACATTTCCAAAAGCCTATAATTCCTCTTTCGTTGAGTTTTAATTAAAAAAAAAAAAAGTTTCTTAAGTTCCCTTCATGGTTCAGTGGTTAACAAACCTGACTAGTATCCATGAGGACCTGGGTTTGATCCTTGGCCTTGCTCAGTGGGTTAAGGATCTGGCGCTGCCATGAGTGGTGGCGCAGGTCACAGATGGGCTCAGAATCCACATTGCTGTGGCTGTGGCAGAGGCCATCAGCTGCAGCTCCAATTTGACCCCTAGCCTGGAAACTTCCATATGCCATACGTACGCCCCTAAAAAGACCCCCCCACCCCCAAAAGTTTCTAATGTAAAAGTGTTAAAAATACAAATGAAAACCTCCATCCCTGGGAGTTTTCCCCAGAAACTGGCACAATATTGTAAATCAATTATATTTAAAAAAAAAAAAAGGAAAAAAATAGAGAACATGTATTTTTTAGCTAAGGCTTAATATGAAAAAATTCTAGCTTTCTTTTTTAAATAGAATTATTGACAAGAAAAATTTCATGATATAGGGATACTGTGTCTAATGATTTTAATAAAAACTATAATTTCAAGGTCTGAGAACTCCTATTATTAACAGTGAGGAGTTAGTCAATTGCAAACTTTTGTCTCAATTTTTAGCCTCCCTCCTTGGTTTTACTGTAAGTAAATCCCAATTTTACTGAGGCCTGTTGAAACTCATTAGTAGGAATACAGATTAAGTTAACTGATGTGAGAGCCTCTGGTCCGGTTCCATCTGAGTTTAGCCAAAATAGTTATACTGCTTATGAGTTTTTAATACTGAAAGGTGACTTCTTCAAGAAGGAATGAACTCTGGTAATCTCACCGATATCAGAAGTGAACCCAGCTAATTTCATTGGGTGTGACAAAGAGATTTCAATTTGTAAAACTCTAAAAGCCATTCTTTTCTGAATAATGTGTGGATTCAATAACATTTTCATAGTACTGATTTTTTTTCTAGGAGAAATTTCAGAGAAAAAGCACAGGATATGCTCAAAAAAGGTAGGCAAGGCCTTATCTGCTAGAGAAGGGAAAAACCTCCTCCTAATTGGGCACATATGCTATGTTTCTATTCATCTGACTTTCTTAACTCTAATATCACTCATCTATTTATGGAAGAAATATTTTATGAGCAAGTGGTATGCACTAGATGCCTTACAGATAAAGGGATAAAAAGAATGTTTCCTCACTTAGCATTGGAGAAGACAGCTTGAAAAAATCACTTGAAAAGTTTCAGAAAAAGGATTACTCAGCATGCTACAATTGCACAGAGTGGGACTCAATCAAGTCGCATATTGAAAAATAAGCTGGGGGAAGACAGAGGGACTAACATTTACAAAATATAAGAGAAGGAAGTTAGTTTAAGAAACCACAACTATACAGGAATTTAAAAAGCACAAAAGAGAGGTGGGAGGAGGTAGAAGCAAAGCTGAGAAGTATGGTAAGGTACATAAAAAGACACTCAGTGTCACTAATCTATAGTGAAATGGAAGTCAAAACCACAATGATATATCACCTCACACCAGTCAGAATGGCTATTACCAAAAATATGAGTTCCCTTCACGGCTCAGCAGAAAGGAATCTGACCGGTATCCTTTAGGATATGAGTCTGATCTCAAGTCTCACTCAGTGGGTTAAGGATCTGGCATTGCTGTGGACTGTGGCATAGGTCACAGAAGCAGCTCAGATCTGGGGTATGCTGTGGCTGTGGTGCAGGCCAGTGGCTACAGTTCTAATTCAACCCCTAGCCCTGGGAACCTCCATATGCCACAGGTGCCCTAAAAATACTATATATATATATATATATATACACACACACACACACACACACAAAAAAGATGAAAATAACAAGTGTTAGTGAGGATGTAGAGAAAAGGGAATCCTTGTGCACTATTGGTGAGAATGTAAATTGGTACAACCACTATAGAAAACAGTATGAAAGTTCCTTAAAAAATTAAAGCTACTGCGAGTTCCCATTGTGGCAAAATGGAAACAAATCTGATTAGTATCCATGAGGATGTGAGTTCGATTCCTGGCCTCACTTAGTGGGATGGGGATCCGGCATTGCTGTGAGCTATGGTGTAGGTCACAGACACAGCTGGGTCATAGATCCGCATTGCTGTGACCATGGCATAAGCCAGCCACTGTAGCTCCAATTCAACCCCTAGCCTGGGAACTTCAATATGCCATGGGTGTGGTCCTGAAAAAAAAAAAATTTCAAACTACCTTTAACCCAGGAATTCCACTTCTGAATATATACCCAAAGGAAATGAAAACAGAATATTGAAGAGATATATGCATTCTCATGTTTACTGAAGTATTATTCATAATAGCCAAGATATGGAAACAACCTAAGTGTCTGTCAACAGATGAATGGATAAAGATGTCACACACATACACACGCACACACACACACACAGATTATTTAGCCATGAGAAAGAAAGAAATCCTGCCATCTGTGACATGTATGGACCTTGAGGATATCATGCTAAGTCAGATAAGTCAAACCAAAATAGATAAACACTGTGATATCATACATATGTGAAATATAAAAAAGTTAAATTCAGGGAGTTCCCATCATGGCACAGCGGAAATGAATCAGACTAGGAACCATGAGGTTGCAGGTTTGATCCCTGGCCTCACTCAGTGGGTTAAGGATCTGGCATTGCTGTGAGCTGTGGTGTAGGTCACAAACACGGCTCGGATCTGGCATTGCTGTGGCATAGGCCAGCAGCTACAGCTCTGATTCAACCCCTAGCCTGGGAACCTCCATATGCCACAAGTACAGCCCTAAAAAAGACAAAAAAAAAAAGAAGTTAAATTCATAAAAACAGAGAATAAAATGATGGTTACCAGGAGCTGAGGGGTGGAGGGATAAGGCAGATGTTTTTTAAGGGTACAAATTTATACCCTATAGTAAATAAGTCCTAGATACTTAATGTACAATATAGCATATCTACAGATAATATTGTACTATAATCAAATTTACTAAGAGACTAAATCTTAATTATTCACACAAAAAATAAGTTATGTAATATGATAGAAGTATTAACACCACACTGGCAATCATATTGCTATATATATATATGTTTGTGTGTGTTCAAAAAAAATTGGGTGTGGCCAGGAGTTCCTGCTGTGGCACAATGGAATCACTAGCATCTTGGAAGTGCTGGGACTCAACATTTGATCCCTGGCCCCACACAGTGGGTCTGCCATTGCCTCTTCCGTGGCTTAGGTCGCAACTGCAGCTCGGGACCTAATCCCTCGCCTGGGAATTCCACATGCCAGTGGGGTGGCCAAGAGCACAAAGGCTCTCATTTACTATTTTAAGGAATTAATATTTTATCTTAAAGTTGATGGACTTTACATAACTCGCAGTTCTTGTCTATTGAGGTCATATATATTCTCCTCTTAGAAGATATTATTCTTCAAAAATTACTATTTCCATATTTTTGATAACACTATTAAAAATACCAAAGATTTCATTGACATCAGACCATTTATATTTTAACTACATATTTGTGTATTCTCCCCACAATAATAAGAAAAGACTATATCCCAGGTACTTTAAAGATTTAAATCCCTTTCAGTAGCTCAACAGCCTTATTATACTCTAGAACGTTATTTTTTTTTAATCCCCTCCTCTTTTTCTCTTAAAGGAATTTCTCCAATTTCTCTCTTAAAGGAATTGGTGCTGGCTATTTAAAGAATTTCTTTTAATTGCTTTCTTCAAATGTATATGAGGAAGGAGAAGAGATAAGAATTATCAAATGACAATTTTCTATCACCTCATACTATTTTCTTGCTTTTCAAGAATTTCAGTATCTTTTATATATGCCATAACTCACACTCTTTAAATTCAGTCCTATAACAGTCTTTTGTCTAAAACATATTTACTTAGAATTCAAGGGTAGGGGAAATAATAACAGTAAGCTGACAATCTTGGATTCTTTGATGTAAGTCCAGGATCTGTAGCTAAACAATGATATAGCACTTATTAACTTAAAGAGGAACATCAGATTAGGAATCTTAACATTCCATCTCTAGCCAACAAGTATGGTGCTATTAGCTCTGAAAAATTTGTAATCTCAGAATTTGATACTGTGTCCAACAATTTAACCCTGAAATTGAAACAAATAAGAAATAAAATACATGTATAAGTCATACACAGAATTATCCACCTTAGTAAATATAAGTAGATATATCATCCTGGAGAATAGGTTATCCCTCAAACCTAATAAGTCTAATACTGAAATAATATAAAAGAACTGTATTTTAATTCTAAAATTCTCAACTGTGTACTGGCTTACACTCTGTACATTAGAACTATGTTTACTTTTCTTTCTGTAAAAGTAAAACTTTAGTAATATAAATTAAATTTTAATTAATATATTTTAATCCCAGTACAATTTATATCAGAATTACACTATGAATGTTAACATAGTTAGAATCTTTTTGGGAAAAAAAAAAGAGAAAATCCAGTGATGCATACACACACTTCAAAATATATCAGTGATTCTGAGAAATAGTTTATTAATCAATTTTTCTTCTGATTAACACATTGTTTAAATAACGGATCTGACCTGTTTTCATCTTGAATTTCTGAAATCCAAAATTTCTAGTTCACTGGAAATATAAATGATGCAAAGAAAAAGACTATTTTCACAAAATAAAATTTACTAAAAATTTGTATATCCATTTTTCAGTTCCCTCAAATAGTGTCATTATCTCCCACTTGAAAGCAAAAGCAAGCAATAAAAAGGAACTGCATAAGAAAACGTCATTTAAGAAGCTAAGGATTATCACAATACATGTGTAAATAATAGTCTTCTTTTGCGGCACATTTAAGGAAAACTATATTCCTTTTAAAAAATTATTATGAAAAGATAATGCAATCCAGAGTTAAAATGACCAGATTCCAGAGACTGAAGCAGAGATTGAGTGTGCTGCAAAGTTTGTAAAGGGATTGTTGGGAAATAATCAAACACATGAAACTTGGCAATGTAGACATACAAAGTATGGCTACGGCTCATGATATCTATAAAAACTCAGAGAACAGATAATACAGAATAACTTAGCAATTTATAAATAAGGTTAAAAATTTTACTTTGGCTTATCTTTCCTTTATTATTATTCAAAACCTTAGTTTAATATGTAACCACTTAATTGAAGAATTTCTAGTCATCAAGGTATAAGTACAGAATTATTTTAATTTTCCCAATAATTACCTTTCATTTATATGTTCTACTTAATGGTATTTTAGCTGAATTTTGTTTGTTACATTGGAGTATTATCACTGTCTCATTTTAAGATTCAGTTATGATTTTATTTAAAAGTTCACTCTTAAACTTGATTCCATGTTAGTTCCTTCTACCCCCCAAGCCCACACTGAAGTAGAACTGAGTCCTGCTTAATTACTAAGAATGAGAGGGTACACGGCTAGCCTGACTCAGAGATATCTCTTCTTCCTTTTCTAAGCACTAGTTTACCTGCTATGGAGGGCAGAAAGAAAAGTATTAAAAACATGTTTATCTTTTTTGTTAGTCATTCAGTCTTCTATCTGATCCTAATGTTCTCTGCTGATAGGTTGGGGTCTTCATACAGTTGGTGTATGTGGTTTTCTTTGAGCAATGCTCAGCATCACTCCTGCCTTCCTTGCTGCTGGGCACAAGGCCCAGCTAAGAAGATGATTGGATGCTAAAATCCAGGTCCTACTCTGTCTCTTAAGGCTAAGTCAAAAGCACACAGATAGTTTAATGTAAACAGAGATGCACCTTCCACTTTCCTGTAGACCATGAGGCAGCTATAGCATCATCAAAGACCAGTAAATTATAGGTAGTGATCAAGGAAACATGGGAAACCCATTAGGAGACTTCAATCTACTAGTGTTAGGGCAGCAATACCAAGAATGGAGACAAATCTAGTGAATTCTGTGAAATACATTGCCATCCACTGGAGCCCTAAAAAACTGTTGTACTCTAGGAAATAATTTCAGTGGTCAGAAAAAAAAAAAAAAAATGCAGTACGAGGAGTAATGGCACAATGCCCAAAATGACTGGATTCATCTCTCAGTACATTTAATTTCTCCCATTGAGATTTCCAAGAGGTCCTATATGAACAAATGGGAATATCCACATGAGTCACTGAGATTTCATCTGTACCCCCAAGCAGTTGAAGCAGAGCAAATTCTAGTTACCTACCACCACCCAGCTATGAGGCAGGTAGCTAGAGATGAACTCCTGATGCTTTCTGTCACCTGATAAGCATTAATGTTAGAAGTATCAGTGGATCAAACATAAACTGTTATAAATAACCATGCTTGAACATTGTCCACCAAATCTACATTTTACATTCATTTTATTTTTAACACTGCAACTTGACATTACAAGACATAATCTTCATTTTTTAACAGCCAAATTTAATATTTTTAGGAAAAATAAGCTATTCTCTTGGGACCTCATAATAGATTCCATTTGCCTTTTTTTAAGGAATAGTTTTTGTGGCCACGTAACAATGCTTTTTTACTTATTTAAATACATTATACTTGGAATAAATATTATTCTTGTTATAAACATTAGAGTTCTGAAAAACAACTTAAGGAAATACACTATGTTTTCCATATTCATGCAGTAGTCCTAAATTATAATTATGTAAATTTTGAATATGCTGATAATTTATAAGAACTATGAATCCTATTAATTGACTAATTAAATCTCAAGTAATATTGATGCAAACACATTACTAGAAAAATGCATAGTAAATAGAGATATTTTAAAGATTTTTAAAGGCCAACACCAAATGATTTGAATGTGAATGTTGTCATTGACCATGAAAGGTTCAAATCAATATACATGTTTAGGTACTAATGTGCTACATCTAAATCATTTTATATAATTGACTATAAAATATTTTAAAAATTTTAAAGTTGTATTTTATCAGAGAATATCTACATATTTAAAAACAAAAACACACTTGTCCCACAGTGACTCGATCTATTGTTTCAAAACTACATTCCTTGAAGAATTCTGCTCTAGACCTGTCAAATACTTTACTGATTCCACTTACATGTCTAGGGTGATACTGGTGGGAACATTATCAAAAGGCATTTTTCTAGGTTGGAGGAGTTATAATTTCCTAAGGCAAAATAACTGTGTCTATGTTGTGACCAAAAAAGAAAGACACGTTCAAAGTCAGAAAAGTAGACCAAGAGGAAAAATTAAAGAGTGAGGGTAAATGCTAGAATAAAACAAGAAGGCAGAAATGTTGGGTTAGGTATAAAGTCAGGGTGGAAAATATTAGACCAAAAGTAATTTGGATATGATAGGAGAAAAGAGGGTCTTTTTCAAAAATTCAGTGATTCTAGGAGTTCCCATCGTGGCTCAGTGGTTAACAAACCCGACTAGCATCCATGAGGACATGGGTTCCATCCCTGGCCTCACTCCCTGGGTTAAGGATCCAGCATTGCCATGAGCTGTGGCGTATGTCAAAGATACGGCTTGGATCCCATATTGCTGTGGCTGTGGCGTAGGCCCTGATTCAACCCCTAGCCTGGGAACCTCCAAATGCCATGGGTGAGGCCCTAAAATGACAGAAGACCAAAAAAAAAAAAAAAAAAAAAAATCAGTACTTCTAGTGACCACTGTGTGTGCCATCCCAAGTAATTCAAAGGGAAATAGCTGGGTAGAGATGGAAAGCTTATAAACTCCTTAATCAAAAATTATAGAACTCAGAGGTTTATCAAGCAGCAGTGGTGAAAAGAAAAATCCAAAAACTTCATTTTATCATTCTTCCAAAATATGAACTTTTGATCTTTAAAATGTTGGCATCTAACAAAGTATCAAGGCTCTCTAAACCATCATTCCCCCTTCCACTTCCTAGGAACAGGGTGTTAGTAGAGATGGATCAAATCCAAGAATAGTTTAGGGATCACAGAGCCAACAGCTACACTTTCGTAAGATGCACCCCATCTAGAGATGTCTAGGTATAGAGCATAGACTAAATTACTCTGGATGTTGGGCAATGTTCTTTCGCCTTTCTTTGAATTTATTATTCCTTGCCTTCATAGTAATACTTTTTCAGAGTGTTAATTTTATGGTATGAGTCTGAAAGAGAGAATGACCTGAAAGGAGATATGCCCTGAGAATACCCTTGGTATGTTAGTAGGATAGACTCTGGGCCAGAATTGCAAAGAAAAATTTGGATCCCTAATGTTCCTTCCAAGTCCATACCTCAACCCCCTCCATAAGAAACTATTGAGTACACTGGGGCTGCTAAGAGTCGCATTACTGTTTGGATTTTGCTGTTGCTAAAGACTTGTTATTTAAATTTTCCTTGGAATATCCCAGTAACCTCTTAATGAATACCAATGGGGTCTGAATAAAATACTTTGAGTTATTTTCTATTGCTTGTAATTGAGAAATTCAAAATGATTCTATCAACCTCATTTAGGGCAGGCCTTCTACTTAGGAGTTAAAGGTCAATTTTTTTTTTCTTATTTTTATTTTTTATTTATTTATTTTTTTTATGTTTTTTTAGGGCCGCACCCGTGGCACATGGAGCTAGGGGTGGAACTGGAGCTGTAGCTTCTGGCCTACATCACGGCTACAGCAACGTGGGATCCAAGCCATATCTGTGACCTACACCACAGTTCACAGCAACACTGGATCCTTAACCCACTGAGTGAGTCCAGAGATCGAACCCCAGACATCATGGTCCCTAAAACCATCATGGTTTCCACTACACCACAACAGGAACTCCCTTAAATTCTTTATTATAGTTGATTTACAATGTTCTGTCAATTTCTGCTGTACAGCAAAGTGACCCAGTTATACATACATATACATTTTTTTTTTTCACATTATCCTCCATCACGTTTTACAACAAGTGATCAGCTATAGTTCCTTGGGCTATACAACAGAATCTCATTGCTTATCCCAATTTTTTTCTTAACTGCAATAAATATGCACTTTGGTCTCTTCTTCCCTTGATTCAGGGGTAAAGGAAAGCAGTTCATGAATAAACTGAGAATGAGTCTAGCCATCTCAATAATAGGTCATGACAATAAACATAACATAAAAAATTTAGTACTGTAAGAAGAGTGTTTTTGAGAGTTTGTCAAAAGAAGCAAGCAAACATGATCCAGGAAGACTGTACTCTTAATTCTCTGGATTTCCTGAACTTCTTTGTTTAAAAATATTCCTGCTACATCAGCAGATCTCTCAGAGAGAATTTATAAGAGAGAGAATCTGTAAAGAACACATTTCAAAAAAGTTAAAGATACTTACTTAGAACTATAAATACTGATTAAAAGTCTTCTGGCTTTTCTACCTTCAGCTGCCTATTCAATTGAATAGTGGTCCTGTGACAAATGATCTGTATATAAAACTCTCAAACAGGAGCCAACTACTTATTTTAAGTATAGGTGGAAAATGTTTCATTTGACAATGTTGACAAAACAGTCGCTTGATTTCATTGTTTCTTCTTTAAATACAGCCTGATCTAGTTTTTAAGTCCTTTCTTTTCTTATATTCTTTTAAAAATGACTATGGAAATAGACACAAGAGGATTTTTTTTGCAGCAATCTTCTAAAGCTCTATTTACTATAGAATATAGTTCAAACACCATAAATAGCTGTGATTTATCATTTCTTCTTAATTTAACTTTCCACCAATCTATATCTAAAATACTTGCATTTTAAAAATGAAATGTTATAAAATTTTGTTGTGATGATTGTTGTACAACCATAAATGTAACAAAATTCATTGAGTAATTAAAAATAATTAAAAATGCATAAATTGCCTATCACAGATAGTAGTATATAATAATATTATGAAAAGATTCTCATGATTTTGATAATTCCTATGTTTCTTTGGGTCATTGCTATTTTTCCATGTTTCTTAGTTTACTCTGTACTCAGTAAAGTATCTAGTACATAGTAAGTACTCGGTAAACATTTGTTAAGTGAAAATCATCTAAGACATATTTAGTCTATCATAACTCACACATAGAGAAGATGATTACAAAGTAAAAAAATAGAAATAAAAATAATTTGTAATTTATTTGGCTTTAATACAGTTTAGGTTTTACTCCATGTTTTACTATCTTTAATTCCTTCAAGTAAAGGTTTATGCTAAGAATTAAGGATCATTTTAACAACTGAATGGTTTGCCTGCAATATTAAATATTAACTAACTTGACCAATAACTAAATCCCAAAAAAGAAAGAACATTAAATGTTTTTATAGTATAAGCAAACTATTCAACTAGTATCCATGAGGACACGAGTTCAACCCCTGGCCTGCTCAGTGGGCTAAGGATCCAGTAACCCACTGAGCTGTAGATCGCAGATGTGGTTCAAATCCCAAGTTGCTTTGGCTGTGGTGTAGGCCAGTAGCAACAGCTCTGATTTGACCCCTATCCCAAGAACTTTCACATGCTGCGGGTGTGGCCCTAAAAGAGACAAAAACAAAACAAAACAACACAATTCATGATAAGGAAAAAAAAGCTACCATTCAAATAAAATTTATATCCTTTCATTCCTAATCATATTATTTTACAAAATAATATTTGCAATGTTAGGAATATTTGCAATTCGCCATAGAGCAAGAAAAATATAAAATTTAAATTAAAAATTGAGAATTTGGTCTCTACTTAATAGTCAAAAATAGTAGCCTATAGAATTCAGGAATTTTTTTTTTTAATGACCACTGGTTTTTATTTAAAATATAAAGGTAAAAAAGATTTTATAGTAGACAACCATAAAAATGAAAATTTTATATACAAGGACTAAAAATTAGATCAAAGTTTGCCACAAATTCTTGCAAACATCTTTTTTTTACTCAGGTTTTGCTTGGTTTTGCTTGTTAATATCTTTAAATGTTGATTTTCAAGTCAATTAGTAGGTATTACTCCACTTAAAATCTCTTTAATATGTTTCAGTATTATCATAGGGTAAAATATATCTTTTCTTATAATAATTCACCTGGACGTATACTTTTCATTACTTAAAGTAATGGCAACAACCATCATTAATTGGAAAAATTATCTATTTTCCAAATATAAACCAAAGAGAACTAAAATCAAATGCATTTAGAAAGAAAAACAATTGTGCATTACACTTGGCTTCTACTTCCACCTTAGATTTATTGCCCACTTAGACACAGAAATGAAAGTTACTGTCTTAGCCCTATGCTGGGAAAATAGAAGTCTAGTTACATTATGTACTATTACTTTTTTAACAAAAGAGTAAAAATGGATAAGATACCCTGTACCAAAGCACTAGCTGTACCTCTGGCTGTTCTAGTTCTCTGACACACAAAAGAAAAAGGGAAATAACAAAGATAAACAATTATATTTTTTTTATCAATTTGTCGGGACTCTATTACACTTAGTTGATGGAATATTCAAAATGTGCTCCAGCTTCCATTACCACTGTAATAATCTCTTATTAAAGACACTAATAATTTTTAAATAAGTCCAACAATTCCTTTTGACCTTTATGTTTCTAGATCTGAATACAGCATCTCATAATATTTTTTTAGAAATTTTACTGGAGTATAGTTTACTTACAAAGTTGTGTCAGTTTCAGGTATATAGCAAAGAAAATATACATAAACATATATCCATTCCTTTTCAGATTCTTTTCCCATATAGGTCATTATACACTATTGAGTAGATTACCCTGTGCTATACAGTAGGTCCTTGTTACCTATTTTATATATAGTAGTTTGTATATATATGTCAATCAGCATCTCAAATATTAACAACTCCTAACTCCCAGATGTCTTTTTTATTCATGACTTCCATGATGCCACTTCTTTTTACTTTTTCCTACTATTACAACTACTCCTTTTCAGTGATATTTTCCTTTAACTTTTAATGTTACTCATAGTGCCAACCATGCACATTCTCTTCTCAGTACACACAATGATAATGTCAACTACCACATAGTCTTTGACTTTTGTAAATCTACCCAAGAATTTGTTATCTGATCTAGAACAAGTATGAGAGATTGTCCTCTGAACACTCTATCTGGTTATCCCTTAGATATGAACCTCAAATTCAATATGTCCCAATTGAATTCATTACCTTCTCCCCCAAACCTTATTTTTTTATCCTTATAAAATACTTTATTATTTTTTTTCTACTGTACAGCATGGTTACCCAGTTACACATACATGTACACATTCTATTTTCATACATTATCATGTTACATCTTAAGTGACTAGACATACGTCCCAGTGCTACACAGCAGGATCTCATTGCTAATCCATTCCAAAGGCAATAGTTTATATCTATTAACCCCAAGCTCCCCGACCACCTCATTCCCTTCCCCTCCTCCTTGGCAACCACAAGTCTATTCTCCAAGTCCATGATTTTCTTTTCCGTGGAAAGGTTCATTTGTGCCTTATATTAGATTCCAGATATAAGTGATATCATATGGTATTTGTCTTTCTCTTTCTGACTTCACTCAGTATGAGAATATCTAGTTCCACCCATGTTGCTGCAAATGGCATTATTTCATTCTTTTATGTAGCTGAGTAGTATTCCATTGTGTATATATATCACATCTTCCTAATGCAGTCATCTGTCAATGGACATTAAGGTTGTTTCCATGGCTTGGCTATTGTGAATAGAGCTGCAGTGAATATGCAGGTGTATGTGTCTTCTTCAAGGAAAGTTTTGTCCAGATATATGCCCAAGATTGGGATTTCTGGGTCATATGGTAGTTCTATGTATAGATTTCTAAGCTGATCTCCATAGTGGTTGTACCAGTTTACATTCCCACCAATAGTGCAAGAGAGGTCCCTTTTCTCTATACCTCCTCCAGCATTGTTATTTGTGGACTTATTAATGATGGCCATTCTGACTGGTGTGAGGTGGTATCTCATGGTGGTTTTGATTTGAATTTCTCTAATAATCAGGGATTTGAGCATTTTGTCATGGGCTTGTTATCCATCTATACATCTTCCTTGGAAAAATTTAGGTCTTTTGCCCATTTTTCCATTGGGTGGTTGGCTTTTTTGCTGTTGAGTTGTATAAGCTGTTTGTATATTTTAGAGATTAAGCCCTTGTCAGTTGCATCATTTGAAACTATTTTCTCCCATTCTGTAAGTTGTCTTTTTGTTTTCTTTTTGGTTTCCTTTGCTCTGTAAAACTTGTCAGTTTGGTTAGGTCCCATTGGTTTATTTTTGCTTTGATTTCTGCTGCTTTGGAAGACTGAGCTGATAAAACATTTGTAAGGTTGATGTCAGAGAATGTTTTGCCTATGTTCTCTTCCAGGAGTTTGATGGTGTCTTGTCTTATATTTAAGTCTTTAAGCCATTTTGTGTTTACATTTGTGCATAGTGTGAGGGTGTGTTCCAGTTTCACTGATTTCCATGCAGCTGTCCAGGTTTCCCAGCAATACTTGCTGGAAAGACTGTCTTTTTCCCATTTTATGTTCTTGCCTTCTTTGTCAAAGTTTAATTGACCAAAGGTGTCTGGGTTTATTTCTGGGTTCTCTGTTCTGTCCCATTGATCTGTGTTCTGTTTTGGTACCAGTACCACACTGTCTTGAAGACTGTAGCTTTGCCAAATCTGATTTTTCATTCTTCACTGCTTCTTAAGGTTAATAGCATGCTTGTCCATTCATTAGCCCAAGCCAAGAATCTAGACCACTTCCTTTTTTCTGCCATTTTCATTTCACATTCTGAACTATTTATCATTCATCTTTTAAACACTTTTAAATCTGGACCTTACCCTACCCCATTACCAGTAACATAGTAGAGATTTTTATCAACTTGAACCATGCTGTTAACTTGTCTTCCAATCTCTAATTCTACACAGCTTCAACTGAAGTAGACTGAAATCTTTCTAAAAGAATATTTGATCATATTTATTCTATATTTAAAATTTGGCAATATCTGTTTCTCAACATAAGATCCTGAAACTTCTGAGGTAATACATCTAAGGAGTTAAATGATCTTATTCCTTTCATACATCCTTACATGTCATCTCTTTCTATTTCACACACATGCATGCACACATGCACTGTCCTTTAACCTGACCAGGCTGAACTATTTGCAGTTCCCATTAAGTTTCATGTTGTTTCTAGTTTCCAGTCTTTTGCACATGCCTGAACTCCTTCTTATATTTATTTTTATTATTTGTTTATTTTGTCTTTTGTCTTTCCGGGGCTGCACCTGCAGCATATGGAAAATTCCCAGGCTAGGGACTGAATCAAAGCTGTAGCTGCTGGCCTATTCCATAGCCATAGCAATGTGGGATCCAAGCCTCATCTGTGACCTACACTACAGCTCACGGCAACACCATATCCTTAAACCCCTGAGCAAGGCCAGCGATTGAACCCACATCCTCATGGATACTAGTCAGGTTCATTAAACACTGAGCCACGAGAGGAACTCCAGATTTATTTTTCAATAAGCATATATGCATCTTTGAAATATCATTAAATATGTCACCCTCCAGTCAATTAAATACATGCTCTTTTTTTTGTGCCCATTATTACTTGTAGTATGGTTGTTTTCACTTCATTGAAGTTATGTGCCCACATATTTGATAACCTAGATAAAACAAACCAATGTCCTGAAAGATACAGTCTGCCAAAACTCATACAAGGAGAAAAGAACTATTTGAATAGCCCTATTTCCCTTAAATAAATTGAATTAATAACTAATAACTTTCCAAAACAGAAAGCACCAGGCCCAGATGAGTTCACTGGTAAATTATACCAAATTTTTAAGGAGGAAATTTACCAATTCTCTACAAGCAGTTTCAAAAGACAGGAAGTATTCCCTTTATTCTCTCTGCTTCTAACTTGATCTATGAAGCCAACATTACCCTATCACCCAAACCATACATTACATTACAAGAAAAAAAAAAACTTTTATCGTAAGCATAGATATAAAATCCTAAACAAAATATTAGCAAATAAAATCCAATGATATACACAAAGAATTAAACACTATGACCAAGTTAGATTTAACCCAGGTATACAAAGCTAGTTTAACATTCAATAATCAATTAATGTAATTTATCATAACAATCTAAAAATAAAAATCACAATATCATATCAGCAGATGCAGAAAAGGCATGTTACAAAATTCAAAAGGCATTTGTATTAAAATGCTCAGGAAGATAGAGGAACCTTCTTCAATATCATAAAGAATGTCTATGTAAAACTTAAAATTGGAGTTCCCATCATGATTCAGTTGTTAATGAACCCGACTAGTATCCATGAGGACACAGGTTTGATCCCTGGCCTCACTCAGTGGGTTAAAGATCAGCATTGACGTGAACTGTAGCATAAGCTGCAGACGCAGCTCGGATCCTGCACTTCTGTGGCTCTGGTGTAGTCTGGTGGCTATAGCTCCGATTTGACCCCCAGCCTGGGAACTTACAAATGCCACAGGTACAGTCCTAAAAAGACAAAATAGTAATAATAAAAAAATAAAATAAAACCTAAAAATAACACTCTTTTTAACACTGTACCATAAGTCCTAATTAAGGCAATAGCACAAGAAAATGAAATTAAAAGTACACTGAATAAGAAGGAAGAAACAAACTTTGGATATGATATAATTGTCTATGTAAAAAATCTTAAAGAACTGCCAAAAAACCATTATGAAACTAATAAACAAAGCAAGGCAGCAGGGATGCAAGATTATACCAGCTCTCCCCAAAATGAAATACTTAGGTATAAGCTTAACAAAAATGTACAACTATATATATACGATGAAAATTAAAGTTCTGAAAAAATAAAGGGACTAAATAAATGGAGAGCTATTCCATGTTCATGGATAAGGACATAATATTATCAAAATATCAAGTCTTCTAAATTGGATTTATAGATTGAACACAATCCCAGTCAAAATCTTAGCAAGTTATTTTGTAAATATCAACAAACTGATTATAAGTTCATAAGGAGAGGCAAAAGACCTAAAATGGTTAGCACAATATTAAAGGACAATAAAGTTAGAGGACTAAAACTATGTGACTTGAAGACTTACTACAAAACTACAGTAATGCAGTCTGGTGTGGTTTAAAGAACACAAAGGTAGACCAATTCAACATAATAGAAAGCCAAAAGATAGACTTACATAAATACAGTTAACTGATCTGTGATGGAGGAGCAAAGGCCATACAAACGAGAAAAGACAGTGTTTTCAAAAAACAGTCGTAGAAAAATTGGATATCCACATGCAAAAAAAAAAGTAAATAAAAAAAAAATAATCTAGGAGTTCCCGTCATGGCGCAGTGGTTAACGAATCCGACTGGGAACCATGAGGTTGCGGGTTAGGTCCCTGGCCTTGCTCAGTGGGTTAAGGATCTGGCGTTGCCGTGAGCTGTGGTGTAGGTTGCAGACGCGGCTCGGATCCCGCGTTGCTGTGGCTCTGGCGTAGGCCGGTGGCTACAGCTCCGATTCAACCCCTAGCCTGGGAACCTCCATATGCTGCGGGAGCGGCCCAAGAAATAGCAACAACAACAACAACAAAAGACAAAAAATAATAATAATAATAATAATCTAGACACAGACATTTCACAACTTAATTCAAAATGGATCACAGACCTAAATGCAAAATGCAAGACTATGAAATTACTAGAAGATAACATGGAGAAAATCTTGACGACCTTGGGTTTGGCAATGATTTTTTTAGATATAATACCAAAGGCATGATCCACAAAAGAAACAAACTGGATTTCACTAAAATTAAAAATTTCTGCTCTGTGAAATGTATTGTCAAGGAAATAGAAGGACAACCCACAGATTGCGGGAAAGTATTTGCAAAAAAAAAAAAAAAAAATCTGGTAAAGGACTGTTATCTAAAATATATAAATAACTCTTGGAGTTCTAGTCATGGTTCAGCGTAAACAAATTCGACTAGAAACCATGAGGTTGGGGGTTCAATCCCTGGCCTCGCTCAGTGGCTTAATCCAGCATTGCAATGAGCTGTGGTGTAGGTTGCGGATGTGGCTTGGATCTGGCATTGCTATGGCTCTGGTACACAGGCTGGCAGCTACAGCTCTGATTCTACCCCTAGCCTGGGAACCTCCATATGCTGCGAGTGTGGCCCTAAAAAGCAAAAAATAAATAAATAAAATAAATAACTCTTAAAATTCAGCAATAAATAAACGATTAATCTTATTTAAAAATAGGCCAAAAGACCACAGCAGTCACTTTACCAGAGAAGATAATCTTTGGCCTGATGTTAAAGAGGCATATGAAAAGATGTTCCACATCATCTGTCATTAGGGAGACTGAAATTAAAATAATTCTAAGATACTACCACACACCTATTGAATAGCTAAAATTTAGGACACTGAAACAAATGCTTGTAAGGATATGGAATAATAGGGATTCTCATTCATTGCTAGTGGAAATACAAAATGGTACAGGCATTTTGAACTTTCCATTTTTCATGGAAGACAACTTGGCACTTCCTCAGAAAAATAAACACACTCTAATTATCATGACCACACAATCATTCTTCTTGGTATTTTTCCAAATGAGATTAAAAAAAAAAAAAAACTATGTTCACACAAAAATCTGTATACATATATTTACAGAAATATTGTTGCCAAGCTTGAAAGCAACCAAGATGTCCTTCAGTAGGTTAATGGATAACAAACTGTAGTATATCCAAATAACAGAATATTATTCAACACAAAAATAAGGTAAGTTAACTATCAGGCTATGAAAAGACATGAAGGAAACAAATGCATATTACTAAGTAAAAGCAGTCAGTCTGAAAAGGCTACGTACCATATGATTCCAACTGTATGACATTTTGGAAAAGGCAAAAGTATAGAGATAAATCAGAGGTTATCAGAGGTTTAGGGAGAGGGAGAAATGAATAGGTAGAGCTCAGAGGATTTTTAAGACAATGAAACTTTTCTGTATGATATATATATATTTGTCTTTTTAGGGCCACACCAATGGCATATGGAAGTTACCAGGCTAGGGGTCAAATCGGGGCTGTAGCCACTTGCCTACGCCACAGCAACCCAGATCTGATTTGAGCCACATCTGCGAACTACACCACAACTCAAGGCAACACCAGCTCCTTAACCCACCGAGTGCAGCCAGGGATTGAACCTGCGTCCTCATGGATACTAGTCAGATTTGTTTCCACTGAGCCACAACACGAACTCCCTCTGTATGATATTGTAATGGTGAATACACATACTCACAAATTTCTCCAAACCCATAGAGTGTACCAAACCAAGAATGAACCCTAATGTAAACTATGGACATTGCATAAAAATGTGTCACTGTAGGTCCACCAATGATAACAAATGGGCCATTCTGCTGGGAAATGTTGATAATGAGGGACTCTACACATGTGGAGGAGCAGGAGATGTAAGAGATATACCTTCTACTTTGGGTTTGCTGTGAACCCAAAACTCCTCTGAAAATAACAATAGAGTTATTCTTTAAAAAAAAAAAAAAAAAAAAGGCATCTTGCATGGAGAAATTGAGCTTCCCACACTTGAAAATATGGAATGAACAAAATCTAACATGTTGCAAGTCATGTTTGGATGATTAGGAAACATCCAAGTGTTTTCTTGAAGAATATATTATATGTCCAGGAGTGTGTGGTCTGAATGGCCTTATAAAAGATTTTATCAAGGTAAGCAGAAGGATGAGGGGAAGAGACAAAGCACAAGAAAGAAGTAGTGTTGAAGAACTCTGCCTCACTCAACAACACCTGGCTCCCATCATCATGTCCTTCTTTTGTATTGTCTACAATTACTCTCATATAAGAAAAAACAATGTAACAAATGTTTACTGAGTGCTGGTGTTTAATAAGTATTAAAGATTGCTAAAGCCACTGGAGTCTCCATTATGGCTCAGGGGTAATGAACCTGACTAGCATCCATGAGGATGCAGGTTTGATCCCTGGCCTTGCTCAGCAGGTTAATGATCCAGTGTTGCCATGAGCTGTGGTGTAGGTCACAGATGCAACTCAGATCTGGCTCATTGCTATGGCTGTGGTGTAGGCCGGCAGCTGCATCTCTGATTTGACCCCTAGGCCTGGGAACTTCCATATGCCACAGGTACAGCCCCAAAAGCAAAAAAAAGAAAAGATTTTGCTGAAGTGGGATAGAGAACATGAAGCATAAATTGGGTCAAGGTAAGCAGCAAGACTGAGTACTGTTGTGGCTCCATGTGGCATCAGACTGGGGTCCTGACATCACTGACCAAAGGCAGAACCAGATCAGAAGCTAGAAATGAAGTTGAATGTCAAAATTCTCATCAGAATTAAGGACATTTTCGAATTAAAAGCAGAAACATGAGATAGATTGAGACCTAGCAAGAAAACAATTTATTAGAATTCTATGGTCTAAAACCAGTGATTTTGATGTCATGATACTTTTGAATTAACAAGGCTGTGAATTCCTAAGGTGCTCAACCCACTAAAAGTCTACATAAAGCTTTAAAATCTATGAAGGCAGGGCAACATTTCACATTAAAAATTTTACCTTCTAAATTATGTTTAGCATAGACACACCAATACAAGTCTATTCAATATAGATAAGAGTTTATAGAATTATAAACTCATAAATATGGAAAGAAACTAAGAGGTGGAACATGTCCAACATCACTCTCAATCCATACAGGAATTCTCTCAACATTTTCAACCAAATTTATACAGCCTCAGCCTGATATATGCAGTGACAATGAGTTCATTCCTCTTATAGAAAGCTCAATAATCATCTTTGATCATCTACAACAACAAACATTTCCTGTGAATTCTTATTTGCCAGATACAAGTCTAGGCACCAGGGATACGAGCATGTGTAATTAATGTCTTCCTTAAATTGGATTCAATTCCATCTCTCTTGAACTTCTATCTACTGGTCTTTATTCCTACTCTAACACACAGAAGTACTAAGCATTCACTTTATCCAGCGGACCATTCCCTCACACATTTGCTTTGCAAAATACTCATAATCTGAATGGGTCCCATTTGCTGTTCTTACTATATAATATCTTAGACTAAAAACATTTCAGGTTTTGCACAAGCACTTCAGAAGCACAATCAGTTATTTTTTCACACAGAATATGGATACTTCTAACATAGTTATAGGTTTTTTTTTTAAATAGTTATAGAATTTGGCTAGGGATCTATTTAATGCATTCTAGTGGCAGAAGTAAACTAACATGTTTTAAGTACCATAAGATCTTAGCCTAATATGAAAGCAATCCAACAATGAAAAAAAAAAAAGCATTTTATTTTATTTTGCCTTTTTTTTTTTTTTTTTTTTTTTTTTTTTTGCCTTTTCTAGGGCTGCTCCCTTAGCACATGGAGGTTTCCAGGCTAGGGGTCTAATCGGAGCCATAGCCGCTAGCCTATGCCAGAGCCACAGCAAGGCAGGATCCAAGCCGAGTCTGCGACCTACACCACAGCTCACAATGCCGGATCCTTAACTCACTGAGCAAGGGCAGAGACCGAACCCACAACCTCATGGTTCCTAGTCAGATTCGTTAACCACTGAGCCACGACGGGAACTCCAAAAAAAAGCATTTTAAAGGTTAAAAACACTATTCTAATATGCTGTAATGTTTATTACTAGATTCCATTTTATAATATCATAAGGAGTGGACTAGAACATGCCAACATCACCTGACCAGGACTAGAGATAAAAATATAGGAATATTCTACATGTTGGTGACAGCTGGGCCCAAAAAAAGGTTAAGTCTCTCACAGGAGTGAATGTTTAAAGAATGAAAGCAAATTACATTTTTAAGATTAAATTTGCTAGGTAAATAAATCATTGCATTTAAAAAGTTGAATATGGGGGAGTTCCCGTCATGGCACAGTGGTTAACGAATCCGACTAGGAACCATGAGGTTGCGGGTTCGGTCCCTGCCCTTGCTCAGTGGGTTAACAATCTGGCATTGCTGTGAGCTGTGGTGAAGGTTGCAGACGCGGCTCGGATGCCACGTTGCTGTGGCTCTGGCGTAGGCCGGTGGCTACAGCTTCGATTGGACCCCTGGCCTAGGAACCTCCATATGCTGTGGGAGCGGGCCAAGAAATAGCAAAAAGACAAAAAAAAAAAAAAGTTGAATATGTATATTAAAGAGCTTTAACTATAATTTCTTTCAGTTTCTGTGGATTTTATTGTTCTGAATAACAAAAAATATGTACTTTGGCATGTTATTCTGTACCCAAACATTCTGCAAGGTCCTAGACTTCAGAAAGGTCCTAGACTTCAGAAAAACTTTGTAACACAGTCCTCAGTTTTAATTACCCAGGGATTCTCCTGGGGCCCTTGAAAAATTATTGGATGGGGAAATATTTAAGTGAGAATTCTACCACACGAGGGACAAGAAACATAATATTCTAATCAGATAGTGGAGAATCTCAATAAATGCTCATATTTCTCCCATTAGCAATTTTCTCCACAAGTATTTTGGCACTTGCTAAAAGAGTCAAGAGACAGCAAAAGGGCCAATTTGGCTGACGACATAAGATTAGATTTTGCTAACTGCCGAAAAAGAGGGTGGTTCAACCATGAGACTTGAAAATGATATATGTTGAGGATTTGTCAATATTTTTAAAAGCCAAGAAGACAAATGTTCCAAACAGGATTTCAAACAAGAATATATATTCACAACAATGAGAATTAGTTCTCAAACATAAGAATGATTAGAATATAGTAGTATTGGTTTTCAAAGATCACATTTATCAATAAGCTGTATTTTCTCTATGAACATGTACCATAAAATCAATAAAACAATGAAAGGATATTTTGGCTAGTAAGCAGGTAGTTCATGATCAAATGTAAACGGAAAGAAGTAGTGGTAAAAAATGCAAAAAAAAAATTCATAAATCGTTCATACTTGCCTTTTGGTGTGTTTTGCTCTAAAAAAAAAAAAAAATAGTAATAATGGCATGCCCAAAGTTCTAGGAATTCTCAGTACTTCAAACTATAAAATGCAGACAATTTGAAGATCTATACACAGACAAAAACATTTTTTATCATGTCTTTGACATTACTAATCATTACTACCTCCTTTACCCTTTCTAGGGTCAGCTTCAGGAAGTATGAACTTTCTGACATTCATTTTATAACATTTCAATTTTATAAAGATGGAAAGAAATTAAGGAATGTTCCTCTTGTTAGCTTCAACCCCAGCTGTTAAATACTCTATGCTCAGAAGATGTTGTACCCCCAAGCAATAGCAAAGTCCTATCCCCATCCACCTTGGGCTGACTTCCTATTATCTGTCACTGTGCTTTTGTTTTGTCTTGGGATCAGTGAAAAAAAATAAGCCAATACATCTAGACAGGTCTGAATAAGACATGGCTTAAATTAACTGCACAGAAAATGTGTACAATTAAAATATATGTTCCTTTTTCACTTTGTTAAACAATTAGCATCTATCCACTGACAGGCATTTTTGTTTGCTTTTTACCTCCATACTTTCTGGACTAATCTTTCTTCTGCATGTAGATCTAAAAATAAAAAGTATTACTCTCTTGAATGTTTATGACATCTTATCTTATTAAATCCAGTCTAGACACTATTATAGAATTTAAGGATTTCTATCAAGTGACAACACATACCTCTTTGTGTCATATCCCATCAAAATTCTAGTACATGCTCCTTGCCTCAGTAAGTCAGATTTAGATAAATTAAGATCTATGATAGTTTCATTGACCAGTGGGGAAGAAGAGCACACGCTACAACAGATAGGAAAATAAAATTAGGTCCCTGCATAAGGAAAATAAAATTGGGTCCCTGCATAGGAAAAAAAAAAAAGAAAAAAAAAAAAAAACCTTTAACCATCCAAAAGAGGTAGATATTATTCTATTTATTCACTTTACAGGTGCGCATCAACCGCCTGCTCCATACCAGACACTGATCTAGAAGCTGAGGATACACACATAAAGAAATATAGAAGCACTCTATATTTAAAGAGGGTTTTTTTTTTTTTTTTGTCACAATAGTGTTTACACAGCCCTGTACCCCTGTTGAAGCCAGAGTTTCAGAAATACCTCACAAAATAAAAAAATGAGCCTTAAAGAGGATACTGACTACCATATGAGGTGTACATACAATTCTCCAAGTTGCTAGCTTAAATGTTTTAACCTGGGGTTGTTTCCACTTGACAAATGCTTAAATAAGGAGATAAAAATCATGTATCCAAAATATTTCCTTCAAAACTTTTAATACTCAATTTCTGGTTTTAAGATATTTGCCTCACAAGTTTAATTTGCAGCATATAATATTGAAAACTACATGTACACTATATAATCTCACATATTAGAATCTAAAAATGTTTAATCCATAGAACCAGAGAACAGAATGGTTGTTGCCAGGGATTGAGGTGTGGAGGAAACAGAGAGCTGTTCATCTAAGTATAAAAACTTTCAATTTTAAGATGAATAGATTCTCGAGAGCTACTGTGCTGCATAGTGAATATAGTTAATATTGTTTTATATACCTGCAATTTGCTAAGAAGATCTTAAGTGTTATCACACACATACAGGTAACTATATGAGGTAATGGACATATTAATTAGATTGATTGTGATAATCATTTTTCAATGTATATAAAATCAAATTATACATTTTAAATATTTATTTTTTATTTGTCAATTATATCTCAGTAAAGCTGAGCAGGGGGAAACCTATATGCATCCCAAGCAAATGAGAAAACTAGTAGGATAGAACATGCTCTGATTATATCTTGTTTCCTCCAGGAAAGTGAACTAGCTGTGGCACAATTCCCTTTAGTAGACTGTTCCAAACTTCCTCTACAAATTGGCTTTCAATATTATGTGTCAGTGATGTCTATTCAAGAAGTGAAAAATCACTCAAGACAAATTTTATCAGCCATCTGGATTTTTTCCACTTTAATCCGCAAAAAATACACTGTGAAACACAATAAAGGCATGACTGCTGCCCATCTCTGCATTACACAATAGGTATTGCTTGCTTCACAGTTTACAGAAGTGTACCTCTTTAGAAATATTAGGAACAGTATGATAAGCATATGAAGTAACACACAAAAGACAGAGCACAAGCGTCCTTGAGGAAACTATTTTACTTTCTGGGTAAAATTTTTATAACTTTGAAAACGGGCTGATGTGGGCTACACTGGAACATCCTCTTGCTTCCTAATTTTATAAAATTTTCAATTTTCTGTCTTTCTGGGTTAATGAAGTTCTACTAGTTTCAAATTCCCCAAATAAAAAAGACAAAATATGTTTTTCTTCTTGCTATGTTACTTAATTGGTAAGGAGTACAAGCATGCCCTGTTTAAACGTAAGGATAAAGCAAACAAATATAGACAGGCTTTGCGTGAAAAGCCCCATTCTAGAAACTAGATCATCTCAGATAAATGGATGCATGTTGCCATTTGCCTCAAGTTAAAGAAATTTCTGTAGTGTGATGGTTAATATAAAAGCTCTGAGGACAACACAAGGCACAAATTTCAGTTCTTCCAATTATTAATTAAGTAATCAGAGATAAATTACTTTCTTATTCTTCACATTACTTGTTTCTAAATTTAAGACAATAATAGCACCTACATCACATCATTTTAGTAAACATTAACTGAGTTTTTACATGTAGAACATCAAAACAGTTTCTTGGCAAGTAAGTTCTCAATGAAAGTTATCGAATAAAACAAGCTTAATTGGGCACAAAAGCATAGCTGCTATTAAGAACTGTTAGAATACAAAATTTAAAGTCATTTCCCGCCAAGAGTAACTAAATAGTATTTTTCTATATGGACAAAGTTTAATAAAAATTTATTCTGAGTTCAAATAGCAATGTCTGGTTTTTAAGACACTATATAAATTTCTAGAGCAATTGAAATCTTTCATCTTTGGAGATCACACTTTTTTTTTTTCTTTTGTAAGTATTGAATAGACTACAAAGATTATGTTTTACTTTTATATTGGGAAAAAGCACAGAATTGTTCCTAATGACCTATCTGTTATTTCATCAAGTAAAAATATCTGAATGAATGTTGCCATGGACTGAGTGTTTGTTCCCCCCAAAATTTATGTGCTGAAACCCTAATCTCAATATGACAGTATTTAGAAAGGGGCCTTTGGAAAGTAATTAGGTCATAGGTTGAAGTCTTCATGAATGGCATTAGTGTCCTTATCAAAAGATGCCCAGAGAGTTAGCTCACCCTCTTTCTACCATGTGTGCATACAAGAAGTTAGCAGTCTGAAACCTGGAAGAGCGTCATCACCAAATTCAATGATGCTGGCACCCTTATGTTAGATTTCCAGACTTTAGACCATGGGAAAGATATTTCTGTTGTTTATAAGTCTTTCAGTCTATGGTACTTTTTATAGCAGCCAGACCCAAGAGCTTAACTAAATTTTGAATATGTTTGGAACTGATATGCTTAGTATACAGGCTGTGCAGCATATCTCATATTTACTAGGGACATAAAAACTTGGGAGTCACCTTAAAGAGACTGTCATTCATCATCCAAAGCAGATGCAACATTAGTTTATAAGGAGACTCCATGACTACTATAGGAGAAATGCTATTCAAAGTAAAACACCGTATACAAAGAAACCAATGAACGGTTTCAAATATAAGCTGCAAATAAAAAGTCAAAAGAACAAATATTCAAAATTGAAAGTACCAGTTTTTCTAAAGCAGCCTCACACATGGTATCCTCCAGGGTGAATACTAATGAAGATGTATCTACCTTTTTGAGCAACTTCAGAGCTTAAAATGTTATAAAAATTAACAAATGAAGTAGACAGTATTACCCTTATTTTACCCTCACTAACTTTGCTATTATTATTTTGCTACAGGTCACATTTAACACTACAAGGCTGTATAAATACAACCCTCTTTTGTGCCAGAAGTAGAAAAATGAATACTGATGAACAAAAGTAGTAACTGTCACAACCAAACCTTTCAAGATAAATGCCACCAAGTTTTCCCACACTACCCAGAGAGGAGTCCAGAAATTGTTATTCTGGATTCTCATAATAAAGTAAAAGGAAACTTTTACAAGGTCCTGAGCCCTTGATATCCCGCAAATAAAGGTGCAGGATTTCCTAAATTTTCTTGCAGCAGGAACGCACTTGGGTGGCACCAACCTTGATTTCCAAATGGAACAATCATCTACAAAAGGCGAAGTGAAGGTATCTACCTTGTAAATCTGAATGGGGAAGAAGCTTCTTCCAGCAGTTCGTCGCGACTATTGCCACTGAAAAGCCAGCTGATGCCAGCACCATATCCTCTAAAAATCCTGGCCAGCGAGCTGTGCTGAAATTTGCTGCTGCCACAGGGCAGTCCTGTTGCTGGCCGCCTCACTCCTAGAACCTTCACTGACCAGATCCAGCCAGCCTTCCTGGAGCCATGGCTTCTGCTTTCTACCGCGGGGAGTTGACCACCAGCACTTCACAGAGGCGTCTTATGTTAACCTGCCCACTGTTGTTGCCTAGTGTGACACAGACTCTCTGCTCACCCATGGGGACACTGACAAAATAGCAAGACAACATCAAGAGAGCTCACTCTGGAGTCTGATGTGGTGGCTGCTAGCCTGGGAAGTCCGGCGCGTGTGCAGCCCCATCTCGCGAGAACACCCTTGGGCCGTCAGCCCAATCCCTACCTGCACAGAGACCGTGAAGAGAGGGCAAGGGAGAGCAGGCTGTGACCAAGAGAGGGGATTTCAGGGGGAATGGGCGGCTCCAGCCTCCAAACTCACTGCTCCTGCACCTGAGGTCACAGACAGGTCTGAAAGTGCAGGTGCCCTCTGTGCCCACGGAGCAGTTCCTCACTGGAAACGGAGCCTCAGCTGCCACGGAGGAGTCTGCAACCCTCACTGCTCTGGCCACTGAATAGGTAGGAACAACATATGAGTGGTTTTAAACTGTTTTCCCACAGACTCAAACACAAAATGGACACAAAATTGACAGAAAATAGTCTCTTCAAAACATATATGTAAATATACATATATAATCTAGTTATATATATAATATACATGTGGATATATATGTAAATAAATGCCACCAATGTCTGTTTCAACTATGAAGGAACTTCAGGGACATACAGATATGATCTTCATTTCTGTTACAGAGTCTATTCATAGTTCAGTATGTCTCAAGTGGAGTTCCTAAAATAATGGCATCAGAATTATTCCAAGATGACTGTTTGAAATATATCTCAGGGTCCTAGCTCAGACCTACTGAATCAGAAACTATAGAAATAAAGGGTGCAAAATTTTTTTTAGATTTCCTAAGATTTTTATTTACCATACAAATTGGACAATTGTTTCCTAAACACATTATGGAGAATTATTCCTAAACACAAATGGAGAATTATTTCCTAAACACATTATGGAGAATTATTCCTAAACACAAATGGAGACTTATTTCCTAAACACATTCCTATTCTTCCTAAACACATAAGGAAAGCAGCATTTAAATCTTGCATATTATAATGTTCTCAGTAAATTGTTTTTTCTGTCTCATATGAAAACATCTTAAACTGCTAGATAAAAATTATGGATTAAAAACATGCATTAACTCTTGTTGCCTCCATAAACTGACCAGTCTAAAACTCAAAGATACAAAAGTAACTATTATTCAAAGGTATAAATGCCCAAATGTGAGAAAATGAGAGGAATTAATGACATCAAATTTTTGTAGCTAGAAAAAAAAGGTCAATAAGGGATAATTGACTCAGAGCCAAAAAAATCTGAATCAATCTGGTTGTGAGGAAAAGCAAGAACAAATTTTATGTGCACTGTAGAAAGTTCAGAATTTGAAATAATATATACCTCTTGGAGTGCCAAAAAATAAGAAAGGAAAAGTTAAATTGGATTTTTTTTTTTTTTTTTTTTTTTGCCTTTTCTAGGGCCCTTCCACAGGAACCTGGGAACTTCCATATGCACCAGAGCCACAGCAACGCAGGATCCGAGCTGCATCTGCAACTTATATCACAGCTCACGGCAACACTGGATCCTTAACCCACTGAGCAAGGCCAGGGATAGAACCCGCAACCTTGTGGTTCCTAGTCGGATTCGTTAACCACTCTGCCATGACAGGAACTCCAAAACTGGATTTTTTAAAGTCCACTTTAAAAACCATGGCAAGAATTTTGATAGCCTGTATCTTTTCTCCCTGCCCCAAAGATCCTTCTAAAATACAAAACAAAAAGGTGAATAGATAAAACTACATAAACCATGCCCTTCACAAAGAAGAAAAAAAAAAAAAAAAAACTTTAAAATAACTAAAAATTCTTTTAAAGGAAAAACACACCAAAATCTGATGAGTGATACACATGCTCCTATCATCATAAGTCTCTGCGATGTACAAGGGCATGTTGGGGAAAAAACATCCAAGGGCACAGAGAAGTGTGGAACTTGCCAGGGGGCTAAGATTGATCCAAAATCACCGTCATAGAAAGTTCACTCTAAATGTGAAACTATTAAAAAGTTATTCTGATAACATGAAAGCATTTATGATAGAGAAAACATTTAAATGTATGTGATTTGAACTTTCAGTCTTGGAAAGGTATAATTTCTGGAAAAGAAAAATGCAAAAAAGGAAGAGAGAAGCATACTCTGGCAATTGAATGATAAAGGAGAACATAGTAAAAACAGAAAATTTAAGGGTTTAAGACAAAATAAGGGACAAAAAGAAGAACACACGTAATACCTGCCCTATCACCAAACAACTAAAGAAACTCAATTTTGTTCCAAGAGAAAAGGAAACCACTGAATTAGGAATCTTATAAATTATCTCAAAACTGCAAAATGAATAGGATGGAAAAAATAGATATAGCAAGCTGTAACACAACAATCCAAACTAAAAATCAAACATACTCAGATAACAACTTTGAGAAGCATACAAATGACACACACACACACAAAAAAAAATTTTTGAATCAAAATTTTAGTAATTACAAAAATGAACATAAAAAGGGAGAAAGAAAAAGAGTGATTACTACATCTAGATGAAAAGGATAAAATGTTCTTAGAAATACACGAGACATCCAAGGGAAAATTGGGAATAAGAGGAATAAAAGAAAAGCAACTTAAAATGAAAAATCAGAAGAGTAAAAATGAGATAAAGCAGCAGAATAAATGGTCAGAGAAAGTGCTGGAAATAGAAGACAAAAGACTTTAATAGGTATAAATGAAGTCTATGAAAGAAAAAAATAACAAACCAACATAACTACAATAATACTTAAAGTTATATTCCAATAAAACTTTCAACAAATATACCTGAAAAGACTGTACCAGCCACATGAGAAAATTAACCCAGACCAACCGACCACAAGATGTAATCTAGTAAAACTTAGACGTCAATGATAAAGAAAAAAAATCCTCAAGTTCTCCAAGCCAAAGATCAAATAAATTACAAAACAGCCAAAAAATTCAACTAGTATATAAGATTTCTCAACTACAACAACCACAGCAAGGCAACAATGGAACAGCATATTTTTTAAAAAGAAAAATTAATGAAACAAAGTGCAAACCAAGAGTTTTATATTATCCGAGTTGTCCAAATATTTAAGTTGCCCAAATATTTAAGTTTAACAAAAACTTAGAAAGTCTATATCCACAAGCCTTACTTAAAGAATTTTTTGGAGGATGAGGATCTTCCAAAACTTATAACTGGGAAAAACTTTAGCAAAAAGATAGTAAGCATTTTAATATTTATAATTATAGATCTAGGGCTAAAATGAAGACACAAATATGAATAGAAGGTAATATATTGTCTTGTGTGAAAAATAAAAATGGAATAAAAAGGGAGGGAAAGGGGAAAAAAATAAGCTCATTGAGTAATATATAGGCAATAGGTAGAAGGAATAGATTTATGCCTTTTAACGTGATAAAATATAACTTAGTCCAAAAGTCAGCATCTTATTGAATGAGGAAACATTTAATGGCAATTCTTCTAAGAAAAGGAACTAGTTTTTCTTCAACAGAGTATTAGAGATATAGAATGCATCTAAACAAGAGAAATCAATTTGAGGAAAAGAACTAGTAAAGAAAATATTATAGTAATTCTGGAAAACCCAAAAAATCAATGCTAAAACTAGTTCAAACAATAAAAATTCAACAAAGAGGTAGGATAAAACAGTAAATATATGGAAATAAATATACATATATGCAAATATCAAATTGCATAAAAGTAGAAAAGTTATGGCAAAAGAATATTAAGTATTTTTTAAAAACGCAAAATGTATAAAACAATAAGAAATTTATATAGCTATAGTGTAATCTTGAGCCCCAAAAAAGTATTCACTATTCTTGGGTGGGATGAGTCAACATCATAAAAAGATTACTTGCCTCTGAGTTAACTCATAAATTTAGGAATAGACAGAAAAATATTAAAAGGAAAATCTATGAGGGTCTCTAATTGGGTAAGATATTAAAACACACTAGAATGTCTCTAAATGAAAGAATGTGGTACTAACATGAATAGACAATCAGACCAGTGGCATAAATTAGAAAGACCCAAACATTATTGGGAGACATTTCTCTGTGTGTCTTTTACATTTCTATATGTCAAATCGGCTTCTATTTCAGATGATCTTTTGAAGGTGTTTATATAGCAAAGAGCTTTGGAAGATAGATGGTGTCTTCCAGGACAGATAACAGATTTGTTTCTTGACCAGGAAATTAATGTCTCATACACAAATGAATGGACTTGAATATAATGATAAAAATTTATACTTCTGGCAGTGTTTGGGAATGAGTCAGTGAAAGATAAATAGAAAATGAAAGCAAACTAATGTAATTGCTGTTTCAAGGAAAATAATACATAATAAAGGAAATGTTATTCAATAAACTCTTTTGTAAATGATATTTATAAAATCACAAAATCATAATCATTTAAATAATACATGTTGGTTTAAACAAATCAGTGTCTACTTAATTAAAGCAATATGTGTGTACTATTTTGATTAAGACTTTAAATAAAAGCAATTTATGGATGAGAAAGCGGGTAGAGAGGCCATAAGCTAAAATTATTACACAAAAAAAGCAAATATCTCCTTATAAAAGAAATGTTTTCTAAATAGAGCATAAAGAATGAACTTTTATTAAAATCAGGATCTATATATTTTTAAGGGCTATTTCCATACACAACTGTAATAGTATGTTAGTATGATCTCTTACAAACATTTAAAAACATGTATTAAGAATCTAAAGTGTTTACTCATTTTACTCATTAATGCCATTTTTATAAATTTACTATTAGAACACTATGTTAGAATAACAGCAAAAAAATTAGAAAAAATCCTCAAGGTAAAGGAATAATATAGTAATTATAGCTTTCTTGATGAAATTCTATGGAATTATTTAATATGATTGAAAAAATGTCAAGTTATATGGAGTATACTTGTGGTATGTTTTTAGAAATTTTATTATAATATTCCTGTACCTTGAGAAAAATATATATGCAAACAAGAAGCCCCTCCCCCAAAATACTATACTTGCAATGTAACCTGTGTAATATCAACCCTTTCCTGGTAATTTAAAAATATTACATATTATTACTCATAATCAAATGAGATCTTTTATTGCAAGTAAAATTTATTTCTCCTATACTTGATTGTTTAGAATAATCTCCCCTGAACTACTTAAGCAAGATTTCAGGTATAAATTTTTTTAATTATACATTTTTTAATCTTTTATGCCAGGGTGATTTTTTATATTTTTTAAATAGAACAGCACATGGCATCAAAAGAAGGCACTGACCAACTGTAGCATATGATAGCTATTAAGCAGTATGACTGTACTCACCTATACCAGTTCATTATCAGTCCAGCCTCTAGGTAGGATAAACATACAACTCTTGTTTACTTACGATAGTCCTATTTTATATCCTTTCTCCTGGAATAATTAAGTGTACACTTTCATTCTCAAAAACGTCCTGGCTAAATAATAAATTATATTTTTTCCCTGACTTGTATATACAATGACAAATGTGATTTTTTTTGGCATAGCAACTACCGTAGCTGTACTTTTGTTAACTGGATGGCAAATATTTACGTTTGATCCTTCTAGCATATACCAGGGATGAAAATTTCTATTTTCATTAACATCAAAAATCCTGATGTGCATTCATGCCCATACCCAAGACCATTCCAACTCTGTACAAAGTAGACAATATAAGAAAATTTTCACACAGAATCTATAAGAATCCTGGAATTTTGTAGTTGAAAAAGAATATGATCAAAGCCTTCTCTTCTGCAAAGTATAAAGATACAACTCACTTGGCCAATTCTAAAGACAGACATCATATGTTTCTTCCTATTAGAAGAAATCTAAAATGACTCCTGGGGAAATTTGTGAGCAGGCAAGCCTCTCTGAGTCCAGTAGATTGTGTGACCCATAAAATGCACTCCCACACAGCCAAAAGTGGATAGAGGGAATACAGAAGGAATCACAGAAAAGGCAAAATTTGAGCCAGGGTTCCAAGTATACATGAGGTCCACAGTGAGTGCAGGAGAGTTTGCCAGAGGAAGGCTGGCTGCCTCCCAAGAGGCCTCACAGAGTGATATTCTTTACCTGAGTAGATTCACCATGGCCCAAGAACTGGCCTGGAGCTTTATACGCCTAGTAACTTGATTTTGTCAGCATTCCAAAAGTAAATCCACTTCTCAAGAACAAGCTTACATTTCCAGCTCCCAAGGTAGATAAATAAAACCAGAATGTGACTTAATTTACATTGTGAAATAATTGTTACAGGGACTAAAATACTTGAAGTTCATATGAACAACACATTTTGTCCTTGTAGGCACAAACATGGAAAGATAAATAATAATCAGAAGGTTGTTTAATAAATGTGGAATCAAAACAAAGAAGTTAGATGAATCCAAATTTTAATGGCATTAGGCTCAGACAGCTGATGAATTCATCTTAAAATAGGAATAGGCTTGCCAAAGTAGTCAATATACTCAAAGTCTGTTGGCTAAGTATCCTTTTCTCCTGGGCAATGATTGGATGGAAACTGCCAAATATGCCTTCATGACTTTATTTTTAAAGGCACTCATGACTAACCAACTTACACCAAATTGAGATATTCTTTCTTTACATGTCTTAATGTTCTGTATCAAATTGCACTCAATATACAGCCAGTAAAGCCTTGTTTCTGTCATGATTTTTAATAAAATTTTAGGTTGTATAAATTATAACATACATGAATATGTTTAAAAGGGAAAACTCCTTAAAACCCCTTCAAAATTTCACTGCCTTTCCCAGAAATGTATACACATATACACACATGTGTACTTAGATGTATAAGAAATTGCACATTGGTTTCTTTCCTTAAAATTAAATCAAATCCTAATCCTAACTTTTCACTTATTTAAGCTGGAAGAATGTTTTTAACTCTGGTAATTGAGGCCTGTCTGTCCCATTCTCACCTCAGGTTTCTCAATTTTGGTTCTTGCTTCCACATCATTTTCATGGTAGCCCCTGTCCAAGGAGTGCCACGCCTTCAAAGTTCTGAAGGAAGTTAATTGTGGAATCTCACAACATTGAAAGTCCCATTTCACCAGGATTCTTGAGTTCACTGGGTCTACCTGTTCACTTCTAATACCCTTTTGATTTCCACCCTCCCTTGCCTCCCTCTTTACATTTCATGATTCATCATTTTAACCATTCTTTGCATATCCTTGTGGTTTTCATCTCCCTTATCCTGCCTTCATTCTATCTCATCTGGATGAACCACAACTGTGAAAGCCACCAATTCTACCCTTGCTAGTTACACATAGGTAACTGTGCACATAAAAAAAGAAAATTTTATTGGCCCACTTAATTATCACAAACCTCAAATAATCTATTGGTGCTGTCTGGTGACTGCACTACCTTTTTTAGTCAATTCACATTTTATTCCTCCAAAAGAAATTTCACCCCTTTCTTATCTTGAAATTTCAGAACCTCTAATATTACCTTACTCTTAGCTGACCATTCTGTTTTTACTTAGAACAAATAAGAATCTCTAGGAGAAATATTATTATCTTTCACCATTAAATCTACCAACTTGTATGTCTTTAAGCTCAAACTGTATTTTTCATTCTATTAGACTGGATAAAAAGCCTTTATCCCTAAGACCCAGTGGTCTGAATATTTGTTCTCATTTCTCCTACAATCTCGAAGCACTGCTTCTTGCCATTCTCCTCCTCTCTCGCACATTTTTTCCTCCCTGCAGATCATTCCCATTAACAAAAAAATGCTCCATTTATTTGTTCCCATTTTCAGAAAGGAAAAAAAAACTTACCAGTATTATTTATATATATGATTTTCACTTCCTCTCCTAACTGCACCCTTCCCTAAAACAGTTCTGTTCAAGTTCAAAGTCATACACATATCCAACATTCGGACCTTGGTTTTCATCTAAATTGACTTCCAAGTATCATTTGTCACCACTGATAATTCCCTTCTTGCAATTCACTCCTTCATGTGCTTTCATAACACGGTTTCCTTAGCCAACAGTCTGTACCAGTTATTGGCTTTGCCAGCCTTCTTCACTTAATCTTCCTAAATCCTACATATTGAAATGATCCAAAACTTAGCTCCCAAGACTCTTAGCAAATCCTGCCATTCTCTATAATTTTTGTGTACTATATAATTTCCAAAGATAGGTACAATAATTCCTCCTGTACGATCTTCCTTTTAGTGACATAGTTTTATCCCTCTTCCCCTCAAGTGTAAATATAAATAAATATGGACTAGCTTTGTAACTTCCTTTGATCAACACAGCATGATGGAAGTTATGCTGTAGGATTTCTGGGTCTAGGTCTTAGGAGTTTCCTTTTTGGTTCTCTTAGTCACCATGTAAAGAATTTTAGTCTTGAGAGTTCCCACTGTGGCATAGCGGGTTAAGGATCTAGTATTGCCCTAGCTGTGGCATAGGTCACAGCTGTGGCTCGGATTCAATCCCTGGCCCAGGAATTTCCATTTGCCATGGAAATTAGTCTAGAATATTGAAAGATGAAAGACCCCTATGGAAAAGCCACAGTGAGAACTAGTTACCTTAGCCAAAGGTCATTACCAGTTCCACAGGGAAAGGGGTGTGTGTGTGTGTGTGTGTGTGTGTGTGTGTGTGTAACCATCTTCCAGTTCCAGCAGAGATTTCTTCCTGAGTGTAGGCATGTAAATGACCCCAGACATCTTAAGCATGATCTAGAATAAGGGGAAAGGTTTCTTAAACTATAAACAATTGTCTGCTCTGTTTACAATTAAAATAATTTCAAAAGAGCTTTTGTTGGGGAGTTTAGATCTTTTTACTTACTGGATTGTGACGCAGAGAATGTATTGTGGGATATGAGTAATAAGAAACTTTTCTTTGAACTGAGAAAATAATGCTATCAGAGCTGTCAATCATTTCATTATCTTAGCATCAGGAGAGAGATAAGTAAAAAAGATTTTGACAAATGTAAGAGAAAAGCAAGTATTCAAAATATAAAATGATAAATCAAGACTGTAAATAGATTTTTAAATTTTTATTTCATATTGTTTGAAATGAGATTAACACTTTTATCAACTAAAAACCTCACAAATTATATTTAAAAAAAAAACAAAGTGCTTATATGTCTATAATACCCTATTGTGAGTCCTGTCATTTCTTAAATTTCTATTCAAACAAATTCAGCCATAACCAATTATTGTCAATCCTTGAATTTAAAAAATTCCTATAGCTGACAGTTTTTGCTGAGAAAAACCAACTCAAAATTAGTGAAATAGTTTGCTTATTTATGGATTAAAAGCTCACTTCTTACTCATTTTAAAACTAATTGAAAGTTAACACTTTGTGAGTCCATTCGTCTTAATGTCTTCATAACATATTGATTAAAATATTTCCTTGAGTTTTTTTTTTTATAAAAACACATAGTTTGAGATAATTCTTTGTCTTGCCCTTTTATTTTTCTTTAGTATAAGATATTTTCCAGCATGTTGACAGTCCAGATTGGATTCCCCAGAAAGCAGACTGAGACAAACTTTAGCATGCACGTTTAATAAGAAGTGTTCTTATATGCCATGGGTGTGGCCATTATTTAAAAAAAAAAAAAAAGTTCTTAGAACCAATAGTTGTGCAGAGGTGGGAGGGTCACAACTAGATTAGGCAGTGAAAGAGTTGAGCTGCAATGCAGTCCTAACAGCCTCAACTGATTCAAGTGGGAATTTTCGAACCATATAAAGAATCTTCAAAAGGTCTCATGTTTGGCCAGAATGAAAGGTCTTTATATTCCTGCACCTATTTATCATTATGTGTGAACCAGGACAGTCATGGGCCCACTCTTATACCTCCTCTAGTACAGAAATGGTACCTCCTATAGTAAAAAAGGGTACCTCTGGATGGACATGATATGATCAGGATTCCACACTGGTAAATCAAAGACTATGTAAACCTAACTTAGATAGTAGTGCCAGCTAAGATCCTATAGGTAGGAGATGAAAACCCATTCCTGAAATGTCTGTTCTTATCAGAACTAATCATTGGCCTTTCCAGAGAGGAATGATAATGCTGGTGTTGTTTACTTGTCAAAAAATGGCCAGATAGTGTCAAGGGACAGTGCCATAGCAAGGATATAGTCTTGGCCTCTGTCACCAACAGAGCAGATATTTTCTGGCAATAGCAGGTAGACAAATTTCAGTAAGCTGGAGCTGTTGGATTCATGCGTAATGTCCATCCTATTACTCTGCTACTTTACTCATATGCTGATGGTGACTGATGAAAAATTCTGGCTTATGGACAAGTGTTCTTTTATCTACTTTGGTTTTTAGTGCCCCTTTCCTTGTAGGTATTCCTTGACTAGAGTTAACACTTTTTTTTTTTTTTTTTTTTTTTGTCTTTTTGCCTTTTATAGGGCTGCTCCCGCAGCATATGGAGATTCCCAGGCAAGGGATTTAATCAGAGCTGTAGCCACCGGCCTATGCCAGAGCCACAGCAATGAGGGATCCGAGCCACGTCTGCAACCTATACCACAGCTCACAGCAACACCAGATCCTTAACCCACTGAGCAAGGCCAGGAATCAAACCCACAACCTCATAGTTCCTAGTCAGATTTGTCAACCAATGCACCATGACAGGAACTCCTGGAGTTAACATTTGATATGAAGACTTTCAAACTTCATACCTACGTACATATGTACAACCAAATTCCTCTACCCTAGATCCCTTTGTCTTCAATTTTCCAATATTTTTCTTTCTAGGTTACTAAATTGCTAGTCAAGCCATTTGCCACTGGCCATATACTCATCTCTATGTGTAGAGTCCACATGAATATACACACAGCTATGTGTATGAGTATGTATATGAGTCTCTACATATCTAACCTCAGGTCACTTCTCCCTCCACACAAACCGGATAACCAGATTACCACCTACACCTCTATCCATTGAAAGGCTTTTCCCCATGCCCCACTGGGACTGAGGTACAGCTGTTATCCATTTTCAACCTACACCCATATCCTGATCCAATCTCTGAGGCAGGACACCTCTAAGATGGCCCGCAACTATTTCTGTCTCTACATCACACTCTTATGTAACCATCTCTCCCTTGAGCGTTCCCTTGATTATGGGCACAAACTATGAACTATTGCTTCTAAGCAACAGAATATGATAAATGTGATTGATGATATGACACTCTGATTAGAATATATAAAAGAGTGACTTCTCTCTTGCTAGTTGACTCTCTTTTTCCAGTTTTAACTGAAAAAAAAAAAATTGCCATGTTCAAGAAGCCTCCACAGCAAGGAACTGAGGGTAGCCCCCAGATAACAGCCAGCAAAAATCTGAGGTCTCTAAGAACTAAATTCTGCCAAAAAATTCAAGAATGAACTTCAAAATGGATCCTTCCCCAGTTGAGCCTTCAGGCTAGACCCTAGCCCTGGACAATATTTTCAGTCTAATGAAAGACTCTGAAAGAGATGATTCAATTCAACCATGCACAGATTTTTGTACCACAAAAATTGGGAGGCTGTACATGTTCATTATCCTATGCTGCTAATTTTTGTGGTAATACTTTATGTAGCAATAGATTAATAATATACTACCCATGAACTAAATAAACAGCCTATTTAAAAAATAAAAGTAGAAATTTTACTTTGTAGAGAATATAAAATATGATACTTCCTAAAGGTTTTTCTTCTAAATTTGGTAGGAAATAAAAGCCATTATAGATTTTATTACCCAGGTGGGATTTTTTCTTTTTCTTACTGGTTTAAAGTTCTCTGGTTTTAGTATATCAAAAAATAAATAAATAAAAGATAAAAGTGAGAACAGTTATAATGGCATTTTACTTTTATAGACAAGTAAAAATTAGAGTTTAAGCTAAGGTGTAGCAATAAAAATGAAAAGAGAAAATAAGATAAGCTCAATGAAAGAGCTTATGTCTCAATATTCAATTGGCAGTTTAAGTGTGAGAGATTAAAGAGGGGAAATAGTTTACCTGATGAGTCATGGATGACTGGGAAGTTGCTGGCCTGCTAACAGAATGAGGACAGCAGAAAGAGCTGTTGGCTTAAAATTTTAAATATTGCTTAATTTTGAAGAACTAACCATATATAGAAAACTTTGTTGTTGCTATTCTGTAATCAGAAAGTTTAGAGAGGTGGATCTGGACCCTAGGAGATACTGATTTAGTAGATATCAATAAAGCAAAAATAATGTAAAAGAGAAACGTGAGGAAGAAGAGATTTGGTAAAGGAAATAACTTGAGAATTAGTCCATATGGAAGAAAAAATGAGATGTGAAAAAAGGGGAATAAGGGAATAATCAGAATAATCAGGTTGTATTGCATGAAATCTAAGGGGAAAGTTAAAATCAAAAAGGTGGAGCTAAAAAATAGAATGACTGAAAATTTTTATTCACCCTGGAATTCACAAAAGGATTAATTTCAAAAGAGCAGTAAAGAGTAACTGGCTTATCAGGGGTTAGAAGGTAAAAAATGACGCAGCAAATGTCATTTTTTTTTTTCCAAAGAGCAGTTTTATGGAATAACAGATTAAAAAAGTAGAATGTGGGATGGGAGTCAGATATGCAGAGGGAAGAGGAGCTTTGAAGCCAGGAGATAGGAAGTTGCATTATCTTTTGTCAGCTTCCACTTCACAGTCATAATTAACAGGAGATTGGGCGAGACAGGGCTGGAGTTTAAGAAAGGTAGAAATATTTTAAATAGCCACTGTGATGAGTAAGAAGGGACATTTAGAACATCCTTAGTAGCAGTGAGAATCCAGCATCATTTAAATAGCACATGTAACTCCTTTGATTGCAGCTGTAATCTATTAGATGACCACATGCTCAAATAAAACCCCAAAATGGTAAAGTGTATATATTTTATTTGATTCCCCTTTTGTTTATCCAAAGTCCACAGACAATGGACAGGAGTATCCTATCATTTAATTCAGACATTACCTTATTTGCCATTCCTGGCTCATACAATGCCTTAGCTCATACTGTTCTCTCTGCCTGAAGTGAGCCTGCCCCCAAATTAAGTATGACATAATTTATAAAGTCTCTCTGCCACCTATTTCTCAAACACCATAGAGCTGATCATGTTCTACATTACATGGTACCCTACACTTGAGTAATATATAAAATCTGCTAGAAAAATACCCTATTTTCAAATGTATCTTAGAAAATGTACATCAAAGAACACTTTAGAAAAAGCCCAGTTACTGAAAGTATAAGTATGAAATAAACCCCAAATAAATAAATGTATGTCAAATTACAAATATCGCAATAGCTGTTGCAGAACTACAAGTCAATTAATTTATTGATTAAGGATTTCAGCATTTTGGGGCTAGAATACCACAATACCATCCTAATTGTTCTCAACAGCCTCTATGAATTTCAATATATTTTACTCATGTAACATACCACCTTTATATAAAATATGAATGTCACTTCCCTATTAAAAAAAAAAAAACTCCATTGTCTGGTATAGAAGGTTTTTCAATGCAATTTGACTTTGGGGTTCCTTTCCCACCATCATTCCAATCAGTCTATGCTCCTGCCATACATCCAAAGCATTTTTAAAGCAACCCATGCCTCGTATTTCTTCAAATACCCCCCATCACCCATTCAGCCTTCTGAACCTGAAAAATTATAACATCATTAAGAAGTGGTACACCAGTCACGTCAGTGAATCCTTTTCTGAGGCAACTTAGTCCCTCCATTTTCTGCATTCTATTATCTAACTCTAAAAGAGCACTTACATTGTAATCATGTACCGTAACTAACTTTTTGCACCATTTTCCCCCAATAGACTGGACATAATATAAATGCATTTAGTAATCAATTCAAGTTTCTATTTTATTAATAACAGAATACAAGCATACAGATGATTACAGTAATTTAATTTGCTCAACTGAACCCCAACTTTATGCCTACCTTAGGAATATGATGTGGGAAACCCTTTACAGAACTTAGAGTTTAACAGAGTGGAATCAATATACAAACAAAACAAAAAACCTGCATAAACTGACAAATTATTTTTACATGTTAAGAAAAAGCATAATGGTACTTAAACTAGTTTGGATAAATCAAAGAAAGTCTCTCTCTGTAGCTGATATTTAAGCCAAGAACTCATGGAGAAAATACTTTTTTAATTTATAAAAGGAATGGAGTAAAACCTTCGAAGTAGAAGTAACAGCATATACAAACTCCTAAGGCAGAATAAAGCTTGAATACAGGAGAGAGAACAAATGTTGTTAAAGTTGAGAATATGTTGAGGAGCTGAAGGAATGGAGAGGTATCCAAACCTATAAAATTAAGAAATTTGTCCACCAAAATAAGAAATTTTGATTTTACTCCAAACAAATTGGGAAGACATTCAGCCAGAAAATGTGTGTGTTCTAACTTATACTTTAAAAAGTTTCTCCTACTGGCCTTTGGAGAATACATTAGAAGTGGCAAGAACAGAAAAAGGGAGAATGAGAATATTGTGGCCATTCAGGCAAAATATGATCAATTTAAACTAGAGTCATAAAAGATAGAATAGTAGAGACATACAAACATTTGAGGTGTGCTTTCTAGAGGATGAGAGGTTTTGGTAATGGAATAGACTAGGGTTTAAGGGAGAGGTAAGGACAGAATCAGATCCTGTATCATTAATTATTGTTCCCCTTATGCCTTATGTAGGACGTGTGTCTGTGCCTTACATATAAGCTGTGACAATAGAGTAAAAATTTTTAAATGTCAGGAAAATTATCAGGATATGTGATCAATACTATTCTTAAACTGAGAGGAAAAAATAGTCCCTCATCTCTCTCTCTCTCCATGCAACTTTCAATTTCGTAGTCAGGCAAACTTGATCTGTAATTCTGCCTATGCCTTTACATGACATGACTTAGCTAGGCAAGCTACTAAACTTCTGCTACTCAAATTCATTATCTAAAAACCAAATAAAAATTTCCTATGTGCAAGTGTGTCATCAAATGTAAAGGATCAATATACATTAAGAACATAATGCAGTACCTTGTATATGGTAAAAACTTAATTCTTTCCAGTTGCAGATGTTTCTTTAAAAGTCCTTTTGCATCATTATGTACGTGTATACTATGAGTTTCATCTCCCTCAGAGAGGCTACTGTTCCCTGATAATAAATCCATTACATCTCAGAAAAGTCCTGTGGTTAGTATATAATTATAGACTCAAAAGCTAAAAGATTCTGTAACAACTGCTTCAAATAATGATTTTATGTTTTAAAGGCACAACAGACTATCAAGATATACTGGCACATTTTTGCATTGTACTGATTATTAAACATGTTACAAGAAGTACAAATTGTCTTGGAAACAAAAATATTGCAATATATTATCTTAGAAGTCTATTTCAGTTCCTCAAATATATTCATTTATTTTCTCTTTGTATATGAAATTGTCAGATTATAAATATCCCTATTATACTTCTATTTTTGCTACAGCATTTGTTTTTGGAACCAATAAAGACCTAAAAGAAAATCAATCTATACTAGCACAAAGCACACAGACTTAGCATCTGTCACAAAAGGAAAATAGCACAGATGACAGCACGTACAATAGTAGGGACAGAAGCATTTTAGGATATTTCATTGCTCATAAAATTTTGAATAGAGTAGAGTACACAAACTGTCACACTTCCATACAATGCCTTAAAATCTTTATGCTTTAGGATATCTGGCATGTCAGGGTAAAATCAGAAGAATGACTACCATTGTGATCAAAAGAAATGATAAACACAGAGTAGCTTCCCACTTTCCTCAAAAAAGCAATTCTCAATTTAGACAAATCCAAAGGTAACTGAGATCTCAGGATCAAGATGGCAGAGGACGCTGAGATTACCTCCCCAAACATACATCAAAACTACACCTACATATAGAAAACCCTTGCTGAAATCCACCTGAGAACTAGCAGAATGGCTCTTCCACAACCAAGGCTGTAAAGAAAGGCATAAGGGAGAAGTGATTAATCAGTATTTACACCCCTAGAAGAGAACTCAGAGGAGGAGGGGGATACCACAGGCTTGGGGAATCTCCTTAGGGAGCAAGGGGTTCAAACCACATATTAGACACCCCAGATTTGGTGTCTGACACTGGGAAGATAGGTTCCTTAGCTGGTTTGAAAATCATTGATGTTTACCAAAGGATTACAAGAAATTGACACCCCATCTTTGAAGAGCATAGGCACAGACTTGCAAACAGACCAGGCACCTGCTCCAGCACCTCTTGCTCCAACACAGCTCCCAAGGTGAAGGGAACAGAGCCAGCTCTGGTCCCAGCACTGCTTCTAACCATGGCAGAGACTGCCGTTGCAGGCACAAGTGTCCATACATACACTTAAGAGGAAATGAAACCAGTTCAGTAGTGTGGCTCCAACCTCTCTGCTGGACCTAGTGTCTAACCAGGGACATAAACTGAAGGAAAAAGTGAAACCAGCACAGAAATGTAGCCCCAAGCCCTTAGACTCTGGCCACAGTCCCAATCAAAGCAAAGACTGCCATCACACCCTAAAGAAATCTACACTCCTGCTCCAGCCCCTTGGGCCATGACCCCCACCTCCACAGGGTTGTGACTGCCATTGAACATTTATGTCCCAGTCATACCTGATAATGCACCTATTGAAAAACTCAAAACCAAGGTAATAAGACTGCTAACTGAATTGGGGGATTAATAAATGAATACAATGAAAATTTCAGAAAAGAACTAGACAAAATATAAAAGGGAACCAGTCAGGCCACATGTAAGAGAATGAAATTAGAACATTCTCTAACACCATATACAAAAATAAACAACATTGAAAAGACCTAAAGGTAAGACAGGAAACCATAAAATTCCTAAAAGAAAACTTAGGCAGAACACTATTTGACATAAATTGTAGCAATATTTTTTTTTGGTCAGTCTCCAAAAACAAAGGAAATAAAAACAAACAAAAAAAATGGGACCTAATTAAATTTAAAAGCTTTTGCACAGCAAAGAAAACCACTGAGAAAAGAAAAAGACAACATTCTGAATTAAAGAAAACATTTGCAAATGATATGGCTGACAAGGGGTTAATATTCAATATGTGTAACAGTTTACGCAAATCAACAAGAACAACAACAACAACAAAAACTGATTACAAAATGGGCAGAAGACCTGAATAGACATCTTTTCCAAAGACAATGTACAAATGGCAAACAGAATTACAAAAAGATGCTCAACATTACTAAGCATGAAGGAAATGCAAATCAAAACCACAATGAGATATCATTTTCAGAATGGCTATCATCAACAAGAATACAAATAACAAATTTTTGTGAAGATATGGAGAAGAGGGAGCCCTTGTACACTGTTGGTGGAAATATGTATTGGTGTAGCTATACTGCCGAAAACAGTATGGAGGTTTCTAAAAAACTAAAAGATGAAGCTACCATATAATCTAGCAATTCCAAAAAAACCAAAAATCACTAATTTTAAAAGATACACACACTCCAATGTTCACAGCAGCATTATTTGTAATAGCTAAGATATGTAAGCAATCTAAGTGTCCATTAACAGATGAATGGGTAAAGATGTGGTATATATACACAATGGAATACTACTCAGCCATAAAAAACAATGAAACTTTGTCATCTGCAACAACATGGATGGACTTGGAGGGTATTAAACTTATTGAGTCAGTCAGAAAGACAAATGCTATATGTTTTCACTTATATTTGGAATCAAAAAATAAAGTGAATGAATATAACAAAACAGAAACAGATTCACAAACACAGAGAACAAACCAATGGATACCAATGGAGAGGGAGTGGGTTGAGGGGTAAGATAGGGAAAGGGAATTAAGAGATACAAACTGCTAGGTGTAAAATCGGTAAGCCACAAGGAGCTAATGTATAGCACAGGGAATATAACCAATATTTTATAACTTTTTATATACTATCAAATCACTGTTAGTATACCTGAAACTAATATTGTGAATCAACTGCAATTCAAAATGAAAGGTAATTTTAAAAGACAGGATATGCAATGATTAGGCTCAGTTTCCATTTGATCAAATGATACAAGTGTCCAGGTGTCAATTCCCAGGGTAAGGTAAACAATGTCCTGCCTTGATTGTCTGCCTTCTTCATTAATTGTACCCTCACTTGGAACATATATGATTTGCACTGCTGCCCCCGTGAGAGGTCTCCTCCTGAACTGGCCCCCGCCTCAGTCCAAATGAAGGGGAATCCAAAGCAGTGAACTTCTCCACCCAATCATGGAATAATCATATGCTCAAATACCAGTCTTTGTCAAACTTACATATGGAACACTATATCCTTGATTCCTATTCCAGAGCTCAAATAACTAAAATGTGTGCTTTCCTTCAGAAATGTGCTTTCCTTCAGGAATGTTCAATATAAAACTGAACACCAAAGAAGGAAAACTGACAGTTCAAGTCAGTTGCCAACTTCAAACTCACTACTTTGGATCTAGTGTCATTGACCAAATAACTCATCGACAAATTATTGTTAATCTAAAATATGATCCTTGCATGTGACCATAATCACATTTAAACAATGATACCTTTTCATATAAGCATTTCATGTATGACAGTCTCTAGCTTCCACTATTATAAAAGTGATTCGGAGTATTAATAATATTCCAAAGTTCATTTGGGCAAATCAACATTGTCTCCATTATAATGAACTGTAATTTCCTCATCGGTAAAATTACATGATCAAATTACATAATCTCTAAGGTCCTATCCAAAATTAAAAATTTTAAGTTTTAATTTCCAAGAACAGAGGTGAGGGGATCCAACCTTTATCTCTAAACCTAGCACTGAATCTTTTTTCCCCCAGAGGACTTAGCTTTTTTAAAATATACATATTAATAAGCAATATGCTTACAGCAACAAAAAGTGAAAATTATCAGATGCTTAGTTGCTCAGAAGTATTTCAATTCATACAGACTAAAAAGCAAAGAGCCACCTTTACAATAGAATTAATCCCATTAAACTACAGCAATCAAAAACATACATATATACAGATTGGCACATCTGCCTCCATGAAACCTCAGTATTTGAAGTATTACATACTGTTTTAAACTTGGCCCAGGAATAGTGATGTGAGATATCCTTAGAGAAAATCTATTAATATGAACATATTCTTAACACACCCAAGACTGTAACTGATCTCTTTCAGATCACAGCTGGCCTTCTGCCACAGGCTAGTCTAGAAGTAAAGCAAATACTAAAACAGGATAGAAAGAAATTTAAGAAGGCTAGGCAAGAACACATTTTTTTTCTCTCAGTGCCTGAGATTCTTAGGAAATCAAATAAACTTGTTTTCTGATTCAGTTATTACAAAAAATACTTTGGAAAACAATTCTACAAATAGAAGGACTGTCAATTTATATTCCCTGATAACTCTAGCTCCCCACTTTGTTTCCAAGTTCTTACAAAAATCTCATCTAAGGTTTAACAAGTGTCACAATTTACCTTGGTTTAAAGAGTTTTGTCTGCTCTTGTTCCCTTTAAACTGCGGATACTTATAAATATGACAAGAACAAATGGAAGAGTTGAA